>NC_136059.1:355965515-357175515 GCF_964261635.1 Lissotriton helveticus | reverse complement strand
TAGCCAACGGGCTAGCAACCGGGAAGACGCGTTGAGCTGAAATGCAGGAGCAGGCCCCACGCGGCACTCGTGGAGTGTGGAGGGCTGAGCTTTGGTGCAAATGGCACTCGGGTCTGGGGCTTCTCAAACCCCAATGCACAACTGCGAGGGTGCCTCGGTAGTTGCACTGTTAGCAAAGTGCAGGAGGTCCAGGGTGTCCGGTCCCACGTCTCTCGTGTCCGCCACGGGTCTCAGCTTTGCTGTGGATGTGGATCGGAGTCGGAGAAGTCTGGAAGTCCAGTTCTTGAGTCGCTGAGTCTTCGGGTTCCGGCAGGAGTGTCGACAAAGCAAACCGGCAAGTTACTGGTGGTGCCTGTTTGCACAGGGTGGTCACTCCTTGACCACAAGGGAGATATCTTCAGTCTTCTAGTCGATATAGAACGTCGAAGGTCCAAGAGTTTCGTTTCAGAGTTTCAGTCCAGGATAATCTAAAGTCTCTAGACACAGCTCCTATCTTTATACTGATTTTAGGGGCTGGATTACCTGCTAGGTCCCTCCTATGGGTGTACCTGAGAAGGGGTTGGTTACACCCCTTTCCCTTTGTCCAGTTTCACGCCAGAGCGGGGCTGGAGTGCCCCAGCAACTGGTTTGAACCGGGCTATGCATGGAGCACCTTGTGTGTCCCAGGTAGTGTCTGGAAAAGCATCTTTCCATTCAACCCACCCTGCCCTAATATACTACAGGCTGTCTCGGGAGGGGCTAGCACCTCCCTCGACAGGAAACCTATGGTCCAGGCCTCCCTTGCTGGAGTTTCGTCCAGCTGCAGGAGGTCAGACTCGTGTCTGTGGCAGCAGCATCCATTTTGTGATGCTGAGGCTCTGTTTAACTTTAACCGGGTAAAGTAGGAACATACATGTCTTTTCCCTCTAGAAGGGTGGAATGGGGTGGTAGTATTCAAAAGTGTTTGACACCTTACACGACATGTTTTGATAAAGCCAACCCAAAGTTAGCATTAACCGCGAGGATTATAATGCACTTAAGAGTGTATGGTATGGCTATATCATAGAACAGCTATAAGGAGATGGTTCCAAAAGCTGCAGAGGGGCTCAGCTCATGCTAGGGCACCCTCTCACATAAAACCAAGCACACTTCCTCCAGGATTGTTAAGGCCTGCCATAGGAGTGACTTATAGGTTACTATGTGTCTATATATAAGGTATATATGGATATACTATATCTAAGTAAGGGGTGATTACACCACCTTACCCAAGCTGAGTGATCAGCCTGTGGTGTCAGTTTAGATGGCCAGCCAGGGGTGGAATAATGCACCTATGGTACACTATACAGGGGCTCACAAAGGTGACCCAATACCCAATCTGGTATGTACCTAAAGTACATGGTATCAATTTAGAGAGAGAACATCTGGGCTGTGGGTCTGATTAGTAGGCCCACAGCCACACTAAAGTCGAAAAACCAGAATATCACAGCAAAAAGTGGGGGTGACCATAGGAAGCAGACCCTACTCTCCTACAAAATGAGGTAAATTACTGACGTGGCTCCTTGAACTGGAATGTCCCCCAACGATCATACTAGCACTACACCAAGCTGACGGAACCCTCGGCCATAAACACACTGCTTTACACCATTCAGCAGCAGTCTACAAGAGTGACCTGGTAGCAGACAGGTCTAGCATAGAACAGTTCCTAGATGGGATAGCCCTACCACATCTTACTGATGAACATAGCAAAGTTCTAGGGGGGGAAATCCTTCTGGGAGACCTTCAAGAGGCAGTGTAGAACATGGCAGGCGGTAAGGCTCCTGGGCCAGATTGACTACCCGTAGAATACTATCAGACATTTGATGATGTACTACTTCACAGGCTGTTTGAGACCTTGCAAGAGACCAAAGGTGTGGGGATACTTCCACCATCCATGCGGGAAGTCCAAATAGTTATGCTTCTCAAACCGGGCGAAAACCCCACATCACTTGGCTCATGTCATTCCTTATCTATGTTGGGGGTGGACACAAAAATCCTGGCCAAAGTCCTGGTAATAAGGTTGTCACCCAGTTAGTGCATGAGGATCAATGTGGATTCATGCTAAGCTGGGCTACCCACATAAACGTATGCAGACTCGCTCATATGCTCCATTCCACTGAGGGCATGGATGTTCAGGCGGCGGCGGTTGCCCTGGACATCGAGAAAGCCTTTGATACCCTGCAATGGGATTACTTGTGAGCGGTACTGGGGCTCGGCTCGCACTTTATTTCCTGGGTGCACCTGTTGCACTGCAACCTAATAGCTAGAGTATGCAGTGGCGGACTAGTTTCTACCCTCATTTCCATAGAGCGGGGCACAAGACAGGGATGCCAGCTATCCCCACTCTTATTTGCACTTACAATGGAACTATTAGCAATCCGACTGAGGGGAGATATGGAACAATGGGGCATAGTCGTGGGAGAGCACACTCATGTCATATCCCTTTACGCCGACGACGCACTGCTATATTTGCATCACCCTATGGAGGCCATCCAGACCCTTCTGACAGTGTTAGCAGATTTCGGGGCAGTGTCAGGATTGACTATTAATCCCCAAAAGTCAGTTATGTTCCCCCTGGCAGGATTACCAGTGAGGGACATTGCAGAACTACCCCCTCCCCCCTGACATTTGCGTGTGAATGCCATAATTTCCGTTACTGGGGCATAAAAGTTGCCCATGCAGCTGAAGCCCAATAGACCCTGACCATGGGAACAATACTCACGGGTCTGAAGGCGTCAATACTCTTCTGGAACTGCCTTCCATTATTGGTCGTGGGACGAGTAGCTCTAGCAAAAATGGTACTACTGCCCCGCTGCCTATATACTTTGCAAAACTGACTCTGTTGAATCCCCAACGACAATTTCACCACCCTGAACAGTCTCTTGGTATCTCTTGTATGGGCTGGGAAATGCAGCAGAGTGAAACTAGACTTCCTCAAATTAGACATGAAACAAGGAGGCTTAGGCCTCCCAGACTTGCGCCTCTACTATCTTGCAGGACTCCTCCAACACGCGGCACAATGTTGCGCGGACGGCCCGAACATAGAAAAAAGATTACTAGCTGATTGGTGTCCAGAGGCAGATTTACCTATATAACTTAGGATGGGCTCAAGGACCCATCGAGATTGCCTATTTGTGATAAGCCAGGTTGCCTGGGAACAAGCAGTTATGCTTGTATTGCGGAGAGCCCCTTATGCCTGCACATTTCCCTTAAAATGGCTCCCAGGATTTCATCATATACAGACAATGATGGATCTATCTGGGTGGTTTGACGGGGATTGTGTTACTGCAGGTGACCTCTACCTCAATGATACCTTCATTTCCTTTGAGGATGCGAAGGAATGCTACTGGATCCCAGGAGGCCACTTTCTGCATTATGCTAAGTTAACAAGTACGGTACGTGAAATATGGACTTCATTCTCCAATGAGCCGGAAGAATCCCACAGCCTGCTCACGATTATAGATCTGTGATCCTTTATGGGACTAATAATCTGTCTGTACAAAGCTGTGAAAGCTGACCGTAGAGTTGACTTGGTAAGGACAGATGGACGAAGGACCTACCTGTGCCACTAACAGATGGGGAATGGAAAAGAGCATTTGCGCAGGTGCAAGAATTGTCCAGCAATGCTTGATTTAAACTTACCCAGTTCAACTATCTACCATACATACCTGACCCCCCTACGCTTGTCTCGATCCGACCCGACACACACGCGGAACTCCCCCAGATGTGGAGCTGCCCCAGTCCATTTTGCTCACATGACCTGGGAATGTCCCCTACTTCGCCCATACTGGATCATGATCCTGGCTATCCTGAAAAATGTGACAAAGCTCCCAGTGGAGATGTCAATTAAGCTCTGCTTGCTGGGCATATTGCCGGCCTAATGCGACAACCTGTATGAAGAATAAATTTACCATGCCAGGATTGGTGCTGGCAAAACGCTGCTTAGCCATTCACTGAAAGCAGGCCACTGCCCCTCTCCCAGAGAAGTGGAAGGTAGACCTGCGCCAATGAGGAATTGTGGAGGAGCGTCGGCTATGAGCAGTCTGCAGACGAAAATGCCGAGAGGGTCTTGGAAATTAGGAGCCTCATGCTGGGGAGGATGCAGACCTTAAACCAAACTAGCGGGTGCCTATGGCTTGTCACAGGGAGCAACTCCCCACACAACAGTACCCACCAGCGGAAACCGCAACCCTCCTCACCGTCTGGTACGGATCACAACACTGTGCCCCAAAGCTAATTAAACAAGCTGGGGAACAGGATCCCCGGCATAACACTCATGCAGGTTTCTTATGATCTCCCATGGAGAGCACCACACCGGTTCACGGTAGAGACACTAAGATAGCTCTCAGTCCACGCCCTGAACTTGAGACCCCCACTGGAAAGGTTTACGCGGGATGTCAAGGTGTGGCGTTCCCTCCCCCTCACCCTCCTTGGCAAGGCCACACAGTTTAAAATGATGGCATTGCCTCGTTTTCTCTACCTACTCGAGAACACTCCGTTCCCGATCCCCTCTTCCTACTTCAGAGCCATCGCAGCTGCGGTTTCTACTTTGTTATGGGACGGGAAACCGGCACGAATTGCACAATGCAAACTAGTACGTGATTGGTATGATGGGGGCATATCACTCCCTGATATCGAACTATATTACTGGGCTGCCGACCTCAAGCAGATTAATTTCTGGTTACACGCCCCGCAGACCGAGCCTGCCTTTATGGCGGACAGGCAGAATACCGAGTCCAGGGGACTACTAAGAACCCTTTATAGTCGCCACGTTCCGTCCGACCTCGTCAGTCCGACCCGTCACACGGTCCAACTCTGGTATAGGGCGCATAGACGCCTTCAGTGCGCAGACACTATCACACAAATGACACCCCTCTGGGACTCACACAGACTAGGCTTCATGGGCAATAGCAAGGGATTCCGGGCATGGGACGCCATAGGCATTTCGGTGGTGGGAGATCTCTGGAGGAAAAACAACATAGTAGACTTCACTTATCTACAAGCCAAACACGAAATGGCCCAGTCTGAGTATTATAGATATATGCAGATCCGTCACTCACTTCTGTCGGTCATCCCGGTTGGTACACAACTGCCAGAGTCCACTCCGTTGGAAGATAGGCTACTAACAGACCATATGTCCCACAAAGCGACGTCCTACACATATAGGAAGCTGATCAACAACCTACCTGACATGTTATCTAAACTGCGCCTGTCTTGGGTGGGAGAAATTGGCGACCTTGATGACTCGGAAGGGCAGGAGGCACTCTCGTCACCACGAGAATCTGCGATCCCATCCCGACTTAAGCTAGTTCAGTTTAAAATACTGCATCGCACGTACTACACCAGAACGGTCCTTTACAAAATGGGGAGGGCCTCCCACGAATACTGCCTCCGTGGATGTGGGGAGAGAGGGACATTCTTTCACACCATTTGGGACTGTAGCCGGGTGGCCACGTACTGGGCAGGGGTGATGCGAACCATTTCTCAATCCACGACCATTTCGTTAACGCCCGACCCGCGTCGCTGCCTGTTAAACATCTGGGGTGCGGAGGATTTGACTCACCATCAACAAGATTGGGCCATACTAGGGATGTTGGTGGCAAAGCGGAATATTGCCAAGCTATGGGGATCCACCGCACTGCCTACTTTGCGAGACTGGTGTAAGGACATGGATGAAGCGATGGTGGCTGAAAAAGCAGTGTTTGTCCACCGGGGATGCCCCGAAAAATGGGGGCAAATCTGGGGGGCCTGGAACCAATTTAGGGGAGACATATGTGAGCCACCACGAGTTGAACCGGATGAGTGTCTTTCGGATTCACAGGTATGATCTACGGTTTGCATAAGCTAGCATGGAACTCCTTTTGCCTTGATAGACCCCGCACGACTGTTTAGCGGGCTTCTCACTGTGGGTTTTGTTTTTTGGTCACAACATCACTGTTATTACAGCTGCAGTCCTGACAGATATTTTGTCGCCTTCGAGGGACTGAACGTGATTGCCGTGGGTTTAATTTTCTGTGCGGTTTGTTCTTTGTTTTAAAAAAGAGAAAAATCTTAGACCTAAGTCATGTCGTATGTTTACTTTCTTACCATCATGCATCACGATGTTTCCGTCCGCCGCCGGACCCCCTGGGTTGTCGGCTTTAAGGCTGTGTGCTCAGTATATTCCGAATTGCTTGTTTTATCGCTGCGGCCAGCCCTGGGGGTTGTGGGCCCTACATTGTGTATCTCTGTGGATGTACAATAAAGGTCTTCAAAAACAAAACAAAAAAAGATAGCTCTCAGGCCAACCCGCACTCAAACCCTCTGCCTGCATTATTAGTAGCGACCCCTCCCAATAGTCATGCAATCCAAGCTCTCCCCCGTCCCGTCACGTCTGGACACACCTTTGAGCGCGGCCAGGAAAGATGGATTATATGACACATAACAGGCTCTCCCAAAGTCTTAAAAGCCTTTATTGAACCCACGGCTGAAATGCACCATAACCACCGGATGCTGTCGGTTGTTCTATACTGTATTTGGTTCATTTACAGAAAATAACAACAAAACCCTAAAGACAAAGCAACACTACTGTCCACAGAATTGTGCACTGACCATGTAGTGCTTTGATATAGGCGTGCCTACACTTCACATACTTACGGAGGAAGGATGGACAATATGGGATTAGTCTGCCTCTACAGACATTAAGTATGAATGCAAGGGGAGATGCCCAGATATGTCTCATGTTAAGCATAACTCTAGGAACATCAAAATGTAACAGCTAAGATCATGTACAAACTGCCCATGTCGGGCAAGCATACTGTAATACGCGTTATTGATACGTATGTATAATGGTACTGTATACCAAATGTCAATAAAAAAACAACAACAAAGTTTAATATAGATTGAAAGAACGCTGTGAGGAAATGGAGTGTATTATATGATGTGGTTGTGTGACCACCCGGGGAATACACTTACAAACCCCTTTAGGACAAGTAGGTTTCATTTGTTAAACCCTGTACTTCAACCCTGGGTAGCTGTGGCTCTGAGCATCAAGGCTGACACAAAGGAACAACTGTAAAGCATTTAATCTGATAGAGACTTCTAGCAATGGATTCCTTATCTTAGAATTATCCCCAGGCGTCAGACTGGATGTGCACATTTTTCATGAGCAGTACCCCAGTGCGCCAGTATTTGGTGGTGTTCCAATCCATGTGCTTGTAGGAGAGTAGGATCTGCTTCTTATAGTTACCCCCACTTTTTGCTGATGTTTCACTGTTTTGGACTTAGACTGGCTGGGATCCTGCTATCCAGGACCCCAGTCTAGCTGCTTTCTCCTCTAAATTGATTGAATGTACTTTAGGTTCACTCCAGATTGGATTCTGGGGTACCCTTGTAAGTCCCTAGAGTATGGTATACTATGTACCTAGGGCATATGTACCCCAGAGGCCTCCCAGGGGCTGCAGCATGTATTATGCCACCCCTGGGAGACCATTAAAAATTACACCACAGGTCTGCCATTGTAGCCTGTGTAAGGTGGTGTATGCGCCCCTTACTTAGATATAGGTTCACTATATCAACCTTATATCACAGCACATATAAACCTATCAGTCACGGCTATGGCAGGCCTTATCAATATTGAAGGCAGGGTGCTGGGTTTTATGTGAGAGGGTGCTCCTGCATGAGCAGAGCCCCTCTGCCGCCTTCGGAACCTATCTGACCACGTGGGTTGCAGTTGCCAAGGCTTGTTGGTGTTCCCTCCGAACACTGCCCCCCCCCAGCACTCGACATCCTTCGTGGGACAGCTCACCTCTGGACTTTAGTCATCCTCGATTACTCCCAGTCCCCTTGGCTGCAGAGTCAAGCATCGCATCAACTCGCCTGAAGCACCCGACATCGGTGGGCATTCGTCTGCCGAGCCCCTGGTCACCCTGAAGTGACCCAGACTCTGTCCCCTCTGCTTTCAGGTTCTTCTCATCTCTGATCGAGTCTTGGATCACACCGGACACTTTTCATCTTCCAGGCAGCAGCACTTTTCAGCATTTCACCTTTGAAAACGACGAAGATTCCCAACATCACTTGACAACTATGCACCAGGCTTCCCTGGGCTAGGTAACACAGGTTCTCTGGTACTCACAAGGGTACTGGCCTTAGAACCTTCTATGTTTGAAAGGGTTTGATCAAAGTCCTCTTCGAAATGCCCTTACTCCTTAAAATTCCAAATGCTACTTTCCTATAGAGTTGTACGGAGCTCGCGTCTGTGTTCTCACACTGCACCCGTCCTCCGTAGGTACCCGGTGTCGCTACTTTGGGTGGTTCCTTGGGGTCCCAGTGATTCTACGTGCTCCAGCACTGTAGCTGAAAGAAACACGTTGCTTAGATTCCTTACCTTAGAATATCCCCAGGCGTGAGACGGATCCGGAAAGTTTTCGCCAGCAGTACCCCTGCGCGTCGGTAGGCGTCGTCTGCGGCTCCACGTCGTTCGCCAGCAGTACCCCTGCGCGTCGGTAGGCGTCGTCTGCGGCTCCACGTCCGTCGTCGGCGTCGTGATCGCCGGGATGACGCCGTCGGAGTACTTAGATGCCGCCCTTGCGCACTGACGTCAGTCCTGTACATAGCTTTCCGCGCCAGGAACGCAGAGCCATGCAAGAAACCGACACTGGTGCCATGAAACTAGGGCCCTCAAAGGGAGATACCTCCACCCTAGATATCGGTTCGCAGAACAGGGAGGATGGGTGGGGCGGTAAGGAATCTAAAACTAACTACTGTTTCTTACAGATATATCGTTACCAAAGGTAAGTAACTTGTGCATCTGAAAGAAACAGGTTAGTGTTAGATTCCTTACCTCAGAATAGATACCCCAGCAATACCAACCCCTGTGGTGTGTCTGCGAACCAAGATCACACCAGAAAGTCCTGGAGAACAGAACGGCCGAAAAAGCCATCTCTCCGGACTGTCCAGGCAGTAGTGCTTAGCAAACGTGTGCAGCGAGGCCCACGCAGCTGCCCGACAGATGTCCTGCAAGGGGACTCCCCGACCCAGGGCAGTAGTAGCCGCCGTGGCCCGAGTGGAATGGGCGTGCAGCCCCACAGGAGGCTCCTTTTTTAGGGCTCGCGCCTGCGATTGCAGGGGCGAAAGCCCCTGCTGTCGCAAAGCGAGTCTTTTGTAATCATTTCAGCCTTTTCCCTTTCAAGGACTAGGCAGAGGAGACAACAGACTGTCACTCGCACGCAATCGGTGAACACGCGCTCCGATCCCGGCCGGCTGTTCACAACACATGAACACACGCAGTCAGGCACACACGCAGGCACAGGCAGGCACACACGCAGGCACACACAACACACACACAGACAGACGCACGCACACACACACAGACGCACACACACGCGTACACATCTCCCCCCCCCCACACACTCACCGGGCTCTTTTAGCGTGTTCCGTGTCTCTGTCTCTCGTCAGCCAGTGGGTCAGTCTCGATCCTCGATCTCCCTCCGCAGCGCTGGTCTTCACCCGGGCCCCCTCCTGGGACCCGGGACTTCAGATGCCGCACTCCGCTTTGGCGCCGGGGCTCGGAGCGCGCATGCGTGGGCAGCCCCCGCCCTCACTCTCGGCTCGGTTGCTTTCGGTTTCGGAAGTGAGTGATGTCATCGCTTTGTTCTTATAACTGAAGGGTGCATACGAAGACTGATCTGCTGTCTGCCTCTCTGGATTCCTACTGCCACAACATTATTATGCAGTTTTATATAAAGTGAACTACTGGAGCGATTTACATGAGCCCCAAATTGCAAAGTCTTCACCCGTGCCCTAGATGGTGACCTCCTGATGGCCGGAGGAGCTTCGAGGCAGGCTGGGCTTGGAGTGGCTTCAGGTCACCCACAGCCGAAGGGGGTGACATCTGTTTTCTTGGCAAGAGAACTTCGCCGTACTTTGAACGGGACATTCTGGTGGCCCCAGCCCCTCTGGCGGCTCTGAGTCTGAGGCATACGAGTGACGTCAGCAGAGCAGTGTGCGAAGCAGGTGGGGGTTAGTGGGGACAGGGATTAACACGGATGGATTCTGAGGGGTTGGGGGAGTGAGTGCGAAGCGCGTGGGGGTTAGTGCGAACAGGGATTAACACGGATGGATTCGGAGAGGTTGGAGGGGTTGGGGGAGTGAGTGCGAAGCAGTTGGGGGTTAGTGCGAACAGGGATTAACATGGATGGATTCGGAGAGGTTAGAGGGTTGGGGGAGTGAGTGTTGTTCTGTTGATAGCACACCGTTGAAGAGACCTCGAAGAAGGAGTAATTAGCCAAAGTCCCTCTGTTTCTTTAACATTTGCTTGTCCTGTAATGGCAGCAAGTTTATTTAGGTGGGTGTCTTGGATTTCTTTAAGTGTGTTTATGTTTGATTATATCTGACCTTGTAAGCAACAGAGGCTTAGGGTACAATATATGTTTCAGTGTTTGCAGAAGAATACACGCATTGGCTTCATCCCCATGGAAAAATACACAAAGTTTGTCCGATAAATGCTTAAAGACGTGTGAAAAATATGAAACCCCCAAATGACTTACGGGACATATATTTATTATTTTACATGTTCCTCACCATTCAATAAAAAAAATGACATCTATTTTCACAATGTTCTGAAAGCTTGTGAATAAAGTTTGTTTTACAGTTTATTATAGGAATGTAACACTTCCAGCAGTGCGAAACAGGCAATCAAAATAGCGTCCTTAATAATTGCCAGTCATACTTTTCTAACACAGAGGGACTTCCTTATGTCGATGCGTCATAGAATTCAAATTCATCCAGCGAATGCCTCATTCCACCCCCCCTTCCCTGTGTACAACAACCGGCCCCTCTCCTCTGCTTCCAGCCACCTCATCTCCCCTGCTTCCAACCACCTCCTCTCCCTTGCCTTCAACAATGGACCTCTCTTCGCTACCCTGCTTACAACTACCACCTCTCACTTGCCCTGCTTACAAACGACACCTCTGCCCTACCCTGCTTACAGCCACCATCTCTCACTTGCCCTGCTTACAAACGGCCCCTCTGCCCTACCCTGCTTGCAACTACCATCTCTCACCTGCCCTGCTTACAAACGGCCCCTCACCTCTGCTAACCTGACACCCACCCCCCTCGGGATGGCGCAGCCCTGCTTCCCAGCCAACGGCTCTTGCGCCTCATCCTCTCGGCATCACTCAGAGGCGCAGCGACCACTGGTGCAGCAGGTGCAGTGGCACCGGGTCCCAAGCGGCGCATTAAACCCTGTCATTCGCTCATTTTACTCCCGCCCGAGCAGTCGCAGGGCCCGTTTTCCATGTTTGCACCAGAGCCCGGGGCATAATCTCTACGGTACTTACCTGCACCAATACATTACCAGACTCTCCTCGCCTCCAAAGTGCCAGTGGGTCAAGTAATGCCCTTTGGGGCAGGTAGGGTACCTTTAAAGCTGCACTGAACACACTGAAGTGTGCAATTTTAATTTTGCACCTGTGTTTAACACGTACAAAAAAACATTTAATCTACAGGATAGGTAGAGACAGGTTTTTCACACAAGCTGGCGATGTTTAAAAATCTCACCGACAGTCTCGCCCCACACTCCATCCCTCGCCCCACACTCCATCCCTCGCCCCACACTCCATCCCTGCCCCACACTCCATCCCTCGCCCCACACTCCATCCCTCGCCCCACACTCCATCCCTCGCCCCACACTCCATCCCTCGCCCCACACTCCATCCCTCGCCCCACACTCCATCCCTCGCCCCACACTCCATCCCTCGCCCCACACTCCATCCCTCGCCCCACACTCCATCCCTCGCCCCACACTCCATCCCTCGCCCCACACTCCATCCCTTGCCCCACACTCCATCCCTTGCCCCACACTCCATCCCTTGCCCCACACTCCATCCCTCACACACCCTCTATCTCCACCTCGCACACCCTCTATCTCTCTCTCGCCCTCCCTCTATCTCTCCCCCTCCCTCTAACTCTCTCTCGCCCTCCCTCTATCTCTCTCTCGCCCTCCCTCTGTCTATGTTTCGCCCTCCCTCTATCTCTCTCCCCCGCCCTCCCTCTATCTCTCTCTCGCCCTCCCTCTATCTCTCTTTCGCCCTCCCTCTATCTATCTTTCGCCTTCCCTCTATCTATCTTTCGCCCTCCCTCTATCTATCTTTCGCTCTTCCTCTATCTATCTATCTATCTATCGCCCTCACTATCTATCCTATCACCGCAGCATCACTCGGCACCACCACAGCATCACTCGGTACCACCATAGCATCACTCAGGGGCACCACAACATCACTATGCGCTACCAAACTGCTTATAAGTACAACAGTAACTTGCAATATTATTATAATATAATATTATTGCCAACATTGCTTAATATTTTGCAACAGCTATCATCTTGCAAATCATCTTTATGCACCAATACAGACTTTGCTAAAAATGTAATGCAACACATTGTCATATACAATGGCAATAACTCAAACTTTAATGCTGCGAGACCTATTGCATTGCAAATGCTTGTCACCAAGGAGTAACAGAATTGATGCACAAAACAACCCACCGAGAAATGGTCCGCTTGTGCACCTCCTGTCCCTTCTTAGCTCCCACGTGACCAACAAAGAGCTGGTCGTCCACCCGGAACTGGCGTGTGCGGTCTAGATAGAAGGAGAGCGCACGTTTTGGGTCTAGACGGTGGAGCCTCTCTTCCTCACCATGCCACCCATTTGTTCCACCTGCAGGC
Organism: Lissotriton helveticus; assembly: GCF_964261635.1. Lineage (NCBI taxonomy): Eukaryota > Metazoa > Chordata > Amphibia > Caudata > Salamandridae > Lissotriton > Lissotriton helveticus. The sequence goes on along the minus strand of NC_136059.1, from coordinate 357,162,797 downwards.
GTATACCGTTTTTGTGGAGGGACGCCTGGCTGCCAGAATCACATCACAGACTTCAGGAGGCAAGTCAAATGGCCTCAACTGTCGCCATTCAATCTCCACGCATGTAGGTGGAGACTGGACAGGTTCGGGTGGAGGACCGTCCTCTGTTGCTGCGACAGAAGGTCCTCCTGAAGAGGCAGACGAATAAACTGACACACTGATCACGACGCCAACGACGGATGCGGAGCCGCAGACGACCCCTACCGACGCTCAGGGGTACTGCTGATGAAAACTTTCCGGATCCAGTCTGACGCCTAGGGATATTCTAAGGTAAGGAATCTAACACTAACTACTGTTCTTAGAGATATATGGTTACAGAAGGTAAGTAACTTGTGCATCATAGCCAAAGTGCAAGGTGACACAGACTTGCCCTGGGGATCTGAACTTCCTCACGCAACACCCCGCCCCAGAAAACCTGGTTTTGTGGGCATCAACAAGTAGACTCAGTCCCACACGTTTCTCACTACCCCACTAGAAAGGAAGTTGAACATATGCAGACATTTGCCAAGCCCTTTTTCTCTTCTGCCAGTGTAGTGTAGTTCCTGTTTTACCCATACAGGAACTACACGTTTGGATAACATAAACTAGAATTGGTGGCATACTAACTCTGAGCACCCCCACCGAGTATGTTAGCCTGTTTGCATTAGCTAGCTCACAGTGCCATTAGAATCTTCTCTTATCGGGGAGAGAATAGTTTCTGGCAACCTTAGAACATGACAACCCTGATCCCCCAGGATCGTGGAAACAATGTACTACCTTTCGCTCAGTCACTCCTGCTCACTTACTTCGTCTCAGAGTGTTACACAGAAGAAACAGTCAGGCGTGTTACAATAAGTATTTATTGCACAGTTGTTCTTCTAGTGCATAATATATGTGCTGCAACAACCTTTAGACAGTAGCAGAGATATATGATCAGCAGTACAGTGAATATAAAAGGATAGTACACTTCTACCATTTTGCAATACCATTTTGCAATAATCATGAACACATGAGGTCAGTCAGCATCACTTGCTTCCTGGTGATGTACTTACATGTGTGACAGAATGGCATATATGTTGCCAGCTGTCTCGGATAACATCGAGCCCTTCCATACAACACCTCATTCAAGACAGCCAGGATGCAGCAAAATACTCCAAGCATTTGGGTCTGGGCGCTACTGACTGGGTAGGACAGTCGGGACCAGCAAGGTACCTGCATTCACATTCAAACGATATCCAACAATAATCCCAGCTCCTTCTGCTCTGCAGTTCTCCCAAAAATTATGCCCCTTTTTAGGCTTAGGATGGGGGATACCAACAGAGGCAATGGCAGAACAAGCTTGAACAACAGCCGGCCTCTAAGTACTTTTGAGGTAGAGGCAGAAGATCAAGTTGCCAGCGTCCATGACCCCAGTGGAAACATTCTACCCAAACACCAACCCCTCTACTCCCAAACGCAGCTGCTGCAAAACCGCTTTAAGTAATCTTTAGAAGCACACTATTGCCAGTGGGAGGATAAACTCAGCTGACATTGCCTAGCGGATCTCAAATAGCCGTTACACTCAGGGGGCCCAGGGCATCTTCTAACAATAGGGAGAACCTGTAGAAGGCTGACCCAGGATAGAGTGTCCACCTATGGTGAGTCCAGGAACCCTTAATGATGGTGTTCAGGTCCCTGAAAACTGGTAGCTGTGGAAAGCAGCTAAGGCTTATACAGAAGGGTTTAAAGCAATTGCATGTATCACCTTAGTTGGTCAGTAAGCGTTTCACATAAGAAAGAACCACAGCAGGTGAATAGAAAAAAACTTTATATTTATTACTACACACTAGACACTAACTTGGTATGTCTTCTACCCAGAAGTATCAACTACACACAATACTTATAAAAGAGTTAGGTAGCATAGGAAAACACATAGGGCCCCACCAGTGGGGCAAAACTATGTACTAAAATAGTGGAATGCGGAAAAGGTACAAAAACAGGTCTAGGACCCAAGGTTGGGGTACCCCATGGGAAGCAAGGAACTACCCAAGGTGAGGAGCTAGGGACCCCAAGGTGCCCGGGTGCAGAGTGGTTACACCGGGCCAGACACCCATTGGACAGCACAGGTAAGTGTTGTCCTAAAGGACCCTGAAGGAACCACTTGGAGGAAGGAAGGTTGGAGAGTCATTCCACCTGTTGATACCCAGAAGAGACGGATACCTGCACCAGGGAGTCCCAGTGCATAAGGGTAAAGTAATGTCGGAAACCTCCGTAGATGCCAATGGAGGTTTGTGAAGTTCTGCAGCTACAGCGTCTTGTGGTCTATAGGCCGGTGGAACCAGAATGAAGAATCCACATAAGAAGAACCTGAAAGCAGGGAGGACAGAGTCCAAACCACTCAGAGGTGACCAGAAGGCACTGGAGCACAATACGAGCCCTGGTTCCAGGTTCTTGCTGAGGTACGGTGAGAAGAAAACAGCAACTGTTGCGACCAGGCGACTTCGAAGACCAGGAGCCTCTCACAAGCTGTCTCACACTGGTCGAGTGCAGAAGGGCCAGTGGCTGGCAGGACCACCTAAAAGCCTTGGCAAAAGCAAACAACGGTTCTCAAGTGAAGATGCAGGGATGCTGACCAGCAAGATCTGAGGGACTAACCTTGCAAGAGTAAGTCAGGACAGGCCCTCAGCACGATGGAGAGCCAGAAGGAATCAGTAAAGCCTCCTCCAGGACCCTCTGGCACCAGGCACAGGAAGTCGCAAGGAAGCCCCGGCAGCACACAGACTAAATCCCATGAGGCAAGAGGTGTAGGCAGGATGACTTGCTTGGAGCTGTGCAATGCTAGAGACAGAGGCTGTTTGGAGCTTGAAGATCTTCTGTGAAGAAAGCAAACAAGCCTTGGCAATGACAAACAGATACTGTGCACAGGGCGGACACGTTGGCTGGAGAGAGATTATTTTATTTATTTATTTTATTTTTTAAACTTATAAAGCGCAACAAATACCACGAATGGTGTCTCGGCGCTGGGCAGACAGAGAGGCACCTCCTGTGCATTATTGGATGAATAGCCATGTCTTCACTTGCTTTCTGAAAATCATCAGTGAGGAACTGCTTTTTATATGGTGGGGCAAGGTGTTCCAGAGCTTCGAGGCGGCTACCAGGAAGCGTCTGTCTCCCCATGTAACCGTTCTCACCCGTTGAATGCATAGAGATGCGGATGAAGCAGATCTTAAAGCTCTATTAGGGACATACACCAACAGTGATTCCCTAAAAAAGTCAGGTCCTAGGCTGTTCAATGCTCTATAGATGATACATAAAGCCTTAAATTTGGTTCTCTTTTTTACTGGGAGCCAGTGAAGTTGGTAAACAATAGGAGAGATGGATGCGAACTTGGGAGTTTTGGTCAGAATTCGTGCAGCAGCGTGCTGTAGTTTTTTAAAAACCTGCTCCTGGGCATTCAACAGAAGCCCATTACAATAATCCACCTTGGATAACACCAAGGAGGACATAAGGGTTTTTCCCGCAGACAGGGGAAGGAAAGGTAACAACTTTTTCACTTTTCGTAACGTGAAAAAGGAAGAGGAAACTACCGCATTAGCATGACTGGTAAAGCTTAGTTTGTTGTCAAACAACACTCCCAGATTTCTAACCTTTGAAACTGGGGTGGGTGGGTTACCCATTTCTGGTGGCCACCAGACCGGGGACCAAGATGGTTTTAGGTCTCCAAACACCATTACCTCGGTCTTATCGGTGTTTAATTTTAGACAATTACTGTCCATCCAGTGACTAATGGCTCTCATACCTGACTGAAAGTTGGCTGCCACCTCACTCCCATTTTTATGCACCGCTAGCACCAACTGAGTATCGTCGGCATACGAAGTCACTCCTATTCCATGGGTTTTAATGACCCTCGCCAAGTCCGTCACATAGATGTTAAAGAGTGTCGGACTTAGCGAGGATCCCTGGGGGACTCCGCAGGGCAGCACAAACGTTGGTGAATAGAAGCTCCCCATCTTTACCGACTGTTCTCTGTTAGACAGGAAAGAAGCCAGGAGCTCCGCAGCTTTACCCTGTATGCCCATAGCAGTGACACGGTCGATCAGGATGTTATGATCGACCGTGTCAAAGGCCGCTGAGAGATCCAGCAAGATCAGGACTGCCGTGCCACCCTGGTCCATGATCTGTCTGATCTCCTCAGAAGCCTTTATGAGCGCCGTTTCCGTTCCATGGCCTCTCCTAAACCCGAACTGAGTGTTGTCTAGCAGGTTATTATAGTCAATGTAGTTGGCCAGCTGTTTATTTATAATTTTTTCAAGTATTTTAGAAGGAAATGAGAGCGCTGCTATAGGGCGATAACTTTTTAATTCCAAGGTGTTAAGAGTGGGTTTCTTTAGAAGTGGCTTTATTATAGCTGTTTTCCATCTTTGAGGATAGTTTCCTGATTCACAGATGGTACTGCAGATGTTTTCCAAGACTGGAGCTACCACATCAGTTGTTAATTTTATGATGGTCGGTGGGCAGGGATCCAAGGGGGAACCCGACATTGTAGATTTAATAAGATCTTTTATTTCTGACAGTGATGGGGGGAGAAATTCATTCAAAAATGAGGATGTGAGTTTTGTGTTCTTGAGGCTTTCTGATGATTCCCCTGTCATGTTATTGTTAAATTTATCAAAGATTCCTGTGACCTTGGTCCTAAAAAAATCAGCCATTTGATTGCAGAATTCTTGGGTGATATCTGCAGTATTAGCTGTTGGTATATTTGTTAATGTTGCCACTACCTGGTATAATTGCTTACTGGAGTTCTGGGCCTTTACTATCTGTTCACAAAAGTATTTACTCTTTTCCAGTCTTAACAGCTTCCTGTAGCCTGATAGTGCTTGTTTGTACCTTTCGTTATCGTTATTATCATAATTAACTCGCCAACATCTTTCTAGATTGCGGCATTTCTGTCTCTCCAATCTTAAAGGTTCAGAGAACCAAGGGGCTGATGGTGTTGCGCGATTTGGACGCATTTTCTTTAAAGGCGCTACCTGATTAAAAGTGTCTGTGAGCCATTGGTTGTAGTTATTTGCTGCTAATTGAGAATCTAACGCTTTAGATGGTTTATTATTTTCTAGTTTCTCGGATAGTGTTTTTATATCTATATTTTTCCAGTCCCTGCACATCCTAAGTTGCCTTTTAGCCGAATGTTGATTTTTGTGTTTTTTAACACAAATATGAAAGACCACCACTGCGTGATCTGACCATACAATTGGAACAACAGTAGGGGGGTAATGGCCAGGTTATTCGTGAATAGGCCGTCAAGAACATGACCTGCTTTGTGCGTGGCTGTAGTAACTAACTGGTTTAGCCCAGCTGCCTTATGATCCTCAATAAGGCTCAATGTATCTTTGTCTGTTATTTTTTCTAAATGAAAATTAAAATCTCCCAGTATTGTGAAATCGGAGGTTTCTGCCACTGGTTCTAATAAGGTACTAATGGATTGGAGAAAAGGCGCTCGAGCTGCTGGGGGGCGATAAAGCAGAACACCATTAAACATTTGGATGGGAGACAAAGTAATAGAGAAGGCTAGTGTTTCTGCGGGAATACTATCTAGTGTTCCTGTTTTTAATGCTAGTTCTAACCGTAAAATTATGGCGAGGCCGCCCCCTTTTTTCCCTGTCGGTCTATCTTGTCTGACGATGTAGTAGCCCTCAGGAATGGCTGCCACACGGTCAGGGTCGGAAGCCAAATTGGCCCATGTCTCTGTTATAAACAGGATATCTAGTTTGTGTGCCGAGATTAATTCGGCCACATCTTCTCTATGTTTGCACATAGATCTAGCATTCACCAGTGCGCATTTAATGCGTTTGGCCTCATTAAAAGAAGCCCCTAGGACTGGTGGTATCTGAGTGAGGGAACGAGTGAATTTAAAATTACAGTTTAAGCAAGCTACATGAGACATGTTAGAGCACTCTTCTAAATTGAAGTGTGTACATTTTTCCAAGGCCATCGTATTTTTTATATCTAACAGGTCAGATGAAGTGTATTTCAATAACTTACTGGAATGGTGTAGTACCCGGCCAGGAATTAAGGCACTAGGCACGGGTCCGGCGCGGACTGGCGCAGACTGGCACCCCTTTGGCGCGGCTTCGGCGCGCTGGAGGCGCTCCCGCTGCGCTCGTCCGCTGCGCTTGGTAAAGCACATCTTTATGACGAAGCGAGGCCCCGCCCCCAACTCGAACGCTAACTCGTTCGGTTGAAGCGGGAGCCTGCGAGATCAGTTTGAGACCCTGCCCGCCACTCAAACGGCACACGCCGCAGTGGATCGGTGCAGGGGAGCACAGAGGTAAATTACAAAGTAAAAACAATGCTTCCTGTGATTTTAAAATAAATTCTCGAAATACGCTCTCTGTCCAATACAATTCTCAAATTATGTGGGTCGATGAAATTGTGTGCGCTAAATATCCGTGGCAGAGGAGGAGCCCCTCGCAATCTGCCAAAACACCAAGCGTAGTAATGGAGCTGCCATCACCCTACTAACTAACCGTACTAACTAAGTCTCCCAACTTGCAGGGAAGACCGGTTAGGCCTCTAGAGAACCAACCGACCACAGTCTGTGTTGCAGAGGATGTCCGTGGGACAACAGGATCAGCAAACCTGTCTTCGAATTTGAGGTGCCTGCGGATGCAGGGAAGTGATTCCTTCACTTCAAGGGAGATTTCTTTAGGCTGGGATGCAGGCTGCATCCTTGGTGACGTAGAGGATGCACGGCCATGGGTTTGCAAATCTTGAAGAAGCACAGGGACGAAGATGTTGCTGGAATATTACTACTGGGAGTAGTCTTGTTGTCTGTCCTGGATTGAAGAACAGCAGAGTTCCAGTTTCCACAGGCAGAAGAGTCTTTGAACAAGCTTCAGAAGACACGCAGTTAGTTCCAGAAGTTGTTGTCGGGATGAATCTAAGGGCCTACCCTCAGGAGAGCCCTTAAATAAGAACCTCTTCTGTGGCAACCCACCTATCAGAGGGGGTCAGGGACGCCATTTAAATGTTCTAGCCAGTCCGATGCTCCTAGAGGCCAAGATGCAACATGGCATAATTCAATGGCCACCTGGAGGAGCTGGACAGGGGTGGAGACACAACCCTGTCCTTCGCATGGTTTTGCGCCAGAGCCTGAGCCAAGGGCTCCTGGACTGGGTGAAACTGGTTCATGCAAGGAGGGGATGAAATGTGTCTTTCAATGCAGACTGGTGGTGCTCTGAAGCTCCCCCACCCTACCTAATTCTAAAGGAGAGGCAGTCACACCTCTCCATAGCATAAGCCGGATTAGGCTTATCAGCAGTGGGGCCGCTTTGTGTCTAAAGCCTGCATGAGCATGGGCTGGCAGGCAGACCTTGAAAGGCTACACAGGTAGGTATTGGGGGTTCCACTAAGGAGCCCCCAGTACATAATTTCATGCAACTAACACTAGAATATGTGTTGTTGCATTATTACAACATGTTTGATATCAAACATGACTAGGTTCTGGGTAGCCATTATGTAGCTGGATATCTCGACATGCCAGTGTCCACTACATACCTTAAGAAGGCTGCCCTGCACTTACAAAGCCCAGAGTCCGGGCTTTGTAGGGGTACCTCCACTCGTGTAGGGGTATCCACAGACTTAAACTGTTTACCTTGCCCTTGGACTTAAGGGCCTACCTTAGGGGTGACTTATAGGTTTTAAGAGCAGTGACCGGTATATAAGGGAAACCTTTTATCTAAAGTGAAGGGTGCCTGCACCCTGTCACGCAGAGTGCAGTGGCAGCTCTGCAGACATAGTTTGCATGGGCTCCCATGGGTGGCATAATACATACTTCAGCCCATGGGGGACCCCTGGTGTACCAATGCACTGGATACCTCAGTACCATATATTAGGAGCTTACAACGGTAGCCCTGTATGCCTATTGTGGGGTGTACAAAGTACTTAGCAGCAAATTTAGAGGAGAGTGAGCACAGTCACTGGGGTCCTGATTGTAGGAGAGTGGGGTCTGCAATCCTATGGTCACCCCAGATTATTGCTTTTTGCTTCACTGGTTTACGACTTTCCCTGGCTGTGGGCCTGCTAATCAGACCCACAGCCTAGCTGTTCTCTCTCTAAATTGACAACCATGTACTTTAGGTGCATTTACCAATTGGTACTAGGCCACCTTATCAGTCCCTGTACAGTGTACCTTAGGTGCCCAGGGCATAGGTGTACCCAGGGCCTACCAGTGGCTGAAGCATGTATTATGCCACCCCTGGCTGGCCATCTAAAACTGACATAACTGGCTGCACGACAGCTGGGGCAAGGTGGTGTAATCACCCTTTGCTGTAGATATAGTATACCTATATCTAACCCTAAAATGGACACATATCCTCCTATCAGTCACTCCTATGGCAGGCCTTAACAATCCTGAAGGCAGAGTGCTTGGAATTATGTGAGATGGTGCTCTGGCATGAGCTGAGCCCGTCTGCAGCTTGCGGAACCAAGTCCTAATAGCTGTTCCATGATAACGCTATACCATATACTCTTAAGTGCATTATTGACCTCGTGGTTGAATGCTAACTCTGGTATAACAATATCAAAACATGTCGAGTAAGGTGTCATACGAATTGGAATACTACCCCCTCGCCAATTCTGGCGACGGGGGTAGCATTCAACTCTTCTAGAGGGACACGACATGTATGTAACTGTGAACCCCGGTTAAAGTTAACTCGAGCCTTGGCATCGCTAAATGGATGCTGCCACCACAGACACAAGTCTGACCTCCTGCTGCTGGGAGTCCTTCCAGCGAGGGAGGCTTGGACAAAGGGTTTCCTGCCTTGGGAGGTGCTAGCACCACCCAGACAGGATTTTGTGTATTGGGTAGGATAGGCCTGAAAGGAATGAGACATGCCTGGGGCACACAAGGTGCCCTGTGCATACACCGGTTCAAACCAGTTGCTGGGGCATCCCTGCCCCAGCTCTGGCGCGAAAACCGGACAAAGGATAGGGGGTGTAACCACCCCCCTTCCTGGTCCCACCCAAGGGAGGGACCTAGTCAGCAGTACAGCCCCCTTTAGCAGGATAAAGGTAGGAGCTGGTCCCATTCCAAATTAGATTAATCCTGAACTACTCTACAAGAAGAAACTCTGGACTTCGACGTTCTGCTCCACAGAAGACTGAAGAAATCTCCCTTGTGGGCAAGGAGTGTCCACCCTGCAACTGCAGGCACCATCAAGCGTCCAGCGGCTTCACTTTGTCATCTTCCCTTGAGGATCCAGACTTCAGAGCCCGACGAGACCCGCATTCCCAGACCTCTCCGACCTCCAACCCACATCTGCAGCACAGCTGAGACCCGTGGGTGCGACGAGACTTTGGGACCGGCCATCTTGAAAGAACCTGCACTTCGCTTTCAGCACGACTCCCGAGGTAAACTCGACCAAGTGCTTTGGGGACTGAGAAGCCCCAGCCCCGAGCAGCCCCTGCACCGAAGATCAGCCCTCCAGCATCCACGAGATCTGCGTGGGGCCCTTCTGCTTGTTTGCTGCTCGACGCGTTGTCTGGTCACTTGCCGGCTGGCTAGTGGCCTCCTAGACGACGAATCTTGAAATCTTCACTGCTGGTCTGGTTGCTCCAGACTGGCCCTTGCTCCCTTCCAAAAGAGGGGCACCCCGGACTCTCCTAGTCTGCACCAGACGCTTTCTCCACTCACCGCGTGGGTTGCCTTTGCCAAGGCCTGTTGACGCCGATTCCGGAACAGACACCGCCGACAGCGAGAGCCTGCGTGGGACAGCTCGTGCCTCCATCCTGGTCGTCGAAGATACCTCCTGGTCCACGTGGCTGCAGAGTCAAGCGTCCTCTTCTTCACCTGATCGCGACGACGACATCTGGTTCCTTCTTGGTTCCACTCCAGTCACTGGCTAGTGACTTTGAACATTGTCCCCTCTGCTTTCAGGTCCTCTTCTTCAACGATCCACCCTTGGATCGCACCGGACATCTTCCTCCTGGTCGCCTGCAGCATCTTTTCTTTCAGGCTCCATTGACTTCAACGCAGAAACCCGACACGACTTCGCACCTATGCACCCGCAGCCCGTGGGTGAGGTAACGAGAGCATTTCGGTGCTCAAGGGTAGCTTGACTCTCCTAGTGTCCAGTTCCACAGTCGTTTTAGTCCTAACTAGTCAGGATTGTCCGTACTTACCTTCTTCTTGAACTGTACTGTCCATAGACGTTGTTACGCATCCCGCGTGTGAGTTCACACACTGCACCCGCGTCCCGTGGGCCTCCTATTACTTACCTAAGGTTAGGATAGCGTAGTCCCAGCGGTCCTGCAGCCTCTGGACAGCTCCATTTCTTCTATCGACTCTCACATCCCATTTACTTAGTATATGGTTTGCCGTGCCCCTAGGGCACCATTGTAATTTTGTGCAACTTGTCGTATTTTTCTTAAGAGATTGTCATGTGCTTAGCCCTCTGACCTCATAAAGAGTTCAGAGGTGTTTGTTATTAATAAATATATTGTTTATTTTCATAACAACCTGTGTGGTGTCCTTTCATCTGGTATTCAAGGGGTTATATTGTGGTAAAACAGCTGGCTTCACATGCCAAAAGAGTTTAGCCTAAGACTGCTTTGTCCATGCTACCATTAGGATAGCTGGTCTATAAGGTTGACTTACAACCAATCATCATAAGGGTTGTTTGGACTGATGCAAGGTGATCACTAGAACTAGTGAACATCATATATCAGGCCAACTTCTCACATTGGTGTGCAGCGGTTGGGATTTGAGCTTGCTGTTGTTTTTACCACGTATAATCTTGAAATATCATTTGAAAGATCACATAAGGTACTATAGGTACATATAACAAGCTTAGAAATACTCTGGGTTCTACTGAACCAGCTGTTGTAGTAGAAAGGGCCTAGCACACCCTGACTACAACTCTTAGCAAGGGATCAGTAGGAAAACCCATAGTGTAGGTAGGTGCATCACTTACACCTCACTAGAAAGCATGTCTACCCATGGAGAGACTTCAGAGACTCCCCTAGTGGTTAGTGACCCTCCACAGGTCCTTTCCAGATATGCAGCTCTCAGTTTCCAGGAGATGAGACAATTCTGTACCTCCAGGAAATTGAAACAGGGTTCTAACCCTACCACTCCTTTTCTGTTAGGTCTCTTAGAGACATATGATGCAAGAAGGGCTGCTGACACAGACCCCTCTAATCCAGATAGGAGCATGCCTGCCTTAGAAGGTACTCGTGGTGATCAAGACCTCCCTGAAACAGAAGATGTAGATGAGGAGGAGGAGGAGGAGGAACCATCTGGGGATGAGGCAGACAAAGGTCCTGTAGTAGTCAGCAGACTTACCAGGGCCAACTTAGACATGCATAGGGAAGGGACTAGGGGACCCCCAGTGCTGACCCTTAGCAGGCCTAACTTTGGGGTTAGGAGAGATAGATCTCCTTCTAGGGACTCCAATAGATCTGTGCACTCTCATGCATCCGCTCAGAGGAGAATGACTTCCCCTCAGAGGAGAGAGCATGAAGCAAAGATGAAGGAAGCTAATCTGAGGATCCAAAGGGAAGAACTTTCCCTTGCCAAAGAGCAGCTTGCCTTTGCAAGAGAGCAACAGTTGAGTGGGGTAGTCCCCACTGGTGGCAGCACTATCCCTAGGGATAGAGACAGGAGTTTTGATAATAGACACCTGAGTAAAATAGTGCCCTCCTATAAGACAGGAGATGATATCCACACGTGGATAACTGCTTTGGAGAGAGCCTGCAAAGTACAGCAGGTACCCCATAGTCAGTGGGCAGCTATATTGTGGCTCTCCTTTGAAGGTAAAGGTAGAGACAAGCTCCTCACTGTTAGAGATGAGGATGCTAATGATTACCAAGTCTTGAAAACTGCACTGATTGATGGGTTTGGCTTAATAACTGAACAGTACAGGTTGATGTTCAGAGACACCCAGAAAACTCAGGCTCAAGATTGGACTGACTTTGTTGATTGTGCCACTAAGGCTTTGGAAGGCTGGTTACTGGGTAGTAAAGTTACTGATTACACAGGATTGTATAATCTAATTATGAGAGCAAATCTTAAATAATTGTCAGAACCAGTTGTTGCATCAGCACTTGATTGACTCAGATCTGACCTCTCCCCAAGAATTGGGAAAGAAGGCAGACAGATGGGTCAGGACAAGGGTCAAGCAGCAGAACCACGGTGGTGGCCAGAAGAAAGCAGACCAGAAGGGTAATGAGAATAAGCAAAATGACCAGAAGTCTTCAACAGGGCCCCAACAACCTAAGGAGGGTGGGTCCCAAAATTCCCAAAAGAAGAAGAATGATGGTCCTAAGAAACCATAGTGCCAATACTGTAAAAGTAAAACTCACTGGTTTAGTGAGTGCACCAAGAAAGGCCAAACTCCTATCACTACTGTCCCTAAGACACCTGCACCCCCTAGTACTGTTAGTAGTGGTAGTGTACCTCCCAAGGCTATAGTTGGGTTAACCCTGGGAACTGAGGTGGGTTCTGACTTAGTCAGAACACCTACTCAGGCAGTTCTTGTTTGTACTGGGGACATGGATATGACCCCTACTGTAAGTCCTAGTACTCTGGGCAAATACAGGCAAACGCCTTTAATAAATGGAAAGATGGCTCAGGCCTACAGGGACACATGTGCCAGTGTCACTAGGGTGACACCAACATTTGTGGACCCTGACCAGATCATGCTAGGTTCAGATTACCTAGTGACCAATGCTAGCAATGTTACTACCAATCACAGTATGGCAGTTGTTAATTTCTCCTGGGGAGGGGTAATTGGCCTCAAAAGGGTTGTAGTTAGTTCAGACCTCCCAGTAGATTGTCTTTTGGGCAATGATTTGGAATCCTCACTGTGGTCAGATGTGGAGTACAGGACTCATGTAGAAATGCTAGGTCTCTCCTCACATGACCTTGCTGTGACTAGGTCACAGGCCAAGAAATGCCCAGCTGAACAAGTGCTGGATCCTGGAAGAATGGACCAGTCACTACCCAAGAGAAGGAATGGTAGGGTTAAGGCAGAGCCTTCCCCCCTGCCTCAGGTTGAGGATCAGCCCTCTCAGGAGGCTGACCCAGAGACCCCAGAAGGAACTGTCCTAGAAGAGCTCGAACTTGAACAGGTTGAGTTTCTTGGGACAGGGGGACCTTCCAGGGCAGACTTGAGACAGGCCCAATTAGACTGTTCCTCTCTTGAACCCCTCAGACAGCAGGCTGCTGCTGAGGCTGCAGGGAATGCTACAGGTGCCCATAAGGTATATTGGGATGATGGACTCCTATACTCTGAGGCAGGACACCCCAAGCCTGGTGCTACCAGGGGCTGGTCATCCCCTTGTCTCTTAGAGGTCTCCTCCTCACCTTAGCCCATGAGATTCCCCTTGCAGGTCACTTAGGCCAGAACAAGACTTGGGACAGGCTTGCCCCACACTTTCACTGGCCTCATATGTCTGAAGACACTAAAGAGTTTTGTCGCTCATGTGTCACCTGTCAAGCCAGTGGCAAATCAGGTGGCACAACAAAGGCCCCCCTCATACCACTACCTGTGATGGGCGTACCCTTTGAAAGAGTGGGGATAGACATTGTTGGACCAATGGACCCCCCAACAGCATCTGGGCACAGATTTATACTGGTGATAGCGGATCATGCCACCAGGTACCCAGAAGCTTTTCCTCTTAGGACCACTACAGCTCCTGTTGTGGCCAGGGCCCTACTTGCAGTTTTTTCTAGAGTGGGGTTTCCTAAGGAGGTTGTCTCTGACAGAGGTGCAAACTTCATGTCAGGATACTTGACTGCAATGTGGAAGGAGTGTGGTGTGAACTACAAATTCACCACACCCTATCACCCACAGTGCAATGGGCTTGTTGAGAGATTCAACAAGACCCTTAAAGGGATGTTAAAGGGTTACCTGAAAAGCTTAGGCGAAGATGGGACATCCTTTTACCCTGCCTCCTGTTTGCTTACAGAGAGGTCCCACAGAAGGGGGTTGGCTACAGCCCTTTTGAGCTTCTGTTTGGGCATCCTGTAAGAGGACCCCTATGTCTTGTAAAGGAAGGATGGGAGTTAACTCTCAAAAAGCCTAAACTGTCCTAACTGTGTATCATGCAGGACAGAAGGTGTGGGTGTTGGAGCCAGTGGCCCCAGCAGCTCTCCAAGACAAATGGTCTGGACCCCATACCATAATTGAACAAAAGGGAGATGTCACCTACTTGGTGGACATGGGAACTCCCAAGACCCCCCCAGGGTGCTTCATGTAAACAGGCTCAAGGCATTTGTCTACAGGGAGGACATGGATGTGCTCATGGCCACGGATGAGGGGCAGGAGGAAGAGAGTGACCCTCTCCCAGACCTGCTCACTCATAACCCTGATGATGGGTAAGTAGATGGTGTAGCCTTTTCTGACAGCCTCTCTGAGCATCAACAAAAGGATTGTAAACAGGTTCTTCAATCCTTTAGACAAATGTTCTCACTGACCCCCAGTCAGACAAACTGGTGCACACATGAGGTGGACACTGGAGACAGTCTGCCTGTCAAGAGTAAAATCTACAGGCAACCTGACCACGTCAGGGACTGCATTAAGAAAGAAGTTCAAAAGATGTTGGAGTTGGGAGTCATTGAACCCTCAGAGAGCCCTTGGGCTAGTCCTGTAGTTCTAGTGCCAAAACCTCACACCCAGGATGGTAAGAGAGAGATGAGGTTTTGTGTAGACTACAGGGGTCTCAATGCTGTCACTAAGACAGATACCCACCCAATACCTAGGGCAGATAAACTTATAGACAAGTTGGCTTCTGCAACTTTCTTGAGTACATTTGACCTAACAGCTGGTTATTGGCAGATCAGGTTAGCTGAGGATGCCAAGGCCAAAACAGCATTTTCTACCCCAGGAGGTCATTACCAATTTGTGGTGATGCCCTTTGGTTTGAAAAATGCACCTGCCACTTTTCAAAGGTTGGTGAACCAAGTTCTCACTGGGTTGGATGACTTTTGTGCAGCATATCTAGATGATATTGCTGTCTTTAGCTCCACCTGGGAGGATCACCTGATCCACCTGAGGAAAGTTTTGGAGGCCCTGCAAAAGGCAGGCCTCACTATCAAGGCTACTAAGTGCCAGATAGGGCAGAGTCAGGTTGTGTACCTGGGCCACCTTGTGGGTGGAGGCCAGGTTCAACCCTTGGAGAGAAAGATGCAGGCCATAAAGGACTGGGCTCCTCCAACCACCCAGACACAGGTCAGAGCTTTCTTGGGCCTGTCTGGTTACTATAGGAAGTTTGTCAAAAATTATGGGTCCATTGTGACACCACTTAATGACTTGACAAGCAAGAAAATGCAAAAGAAAGTTCAGTGGACAGTCAGCTGTCAGAAGGCATTCGATGACCTAAAGCAGGCCATGTGTACTGCACCTATTCTCAAGAGTCCTGACTACTCCAAAACCTTCATTGTCCAAACAGATGCATCTGAGTTGAGTGTGGGAGCTGTTCTATCTCATCTGAATATTGATGGGCATGACCAGCCCATTGCTTTTATAACCATAAGGCTGACCCCTAGAGAGAAACGTTGGTCAGCTATTGAGAGGGAGGCCTTTGCTGTGGTTTGGGCCCTGAAGAAGCTGAGGCCATACTTGCTTGGAACTCACTTCAAGATTCAGACCGACCATAAGCCCCTCTTATGGCTAAATCAGATGAAGGGTGAAAACCCCAAACTTCTTAGGTGGTCCATTTCCCTACAGGGGATGGATTTTACAGTGGAGCACAGACCAGGGACTGACCATGGCAATGCAGATGGTCTCTCCAGGTATTTCCACTTAGAACAGGAAGACTCACCTGGTCAAGGTTAGTTTAATGTTCCTAAGTTTGGGGGGGGTTATGTAGGAGAGCGGGGTCTGCAATCCTATGGTCACCCCAGATTTTTGCTTTTTGCTTCACTGGTTTACGACTTTCCCTGGCTGTGGGCCTGCTAATCAGACCCACAGCCTAGCTGTTCTCTCCCTAAATTGACAACCATGTACTTTAGGTGCATTTACCAATTGGTACTGGGCCACCTTATCAGTCCCTGTACAGTGTACCTTAGGTGCCCAGGGCATAGGTGTACCCAGGGCCTACCAGGGGCTGAAGCATGTTTTATGCCACCCCTGGCTGGCCATCTAAAACTGACACAACTGGCTGCACGACAGCTGGGGCAAGGTGGTGTAAACACCCTTTGCTGTAGATGTAGTATACCTATATCTAACCCTAAAATGGACACGCATCCTCCTATCAGTCACTCCTCTGGCAGGCCTTAACAATCCTGAAGGCATAGTGCTTGGAATTATGTGAGATGGTGCTCTGGCATGAGCTGAGCCCGTCTGCAGCTTGCGGAACCAAGTCCTAATAGCTGTTCCATGATAACGCTATACCATATACTCTTAAGTGCATTATCGACCTCACGGTTGAATGCTAACTCTGGTATAACATTATCAAAACATGCCGAGTAAGGTGTCATACGAATTGGAATACTACCCCCTCGCCAATTCTGGCGACGGGGGTAGCATTCCACCCTTCTAGAGGGACACGACATGTATGTAACTGTGAACCCCGGTTAAAGTTAACTCGAGCTTTGGCATCGCAAAATGGATGCTGCCACCACAGACACAAGTCTAACCTCCTGCTGCTGGGAGTCCTTCCAGCCAGGGAGGCTTGGACAAAGGGTTTCCTGCCTTGGGAGGTGCTAGCACCACCCCAGACAGGATTTTGTGTATTGGGTAGGATAGGCCAGAAAGGAATGAGACATGCCTGGGGCACACAAGGTGCCCTGTGCATACACCGGTTCAAACCAGTTGCTGGGGCATCCCTGCCCCAGCTCTGGCGCGAAAACCGGACAAAGGATAGCGGGTGTAACCACCCCCTTTCCAGGTCCCACCCAGGGGAGGAACCTAGTCAGCAGTACAGCCCCCTTTAGCAGGATAACGGTAGGAGCTGGTCCCATTCCAAATTAGATTAATCCTTAACTACTCTACAAGAAGAAACTCTGGACTTCGACGTTCTGCTCCACAGAATACTGAAGAAATCTCCCTTGTGGGCAAGGAGTGTCCACCCCTGCAACTGCAGGCTCCATCAAGCGTCCAGCGGCTTCACTTTGTCGTCTTCCCTTGAGGATCCAGACTTCAGAGCCCGACGAGACCCGGATTCCCAGACCTCTCCGACCTCCAACCCACATCTGCAGCACAGCTGAGATCCGTGGGTACGACGAGACACGTGGGACCGGCCATCTTGAAAGAACCTGCACTTCGCTTTCAGCACGACTCCCAAGGTAAACTCGACCAAGTGCTTTGGGGACTGAGAAGCCCCAGCCCCGAGCAGCCCCTGCACCGAAGATCAGCCCTCCAGCATCCACGAGATCTGCGTGGGGCCCTTCTGCTTGTTTGCTGCTCGACGTGTTGTCTGGTCACTTGCCGGCTGGCTAGTGGCCTCGTAGACGACGAATCTTGAAATCTTCACTGCTGGTCTGGTTGCTCCAGACTGGCCCTTGCTCCCTTCCAAAAGAGGGGCACCCCGGACTCTCCTAGTCCGCACCAGACGCTTTCTCCACTCACTGCGTGGGTTGCCTTTGCCAAGGCCTGTTGACGCCGATTCCGGAACAGACACCGCCGACAGCGAGAGCCTGCGTGGGACAGCTCGTGCCTCCATCCTGGTCGTCGAAGACACCTCCTGGTCCACGTGGCTGCAGAGTCAAGCGTCCTCTTCTTCGCCTGATCGCGACGACGACATCTGGTTCCTTCCTGGTTTCACTCCAGTCAATGGCTAGTGACTTTGAACATTGTCCCCTCTGCTTTCAGGTCCTCTTCTTCACCGATCCACCCTTGGATCGCACCGGACATCTTCCTCCTGGTCGCCTGCAGCATCTTTTCTTTCAGGCTCCATTGACTTCAACGCAGAAACCCGACACGACTTCGCACCTATGCACCCGCAGCCCGTGGGTGAGGTAACGAGAGCATTTCGGTGCTCAAGGGTAGCTTGACTCTCCTAGTGTCCAGTTCCACAGTCGTTTTAGTCCTAACTAGTCAGGATTGTCCGTACTTACCTTTTTCTTGAACTGTACTGTCCATAGATGTTGTTACGCATCCCGCGTGTGGGTTCACACTCTGCACCCGCGTCCCGTGGGCCTCCTATTACTTACCTAAAGTTAGGATAGCGTAGTCCCAGCGGTCCTACAGCCTCTGGACAGCTCCATTCCTTCTAACGATTTCCTTAACCCATTTACTTAGTATATGGTTTGCCATGCCCCTAGGGCACCATTGTAATTATGTGCAACTTGTCGTATTTTTCTTAAGAGATTGTCATGTGCTTAGCCCTCTGACCTCATAAAGAGTTCAGAGGTGTTTGTTATTAATAAATATATTGTTTATTTTCATAACAACCTGTGTGGTGTCCTTTCATCTGGTATTCAAGGGGTTATATTGTGGTAAAACAGCTGGCTTCACATGCCAGAAGAGTTTAGCCTAAGACTGCTTTCTCCATGCTACCATTAGGATAGCTGGTCTATAAGGTTGACTTACAACCAATCACCATAAGGGTTGTTTGGACTGATACAAGGTGATCACTAGAACTAGTGAACATCATATATCAGGCCAACTTCTCACACTGATTAGCATGTGTAGGAGAGTAGGGTCTGCTTCCTATGGTCACCCCCACTTTTTGCTTTTGCTTTACTGGTTTTCGACTTAGATGTGGCTGTGGGCCTGCTAATCAGACCCACAGCCCAGATGCACTCTCTCTAAATTCACACCATGTACTCTAGGTACATCTACAATTGGGAATTGGTTCACCTTATAAGCCCCTGTAGAAGTGTACCCCTGGTAACCAAGGCCTACCAGGGGCTGCAGCATGTATTATGCCACCCCTGGCTGGCCACTCAAACTGACACAACTGGCTGATCACTCAGCTGGGGCAAGGTCGTGTAATCACCCCTTGCTTAGGTATAGTATTCCTATATCTACCCTTATATATAGACACACAGTAAACTATAAGTCACTCCTAAGGCAGGCCTTAACAATCCTGGAGGCAGAGTGCTTGGTTAAGTGTGAGATAGTGCTCTAGCATGAGCTGAGCCTGTCTGCAGCTTTCGGAACCATGTCCTTATAGCTGTTCTATGATATTGCCATACCATATACTCTTAAGTGCATTTTGAACCTCGCGGTTAAATGCTAACTTTGGTTTGGCTTTATCTAAACATGTCGTGTAAGGTGTAATACGCTTTGGAATACTACCCCCTCGCCAATTCTGGCGACGGGGGTAGCCTTCCACCCTTCTAGAGGGAGAAGACCTGTTAGTGCTGACTATCCCGGTTAAAGTTAACCAGAGCCCCAGCGTCACAAAATGGACGCTGCTGCCACAGACACAAGTCTGACCTCCTGCTGCTGGGAGTCCTTCCAGTCACGGAGATCTGAAAGAGACACGTTAGTGATAGATTCCTTACCTTAGAATATCCCCAGGCGTCAGACTGGATCCGGAAATTTTTGCATAGCAGTACCCTTGCGCGTCGGTAGGCGTAGTCTGCGGCTCCGCGTCCGTCATCGGCGTCGTGGGCGCCGTGATGACGTCGTTGGAGTACTTAGACGCCGCCTCCGCGTGCTGACGTCAGTTCTTCTTTTTTCCGCGCCAGCAGCGCAGATCCGGAAAAAGTGGTACCTTAGTCACTTTTTGACTAAAACTTTTTGGGTCTTTTGATCATTCATTTTCGAAGTCTTTGACTCCGAACGGTGCCGGTAGGGATGCTAGGTTTTAAGCCCTGTGAGGATTGCGACCGGCTGATGTCGGTCACCGACCCTCACCGTCGGTGTCTCCACTGGCTCGGCATCGACCACGACGACAAGGCCTGTTCCAACTGCCGGGCCCTGACTTCGAAGGCTAGACGGGAGCGGTCCCGTAAGCGGCTGGAACTCCGGCAGTCGGCCCCGTGCCAAGAGAGGTCCCGGTCCGGACGGAGGTCGAGGGACTTGTCGCGGGAGCGGAGCCATCATAGCTCCGGGAGTCGACATCACTCCTCAGGGTCGAAGTCGTCAGGTAAGCACAAGAAGTCGAAGAGACGTCATCGCTCTTCCGACTCCCCCGACGCGGCCGGGGGTTCAGGTGGCACCGCCCACGCGGCTCCGTCGGAGTCGCAGGCGCCGCGTCCGGCCTCATACCCTCCGGTCCCTGGGCCTAACGCGGCGCCAGAGGAGATCGAGCGGTTCCTCATGGCCATGAGGTCCCTCTCTCCTCCGACGGGCTCTGCGGCGCCTTCGGGCCCAGCGGACCCGTCTGGGGGTCCTAGCGGGACGGGGGCTTCGGCCCCGACGTCGTCGGGTGCTTCGGCTCCGACGCCGCCGGCGCCGCAGGGCCCCGCTGGATCCGGTTCCTGGATCCGTCCTCGGGCGGCGCCGTCCCCGATGCCTCCCTCGACCCGGTCCCGGCGCCGCTTCAGATGCCGTTCGTAGAGTTTACTTTCCATGAACCGGCCCCATCATATTCTAACCCTGAGTACCACGAGATGGGTGATGAGGATTGGGAGGGGTCTGAGGACCCTCTGGCACGTGAATGCCAGTCTCATGAGGACTGGGCAGGTGACCTTGGGGAGGCCAGTGGTATTGACACTTCGCCAGACACGGGCTTTGTCTCACCTCCTACCGTGGCTACGGAGGAGGGGGCAACCTATAGTGTGGTGTTGATGAGGGCGGCCAAGGCCTTGGGCCTTGAGCTCCCCGTCGCGGCCGTGAGGACTAACCTCCTCACTGAGGCCCTTAAGCCGCAGTCATGCTCAGCGAGCCTCTGCTGCCGTTTAACGAGGCCTTAACCGACGTTCTTTTGGGCACTTGGTCCAAGCCCGCTACGGGTTCGCCCGTAGATAGGAACGTGGCCAGACGCCAATGCCCGGCTCCGGGCGACCCATGTTTCCGGTCCACCCACCCCACCCCCGAGAGCCTGGTCATCCAGGCCTCCAATTCCCAGACCGCATTCCCGTCGGCTCCGCCGGACAGGGAATCCAAGAGGTAC
Source organism: Lissotriton helveticus (assembly GCF_964261635.1). Taxonomy (NCBI): domain Eukaryota; kingdom Metazoa; phylum Chordata; class Amphibia; order Caudata; family Salamandridae; genus Lissotriton; species Lissotriton helveticus. The sequence continues at coordinate 357,141,788 of NC_136059.1, read as the reverse complement.
GAGCAATACGGTAAAAAGATCTTCTCTTACCTTAGTCTGGGACTGCGGTCTTCCAACACCGCATGCCTCTTGGGCCGCTACACCCACTCTCTGTGGGATACGTTTGCGGAAGTGCTGCCAGAGTGTCCGTTGGAAGTACGGGCCAAACTCGGCCAAGCCCTTGTGGAAGGCCGGGGTGCAGCCAGATATTCTATCCTGTGTGGGCTGGATACCACCGACTCACTAGGTAGAGCGATGGCAACGACAGTGGCGGTCAGACGCCACGCCTGGTTGAGGTCCGCCAACTTTTCGGCTGATGTCCAAAACACACTGATGGACATGCCATTTGATGGCCGTCGCCTTTTTGGTGACAAGGCAGACCATGCGCTTGAGTGCTTTAAGGACTACAGGGCTACGGCCAAGTCCTTGGGCCTCTCGGCCCCGCGCCAGCAATCAGCTGCCTTTCACTCCTTTCGTGGCCACGGAAGGGGTGTCCCCACACGTGCTGCCAGCCACGCTCCGCAGGGTAATACGCAACGCGTTGGCGGCCGTGGAAACCGCCGTGGCGGCGGTCGGGGTCAACGGCGAGGTCAGTCCACACCTTCCCCCGCAGCATCCCCCTCAAAACCCTCCTAGTCCGTGCTTTCAGGCCCCTGTGACGCCAGTGGGGGGCAGGGTTCGCCATCACCACCTCCACTGGCGCACTGTCACGTCGGACAGGTGGGTGCTGCAAATCGTCCGAAGGGGCTACTCCCTTCCCTTCGAGGCGACTCCTCCAGCCATGCCACCGCAGAACCACCATGTATCGGGGGATCATTTGCGACTTCTGCAGGAAGAAGTTACGGCCCTCTTGGCCAAGGGGGCCATCGAGCGCGTTCCTGGGCCAGAAGTAGGGTGTGGTTGCTACTCCCACTACTTTCTGGTACCCAAGAAGGGCAAAGGGGGCCTACGCCCTATCTTGGACCTACGGAACATCAACGGCTTCCTCCGGAAGGAGAAGTTCAAAATGCTGACTCTGGCTCAGGTCTTAGCTGCCCTGGACCCGGGAGACTGGATGGTAGCGTTGGACTTGTAGGACGCTTATTTCCACATCCCCGTCCTGCCGGCCCACTGGCGCTACCTGCGGTTCACGGTTGGCCACGAGCACTTTCAGTATACTGTGCTCCCCTTCGGCCTTACCAGCGCCCCACGGGTGTTCACAAAGGTGATGGCGGTGGTCGCAGCTCATCTGTGCAGGTTAGGGGTTTCAGTCTTCCCCTACCTCGACGACTGGCTGTTGAAGGCGGGCTCGCCCCAGACAGTCGTCAGCCACCTCCAGACTACGGCAGATCTCCTGCACCAGCTGGGGTTCTCCATCAATGTGCCAAAGTCACACCTGTGCCCCTCTCAGAAGCTCCTCTTCATCGGAGCGGTTCTCGACTCGGCGCGGTTTCGGGTTTATCCGCCCGAACAGCGGGTCTGGGATATTCAGGCCCTGATTCCGATATTTCAGCCTTTATCCCGGGTCTCGGTCAGGTTGACGCTGGGCAACCTGTCCGACCATGTCCTGATCTCGGAGGGCACTGCGAGACAGCTGCAGTGGTGGCTCACGGACCGTGATTGGGTCAGTGGCAGATCCCTCTCCCTTCCCCAGCCGGAGCACGTAGTTGTGACGGACGCGTCCCTCCAGGGCTGGGGAGGCCACATGGGAGAGGCGGAGATCAGAGGCCTCTGGTCTCCGGCGGAGTCCCAGCTCCATATCAACCTTTTGGAGCTGCGGGCGATTCGTCTAGCACTGAAGGCATTCCTCCCCTCTGTCCGGGGGAGTGTAGTGCAGGTGTTCACGGACAACACCACCGCCATGTGGTACTGCAACAAACCGGGCGGGGTGGGGTCGTGGACCCTTTGCCAGGAGGCTCTGCGCCTCTGGCAGTGGCTGGAACAGCAGGGCGTGACCCTCGTGGTTCAACACCTGGCAGGTTCGCCAGGGCGGACGAACTCAGCCGCCGGTGCATGATGGATCACGAATGGCGTCTGAACTCGGACGTGGCGCAAGGCCTCTTTCAGCAATGGGAAGACCCTTGGTTAGATCTATTCGCCACCGAAGAGAACGCGCAATGTCATCAGTTCTGCTCGTTGGAATTTCCAAGGCGGCACTCGCTCGGCGAAGCTTTTTGTCGCGTGTGGAGTTGCGGTCTGTTATACGCCTTTCCGCCTATACCACTTCTGCCCAGAGTGCTGAAGAAGATCAAGCGCGACCTGGCACAAGTCATCCTTGTGGCTCCGGACTGGGCACAAAGGTACTGGTATCCAGAGCTACTCAGTATGTCAGTCGATCCCCCGGTTCGTCTGCCTCTTCAGTAGGACCTTCTGTCGCAGCAGCAGGGGACGGTCCTCCACCCGAACCTGTCCAGTCTCCACCTCCATGCTTGGAGATTGAGCGGCGACTGTGAGGCCATTTGACTTTCCTCCTGATGTCTGTAATGTCATTCTGGCAGCCAGGCGTCCCTCCACTAAGTCGGTATACGCCTGCAGGTGGAACAGATTTGTGGCATGGTGCACAGCAAAGGCTGTGGATCCTCTTGCTGCCCCTCTTTCTGAGGTTCTTCTCTTCCTTCTTTCTCTTGCCCAGCAGGGCTCTGCTCTGGGCACTATCAAGGGCTACCTTTCTGCCCTTTCCGCCTTTCTAAGGCTGTCTGATCAACCTTCTTTGTTCAAGTCCCCTATTGTAAATCGATTTCTGAAGGGCATCACACACACATTCCCTCCTGTTCCGTTTGTGATGCCTCAGTGGGACTTTAACCTTGTTCTTACGTTTCTGATGTGCGCTCCCTTTGAGCCACTTCACAACTGTCCTCTCCGTCTTCTTACCTTGAAGACTGCCTTCCTGGTTGCCATCACCTCTGCCAGGAGAGTGAGTGAGCTCCAGGCTCTTTCTTGTACTCCTCCTTTCCTTTCTGTCCATCCGGACAAGGTTGTGTTACGTACTACGCCATCTTTCCTGTCCAAGGTTGTCACAGTCTTCCACATCGGGCAGTCCATCACCTTGCCAATCTTCTTTCCGCCTCTAAAGAGGAAGAGCGGCTCCACCGTCTGGACCCAAAACGTGCGCTCTCTTACTATCTAGATCGCACACGCCAGTTCCGGGTGGATGACCAACTCTTTGTTGGTTACGTGGGCGCTAAGAAGGGGAAAGCGCTACACAAGAGGACCATCTCCCGGTGGATCATCTTGTGTATCCAGGCATGTTACCCCATGGCTAAAAAAGAGCCCCCTGTTGGATTATGGGCTCATTCCACCCGAGCCACGGCGACTACAACTGCCCTGGGCCGGGGAGTGCCCTTACAAGACATCTGTCAGGCTGCTACATGCGCATCACTGCACACGTTTGCAAGACACTACTGCCTGGACAGCCAAGTCTGGAGGGATGGCTTCTTTGGCCGTTCTGTCCTCCAGGACTTTCTGGTGTGATTATTGGTTTGCAGACCCACCTCCGGGGTTGGTATTGCTGGGGTATCTATTCTAAGGTAAGGAATCTATCACTAACGTGTCTCTTTCAGATGCACAAGTTACTACTTGTGTAACGATATATCTGTAAGAGACATTAGTTAGTGATAAATTCCTTACCGACCCACCCATCCTCCCCGTTCTGCGAACCGATATCTAGGGTTGGGGTTATCCCCCTTTCAGGGCCCTAGTTTCAATGGCACCAGTGTTGGTTTTTAACATGGCTCAGCGCTTCTGGCGCGGAAAAGCTGTGTCTAAGAACTGACGTCAGCACGCGGAGGCGGCGTCTAAGTACTCCGACGACGTCATCACGGCGCCCGCGACGCCGACTACAGACGCGGAGCCGCAGACGACGCCTACCGACGCGCAAGGGTACTGCTACGCAAAAATTTCCGGATCCAGTCTGCCGCCTGGGGATATTCTTAGGTAAGGAATCTATCACTAACTAATGTCTCTTACAGATATATCGTTACACAAGTAGTAACTTGTGCGTTTGGACAATAGGTTTCCTGCCTGGAGAGGTGTGAGCACCACCCCAGACAGGACTTTGTGTATTGGGACAGGGAGGGCTGAATAGAATGAGACACTGCCTGAGGCACACTAGGTGCTCCATGCATACCCCAGTTCAAACCGGTTGCTGGGGCACTCCAGCCCCAGCTCTGGTGCGAAACTGGACACAGGAAAGGGTGTGTAACCACCCCCCTTCCTGGTCCCACCCTTAGGAGGGACCTAGAAAGTAATCCAGCCCCTTTTCGTTGTTTAAAGGTAGGAGCTGAGTCCTAGGACTTTAGATTAAACCTGGAATCGAAACTTGACACAAAACTCTGGACCTTCGACGTTCTGCTGAAGCTGAAGACTGAAGAATCTCCCTTGTGGCCAAGGAGTGACCACCCTGGGCAACCAGGCACCATCCAGCAAATCAACGGCTTGCTTTGTCGACGCTCCCGCCGGGACCTGAGCACAGAGCCTGACAAGACCCAGACTTCCAGACCTCTCTGACCCTCTCTTCACGACTGCAGCATAGCTGAGATCCGTGGAGGCGACGAGACACGTGAGACCAGACATCTTGAAAAGTCTGCAACTTGCTAACTGTGCAGCTCCTGAGGTATCCTCGAAGCTATGCACTGGGGATTGGGAAGCCTCGAATCCGAGCTCCACCTGCTCCAAAGATCAGCCCTCCACACTTCACGAGTTCTGCGTGGGGCCCTTCTGCTTGTGTTCTGCTCGACGCGGTGTCCGGTTGCTGGCCCGCTGGCTAGTAGCCTCTGTGACGACAATCCTTTTGAACTAACTCGCTGGTCTGGTTGCTCCAGACTGGCCCTTGCCTCCCTGCAAAGGTGAGGCACCTCAGACCTTGCTGGTCTGCACCAGAAGCCTTCTTTGAATCCTGCGTGGGTTGCCTTTGCCAAGGCTTGTTGACTCCAATTCGGCAGTCGACCCCTCCATCTGCGAGAACCTTCGTGGGACAGCTCACCTCCAGCACCTGGTCGTCCTCGACGCCTCCTGGTCTGCGTGGCTGAAGAGACCTGCATCAAGACAGCACCTGATTGCTCCTCAACGTCGTCTGGTTCCTTCCTGGTTCCACCCCAGACTCTATCCCCTCTGCTTTCAGGTCCTCTTCATCCTCGATCCACCCTTGGATCCACCCGGACACCTTCCTCCTGGTCGCCTGCAGCATCTTTCTTCAAAGGCTCCATAGGCTTCAACGGCGAAACCCGACACATCTTCACACCTATGCACCCGCTTCCTGTGGGTGAGGTTACGCGAGTACTTCGGTGCTCCCAAGGGTATTGACTATCCAAGTGTCTAGGTTTTTAGTTGTTTCCTCCAAGCTAGACCGGAAGTGTCCTAAATCCTTCTAAATCTAACTTCTAAGTTCCCATTGACTTTACATTGACTCTCACGTGTGTGTAAAGACACTGCACGCGCCGCCTGTGGGCCTCCTACTTCTAACCTAAGGTTCAGATAGTGTAGCCCCAGCGATTCCCTAGGCCGTTCCCTTTCTCGTGATGTGGTACTTATACCACTTTCTTAATATATGGTTTGCTTCGCCCCTAGGGCCTAACCGTAAATTAGGCAACTTAACGTATCCTGATTAAGTAACTTGTTATGTGCTTTTGCCTCTGATCTCATAAAGAGTTCAGAGGAGTGTGTTAGTGAATAAATACATATATATTTGATATATATCCTGTGTGGTGTCCTTTCATTTGGTATTCAAGGGGTTACATATGGTAAAACAGCTGGCTTTACACACCCTCTAGAGTCTTTTAGCCTAAGACTGTTCTGTCCACGCTACCACTAGGATAGCTGGTCTATAAGGTTGACTTACAACCATCACCCTAAGGGTTAATTGGACTGGTGCAAGGTGTTCACTAGAATAGTGAACATCATATTCCAGGCCAACTTCTCACAGCATGATCCCAGTGAAGTACAGTCAAAACACACTGACACCAGGCACAAAAGTGGGGGTATCTATGCCTGAAAGATCCTACTTTCCAACAGAACCCTGGCTCCATCATATTGACACTGCACAGAACGTGCAGTGGTCATGCTTTTGCTTATTCCCAAGCAGTTGGCAGTTTTCACTGTGGGATTCCTGCTCGGGACATATTCTTGCCTCTGCCTCTTCTACCTAGCGTGCTGAAAGAGAGAAGGGCCCAAATCATCCTAGTGCCTCCAGACTGGGCATAGAGGCTGTGGTCTCAGAACTTCTGGCCAGGAGCACATGTCCTCCAATCTGGCTTTCCCTTTTGGGAGGACCTCCTACCACAGATGCAGGGCAGGGTCCTGCTGCCAAGTCTTCTCAACCTACACCTCCATGTGTGGAGATTGAGTGCCGACAGTTAATGGCATTTGATCTTCCTCCTTAAGTGGTTGGTGGCTTCCTTGCAATCAGGAATCGATCACAAAAACTCTACATACGAGACGCTGGGAGATGTTTGATGTCTAGTGACATTCATCTTTTACATGCTACGCTTTCCTATTGTTTTGTCTTTCTATAGTTGAGGAAGGCCTTGCTATGGCAACAGTTAAAAGTTACATTTCGGTCTTTTTATGTTTGCCAGATTAGGTGTCCCTTTTAAAATCATCTATTGTGATGTTTTTCTCAAAAAGACTGATCTACATATTCCTGCTGAAACATTTTGTGAAACCGCAGAAAGCCTTAACTTGGTTCTTACTTACCGGATTCAATTTGAAGCGATACAGCTGTTCTTTAAGTCTGTTGACCATAAAGACAGTGTTTCCTTTGCCATTACCTCTGCCCAAAGACTGAGCAAACTCCAGGTCTTACACTTACTGCAATTATATACGTACTTCTTTCCGGACAAGCTAGTCCTCCAGACAAAAGCGGCATTCCTTTCGGAGGTAGTGATGCCCTTCAACATGAGGCAATCAATCACCTTGCCAGCTTTCTTACCTTTGCCTCACCCCTTTCAGGGAGGGAAATACTCTGTTGTCTTGACTCGTAAGAGGGCCCCCAGTTTTTACATTGATTGAATCAGAAACCATTGATTGGCCAATCAACTGTTGGTGGTCTTCTCTAGAGCACAAAAAGGGAAACCAGAGCAAAAAAGAACCATTTCCCGATGGATTATTTTATTCATTAAAATCTGATATGGGCTAGCTAAACAGCAGCCCCCAGAAGGTTTGTGGACTCATTCCACCTGATTGAACGCTGCCCCCCTTCTCTGTGTCAGTCTCTGACATATGCCAGACTACTACCAGGGCGTCCCTTCACTTGTTAATAAAGCACTATTGCCTGGATAGCAAGGTCCAGCAGGTTGGGCAGTTTGCCCAATCTTTCAAACAAGATTCTGTAGTCTGAGCCATTTCATAGACTCACCACATAGGGAGGTTCTGCTTTGAAAGTCACAAATCGAGGAATCGGTGGTTAATAGCCTTTATCAGAAGAACAAGTGACTTACCTTCGTTAACTCTTTTTCGAATAGATACTCTATCTAACCTTAGATTACTCACCAACCCATCTGTAGGAAAGTAGGATCTGCTTTCATGGTTTTCCTCACTTTTTACTTGGTGTCAGTATGTTTTTGACCTAGTCTGACTGGGATCCTGCAAATCAGGACCCCAGTCACTGTGCTTTCTCCGTAAGTTGACCATAGTATGTACTTTTATACATCCACAATTGGCTACTGGTGTACCCTTGTAAGTCTCTAGTATATGGTACCAGGGTACCCTTGGCATAGGTACAACAGGGATGTCCAATGGGTTGCAGCATGTAGTGTGCCACCAATGGGAGTCTGCTCAAACTGTGACTACAGGCCTGCCATTGCAACCTGTGTGAGTTGATGCTTGCACCTCTCACAACAGATATAAGTTTCCTTATATCTGGGGTCAATATACCTAAAACCTATAAATCATCTCTATGGCAGGCTCTTCAGTCCTGAGGGCAGTGTGAGGGTACCCTTGCATGAGCAGGAAACCTCCACAAACCCCAGAGTCGATTCTCCAGGCTTTATAAGTGCAGTCAGCCATTTTAATACATATAGACATCAGTCATTACGCGATGTCTAACTATATAGTGGCTGCACCGAACACAGTCATGTTTGGTAACAAATGTTGGAATCATACCCCAACACCGATTCCGGTGTTGGAAGTATGGTACCCCCCTTTACTACTGGTAACAGCCTTTCAGGGTCTGACAGCAAGCTAGTGCTACTGTTGACCACAGAGACAATTCTGCCCTCCTGCTGCTGAGCCAAGCTCCAGCAGGGGAAGGTAGAACAATAAGTTTCCTGTTGCAGGGAGGCGTGATCACCTCCCAGGCGGGACTTAGTGTATTGGGATGGGGTGGGTACGCTTGCCTGCGCTACCAGACGGATATGAAGGGCACATTTGTGCCCTCCTTGCATACTCCAGTTTGAGCCAGCTCAGGGAGCTCTTGGCTCATGATCTGGCGCGAAACTGGACAAAAGACATGTGATTATCCTCCCCACGGTCCATCTCCTCCTCTCGGAGGGACCCCTGAGTGGTTTCAACCCTCTCCCTAGGGTACTTAAGGGCTTAGCTGTGGGTGGTTCCTTAGATTTGTCATGGGACAAGACTCAAGCCTGAAACTACGCCATTCTTTGACCTTCTGGACACTTTGACTTCGCTGGACTGCGCCTGGAACCGAGACTGCATCAAGGAAGACTCCTACTGCTCCTGGTCTTGCTGTTCTGCAAGTCTTCTTCGCCGTCTGTGTCTGTGCTTCTTCCAGGATCTTCAGCAGACCTCCGGGCATCAAGGACACTCAAAGAAATCTCCCTTGGAGTGAAAGAGTCACTGCCCTGCATCTGCAGACACCACAACGAAGCTGAACGGTCTGCTGCTCCTATCGTCCAATGGACTTCATATGGCTTTGCAACACAGGTGTTCTCCACGCCAGTTGCAGCTACCAAGGCTTGTTGGTGCTCCCACCGGACACTGCCCCCCTTGTCCTCAACTTCCGACGTGTGACAGCTTATGCACAGCTCCTGGTCTTCCTCAGCTTTGTGTAGTCCTCACAGCTGCTACGAAAATGTCTTGTCAATACTTCTAAACCGCCCAACATCAGTGGACATTGCTCTTCTGTGCATCCTGGTCACCTCTGAGTGGCATAGACTCTGTACCCTCTGCTTACAGCGTCTCCCCTCCAAGTATTCGCCCTTGGTTTCCACCAAACTCTTGCACAGTCTTCTCCAGTGGTGTCTTCTTCGAGATCCTAGTGCGGTTTCCGACATGACTTCAGACCTATGCACCCAGCTTCTCTGGTGTAGGTATCCTGGTTCCTGGGGTATCCGTGGGTGGGGTGACTCTCCTACCTTCTGTCTTCCATGGGGATTCTTCGAGGTCCACTGGGAAGAGCCCTTCTTATTAAAAACTGCAATCACGTCTTTCCCGTTGACTTGTATTGGACACGCAGCTGTGTTTCCACTCTGTACACAGCCTCCGTGGGGTTCCGGGGCTCTAAATTTGGGTAGTTCCTTGTGTCCACAGCTCCTCTGAGTCTCCTGGTCCAAGTCCCGACTTCAGTCGCCGTTGGCATTTCACTTTTTTAGTATATGGTTTTGTCTCCACCTGGAGACTACTGTATTTTGTGCTTACTTACCTATTTGCAACTGAAGTATTATTGTGTATTTGTGTTGATATCTCCGGCTAAGAGATATATAAATGTATCTGATAGAGACTTCCAGCTGCAGATTCCTTACCATCGAATTTCGCAGGCGTCCGGTTGAATCCAGAAACTTTTGCTGACCAATAGCCCTTTTGCGTGCCGTCAGGTGGCTCTCTTTGGCTCAGAGTGACATTGTTGGCAGCGTCAGTTATGACGTCGCAGTACCTATATATGCGCCACCCAGGTGCCCGGACGTCCATTCTTTTCTTTCCGCGCCCGTTAAGCACCGATCCAGGAAGAGCTACCCCTCTGTTGCTTTTTGACAGGCCTTTTCTTGACTTTTTGTCGAATTTGAATTTTGACACCTTCCAACAGGACTCATCAAAGGTCCTCGTTTCGATTGAAGAAGAGGAGGTCGCAGGGCTGCTCCCGGAGACCAAAGTCCTCTTCGTCCCACTCGAGGTCTTCAGGACATTTGAAGAAGAGGCACAAGAAGAAGAGTCCAAGCGGACTTCATCTTTGCCTCGACTGTCGTCCGTCGACGAAAGAGGTAAGGAGCACCAACGCTCTAGGCACGGTTCTGCGAAGCCGGAGGCAGGGTCAACTTGGCGCCTCCCTCCCTTTTCCGGGAGCCTGAGCGACCGCGCTCAAATGTAAGAGTTTTATGAGGCAATGTGCTGCATTTTTGAGTGGGCTGACCCCTCTGGTGAGGGGTCGGAATGGCCCAGTCGGATTTGACGCTGTTGCCTCCTCAGGGATCTGGATCCGGGTCGATGCCGGTCGTGCCATCGCGACATCCTCCTGTGTTGGACCAGAAGTCGGTACCTTCGGAGTCACTGGTGCACTCTGGGGGGGGGATGGGCACCCTCATCCTTATCCCCGATGACACGAGTCAGAATGACGTTGCTTGATGCCCATATCGGTGCCGATTGAACCCAGGGGTTCTATGTTGTCGCCTGAACACTTTGAGGATGTGTTAGGCTCGGGAGGGAAATGGGATGTGTCTATGGACACTTTGGAACACCAGTATGACTCTGTAGAGCAGTTGGACTGGTATGGCAAACTTGGGGAAGCCAGTGTACTGGACACTTCTCCAGATACTGGCATGTTCTCTCTACCAACTGTGGCTACGGAGAAATCCTAACTGTGGCTACGGAGAAATCCTATGCCATGGTGGTAAAAAGTGCAGCTGAAGTCCTTGGGCCAGAGCTACCCTCAGTGCAGGTCAGGACTAATCTCTTGATCGAAGTGCTTCAACCTGGGGCTTCCACTTCTGAACCCCTTAATGCGGCACTTACAGACATCCTTCTAGGCACTTGGTCCAAGCCTAGTACAGGGGCTCCTGTGAATAGGACGGTTGCACGCCGCCATCGCCCAGCACCGGGTGATCCGAAGTTCCTCAGCCAACACCCCACTCCACAAAAGTTTTGGTGGAGCTGGCCTCTACTTTCCAGGGGCATGTTCCCTTCCGCCCCTCCGGATAGGGAATCCAAGAGGTTGGATGCATTTGGGAAGAAATTGTTTTCTTCCTCCACCCTGGCATTGCAGTCAGTAAATACTGCATGCTTATTGGGTCATTTCTCCAATTCCCTTTGGGAGACGGTTGAGCAAGTGCTGCCACAAGTCCCAGAGGTGGCCCGGGCTGTGCTCTCCCAAGCAGTTAAGAATGGGAGAGATGCAGCAAAATTCACTATTTGGTGTGGCCTAGATACGACAGATTCGCTAGGCAGATTGAATTCAGCAACAGTGGCCTTAAGGCGCCACACCTGGCTTAGAACAACTGTCTTCTCTGGCAATGCCCAGGCAAATCTGATGGATATGCTGTAGGAAAGTAGGATCCACTTTTTGCTGATCAGAACCCCAGTCTCGGTGATTCTTCCATAAATTGGACATGGTGAGTACTTAGGTACACTCCAGATTGGCTACTGGTGTACCCTTGTAAGTCACTAGTTTATGGTACTAGGGTACCCAGGACATACGTCCACAAGGGGTCTCCCATTGGCTGCAGCATGTATTATGCAACCCATGAGGGACCACTCAAATTATAACTATATGCCTGCCATTACAGCCTGTGTAAGCTGGTACTAGCACTACTTACGACCCAGTGCACAGGGGTTCTGTTCCAGCAGTTCTTACGAGAGATACTGGCCTCAAACTTGGTATGAAGACAGGGCAGGCCTTGAGGGAGTTGCAGAACCACCACCTGTTTTGCTGAGCCTTTCTGAGTCCCTGGGAGCCCAGGATCAGCAGACCGGGCAGCTGCTTTGCGGTGCCTGTAGATGCAGAGGAGTGACTCCTTTACTCCAAGGGTGATTCCTTCAGGTTTCTTGGATGTCCACAGGCCTGGTGAAGAACCCGTATGGAGCATGGGCACAGACGTTGCAGAAGACCAGCAGGACAGCGAGACCAGGAGCAGCAGGAATCTTCCCCGTTGCAGTCTCGGTTCTCAGAGCGAAGTCCAGAGTGTCCAGCCTTTCGAAGTTGAAGTTGTATGTGATCTGAATCTTGTCCCACGACAAATCTAGAGACCCACCCGCAGTTATGCCCTCAAGTACCCTTAGGAAAAGGTTGTGACAAATCATTGGTCCCTCCCAGAGGAGGGGCTGGACAGTGGGGAGGATACTCCCATGTCCTTTCTCCAGTTTCACACCAAAGTGGCAGCCAATGGCTCCTTGAACTGGTTTCAACTGGAGTATGCAAGGAGGACACCAAATGTGCCCTTCAAGGAGTCTCAGTGGTGCTGGCAGGCGTCGCACCCTGTCCCAATACACTAAACACTGTCTAGGCGGTGGTCACACCTTCCTGTGACAGGATACCGTTTTTCTGCCTTACCCTGCTCGAGCTTTGCTCAGCAGCAGGAGGGCATGTGCCCCATGTGTAGATGATGTGGAGCTTCTGTTGCTTTTCTTGGTCCTGTCTTGGGTACTCTGCATTTCAGTGCGACTTTAAGTACCATTTCAGATAGCCGGTGAGTGGATAGGTTCAGGATTACTGATGCATTTATTGCAGCCCGATGGAGACCGGGCTAACATGGCTCATGTCTCCTCAACCATCTTGCTCGCCATGCTCCAAAGAGGTGCCCCCTTTTAAACTGCCAGTAGATTTCACTGCTGCAGTGTTAGTTTTAGTCGAACCTCAAACAGCATTAAAAAAATTACCCTTTGCTATATCAACGTGTCAGACTAACCTGCAATACTTAACAGCAGGCTCGTGGTGGCTCCATTACTCCCTGAAACCCAAATTGGGAGCAGAAAATGTTGTTGCTTTACCTATGACATAATGGGGTCAATTATACAATGTAGCCACATGCAGTATGCGGTTTGGTCAGTAGTATGGATCTTGTTAGCTTGTTGTTAGCTTGTAGTCAGACACAAAACACGCCCTTGCTGGTTACAACGAGAAGATGCATTTGTTTGAAAGAGTTTCCACTATGAGAAGGCCTTGCTTAACTGTCTGGCAATGTTTATACGATGTACATCTGTAGAAATTGTGGCTAATGAATTGAATGTTGTTTCATGTTGTTCAATTGGGTGTTATAGTGAGATCATCATACGTGTTGATAAATACTGAACTGACGTTCATTTTACAGGATCTTGGGCATTACCAAAGAAAATTCCTGATTCTAGAGCCAGAGCTCAAAGTGCAACAAGCTACTCACTAAAAACAAAACTTGGTAAGTGATAAGCATTTAAAATAAATTGTGTCCTAAATTTAGATGTTTATTATTATGAATCCTTTAGACAATTGTCATTGTTTTGATCATTTACACTGTGGTTAAGCAATCAGGCATGTTGTCATCATAAAATGTGTGCCATGGCATTCCCTCACTAGGGCCTTCAACATTAGGTCTACGGATTGTGGTGTGGAGATATCAGAGTGCTGGAATTCCAAATGGTATATCCAAATCACAGTCCAATGATTATGAGCTTTCTTCCCAGAATGAGGAATAACCACATGGACCCTGAAATACCAGGTCTTTATCCATGTAATTTTCCTTTTTTTGTGAGAGAAACTGGATATTTTCTTTCTGCTCCGGGTAGACAAAAAGGGTCACTGGGAGGGCTGCTTTGGTTGGGAGTCAGGTTTTGAGTAGGGGCACTTCAGGCATGACAGAGGTGTTCTGCTCCTCCTGTGCTGTCGGCAGGGACTAAGAATGAGGTGAGACCCTCAACCCCTGGCTCTGTCATTGACCCTGAGGTGGGAAGAAGGGGCTAGGAAAGAGGCCAGGCTCTCTCCCCCCCAACAGCATTTCACTTAGTGCGCATCAGCACCTGATGAAACCATGTCTAGTCTTTACAAGCCCAGAAATATTGGGTCTGTGGTGTGCAGACCCACAATAGCAGGACCAAAAATATCACTCCATTAAAAATTGTGAGTGGCAAAATCCCACCTAGAGTTATTGCTCCAGGTGGCAGGGATGTCATTTAGGGGTCACCAGGGTTCATAGCTGCGACCCCTGACAGCTGCCTTGCGGCCCCTGACAATGATCTTGTGACCCCTGGCCTTTAGGGGGCAAAGACTTTACCGAGAAGATAACAGGTGTTCACTGAGATTGCAACAGGTGCAACGTGCAACTGTTACAATTTCAAAATAGGGGTGGATTCTCCACATGAGGCTTGAGTTGTGACATCTGTGCTGCATTTTAATGTATGTATTGCTATACCAAGCCTGAGAGGAATGGCAGTGCTGCTTGTGAGGTGCAATTCTAGCAGATCAATAGTAGTTGCTTCGGGTCAAGAGGCTCAAAGAAGAGCTGCACATAGGTCCCAAAACTGGAATAGCAGTATGTGGGATATGAATTTAATAAGATTTGGGTTAAATATATTTAATGAATTTTATTTTGGGGTTGGTTTCAGGTGCTCCAAAGGAATTTCATAGTATTTTACTTAATCTGACCGTATTTGATCTATGATGTCACCTCCTGTAATGTCCTGTGTTCCAATACATGTCACTTCTAGTAATATCACAACAGCAGAGTCAAAGGTCATGCGATGTCACTTCTTGAGGGGTCATTAGGGTCAAGTGATGTCACTTCCTTTGATGTCATAGATAGTCAAAGGGCAAAACATTACATTTAACTCACCCACCACAAACTTCACTTTTCTTTGAAAAGTGTGCGATAAGTTAAAAACCAGACAGTTAGTCGTGGACTGGACCCGATAGGACCCGACCCGGCATCGCCTAGGTAATGATGGAGGTAGACATCGAGGAGAAGAGCAGGATGAATAGGTGTGGGTTGGGCAATGGGTTATTGATTCATCCATTGATCTAAAAGTCTCTGTGTACTAGATGGTGAAATATTGTGTAATTTCTGTTGGTAATACAACTAATAAAAAGATGTTTTTACAAAAAATGAAAAAACAGACAGTACAGAAACCAGCCTAAGCAATTATATCCTTTGGGAATAATTGTTGTTTGCTGTTACTCAATTTATCATTTTGTTTTTGTTGTAATGACTAGATTAAGCTGTTAAACGTTTATGCTCAGAGTCAGTCCTGGTCTATTACACCTTTACAATAAGCTCTCTAGGTGCTGAACTAAAATTACGGAAGGGGGAAGGACACCCTTAACCAGAAAATATATGTGCCCTCAAGAGATTTGAGGGTTAGAGTTGTGACTAAAGAGAAACCAGCAAGTTATTCCATAGCTTGAGTTATAAAATCATAAACACCTGATTACCAGACTTGAATACATTGAGTACCCAAGGTTCAGGACATCATTACTACAAGAGAGAACGTTCCTGATGATATCTGGTTTCAGGATAAATAAACCCTTGCAAGTACCAGCTTTAAAGGTGTTACGTATGGTTTCTGGGGTAAATTACCTTTTTGGGATGAGTGGGGGAATCTCGGGATAATTAACTCAGAATATCAATATTAGATACAAAATAACAAAGAGATAATAGCTCAAAAATAAGGGATTAGGTTTACAGTAAAGATAAAAAAATAAATCAAATGTATAGGTTATGATAAAAGATATAAGGAAGTAGGCAGATTATCATACAAAAAATGTAAACCTTTATTAACCAACACACAACGTACAGAGTAACCTAGAGAGGCTTTATACAGTCTGTATGCAGGGCGTACATTTTGAATAATCATCTTCTTCAAAGGCCCCTCTGCTTCCATGCTACATGAGAACAAGCGCAGAAACACGGAAACAAAGGAACGAAAAATTAAGCAAATGGCACCTCATTAAAACTGGTGGAGTATAAGTTCCATGCAACTGGGGGAAGAGAAGGACCAACCCATTCACTCCGTAAGCATGTCCCATACAGTCCCCACCTGGGAAAATTGTCCTCCTCAAAGAGTCCAGACTTAACCACAGATCCTTGTTGTTGCTGTTGAACTGATCTTCAATAAGTTTCTAATCTCCGATAGTTAACCACAAGCTATCTAAAGTTTCTGAAAGAGACAATTAGTTATGGATTCTTCACCTTAGAATTACCTCCTGGCGTCAGACTGGATCTGGAGAATTTTTTCCTCAGCGGTACCTCTGCGCGTGGATAGGTGGCGCCGGTCGACTCAGTTTTCATTGTTGGCATTGTGGTTGCTGGAATGGCATCACAGTATCTACTTAGACGCTGCCCTCGCGCGCTGATGTCAGTTCTTTCTTTTTCTGCGCCAGCCAGTGCAGATCCGGAGAGAGCGGTACCTCAAGTTACTTTTTGGCTCAGTTTTTCTGACTTTTGTCGACATCTTTTTGAGTCGTTTGACTCCTGGAGCATGGGGGGATGTCACGTCAGACCGGCTTTAAGGCTTTCGACTCCTGTCGCAAATTGATGTCGGTCCGGGACCCGCACCTCGTTGCCGTTGGTGTCTGGAGCACGACCAGGACCTAAAGTTGTGCTCCGACTGCCGGGCCATGAGCCCAAAGTCTTTGTGGGAGCGGCCCCGAAGGCTTCTCGAGGCCCGGCAGTCCGCTCTGCGCCGTTCGAGGTCCCAGTTGAGAGGGAGGTCACGGAACTGGTCGCGGAGCCACCACCACCACCACTCGTCATCGAAGTCTTCGTCTTTGGGTAAGTCGAAGCACAAGAAGAAGGCGAAGAAGCATTGTTGCTCTTCGCGTTCTCCCCGTCCGTCAGCCGACGCGATGCGGGAAGCGGAAGTTAGTCGTCCGGCTCAGCCCGCGGAGCCTGTTGGGTCGACTCAAGCCTTCCCTCCCTTTCCAGGAGCCAGAACGACCCCTGCTTAGCTTTGAAGCTTTTACGAAGCCTTGCATTCCATCTTTGGGCAGCCCGAATTGTCGGGTGCACCTTCGGGCCCCACAGACTTGGTTGGGGCTCTAGGCTTTCAGTGGCGGTGGCTTCGGCTCGGGCGCCGCAAGGCACCCCAAGAATCCAGGCCTGGATCCAGATTGGTGCAGGTCGACCTCGTGACACCTCCTTCAGTGTCAAATATAGTGACAACACCACTGCCGCCTCCGACGCCGATGGTGTCCCGAGCCGGCATCGGTCCCGGCCTCCCTCTCGATGAGGACACAGAGCCGGACCAACATCGCCTGATGTCGGACTGGTGCCGGCCGGTCCTTATGTACCCCTGTTCTCTCCTGATGTTTCCTACCGCCCTGAGAGGCTACCAGGAGAGGATGAGCAGGACTGTGAGGGGTCTGTGGATCCTCTTAAAGACAATTTAGAGACACTTGGCTCTTCTCCAACAGGAAGTTATGTCTCTCTTGGCCAAGGGAACCATTTAGCGCGCTCCTGCCCCAGAAGTAGGTTGTGGTTGTTATTCCCACTACTTTCGGGTGCCCAAGAACGATAAGGGCCTGTGTCCTATCTTGGATCTCCAGAACGTCAACTGCTTCCTCCGTAAGGAAAAGTTAACAATGTTGACATTGGCTCAGGTCCTGTCTGCCCTCGACCCTGGAGACTGGATAGTAGCGTTGGACTTGCAGGACGCTTATTTTCATCTCCCTGTCCTGCCGGCCCATCAACGTTACCTACGATTCACAGTAGGCAACAAGCACTTTTAGTTTACCGTGCTTCCCTTCGGCCTTACCAGCGCCCCTCGGGTGTTCACGAAAGTGATGGCGGTGGTCGCAGCCCATCTGCGCAGATCGGTGGTTCCAGTCTTCCCCTATTTCGACAACTGGCTGTTGAAGGCGGGCTTGCCCCAGGTTGTCGTCTTCCACCTCCAGACTGGGACCGAGACTCCTGCATTCACTGGGGTTCACCATTAATGTGCCGAAGTCACACTTGATCCCCTTTCAGAAGCTCCTTTTTAGGTTTCGACCTGGCGAAAGGAGCATGAAGTGCTCCTCCCAGGCCGAAAACTTTTGTAAACAGTATGGATGTTCGGCACCGCCTCTGTTTGCCATTGGCTAGCTCCATAAATGGACGCTAGCATTGGCAAACAGAGGCGTCCGTCAAATCCCGAGGCGACTGGTGGGCGTCCCGGCAATGTTTTTCCCTCTCCACCCTTTTCGCATCGTCAGTGGGCCGTGGGCGGAGTTTCGTTTTTTTTTTTTGCTGTTTGTTTTCCTCATTTCATGCCCACCACGGCCGCCGGAAGAAGTCCAGGTGAGTGCGTTCCTTCCCCCCCCCTCCCGCTGTCCGTGTCTTTCCCCCCCACCCCCCCGCTGTCCGTTCGCTTTCCCGCCCCCCCCCCTCCCGCTGTCCGTGCCTGTGGTGTGATTGCACCGCAATACGAGGTGCTTGTATTTTAGATAGTGAACAAAAGGTCACCGTTTGAGTGAGGAATTACATTACTGAGTCGCTTACGGTAAAATATCGGCCTGTGCTGTTTCTAAGCAACTTTTCATCATCGTCTTGGCAAGCGAGAAGGAAAAAAAAGGGCGTTCTTATCTGAAAGTACCATGAATGACCCCCACGACCCCCTCCTCACCCGGCAAAGGCCGCTCGTGACAGGGTTAAGCGTTCCTTTCCACAGTCTTGTATCTAGTCCAGGCGGCTCCGGGCTCGTTGCTTTAGGCAGAGTGTTATCATGTTTATTCTGCCCATTTGTGCCAATGCTGATACGGCAAAATCCTGCGGTATGCGGCTGCGACAGGCAGGCCTGGCACGTCGACACCTTCATGAGGCACGAGTGCTCATTCGTGGGTGAGGGGAATACAACTACGCGTCGCTGCCGAACCAGACACTGAGCATATTAATCATCGTGAAGTAATGTGGACTGATTCCACAGGAAACCATCCGGAAGAACTGTCGAGACATAATAAATGCGGGACCCAAAGATTATTTCGATACGTGACAACAAGACTATAATGCTTATTATTGGTGTTTTCATACGTAGTGTGTGCCACGGTTAAAGCCAATGTTATTAATAATAACCTATGAGGCTACCCAGGCGGCCCACAGGATGTGAAACTGTGCTAACTCCTTCTAACTACCCTACCCGGCACCAATAGACTGAGTGCAGGGTAGAATGAGGGTGCGCCAGCCTGGGGTATAACAATGGGCTGTGTTGCTCCGGTTGGAAAAGATACGAATTTGCACGTCCTGGTTACTCTTGCATCATTACTCTGTGTGACATGAATTGAGAGATAAGCTAGGAACAGTCAGTTCTGAAGAAAATAATAAAAAGCTTTGGGGAATAACAGTAAAGACGAGTTAAAACATGCACACAAACATGCACAAGCATTCCTCCATGAAACATTCAAACTCAACAGTGATGAGAGACCGCTCCAAGGACAGGCATCCAAATACACCGATACATATTAATCACAATCTCACAGATCCTGCATAACAAGTAATACATATACACATCTTTACACATAATGGGGTGCTCACATGTCGCTGCCCTGTGGGTAGGGCAATAGTGAAAAGCAGAGTGGCAGCTGCTCCGTCTTACATGCTAAAGTCCCCACGCAGCCTCCTTTACAAAGGGAGACCGGGATCTCCTGCAGGTGGTGCAGTGAGTGAATTCACCTACCTGCAGGGGGATGTCTAAGAGGTGTCCATGAATGAGAACTCCCCCCCCCCCCCCCTTCAAAGGGCACCTGCAGGTGGTACTCAGAGAGATGTGCCTCACAGTGTGCCCCCTGATGGCCTCTTTGCTTCTGCGCCTACGTCCATCCATAATATGGTGTGGGTGAATAGGGAACGCTTTTCTCTCTTTTGCCTGTGGCCAAGCCCCTTTGCAAATAAGGGAATTCTCCCTTAAGATCAAAATGTGTGCTGGTGCGATCTGTAACCCCTTCTGTAATACCAAAGGGCCTCCAGGGAGCAGAAAGGAGGAGTCCATGATCGTTGTGGTTGAGGGGACTTTAATTATTATGATCCCAGATACACACACATTGGTGGATTTGCACTGATTTCTAAGGAGTATTGCTTGAAATATGGTGAATTCCAAAATTGCAAACATCTTAGATGGAAGCTTGCGCTAAACAGATTTACTCACTTGTTTGTTCATTTGTGCATACACACACAAATGTATGCACAGGCACACCCGCCCCCCCCTATTAGCAGCCCACCTCAAAAAGCATACATGAATATTAATGTACAAAACATGCAGAAGGACAAATCCAATGCAATTACCTTATTTTTTTGTCAGAACACTTTTAGGAATCTGTTGTGGAAATGTTTAATGTATTAGATTTATACTTGTCATGCCCTGTGTTTGTGTGTACGAAGCCTTTAGCTGTCATCGGCAGACTCCTTACAAGTATTATGTAATCTGGGGGGTGTGACTGGGTGTCGTTAATTAAGTTTGTGACACAGTGCATTCTCTGGGCCCCACTATTCACCCATATGGTCAACGTTAGTGACTGTACCACCTTCCCGAAGACTTGGACGGAGTCCATCATTGTCCCAATATTCAAGAAGGGAAATCACCAAGATCCTGGTTGTTATAGACCAATTTCCCTTCTTGACTCCATGGTGAAGGTGGCAGGTCGAGTTGTCCTGCAGCGACTACAGGACTGGGCAATAGAAAATAATGTTCTGTCCGATCTCCAGTACGGGTTTCGGGAGGGTTTGGGAACCCTGGAACAGAGTCTAAACCTGGCAATGATCGTTGGGAAATACACAGGAGCCAAAAAAGGGAGACTATACTTAGTCTTCGTCGATTTGACCGCAGCATTTGACTCTGTAATCCATGCAAAGTTATGGGGGACTCTTGCCGACCTTGGTGTGGATCCTAATATTATTGCCTTCCTGCTCCATTTTTATGAGGGAGCTTCAGCCAGTGTGAGATACGGGGTGGCCGGCCAGTGCACAGCAGGATTTCCTGTTAGAAGAGGGGTCAGGCAGGACTGCGTCCTGGACCCCTTTCTTTTTAATTTATACATCAATGGTCTGGCTGAGGCACTCCTTAAGAGTGGGCATGATTTTCCCCAAGTAGGTTGGAGACCTATACCGGCTCTCCTCTACGCAGATGATGCCATTTTACTGGCATGCACAGGTAATGGGTTAAAAGGGTCCTGACCAGTTTTAACACCTTTATGCTTGACTTGGGCCTAAAGATAATCTTTCAAAAACTTTTACAATGAACTGTGCTACTGGAACCCGGAGCATTACGGGTGAAGTATAATATCTGCCCAGGATCATACCATTTGGTCAAATAAGAGGAGGCACTATTAATCCCCAAATGTTCCAGTGCTGGTGATGGACAGGACCTGTAGCCGACACGTCCTACGTGAGTGTAAGAGAATAAAGCTGTAGTTGGCTGACAACCGCTTAGAGTTATGGTATTAGTATGGGCGAGAGGGCTATATATTAATTGATATTACTAAATAATGCCCCGGCTAACTGTAGGGAGCCCTTCTTAGCTTAGCTAGATATATACAGTAGTGCGCTGGTTGGGTTGTTCCATACCTGTGGGCTATAAACTGTAGATTCTACTTGAAGGTGCAGTTATCTTTATGGGTTCAATGAGGGGTGTGGAATGATGTAGTTATCTAGGGAATAGCCATATTTGAAACTGCCTTCTGAAGTTTATATGCTCCAGAATGCTTCGAATCTTGACTGGTAGTGAGTTCCAGAGCTTAGTGGTTTGTACCGAGAAAGCAGTGCCTCCTACAGGAAATTTTGTGGTAAGGCGGTGTGATAACTGGTGGAAGCCTGGACCGCAGTGTCCTGTTTTTGTTTGCATTGCCTGATTGTAACTTTTTTTTAATTGCTTGTATTTAACTTTAAGGTGAGTAATGGTAGCACCTGTTATTTAGAGTGCTTAGAAGCAGAACTATGATGTGAGGCCCTATATAAAGTAAATATTACTTCGTTGGGTCTGTCATGACTTCCCCTGCACCTGTACTCGAGCGGCTTTGTCGTGTTACTGCATATGAACGCGCCTTGAAGCTGTCTCACAGGTGACACCTGGTATTTGTAAAAACCCTATTCAAAGGCTATACAAAGAGAACGTGATCTCCATGTAGCAATAGAGCATTGCACTGGGTGCAGTTGTGTTACGGCATACAGATGCACTGAGCTACTGTCACAGAGCTGGTGCCTGGGATACATAAAGTTGCGGTATATGTTTATAAAGTGGTTGCAGCAAATGCATAGGGCACACCCCTGTGTCTTATGAACTTAATACATTGCTCCTCGCAGCTCAGTTTATGTTACAGGGTCCAGTTTTTTAATTCTATCTGTGTATGTGTGTGGCTCTGGATATATATGTGTAGCTCAAAGTGTGTATGTGTGTGTGGCTCTGGGATGGTGTGTGTGTGTGGCTCTGGGGTGGTGTGTGTGTGGCTCTGGGGTGGTGTGTGTGGCTCTGGGGGGATGTGTGTGTAGCTCTGGGAGGAGTGTGTGGCTCTGGGGGGGGCTCTAAGTGTGCATGTGTGACTAGGGAGTGCAGAGTGACTAGGGAGTGCAGAGTGACTAGGGAGTGCAGAGTGACTAGGGAGTGCAGAGTGACTAGGGAGTGCAGAGTGACTAGAGAGTGCAGAGTGACTAGAGAGTGCAGAGTGACTAGGGAGTGCAGAGTGACTAGGGAGTGCAGAGTGCTAGAGAGTGCAGAGTACTAGGGAGTGCATAGTGCTAGGGAGAGACTAAGGAGTGCTAGGAAAAGACTAGAGAGTGCTAGGGAGTGCACAATGCTAAGAGGTGCGGAGTGACTAGGGAAGCTAGGGAGTGCTAGGGAGTGCACAGTGCTAGGGAGTGTAGACTAACTAGGGAGTGCTATGGAGTTCAAAGACTGCAGAGATTAAGCTAATAACAATGTAAGTGACAATGCCATTTATTTATCTGTTTTCAAAACCAACACATAACTAAAAATTTTGTCATTAACAATGCCAATAGCTCAAACTTTTCCAAAGGCGAAACCATTGCATTGAAAATGCTTGTTATTGGAGCGGTTCTGGACACAGCGCAGTTTCTGGCTTATCCTCTCGAGCAGCGAGTCCGGGATATTCGAGCTATGATTCCGATCTTGCAGCCTCTATCCCGGGTTTGTTTTGGTCAGAATGACCCTGAGGCTACTGGGCCTCATGGCCTCCTGCATCCTTCTGGTGGACTGCCTCCTGCATCCTTCTGGTGGACTGTTCCAGGTGGCATATGCGGGCTCTGCAGTGGGAACTGTGGGCAGAGCATCAGGGGAATCTCGGAGAGCTCTGCACACCAATTGCAGTGGTTTCTAACGAACCAGATTGGGTCAACGGCAGATCCCTCTTTCTTCCCCAACCGTAGTTCACAGTGGTGACAGATGCATCACTGCTGGGCTGGGGCAGCCACATGGGAGAGGCGGAGATCAGGGGCCCTCTGGTCTCCGGCGGAGTACGGGCTCCATATCAACCTTTTGGAGCTTCGGGCGATTTGTCTTGCACTAAAAGCATTCCTTCCCTCTGTCCGGGTGAAAAATAGTGCAGGTGTTCACGGACAACACCACAGCCATGTGGTACTGCAACAAACAGGGCGGGTTGGGGTCATGGACCCTATGTCAAGAAACCCTCTGCCTCTGGACATGGCTGGAACATCAGGGCATATCCCTGGTGGTTCAGCACCTGGAAAGTTCACTGAAAGGCAGGGCCGATGAACTCAGTCGCTTGTGCATGATGGATCATGAATGGCGTCTTCCCTCGTAGGTGGTGCAAGGTCTCTTTCAGCAGTAGGGAGAGCCGTGGTTAGATCTATTCGCCACCGAAGAGAACGCGCAATGTCAGCAGTTCTGCGCATTGGAGTTTCCAAGGCGGCACTCGCTAGGCGACGCTTTACGTCACAAGCGGAGTTGCAGTCTTCTATACGTCTTTCCGCCTATACCACTTCTGCCCAGAGTGCTGAAGAAGATCTGGTTCGACCAGGCCCAAGTCATTCTTGTGTCCCCGGATTGGGCATAGAGAGCCTGGTATCCCGAGCTATTACACATGGCCATCTATCCTCCAATCAGACTGCCTCTTCGGGAGGATCTTCTGTTGCAGCAGCAGGGGACTGTCCTCCACCCAAACCTGTCCAGCATCCACCTCCTTGCGTGGAGTTTGAGCGTGACAGTTGACCGCTTTCGACCTTCTTCCTGAAGTTTTTAATGTTATCTTGGTAGCCAGGTGTCCCTCCACTAAAATGATATACCCCTGTAGATGGAACACATTTGTGGCATGATGCACAGCAAAAACTATAGATCCCCTTTCAGGCCCCCTTTCAGAGGTTCTCCTCTTCATTCTTTCTTTGGCCCAGCAGGGCTCTGCTCTGGGCACTCTTAAGGGCTGCCTCTCAGCTATTTCTGTATTTCATTCGGCTTCCTGATTTGCCTTTTTAAGTCCCCATGTTGTAAATCGCTTCTTTCATGGGCATTATTAATCTTTTTCCTCCTGTTCCCTTCATAATTCCCCAGTGGGATATGAACTTGGTTCTTATGTATCTAATGTGCACTCCCTTTGAGCCGCTTCATAACTGTCCTCTCAGGCTTCTGACTTTAAAAACTGCCTTTATGGTGACCATCACATCTGCGTGCAGGGTGAGTGAGCTCCAAGCACTTCTAAACCTCCTTTTCTGGCTGTTCATTCGGACAAGGCTGTCCTCTGAACTTGTCCTTCCTTCTTCCCAAAGTAGTTACTTCTTTCCACATTGAACAGACCATAACTTTTGCTCACCTTCTTTCCTTCTCCGCATCCTTCCAAAGAAGAAGAGAGGCTCCACCGTCTGGATCCAAAACATGCGCTTTCATTTTATTTGGATTGCGCAAAGCAATTCCGGGTGGATGACCAGCTCTTTGTCAGGCCGTGCACAAACGGACCATTTCTAGATGGGTCATTTTGTGCATCAAAGCTTGTTATTCCTTGGGAAAGAAGGAGCCTCCAATGGGGTTACGCGCCCATTCCAGCAGGGCAATGGCAGCTACCACGACTTTGGGACGTGGAGTCCCCCCTAATAACATCTGTCAGGCAGCTACATGGGCATCGCTGCACACGTTCACAAAACACTACTGCCTGAACAGCCAAGTCCGGAGAAGCGGCTTCTTTGGCCCTTTTGTTCTCCAGGACTTTCTGGTGTGAACTTGGTTCGCAGACTCACCTCTGGGGTTGGTGTTGCTCGGGTATCTATTCTAAGGTAAGGAATCTATAACCAATTCTCTTTCAGATGAACAAGTTACTTACCTTCGGTAACAATATATCTGTAAGAGACAAAGATTAGTTATAGATTCCTTACTGCGCCACCCATCCTATATATATCCCATATAATCCCAGCGACCACGACGCCAATGACGAACACGGAGCCAACCGATGCCACCTTTCGATGTGCAGGTGTACCTCTGATGAAAAACTTTCCGGATCCAGTTTGATGCCTGGAGGTAATTCTAAGGTAAGGAATCTATAACTAATCTATGCCTCTTACAGATATATTGTTAGCGAGGGTAAGAAATGTGTTCAATAAGGTTAGCATGTGTCAAAATTCAGTCAGTAAAAGATCAATGTGGAATCATTAGCTCCTTCATACCATAGACAGAAAAGGGTTTTTTGTCTTTCCAGAAACATGATCGTAAAATATACTTTGCCTGAAAATGTTTGTTCTGTTGTCAAGCTGTTCAACAATGACAAAAACATTGTTATAACACTTTGACAGGTGTATCAATGCCATATGGCATAATTTTGAGTAAAAAGCATCCAGTCAAATTCAATGGCTCTAAAACTAATGTTTTTTAAAATGTGAATGCAAATTTTAAATCTATGACATTATGCACCCTGTTTTATAATGCAACCTGGGTATAAGAATTAGCAGTCATTTAGGATTTGGCTGCATGACACTTTAGAGGAGCAGTAACGAGGCAAGGGCAGATGGAGAAAAAGGCCCAGAGAGAAAATGAAATACACTTTATTACAGCTATCAGCTTTTTGTTGAACTTTGTTTAATTCTATTCAGTAGATGTTATTTTGATTTATGATCAGATATCCATTTCCATCTATTGGCTGTCCTGAGGAGCAGCTAGAAAGGAATAGAATATAGGCCTGCCATGACTTCATACCGTGGTCAGAATTCTGGCTCCAAATACCAGCTTTGAAATTCTTAATCTTGATGTTTGGCAAAAAAGACTCATGCCCAGTCGTACAATAGATTGTACTTTAATATAGATGTATTTCATAGCAAATATATACACTTGTTATTTTCTGCAATGGATGCAAAATAAAACTGTAACATTGTTCTAAAATTAAATTTTCATGCATTATGCTTTGAGCTTAATGAACAATGCTGAACACATTCCTGAAATGAGTACGGTATAGTAGTTATAGTTATTTTGTTGCACTTGTCAGTGTACTTAGGTTTTCTCATACTTGCTGAAAATACTTTAAACAAATGATGCAATAATATATCAACATATTTTTTATTGGGGTGGTGGAGCCATATGGCATCCACGAAGACGTGCCTTTAGGATTCTCTGGCAGGGCTCCCTTAACAAGGCATGCATGTGACGTTGTAGACGGTTCTGATAGAACTTTGGAAATCTGGGTGCAGGGTCAGACCGAGTGCCCTCCTGAGCCGGACTCGGTGGTGTGCTTCATTATGGTGGCCAGGCCAGAAATGTGTGGGTTAGTTAACACAGCTCTCAAAATATGATGGTTTACCAGTCAGCAATTATTCACTGCACTGTAATTGCAATGTCATTTAATTGTATTTTTTGTTGCACCGCCAAATAAAACCGATTTAAACTTAACAGATTTGTATTGCTATCTTCCCTAAGAAATCTCTTTGCCGCGGGATCGAATGTCTCAAATCACACGCAGAGGAATTCTAGTTAATCGAAACACCAAAAAACTACATGCTCACATCGAAAGAATGGATAGACCAGGCTTCGATTCAAAAAGACCTGTCTCAGCCAACCCAGGTATATCATCATCACCGTTTATTTATTTAAAGCATTACTTCTTTTTAAGGATATATTAATGAGAGAAGAAGAAAAAGGAAGAAAGAAGATGAGTTAGTAAAAGGAGAAGAG
Organism: Lissotriton helveticus; assembly: GCF_964261635.1. Lineage (NCBI taxonomy): Eukaryota > Metazoa > Chordata > Amphibia > Caudata > Salamandridae > Lissotriton > Lissotriton helveticus. The sequence continues at coordinate 357,114,902 of NC_136059.1, read as the reverse complement.
ATAATGAAAAGAGAGAAGGCAAGAGTGGGGAGAGAATAGAAAAAAGAAGTAATAGGAAGAGGGCAAACACAAAAAGATGACTGGAGAAAAATTAGATGTAGGTTTTGATCAGGGTTAAACACATTTGTATTTCGTTTGTGATTTAAACCCTGACCTTTGTCCCCATCAAATACAAGGGAAGTTTCTTATCAAGTTCCTATATTTGACTGAATCCAATGAATATTTTACTATCCCCACTTTCAAGTTAAGGATGGAAACAGAATTTATTGCATTTATTTGGAAACGAATGCCGCAGAACAAAAAGGTTTTCCAGAGTATAAAATCACTCCAGGGTTACATAGTAATTTCACTGCTTATCTATTGTGTTGCATGTATACAACATTACTAATACTTCTGCATTGTAGGATCTTAATGACGTTATAAGTGCTTGAATAATTTTCCGCTTGATGCATAGGCCTCAGGACATTATTTGGTATTGTTTTTCGTTTTTTCTTCCATGGAAATAAAATTGCAGTATGTTTTTATCCATTATCTCATATATAATGGAAACCTATTAGAGGGGTTAGATTTCTCCTGAATGGCTGACATATTGCTTCAGATTGTCTATTTTGAGTTGAATTGCAGTTTGTGACATACAAAACCCAGTTAAAACATTGTGTATATAAAAGGGTAGAAAAAAAGCTGTGTAATAGGCTTACAATAAAGTTTGAAAATAATCCCTCTTCCCGCAACACATTGTACATGCAGTAGCCTCTTGGTTGTTTTTTCCAGTTCGTTAGGGAAGGATCTCTGAACTCTTGGAAATCTTAATTTTCTCCTGTCTGCAATGTTTTTTTATCTCCATAGCACTGCTGCCTACTGTTTAGCTCTACAGGGAGGAAGAGGGCTGCAGAAGTGGCAGAAAGACTGGTGCCTCTCTGGTCCTCCGCCTTGCTCTTCATCTTGAGGTCACACCAGTCTCCCCTCTTCATTGTCGACAATCGGCTTGCTGTTCGTCAAACATGCCAGCCTGCTACCCCAGATGTGGGGTGTAGGAAAGTAGGATCTTTCTGGCCTAGGTACCCCTACTTTGTGCCTGGTATCAGTGTGTTTTTTTTTTTTTTTTAATTTTTATTTTGTAATATGCAAGTGAATCGGAAAGGGGGAAGGGGAATAGAGCAAGAGGATCAAGAAAAGAGGAAAGGAAGAACAGGCGACAGGTCGCCACAAATCCCCACACAGGGGGAGCAAAAAATTGGGGAGGGAAAGCGTTCGCAAAGGAAGGGGCAGTAGAACTCCAAAGTCCACTACAAGATGACAGCAGCCAGGCAAAGCAACAGGGTTCGGGCCGGAAGTCCGCCCATCACAGTGTTCAGATCATTCCTGGTGCTCCAACCGTGAATGCATTGTTCGTGGTCAAGAAAAGCAGCCCCAACCTCAGCCGAGGTCTAATGTCCAACCCAAGAGCCAGGCAAGTCGCAACAGGAGAAGGAACCCAGAATTAACTTCCCCAACTACCCCCCCTCCCTCGTCCTCCCCCCACGCCCACCCCCCCCCAGTGGTGGCGACAATCAAGCTCACAAACCAACACAGTGACTCCCGCAGTTTATGGAAGACATCCCTAAGTTGCTCAGACTTGGAAGAGATGTAGGGACCTCAGCGCTGATGGGCATACCGCCGAAGGCAGGCCTCGGGACAGAAATCTCACAAGTGGGCCCCAATTGCACATAAAATTCTTAAAGTTCCCCCGGAATATGTCAGAAAGACGTTCCATGCTCAACAAACGCCATAACCGGGCATGCCACAAGGAAACAGCAGGGGTAGATGGGGACTTCCAAGCAGCCGCCAAAGTCATCTTAGCCGCACCCAAACACAACCACATGACACGCTTATCCGCCCTAGTTTGGTGCTCAAGCAATGGATCCCTTAGGCCTAATAGGACAAAGGCCATGGAGTCAGGGATTGGATAGCCCAAAATATCCTTTAGGTGGGAGAGAATCTCGGCCCAGAACGGCCGAATGGTGGGGCAGTCCCACCATATATGGCTAAAGTCCCCCAACATCCCACAACCCCGCCAGCATCTATCTGAAGTAGTTGGAAATATGCGGTGTAATTTAGACGGATATAAGTACCAATCAAAGATGAGTTTCATGTGGGCCTCCCTGAGGTCAGTAGAGTGGTTATGTGCCGTCACATCTCGCCATAATCCCTGCCACTCGTTGACGGAGATGTCCCTCCCTAGAGTGGACTCCCAGTGGTCTTGATATCGCGGCCGCGGAGACATAGTAGTATCTAAGAGCAATCTATACAGAAAAGAGATCGCTCCTTTCATGGTGGAAGTGCGAAGGAGAAAAGACTCGAATTTCGTCAGAGGTCTGGTAGCGGCGTCCACAACTGCAGGCGACGTCGCCCAGTGTAGGAGCTGAAGATGTCTATATCGCTCCGTCGGGAGAACTCCATAGTCCCTCATACAGTTGTGGAAAGTGAGGGGTTCGGCGCCATGGAACAGGTGGGTGAGGGCCCTGCAGCCACCCTCCCTCCAAGTCTCAAACGGACCCTCCGTCAGAGCCGGGGGGAAGGCCGGGTTAAAATGAATTGGGGTAAATGGGGATGGGAATGTGGTCCAACGGTCATCGCCGCTCACCGTATCCCAAACCTTCAAAACCGTGCTCGTGGGAGTGCTGATGTATGTATTCCTGGGTCGTTCCATCTTAGGCTTCCAGGCTAGATCCCAGATGGAGCGGCCCGCGACACTCCGGTCCATATGGAGCCAATGCTTCTCCGAAAGCTGTTGGGACCACTCCACCAAAATTCTCAATTGGGCAGCCTTGTAATATAGATGCATATCTGGAAAGCCCACTCCACCCTCCAATCGCGGGCGTCGAAGAACCGCAAATGGAAGCCGCGCTCGGCCACCTTGCCAGACATATTTCAGCATCAAGGTCTTCAATCGGCGAAAGAAGTCCAGTCCTATCGGGATGGGTAAAGCATGAAACAGATATAAGAGCTTGGGGAGGAGAACCATTTTGAGCGCATGGATCCTGCCCAGCCATGAGATAAATTTGGGTTTCCATCGCTCCAGTTCAGCCCGGATTGATGTCAACATCGACGGGAAATTAGCTTGGAACAGGGCACCCACGGTGGGAGTCAGTCGCACTCCCAGATAGAGCAAGGATGACGACGCCCACGTAAGCGGAGTAAGCGACCGGATCCGCTGTACCTCCTCCGGTGATAGGGTCAGGTTCAAGATGTAGGACTTATCAAAGTTAACCTTAAATCCTGCAACCTCCTCATAAGCGGAGAGTACCGAGTGAACATGGGGGAGTGACAACGCTGGGTCACGAATGGACAATAAGACGTCGTCGGCAAAGAGCGAGATCTTATGTTGCTCACCCGTAAAAGGAAGCCCTAGAATCCGCTCATTCTCCCGCACCTCCAACGCCAATGGCTCTATGCTAAGAGCGAAGAGGAGGGGCGAGAGGGGACATCCCTGGCGCGTCCCTCTGGAGTGGCAGAAGCTTCCGGACCTGTGGCCGTTGACCAACACTCGGGAAGTAGGGCTACTGTAGTTGGCCTCAATCATTCGCACGAAGTGGGGCGAAAACCCAAAGGCCACCAAAGTCTGGTGTAAAAACCCCCAATCGACGCGATCGAAGGCTTTCTCCGCGTCAAGTCCTATCAGTACCGCAGGCATGCGGAACCGTTCCGCTTTTTCAATGAGGTGGACGACGCGGCGCAGATTATCGTGAGTCTGCCTACCCTTAATGAAACCAGATTGATCAGGATGGATCAGGGCAGGAATCAGGTCTTGCAGTCTGCCCGCCAATATGGAGGAGTACAATTTAGCGTCTAGGTTGAGGAGCGCTATTGGGCGATAAGATGTACAAGAAGTTGGGTCTTTCCCCGGCTTGGGGATAACAGTAATCAACGCCTCGGCCATAGAGTCCGTGGTCCTACCATCAGTCGCCATGGCATTGAAGAGAGAGACTAAAGAATCGCAAATGTCAGATGCGAACGTCTTGTAGAAGAGGGCCGTGTAGCCGTCAGGCCAAGGGGCCTTATGCAGCTTCAAGGCCTTGATGGCATCCAGGACCTCCTCTCGCGTGATGGGGGAGGACAGCAAGTCATTCCATTCTGTAGAGACTTTCGGAAGAGGCAAACCCTCCAGAAACTTGGATTGAGCCTCCGGATCGAGAGCATCTCCCGAGTAAAGCGCTGCATAGAAGCGCCCAAAGATGGCCGCTTTGTCCGCATCTCTGTGCTGAACAGAGCCCGCGTGGTCACGTATACCACCTATATAATCTCGTTCACGTTTGTCCCGAAGCTGCCGGGCAAGATGGCTCCCAATTTTGTTGCCTTGGGAGTAGGAGGCACGCCGAAGACGCAAAAGAGTAAATTCCGCTCTGTTGTTATAATGGGCCCTCAGCTTCCCTCGCACTGCCGTCAGGGGGCGCAGAGTCACCCTGGAAGGATTCGCCTTGTGGGCCTGTTCCAAGGCGGCAAGTTCCGATTCAAGGGCCTCCCTCTCCTCACGCCTCAATTTGTTCAGGTTCGCGTTGAGAGCAAGGCACGTGCCCCTTAAGGAGGCCTTGCACGCGTCCCACGTGTTATATACCGAGGTGTCTGAAGGAGGATTGAGGAGAAAGAATTCACCAATAGCCTTACGCAAGGCCTTACAGGACATCTCATCCCTCACTAGAGCAGCTGGAAAGTACCACTTACGCCAACCGTCCCCCCCCAGCGGTCCAATGCAGCCCCAGAACCACCAGGCTATGATCGGATAACGAGAGCGGGAAGATAGCAGACAGTTGTATATCCCCCCGAAGAGCCTGGCTAACCAAGACATAGTCAATGCGAGAGTACGAGTGATGAACGTTAGAAAAAAAAGTTTAGTCCCTAGCCTGCGTGTGAACAAAGCGCCATCTGTCTACTAGCCCCAGATCACCCACCCGACGCTTAGTTTCCTCCGAGAAAACGCCAGTGTCCGCTCTGCGCGCTCCAGAACTATCCAAGTCCCTGTCCCACACCATGTTGAAGTCACCCAGCAGGATCAAATGCCCCTCCACAAAGTCCCCCATCCTATCCAGCAAATCCTGCAAAAAGCCATTCTGACCTGTATTCGGAGCATACAGCACTGCAAAAGTACAGAGGCGGCCATGCAACATCCCCTTCACCATAAGCCAACGGCCTTCCTTATCAGCATTCACACCGACGGGCTGAAAGTGTAGGGAAGCCCGGAAGAGAAGGGCCACCCCTCTATGCTTCGTGGCCGCGGACGCCCTATAGATAAGAGGGAACTGCCTATGACGGAGTCTCAGTTCGTCCCTCCTAGCCAAGTGGGTTTCCTGGAGAGCAACCACATCTAAATGATGGTCCCCAATGTACTTCCAGAGCTTCTGCCGCTTTTGCGGGGAATTAAGGCCTTTTACATTCCAAGTTCCTATGCTAATAGGCATAATGGGAAATTAAAAACCACGCCATGCACACGCCTAGAAAGCCACTCAACCCAGGCAGCCCTCCGAAACATTCTGGAGCCCAAGTCCATCGAGGACATTCAAGCAAGGGGAACCAGGGGTAAGACCCCAGCCATAACCATACTAAGGGGTCCGCCCGCCTATTCCCCGAACCTCCCAGGACGGCCACTCCTCCAGGAAGTGTAAGAGCTAAGGGAGCCATCTCACAGAGCAAAATATGAGTCGTAGGAGCAAACATCGTTGAAGACACCATCATCATACAGCTAACACACAAGGTCGCCACCACCAACCTCCCCAACACCACCCCCAAACCAAAGCGCTCCGCCATTACAACTACATGCAGAACACCAATTGACCCGCCCCCCCGGAACAACCCCAATACAAAAAAAACAGAGCACAAGGCCCGCAACCTGAAATGTAGGTTCGTCAGTTCCAATGGGCCACAGGGCACAGGGTCCACATCAGACTGGTATCGGGGTGGGGACTCCAGATCAGGGGCCCCCAGGACCAAGGCCCGGGGTGTCTTCTCCAAAAGTACCATAGTACCCCAGGGCCGCAGGGACAGAGGCGCCCCGGCGCCCGATTATCAAAGAAGGCAGGGATCATGCCGCTCCAGAGGATTGCTGAGGATCCGCAAGAGTGGCCGAGGCCACTGACGCCACCGCCGATCCCCTCTCCTGCAGACTGACAGAATGATCCGGTCTCAGCCGCTCCGGGGAAGCCCCAACTCGGTGCCAGGATGAAGAGCGACGTCGGCGCCGCGAAGAGGAGGACTGTGTCGCTTGCGATGATGAATCTTCCTCCAATCCCAACAGGTCTCTCGCGGCCCTCAGAGAGCGGAGCTGCACCAACCTGTTCTGCCATCGGAATATAATCCTGAAAGGGTGACCCCAGGAGTAGGAGACGCCCTGCTCCCTTAGATAAGCAGTCACAGGCCGGAAGTCCCTCCGCTTCTGAAGCGTGGATGCTGCCAAATCCTGGAATAGCTGAGGCCGATGGTCTCGGAAGCTCAAGGAGCCGAGGGTTCTGGCGTTCCGGAGGATGCGTTCTTTAATCTGAAAATCATGGACACACGCAAGAATGTCTGGGGGGGGGCCACCCCGCCTGGGAAGGCCAACTCTGTGCACTCGATCTAACTTAATCTCCTGAACATCTTCCTCGTCCAACACCTGGAGGAAGAGGGCCTGCACATACCCCCTTAGGTCACCAGCCTCGCCATCCCAGGGGACCGCTCTGACACGGATGTTGTTTCTTCTGGAGCGGTTCTCCAGGTCCTCGGCATATGCTTGCAAATTCAGGTTTTGATCTGTAAGGCGAAGAACATCCTGCTGCAACTGGTGAACGTCATTTGCCATATTCAAGTCATGATCTTCTAACACGGCTACCCGCTCCCCAACGCCGTCCACATCTCTCCGGACCTCACGTAGGTCCGACGCCAGTTTAGCACGAAGCTCAGAAATGTCCTCCTTGATCGAGGCAAAGAGTTCCGCCATGAAAGCCTTGGTGGCTGGCGCCTCCTCGTCTGATTGTCTGGTCGAGCCACTCGCTCCAGGGGAGTTCGGCGGTTGCGATCCCTTCGAGGCCCCCTCCTTCACTGTCCTCCCTTTGCGTGGCAAGTTCGACATCGTGGCGAAGCCTCGGGGGCAAGGCCGTCCAAGAGGTAGGCCGTGCAGGGTTTCACGGTAATGTCCAATCCCAGACACTCCGCACACACCGACAATCTCAAGTCGCAAGCAGCGCAATGCCCGGGGGGCCCCCCGCGCGGCACCGTGTGGCCAAAGATAGGGGAAACTCCCTAGGCTGCAGGGGTCGCGTCGAGGCGCCGGGCAGGGACAGCCACTCCTAGCACGCCCGATGTCGCCCGAGCAACAAAGTTCAGGTTCCTCCCAGCCGTCCAAAGCTCACCTGCACACTCCGTCCTGGGCAGCCTTTCACTCCCCGCCGTGCGGCACCGAAGATCTCAGCAGTGGTGTCCACGGGCCCCGCAGGGGGTGGGGTGGTGTTTGCCAGCTCCTCCGAGGAGCACACTGCTGCGCTGGGCCCTCGCTCACTCCTCTTCCCCTGTCGGCACTGTGCAGCGGCGGCCGGTAGTATGGCAGCCCGGTCCTGTGCGCCACCACCACTCCAGGGCCCGGCGCTGTCTCAGGCGGGGCAAAGTTCTCGTTTGGCGGGTAGGCTCCGCTCGCATCCACAGTGCCCAGGAGAACGTCTCACGCTGCGGGCGCTATCAGCAGGCGGCGGGTGGACTCCGCTGGCCGTGCGAAACTCAGGGCCGCTGCTCGGGCTCACCTTCGGCCCACGGGCCGTCACCTTCCACGCGGGTGGGCTCCGATTCGATTCCCTTGACTGCGGGCGACTCGGGTGGGCACCGGCAGTCCGCCCTCCTCCCGGCACGTCCTCACCGGGGCAGCCGCGCACCGGTACTCGAGGTACAGGGTGGGCTCCTGGTCGCCTCGGGTCGCACTGTAAGCTCCGTCGTCCTCCACTCGACGGGGGCACTCAAGGTCGACCCGGGCGGGCTCCGTTTGTTTAGCCCGATGTATGGGGCCGCTGCTCCGCGAAGCCACGCCCAGCCGACGCCGAGTCACTGCACTCCCCGGCGGCCTCGTTTTCACGCCAAGCCGGTGCTCAGTAGGCCGGATCTGGAAGAGCACCCGATGGCGCCTTAAGATCGCTCCAGGATGCGTCCAGAGCACCGGACCACTCCGTTCAACGCCGCCGGCCTCCGCGGATGTTTCAGAGCGGAATGAGGCCCTGCTGGCAAAGCTATACAATGCTTAGCAAGTCGGGCGCCGGAGCGACTCAGAAGTACGTCTTACTCCGACGCCATCTTGGCCACGCCCCCCGTATCAGTGTGTTTTGACTGTAGTACACTGGGATCCTGCTAATCAGGACCCCAGTGCCTCAATTCATTGGTAAGTACTTTATACATCCCACAATTGGTATACTGGTGTACCCATGTGAAACACTAATATATGGTACTAAGGCACCTAGGGCAGGGTCTCCTATGGGCTACAGCATGTATTGTGCCACCAAGGGTAGCCCATGCAAACTGTGTCTGTAGGTTTGCCATTGCAGCCTCCGTGAAATGGTGCATGCACCTTTGACTTCTGATATAATGTTTTCCTTATATCTGGGTCTTTGTTCTTAAAACCTATATGTCACCCCTAAGGTCGGCAGGGTGCATGGTTCTAAGTGTGAGGGTAACCCTGCATGAGCAGAGACACCCCTACAAACCCCGGAGTTCATTCTCTGGCATTGTAAGTGTAGGGAGCCCTTGTCTCCCGCTCTGATGCGAAACTACAAAAAGGACAGAGGAGTGACCACCCCCCTGTCCAGCTCCTCCCCTGAGAGGTGGTAAGAGCTCGGCCAGGTGGCCACTTGAATCTGCCATATTCAATCTTAAAATGGGCTGAGACCACCAAGTAGCATCCCTGACCTTCCCCCAATAGGTGGGTCGCCGCAGAAGTAGTCCTACCCCTCTTTCTGGGTTACTTAAGGGCACCCCTGTGGGTGGGTCCTTCGATTCGTCTGGACTTTGTATTCAAGGACTGACTGGCTTCGCCTGAAGATTTGTCTAAAGACTCTTCTGCTGCTGGACACTGCACTCTGCTGCTGGACCAAACCATAAACCAAGACTAAGACTGCTCCTACTTCAACTTTGTCTCAGTGCTCGTTCAAGTTCTACAACCTCCGTGGCTGTGCATCCTCCAGAGTTCCCCCTCGACTCTGCATGCATCAAGATAACAAGAAGAAATTTCCCTTGAAGGGAAGTTGTCACTGCCCTTCATCCGCAGGCACCTCGATCGACCGGGGTGTGGATCCTGCTGTCCCAAAGACACCTCAAGGCTCTACAACATAGGTGGTGGTTTTGCAGAGGCCTGACCTGTCTTCCCTGCAACTCGGGAGACTGCAGTCCCTCTCCCACCCACTGGAACCGCATCCCTGTGCACTGCGTTTGTTAGCCATTACCAAGGCTTGTGGTCTCATGACCGAAGATCTTTGAGCTCCAAGAAGCTCCAGCCTCAGGCATCACACAGCTCCAAGAATGACTCCCCAATGTATCTCCTGCAATGTGGGTCTCCAGCGCCTGTGCACTGCTGAGGCCTCCCTGCGACTCCCTGTGCCTGCTGCCAGAGGGTCCTCCTGGGGTCTCCATTGATTCCTGCTGGCTCATCCACTTGTTTAGTGCCGGCCCCGACTTACGCCTGCTGGATGAGTCCCTCAGACCTTGCTGGTCTGCAACTAAGCATTTCATTGTGCAACACGTCTGTTGCGTTTGCCAAGACTTGTTGTTGGTCCTGCCAGCTACTGACCTTCCTGCATTTTGTCAACCGACGTGGGACAGCTCGTGGATGTCTCCTGTCCCTCTGCAGCGTTGCCTGGGGTCCACAGCTGCAGCTTCAAGACCTCTGTGCTACAGTAAAGGGCCCCCGACCAGGGCGGGCAGCGTGCTCCTGCTCCTCCTAGACACCTCCGGGTGGTTTGCCCTCTGGCCCCTCTTTTAGCAGGTACTCCTTGTCCGGAATTAATGTCTGGGTACTACCGACCTGGTCCATGAATCTCTGTAGCAGCTGGACATCCAAGGCTCCCCACTGACATCAACGGGCAGTTTCAACACCACTTTGCATCCAGGCTCCCTGGTGTAGGTATCCTGGTTCTCTGGGTATCCATTGTTTGGGGTGTCCTTCAACCTCCCTGGTTCCAACGGGTATCCTCTGGGTCCTCTGGGAAGGTTCCTGAAACAGTAAAACCCCAACCGCGACTTCCCCACGTTATCCTGTGGACACTGACCCAGGCTATCACCTCTGCACATGGGCGTAAAGCAACTGGACTGTACAGTGCGTCACCAATAGGTGTACACCATATAGTGAGCCAGCCACCTACAGAGGAACTGTGTCTGTCTAGAGCCTGAGGGCAGGGGTGTGGTGGAGGTGGTGGCAGCTCGGCAAGGGGAGTAGTAAGCCCTAGAAACATGGCAGCTTTGATGCAGCTCACAGCCCTCGCTCTCACCAGCTTCTAAGGTCTCTGAGTGATAAATGTTAACTGCTCTGCAGTGCCGCTTGGCCCAGTTGGAAATTGGCCCCGAGGGCAGAAATGTAATCCTGAATCCTGCATGCAGGCTTTGTATCGATCAACAGGCCCACAGAGGATCAACATGGTATCTATTAAATCTACGCATCCACACAACTTACACCTCAAGGTGACACAGTGAGATGGCCAAGGAGGGCAGCATCTTTCCTAAACAGTCTCCAACTGGAAAGCTTTAAATCTCAAAAGATCACTGTTATTTTCTTTTCAAAATATTTTTATTATAATTTGAAGAAGTGCAAGATGGCAGTTCTGATGGATACCTCAAACCGCAGATTTTTCACCTGTGCCAATATCTCCTACATGCCAGATAGGATGCTGAAGCTTTCATAGTCGTGCTACCCAGTGGCGGTTGACACTACATGCATTGAAAACACAAATACATTAAAGCTTACATATCAAACACTAAATAAACATTGAAGAAATTAAAAAGAAAATATACTTATTCTGAAGCTTGTTCTTGATGTTCTCCAGTCCTTGACTCCAGATTTCTCCGAGCACAAGGTGACATCACAGAGCCAACTACCTTATCCAGTGTAGACGCTGGAGTTACTGGATTGACTGGAGTAGGCTGCCTCAGCGCTCCGACGGCACTGGAAACCTGTCCCTGCTCTTCAACCCAGCTGTTTAAGCTAGCTGGGTTGGAGAGGTCTAAATTGTGCATGTCAGGTTTGCCATAGTAAGATAGCAGGCCAAACCTACATGGGCACTTCTAACCGAAGTGTCACTCCTCCTTGCTGCACTGCCCCACCCCCACATTCCCTTCAGCAGAGAGTAAAAAATAAAATGGTAACTAAATCATTTATTACCATTTTATTTTTCAATTTTTCTGCAGCAGTGTGGGCCTGTGGGGCTACTCGCTTCCGCTCCTATGGAGGAACCGCCGCTGGTGCTCCCACACACTGGTATGTGGTGTTTTGCATTTCCTCATTTACCTCGTTCGGTTATATTTCATATCGGTACCCAAATATAGGTCCAGGGAACATCTTACTCTTTCCCTACATCATTTCCACTTAATTTCATATGAACGAGCCTTATAAGGACATAACTCCTAATAAGGACAGAACGCCTTATAGAGACAGAACGCTTTATAAGGATTGACGCCTTTTATGTACTAAACCTTTCACCTAGTTCCATGCAGAGGGAGGGGTTTTCCCAATCAATAATGCTAAGACTTTATCTTTAGCACATATGAATAATTTATGAGGACACTACCCAGGGGCTATACTTCACCTCTCCTATCTACGCACAAGGTTTAATCCCATACTTCATCCTCATACTAAACAATGGCTAACACACGCACAAGGACTGTGTAAATACAGCACCTCTTGCTATCAGTAGTTGAAGGGAACTGAGACTTCAAGGCCGACACAATGACCAGAGACGCTGAGGCTCCTGCATGCAGTCGCTCCAGCTGACAGTGGTATAAACATCCCTATCTGAAAGAGACACGTTAGTATTAGATTCCTTACCTTAGAATATCCCCAGGCGTCAGACTGGATCCGGAAATTTTTGCGTAGCAGTACCCTTGCGCGTCGGTAGGCGTTGTCTGCGGCTCCGCGTCCGTCGTGGGCGCCGTGATGACGTCGTCGGAGTACTTAGACGCCGCCTCCGCGTGCTGACGTCAGTTCTCTTCATTTTTCCGTGCCAGCAAGCGCAGATCTGGAAAAAGCAGTAACCCTAGTCATTTTTTGACTAACCTTTTGATCACTTTTGATTGTTCTCTAAGTCTTTCGACTCCGACGGTGCCGTAGGGATGCCCGGCTTTAAGCACTGCGATGATTGCGACCGCCTGATGTCGGTCACGGATCCTCACCGCGTGTGTTTATCTTGTCTCGGCGTCGACCACGGCGACAAGGCCTGCTCCGACTGCCGGGCCCTCTCTTCGAAAGCCAGACGGGAGCGGTCCCGCGAGGTCCCACGCTCATTATTCAGGTAATGGGGTTCGACTAAATCCTAGCGGGATTCTTGGCTCCTAGACTTATTAGCTCTTTTGCACCTACTCACATGCTTGGTACACTTAGGTACATCTAGACAGGCATCATAGGAGTATGCGCTTTATTTTATTAATGCATTTTATATTCATGTATATGTTCATGACTATTGCAAAATGGTAGCACTGTACTATTCCTTTTTATTCACTGTACTGCTGATCCTATATCTCTGCTACTGTGTAACAGTTTTAGCAGCACATATATTTTACACTTGAAGAACAATGGTGCAATAAATTCCTATTGTAAACATGCTCGACTGTTTCTTCTGTGCATCTCTCGGAGACCAAATGTGCAAGCACGAGTGACTCAGGGAAAAATAGTATATTGTTTCCATGAGTCTGAGGAATCGAGGTTTGTTATGTTCTGAGGTTGCCAAAAACTAATCTCTCTGATAAAAGGAGATTCCAGTGGCACTGTGAGCTAGCTAATACAAAAACACGGCTAACATATTCAGTGGGGTGCACAGAATCAGTCTACCACCAGACTCACAGTGTAAGTTATCCAAAAGTGCAGGTCCTGCAGGGGTACTATAGGAACTACACTACAGTTCTGTCCTGGAAATGACAGAGTGGAGCCACATACAGGCATCACTGCTGCACTCCATTAGTTCCTATATTCCCACACCTTTATACGCAGATTTGATGCTGCACTCCCTATCGGCGGTTGTCAAATTCTTTTGAGATTCTTTCCAGTGTTCAAGTAAATGATGTCCCATTGAAAACTGCAGGATTAAAACGGTGCCATGACTGTCGGAAACAGATGTCAGTGACGGACCAGAATGAGGTCTGCCTCTGATGTTTTATCTCAGGGAAATACTCGTATGAAGAGTGTTCTTTTCTGCTCCTGAAGGCAACCTGGGACCGTAAAGCGAAGCTGTACTTTGCTGAACACAGAAATAAGTTGTGGACCTCACATGAGTGCCGCCTCTGATCCAATTTGAGGGTGAGAAAAGTGGTCCAGTAAGTACAAGTTAAAGAAAAAGCATAAGAAGTCAAAGTGGAACTCTACTTCATCCCGCCACTGTCTCTCTAAAGAGAAGTCGAGAGGGTGTTGGGGTGCCAATCAATCCCAGTCCTGATCACAGAACCGATTCCTCAACTAGTACCGGTGTGCCCCGAATTTCCTGAGCCATTGGCGATGCTGCAACAGGTTGAGGCCTTTAAGGGGGCCATGTTGCAAATTTTCAACACTTTACCTGCTCTGTCTGGCGCCCTTATAGTCCCCAGGGATCCGCATAGGTCTCCAGTCAGGTTAGCACTGGCAGATCCATCCTCTGCACCACCTGTGCCCCTCATAACTGCCTCGGGATTCTGCACCAATCCCTGTACCGACTTCTGTTCCAGCTCCAAGATCTGCTTTGGTCCCTTATCCAGTAATCCTGGCTGCTCGCTCCAGAGGTCGAGCCTCTGTCAATTCTGGTGTGTGTGACCTTGAGCCAATTCCACTTCAGCCCCTACTGAGGTGGCGCCTTGATTCCACTCCAGCACACTCGGTCCCAGTACGCTCTGGTTCTGGCAACTCTTTCTCTACCACAAGGCCCTCCTCAGAGCCTTCATAATCTTTTTGGTTTGAACTCTGATCAACTTGGTCATGGGAATGGTGATGATGATGATGAAATAGACTTGTCATCACACTTTAATGGCTTACGGGAGGCCAGAGGACATGTTGCCCGTTGGATTACGTACAGAAGAGTGAGTATCATTTGCTGTGGCGATTAGGTGGCCAGTTGAGATCCTGGACCTAAAGCTACCTTCACTGGAAGTCGACGAATGTCCTTACGGAGGTGTTGCATCAGGGGCCAGCTTCATCTGAGCCCTTACATTCATTTAGTGAAGCCTTGCTTGGGACTTGGGCGAAGCCGTATTCGTGCCCACCAGTGAACAGGTAGGTAGCCAGGGGTCATATAAAGTTAACCCTAATGCATTCCCTAAGACCCCTCTGAACAGGTAGTCAAAGAGGACTGAGGCATTTGGAAAGCAGATGTTTTCTCCCACCAGCTTGGCACTGACATATTTGTCTTTGTGAACTGCCAGTTAGGCCGCCAAACGCATACCTTTGGGACAGGGTTATTGAGATCTTACTTGCAGCCCTGGAGAGTTTCTGGGCTTTTTTTGCTCAAACCATTAGAACAGTCAGGATGCAGCAAAGTATGTCACTAGGTTAACTTAGATATAACTGGCTCCTTGCAGCAATCAGTGGGCACAAGTGTTGTGATCCTCCGTCATGCATGGATGCGTTCCACTATCTTTTCTGAGGATATACAGGCATCCCGAATGGATATGCCTTTTGTTGTGTCCCAGCTCTTTGGCAAAAAGAACGATTTCACTCTCAAGTGCTTGAAATAAGGCAGAGGCACAACACATTCCTTCGGAATTTCTATCCCTGCCTAGCATTTTCTCAGCAGTTGCTGACCTTTTGAGGCTACATCAGGGGGCTGGCGCATAGGTATTGCCAGGCCTTGCCACCAGCTGAACAGTCACAACAGTTTTTTCAGAGAGGAGAATAGGGATCAGGCAGACATTGGGGATGCCACCAAGGATACCGGTCTACTCAGTCCTCCACCCCAGCGGCTTCAGCCTCCAAGCCGCTTTAGTTTGCCTTTAGCGGCAAGCAGAATCAGACATTTTCTTCCAGGGTTGCAGGCAATTGCATCCGACAGATGGGTCTTCCAGATTGTCCGGCAGGGCTATGCCATTCCTTTCCGAACAATTTCACCACCCTCCTACTTCAGAGCGGCTTTTGTGGAGCACCTGTCCATCTTGTTGCAAGAAGTGCATGCTCTGTTGGCTAAAGAGGTACAAAAGGGGATGGTGATGGACGGAGCATCTGAACCAATCAAACACTCACACCCAGTCAACAGATCTGGGTTTAATCCATCACCGTTCTTTAGCCCACTCTGCCACCCCAGTTCAGACATGGCCCTATGCAAATCAGTCTGACCCTGTGCCTCATGGGAACAGTCCAGCCCGAACTGCCAAGCCATGCCTTCTCTGGACCGGAAACAAGCTTCCTAGGACCGGTTTCTGGCATTACAGCCATCTTCGGCCAGGCTTGCTTGAATCCAGTGGCAAAGTGAGCAAGGGACTCACGTCTGAGCATACCCTGCCAACTTATGGCGAACAAAGCAGTACAAAAGGGGTATGCTCAGACGCGAGTCCCTTGCTCACTTTGCCACTGGATTCAAGCAAGCCTTATTAGAATTACTTACTTACTTACCCTCGGTAACTATGTATCTGGTAGAGACACAGTCTAGCCGCAGATTCCTTAAAGCCCACCATCCTCCCTGCTCTGCGAGGACCTTTTACAGGTGGCCTTTGTCTTCCTGCAGGGTGGTCTATTTCACATCCCTCCGGGGCAGGATGTCTCATTCTGTTTTATTTGTTGCTTCTCCACCCTTTCTCACGATTGGATGGTTGGGTTTTATGTCCTTCCACGCTCCTCCACCCTGGTTCTTCCAGTGTGGGGGGTTAATCATGTTCTTCTACCCACCCTTCCACCCTCATCTATTTTTACCTGTTACTTTTGGGTCTCTGTGACTAAGCTACATTCGATTGGTTTGGGGGTCTAGTTGACTATGCTACAGTCAATAGGTAATTTATGGAGTGAATAGTTGCACATTCTCTGTTGTTGCAGAAATGTGGTCAATTACCCTGAGTCATGTTGTTCAACAGTTACATCCTGTGGTTGCAGACTGCCTATCGTTTGTCATGACACTCATTTCCAATGTTGTTTTGCCTCATTGGAGGGTGTGGCTCTTTACTACTGCAAGACTGTTTTTAGGGACGGGTACTCTGTTCTCTCCCTTCAGTCCCTTACAGTATAAAGTACGCTTTTTCTAACTTACATGGTGATGTTTCTCATCATCCTATGTTTCTTGTCTTCGTTGTTTCAAACATTTTTGATCTTTTTTGGCACACTGTTCCCACTCTCTCACAGTTTTTGTAGTGTACGTTTCACAGTAGAATATTGACGTCCGCGCACCTGGAGGGACTTATATGGCTCAGTTGACGTCATGTCCATGGGTGACGTCAGGACGGAGCCATGCGACTCCGTCCCCCGGTGCGCAGAGGTACTGCTGAAAATTCTCTGGATCCAGACTGATGCCTGGGAACATTCTAAAGTTAAGAAATCTGCAGCTAGACTGTGTCTCTACCAGATACATTGTTACTGAAAGTAAGTTAATAGTCCTTTAGTGGTAAAATAGGCGAGAACATTAGTAAGATCAGGAGGTGCGCACCCTTTCAGCCGGCACCACCTCCAAGGTGGACCAGGTGATGTGGGCCCTACTTTTCTGATTCCCCTGTCTTGATTTGGGTGCAATTAGTATTCTAGGGTCACGGTTATGCCCACTTCCCACAGGAAGTGTTCATATAGAGAGTGTAGGCACCATTGACTACCACCTGTCACTCCCCAATAATGCCCCTCAATTGAGTATTTAGGCAACACCCCTGAACCCAAGAACTCAGATTCAACAGATCAAGAGAAGGTTGAAGAAGAGTCCATCCCCTGCGAGAACTGCAGAAGAGTTGTACATTTTTGGCGCGAAACCCTGCCTGTCGCAACCTCTCTCGACCATCCCAACAGAGAGACTTGTCCTGCAAGCTGGAGGTCAACTAAAGCCTTGGGTACTCTGCCAGCACTTCGAAAATCACCTACAGTCTCCTTTGGAGTAGAGGAGCTACTCCTCTGCAGCACACAGGCACCGACAAGCAGAATCTGGTCCCTGCTTTGCAACTCCCCAACCGACGCCACAGACGACCAGGAAAAGATACTCGTACTCGTGCTTTGGAAGGTCCGCTCTGTCTCCCCACTGAGTGTGAAGACCCCTAGGACCAACCGGAGCCGTGAACCACCAATACCTGAGTTACCGGACGCCCTGCCCTAAATACTAACAGTGCGAGTCCAGTCTGAATTCTCAGTGCACCATGACCAAGCAGCCATTGAGGGACATCAGCCTCACTGAGACCCACTTTGTGAGTGGCCCATCTGTCCTGATTTTGCCCCTGCCAGCAGTTTTCACTAACCGCGAGGAGCCTCTTTGCGCATCAGTCCATCTGCCCTAATCAATCTGCACCAAGCTGCCAGGCCTGTGTACCAAAAGGGGAGCACAGCAAACTGAAAGTGCTCCTGGTCCACTGTAAACCGCAGGTAGCGGCGATGGGCCGGCACGACGGGAATGCCCCGCGGTGTTCACCAAGGTCATGGCGGTGGTTGCAGCTCATCTGCGGAGATCAGGGGTTCCAGTCTTCCCCTATCTTGACGACTAGTTGTTGAAGGAGTCCCAGGCAGTCGTCTTCCATCTCCAAGCTACTGCGAACCTCTTGCATTTGCTGGGATATCAATGTTCCAAGGTCACACCTGATTCCCTCTCAGATGCTCCCCTTCATTGGAGCAGGTCTAGACATGGTGCAGTTTAGGGCTTATCCTCCTGAGCGGCGAGTCCAGGATACGCAAGCTATGATACAGATATTTCAGCACCAATCCTGAATTTCAGTGAGAATGACTCTGAGGCTGATGGGCCTCATGGCCTCTTGCATTCTTCTTGTGGACCATGCCAGATGGCACATGCTGGCTCTGCAATGGGACCTGAAGTTCCAATAGGCGTAGCACCCGGGAAATCTCACCAACCTAGTCTACAACTACCAAAGCTTTGTGTAGCCTGCCAGCACTTTGAAAATCACCTACAGTCTCCCTTGGAGTAGAGGAGCTACTAGCCTGCAGGCACCGACAAGCAGAGTACGGTCCACCGATTCCATCGACGACCATGAGAAAGTTCTCATGCTCTGGAAAGTCAGATCTGTCTTCCCACCATCTGTGAAGACACCTGGACCAACCAGAGCTGTGCAGCATCAATACCAGAGTTATGTGAGAAGTTGGCCTGATGTGCAGTGTTCACTATTCTAGTGATCACTATATATCAGTCCAAACAACCCTTATTGATGATTGGTTGTAAGTCAACCTTATAGACCAGCTATCCTAGTAGCATGGATACGAGCAGTCTAAGGCTAAGACTCTAGAGGGCGTGTTAAGCCAGCTGTTTTACCATCACATTACCCCTTGAACACCCAGTGAAAGGACACCACACAAGTGTTATGAAAATAAAAAATGTATTTATTAGAATCACAACAACCCTGTACTCTTTATGAGGACAGGGTGCTAGGCACACAACAAAACTCTTACGAAAATACTTAAGTTAGCACGTTATACACAAATGCCCGAGGGGCACGAAAAACCATATACTCTAAAAGTGGAATGCGAAATTACTAGCAGGTAAGTACAGTACTAATAGGCTTTGGAATCGCTAGGACTTGACTATAGGATCGTTAGATTACTTCTAGGAGGCCTAGGGGACTCGGGTGCAGAGTGTGCACTCTCACGCGGGATGCGGGACAAAGTCTATGGAAGCTAGTAAAGGCAAAGTTAGTGTTCACGGGCGAACCCGACCTGGTAGGAAGAAAACGACAGTGGATCCTGACCCTAGGATAGTGAGGCTATGCTGGGACGCCGAAGTTACCTAGCCCAGGGGCTCCAGCTGCATAGGTCTGAAAAGACGTCGGGGATCTCGTTGCCGGACCAGGAGCCTGGAAGAAGGAAGTTGCTGGCAGGCGACCAGTGAAGAAAAGTTCGATGGATCCAAGCCTGGATCAAGGAAGAAGAAAACCTGAAAGCAGAGGGGACCAAGTTCTTGAATCACTAGCCAGTGATTAAGTGGGCACCAGGATGGCACCGGGCGAAGTCACCTCGACTAGGTGAGTGGGCGACGCTGGCTCTGCAGATCTCACGGACCAGGAGGCGTTGTCGGCGACCAGGATGGAGAGGCGAGCTGTCCCACGATGGATGAAGCTGTCGGCGTTGAAGTTACCCAGGATTGGGCAACAAGCCTTGGCTAATTCAAGCCCACGCGGTGGACTCAAAATGGCGTCTTGAGTGGACCAGGAGGGTCCGGGGGGCTCCTCTTTTGGAAGGGAGCAAGGGCCAGCCTGGAGCAACCAGACCAGCAGCAGAAATGTCGTCGGGCGTCGTTCAGAAGGCCACAAGCCAGCGGGCTAGTAGCCAAACAACGCGGTGAGCAGCAAAAAGCAGAAGGGCCCCACGCAGATCGTGGAGATGCTGGGAGGCTGCACTTTGGTGCTGGAGCTGCTCAGGGTCGGGGCTTCTCGGACCCCAAAGCACTCACCAGGAAATTACTCGGCGGGCTTGCTGGAAAGAAGTCGTGCAGTCTTGAAGATGGCCGGTCCCTCGAGGTCTCGTCACACCCACGAATCTCAGCGTGACTGATGATGCAGGTAGAGGTCAGAGGTGCCAGGGAAGCCGGTTCTCGTCGAGCTGGGCAGTCTTGATCCGGAGGAGAGACTTGCAGCAGACCGCAGTGTTCTTAAGATGGTGCCTGCGGATGCAGGGTGACTACTCCTTAGTCACAAGGGAGAAATCTTAGGAAGAAGTCTTGAGTTCCTTTCGTGGAAAGTAGTTTCAGGATTCAAAGATGATCTGATTTGGAAGGGGGCCAGTTCCTACCTTTATCCTGTAAAAAGGGGCTGGCACGCGACTAAGTCCTGCCCTAGGGGTGGGACTAGGAGGGGGGTGGTTACACCCACTTCCTTGGCGGGCTTTTCCCCAGCACAGGGTCTGGAGTGACCCTGGAACTGGTTCCAGCCAGCCTATGCACAGTGAGCACCGGGGTGCCACGTGCAGTCACCTTCCTCTAAAGCCCTGCCTACCTACAATACACAAAACCCTGTCTGGGACGGTGCTGGCACCGCCCCTGGCAGGAAACCCTTTGTCCTTATCTCCTGCTCTGGGAGGACTCCCAGCAGCAGGAGGGCAGACTTGTGTCTCGTGGCAGCATCCATTTTGTGGAGCTGAGGCTCTGTTTGACTTTAACCGGGGTTAGGGGTTACATACATGTCGTGTCCCTCTAGAAGGGTGGAATGCTAACCCCGTCGCCAGAATTGGCGAGGGGTTAGTATTCCAATTCGTATGACACCTTACTCGACATGTTTTGATAAAGCGATACCAGAGTTGGCATATAACCGCGAGGATTATAATGCACTTAAGAGTATATGGTATGCGATATCATGGAAACGGCTAAGGGATGGATCCCGAAAGCCGCAGACAGGCTCAGCTCATGCCAGAGCACCATCTCACACGATTCCAAGCACTCTGCCTTCAGGATTGTTAAGGCCTGCCATAGGAGTGACTGATAGGAGATCTGTGTGTCCATTTTAGGGTTAGATATAGGTATACTATATCTAAAGCAAGGGGTGAGTACACCACCTTGCCCCAGCTGTCGTGCAGCCAGTTGTGTCAGTTTAGATAGTCAGCCCAGGGGTGGCATAATACATGCTTCAGCCCCTGGGAGACTTCTGGGTACACCTCAGCCCTGGGTACAGGGACTTGGAGAGGGCCCAGTGCCAATTCAGTACCTGAATACAATTTGGATAGAGAGAACAGCTAGGCTGTGGGTCTGATTAGCAGGCCCCCAGCCAGGGAAAGTCGTAAACCAGTGCAGCAAAAAGCAAAAATCTGGGTGATCATAGGATTGCAGACCCTACTCTCCTACACCGGACACCCTGCCCCAAGCACCAACAGTGAGAGTCAAGTCCGGATTCTCAATGCACAATGACCAAGCCGCCATTGAGGAACGTCAACATCACTGAGACCTACTACGTGAGCTGCCCACTTGTCCTGATTCGGCCCCTGCTAGCTGTTTGTCCCTAACTGCGACGAGCCTCTTTGCGCATCAGCCCAGCCGCCCTAACCACTCTGCGCCCGAGCTACCCAGCCCGGGTACCGAAGAACTGGCTGTGCACTCTTGCTCCAAGACCACCTGCAACTCAAGGCCCCGTTTGGGAGCTCACGGACTTCTTCCCAAGTCCTCCTGTGCAGTCTGTTTCCAGGTGGCCCCCCTTCACCATAGTGCACCCATCTACAACCTCACCAGCACCCTGCTCCCGGTGAAACCCGGGCAGTTCCTGAAGAACTACTGGTTGTACTTCGGACCTTGGCCCTCTAGAACTGTAACCCCAGAAGGTGAACTCCTGAAACCAACTGTACTTACCTTTATTGCATTTATGGCTTTTCCTTTTATACGATTATATTGTGGGTAAAGGCGCACAACTTTAAGAGTGTTACTTACTTGTAAACATTGATAACGCAAACAGTACTTACATTTGAACGAAGTTCTTGGTTTTGAAACATGTATAAAAAGTGTTATAAGAAGTGTTATTTTTCTAATTAGGTTTTGGATTTATTCTGTATGTGTGTGTGTCTCCTTTATTGCCTCTGTGTGTACAACAAATGCTTAGCACTACCCTCTGATAAACCTAACTGCTCGCCCACTCTATCACAAAAGAGAGCGTTCTTATGATCTACTTTAGCCTCTGTAAACCAATTGGGGACCCCCTTGACTTTCCACACAGTGTACTTCTTTTTAGTCCACTATAGAGAGAGCCAGCTTCCTACAATAATGCACTTTAATAATAAACAAAAGTAAAAGACAAATTACATTTAATGAATGGCAATCAAACACACCAAGATTTAAACACATATAACCAAATTTAAAAATAAAAGATGTTACATTAAATAAATCAGGAGACTCAAAGGTTGTTTTACATGTTCTGAGAGTCATCCGGAACCATGATGGAACCTGCTACTGCAGACACTATTTCCTTTGTGGCCCGGACCACAAGTTCCAAAAAACAAACATCGTCGTATCTAACCCAATCTGCAGCCGCTGATGTTGTGCCAGTTGGTAATGTAGCTGCAGAGGAGAAGCCATGATCAATGAATCCAGAAGCCGGAGCATCTGTTAAAGGCTTGTACTATGCATCTTGTAGCAACAGCAATTGCATATTAAAACACTGACTGACAACAGTGAAGCAATGACTTCCTCCTGGAGCACAAGTAGGTGATCCTCTGTCAGCCAGTGGAAGCAAGGAGGCGTGGAGGGAGGAGTGGTCCCGAAGGGGTGGAAGTAGCACCTTCGGATAATCTGGAGAACCCACTTGTCTGAAGTGATGTTGTGCCAGTGGTGGAGGTGTTGCCGGAGCCTGCCACCAACTGGTCGCCCATGGTCTGGAAGGGCAAGACTAGGAGGTTTTGAAGGCAGAAGCTACCAGGGGGATGGTGGCTTGGTCTGATTTCTGGCTACCCAATCCACGGGTTCGGAACGAACCATGATCTCGTCCACGCAGGGGTTGTGGAACGTGCACGGTTCTGTGGCTACGGTATGACTGGCACAGTTGACAGCGCCCTCCATAGTCTTAAAGGAGCTAAAAGAAGACCGGGGATGAGAGGCAACTAAGAGGCCCAAGAACTTGGCCATAGCCCTTGAGTCCTTAAAGCGCACCAGTGGCCTTTCTGCCTTGTCCCCGACTACATAGGTGTCATCAAAGGGCGTGTCTATGAGCGAAGCCTGGAAATCTCTGTAAACACCAGATGTTCTAAACCAGGCATGGCGTCTAACAGCCATCATTGTGGATATCGCTCTGCCCAGCTAGTTGGTCGTATCTAAGCCACACTGAATGGCGAACTTTGCTGCATGTCTCCCGTCTGTTACAGTTTGGGAGAGGATGGTCCGGGTCTCCTCTGGGACCTGTGACAGTACATGCGTGACCATTTCCCACAGAGAGTGGGAATAACAGCCTAATAATCATGCAGTGTTCACCAACCGTAATCGACCCCAATGTAAGGCTGATGAAAGAAAACAGTTTCTTGCCCCAGCCGTCCAGCCTCTTGGATTCCCTGTCCGGGGGAGTGGCAGGGAATGCACCTTGGGAAGTAGCAGCCTGGACCACCAAGCTCTCTGGGGTGGATATTGAGGATGTTTGGGTCACCAGATGCAGGCGGCGGTGGCAGGTGATCGTCCTGTTTACATGAGCCCCTGTGCTGGGTTTGGACCAGGTTCCCAGAAGGACGTCCATCAGGGCTTCCTTAAAAGACAGCAGGGGTTCAGAAGAAGAAGCTCCCGGATGTAGCTCCTCCGTAAACTTGATAATCTTGATCGCCATTGAGGATAGCTGAAGCTCAAGGACATGAGCTGCCCTCTGCACCACCACTGCGTAAAATTCTCCCTCCTCAGTAGCCATGGTGGGGGGAGAAAGCATGACAGTATCTGGAGAGGTATCCAGTCTGTTGGCTAGAACCAACTCCTCATATCAGTTCATTTCCTCATAAGGCTGGTCTTCTTAAAGGGTCCAATGGACCCTCCCATTCTTCTCCCAATCCTAGCCCTCCATAATAGGGTTCAGGAAGCGATCTAGGCGCTGTTGAGCCTTACTGTGCCGGAATCTGCATTGGTTAACATGGTACTGGCTCCAGGTAGTTGGGATGTGGTGGGAGCATTGGCGTTGGGGGAAGGTCACAATGGCATGATTGACTCCGGTCTGGATCCATGGTTGGATCCAGTGGAGGACATCAGCATTGGGCCCGATGGAGCCCCCACTGAACCCGCCATGCCCAAAAGCGTACCACAGCGGTCAGGCCACTCAAAAATGAGGCACATTGATTAAAAAAATTATTTAAATTGAGCAGGGGGTGCTCTGGCTCCCAGAAAAGCAGGGAGTCACGGCGCTGACCGAGGCACAGGTTCCAGAGAACAAGGCCTTGAATGCAGAGGTGTAGGAGAGTAGGGTCTGCTTCCTATGGTTACCCCCACTTTTTGCTGTGTTTCACTGGTTTTTCGACTTTAGTCTGGCTGTGGCCCTGCTAATCAGGACCACAGCCTAGCTGTTCTCTCTCTAAATTTATTGCATGTACTTGAGGTACATACCATATTGGTTACTGAGTTACCTTGTGAGCCCCTAGTATATGGTACCTTAGGTACCAAGGGCATAGGTACCCCAGAGGCCTACCCAGGGCTGAAGCATATATTATGCCACCCCTGGAAAGTGTTCCAAAATGTCACCACAGGTCTGCACTTGCAGCCTGGGTAAGGTGGTGTAAGCACCGCTTACTGAGTTATAGTATACCTATAACCATCTATATATATATAGACACACATTAACCTATAAGTCACTCGTATGGCAGGCCTTGACAATCCTGAAGGCAGAGTGCTTGGCTTTGTGTGAGAGGGAGCCCTAGCATAATCTGAGCCCCTCTGCAGCTTTCGGAAATCCTTCCTTATAGCTGTTCTATGATATAGCCATACCATATACTCTTAAGTGCATTATAATCCTCGCGGTAAATGCTAACTTTGGTTTGGCTTTATCAAAACATGTTTTGTTTGGAATACTACCTCCCCCCCCCCCCGCCAGTTCTGGCGGCGGGGGTAGCATTCCACCCTTCTAGAGGGAGAAGACATGTACACACTGGTATACCCGGTAATAGTTTTAAAGAACCTCAGCATCACAAAATGGATGCTGCTGCCACAGACACGAGTCTGACCTCCTGCTGCTGGACGAAACCCCGGCAGGGAAGGCCTGGACAATAGGTTTCCTGTCCAGGGAGGTGCCAGCACCTCCCCAGACAGGCTTTAGTGTATTGGGGCAGGGTGGGTTGCATTCAGTGAATGCTTTTGAGACACTGCCTGGGGCACACAAGGTGCTCCATGCATTTCCCAGTTCAAACCGGTTGCTGGGGCACTCAGCCCCAGCTCTGGCACGAAACTGGACAATGGGGAAGGGGTGTAACCACCTCCTCCCCATGTCCTCCCATAGGTGGGACCCTAGAGCTAGTCCAAACCCTAAACTTAGTATAAGTATAGGAACCCAGTCACTAGGACTTTAGATTACCCTGGACGAAACTCTGAAGACGAAATCTTGGACCTTCGACATTCCATATTGACTTGAAGACAGAAGAAATCTCCCTTGAGATCAAGGAGTGACTTCCCTGTTCAAACAGGCACCAAAGAAGCATCTTGCCAGGCTGCATTTTCGAGGCTCACCCCGGATCCCGAAGAATATGCAACACAGGACACCGACTTTCAGACATCTCTGAGGCTGACATGAGTCCCCAGCGAAGCTGAGACCTGTAGCTATCACGAGAGACGTGGGACTGGAACTCCTGGACATCTTGCAAGTTTGCAAGTGCACTTACTTCCCAAAGTTTCCCGAAGTTGTGCATTGGGCTATTTGTTGCCCTTGCCCCGAGCACCTTTTGCATCGAAGTTGAGAGGCCTACACTCCACAAGTGTTCCGTGGGCCTGCTTTCTTCACTGCAGCTCGAGGCTCCTTCGCGATCTCTAGTCCGTTGGCTCGTGGGTCCCCACAAAGGACAATCCTTTGTTTCCTGGGATTTCCTGGTTGCTCCAGACGTGCCCTGACTCCCCTCCAAAGGGTGAGTCCCTCAGACCTTGCTGGTCTGCACCGAAGCCAATCTTGTCATCTTGTGTGGGTTGCTGTTGCCAAGGATTGTTGGGTCCAATCCCGATACCGACGCTGCAGCACTTGACATCCGACGTGGGACAGCTCGAATCCAGCTCCTGGTCATCGTCGACGACTCCTGGACCTCGTGGCTGAAGAGTCAAGCTTCACCTACTTCACCTTAAAGCACCAAACATTGGCTGGCATCTTCTTGTCATCATCCTGGTCACTGGCTAGTGACCCAGACTCTGTCCCCTGTGCTTTCAGGTTCTTCAGATCTCCGATCCACCCGTGGATCCATCCGGACACTTTGCTCCTGGTCGCCTGCAGAACTTCTTTGCAGCTCTCCATAGGAATCGACGACGAAACCCGACATGAAAAGACACCTATGCACCCGGCTTCCCTGGGTGAGGTAACACAAGTACTTTGCTGCTCCCGTGGGCCTTGACTCTTGAAGTGTCCTGTACTGAAGGGGTTCCCTCGCATTCCACTCCTAAGTGTTCTAAATGTTTAACTTTATAACTTTAACTTTCCTCATAGAAGTCTATGGTGATTCGCGGCTGTGGGTCTCCTGCGTCCCTACCTTGGGTGGTTCCTGGTTGCCCCAGCGGTTCTACAGGCCCTAGGCCTCACTTCTATCCCTCATGTGGTTCTTATACCACTTTTTTTAGTATAGGGTTTGTGAGGCCCCTAGGGCAAAACGTATACTGTGCTACTTTACTGTGTGCTATTTAAGTCCTTTTATTGTACTTTTGCCTCTAACCTCATAAAGAGACTAGAGGGGTTGTGTTTAGAATAAATACATATATTTTATATATATACCTTTATTTATAAAGTTTTGTATAGCCCGAACAAGATCCCGAAGGATATCAGAGCGCTTTACAATATGATGGGAGGAAGAACATAAATGCAATATCTGAAAGAAACAGGTTAGTATTAAATTCCTTACCTTAGAATATCCCCAGGCGTCAGACTGAATCCGGAAATTTTTGCGTAGCAGTACCCTTGCGCGTCGGTAGGTGTCGTCTGCGGCTCCGCGTCCGTCGTCGGCGCCGGGATGACGTCGCCGGAGTACTTAGACGCCACCCTCCCGTGCTGACGTCAGTTCTTTTTTCCGCGCCAGCAAGCGCCGATCCGGAAAAAGTTGTACCCTAGTCAATTTTGACTAACTTTTTCGATCCTTTTTGATCATTTTGCGAGTCTCTCTACTCCGACGGTGCCGGTAGGGATGCCCGGGTTCTAACCCTGCGTCGATTGCAACCGACTGATGTCGGTTACCGACCCCCATTGCCGGTGTCTTCACTGTCTGGGCCCAGACCACGACAACAAGTCCTGCTCCGACTGCCGGGCCCTGACGTCTAAAGCTAGATGGGAGCGGTCCCGCAAGCGACTCGAGCTCCGGCAGTCAGCCCCGCGCCGCTCGAGGTCCCGGTCCGGAAGGAGGTCGAGAGACCGGTCGCGGGGCCGGAGTCACCACAGTTCCGGGAGTCGTCATCAGTCTTCGGGCTCAAAGTCCTCAGGTAAGAGGCACAAGAAGTCGAAGAGACGACATCGCTCTTCTGAATCCCCCCGACGCTCGTGTGACGCGGCCGGGGGTTCGGGCGACACCGCCCCCGCGGCTCCGCTGGAGCCACAGGCGGCGCGGCCTGCTCCATACCCGCCGGTCCCTGGGCTGCACGCGACGCCGGAGGAGATCGAGGCCTTCCTCACGGCCATGAGGTCACTCACTCCTCCGTCGGGTTCCGCGGCGCCTTTGGGCCAAGCGGCCCGACTGGGTCCCCCCAGCCGGCCGTGTGCTTCGGCCCCGACGCCGTCGGTCCCGACGCCGCAGGGCCCCGCCGGATCCGGGTCGCCATCGGTCGACCTCACGACCTCGCCGGCGCCGGCCCCCAGAGTGTCGCCCCCGGGCGATGGGTGACGAGGGGGATTGGGAGGGGTCTGAGGACCCTCTAACACGTGAGTGTCAGTCTTTTCAGGACTGGACAGGTGAGCTTGGGGAGGCCAGTGGTCTGGACACTTCGCCCGACACTGGTTTTGTCTCCCCTCCTACCGTGGCTACAAAGGAGGGGGCTGCCTATAGTGTGGTGCTGACGCGGGCAGCCAAGGCCTTGGGCCTTGAGCTCCCCGTCGCGGCCGTGAGGACTAACCTCCTCACAGAGGTCCTTAAACCGCAGACCAGCTCGGCCGAGCCTCTGCTGCCTTTTAATGAGGCCTTGTCAGACGTTCTTCTGGGCACTTGGTCCAAGCCCGCTACAGGTCTGCCTGTAGATAGGAACGTGGCCAGGCGCCACCGCCCGGCTCCGGGCGACCCTTGCTTCCTGTCCACCCACCCCACTCAAGAGAGCCTGGTCATCCAGGCCTCTGAATCCCAGACCGCATTCCCGTCGGCTCCCCCCGATCGGGAATCCAAGAAGTATGAGCAATACGGGAAGAAGGTATTCTCCTCCCTGAGTTTGGGATTGCGGTCAGTCAACACCGCATGCCTCTTGGGCCGTTACACCCACTCTCTGTGGGACACGGTCGCGGACGTGCTGCCACAATGTCCGGAGGAGGCCCGGACTAAACTCGCCCAAGCCCTTGTGGAGGGTCGAGATGCAGCACGGTATTCCATCCGGTGTGGAATGGATACCACGGGCTCACTG
This sequence comes from Lissotriton helveticus, assembly GCF_964261635.1. NCBI lineage: Eukaryota > Metazoa > Chordata > Amphibia > Caudata > Salamandridae > Lissotriton > Lissotriton helveticus. The sequence continues at coordinate 357,086,421 of NC_136059.1, read as the reverse complement.
GGCAGTGCGATGGCAACGATGGTGGCGATTCGTCGCCACGCCTGGTTGAGGTCCGCCAACTTTTCGGCTGATGTCCAAAACACCCTCATGGACATGCCGTTTGATGGCCGTCGCCTTTTTGGCGACAAGGCAGACCATGCGCTTGAGCGCTTTAAGGACTCTAGGGCTACGGCCAAGTCCTTGGGCCTCTCGGCCCGCGCCAGCAAACAGCTGCTTTTCACCTCTTTCGTGGCCAGGGAAGGGGCGTCCCCACACGTCCTGCCAGCCACGGGCCACAGACTACCATCCAGCGCGGTGGCGGACGTGGAAACCGCCGTGGCGGCGGTCGGGGACAACGGCGAGGCCAGTCCACACCTACCCCTGCAGCATCCGCCTCGAAACCCTCCTAGTCCGTGCTTTCAGGCCCATGTGACGCCAGTGGGGGGCAGGGTCCGCCATCACCACCACCACTGGCGCACTGTCACATCGGACAGGTGGGTGCTGCAAATCGTCCGAAAGGGCTACTCCCTCCCCTTCTAGGCGTCCCCTCCAGCCATGCCACCGCAGTACCACCGCATGTCGGGTGATCACTTGAAACTTCTACAAGAGGAAGTTACGGCCCTCTTGGCCATGGGGGCCATCGAGCGCGTTCCTGGACCAAAAGTAGGGTGTGGTTGTTAATCCCACTACTTTCTGGTACCCAAGAAGGGCAAAGGGGGCCTACGCCCTATCTTGGACCTACGGAACGTCAACGGCTTCCTCCGTAAGGAGAAGTTCAAGATGCTGACATTGGCTCAGGTCTTAGCTGCCCTGGACCCTGGAGACTGGATGGTAGCGTTGGACTTGCAGGACGCTTATTTTCACATCCCCGTCCTGCCGGCCCACCGGCGTTACCTGCGGTTCACGGTAGGCCACGAGCACTTTCAGTTTACCGTGCTCCCCTTCGGCCTTACCAGCGCCCCACGGGTGTTCACGAAAGTGATGGCGGTGGTCGCAGCTCATCTGCGCAGGTTAGGGTTTTCAGTCTTCTCCTACCTCGACTGGTTGTTGAAGGCGGGCTCGCCCCAGACAGTCGTCAGCCACCTCCAGACTACGGCCGACCTCCTATGGCCTCCTGCATCCTTCTGGTGCATCACGCCCGGTGGCGGATGCGAGCTCTGCAGTGGGACCTGACGTTTCAGTGGGCCCAGCATCAGGGCAACTTGTCCGACCATGTCTTGATCTCGGAGAGCACTGCAAGGCTGTTGCAGTGGTGGCTCACGGAACGCGATTGGGTCAGCGGCAGATCCCTCTCCCTACCCCAATCGGAGCACGTAGTTGTGATGAACGCGTCCCTCCAGGGCTGGGCGGGGCCACATGGGAGAGGGGGAGATCAGAGACCTCTGGTCTTGGGCAGAGTCCCTGCTCCACATCAAACTTCTGGAGCTGCGGGCGATCCGGCTTGCACTGCAGGCATTCCTCCCCTCTGTCCGGAGGAGTGTAGTGCAGGTGTTCACAGACAACGCCACCGCCATGTGGTACTGCAACAAACAGGGCGGGTTGGGGTCGTGGACCCTATGCCAGGAGGCTCTGCGCCTCTGACAGTGGCTGAAACATCAGGGCGTGAACCTGGTGGTTCAACACCTGGCAGGTTCCCTGAACGCCAGGGCGGACGAACTCAGCCATCGGTGCATGATGGATCATGAATGGCGTCTGAACTCGGACGTGGCGCAAGGCCTCTTTCAGCAGTGGGGAGAGCCTTGGTTAGATCTATTCGCCACAGACATGCGCAATGTCATCAGTTCTGCGCATTGGAATTTCCAAGGCGGCACTCGCTCGGAGACGCTTTACGTCGCGAGTGGAGCTGCGGTCTGTTGTACGCCTTTCCACCTATACCACTTCTGCCCAGAGTGCTGAAGAAGATCAGGCGCAACCGGGCCCAAGTTATCCTTGTGGCTCCGGACTGGGCACGAAGATATTGGTATCCAGAGCTACTCAGCATGTCTGTCGATCCCCCGATTCGTCTGCCTCTTCAGGAGGACCTTCTGTCGCAGCAGCAGGGGACGGTCCTCCACCCGAACCTGTCCAGTCTCCACCTCCATGCTTGGAGATTGAGCGGCGGCAGTTGAGGCCATTTGACTTGCTTCCTGAAGTTTGTAATGTGATTCTGGCAGCCCAGCGTCCCTCCACAAAGTCGGTATACGCCTGCAGGTGGAACAGATTTGTGGCATGGTGCACAGCAAAGGCTGTGGATCCACTCTCTGCCCCCCTTTCTGAGGTTCTCTTCTTCCTTCTTTCTTTTGCCTAGCAGGGCTCTGCTCTGGCACTATCAAGGGCTACCTTTCTGCCCTTTCCGCCTTCTTTAGGCTACCTGATCAGCCTTCTTTGTTCAAGTCCCCGATTGTTAATAGATTCTTGAAGGGCATCACTCATATGTTTCCCCCTGTTCCTTTCGTGATGCCCCAGTGGGACTTGAACCTGGTTCTAACTTACCTGATGTGCGCTCCTTTTGAGCCGCTTCATAACTGTCCTCTCCATCTTCTTACACTTAAGACTGCTTTCCTGGTTGCCATCACTTCTGCCAGGAGAGTGAGTGAGCTCCAGGCTCTTTCCTCTAAACATCCTTTCCTTTCTGTCCATCCGGACAAGGTTGTGTTGCGGACAAGACCCTCTTTCCTGCCCAAGGTAGTCACAGCCTTCCACATCGGGCAGTCCATCACCTTGCCCACCTTCTTTCCGCCTCCGCATCCCTTGAAAGAGGAAGAGAGGCACCACCGTCTGGACCCAATACGTGCGCTCTCATACTATCTGGATCACACACGCCAGTTCCGGGTGGATGACCAACTCTTTGTTGGTTACGTGGGCGCTAAGAAGGGACGGGCGGTGCGCAAACGGACCATCTCTCGGTGAGTCGTGTTGTGCATCAAGGCATGCTACTCTTTGGCTAAGAAGGAACCTCCTGTTGGGCTGAGGGCCCATTCCACTCGGGCCACGGCGGCTACTACTGCCCTGCCCTTGCAGGACATGTCAGGCGGCTACGTGGGCCTCGCTGCACACGTTCGTAAGACACTGCTGCCTGGACATCCAAGTCCAGAGGGATGGCTTCTTTGGCCGTTCCGTCCTCCAGGACTTTCTGGTGTGATTATTGGTTCGCAGACCCACCACCGGAGTTGGTATTGCTGGGGTGTCTATTCTAAGGTAAGGAATCTAATACTAACCTGTTTCTTTCAGATGCACAAGTTACTTACCTTCGGTAACGATATATCTGTAAGAAACAGTAGTTAGTATTAGATTCCTTACCGCCCCGTTCTGCGAACCGATATCTAGGGTTAAGGTCATCTCCTTTCAGGGCCCTAGTTTTATGGCACCAGTGTTGGTTTTTATCATGGCTCTGCGTTTCTGGCGCTGAAAAGCTGTGTATAAGAACTGACGTCAGCGCGCGAGGGCGGCGTCTGAGTACTCCGGCGACGTCATCCCGACGACGACGACGGATGCGGAGCCGCAGACGACGCCTACCGACGCGCAAGGGTACTGCTACACAAAAATTTCCGGATCCAGTCTGACGCCTGGGGATATTCTAAGGTAAGGAATCTAATACTAACTACTGTTTCTTACAGATATATTGTTACCGAAGGTAAGTAACTTGTGCATCAACATACAGTAGAAAGAGAAAAAAAAGAAAAGACTGGAATGGTTGCAGAATGAAGGACAATTGCGCCCAGGAGGGTAATACAATAAGCAGGTGTACACGGGCAACGAGTGTGGGGGGGGGGATCACAGTGTGCATGATGCATCAACTTCCTTACTGTTAGCAAGTTTACTTTTAGCCGCACTCTATAGACAACACTGATAGAGCGCGATGGTGCTTGTGAGAAGTTGGCCTGATATATGATGTTCACTAGTTCTAGTGATCACCTTGTATCAGTCCAAACAACCCTTATGGTGATTGGTTGTAAGTCAACCTTATAGACCAGCTATCCTAATGGTAGCATGGACAAATCATTCTTAGGCTAAACTCTTTTGGCATGTGAAGCCAGCTGTTTTACCACAATATAACCCCTTGAATACCAGATGAAAGGACACCACACAGGTTGTTATGAAAATAAACAATATATTTATTAATAACAAACACCTCTGAACTCTTTATGAGATCAGAGGGCTAAGCACATGACAATCTCTTAGGAAAAATACGATAAGTTGCATAAAATTACAATGGTGCCCTAGGGGCACGACAAACCATATACTAAGTAAATGGGTTAAGGAAATCGATAGAAGGAATGGAGCTGTCCAGAGGCTGTAGGACCGCTGGGACTACGCTATCCTAACTTTAGGTAAGTAATAGGAGGCCCACGGGACGCGGGTGCAGAGTGTGAACTCACACGCGGGATGCGTAACAATGTCTATGGACAGTACAGTTCAAGAAAAAGGTGAGTACGGACAATCCTGACTGGTTAGGACTAAAACGACTGTGAATCTGGACACTAGGAGAGTCAAGCTACCCTTGAGCACCGAAATGCTCTCGTTACCTCACCCACGGGCTGCGGGTGCATAGGTGCGAAGTCGTGTCGGGTTTCTGCGTTGAAGTCAATGGAGCCTGAAAGAAAAGATGCTGCAGGCGACCAGGAGGAAGATGTCCGGTGTGATCCAAGGGTGGATCAGGAAAGCTGAAGACCTGAAAGCAGAGGGGACAATGTTCAAAGTCACTAGCCAGTGACTGGAGTGGAACCAGGAAGGAACCAGATGTCGTCGTCGCGTTCAGGTGAAGAATGGACGCTTGACTCTGCAGCCACGTGGACCAGGAGGCGTCTTCGACGACCAGGATGGAGGCTCCCACGCAGGCTCTCGCTGTCGGCGGTGTCTGTTCCGGATTCGGCGTCAACAGGCCTTGGCAAAGGCAACCCAGGCTGTGAGTGAAAACGGCGTCTGGTGCGGACGAGGAGAGTCCGGGGTGCTCCTCTTTTGGAAGGGAGCAAGGGCTAGTCTGGAGCAACCAGACCAGCAGTGTAGTTTTCAAAGTTCTTCGTCTAGGAGGTCACTAGCCAGCCGGCAAGTGACCAGACAACGCGTCAATCATCAAACAAGCAGAAGGGCCCCACGCCGATCTCGTGGAAGCTGGAGGGCTGATCTTCGGTGCATGGGTTGCTCGGGGCTGGGGCTTCTCAATCCCCAAAGCACTTGGTCGAGTTTACCTCGGGAGTCGTGCTGGAAGCGAAGTGCAGTTTCTTTCAAGATGGTCGGTCCCACGTGTCTCGTCGCACCCACGGATCTCAGCTGTGCTGCAGATGTGAGTTGAGGTCGGAGAGGTCTGGGAATCCGGGTCTCGTCGGGCTCTGAAGTCTGGATCCTCAAGGGAAGACGACAAAGTGAAGCCGCTGGACGCTTGATGGTGCCTGCAGTTGCAGGGTGGACACTCCTTGCCCACAAGGGAGATTCTTCAGTCTTCTGTGGAGCAGAACGTCGAAGTCCAGAGTTTCTTCTTGTAAAGTTGTTCAGGATAATCTCATTTGGAATGGGACCAGCTCCTACCTTTATCCTGCTAAAGGGGGCTGTACTACGACTAGGTCCCTCCTATGGGTGGGACCAGGAAGGGGGGTGGTTACACCCCCTATCCTTTGTCCGGTTTTCTCGCCAGAGCTGGGGCAATGATGCCCCAGCAACTGGTTTGAACCGGTGTATGCACAGGGCACCTTGTGTGCCCCAGGCATGTCTCATTCCTTTCAGGCCTGTCCTACCCAATACACAAAATCCTGTCTGGGGTGGTGCTAGCACCTCCCAAGGCAGGAAACCCTTTGTCCAAGCCTCCCTCGCTGGAAGGACTCCCAGCAGCAGGAGGTCAGACTTGTGTCTGTGGTGGCAGCATCCATTTTGTGATGCCAAGGCTCGAGTTAACTTTAACCGGGGTTCACAGTTACATACATGTCGTGTCCCTCTAGAAGGGTGGAATGCTACCCCCGTCGCCAGAATTGGCGAGGGGGTAGTATTCCAATTCGTATGACACCTTACTCGACATGTTTTGATAATGTTATACCAGAGTTAGCATTCAACCGCGAGGATTATAATGCACTTAAGAGTATATGGTATAGCGTTATCATGGAACAGCTATTAGGACTTGGTTCCGCAAGCTGCAGATGGGCTCAGCTCATGCCAGAGCACCATCTCACATAATTCCAAGCACTCTGCCTTCAGGATTGATAAGGCCTGCCATAGGAGTGACTGATAGGAGTATATGTGTCCATTTTGGGGTTAGATATAGGTAACTATCTACAGCAAAGGATGATTACACCACCTTGCCCCAGCTGTCTTAGCAGCCAGTTGTGTCAGTGTTAGGTGGCCAGCCAGGGGTGGCATAATACATAGTTCAGCCCCTGGTAGGCCCTGTGTACACCTATGCCCTGTGTACCTAAGATACACTGTACAGGGACTGATAAGGGGGCCCAGTATCAATTGGTAAATGCACCTAAAGTACATGGATGTCAATTTAGAGAGAGAGCAGCTAGGCTGTGGGTCTGATTAGCAGGCCCACAGCCAGGGAAAGTCGTAAACCAGTGAAGCACAAAGCAAAAATCTGGGGTAACCATAGGATTGCAGACCCCACTCTCCTACATAACCCCCCCCCCAAACTTAGGGACATTAAACTAACCTTGACCAGGTGAGTCTTCCTGTTCTAAGTGGAAATACCTGGAGAGACCATCTGCATTGCCATGGTGAGTCCCTGGTCTGTGCTCCACTGTAAAGTCCGTCCCCTGTAGAGAAATGGACCACCTAAGAAGTTTGGGGTTTTCACCCTTCATCTGATTTAGCCATAAGAGGGGCTTATGGTGGGTCTGAATCTTGAAGTGAGTTCCAAACAAGTAGGGCCTCAACTTCTTCAGGGCCCAAACCACAGCAAAGGCCTCCCTCTCAATAGCTGACCAACGTTTCTCTCTAGGGGTCAGCCTTCTGCTTATAAAATCAATGGGCTGGTCATGACCATCAATATTCAGTTGAGATAGAACAGCTCCCACACCCAACTCAGATGCATCTGTTTGGACAATGAAGGTTTTGGAGTAGTCAGGACTCTTGAGAATAGGTGCAGTACACATGGCCTGCTTCAGGTCATCGAATGCCTTCTGACAGCTAACTGTCCACTGAACTTTCTTTGGCATTTTTTTGCTTGTCAAGTCATTAAGTGGTGTCACAATGGACCCATACTTTTTGACAAACTTCCTATAGTAACCAGACAGGCCCAAGAAAGCTCTGACCTGTGTCTGGGTGGTTGGAGGAGCCCAGTCCTTTATGGCCTGTATCTTGCTCTCCAAGGGTTGAGCCTGGCCTCCACCTACAAGGTGGCCCAGGTACACAACCTGACTCTGCCCTATCTGGCACTTGGTGGCCTTGATAGTGAGGCCTGCCTTTTGCAGGGCCTCCAAACCTTTCCTCAGGTGGATCAGGTGATCCTCCCAGGTGGAGCTGAAGACAGCAATATCATCTAGATATGCTGCACAAAAGTCATCCAACCCAGTGAGGACTTGGTTCACCAACCTTTGAAAAGTGGCAGGTGCATTTTTCAAACCAAAGGGCATCACCACAAATTGGTAATGACCTCCTAGGGTAGAAAATGCTGTTTTGGCCTTGGCATCCTCAGCTAACCTGATCTGCCAATAACCAGCTGTTAGGTCAAATGTACTCAAGAAAGTTGCAGAAGCCAACTTGACTATAAGTTCATCTGCCCTAGGTATTGGATGGGCATCTGTCTTAGTGACAGCATTGAGACCCCTGTAGTCTACACAAAACCTCATCTCTCTCTTACCACCCTGGATGTGAGGATTGGGAACTAGAACTACAGGACTAGCCCAGGGGCTCTCTGAGGGTTCAATGACTCCCAATTCCAACATCTTTTGAACTTCTTTCTTAATGCAGTCCCTGACGTGGTCAGGTTGCCTGTAGATTTTACTCTTGACAGGCAGACTGTCACCAGTGTCAACCTCATGGGTGCACCAGTTTGTCTGACTGGGGGTCAGTGAGAACATTTGTCTAAAGGATTGAAGAACCTGTTTACAATCCTTTTGTTGATGCTCAGAGAGGCTGTCAGAAAAGACTACACCATCTACTGACCCATCATCAGGGTTCTGAGTGAGCAGGTCTGGGAGAGGGTCACTCTCTTCCTCCTGCCCCTCATCTGTGGCCATGAGCAAGCCCATGTCCTCCCTGTCGACAAATGCCTTGAGCCTGTTTACATGAAGCACCCTGTGGGGGCTCCTGGGAGTTCCCATGTCCACCAAGTAGGTGACCTCTCCCTTTTGCTCAATGATGGTATGGGGTCCAGATCACTTATCTTGGAGAGCTGCTGGGGCCACTGGCTCCAACACCCACACCTTCTGTCCTGTATGATACACAGTTAGGACAGCCTTTTGGTCATGCCAAGCTTTTTGGAGTTCTTGGCTGGCCTCAAGGTTTTTGGATGCCTTCTCCATGTACTCTGCCATCCTGGAGCGGAAACCAAGTACATAGTCCACTATGTCAAGTTTAGGCTTTTTGAGAGGTAACTCCCATCCTTCCTTTACAAGACATAGGGGGTCCTCTTACAGGATGCCCAAACAGAAGCTCAAAAGGGCTGTAGCCAACCCCCTTCTGTGGGACCTCTCTGTAAGCAAACAGGAGGCAGGGTAAAAGGATGTCCTATCCTCGCCTAAGCTTTTCAGGTAACCCTTTTATCATCCCTTTGAGGGTCTTGTTGAATCTCTCAACAAGCCCATTGCACTGTGGATGATAGGGTGTGGTAAATTTGTAATTTACACCACACTCCTTCCACATTGCAGTCAAGTATCCTGACATGAAGTTTGCACCTCTGTCAGAGACAACCTCCGTAGGAAACCCCACTCTGGAGAAAACTCCATGTAGGGCCCTGGCCACAACAGGAGCTGTAGTGGTCCTAAGGGGAATAGCTTCTGGATACCTGGTGGCATGATCCACTACCACCAGTATAAATCTGTGCCCAGATGCTGTTGGGGGGGTCCATTGGTCCAACAATGTCTATCCCCACTCTTTCAAAGGGTACCCCCACCACAGGTAGTGGTATAAGGGGGGCCTTTGTTGTGCCACCTGATTTGCCACTGGCTTGACAGGTGACACATGAGCGACAAACCTCTTTGGTGTCTTCAGACATATGAGGCCAGCGAAAGTGTCGGGCAAGCCGGTTCCAAGTCTTGTTCTGGCCTAAGTGACCTGCAAGGGGAATCTCATGGGCTAAGGTGAGAAGGAAACCTCTAAGAGACAAGGGGATGACCAGCCTCCTGCTAGCACCAGGTTTAGGGTCTCTTGCCTCAGAGTATAGGAGTCCATCATCCCAATATACTTTGTGGGCACCTGTAGCATTCCCTGCAGCCTCAGCAGCAGCCTGCTGTCTGAGGGTTTCAAGGGAGGAACAGTCTAACTGGGCCTGCCTCAAGTCTGCCCTGGAAGGTCCCCCTGTCCCAAGAAACTCAACCTGTTCAGGTTCAAGCTCTTCTAGGACAGTTCCTTCTGGGGTCTTTGGGTCAGCCTCCTGAGAGGGCTGATCCTCAACCTGAGGCAGTGGGGAAGGCTCAGCCTTACCCCTACTGCTCTTCCTCTTGGTTAGTGTCTGGTCCATTCTTCCAGGATCCAGCACTTGTTCAGCTGGGCATTTCTTGGCCTGTGACCTAGTCACAGCAAGGACATGTGAAGAGAGACCTAGCATTTCTACATGAGTCCTGTACTCCACATCTGACCACAGTGAGGATTCCAAATCATTGCCCAAAAGACAATCTACTGGGAGGTCTGAACTAACTACAACCCTTTTGAGGCCAGTTACCGCTCCCCAGGAGAAATTAACAACTGCCATACTGTGATTGGTAGTGACATTGCTAGCATTAGTCACTAGGTAGTCTGAACCTAGCATGATCTGGTCAGGGTTCACAAATGTTGGTGTCACCATAGTGACACTGGCACATGTGTCCCTGTAGGCCTGAGCCATTTTTCCATTGATTAAAGGCGTTTGCCTGTATTTGCCCAGAGTACTAGGACTTACAGTAGAGGTCATATCCACGTCCCCAGTACAAACAAGAACTGCCTGAGTATGTATTCTGACTAAGTCAGAACCCACCTCAGTTCCCAGGGTTAACCCAACTATAGCCTTGGGAGGTACACTACCACTACTAACTGTACTAGGGGGTGCAGGTGTCTTAGGGACAGTAGTGGTAGGAGTTTGGCCTTTCTTGGTGCACTCACGAAACCAGTGAGTTTTACTTTTACAGTATTGGCACCATGGTTTCTTAGGACCATCATTCTTCTTCTTTTGGGACCCACCCTCCTTAGGTTGTTGGGGCCCTGTGAAGACTTCTGGTCATTTTGCTTACTCTCATTATTACCCTTCTGGTCTGCTTTCTTCTGGCCACCACCCTGTTTCTGGTTCTGCTGCTTGACCCTGGTTCTGACCCATCGGTCTGCCTTCTTTCCCAATTCTTGGGGAGAGGTCAGATCTGAGTCAATCAAGTGCTGATGCAACAACTGGTTCCGACAATTATTTAAGATTTGCTCTCATAATTAGATTATACAATCCTGTGTAATCAGTAACTTTACTACCCAGTAACCAGCCTTCCAAAGCCTTAGTGGCACAATCAACAAAGTCAGTCCAATCTTGAGCCTGAGTTTTCTGGGTGTCTCTGAACATCAACCTGTACTGTTCAGTTGTTAAGCCAAACCCATCAATCAGTGCAGTTTTCAAGACTTGGTAATCATTAGCATCCTCATCTCTAACAGTGAGGAGCGTGTCTATACCTTTACCTTCAAAGGAGAGCCACAATATAGCTGCCCACTGACTCTGGGGTACCTGCTGTACTTTGCAGGCTCTCTCCAAAGCAGTTATCCACTTGTGGATATCATCTCCTGTCTTATAGGAGGGCACTATTTTACTCAGGTGTCTATTATCAAAACTCCTGTCTCTATCCCTAGGGATAGTGCTGCCACCAGTGGGGACTACCCCACTCAACTGTTGCTCTTTAGCAAAGGCAAGCTTCTCTTTGGCAAGGGCAAGTTCTTCCCTTTGGATCCTCAGATTAGCTTCCTTCATCTTTGCTTCATGCTCTCTCCTCTGAGGGGAAGTCATTCTCCTCTGAGCGGATGCATGGGAGTGCACAGATCTATTGGAGTCCCTAGAAGGAGATCTATCTCTCCTAACCCCAAAGTTAGGCCTGCTAAGGGTCAGCACTGGGGGTCCCCCAGTCCCTTCCCTATGCATGTCTACGTTGGCCCTGGTAAGTCTGCTGACTACTACAGGACCTTTGTCTGCCTCATCCCCAGATGGTTCCTCCTCCTCCTCCTCCTCATCTACATCTTCTGTTTCAGGGAGGTCTTGATCACCACGAGTACCTTCTAAGGCAGGCATGCTCCTATGTGGATTAGAGGGGTCTGTGTCAGCAGCTCTTCTTGCATCATATGTCTCTAAGAGACCTAACAGAAAAGGAGTGGTATGGTTAGAACCCTGTTTCAATTTCCTGGAGGTACAGAATTGTCTCATCTCCTGGAAACTGAGAGCTGCATATCTGGAAAGGACCTGTGGAGGGTCACTAACCACTAGGGGAGTCTCTGAAGTCTCTCCATGGGTAGACATGCTTTCTAGTGAGGTGTAAGTGATGCACCTACCTACACTATGGGTTTTCCTACTGATCCCTTGCTAAGAGTTGTAGTCAGGGTGTGCTAGGCCCTTTCTACTACAACAGCTGGTTCAGTAGAACTCAGAGTATTTCTAAGCTTGTTATATGCACCTATAGTACCTTATGTGATCTTTCAAATGATATTTCAAGATTATACGTGGTAAAAACAACAACAAGCTCAAATCCCAACCGCTGCACACCAATGTGAGAAGTTGGCCTGATATATGATGTTCACTAGTTCTAGTGATCACCTTGCATCAGTCCAAACAACCCTTATGGTGATTGGTTGTAAGTCAACCTTATAGACCAGCTATCCTAATGGTAGCATGGACAAAGCAGTCTTAGGCTAAACTCTTTTGGCATGTGAAGCCAGCTGTTTTACCACAATATAACCCCTTGAATACCAGATGAAAGGACACCACACAGGTTGTTATGAAAATAAACAATATATTTATTAATAACAAACACCTCTGAACTCTTTATGAGATCAGAGGGCTAAGCACATGACAATCTCTTAGGAAAAATACGATAAGTTGCATAAAATTACAATGGTGCCCTAGGGGCACGACAAACCATATACTAAGTAAATGGGTTAAGGAAATCGTTAGAAGGAATGGAGCTGTCCAGAGGCTGTAGGACCGCTGGGACTACGCTATCCTAACTTTAGGTAAGTAATAGGAGGCCCACGGGACGCGGGTGCAGAGTGTGAACTCAAACGCGGGATGCGTAACAATGTCTATGGACAGTACAGTTCAAGAAAAAGGTGAGTACGGACAATCCTGACTGGTTAGGACTAAAACGACTGTGAATCTGGACACTAGGAGAGTCAAGCTACCCTAGAGCACCGAAATGCTCTCGTTACCTCACCCACGGGCTGCGGGTGCATAGGTGCGAAGTCGTGTCGGGTTTCTGCGTTGAAGTCAATGGAGCCTGAAAGAAAAGATGCTGCAGGCGACCAGGAGGAAGATATCCAGTGTGATCCAAGGGTGGATCAGGAAAGCTGAAGACCTGAAAGCAGAGGGGACAATGTTCAAAGTCACTAGCCAGTGACTGGAGTGGAACCAGGAAGGAACCAGATGTCGTCGTCGTGATCAGGTGAAGAGTGGACGCTTGACTCTGCAGCCACGTGGACCAGGAGGCGTCTTCGGTGACCAGGATGGAGGCACGAGCTGTCCCACGCAGGCTCTCGCTGTCGGCGGTGTCTGTTCCGGATTCGGCGTCAACAGGCCTTGGCAAAGGCAACCCACGCGGTGAGTGAAAAAGGCATCTGGTGCGGACTAGGAGGGTCCGGGGTGCTCCTCTTTTGAAAGGGAGCAAGGGCCAGTCTGGAGCAACCAGACCAGCAGTGTAGTTTTCAAAGTTCGTCGTCTAGGAGGTCACTAGCCAGTCGGCAAGTGACCAGACAACGCATCGAGCAGCAAACAAACAGAAGGGCCCCACGCAGATCTCGTGGAAGCTGGAGGGCTGATCTTCGGTGCAGGGGCTACTCGGGGCTGGGGCTTCTCAAGCCCCAAAGCACTTGGTCGAGTTTACCTCGGGAGTCGTGCTGGAAGCGAAGTGCAGTTTCTCCAAGATGGCCGGTCCCACGTGTCTCGTCGCACCCACGGATCTCAGCTGTGCTGCAGATGTGAGTTGAGGTCGGAGAGGTCTAGGAATCAAGGTCTTGTCGGGCTCTGAAGTCTGGATCCTCGAGGGAAGACGACAGAGTGAAGCCGCTGGACGCTTGATGGTGCCTGCAGTTGCAGGGTGGACACTCCTTGCCCACAAGGGAGATTTCTTCAGTCTTCTGTTGTAGAAAGTCGAAGTCCAGAGTTTCATCTTGTAAAGTTTCAAGTCAGGATTCATCTAATCTGGAATGGGACCAGCTCCTACCTTTATCCTGCTAAAGGGGGCTGTACTACGACTAGGTCCCTCCTATGGGTGGGACCAGGAAGGGGGGTGGTTACACCCCCTATCCTTTGTCCGGTTTCGCGCCAGAGCTGGGGCAGGGATGCCCCAGCGACTGGTTTGAACCGGTGTATGCACAGGGCACCTTGTGTGCCCCAGGCATGTCTCATTCCTTTCAGGCCTGTCCTACCCAATACACAAAATCCTGTCTGGGGTGGTGCTAGCACCTCCCAAGGCAGGAAACCCTTTGTCCAAGCCTCCCTCGCTGGAAGGACTCCCAGCAGCAGGAGGTCAGACTTGTGTCTGTGGTGGCAGCATCCATTTTGTGATGCCAAGGCTCGAGTTAACTTTAACCGGGGTTCACAGTTACATACATTTCGTGTCCCTCTAGAAGGGTGGAATGCTACCCCCGTCGCCAGAATTGGCGAGGGGGTAGTATTCCAATTCGTATGACACCTTACTCGACATGTTTTGATAATGTTATACCAGAGTTAGCATTCAACCGCGAGGATTATAATGCACTTAAGAGTATACAGTATAGCGTTATCATGGAACAGCTATTAGGACTTGGTTCCGCAAGCTGCAGACGGGCTCAGCTCATGCCAGAGCACCATCTCACATAATTCCAAGCACTCTGCCTTCAGGATTGATAAGGCCTGCCATAGGAGTGACTGATAGGAGTATACGTGTTCATTTTGGGGTTAGATATAGGTAACTATATCTACAGCAAAGGGTGATTACACCACCTTGCCCCAGCTGTCTTAGGTGGCCAGCCAGGGGTGGCATAATACATGCTTCAGCCCCTGGTAGGCCCTGGGTACCTAAGGTACACTGTACAGGGAATGATAAGGGGGCCCAGTACCAATTAGTAAATGAACCTAAAGTACATGGATGTTAATTTAGAGAGAGAGCAGGCCCACAGCCAGGGAAAGTCGTAAACCAGTGAAGCAAAAAGCAAAAATCTGGGGTGACCATAGGATTGCAGACCCCACTCTCCTACAGTGCTCTTCTATTTGTAGGGGTGCATTATAACCATGAGTAGTTCGCACCTACATTTATTCTTTTGTCATTTTAACATGTGACAGTAGAACATGTACTGTAAAAATGTAAACGTGATGTGCTAGGTACATATTTCATATAAGTGTGGAGAAATTAATGTCGCAATACATGCGTGATTAGCGGAAAACATTAATGTGTAGACGTGTGCTAAATGCTTGCACTTATTCATGCATGCTAGAGTGCATTTATATGTAAACTCATGAGGCCTCTGTATTATTCTCTTATGTTGGCCAATTTCTGTAGGCCTGAAATGTAGTCTCCCTGGTGCTCTTGGAGCCTCCCTGGTGCTCTTTAGCCATGGAGTTAATATTTGAATTTTATGTGCATGTTGGACTTGTTCTTTTCTCACATTTCTGTTGCAGGTGGAGAAATCCGTCTTTGTTAGAATAACGCTTTTGTTTTAGGAGCTAGGCTTAGGGGATGAAAGAATACATTTTCACAAGAAGCGCTGATAGCGTTGGATTTGAAGCACCATCCCCTACCTGGGCCAGGTGAGCTGTGTTGTGCCCTAAACAACGTGTGTTTGGAGCTGTGCACCCACAGTGAGGTGACCAGCTAGTAGTGACACACCAGGCCTGGACTTCTCGGGGTGTTGATCTGGCGTGTGATTGGAGTGCAGGTCTGCGGAGGGTGAATATCGACTGGTGTGGGAGACCATCTCCAGTGCCCAACGTCAGGGTACCTGCCCGGGAAAGTACAGGTGATGACGCTAAGCCCCCGGATGAAGCCTAAGGGACAGTCTACGACGCAAACTAACAAAATGGACAAGTATGCTGTCCCTAAACCGACAGCCGTCGCCCAGGAGCAGCAATCGGAGGATGTGGCAGGGCAGTCCATGGGCGCAATAATGGCGGCGATTGCAGATCTCACGGGCTTCATTAAACCCAAATTAGAAGCCGTAACAACAGAGGTGAACCTCATGTATGCGGACCTTCATAAATTGTCCGACAAAGTGTCTGTCATAGTGAAAGATGTAACACACCTACAGACCAGTACAAAAAGTCTTGAGGAGCAAATTCGGACTCTCACGAAGCAACAGGAGGTGATGCCGGCCAGGCTCAAAGATCAGGAGGGGCATGCTCAGAGAAACATTCGATTGGTCGGGTCCCTGAGGGGATGGAAGGACCGGGAATGGATCTGTTTTGGAAGACCTTATCCCCAATCATCTGAAGCCCCCAAGACTTTCTACGCATTTTACAGTTGAATGTTCACATAGGGCGCCCGTCCCTAAACCAAAGCCTGGTCCCTCACCCAGAACAATCGTAGCACGTCTCCTTAACTATCGGGACAGGGATGCAATCTTACAGATGGCATGGGGGACTTGCAATACGAAAATGGGGTGTACCTTCGAGGGAGTCAAAAAGGAAATGCGTAACAAGCACATCAAATACTCCATGATATTCCCTGCAAAGTTGAGTGTGGTCGCCGAGGGGGAAGACATGGTATTTTGGTACAGCTTAGGAGGCCTGGGAATGGTTGGAGGGCTGGCACACAGTAGACCGCACCTCTCCGAGTGAGAGGCGACGGGGCCAGAAAAATCAGCATGATGGCCTCACAGACCATCGGACACAGGGGTCAGACTGAGATATGCCTGAGACGATGGATCCTACGTTGGCAGGTAAAGCGACACTGTGGGTTTGGCGCCTTGAGATAGGCAGGGAGCTGTTCCTCCACAGGCTGGAGGCTGAGACTCCGTGTGCAAGACTTTACCCACAGGGGACTATAAGTGGCTGAAGGCTAGACTTATAATCGGCAGTACTGAACCAGAAGTATGAGGGGTTTTGGGATGTGCGGGAAGTCGGGGGCAATGTATTATTTTGCTCAGCACCTACCAACCTCCTAAGTAGTTATTCAGTTTAGGGCGACAGGCACTCTGCGAGTTGGGGAGGTGGTTGCCTGTTTCACCCGTCTGCAAGGTTGCAGGGAAGGGGGAATCAGGATACGGGGAGTTATTCTAGTTTCATTTGCAATGTTAATTTTTTGTTTGTCACACATTGCTATACAGGATCAATGCAGTACTTAGTAGCTCTGTCGATGTGGATGATGATTGCATGCATAAAGAAGGGGCGGTTTCCTTCCACTTGAAAGACCAAAGTGTAGATGTGACGCGCCAGGGGGACACAGACATTTGAATAACCTCAGAGTTCTCTTCTGCAACTTTATTGGCTTGGGCAATCGTATTAAATGGACTGTTGTTTTACAATATCTTCATTGACATGCCCCAGATCTGGTATTACTCCAGGAAACACACCTTAAAGGCAATAGGTACAAGGCGTTAGATAGATATAAACTCGCTGCACACTCCAGTTACAGCACAGGTTCGCAAGGAGTGGGAATCTTGGTCAGGACTGACCTCCCCTTTGTGGTGGGGGGCATATGACATGACCCCTTGGGAAGATATGTGGCATTTACTGGGAAGTGAGAGAATCAGGCGCTGAACATAGTATAGGGTTACATACCACCAGCGTTACATACCGAAGCTTTGTCGGCATTAGGGGCCTTGCTAGTGGACCTTCCATTAGGTATTTTAATATTAGGGGGGGACTTGTACTCCACCATGGATCCACAGAGAGATAGGGTAACTAAAGTAGCAAGGGGGAGAAGGGTGTACCCACTGCATGCTTTTACACAGGCCACAGACTTAACAGACATATGGGCTCTCTAGACCCCCCATGAGCAGCAATACAACTTCGATTCGGCTGTGCATGGCAGCTATTCCCGTCTTGATCATGTCCTGACTCTTCCGGGTACTGAGGGCTGGTTCCGTAATGCCCACATTAAATCACGGGGAATCGCAGACCATTCGCCGAAAGAGGTGACGCTTCAGGGACCTGTGCGAACCACTGTCCTGCCGCCCAGAATAAACAAGTAGGTCTTTACGAATGAGGAATTGGTGGACCAAATGAGGAAGAGAGCTAAATTGTATTTTGAGGAAAACAATGGATCAGTAGATTCGGCATGCACCCTCTGGGAGGCGTTTAAACCAGTGATACGGGGACATATTCAAGCCCACCTAGGGGCCTGCAAAAAAGAAAAACTGATCCAGTGGAACATGCTAGAGGCCGCGGTTGCTACCTCGAAAACCAGAATCCTGGCTGGAGAAGAGGCGGATCCCCCGCTTACCCACCAACTTGAACTTAAAAGGTAGGAGAGTAAGAGCCTCGCTGATTGCTCCGCGAGAGCAGCCGCCATGGCAACACAGCAATGAGTATATGACCTTGGCAATAAAGCCAACAAGATGATTGCTTGGCTTAAGAGGAGGAAAAGAGAACTTAATTGGGTGGCTGAGATTTGCGACTTGCAGGTGACAGGGGACGGGTTAAGGGAGGCATTTGCGCAATATTACAAGGAAGTTTATTCCTCAAACCCCGTTAGAAAGGAGACTGACTGCCGAGACTTACTGGTAGATGTCCGGCTACCTGCGCTGTCCAAAGAAGATAGGGAAAGCATGGACAAAGCCTTTACACTTGAGGAAATTGAAGGGGCCATTCAAGATCTACAGTCCGGGGAACTCCCCAGGGCCGAATAGGCTACCAGCAGAGCTATTCAAGCACATGACTCGCGTCCTGGCACCGCATATCCTATCTATGATTGAAGAGGCCAGGGACGTAGGCTGCCTACCAAGCAATCAACGTACAGCCACCATTGTGGTTATATCAAAGGCGGGTAAACCAGCAAACCGCTGTAGCTGCTACAGGCCCATATCTTTGTTGAACATGGAGGTCAAGGTCCTGGCTAAGGCCTTGGTAAATCACCTTACAGGAGTGATTACCTCCTTAATACACCCTGATCAGTCCGGCTTTAGGACACACCGGAGCACCAGATTAAATCTATGTCGTTTGTACAGCGTGATGCACCTGACTGGGTCCCGACCAGACGAGGACGTAGCGCTACTATCCTTAGACGCCCATATGGCGTCTGACAGCTATGAGTGGCACTACCTGTTCGCTGTCTTAGTCAGATTTGGGTTTGGCCCCTGATTTCAATCCTGGATTAGGCCACTCTACAGCTGTCCTTCAGCCAGCGTACTTGTGAATGGCTCAGGCTCCTGTTCCTTCACCTTGCACAGAGGGATGAGGCAGGGATGTCAATTGTCCCCTGTATTATTCGAGCTGGCTCTGGAGCCACTTACGGCGTGGGTGTGGGCGGACCCGGTGGCCTCGGGAATTGATGGAAGTCGGCAATGGGAGGAGAAAATCTCCCTGTACCCCGACGATGTTCCTTTATACGCGACCAGGCCCTGCTTCACAATCAGCAGACTCCTACAAATTTTTCACTTGTTCAGGGAATACTTGGGCTATCAAATCAATTGGGATAAGTCCGTTTTATTTATGCTCTTAGACAGCCCGCTGCCCTCTCTCCCCGAGGGGATACAGCTTTAAGTACATGACCGTTTTAAATACCTAGGCGTGGTTGTGACTAAATCAGAAGCAGAATTCCTGGCCCGAAATTTGCTACCCTTGCTTGAACGCCTGACGAGAGACGTGGCGCACTGGAGGACGTTGACAATCTCCCTAATAGCAGAGCTGTCCTGTTTAAAATGATATCGTTACCAAGGATGGTCTATATACTCCAGAACACTCCATATAAGATACCGGACGGGTTCTTTAAAGAGGTCAATAGTAAACTGCGGAAGTTACTATGGGATGGGGGTGGCACGCGAATAGCATTCGTTAAATTACAGATGGGAGTATACGAGGGGGGCCTGGCAGTGCCGGACCTTAGGAAATATTATTGGGCTTCGCAATTGTTGGTGATAAAGGGTTTGGCTTTTGGGACAGGATAAATCCGGCATGGTTGATCATTGGTGATGGGCACCGCTCGGCTACCCTGCCGCTCTATACCGCAAACGCACTGAGAAGTCCTCCCCCCCACAAGAAAGCGGTGTTGGATGTGTGGAATGGTGCAATCAGATTTCTGGGGTGGGATAATAGATTAACGAAACACACTCCACTATGGGACAGTGATCTTCTTGTGGAGGTTGGGAAATTGCAGGGCTTTGGCAAAAGGTAGTTGTTGGATATTGCCCACTTAGGGGATATGTGGAGGGGTCCAGCGATCATTTTGTTCAAAAACCTAGAATCTGAGTTTCAACTAGTGGAAACAGAACATTACAAATATATGCAGCTGGGGCACGCACTCCATGCACACATCCTTGAGTGGGAACGTATTCCAAAATATGGCCCCTTGGAAGACCGGCTTCTCTTGGATCCCATGCCTGAAAAAGCACTGTCCCTAACATAGAGAAAGATTGTTAACATTCGCCGACGCCCTGGGGGGGATTAAGGGCGGCCTGGGAGTCTGACAGGTTGCTAGAGGACGATGATTGGGTGCAATCCGTACAAAGCCAGAGGAAGGTGGCAATTAGGGCAAAATTCAGGATAATTCAGTTGTGGATCCTCCATAGGTCTTACTCCACGAGCACGACACCTGTGTTCAGGGCTGCGGTAGTAAAGGTACCTTTTTCCATATCATATGGGAATGCCCTTGTATACACCACTATTGGGAAAGGGTAACACGGTGATGTCGGAGGTTCTGAGTCAAGACATTCCCATGGATGCCAGATGGCATATATTGTGTGTAAAGGGGGAACAGACTTGGCTAAAAATATTTGAAACTTTGGCTTATGGTGGCTAAAAGAAATATTGCCTGGGCATGGGGGCTGCCCTACCACCGAGGGTGGGCCAATGGAAGACTGATTTAGACTGGTGCTGTGCAGCCGAAAAAGTAGTGTATGAAGGCAGAGGTTGCCCTAAGAAATGGGAGAAAGTGTGGCACCTGTGGGTTACTTACAGGGGACTATGAAGTAACGGGGGAGGGGGTGTGGGGCGGGCAGGCCACTTGATTGTGTAGGAACACTCGAGCAAGAGTTATTGGTGATGTATGGCCTGCAATCTATAATGCTAATTGTTTGTAACTCGGAGATTATAGACTGGTAAAACAAGCTGCTTTACATTCCTTTAAGACTTAGCCTGAAGGCTGCTCTCCACAGCTACTGCTAGGATAGCTTTCTATATAGGTTGTCTTAAACCTACCATCAATAAGGGTCGTTTGGACTGGTGCAAGGTGCCCACTAGAATAGTGGACGCCATATGCCAGGCCAACTTCTCACAAGAGTCTCCTCCGTCACGTTGGCTGATGGTTGGGGAGAGGTCATAGCACTGTTCGACTTCTTGTGCCTCTTTGCAGAGTGTCCTGATTGTGAGTGGGACAAAGAGGACTTGGGTCTCCTGGATCAGGCCCGGGATCTCTCGACTGAGACCAGACCATCAAGGAAACTGGCACAGCGTCACCTGCTGGGCTTCAAGCATCTTGACTGCTCCCTCATAGCCTTCAGAGTCGTGGCCCGGCAGTCAAATCACAATTCGGAGTCGTGGTCGCACTCCAGACATCACAAATAAACCTAATGAGGGTCTGTCACAGTTATGGCGCTGTGACAGGCTTTGCACAACTTGAATCCTGAAGTCTTCCTAGACATGACTTCCTACACACCAAGGAAAAAAGAGGTTGAGAAAAAGTAAAAAAGTAAAGAAAATCATGTCAAAAACTGACAGAGGGTCTCTTCACAGATCAGCGCTTGTCTAGTGACTGGTGCCTAAATAGGTGACATATGTAGCAAGCTGACTTTGTATCTACTAACAATGTAAGGTGTGGTGTGCACAGAGTCCAGTGGATCCCCAGAGGCATTACAGAGGCTAAAGTAAATAATACTAATGCTCTTTTTTTTGGTAGTATGGGTGAGCAGTTAGGCTTATCAGAAGGCAGTGCTAAGCCTTTGTTGTACGTACACAGCCAAGAAATGATTACACACACTCAACGAGTAAATCTGAGACTAAAGGTTTGTAAGAGTATTACTTCTAGTATATTTATTTTATAGAACCAAAGATACTTTGTTGCAGTAAAATGAGTTTTGCAGTAGCCCTGTTTTTCAATTTAAAAAGTGGACATTTTTCAATCAGTACAATGTCATCCTATGGAAGGAAACACAATCAACAATATACAGGTAAGTAAACAATTTACAATATTGAGATTTTGGATAAAGAATCCGTACCAGGCAAGGTTTAGGTAAGTGACCTCACTGCACCATTAGCGGCACTGGGGTCACCGGGTGCAGAGGTCAAACTCGGGATCTGGTGCCAGTGTTATCCAATGGAGACAGGGGGCAGTCAAAGTAGGACTACTTGCAGGTGGGTAGCACGGTTTTGGAACTCACTCTCTGGAGACTAAGGTAAGCAAATGGGTACAAGGCAGCACCAAACTTACACCTCCAGCAGCTCAGGGGCGGGCGGGTGCTCAATGTAAACCAGTGGGGAATCTCAAACTTGGAAAAAGACTACAAAAGAAACCTACAGCTGCACAGGTAAGTTGGGATGTGCAGGAGTGTTGGGACACCTATCTGTAGATCTCCCCAGGGCCCAGGTGCTCGGGGGTGTAATGGTGCCCTTTGCCCTCAAAGTCAGCTTACCAGTGCAGTTGAAGATGGGGTTGTTGTACAGAGTCTGCAGGTGTTGACATGGAGTCAGGCAGGGGTCAACCCACGAGGGACTCTTGCTCAGGATCGCTGTTGCACCTTTTCTGGACCGATGTGCCTCTAGGACTTGGGCCGTGAGTTTCGGGAGCAGAGGTGGTTGACCTTGCCGTTCCACAGGCAGAGCACTTGGTCTTTATTGGTTTTCTTCTGTACTAGTCCGCTGCCCACAGGAGATCAGGAGTCTCTTTAGAAGGAAGACAGTCCTAGGGTTCTGGAGGTCACTGGTCTGCGGGACGAGTCACTCTTGCGGTAGGATTTCTGAGGGCTGCAGACAGGCCGGTAGGGCTCAGGCCAAGTCAGTTGGTGTCTAAAGTCTTCGCTGCTGCACGGCTCTTCTTTGTCCTCTTCTTCTTAGGATGTCAGTAATCTGAGGATTAACGTTCAGGGGTGTCCCTAAGTACTCAATTTAGGGGTGTTACAGGGATTGGAAGGTAGTAGCCAATGGGCTCCTTACCTTTAGGGTGATACCACCCTTTGTATGCCTGCTCCCTCTGGGGAGGAGGCATATCCCTAACCCTTTTGGCTAGAATCCTCAAAAACAATATGGAGCAATTTCAAAGGAGGGGATCGCTTCAGCTTAGGACACCTTATGGGCGGTCCTGACTGAGGAGTGACACACCTCTCTTGGTTACTAATTTTCCTGGCGACCTTGTCGCCAAAAGTGGTGCTCAATCAGGGGGGGGCGGGTATCTTCAGTAGCTGGAGAGGCCCTGGTCAGCATAACAAACGGCAGGAAGCCTTTGAGGCTCACTGCCGTTCAATGCTGTTCATGCTTGGGGATTGGTGTGAAGCACCTCCATCAAGAGCAGGCTTTGTTTCTGACCCACGAGAGCAAATCGCTTCCACTTCAGGGGATCAGAAACAGGTCTACCAATGGCAGGCTGGTGCAGACCGGTCAGGCACACACTAGTGGTTTTGGTAGGTTTGCAGGGGGACCTCTGAGGTGCCCACTGAGTGTTTTTATTAATGAATCCAACACTGGCATCAGAGTGGGATCATTAATTTGAGATGTTTGGTACCAAACATCTTGGAATTTGGTGAAGCCATCATGGAGTTGTGGAACTCGTAGTGACAAGCTCCCAGCCCAAGTACTCAGAATGGCTTCACCATGCACTTGTAATGTCTAAGAATGGACTTAGACTCTAATGGGGCATATCTGTTCATGCAGTTATGCACTCGCATGAGGTATAATGCACGCTGCCTTAGGGTTATAAGGCCTGTTATAGGTGTGACATACCTATGCTTCTTGCAATTCTGGGAGGCCTGGCACACAGGGATGTGTGCCAGGTCGACTCCTCACTTTTATCTTCACCACAACACGCTGGCTGCAGGGGCAGTGTTCCTGTGTTCGGTGAGGGGTCTCTTAGGGTGGCACAATACATGCTTCAACCCTTAGAGACCCCCTCTGGTCACAAGGCCCTTGGTACCACTGGTACCTTTTACAAGAGACATATATGTGTTTCAAGAGGTGTGCCAATTGTGGACACAATGGTACAGTGTAGGGAAATAACACTGGGAACCTGGTTAGCAGTAACCCAGTGCACACTTAATCAAAGATGCATCAGAGTCAGGCAAAACATGGGGGGTAGCCATGCCAAAAGAAGTACTTTTCTATACCGTGGATGTCACTTCCATACCCGGACAATGCTGACAACATCATGTGGAGCCGACTGACGCCACCTACCAGCGCACAGGTGTATTGCTCGAAGAAAAATCTTAGGGATCCAGTCTGACACCTTGGAAATTCAAAGGTAAGGAATCAGTGGGTAGATGCTGTCCCTACCAGATAAGGCTTTACCAAAGGTAAGTAACTTGCCCTTCAGGCACTATGTGTTGGCAAAAAAAGCCATTTTAAATGTCTAATGTTGTTTTATATTTTTTGCACACAATGTTTGTAGAAAACCCCCTCTCTTTACAGTGCACCACAATGGGTTACATTGTGCAAAGCAGTCGTGGAGACCCCAAGTTAAAAGTAGATAATAGTAATGCTTTATTTTGTGGTAGTGTGGGCGAGCGGTTAGGCTTATCAGAGGGTAGTGCTAAGCATTTGTTGTACTCACAGAGGCAATACATGATACACATCCTCAATGAATGAAGTTGAGACCAAATTAGAAAAATAGTTCTCTTTATATTGAAATATTTATACCAAGAACTTTGGGTACAAGGTAAATACTTTCCTCAATACGTTAAATCACAGAAAAGTTATGATCACATTTGTGCGCTATTATGCACAATTCTATTCCTATAGAAGGAAAAAGGCAAGTGGAAAAACCAATGCAGTACAGTTCTTGTTGTGTTTACCCTTTTTGGAAATCAGAAGGTTCGGGCCCAAGGTCCAAAGTGCCAAGTCCAAGTTCTGAGGAGCATCCCTGTTTTCTCCGGAAATGAGGACAAAGGGCCTCAATAGCTGGCGCTTCAAAGACAAGGGGCCACCTGTAAAAGCAGCAGGGGACTTGCAGGTAAGTGCGAGGACTCTCAAGGAAGAATAGGGGTGTCAAAGGCTCTGGGGCCACAGGAGCACAGCTTGATTGAAGATGCTCCGGGCAGGCTGGGTCCAGAGAAAATGTGCAGCTGGGCAATGGCGTACAAAGAAACACCTTGCAGTCAGAAGTTGGCACCTTGGAGCGAAGATTCTGGAGCTGCTGGGCCACTGCTGAGGTAGGTCGCCAGAGTCCTGAAATCCCTAGTCGGGTGCTGGCTCACTATAAAGTTGAAGTCCGCCTGGACTCGGTTTTGGAGGCTTTTGCAGCAGGGGGTCTGGTACCCCGGGTATTGGTGCCTTGCAGCTTCGTTGGGTCCTGGGGCTTTAAGACTTGGTGCAGAGGACGAGCTGACCTCCAGATCCTGCATGCCTTTGGAACACACTCAGAGATGTCAGACGAGCTGGGGAGCTTGATGACAGTGGACTGGACTTTGCTAGTTTTGATGCTTGCAGCTGCAGGGAGATACTACCTCTATCTCAAGGGAGTTCATAAGCGATTTGCAAAGTGCTGATGACCCTCCGGGGTTTCTGGAGGCCACACAGCGACAAGACAAGCTGATGGATGACCATTGTCGAGTTCTGTGGCGGTAGACAGGAGTTTGCGCCCAAAGTCCACCACAATGTCTGCAGTTCTTGGTCCAGCATCGTTTCTGCGTTAGTCTTCTTCTTGTGTCCATGGAAGTTCAGGGTCTGAGGATGCCACCTGTTTACTAAATTTAGGGTTTTTTACAAGGGAGTAACAGGTAATGACCCATGGGGCCCTTACCTTGGATTTCTACAGCCATAGCCCTGATCATCTTCAAGATAACGGCCACTGAAAAATCAGCTTCACCTCGCCTCCAGCACTTGAGGGGTGGAGTTGGCATAAGGGGGCACACCTCCTGTTCTGTTTGAGTATTCTCACCTATCTTCCTGTAAAAGGGGGTGTGACAGGAAGGGGGTCAGCTCCTTCTATCAGGAGAGGCTGGGGTCACGAGGACCTGTACCACAATGGAGTACTTGCACCATATGAGGCTCTGACACAGGAAGAAGGGCTGCCCCGGGACACTTCCGTAGTCACACCTCTTGGATTGGCACATTGCAATGACTCAGGGGGTATGTCACACAGGAACTACCGACTCATCTCACGTTACAATATTTACATGTTATGGAAGAGGAACGGCAACCTACCCAGTGGTTGGCAAACGCACTCTGACTGCACACTGCCACACTTCTGTCTTAATTGCGGCACCAATGGAAGGCGGACATGTCCCATCCCTGCACTTCCAAGGAATGGGATATAATTTTGTCAGGCCCGACATATGTCCCCCACAATGCCAGGTTATCCAGTAATGGGGTATCTTTCAAAGATTCACGTGCCTGAATCATTCCCCGTCGGCGAGATGGGAGTCCCACGTTACCATAATCGACCAGTATTTAAATATTGCTATAGGCTTTAATGGCCCTGGACCATGTCCAACATAGCCTATCTTTGTCCTTTTTTTGTTTTTTAAAAAAGGACTAAATATTGAATGCAGCCAATCAGCAGCTAGAACCCTCTAGAACCTTCACAGCAGAGTCAGTTTCCCTCAGATTTTCACCGCACAACGTGTGTGAAGGGAGTCTCCCTGAGTTCTACTCGGTTTTTTCTTCTAACAAATTTCTTTTCATAATTTCTGATTAGAAAGGACTCTTTCGCTTGCAAGACCTGTGGCAATAAGAGAGTCCGTGTTGATGATCCTCACAAGGACTGCATTTATTGCCTCCACCCAGCCCATGAGGTAAAACACTGCAAAATCCGTTGCACTTTGTCTTCTAAAACTTTAAGAGATGGAGAGGGGATGCTGCTTTTGTGGCTACAGTCACTCAGTAGCGTAAGTCAGTGGAGGAGGACAGTGATGGCTCATCCAGGCCTCACAAGAGGGCAAGATCTCAAGCGAAAGACTCTGGAGAGGACAAAACACCTCAAACCCTCCCCGAAGTCCTCAAAACAGTAGACACATTCTAAGGTCTCCTCTGAGCCTTCGTGTTCTGTTTCCTCTACTCTAATGAGGAAAGAAAGGAAGCATCATAGAGCCTCCTCATCTTGACGACTCCACCATTGATGACAGTCACTGGATCGTCAACGATGACAAGTTACACAATTACTTCGTCGGCCCTGTCAATGTCTGGTACGATGACAACAACGCCCATCTCTGGGCCCATACTGTCGACAAAGGTATTGTTGACGCCATCATCGTCGACATCCGCCCCATCTGTGCAGTCGGCGTGGGTTGCATTGACGAAGCAGACACCTCCGACGTCCACACAGTCGACATCACTACAGTCACTGACCCCTACACCGTCGACAATTACACCATCGGTGAGGTCATCGGCAGTTGCGATTCCGTCGACAAAGCTGACGACGATACCATCGATGGTGACACCGTCGATGACCAGGTTTCCATCCTCAGCGGCTAGGAGTCCCTCGATGCCACCGTCGACGATGATTAAGGTGACAAAGAAATATTTTCATCCTGAGATCTTCCCTTCACCTCCTTCGCACCTTTTGGATCTACAGGAGTCGAACGAAGATGATGAGGAAAATGATGGAATATACGGAGTGTCATTATCAATACTACGAATATCACAAACCTCACCCTAGAGAAATGGCTCACTTGCTGCCATCTTTGATTCAAGACCTTCAAGCTATGCTGCCAGACTGCAAACAAAGATTTCCATCTGAAGATGTTCACAAGGAGCTGCTGGTGCAACCACAGGCTCTTGAGAAACCGAGTTCGCCAGCAACACCTACAGTACCAAGACCTTTTACGCAAGAGCCGGATCTGGTCGACCCTTCCTCCTCTGATGAGGAGAGAGAAGAAGGCGTAATTAAAGAACCAATGCCTGAAGACCCTTGGGAGGATTACATCATTTCCACTCCCTCCCCTCTTTCACACCAATCAGCGGATTCACCGCCAGAAGACATAGGGTGTTTCCACAAGTTAATGGAGAGGGCTTCTGATAGATTCCATCTCCCCATGGATGTTACATATACAGACTACTTCCTGTATGATTTTAAAGAGGAAGCCAAAAAGTCAATTCACACAATTCCAATAATAGATTACATCTGGCATGAGGGGATAAAAATAATGATGACCCTAGCCACGTTACACTAGTGCTCTCTCGCATTGAGAAAAGGTACAGAGCCCCAGAATATTTGCCTTCCTATCTGACTGGCCACCCTAGGACAGATTCTGTTATTTTGCAGGCGCACAAAGGAGATCTAAGAACCCAACCACCCCGATCTCAACTTCTCCGTACAAAGAAGGACGTAAGTTGGACATCATGGGGAAGCGTTTCTCCACCATGGCTGCAACTACCATCAAGGCGGCCAACGCTTTGGCTGTCATCGGCCACTACGATAGACAAATGTGGTCGGATATATCCTCTCTACTAGTCCTCATTCCTGAGGACTGGAAGCCATAAAGATCCTCTTCGAAGGAGATGGGGCGGCCTCGGAGACAATCGACTGCGCTGTGGACATAGCCAACACGGGGTTCTGCCAATTGGCAAGTGCTGCAGTCTTGAGGCGCCAAGGGTGGTTGAAAGCAACAACATTTAGACCGGAGGTCCAGTCAAAGGTTTTGGATATGGCGTTTGATGGGGGCGCTTTGTTTGGCAAACATATAGATAAGGCGCTTCTATCGATTAAAAAGGACACTGATACAGAGAAATCCTTAGGTTCCGTCCGATACAGGAAAGTACCATTCAGGGGGGTCAAAAGGATGTGGTTTTACCACTTACAGAGGAAACTTCCAGAGGGCACAACAATATCAGCCCTATGGCTGGGCAATCCTGTCAACCTGCTGCCTACCGTCAACCAGCCACAGCTGGTTTCTCTCGCCAAGGGGACTGAAAGAAAACATCGATCCAAGGCAGGGACAACGGAAGAAAACAATGATCTCACCAGGGTACCAGCTTCCCCCTCTTTTTCCACGTCTGTGGGTGCAAAGATATCCAGTTTCTTCCGGCAATGGGAGAGTATAGCA
Organism: Lissotriton helveticus; assembly: GCF_964261635.1. Taxonomy (NCBI): domain Eukaryota; kingdom Metazoa; phylum Chordata; class Amphibia; order Caudata; family Salamandridae; genus Lissotriton; species Lissotriton helveticus. Next base: position 357,057,843 of record NC_136059.1, on the reverse strand, counting down.
TCGGACCAATAGGTGCTGGATTTGTTTCCCTTCGGTACCACGCTGGAGTTAGTACAAAAACCTCCACCTATGCCACCCAGGGAAGCCCCTTCCTCTTCACTTATAGCAGAAAGAAACAAAAGTTATGCTTGCAAAAGGAGCCATCGAAGTGGTTCCAACTCTGCAAAGAGGGCAAGGTTTCAACTCCTGTTTCTTCTTGATTATGAAGAAGTCAGGGGAATGGAGACCAATTTTGGATCTCAGAAAGTTAAACAAGTTCCTGAGGAAACCAAATTTCAGGATAGTAACTCTGACTGAGATCTTACGACGTCTCAACAAGGGAGACTTCATTACCTCCCTCGATCTGGAAGATGCATACTTCCACATCCCCATTCATCAGAAGCATCGAAAATTCCTCAGATTTACGGTGGCTGGTACCTATTACCAATTCAGTTCTTCCTTTCAGCCTTAAGTCGACACCCAGGATATTTACAAAGTGCCTCGCGCAGGTGGCCGCAGGGCTACGCCCTCAAGGTTACCAAGTATTCCCCTACTTGGACGACTGGCTGCTAAAGGCACCAACGGCAAAGCAAGCAACAAGGACCAAAAACACATGTCTTTGACTGTTCAGCAAACTGGGGTTGACAGTGAACATCGCAGCTTTATTTGTTCCCAATCGAGTAATTCCATTCCTGGGAGCAAGATTTGACACAATCCAATGCAAAGCATTCTTGTCGAAAGAACGTCAACCCCGTCTACGGCACTTGGCTGTGGCCATCTCAAGAAAAAAGTCCGTTTCAGTAAGGAAATACAAGTTGCTTCCAGGGATGTGTTCATCAGTGAAAGACCTGGTTCCCTTGGCAAGACTCAAAATGCAGCCTCTTCAAGAAGAACTGCAAAAGCAACAGCTTCAAACAACAGGATCTTTCGAGGATATCATTATGTTACTCAAGCCATGACGATGGCAATGTTATGGTGGTACCACACCCCAAACCTTTCAAAAGTACTTACGTTCTTGCAAGACATACCAGACCACATCCAGAAAACAGATGCCTCCATGGAAGGTTGGGGAGGTCATCTGCAGGATCTCCAAATTCAAGGCAAATAGTCCACTTCTCAAAAACAAAGTCATAGCAACAGCCTAGAGCTGAAGGCTGTATTCCTCTCTCTACAGGCTTTCCTGCTGAGAATAGCTGGTCCTTCAGTACTGGTCCGGTTGGAAAACACGACCAGTATGTCCTACATAAACAAACGAGGAGGGACCAAATCGCTCATGCTTTCTCTGGAAGCGCAATAATTGTGGACTTGGGCAACAGAGCACAGGATTTCTCTCAAAGCCGAGCATGTTCCAGGTTTACACAATACGCTAGCAGATGCTCTCAGCGGAGCTACAGACAATGCCACGAATGGGATCTCAACCCATTCCAGCTAGATGGAGTATTCGCACTACGGGGAACCCCAACTCTGGACCTGTTTGCCACAAACGTCAACGCAAAATGCCAGTCCTATGCCAGCAGGTTCCCCCACCCGGGTTCTCAGGGCAATGCCCTTTCGATGCGATGGTCAGGGATATATTCCTACGCCTCTCCCCACATCTCGTTGATTCCCTGGGTACTGACCAAAATGAAGTGGGAAAGATGTCGCCTGATTCTTATTGCACCCAGGTGGCTCAAGCTAAATTGGCTCCCAGAACTTCTTCACCTTTCAGGAGCCAGACCCTTACATCTGCAGCCGTTTCCTCTTCTTCCTGTCCAGGGATAACAGTCAAGTGTGCCAGCCAAATCCGGTGTCTCTGCACTTACCCGCTTGGCTCCAGAACTCTTAGAATTTAGAGACATGGATATTTCGCAGGAATGTAGAGCTATCCTTTCGAAATCTAGAGCGGACAGCACCAACAAGACGTACAAACTGAAATGGAAAAGGTTCTGTTTTTGGTGACAGCAAAATAGTCTGCATCCGTTTCAAGTCTCACCTCAACAGATCTTATCATATCTTCTCTCCTTGGCAAAGTCTGCTTTAGCTTTTGCTTCAGTTAAGGTACATTTGGCTTCCATTTCTCACTATAGAAGAGCTTTCAGTGCCATTTCTCCTTGTGCCTCCAGTCTGATCAAACAATTCATGGAGGGGCTTTCCCTCCAGTATGAGCACCTCCACCGGAATGGAACCTCAACGTAGTCCTTGCACAACTTATGAAAAGACCAATTGAAGCCATTCATAAAGCAGTACTGAAATTCTTAACTTGGAAAATTGACTTCTGCTTGCCCTCACCTCAGTCAGGAGGGTAAGCGAAATACAGGCATTCACCATTAAGAAACCATTCCTAATATTTAAGGAGTATGCTGTGATCCTGAGGACTAATCCTACATCTATTCTTAAAGTACCAGTACAATTCCCCCTCAATGAGCCGGTGATACTTCGATAATTTTTTCCCAAACCATCAACACCAGCGGAGCAAGCTCTGAATACTCTGGATGTCAAATGTTGCCTTAAATTCTATCTTCAGGGAACGAAGGACATTCAAAAGACTGATTAATTATTTGTGGCCTATGGCCAGGGCAGAGAAGGGACTGCAATAACAAAAGCGGCTATCGCACGATGGATATCGGCTGCGATATAGTTCTGTCATGTCAAAGCCAACAAACCTTTGGAAAGGACAAAAAAGGCTCACTCCTCCAGGGCTGTCGCTACGTCAGCGGCCCTCTTTGCAGGAGTGTATTTGGATGATGATTTGTCGTGCTGCAACCTTGTTACCTGTAACTACGGTTATCTAGTATTGGTATCTTTCATAGATTCACATGCACCCACCATCCTCTATGTAGAAGCTGTTTCCATATTATTCATTAAGACACTCAATTCTCACTTGTGCTGTGAAAATCTGAGGGAAACTGCCTCTGCTGGGAAGGTTCTAGAGGTTGCTTGTAGCTGATTGGCTGTATTGAACATTTAGTCCTTTTTTTTAAAAAAGGACACAGATAGGCTATGTTAAACATTGCCCAGGGCCATTATAGTCTATAGCATTATTTAAATACTGCTTGATTATGGTACCGTGGGACTCCCATCTCAACGACGGGCAATGATTCAGTCATGTGAATCTATAAAAGATAACAATACTGGATAACCATACTTACAGGTAAGTAACTTATTTTCTTCCAGTTGATACCATTTTATTTACTACACAGGGCGTATTTTGCTCCAGAGAAAATCAATAGTTATTTTCATAGACTAGATGCTGCCTGTCCCCGCTGCAACCATTACAACGCAGATATAATACACATGTTATGGTCATGCCCCTCGCTGCGACAGTACTGGGGAGTGTTCACACAATATCTCTCAACATGTACCGACCGACAGTTTGAGTGCACATGGGAAGTATGTATATTGGGTATCCTCCTGAGAGATGAGAAACATAGGGCCATTACGCGCTTCCTGGATCTTGGCTTCATTGTGGCAAAGTGCCTCATTACGAGGAGCTGGAGGTCCAGCGAACCAACGTCCATAACAGCATAGTCACACTCCATCCTGGTATGGGCAGAGGGGGTTTCTCTTTGCAGGGAGGACACTTTGGGACTAAGCAAATGCCCTATCTCCCCCGACTGCAGCGCAATTCTAAATGCCCTCCAGGCTGCATTAAGTTCAGAGGAGGACATCGACTCCACCACAGCAACTTCAATTGTCCCTAAACTGAATTTTGACATACTTATATGTGATTCCGAATGTGTTTTGTTGCATAGATGCATAGTTTCGATGTGCTTAAATAACATTGAGACAAGAGTCGTTTTTTGTTTATCTAAACTTTAATGTTGTTTTGAATGGTTGTTTTCCCACCCCACTATAACGTTGCTATTGCACTGGGACCACTCTAATACATACTGTTTAGCACCCAGGTCCCAGTGACTCCGGGTTTACCCTTCTTTGTAACTGTCTTTAATATATCAGCACATTCTGGATCTGTAGGGATACATATACCAGACCAGTTATATAATATGTTCCCACAAGTATCCTGCCCTGACGATCGGTCACATACTGATACCCTTGTACTTTTATCATGCCTACAATTGCTCTGTAACTGTATGATGAAAAACTTAATAAACAGATGAAACCAAACAAAAATCAGGAGAGACTGGAGTCACGTATCAAAGGAGACAAGGCATTTGAAGTTTCCTGCCACAGATGGCTCTTCCTGACCAGGTAAAGGTGTGAACACCTCCGCCCAGGACAGGCTTTGTTCTTGACCTCTAAGCACGCTGGCACTCACCCCATGAGATCAGAACTCTGGCGGTGACCGGCTGGCTTAGAAAAGTTGGTGACCACTTTAAGGGTTGGTAGGTTTTGGGGGACCCCTCCCTCTAAGGGGTCCTCTGTGTGCAATTATTAATAAATCTGACACTGGAATCAGTGCAGGTTTATGAAGATGAGATGTTTGGTACCAAGCACCTCATAATACAGTGAAGCCATCATGGAGTTGGGGAACTTGTAATGACGAATTTCCAGCCCCATGTACTCTCTATGGCTTCCCTGTTCATGCACAATATCCCAAAATAGACATGTATATTGCAGGGGCATATCTGCTCATGCAGCCATGTCCTCACAGGAGATATAGTGCACCCTGCCTTAGTGCTAAAAGGCCTGCTAGAGGGGTGTCTTACCTATATCTCATGCAGTGTCTAAGGGAGGGCACACAGGGATGTGTGCCATGTCGATACTTCGGTTTTGTCTGCACCGAGGCACGCAGTCTGTAGTGGCAGTGTACATGGCCTTGGTGAGGGGTCTCTAGGGTGGCACAATTCGTTCTGCTACCCTTGGGGTCCCTGTTCACTGCCAATGCCCTTAGTACTAGGGTTACCATTTACTAGGGACTTACAAGTGGTAAGCTGGGGAGATTCACCCCGCGACTTTTTTTCTAGAAGACTGTTTGGATTATCCTTTTCAGAATTACTCTTTAGTTGTGGATTATTATTAGGACTGGCTGCCAAATTATCTCGACCTATAAATGTATAAGTTTCAGCAATACATTGATCCGCTAACGGAGCCTGCACAATGCGTTGGCATACTGCTAAAGCTCCTGCGTACCTCCCCTTGAATGTTACTTACAATTATTGAGGCTACCTGAATTTGAATGCTACTAGGTGAGGGAAAGTGATTTTACTCTGAAATTCAAAGACATTTTAATACTTTATCTTGCTGATTTTTACCTGCTTTAATTTGTGGAAAGGGGCTAAGAATGAGGTTGTGGTAGGAGGGTGGTGCACTGGGACGAAAAGAGGTGCCATTTTGCATGAGGCAGCGATCTAGTGTTCAAGGCGCCTGGTTAAGCCCACATATATATCAATGTCCGCCGCTCACATGCTCTAGGCACTCGGACATAATGGAGGTAATCTCCATTGATACTGTATTGAATTTGAATGCTGCTAGATGAGAGGAGAAAAGTGATTTTACTCTGAACTTCAAAGAAATTTTAATACTTTTACTTGGTGATTTTGTGGAAAGGGGCTAAGAATGAGGTCGCGGTAGGAGGCACCATTTTACGATCTACAATGCTTTTATGTTCGATCTCCATTGATAATGTATTGAATTTAAATGCTGCTAGTTGGTGGTGTGGCGGGGTGATTTTACTTGCTGATGATTTTTACCTGCTTTTAATTGTGGCAAGGAGCTCAGAATGAGGTCGCAGTAGTAGGGCGGTGCACTGGGAAAGAAAGAGGCGCCATTTTGCGATCAGCAGTGTTCTATGCACCTGGTTAAGCCCGCATATATAACGATGGCAGCAGTATGGACTGGGCATGCCCATCTGTGCCTATCCTTTGAAATGCAACCCAGGCATCTCCAGATAGTAGAAGATCCCAACCCCCTGTCCTGACACCACTTTTCGTAGGGGAGGATAGGCTGGAAAATTAGTTAGAGTAGGAGGTGGGCCCACACCTAGCCAACACCACCCCTAAGGTGGGGCAGCTGATGTGGATCCCACTTTTCCAAATCCTCCATCTTGTGTTGGAGAGACTTAGCCTATTAATGTCAGGATTTTGCTCACTTCCCACAAGAAGTGGTCATATAGAGGGTTTAGTCACCCTAAGGTAAGTAGCCTTTGGCTGCTAACTGGTACTCCCCTTAACGCCCCTAAGTTGAGTATGAAGGTGCGCCCCTCGTCCCATAACTTCAGATTCAACTGACCTAAAGAAGAATAGGACAAAGAAGAGCTGCTGAACACAAGAACTTAAACCCTGCCTGCCACTTCAAGACTTGACAATCGAGGTGAACTGTCTATTCCTGCTGCTGCTGTGTGGCCTCTAAGAACCCCAGAAGACCACCAGCCTTCACCAATTTGCCTACTCCCTTGGAGTAGAGGGGCTACTCCACTGCAGGCCGCAGTTACCGAAAACCGCAGACTCCAGTCCACTGACTTGCAGCTCCCTGGCCTGACCTATGCAGGAACCGACCAGGAAGAGGTACTCGTGCTCTGCAAGGTCAGATCTGTCTCCCACTTGCGTGTGGAGGCACCAGGACCGACCAGAGCTGTGCAGTACACATCCCCAGGGTACCGGACATCCTCTAGCAAGACCGACCACAAAGAGTCGATGTGAGAAGTTGGCCTGATATATGATGTTTACTAGTTCTAGTAATCACCTTGTATCAGTCCAAACAACCCTTATGGTGATTGGTTGTAAGTCAACCTTATAGACCAGCTAGTGGAGGAGTGTGGCTCACTGATTAGAGCGACAGACCCTGATGCAGAGGTCTGGCCCGGGACCAGGGTTCCATTCCCGACGCGGCAGGGTCCTGAGCCCAAAAAATGTCCACGGACTCGATATTTCTCGCCTCGGTGCCTATTCTAATCATGGGGTCCCACGCTGCAACTCTGGGCAATAGTTGCTTAATCTCCACTACGGCGGCCCACCCGCTGCGGGATGCTTGGCTTTCACCCTGGGGATACCCAGTAGGGGGTATCTCACAGGGAAAAGCCAGGACGGGTTCCCAAGGCAAGCGCCTTGATGCCTTCGGGTGATACGTGCGCTATATAAGTCACAATACATTTACATCCTAGTGGTAGCATAGACAAAAGCAGTCTTAGGCTAAACTCTTTATGGCATGTGAAGCCAGCTGTTTTACCACAATATAACCCCTTGAATACCAGATGAAAGGACACCACACAGGTTGTTATGAAAATAAACAATATATTTATTAATAACAAACACCTCTGAACTCTTTATGAGGTCAGAGGGCTAAGCACATGACAATCTCTTGGAAAAATATGACAAGTTGCACAAAATTACAATGGTGCCCTAGGGGCACGGCAAACCATATACTAAGTAAATGGAATGTGAGAGTCAATAGAAGAAATGGAGCTTTCCAGAGGCTGCAGGACCGCTGGGACTACGCTATCCTAACCTTGGGTAAGTAATAGGAGGCCCACGGGACGCGGGTGAAGAGTGTGAACTCACAAGTGGGATGCGTAACAACGTCTATGGACAGTACAGTTGAAGTAAAAGGTAAGTACGGACACCCTGACTAGTTAGGACTAAAACGACTGTGGAACTGGACACTAGGAGAGTCAAGCTACCCTTGAGCACCGAAATGCTCTCGTTACCTCACCCACGGGCTGCGGGTGCACAGGTGCAAAGTCGTGTAGGGTTCTCGCGTTGAAGTCAATGGAGCCTGAAAGAAAAGATGCTGCAGGCGACCAGGAGGAAGATGTCCGGTGCGATCCAAGGGTGGATCGGTGAAGAAGAGGACCTGAAAGCAGAGGGGACAATGTTCACAGTCACTAGCCAGTGACTGGAGTGGAACCAGGAAGGAACCAGATGTCGTTGTCGCGATCAGGTGAAGAGTGGATGCTTGACTCTGCAGCCACGTGGACCAGGAGGTGTCTTCGACGACCAGGATGGAGGCACGAGCGGTCCCACGCAGGCTCTCGCTGTTGGCGGTGTTGGATCCGGAATCGGCGTCAACAGGCCTGGCAAAGGCAACCCATGCGGTGAGTAGAAAAAGCGTCTGGTGCGGACTAGGAGAGTCCGGGGTGTCCCTCTTTTGGAAGGGAGCAAGGGCCAGTCTGGAGCAACCAGACCAGCAGCAAAGATTTCAAGGTTCGTCGTCTAGGAGGCCACTAGCCAGCCGGCAAGTGACCAGACAACGCGTCGAGCAGCAAACAAGCAGAAGGGCCCCACGCAGATCTCGTGGATGCTGGAGGGCTGATCTTCGGTGCAGGGGCTGCTCGGGGATGGGGCTTCTCAATCCCCAAAGCACTTATTTCAGACCTCCCAGTGCAGGTTCGTTCAAGATGGCCGGTCCCACGTGTCTCGTCGCACCCACGGATCTCAGCTGTGCTGCAGATGTAGGTTGAGGTCGGAGAGGTCTGGGAATCCGGGTCTCGTCGGGCTCTGAAGTCTGGATCCTCAAGGGAAGACGACAAAGTGAAGCCGCTGGACGCTTGATGGTGCCTGCTGTTGCAGGGTGGACACTCCTTGCCCACAAGGGAGATTTTTTTCAGTCTTCTGTGGAGCAGAACGTCGAAGACCAGAGTTTCTTCTTGTAGAGTAGTTCAGGATTAATCTAATTTGGAATGGGACCAGCTCCTACCTTTATCCTGCTAAAGGGGGCTGTACTGCTGACTAGGTCCCTCCCCTGGGTGGGACCAGGAAGGGGGGTGGTTACACCCCCTATCCTTTGTCCGGTTTTCGCGCCAGAGCTTGGGCAGGGATGCCCCAGCAACTGGTTTGAACCGGTGTATGCACAGGGCACCTTGTGTGCCCCAGGCATGTCTCATTCCTTTCAGGCCTACCCTACCCAATACACAAAATCCTGTCTGGGGTGGTGCTAGCACCTCCCAAGGCAGGAAACCCTTTGTCCAAGCCTCCCGCGCTGGAAGGACTCCCAGCAGCAGGAGGTCAGACTTGTGTCTGTGGTGGCAGCATCCATTTTGTGATGCCAAGGCTCGAGTTAACTTTAACCGGGGTTCACAGTTACATACATGTCGTGTCCGTCTAGAAGGGTGGAATGCTACCCCCGTCGCCAGAATTGGCGAGGGGGTAGTATTCCAATTCGTATGACACCTTACTCGACATGTTTTGATAATGTTATACCAGAGTTAGCATTCAACCGCGAGGTCGATAATGCACTTAAGATTATATGGTATAGCGTTATCATGGAACAGCTATTAGGACTTGGTTCCGCAAGCTGCAGACGGGCTCAGCTCATGCCAGAGCACCATCTCACATAATTCCAAGCACTCTGCCTTCAGGATTGTTAAGGCCTGCCATAGGAGTGACTGATAGGAGGATATGTGTCCATTTTAGGGTTAGATATAGGTATACTATATCTATAGCAAAGGGTGATTACACCACCTTGCCCCAGCTGTTGTGCAGCCAGTTGTGTCAGTTTTAGACGGCCAGCCAGGGGTGGCATAATACATGCTTCAGCCCCTGGTAGGCCCTGGGTACACCTATGCCCTGGGCACCTAAGGTACACTGTACAGGGTTTGATAAGGTGGCCCAGTACCAATTGGTAAATGCACCTAAAGTACATGGTTGTTAATTTAGAGAGAGAACAGCTAGGCTGTGGGTCTGATTAGCAGGCCCACAGCCAGGGAAAGTCGTAAACCAGTGAAGCAAAAAGCAAAAATCTGGGGTGACCATAGGATTGCAGACCCCACTCTCCTACAGTCGAGTCGGGACTCCACCTGCCCAGGAAACAAGCACCCATCGTGTGCGTCAGCACCCTTGAGACCCACTCTGGGAGTGGCCGAGCAGTCCTGAAATCGTACCTGATAGCTGTGTGCTCCTGACCGCAAACACCGCCTGTGCGCACAGTGTTTTGCTGACGTACCAGCTTTGCACCCCGCCAGCCTGGCCTGGGTAAAGACGAACCGTCTGTGCTAATGTGCTGCTTAGTCCATTAAGGCCTAAGCCCCCGCTTGGGAGCTCTCGGACTTGCCTACAAGTCCTCCTCTGCAGCCTGTTTCTAGGTGGCCCCCTCTTCGTATCTTGCCAGCTACTATTGCCTTCAGCACCCTGCTCCCGAGTGAATCCAGAACTCTCCTGATGAGCCACTGGTAGAACATTGAACCTTGGCTTGCTACCACTCTGATCCCAGAAGGTGAATCCCTAGAACTGTCTGCCTGATTTTCTGTGCATTTCTGCTCTTTTCTCCCATAAGAATCTATTGTGTTTAATTATGCACAGCTGTGAACTTTTTTCCAAACTAAGAAAAGAATTACTCACCATTGAACGAAGTTCTTAGTTTGAAAATATGTATACGAAATAAGGGCTATTTTTCTGAAATGGTCTTGGATTTATTCTATGGGTGTGTATCTCATTTATTGCCTCTGCGAGTCTCTGAACATTCATCGGAAAGAAACACATAGTGATAGATTCCTTACCTTAGAATTACCCCCAGGCGTCAGACTGGATCCGGAAAGTCTTCGTCAGCAGTACCCCTGCGCATCGGAAGGCAGCGCTGTGCGACTCCGCGTCCATTGTTGACGTCGTGGTCGCCGAGATGACGTGGCGGCAGCTACTTAGACGCCACCCTCACGCGCTGACATCAGTTATTTCTTTTTCTGCCCAGCAAGCGCAGGTCCGGAGAGAGTGGTACCCCAGTCATTTTTTGACTGAGTTTTTTTAGGCTTTTTGTCTCAACTTTTTCAAGTCGATCCGCTCCTGATGTCATAGGGATGCCTGGTTTCAAGTCTTGCGGGGACTGTCATCGGGTGATGTCATGATGGATCCGCACCGCGTGTGTCTCTACTGCCTGGGGTGTGACCACGACCCCAAGTCATGCCTCGACTGCCGGGCCATGGCGCCGAAGACTTTGCGGGAGCGGTCCCAAAAGTTGCTTGAAGTCCGGCAGTCGGCTCCGCGCCGCTCAAGGTCCCAGGCATGTGGGAAGTCGAGGGACAGGTCGTAGAGCCATCACCATCGTTCGTCGGGATCAAAGTCTTTGCACTCTGGGTCAGGTAAGACGAAGCACAAGAAGTCGAAGAAGCAACATCGCTCGACAACTTACCCTCGCCCGTCGCGGCTGAGGGAGTGGGTGGTGCCTCCCTCGCGGCTCCGGCGGAGCCTACGATGTCGCCATCGGCCTACCCGCCCTTCCCGGGTCCGTCGGCGACTCCGGCCCAGCTGCAGGAATTTCTGTCAGCTATGGCCTGCCTTTTTGGGCCGTCGGGCCCAGCCTTCGGGCCCCACCGGTTCGACTGGGGTCCTCGCCGTTCACTGTCGGCGGCTCTGGCATTGCTGTCGGCTGCAGCCCCGGCACCGCAGGGCCCCCAAGGATCCAGGCATGGATCCCGGTCGACGCGGGTTGACCTTGTTACACCTCCAAAGGCGTCGAGCACACCGGCACCACCTCCGATGTCGCCCGGGGCCCCGGACTACCTCGCCCTCGGTATCAGTCCGACCTGGACATGGAGCCGGAACAGCATCGTTTGACGCCGATTCCGACGCCGATGGGGCCTCTCTATTCCTATGTCCAGCCTCCTTATTTTCGGCCTGTACATCAGCCTTCGGAAGACGGGGAGGACTGGGAGGGGTCTGAGGACCCTCTCACAACTCAGTGTGAGTATGACCCAGACTGGGCAGAAGAACTGGGGGATGCCAGTGGTTTGGACACCTCTCCTGACCTGGCATGCTCACTCCTCCTACCATGGCTACGGAGGCGGCTGCAAGTTATGCAGTGGTGTTGCGTAGGGCGGCAGAGGCCCTCCATCTCCCTACAGTGGCAGTCAGGACTAAACTCCTGACAGAAGTGCTTCGGCCGGGGGCTACCTCTGCGGAGCCACTGCTGCCCTTTAATGATGCACTTCTGACGTTGTTTTGGGCACCTGGTCCAGGCCCAACACAGGGGCTCCTGTGGATAGGAACGTGGCCCAACGCCATTGCCCTGCCCCAGCGACCCCATCTTCCTCTCCCAACACCCCACCCCTGAGAGCTTAGTTGCACAAGCCTCAACATCCCAGAGCGCATTCCCTACCGCACCACCGGACAGGGAATCCAAGACTTCTTATGTTCCTTCTTTCTTTGGCCCAGCATGGCTCTGCTCTGGGCACTATCAAGGGCTATCTTTCTGCTATTTTGACCTTTCTCAGGCTTCCATATCAGCCTTCTCTTTTCAAGTCTCCTGTTGTAAATAGATTTCTCAAAGGCATTACTCATCTTTTCCCTCCTATTCCTTTCGTAATGCCACAGTGGGACTTGAATCCGGTTCTAACATATTTAATGTGCACTCCCTTTGAGCCTCTTCACAAATGTCCTCTTCATCTGCTGACTTTGAAGACTGCTTTCCTCCTTTTCTATCTGTCCCTCTGGACATGGTTGTGCTCAGGACACGTCCATCCTTTCTGACAACGGTTGTCACTGGCTTTGCCCACCTTCTTTCCGCCTCCGCATCCTTCTAGAGAGGAAGAGAGGCTCCACCGTCTGGACCCAAATCGTGCACTCTCATTTTACTTGAACCGCACACAACAGTTCCAGGTGGATGACCAGCTCTTTGTTGGCTACATTGGCGCCAAGAAAGGTTGGGCCGTATACAAGCAGACTATCTCCAGATGGGTTGTCTTGTGTATTATACCCTGTTATTCTCTGGCTAAAAAGGAGCCTCCCGTGGGGCTGCGCGTCCATTCCACCAGGGCGATGGCTGCCACTACGGGATGAGGGGTCTTCTTACAAGACATCTGTCAGGCAGCTACATGGGCCTCGTTTCACACTTTTACCACACTGCTGCACACATTTGCAAGGCACTACTGCCTGGACAGCCAAGTCGGGAGAGACGGCTTCTTTGGCCGTTTTGTTCTCCTGGACTTCCTGGTGTGATCTTGGTTCACAGAGCCACCACTGGGGTTGGTATTGCTGGGGTATCTATTCAAAGATAAGGAATCTACCAATATATGTTTTTTCAGATGAACAAGTTACTTACCTTCGGTAACGATATATCTGTAAGAAACATTAGTTAGTGATAGATTTCTTACCACCCCACCCATCCTCCCCGTTCTGCGAACTGATTTCTAGAGTTAAGGTTATCCCTTTCAGGACCCTAGTTTTAAGGCACCTGTGGTCAGTATCTTGATTGGCTCTGCGTTTCTGGTGAGGAAAGTCATGTACAGAACTGATGTTAGCACGTGAGGGCTACGTCTAAGTAGCTGCCGTCATCTCGGCGACCAGGACGCCAACAACGGACGCGGAGCTGCACGACACCGCCTTCCTACGCGCTGGGGTACTGCTGACTAAGACTTTCCGGATCCAGTCTGATGCCTCGGGGTAATTCTAAGGTAAGGAATCTATCACTACTAATGTTTTTTACAGCTATACCGTTACCGAAGGTAAGTAACTTGTTCATCTCAACATCAAGTCCTTTTCTATTAATCCATTCAAGTGTTACAGGCTGTAGGATTCTGGAATGCCTCGGAAATCTTGTTTACTCACTAGTCTTAATCTTTATGTTGCTGGAAGAGTTTGTTTTCTGTAGGTGACCAGTCGCCAAAATAATCTTAACTAAAATATCATTAATTTAGTTCAAGCATTTTATCTGTGAAATTGGTGGGTATGATTTGAAGCAACTGGATCGTGGGAGCCTTAAATGGGATTGCTGAGGCCAGTACCTTTGGGTTTGACTGCAGTGAAGCAAATGGCTCAAGCTGTCATTGTCTATGATCCTCTAAATTCAATATGATTTTTCTATATAGTTAGACAATAAATAGATCATCATAAACTCAGTTTCCAGAAATATCTCACTGATAGACTCACCGTTGTTACATTAAGTATACCTGTTAAGATGACTCAATAGCTTCAAACAATTTACAGAATTACATTACTGTGTATAATAAGTTCTGAGATTCAAAGGTTTATCATTTTTCTTGTTGACGTAGACATAGCATATTATAGATCCGGGAGAGAAATTTTCAGAAAACCGACAAAACAAGCAGCAGTATGCCAAACAGATGACAATGGATTAGAGAATGAAGATAGCGACTCTCTTAGTCATTGGGAAGTGCCTGATGAAATTGACAGAATTCTAAACAGCAGTCACAATGCAGTGAGTATTTTGTGGATTGTTAAAATAAAATCTACTGGAGTAATTCTCATGCAACATGCTCCTTGACCCTGTTTGAAGTGATGTTTTAACAGTTTTTTTTTGTGTCCAAAACTATTAATTACAAATTGCAAACAAAAATATATTTCATTAGTTTTTACAGGAACTCTACTTCAATACAAAGGCATCCATTCACAATTCATAAAAAAATATAATCAATTTATAAGATGAGCCATATTTTCAGATAGATAGAATGATAATTATGGTTGTCGAGCTACATAAATTTCAACAAGGAGATTTGAAAAATAAAAAATATAAATCTAACAGCTTGCTCTTGAGTTTCTCTTGCATACTGAATAGACATCAGAGTTTCAATATTAACATACCGGATGGATTCAAGTTAATTCCCTTTTAATCAGACTAGGGACAAAAAAAGTGTTGAAAATAATTTTACAGTTTAAGAAAGGATCAAAAAACATTTGAGCGAAAACAAATCTTTACTGAGGGAGGGTTAAACAATATATGTAGTGCATTCTCATACGATTCAACTGAAAATTAAAAAATATAATGGATTGATAAATTTCTCTTGAAGATGTAATAGTAGGGGAGAAAAAAAGAGTACGGAGTTCATGTCCTGTACCTTGGACAGCCTGGATTAACTTGGATCTCTTTTCTTGTGATCCAGTCATTTTCTTGTATTGCAAGTAAGCCAAATTTAAATTTCCTAAAAACTTTATGTACAGAAGGTCAAATATTGGCTTTCAAATAAAATTGCAATACCCCACATCTTGCTAATAAACAACTTGGATGCCAACTTTTAATCTGAAGATATTGATACAAATCATAATGAAAGTTTTTAGCCACACTTTTTTTTCCATAACCCTAAGGTTTTATCATTTTAATGTTCAAACACTTCTTCGCACTTAAGTACTAATTTATTTAACCAAGAAGTAAATGTTTTAGACAACAAATACATCTGATTTCATGCATCTGTAAATTCTTTACAAATACTTCTTTTAAATAAATTTTGAGGACTACTAAAAATACATCAAGCATAACAAATGATCTGACAAAAAGCCTTATTTGCAAAGGTCCTGTTAGACCTAACTCAAGACGAATCATTTGGATGGAACTAGAACTCTAAGGCCTAAAAAGTGTATTCATCACCAAAGAATTATAATCAGGCTTAATGGCTGAGTTACAATTGCATAGCGTCCAACCATGGAGATTTTAGCAGGATAGGTTTCAAGAAGGGATTGTACGACACTTGTGTAGGAGGCTGGCTCAGTATATAGACCCCAAGGCTCCCGGGTGCAGAGTGGTTAAACCGGGTCAAACATCCATAGGACTCCCACCCACTATGGATTGCACCACCTAATATCAATATCCAATAAAATAAATAGATGAATATCCATCCAATAGTTGTCTGTTTTCAAATTTTCTTTATTCTTCTTTATTTTGTGTAAAAGCACCAGGCAGCCAACGCGTTTCGTTCTTGTGAAAAGAACTTCGTCAGGGCTATTCTTCTGGCGGTGGTAAAATGCTATTAATCTAACACGTGTTCACAGGTGACTTGGTTGGGGATTCTCCTGTCCCTCCCTTGTTCTTTCAAGCCACCTCAAACGTCCTTACCGGCTATTATGCCTATTAATCCAATTGCTCTAATATCCCTTCTGTCTTCAACCTCCTTCCTAGTAACTGGCAACTGTGCCCGTGTCAGGATTTTTCCAAACAGCAACAATATCTCTTCACAGGTGCTCGAGCACCATTGGATGGACATTCATCTATTTATTGTGTTGGACACTGATATTAGGTGGTGCAATCCATAGTGGGTGGAAGTCTATGTTGATCATTGGAATCGCCCCTTGGGAACAGCGGGGGTAGTGGAAGTGCACACCAAGAGAGCCAATAGCTCGTACATTAGTCAAACTTTGGAAGGGAAGGCAGGTAGTGCCTAGGGAGAGGTGCGTCACACACACTTGGTTGTGAGTGTACGGTTGTGTTGTTCCCTTTTGTTGTTGTAAACATCCATAGGATACCCCAGGATAAGTCACGGTTGGGTTTTTACTGTTCTAGAACCCTTCCCAAGTGGCTCCGAAGGAACCACTAGGATCAAGGAAGGTTGGAGAGCCACCCCACCTGTGGATACACAGGAACCCAGGATACCTACACCAGGGAACCCGGGTGCATAGGCGTGAAGTGATATCAGGATCACTCGTTGATGCCAGTGGAGGATCAGCCGCTACTGAGGGTCGAAGACCAGGCTGGTGGAATCAGGATGTGGAATCCAGATGAGCAGAGCCTGAAAGCAGAAGGTACAGAGTCCCAACCACCTAGAGGTGACCAGGAGGCACAAGAGCACAAAACCATTTTTGAGGTTCTTGCCATATCACAGTGAGGTTAAAGCAGCGGCTGTGGAGACCAGGCAACAATACAGGAGCCGTCCAGAAGCTATCTGTTGGACCTGGCCCTTTTGGCAGGTTCACCCCGAAACTTTTTGCTTTTTCCTAGCATGTTTCTGGAACCTGGGTTGGTGATTTTAGGCCTCTGCGCACTTTTTCACTGTGGTACAGTGTAAAGTGCGTGTGCTCTCTGTGTATGTGTGGAGAGTGACCTGCCCTCCCATAGGAATGAATGGGGAATATGTATGCCCATGGTAGTTCCTGATGTGTGGGGAGTGCAGGGTCGAGTTTGATATGTGTGAACTCGTGAGATTGAATGCTACGTAATGGTGTATGCGGCATGGTTGTGTCTAGTCTAGAAGTGCCACTTTTAGAAGTTGGCATATTTGTGTAGTGAGTCTGCTGGCACGTGAATGGCTGGTGAGCCTGGCCCAGGAGTGCCTGGGCCTGCTTGTGGATTGACTGTCTGGTTTGAGTGTGACAGGGGCTGCAGAGCCCCCAGGAGGTTGTCGGAGTCAGCCCGTGAATGAAAGGCAGCATCTGCTGCCAGGGAAGTGGGAGGAGATAGCACCTGATAGTGAAGGGCTGTGCCTGCCTGCCACAATGCTGGCTCCACCCCCCCCGCTGGGCGACTGTCACCTCTGTCCCTGATACTGAAGGGACTTCCCTATAACCAGTCTAGCTGGTTCTCACACTGCCTACACAAAGACTTCAAAGACTTTTTTTCTGTATAAGAAGGGGCTGTGTCCCCTTCCAAAATGTTCTTGTTTTTGGACTTGAATCTGCCAGGGGCGTGCTGCTTCTTGGGCTCAGGGGAATCCCTGGGCCCTGCCCAGCCCCTGGACCCCTGATGGACTTTCCCTTTACTGGGTGCTGCTGTGCTCCATCTTATGTCCTGGACTGCTGAGGTCCTGGACTCCTGAAGAACTTTGCTGGAGGATTTCTCTTATTAGGAGCTGCTGTGCTGCCTCCTTGCTTCCTCAGGACTCCTGGGACCCTTCTTGATGTAGGGGTCATCTCTGGGGGCTTGTAGGGCTGTCAGTGCCCCCAGCGCGATGGAAGCGCTTTATTTTTGGGCAGAGCGCTATGGTTTTCCCTGAGGGGAGCGCTCCTGCCCTTGGTGTGCCCCGAGTGCTTCGTGTGCACTTTATTTTTATATTTACGGGTATTCTCCCATTTATAGGCCCCTTTGCGAGTGCCCACCTCGCTGGTATGTCTTAAAGTAATACCGAGGGTGCCCACCCCTCCTTTCTGCCCTTCGTTTCACCGCCGTGGCACCGGGAAGGAAGATGGCTGCAAAACCGGAAGTTCGGCCCGCGTCCGCCTGACTGTGGGCGGGGCCGAGATTGATTTACTTCCGCTTCCCCCTGCCTCGGGGAAGCCATGGCTGCTTTGCCGGTCTCCCGTAGGGAGAGGGAGACCGGAGATCTTTCCCGCCGTCTGGGAGAAGCTGAGACTGCGTGGGGAGGCTGGGAGCCTACCCCGCCTCCCCGAGTGGCCGCGGGAAGTCCCGCCCCCTTGTGCCGCGCTGGAAGGAGAGCCCCGAGAGGAACTGGTGATGCGCTGGGCAGCGCGTGGCTCCCATGATGGAGGAAGAGCCCCGCATGCCGCCACCCGAGTGGAGAGGAGGAGCCCCCGCCCCCGCAACAGCCGGTGAGTGCTCGAGGGAGCTGGGGAGGAGAGAGACGAAATCCGAGCGGCCCCGTGTACGCAGCGGGCTGCTCCAACATGGAGATAGTGGTGGGGAGGGCCCTGCGGGGTACCCCCGCCTGTGTCGGGGTGCTCTGTCGGCACCCGGGCGGCCCCACGTGCGAGAGGGCCGCCCCAACGTCCTGGGGGCAGTTCATAACTAGAGCCTCGAGGCTCCCTGCCCGCAATATGGTTTTAGAGCCCTGAGAGGCTCCTGGGCAGTAGTGAGATTTCGAGTCCCCCAGAGAGGGACTCCAACGATGGGGCAAGATTTGTGATAGAGCCCTGAGAAGCTCCATGGGGGCGCAGGTCGGTGCCCGTGTAGGCACAACATTTGGGGCATGTGATGCCCAGAGCCTGTTGGGCTCCAGCGTTTGGCCATTTTTTTTAGTTAGAGGGGGCGCCGGGGCACTTTGCCGGTGCCCGTCCCCTCCTGCCTGCGAGGAATGTGTTTTTAGAGCCTGTGTGGCTCCCACAGTGGGTGCAGTTTGCGCCCAGGGGTCAGTGAGGACCCTGTCGCAGTTTGGACTCTCAGCTGCCCAGCAATTAGTGGGCAGCTGCACCGTTTAGGTCTTGGGATGTTCACAGGTGCCCAGCAAGTAGTGGGCACCTGCACCGTTTAGGCCCCTGACATTGAGACACAGGACGTCTTAGCCCCAACAAGGCCAGTTGGCCTAGGGACTGCCACAGGTGGTGGCTTATGTGAGTTTTGTGCAATTGTGTGGTTTTTCCTTGCACCTCTGAATGTTTAGGCATTATGTGTCTTTGCGCTATTGAATTGTGTCTGTCTTTCCCTGCGCTGCACCTCTGAATGTTTTAGGCTTCATGTGTCTCCTAGCGCTGCACCTCTGAATGTGTTTGTGATGCATCATGTGCTTTGTTCTTAACACCGCTGAATGTGTAGGTTTATGCATCATGTGTTTCCCTTTACTACTCCTCTGAATGTATATTTATGCATCATGGGTAATGTGTTCTTTCCTAGACCCCTAAATGCTGTGTGATACTTAGATGGTTGTTCTTTTTAGTACAGGTGGTCCTAGTGAGGTCCTGGTCCCCTGCGTGACATTCTCCTAAGGTGGTTAGGGGAGCGTAGGTGGTACTTACCTGTTCCCATTAGTTACTGGATGTGATTTATAACTGTTATTTTGTTTTATATCTTACTTTCTATGATCTACAAAGTACCATTTCTAAAAGTGTTGATTCTGACAGTGGCCCATGTGGCCCTGTCCTGTACATAATCCCTTATGAATATTGCCCGTGCCAGTTGGCACAATGTACATGTGTGATTTCTATCTAATGTGTTTTGACAATACAGAAGTTATTTTTACATAATCTTGTGTGGAGTTCCTTTTGTGGTGTGCCTAGGATGTTGTTGCTGTTGTGTGCTGGCGCAAATGCTTTACACATTGCCTCCGAGTTTAGCCTCACTGCTCGTGCCAAGCTACCAAGGGGGTGAGCAGGGGTTATCTTGGTGTGTGACTCCCTTGCCCTGACTAGAATGGTGGTTTCTGCCTGGCTTTGGCGTCAGCCTTAGCCTACCAGAAATAGCCAGTTCTAACACTATCCCACACCGGCCGACAAGTGCAGGAAGGTCATTGGCTGACAGGACCAATAACAAGCCTTGGCAAACACAAACACAAAGATGCTGTGTTGCAGACCAGCAAGGTCTGTGGGACTAACCCAGCAAGGGAAAGTCAGATCCGGACATCAGTACACAGGAGAGCCAGCAGGAATCGTTGGCTCCCCCTCAAGGACCCCTTGACAGCATGCACAGGGATTCGCAAGGAAGTCTCAGCGGCACACAGGAGATGAAGTTCCACTATGCAGATAATGCAGGCAGGACATCATTCTTGGAGCTGTGCAATGCTGGAGGCTAGGGCTTCTCGGAGCTTGTAGATCTTCCTTGAAGAAAGCTAACAAGCATTGGCAGCTGCAAACAGACGCAGTGCAGAGGGAGGTGGTTCCCGTTGGCTGGAGAGGGTTTACAGTCGTCCAGGTTGTAAGGAAGACTGGTAAGGCTTCTGGAGAACCAGTAACCCACCACCTGTGTTGCAGAGCCGTGCGATGCCCGTGGGACAACAGGATCAGCAAACCGGTTATCGACTTAGAGGTGCTTGCCGTTGCAGGGAAGTGACTCCTTCACTCCAAGGGAGATTTCTTCTGGCTTGCATGCAGTCAAAGTCTTTGTGGACTCAGAGGATGAATAGCCATGGGGTTGCAGAAACTTGAGTAGTGTGGAGACAACGTTGCAGCAGAAATCTTCCCAACAGGAGCAGTCTTGTCTTTAGTCCTAATGCAAAAAGAAAAATTGATGGACAGAATGCAGAACAATGTCATACATTCACCCCAGTACAGAGACCTGAGCCTAAATCCATAGTTTTTTTGTTCACCATGCCATTCCAGTTTGGACCCAGCCATATGCAAATCAGTCTTGACCCTGACCCCAATGAGAACAGTCCAGCCCGAACTGCCAGGCCAGGTCCTTCTTGCACTGGAAACAAGCATCCTAGGACCGGTTTCGGGCTTTCAGCCCTCATCAGCCAGGATTGCTTGACTCCAGTGGTGTGGTGAGCACGGGACCCACGTCTGGGCATACCCGTCCCACTCAGGGTGACAAATGCAAAAAAATAATTGATGGACAGAATGCAGAACAATGTCATACATTCACCTCAGTACAAAGGTCTGGGCCTAAATCCATCGTTTTTTTGTTCACCATGCCATTCCAGTTTGGATCCTGCCTGGATGATGAAGGGTGATGCCCTGAAACCGGTCCCAGGATGCTTGTTTCTGGTCCAGGGAGGACCTTGCTTGGCAGTTCAGGCTGGACTGTTCCCATAAGGAACAGGTTCCAAACTGGGGTGGTGTGGTGAGCAAAAGAATGATGGATTAAACCCAGATCCTTGTGACTGGGGGTGAATGTTTGCATTATCTAGCAATCCGTCCATCAATTGTTTCTTTTGCATATTGTCTTTTTTCCTGGCACGAAGAAACAGCAGCGTTTCAGTGTCCACCAGCAGAAGAGTCTTTAAAGAATCTTCAGATGACAGACAGTGGATTCTTGAAGTTGTTGTCGGAATGAAACAAGGACGCGCCCTCAGGGGAGCCCTTGGGTAACCCTAAAAGGGGAAAGACCTCTTGTGCGGTGACACACCTATCCGGGGGATCAGGGATGCTACTCAGCTGGCCTAGCCAGGCAGAAGCTACCTGGGGCCAAGACTAAAAATGGCAGAATCAAGTGACCACCTTGAGGAGTTGGACAGGGGAGTGACCACTCTCCTGTTCTTTGTCTATTTAAGTGCCCGAGCGGTAGCCAAGGATTCCTGAACTGGGCACAGCTGGTTTATGCAAGGAGGGCACCAAATGTGCTCTTCAATGCAGTCTGGTGGCTCTCGGAAGAGTCCCCACCCTACCTAATTCCAAAGGTGAGGTGGTCACACCTCTCCTTCACAGGAAATCTTTTGTTCAGATTCCCCTGCCCGAGTTAGGCTTATCAGCAGGGGGCAGAACACTGTCTAGAGTTGGCAGTAGCGCAGGCTGGCAGGCAGACTCTGTAAGGCTGCACAGGTGGGTATTGGGGGTTCATCTAAGGAGCCCCCCATACATGGCATCATGCAACTAACACTGAAATTGGTGTAGTTGCATAATTCCAACATGTTTGATACCAAAGATGATCATGTTGAGGGTAGCCATTTTGTAACTCTACATCTCGACTTGCCAGTGTCCACTAAATACCTTAAAATGACTGCCCCACACTAACAAAGCCCAGAAAATGGAGTCTGGTGTTGGTAGAGGTACCTCTACTCGTGCAGGGAAACTCACACCCTTAGAACCATGCACCCTTCCCTTGGCCTGAAGGACCTACCTCAGGGGTGACTTATAAGTTAAAAGTGCAGTGACCAGGATATAAGGGAAGCCTAATATCTAAAGTGAAGTGAAAAGCTTTTATTGTTCGATTATTTAAAATCATTACAATATGCTAACAATATAAAAATAGCGACATAAGTTGTATTCCCTAATTTTTTACTCCAGTCTGTTCAACATAAGACCTTCCGTAAAATGTCATATTCTGGCAATGCAGTTTAAAAACAAGGTGCATTAATTTTTTTTATTTTTAAATGGGAGATATATCCACCTCTCCCCTCCTTCCAGACCTACAGATTTCTTTTTGCGGCTCTGCATTTGCGGACAGTCCTACACAAATTAGGTCTGTGAATTTCCCCAGCCGTGCTACTGTATGACTTTCTGTAGACGAAAAACCCAAGTCCGAAATTTCGCAGCATCGGTTGAGGTCCAGAGCTCTGCAGATTGGAATGACCAAACGATGCATCTCACTAGCTAACTTTGGGCAGCAACACAACAAATGATACCAGGATTCCTGATGGTAATCACAAAGTCTGCATGCTACTGATTTATCCACACGGGCCCAGCTTTGATTGATATCTAAAGTGAAAGGTGCTAGCACATGTCATGCAGTCTCCGATGACAGCTCTACAGACACAGTGTGCACGGGCTCCCATGGGTGGCATAATACATGCTGCAGCCCATGGGAGACATGTGGTGTACCAATGCCCTGGTTACCTCAGTACCATATACAAGGGACTTATAGTGGTACCCCAGTATGCCAATTATGGGGTGTACAAAGTACTTACCAGCAAATATAGAGGAAAGAGCACTATCACTGGGGGTATGGTAGCAGGAACCCAGTGAACTAGAGTCAAAACACACTGACACCAGGCACAAAGTGGGGGTGTAGAAGGCTGGTTTAGTATATGGTGCTCACTTATGTAAGTGTAGCACCCTGCACTAATCCAGACAACACCACTTATGGTGATTTTAGTGGTCTTAGAAAATCTTAGAAAGCTCTCTAAGTGGTAGCTGTGGAGAGCAGCCTTCAGGCTTAGTCCAGAAGCACTGTAAATCAGCTTGTTTTACCAATACTAATCATATAGTGTTGGGTAAGTAAAAAAGAACCACACACTGTAGTTCTAAAAATATGTATTTTATTATAAACACTCAATAACACATTGCAATATCTCCTACCCAAAGATATAACCACAAAATACTTTAGTACTAGAACTTGTAAGTAGCACAAATGCACAGTGCTCTCCAGGGGGAGACCAAACCACATACTAATAAAGTTGAATGGGAATCACGACCTAAGTCAAGACTGGACCCATTAGATGTAGAAGAGCCGGGGACCCAAGGATCCACCCAAGGTAAGTACCCAGGAACTCCACAAGGTGGTCTGCAAAGTGGGAACACGACTGCAGGCTCAATACAAGTCAATGGGTAAGTCACGGTTGCAGTTTTTAAGAAAAAGGACACCACCTAGAGGGCCCTGAAGAAACCTTGTCGAAGATGGAGGGTTGAAGAGTCACCCCACGCATGGATACCCTGGGAACCAGGAGACCTACACCATGGAAGCTGGGTGCATAGGTGCGATGTGCGATGTGACTAACCCTTGGCAAAGCACTACGCTACGCTTGCGTAGTTTGCAAAGTTGCGCTACTGCGCACTACGCGAATTGCACGTAGCTCAGTGCAAACACGCATAGTGTAGCGTAGTGCAGCGGTCATTTTTTGCTTGCTCGCGGTCCTCAACGTCAAGTTGGCGACCGCGAGCAAGCAAAATGAAATCCCAGCAAGACTTTTTCCTCGTTCGCGATCAGTAACATCAATTTGCCGATCGCGAGTGTGGAAAATACATCTCCCGGGGATATTCTCAACGCGGGGAGGTCAGGTTTCTCATTTCAAGTGGTCACGTATGCTCGCAACAAGAAACTACCAGTCTGCGTTGAGAAAGCTGCCGCTCGAGTAGAAATCTACTCAAGCGGCAGAAACGCCTACTTGCACTGTTCAAGATGCAGTTTGTACTGATTGCACAGTGAGGACAAGCATCCAGCACTGTGCAATCAGTGCGAACAGCATTTTGCACAGTGCACTATGCAGTTTGCGTAGCTATGAGTAGTTCGTGCAGTGCACTTCGTGTAGCTACGCGTAGCGCTACTTTGAGAACTACGCCCACCCTTAGACGTGACGTCAGAAAATGCCGCTGGTGAAGAAGGTGAAAGAGTCCGGTGGAACTCAGAGTTGGATTCAAGATATGAGTGAGGTACCTGCAGCAGAGGACACAGAGTCTATGCCACTCAGGAGTGACCAGGAGGCACGTGCGATGAATGCCCACCGATGTCCGAGATGCAAGAGAGGTGACGGTGGAGCTGCACTGTGTGGACCAGGCTACACTGTGGAAGACTAGGAGCTGTTTATGAGCTGTCCCACGTTGGTTGTCAAGAGCCTGGAGGCCGGTGTCCGCCAAGAACACCGAAAAACCTTTGCAATGGCAACAAACGTAGTATGCGAAAAAGGTGCGTTGTCGGGACCAGCAAAGTCCACATGACTCACCACAAGCAGATAAGTCAGAGCAGGCCCAATCAAGCAGGGGTGCCTGCTGGAGCCAAAGAAGACCTTCAAGTGTACCCACAGGCCGAAGGCACAGCAGTAGCAAGAGGACCTCGAGCAGCTCACCAAATGATGAAGGCCTGTGATGCAGAGTATGCGGTGCAGGCGAAGATCTTGGCTGCAGGAGATGCTTGAGGGTGGAGCTTCTTGTAGCACGAAGATCTATGGAGGACATAGTCAACAAGCCTTGGCAATGACAAGACGACGAGAGCTTGGTGGTCCAAGCCGCAGCTTCCCAAAGCACGTTCCCTACCGCACCTCGGAATAGGGAATCCAAGAAGCTGGATTAGTTTGGCAAGAAACTGTTTTCATCTGCCAGCTTAGGGCTGCGGTCGATGAACACCACATGCCTCTTGGGCCGTCATACCCACGCTCTGTGGGACACGGTTGCCCAGGTGCTGCCCAACTGCCCGGAGGAGACCCGGCAGTTCTCTCCCAAGCGATTTCGCCTGGGAGAGATGCAGCAAAGTTCACCATACCTTGTGGGCTGGATACTGCTGACTCACTGGGCAGGTCGATTTCCACGACGGTGGTGCTTCGGCACCACTCCTGGTTGAGGACAACTGGCTTCTTAGGGGATGTCCAGAACACCTTGATGGACATGCCCTTTAATGGCATTCGCCTTTTTGGCAACAAGGCAGACAGGAGTGCTTCAAGTACTCCCGGGCTACGGCCAAGTCATTGGGCCTGTCGGCCGCTCGGCCTCCTTCGCCTTCTGCTTTTCGCTCCTTTCGTGGCCACAGAAGGGGCGCCCCACAGTGTTTGCAAAGCCACAGGCCACAGCAGCAACAACCTCAGCGTTGCCACGGACATGGGAACCGTCAAGGCGGTTCAGGGGGCCAACGGGCGGCCAGTCCACTTCCACCCCCGCAAGATCCACTTCAAAGCATTCCTAGTCCGACCTATCAGGCCCATCAGACGCCAGTGGGTGGACGAATTCGCCATCATCTCCACCACTGGTGCACCATCACTTCGGACAAGTGGGTGCTGCAAATTGTCTGAAGGAGCTACTCCCTCCCCTACGAGGCAACTCCTCCAGCCATGCCACCTCAGTACCACCGTATGTCTGGGGATCGCTTAGCGCTTCTCCAGCAGGGAAGTTGCGGCCCTCTTGGCCAAGGGGGCCATCGGGCGCGTTCCGACGCCAGAAGTAGATCATCGTTGTTATTCCCACTACTTTCTGGTTCCAAAGAAGGACAAGGGCCTGCGTCCTATCTTAGACCTTTGGAACGTCAATCGCTTCCTCCGGAAGGGGAAGTTCAAGATGCTCACGCTGGCTCAGGTCTTGTCTGCCCTCGACCCGCAAGACTGGATGGTGGCGTTGGACTTGCAGGATGCCTATTTCCATACCCCTGTCCTACCTGCCCACAGACGCTACCTGCGATTCATGGTAGGCCACGGGCATTTTCAGTTCGCCATGCTCCCCTTTGGCCTTAACAGCGCCCCTCGAGTGTTCACGAAAGTGATGGCGGTGGTCGCAGCTCATCTGCGCAGACCAGGGGTTTCAGACTTCCCTATCTCCACGACTGGTTGTTGAAGGCGGGCTCGCCCCAGTCAGTTGTCTCCCACCTCCAGACGACGGCCGACCTCCTGCATTTGCTGGGGTTCTCCATCAACGTGCTGAAGTCGCATCTGATTCCCTTGCAGGAACTCCTTTTCATCGGAGCGGTTCTGGACTCGGCGCGGTTCCAGGTTTATCCTCCCGAACAGCGAGTCCAGGACATTCAGGCTGTGATTCCGATTTTTCAGCCTCTGTCCCAGATTTCGGTCAGGATGACCTTTCGGCTGCTGGACTTGATGGCCTCCTGCATCCTACTTGTGGATCATGCCTGATGGGTTATGCGGGCTCTGCAGTGGGACCTGAAGTTCTAGTGGGCACAACATCAGGGCAACCTGTCCGATCATGTCCAGATCTCGGAGGGCACTGCACAGCAATTGCAGTGGTTGCTC
Organism: Lissotriton helveticus; assembly: GCF_964261635.1. Lineage (NCBI taxonomy): Eukaryota > Metazoa > Chordata > Amphibia > Caudata > Salamandridae > Lissotriton > Lissotriton helveticus. Next base: position 357,031,349 of record NC_136059.1, on the reverse strand, counting down.
ACGAATTGCGATTGGGTCAATGGCAGATCCCTCTCCCTTCCCCAACCGTAGCAGACAGTTGTGACGGACGCTTTCTTTCTAGGATGGGGCGGCCACATGGGGAGGCGGAGATCAGAAGCCCCTGGTCTCTGGCGGAGTCCCAGCTCCACATCAACCTGTTGGAGCTTCGGGCGATTTGACTGGCACTGCAGGCATTCCTTCCCTCTGTCCGGGGAAGTGTAGTGCAGGTGTTCACGGACAACACCACCGCCATGTGGTACTGCAACAGACAGGGTGGGGTGGGGAGGGGCCGTGGACCCTATGCCAAGAGGCTCTGCGTCTCTGGGCTTGGCTGGAACATCAGGACATGTCACTGGTAGTTCAACACCTGGCAGGTTCTCTGAACGCCAGGGAGGACGAACTTAGCCGTCGGTGCATGTTGGATCACGAAGGGCGCCTGAACTCGGACGTGGCGCAAGGTCTCTTTCAGCAGTGGGGAGAGCCTTGGTTAGATCTGTTCGCCACCGAAGAGAATGCGCAATGTCAACAGTTCTGCGCGTTGGAATTTCCAAGGCGGCACTCGCTCGGCAACACTTTTTTTGGAGTTGCGGTCTGTTGTACGCCTTTCCGCCTATTCCACTTCTGCCCAGAGTGCTGAAGAAGATCAGGCGCGAGCCCGAGTTAGTCTTGTGGCTCCGGACTGGGCTCGAAGAGTATGGTATTCCGAGCTACTCAGTATGAGCATCGATCCTCCGAAGTATACATACAGCTTCATTATTCACATTAAATTATAATCTACAGTAACATTCTGTTCCAACATACATTTGAATATTCTTCATAGTAGACCGCTACATATGACTTTTGGTTTGACACCCTTCTACTAGAGGAGTCCAAATCCTCAACCCCCTTTTACGCTGTTTCCTGCCTTTCCGTTTATAAATGGCAGCCTCCAAATTAGAGATTGCTTATAGCCTGGCTAGCCACTGTTGGAAGGACGGTGCTATAGGATCCAACCATGCTGAGGCTATGCACATTCTTAAAACTGCCATAGCAATAAAAATGAGTTCATGTCCTGTTCTAGGGTTACTAGGATCGGCAGCCCGTAATAAGATAACATCGCTAGACAGAGCTATATCACTTTGCAGTACTGCGGACAGAATTTCTCTATATCTTGTTTTAAGGATATTAATCCATCACATGTGGAGAAGATATGTACACAATCAGCATTATATAACATACATCTTGGGCAACATGTTCCCTTGCTGCTCCCCCACTTGGCACTTTTTATCTGGCGTATAATATAAGAAAAAAAAAGTTTTGTAAAGCTTTGCTTGTAATTTTGTGGACATGAGAATTGTTTGAGACATTGAGTAAGCATAGTTAAATTCAACAATAGGTATTCCCATTTTTCCCTGCCATTTCTGTGAAGTTCTCTCCATATCATCCGGTAACAGCGCATTTATAAGGGAGTATATTCCCGCAATAGTGCTTTTTTTAGTGCGAGTTATTGTTTCCACTCTAGTTATTTTTTCAGGCAATACCCTTCCCCCACCTTTCGTGTCAAAAAGTCTCTAATTTGAAGGTATTTAAAAAAGTCCCGCCAGTCCAATTGGAAATCTTTTTTAAGTGCTTCAAAGGGTTGTATCCCTGTAGGGGAGAAGAGGCAACCTATCTGAACTATTCCCGTCTCATTCCATTTGTGTATACAGGTATCTCTAAAGATTTCCGGAAGAATTGGGTTGTCCCTTGGGGGGGGGGGTGTAAAACGATATTCGCCCTATGCCCAGCATTCATCTCACAGCTTTCCATACCTTAAACCCACTGTAAAGTGTTTTAAATTTGACTTTGTTATGGTAGCTATCGTGCAAATGTCGCCATAGACATCCTCTACTTTTACTGCCGAGAATTAGTTGAAAGATAGATGGCGTTTTGCCCCCGAGCGCCTCCTCTATCCCGATATTCTGTAATAGCTCACTACTATATAATAGCTCAGATGCCCAGTAATAAGCTTTTAAATTTGGGATAGCTAATCCTCCTCTATCCTTGGGAAGAGTAAGAAATGTATAAGCATGCCTGGGTTGCGAGTGTGAGAAGTTGGCCTGGTATATGATGTTCACTATTCTAGTGAACACCTTGCACCAGTCCAAACAACCCTTATGGTGATGGTTGTAAGTCAACCTTATAGACCAGCTATCCTAGTGGTAGTGTGGACAGAACAGTCTTAGGCTAAAAGACTCTTGAGGGCGTGTAAAGCCAGCTGTTTTACCATATGTAACCCCCTGAATATCAAATGAAAGGACACCACACAGGATATATATAAAATATATATGTATTTATTAACTAATACACTCCTCCGAACTCTTTATGAGATCAGAGGCAAAAGCACATAACAAGATACTTAGTCAGAATACGTTAAGTTGCACAATTTACGGTTAGGTCCTAGGGGCGAAGCAAACCATATATTAGGAAAGTGGTATAAGTACCACGTCACGAGAAAAGGAAAGGCCTAGGGCCTAGGGAATCGCTGGGGCTACACTATCTGAACCTTAGTTTAGATGTAGGAGGCCCTCAGGCGGCGCGTGCAGTGTCTTTACACACACGCGTCAGTCAATGCAAACTTAATGGGAACTTAGAAGTTAGATTTAGAAGGATTTAGGACACTTCCGGTTTAGCTAGGAGGAAACAACTAAAAACCTAGACACTTGGATAGTCAATACCCTTGGGAGCACCGAAGTACTCGTGTTACCTCACCCACGGACGGCGGGTTCATAGGTGTGAAGATGTGTCGGGTTTCGCCGTTGAGTCCTATGGAGCCTGTGAAGAAAGATGCTGCAGGCGACCAGGAGGAAGATGTCCGGGTGGATCCAAGGGTGGATCGAAGATGAAGAGGACCTGAAAGCAGAGGGGACAGAGTCTGGGTCACTAGCCAGTGACCGGGTGGAACCAGGAAGGAACCAGATGACGTCGAGGAGCAACCAGGTGCTATCTTGAAGCTTGTCTTTGCAGCCACGTGAACCAGGAGGCGTCGACGACGACCAGGTGCTGGAGACGAGCTGTCCCACAAAGGTTCTCGCAGATGGAGGGGTCGACTTCCGGATTGGAGTCAACGAGCCTTGGCAAAGGCAACCCACGCAGGATACAACAAAGGCTTCTGGTGCAGACCAGCAAGGTCTGAGGTGCTTCACCTTAACAGGGAAGCACGGGCCTGTCGGGAGCAACCAGACCAGCGAGGTGGTTCAAAAGGATTGTCGTCACAGAGGCTACTAGCCAACGGGCCAGCAACCGGACAACGCGTCGAGCAGAACACAAGCAGAAGGGCCCCACACAGAACTCGTGGAGTGTGGAGGGCTGCTCTTCGGTATAGGTGGAGCTCGGGTTCGGGGCTTCTCAATCCCCAGTGCACAGCTTCGAGGATGCCTCAGGAGCTGCACAGTTAGCAAGTTGCAGGCTTTCCAAGATGTCCGGTCCCACATGTCTCGTCGCCTCCACGGATCTCAGCTATGCTGCAGTCGTGAAGAGAGGTCTCAGAGAGGTGTGGAAGTCTGGGTCTTGTCATGCCCTGTGCTCTGGTTCCGGCGGGAACGTCGACAAAGCAAGCCGTTGATTTGCTGGATGGTGCCTGGTTGCCCCGGTTGGTCACTCCTTGGCCACAAGGGAGATTCTTCAGTCTTCAGCTTCAGCAGAATGTCGAAGGTCCAGAGTTTCGTGTCAAGTTTCGGTTCAGGATTAATCTAAAGTCTCAGGACTCAGCTCCTACCTTTATACAACTAAAAGTGGCTGGATTACATTCTAGATCCCTCCTATGGGTGGGACCAGGAAGGGGGGTGGTTACACCCCCTTTCCTCTGTCCAGTTTCGTGCCAGAGCTGGGGCTGGAGTGCCCCAGCAACCGGTTTGAACTGGTGTATGCAGGAAGCACCTAGTGTGCCCCAGGCAGTGTCTCATTCTATTCAGCCCCCCTGTCCCAATACACAAAGTCCTGTCTGGGGTGGTGCTCGCACCTCTCCAGGCAGGAAACCTATTGTCCAAACCTCCATGACTGGAAGGACTCCCAGCAGCAGGAGGTCAGACTTGTGTCGGTGGCAGCAGCGTTCATTTTGTGACGCTGGGGCTCTGGTTAACTTTAACCGGGATAGTCAGCAACAACATGTCTTCTCCCTCTAGAAGGGTGGAATGCTACCCCCGTCGCCAGAATTGGCGAGGGGGTAGTATTCCAAAGCGTATGACACCTTACACGACAAGTTTGGATAAGGCCAAACCAAAGTTAGCATTTAACCGCGAGGTCCATAATGCACCTAAGAGTATATGGTATGGCAATATCATAGTACAGCTATGAAGACATGGTTCCGAAAGCTGCAGACAGGCTCAGCTCATGCTAGAGCACCATCTCACACATAACCAAGCACTCTGCCTCCAGGATTGTTAAGGCCTGCCATAGGAGTGACTTATAGCTTACTGTGTGTCGATATATAAGGGTAGATATAGGGATACTATACCTAAGCAAGGGGTGTTTACACAACCTTGCCCAGCTGAGTGATCAGCCAGTTGTGTCTATTTGAGTGGCCAGCCAGGGGTGGCATAATACATGCTGCAGCCCCTGGTAGGCCTTGGTTACACCTATGCCGTGGGCACCTATGGTACACTTGTACAGGGGCTGATAAGATGAACCAATTCCCAATTGTGGATGTACCTAGAGTACATGGTGTAAATTTAGAGAGAGTGCATCTGGGCTGTGGGTCTGATTAGCAGGCCCACAGCCACATCTAAGTCGAAAACCAGAGAAGCAAAAGCAAAAAGTGGGGGTGACCATAGGAAGCAGACCCTACTCTCCTACAGCGAGTATGCCCAAATAAAACTTGAGAACGTACGATCTATTGACTTCAACCAATGAGTTGAAAATTCTAGACATATTGCTCTGAATAGATACAGGATTTTAGGGAAGAAGACCATTTTCTTGACACTAACTCTACCAATAGTAGAGAGCTGTAGATTATCTAAGCGACTGAGATCTTTTTGCATTGAGCCCATCATTGGTTTTAAGTTTAGGTTCACCATATTCTCAAGTTTAGATGAAATACAGACTCCTAAGGATATAGCCTTTTCTACCGCTCGGGAATCGCTCATCTTGCTTTTATTGTTCAATACAATCTGCGTTTACCCTTGATTGAGTGCATATCCGAATACTAGTCCGAAATTGTTAGCCTCGCTTTCAATAACAGTCATGGCTGTGTTAGGATCGGCTGTTACAATAGCTATATCGTCGGCGTATGCCAAGGATTTGGTCAGATACTCTTGCGACAAAATAGGCACTATTTCTCTATTTCCTTCTAATCTGCGAATGAAGGGGTCGATGTAGATCGCAAAAAGCAATGGTGAGCAAGGGCAGCCCTGACGTGTTCCTCTGGATATTATTAATTCTTTAGTTAGGCTGCCATTCACCATGACGAATGCCCTGGGGTTGAAGTACAGTTTTTGCACTACCTGAATAAAGCCTTTTTTAATTCCAACCCTAGACATAGAAGCCCACAGAAATTGCCAGGAGGCCCTATCAAAAGCCTTCTCAGCGCCAAAAAGGACCAATGCCATAGGGTCTCCTGCAACTTCCGTACTATCAAATAGGGTGATCACTCTCTGGATGTGGTTAATAGTTAATCTCCCTTGTACAAAACCATGCTGGCACTTAGCAATTACTTTATGGATAATAGGCGCAATTCTATTCGCCAGAACTTTCAAATATATTTTGTGGAAAAGTAAATTTTGCCATGTTCTGTGTCCCTACGTGTCATCCATCATATGTTATGTGTGCATGACCAATATGCATATGTTATTCCCCATGTCCGATCAAAGACGCAATTATAGTTGTGTCCACCTCTGATATGCCATTTCCCAGTCCTCATGAATAATATGAGTGTCAGGCCTATGTAAAGTTATGTTGCCACGTTTCTTAGTGTGCACGTTATTTCATTATAAAGTCCCCGTTTCCAGGCCTCAAAAGGGCCCGGACATCAGATTCAGCTCCTGTCTCCTGAAGCCTCGCTGAGGAGCAATCCAGCCCCCACCTGTATCCTCGACCTTTCACTTACTTCCTGCCTCGCAGTGCCCGGTGCAGCTTGACTCTGCCTCTGAGTCTGCCAAGACTATGTTATGATTCCCGTTATCGGTTTAGTCCTCCTTCTCTGCATTCCTAAGCTACTGAACTGCATCAATAGTTTCCGTCATTGTCTAGCCTATGCGGCTCCATGTTAAGAGAAATACTGTATTTAATGGTCATTTAATATTCTTCATCACGCACTACATGTAGAATAATGCATGCTCTAGTCTTAGAGTTCGTTAGCTTTTCCCCTCATGACTTCTAGTTTATATCAACATGTTCCCTAAACATCAGATACTAGATAGGGTTTAGGTACATGTCGCTCCGACCCTCCAGACTTCAGTCTCTGCTCCTAGCACAGAGTTCATAGCCCCCAGCTTCTCCTCGTAACACGTCATTACCAGTTTGCGCGCACCATCAGGTTAGAGGTCCCGGCTCCTTAGGTAGCCCCCTCCTATGTTTCCGCCCATTCATGACATATTCTGTTACGTTTGCATCACATGTCTGAGTTACACCTTCTTTTTACTCTTATCTTTCGCGACTGCTACACGTCACGCCTTCTGCTCCACCCACTGCTACGCCTACTGCAATGTAATGCTATGTGTTTGCGCTATGTATATATGCTCGTGTATTGTTATTAAAAGTTAGCGCGCGCTCATCCCAGATCCAGCCCCAGCAGCTGCTGGGCCCTGTCATCCTATTCCTATGCAGGTTGTCCTGTTCCTGTCCTTATGCTGTATTAAAACCTGCAAAACTCCTACTACCTCGAATCTTGACTCTTATTTATTGAGCTATCTGTTATTCATTCATTCATTCAAAAATAGATCCGGTATTATTTATTTATATACCACATAATGGCGCCCGAATAGGGACTTGCCCTTTCCCCACGCGTCGGTGAAGCCACGCCGACCCCCTGACCCTCTGCAGTCGTGACGGAACTCTTCTGCGCAGTGGCAGATATTTCTGCTCAAGTATCCCTCAGGCCCACGGAGGAGACGGAGGAGGCGGTCCAGCATCCAGACGAGACGGTGGAGGAACGCGGCGAGTCCCGACCAGAGCCCAAGCCAAGAGTCCAAGGTCCGAGGTATCCGGAGGTCCACCCGTAACTGAAGTCCGAAGTCCGAAGTTCGTCGTCGTAGCAGTCCAGTCCAGTCCGAGGCCTTCCGTTCTTGCTGCCCGGTGAGTACCGTTACTGGGGTGGTATCTAGACAGGGTCAATTTAATTGACTCTGGTCTGTGGGTTGGTGGTACACAGTCCCACAAACGAAGTGTTCACTTCGGTGGATACGGGTCCTGACGTGTCTCTTTAAGAGACCGGTAAGTTTCGTACTGTTTCAGCAGTGCATCTAGTTTCTGTTCTAGTCAGTTCTGTTCTCGAGAAATTTCAAGTATTTTCAGGTGGTATTCTGTTCGAACTGTTATTTTAACTGTTTTTCATGTATTCTAATGTCGTGGTATGAATGGGAAATAAGTATCGTGTTTATTGTGTATTGTATTGTGTCTAGATTACAGTTCAGTCATGCCTATATTTTCCAAGTTACGTCAGTTAAAGACTAGAAAGGGTCTGCTGGAAGCAGCAGTTCCCGTCCCGCCTAGGGACAGTCCAGGTCACTTTATGTATCAGAAGCATGGCATAAGCGCCATATTGTATCTAGATTTATGGGTAGAGTATACCAAACAGTTAGAAGAAAAGTATAGATGGCCCGTATCGGGTACATGGGATGCCGAATGCATCATGCGAGTAGAGGAGGCATTATGGAAAAAGAAAGCCAGACAATCACAGAAAGATGCCATCGAGTTATGGCGCAAAGAAGCTCATAAAAGAACCGAAAAAGAAATCAGAAAGTCAGAACTAAGTAGAGAATCCCAAGAACGAGCCCAAGAAAGAGAATTAATCGAGATAGGTGAACGAGTTAGAACTGAGCAATCAGACAGACAGAGGAATGCCCTCATTAAGGGTATGTATCCTCTTCTTGCTGAGGGCTTGCCAAAAGCGACCCCAGAGGCATCCAGTAATTTCCCGCCACCATTAGTTCCGACCAAGCTACGTCACAAACCGACCGCAGCTGATATTTTTATTTCGTCCTATCTGGACGACACAGTCCCCGAATATGCAAATCCTGTTCGCGCTCCGCCAGTCCCTGTAAATCAGGTAATTCCTGCTCCTCCAGACACCGGGGTGCCCTTAACAGCCCCCCCGGGTCAGCCCGCCATACAAGTCCAGCCCACGTTACAATTACCGACCCTGCCAGGACGGAAAGCATCAGTTGATGATTCTAGTTTAGGGGCCGCAGGAGGAGGTCTTCCTCAAACCCCGCCGCCATACAAGCGTTTATCAGCACTCGAATTACATGCTCAAGCATCACAGCGTACTCCTAAAAGTAATAAGTCTGTTGCAGAGATTAGGCAAACCCTTGGCGAATGTGTCTATGACCCAGTCCCAGGCGAGTTTAATATGGTTTTATATTCCGTACGCGTAAGGAGAGTGACCGAGTATCTAGTCACCCTGCCGAATATGAAAGAAGATCTAGACAGGATATATCGTTTCATCCGTACAGGGGATGACCCACAAAGTATTAGTGATGCCATGTCTCAAAGGAAAGCCGAGATTCAGCGCATGATATTAAAGTTCCTAATTAACTGTCTAATAAGAGAACAGGATTACCCGTCTAAAGACCCGGAAGAAATGAAAACTCTAACAAAGTGGAGTGATAATATAGCCGAAGGAAAGCACAATACCATTGGTGCCATGGAAAGTATGTACAAGAAAATCCGTAGAGAGATAATAAAGATACACGAACAGCGTAAAGCAGCCCAAGTAAGCGAGAAAGAAAGTATCTCTGATCCTGAAGAGGAAGACGACGAGAATACTGCCAGAATAGCGTATGTAGGAAAATCTAGATTTCCAGATCGCCATTTACGTCTAGAACACAAGTCTATTTTCCATCATCCAGCACCAGAACAAGGTTCCCTAGAACAAGTATTTCAAGCTACCGATCACATTCTGAAATCACGAATCGGTTATAGTGAGTTAAGTACTATGCATGAACAGGAACTAGTCCGATCAGCAGTCAGATGGATTACTGATTCTACCACTTTTCCAGACGAAATAGTGGCACAAATGTTTCTGAAAATGCCCCCAGCCGAGCAGCGACTGGTGGGTATGTATATGATCCAGCACCTCATTACTCTGTATGAGGGTCAGCACTCTGATCCAGGCCCGTTACATGATATCCTGAACGAGTTACTCCAGTACAAATGGAGAGGTCTAGGTACCGATTTAATTAGTGTCATTCTAGAACAGCGCCACAAATATAGAACATTCTTAAACCCGCATTTTGTTCATGTCTCACCCCCAGAAAGTAAATCATTCTACATAGACAGACAGAATCCGTTACGAGAAGTCCACCCAGTCAGAGGAGCGGGTGGCGAAATGCAGCGAGTGTTTGTATACACTCCGATCACAAAGATGGAACTTCTCGAAATGAAGAAATTAATTCCCTGCCATGACAAAGATCCAGCAGGGTTCCATAGAGAATTAAAAGACATGCTCCGTATGGGAGAATACACTTACCCAGATATCATTAAAATGTTAAAGGTCCTGTTGCCCGCAGGGGTGTATGAAAAGCTAAAGGAAAAAGAATGGGAGGTGGGAGAGAAAAAGATAGATTGGACAGTCCTAGAAGCAGAAGACAAGGCACGAGTACCAGGTACCGGTCTAGGAGATAAATGTAAAGAATTACCAGAATTATTAATTCAAGTTTTACCCAGATTATTGACAACTAGAAAAGAAGACTGGGATGCAATCTCAGCCTGTAAACAGAAACAAGATGAAGATATTAGTGATTTTTACTCTAGGTTTGAAAAGTGCTTTAGTATCAACAGTGGCCTCAAGACAAGTAGTGAGTCATACCCTCACCTTTTCGTTACTAAATTAGTCGAGAATTCAAGTCCACAAGTTAAAAACCGAGTTTTGAAAGTCGAAAGCACCTGGCAAGCAAATACTCCGTCCCAGATGCTCCAGATGCTCCAGTACCACCAGAATAGAATCAGGGAAGAGCAAGAACACGAGAGAAAACGTATGAAAGACACGAAAATGAAAGTGCTAGTTGCACAATCTGTTCCTCAAGACAGTCAGAAGAGGGGTCCGAATCAAGCCAGTCATCCTGCAGCTCCCGTTAAAGGGAACTGCAATTATTGTAAACAACCAGGTCATTTTATAAATGAGTGTGCAGTTCTGAAACACAACATAGCTACTGGTAAGACTAAAGAAAGACCACGTCCGCCTAGACAGGAACAAGTTTCACGGATTCCTCAGCCACAGAATGCACAACAGACAGTTACAGTACCGCAGCCTATTGCTGCAACACAGCATGTTACATCGCAGATGTACCAGTATGCACAGTCTGAGTATCCAGAGTACCAGCCATATTCATGAAACAGCCTAGAGAGGGAGGTAGGCTTGCCTCTCATCGAGATACCTGTAGATCAAGAAGGTCCCTATGTTCACAGTCAAGTATTAGGGAAAGACAGAAAGTTTTTGATTGATACAGGGGCAAGTAGGACCACAATTAGTCATGCCGAAGTTCCAGGGGCTCCGCTCTCAGGCTCAAGAAATGTTTCCCTTGGATTTTCAGGAAAGCCTATCGTTAATGAGATTTCAAAGCCAGTCACTCTAGAAGTAGGTCCATTGTCCCGCACTACTGATCTGTTACTTACTAAGTCATGTCCAGAAAATCTATTAGGCATTAAAACACTGAAAGAGTTAGGTGCCGTTATATGTTGTTCCCCGGAGGGAATACGATTGTTCCTACGTGACTTTAAGGGTCACTATGTATTACGAGATTTTGATTCCAGACTGTCTAAGGTTCCGCAGCATTTATGGGCGCAAGGTCCAACTGATGTAGGTTATATGCAAATCACACCCCATCGTGTGACTCTCAAACCAGGTGTAGTGTTACCACGAATCAGGCAGTATAGATTGCCACCTGAGGCTGTAGCAGCCTTATCCAAAATTATAGACGAGCTCATGGCTCAAGGAGTAGTTGTAGAAACTGACTCCAATGTATGTAACTCTCCGATCATTCCAGTCATGAAGCGTACTGATCCAAATGCACCCCCAGTATATCGATTAGTGATTGACCTACGAGAGCTTAATAAATGTATTATTCCGCAGTACCCAGTTGTCCCAGATATCTCTTCCCTATTGACAGCTATTGATTCCGAAGCCACGTTCTTCACTGTCATAGACCTCAAGAATGCATTTTTTAGTGTTCCCATTCATCCAGACAGCCAGTTTCTTTTCGGATTCTGTTTAAATGGAAGGAGCTATATGTTCACACGCGCTCCTCAAGGTTTCACAGAAAGTCCTAGTATTTACAGTCAAGCACTCAAGAGACAACTAGACAACATTCACATGCCAACTGACACTGCCCTGCTCCAGTATGTCGATGATCTACTGATCACAGCCCGTTCTGAACGTGACTGCGAGCGAGCATCCCTGACGGTTCTGTATTTCCTAGCCGAGATGGGGCACAAGGTGTCCCCTTCGAAGCTTCAATTCTGTGTCCAGCAAGTGGTCTACTTAGGACACTTGCTGTCCAAGAGGGGTAGGCAGTTGACACCAGACCGTATCCAGTTAATAGCGAGTCTTCCCCAGCCCAGAACCCAGAAGGAGGTACGTGCCTTTATCGGCCTTACTTCTTATTGCAGACAATGGATTCCTCAGTATGCATTTCTAGCCAAGCCAATGATACAGTTAACGACACAGGAGGCAGCCGTATCGACTGTTCTCCCTTGGACATCTGAACATACACTTAGTTTCAACGAGTTAAAGAAAGCTTTATGTCAAGCTCCAGTTCTAACGACACCGAACTACAGTAAGCCTTTTACACTTTTCGTTACTGAACGTGAAGGTACAGCATTATCTGTTCTCACACAAGATCAAGCAGGACAATACAAGCCCTGTGCTTATTTTTCTAGCACATTAGATCCAGTCGCCCAGGCTTTGCCCGCGTGCCTCAAGTCAGTTGCAGCCACAGCACTAGCTATCAGACAAAGTGATTCCATAGTTTTAGGACACTCCTTGACAGTACAAGTCCCACACTCCGTGGAAGTTCTTTTAAACCGAACACAAACTCAGCACTTGACAATTGCACGTTTAACAGGTTATGAATTGACACTGTTCCAGCCACACATAGAAATCAGACGCTGCAACGTTTTGAATCCTGCTACACTGTTACCATCAGTTAGTTCAAATTCTGCCGTACACGACTGTGTGGAAGTAGTCAACATTACGACAAAGCCAAGACAAGACCTGACAGACATTCCGTTACCAGATCCTGACCTGACACTTTATGTGGATGGTTCATGTATGAGGACTAGAACAGGAGAACTAGTAGCCGCGTATGCAGTGACTACTGACACTGAAGTTATTGAAACACACCGTATTGATACCCTGTCCGCTCAAGCAGCAGAGCTAGTTGCTCTGACACAAGCCTGCATACACGCCAAGAACCTGAAAGTTAATGTTTACACAGATTCACGTTACGCATTTGGAGTTGTACACGACTTTGGAGTGCTCTGGCAAGAGAGAGGTTTCATGACTTCTCATGGAACCAAGATTCAGCATGGTCTCCTTATTCAAGCTCTGTTAGATGCCATACATTTACCGACATCCATTGCTATCATGAAATGCAAAGCACATACGAAAGTTACTGACATTATTTCCCAAGGTAACGATCTAGCAGATCGCACAGCCAAGCTTACAGCACAGACTCCAGACATTCCAGTTAACATGACACACACTCCAGATCTGACTACATGTATGACCGTTAAGGACCCTACTCAAGATGTCATAGATATCCAGTTACATGCTACTCCCGATGAAATCAAGAAATGGTCTGAACAAGGAGGGGTCCAGACAGATCAAGGATGGTTAACAAAGGGTAGGACCGCATGGTTTCTCCCCGACTCTATGGTTCAAGTCATCATTAATACCGCACATAGTCCAGCACATTTAGGAGAAAAAGCAATGTTAGACAGTATCCAGAACATTTGGTTCAACAAGCATTTACGAGCTGCAGCCAAGCAGAAGGTCCGTACCTGTATGATATGTTGTCAGTTTAATCCAGGTAAAAGTGTCCCGGTGGAACAAGGTGGTTTCCAGCCTCCTGACCACCCTTTTGAGGTCCTCCAGATGGATTATATTCAGATGGAGCGATGTCGAGGTTTCAAGTATGTCCTTGTAGTTGTATGCGCTTTGTCCAGATGGACAGAAGCATATCCAGTCCCAGATTACACAGCCGCGACCACTGCCAAGCAGTTGGTTCGTGAATTCTTCCCTCGATATGGACTCCCTAGAGTCGTATATTCTGATAACGGTCAGCCATTCTCATCTGAACTGATGAAGCACGTGTCCCTGTTGTTGGGGTACCAGTGGAAGTTTCATTGTGTACGCCATCCTGAAGCAGCCGGTCTAGTCGAGAGACATAATCAGACTCTGAAAATCCGAATTGCCAAAATATGTAAAGATAAGGGTGTGGACTGGCTAGTAGCTCTGCCAGTTGCTTTGTTTTATATGCGCATGGTCGCACATTCCAGATCAGGTCTGTCCCCGTATGAGGTCGTTTTCGGCCGCCCCCCTAACATGTGGGGTACCCCTAGACCCCGAAGTATTACTGATGTTTCATGTAATATGCTGACAGATTACCTAGCTTCCTTGATGTCTGCCCTCAACTCATGTCGTTCACAGGTTGCCGCCGCATTTCCAGACAATACCGAGGTGGCACCGCATGAGATCGTTCCAGGTTCGATGGTGCTCGTCCGGAACTTTGACAGATCAAGTCCGCTGGAGCCACGTTGGAAGGAGCCCCGTCAGGTCCTCCTCACCACCCGTACAGCTGTGAAATTGGAAGGACGCCGCGGCTGGGTGCACCTTTCGCACGTCAAGAAATTCTACGGATTGAAACCGGTCTCTAAAAACATTTCCCAGGATATCAAGACTTGTCAAAACATTGTTCCTAAGGACTGTCCCGCAAATGACATTGACACAACCCCTCCCCTGTTAGAGAAAACTCCGCAGCAGGAGTATAAGCAAAAACTCCGGTCTAGTAAAATAAGTCAGTCAGTTTGATTGTATAAGTCCTCCCCTAGGTGAAACGGTTAGACTGTTTCTGACATGTATAAAATAGACCCCCATAGTGAGAGAGTTAGTCAAAACTCAAACCAATGTATCGTTTTTCTAAGTTTCATATTATTTCTCAGCCTTTTGATTTCCTGCACTAGTTACGCATTTTTCCTGTGTTTTCCAGTTCCTCATGTAAATAAGCCTTCTAATGTTACAGTAGAACACACGTTTAGTGATCTGCCTCCTCACGAATATTCATACCGCCTCGCTATGCGTAACAATACATTTATCCGCATGTTACATTATTCACACCAGACCAGCAATGCCACTAATTGTTGGGTGTGTGGTCGACTCCCCCCTTTCCAGACACCGAAGGGAGTTCTGCCACTCTTTCCTTACATTTTTTCACATAATGGTTCATGTGGAGCATGGTCCATGTTAACGTCATCCTCAACTGATATGTCCCTTCTGAACAGTACATGTTTTCCAGACAAGCAAGGTTTCCCCCACAGAACAGGTATAGATCTAGAAAATGAAGTGTATAATTTAGGTAATTATTCGTCGAATTTCATGGTCCTGAATGTTCAGTCTGATACTACTCCAGACTCACCTGCTATTTCAGTACTACCAGTCAAAGGCGAATTATGTGTTCGTAATTATGGTTCTGTACACGTAGGACATAGTGATTGTACTACTATTATCCAGTATAGTGACAGTGGGAAATCTATTTTTAAAGCTTCACGTCATTCTTATTTCGTTTGTGGTCAAACTGCATATGTTCGTCTGCCCCTCGATTGGGAGGGAACCTGTTACATTGCCTTCCTACTGCCACCTGTTTTCCTAGCCCCACCTGACTACCATAGGAATTCCTTCCTAGTACATACTAGACACAAGAGAAACCTCCCGATTGTCGATTATACTGAAACTGCTGCAGAGCAATTCATTGATATTGATAAAGGTGTTTTCCCTTATTTAGGTACAGTTGTAAACAGTAAGCTAATCCGTAGGTTAACAA
Source organism: Lissotriton helveticus (assembly GCF_964261635.1). Classification (NCBI taxonomy): domain Eukaryota; kingdom Metazoa; phylum Chordata; class Amphibia; order Caudata; family Salamandridae; genus Lissotriton; species Lissotriton helveticus. The sequence goes on along the minus strand of NC_136059.1, from coordinate 357,016,137 downwards.
GAACCCTTGAAGCTGTAGTAGATGAGACTGCCTCCGCTCTAGGTAACTTAACCGAAGAGCAATCCTTTATGAGAATTGTTGTGCTCCAGAATCGTCTCGTCCTTGACGTCATACTGGCCGATAGGGGCGGGGCCTGTAGAGTCCTCGGATCCAGTTGTTGCATTTTCATTCCAAATAACGCGCCGTCTGTTTATTCAGCTATAACCAGACTTCATAAAATTGCCCATCTATTACACCAAGATCCAGGCACCTGGACATGGTCCGGTTGGTTCTGGAATATAATTTCCGCCTGGGGATGGAAAGTCCTGTCCTTTCTAGGTATAGCAGCAGCGATCATATTCAGCTGCTGCCTCTGTATACAATGTGGCCCTGCGATTTGCGGCATGTGTGCTACCTCTTGTATTCCTAGTCCCAAGCCCCGTTCTAAATCCCGTTCCAGGATAATTCGAGACGAGCAAATGGTACTGTATGAAATGATAGATGGTATCATGAATATTGATGTTTCCTGATGGAAACGTAGTGACAAGGAGGGAATGTGGAAAAGTAAATTTTGCCATGTTCTGTGTCCCTACGTGTCATCCATCATATGTTATGTGTGCATGACCAATATGCATATGTTATTCCCCATGTCCGATCAAAGACGCAATTATAGTTGTGTCCACCTCTGATATGCCATTTCCCAGTCCTCATGAATAATATGAGTGTCAGGCCTATGTAAAGTTATGTTGCCACGTTTCTTAGTGTGCACGTTATTTCATTATAAAGTCCCCGTTTCCAGGCCTCAAAAGGGCCCGGACATCAGATTCAGCTCCTGTCTCCTGAAGCCTCGCTGAGGAGCAATCCAGCCCCCACCTGTATCCTCGACCTTTCACTTACTTCCTGCCTCGCAGTGCCCGGTGCAGCTTGACTCTGCCTCTGAGTCTGCCAAGACTATGTTATGATTCCCGTTATCGGTTTAGTCCTCCTTCTCTGCATTCCTAAGCTACTGAACTGCATCAATAGTTTCCGTCATTGTCTAGCCTATGCGGCTCCATGTTAAGAGAAATACTGTATTTAATGGTCATTTAATATTCTTCATCACGCACTACATGTAGAATAATGCATGCTCTAGTCTTAGAGTTCGTTAGCTTTTCCCCTCATGACTTCTAGTTTATATCAACATGTTCCCTAAACATCAGATACTAGATAGGGTTTAGGTACATGTCGCTCCGACCCTCCAGACTTCAGTCTCTGCTCCTAGCACAGAGTTCATAGCCCCCAGCTTCTCCTCGTAACACGTCATTACCAGTTTGCGCGCACCATCAGGTTAGAGGTCCCGGCTCCTTAGGTAGCCCCCTCCTATGTTTCCGCCCATTCATGACATATTCTGTTACGTTTGCATCACATGTCTGAGTTACACCTTCTTTTTACTCTTATCTTTCGCGACTGCTACGCGTCACGCCTTCTGCTCCACCCACTGCTACACCTACTGCAATGTAATGCTATGTGTTTGCGCTATGTATATATGCTCGTGTATTGTTATTAAAAGTTAGCGCGCGCTCATCCCAGATCCAGCCCCAGCAGCTGCTGGGCCCTGTCATCCTATTCCTATGCAGGTTGTCCTGTTCCTGTCCTTATGCTGTATTAAAACCTGCAAAACTCCTACTACCTCGAATCTTGACTCTTATTTATTGAGCTATCTGTTATTCATTCATTCATTCAAAAATAGATCCGGTATTATTTATTTATATACCACAGCCAGAACTTTCAAATATATTTTTGAATCCGCATTAATGCAAGTAATAGGGTGGCATGAGTCTAGCTGCTCTGGAGGTTTGTTCTTCTTGGGGAAAATAACTATATTTGCCCTGGACCAGGAGTTTAGAGGCTGACCACCTTTAAAAATGTGTATAATTAAATCAAGTAAAATTCTTTTGATTTGATCTAGAAAGACTAGCTAGATAGAATTCCGAAGGGATACTATCCAATCCGGTTGGTTTCCCTTTCAGCAGGTTTTTGATTGAAGTTAAGATTTCTTCTATATTAGGGGCCTCCTCTAAAGTAGCCTGATTCTTCATCATCAAACGTGTCGTTAACTCCACTATCTAAGTATCTTTCAATATTTGCTAGGTCCCCCTCCCCCGTATACAGATCCCGATAAAACCGCCAAAAAGCCTCTCTAATATGTTCAGGGTCGGATATTTGGCCTTCCAAAGGGTCATATATTTCGAGTATAAAATTAAATGAAGCCTGTTGCCTCATACGTACAGCAAGCTGATGGCCAACTTGCTCATTTACCTCATACAGCATTTCTTTTTGTGATATTGCTTTTTTAACAGCTTTAGCAGCAAAAATATTTGTGATTGCGGCCTTAGCGATTGCCACCTGGCTTTGTGTTTTTGTTAATTCTTCTACCCCTTTGTTCCCTCTTGTCACCCTTATCAATTCTTTTTCGGCCAACCTAAGGTTTTCCTGCAGTCCCCTCATAGATTCCCTATCCAGTTTGTTGACCTTTAGTGAATATTGCATCGTCTCTCCGTGAACCCCTGCCTTTAGGTCCTCCCACACTACTTCAATTGATACACTCCCGATAGGATCACTTATAAAGTTAGGGATCCACTCTCTCATGTGAGCACAATATTTGTCATCTAAAAGCAGGGACTTCTCAACAGTCCAGGATCTCGGTGTTGTGTTTCCTGGTGCCATATCTAAAGTGCAGATTAGAGGGTTATGGTCTGATAGGATTCGAGGCAGCTTCTCCATTTGGCACTTAGATTTGAGTGAATTAGACATCAGTATATAATCTTTTCTTACATGGGTATGATGCGGGTTAGAAAAAAAGGTATACCCTGGATCATTAGGTTTGGGAGTCTGCCAGCCATCCACTAACCCATGCTTATAACACATATACTTCAACGCCTTAAACACTTTAGGTTTGCGGCCGATATATTGCCAGTCATCCTTTATGGACCAATCATTGGGAAGGTTGATACTAAAGTCCCTGCAAATCATTAAAAGTAGAGGCCAGTGCGTGAGCTCGTTGGAAATCTCATCAAAGACTGATGAATCATCACTATTGGTTCCATATATTGCGCAAAGTGTTAACTTTTGCCCCTTTTCATATTGGGCTTCTGTGACTGCCCAGCGGCCAAATTTATCAGCTTAAGAATGATTAAAAACATACTCACTGCCCTTGGCTAGAATAGCAACCCCCCCCCCCGCACCCGAGCCCCCTGTGACGTTGCACAAATCAGTCTATACCCTAGTTTGTTTAAAATATGCATTTGTGAATCCTCTATGTGTGTTTCTTGTAACCAAACAATATTTGTGCCCAAAGCTTGTAATCCTACCGCTACTATGTGCCTTTTTTTAATATCGTTTAACCCACAGATATTTAAGGATAAAGCTCTTAACACCCCCATCCCATTTAAATATGTGATCCGGATATTTGCTCTAAGTTTTGCATAGCCCATTTGTTACTCTGTATCTTGGTATTACCATCATACCCGTTTAGCCTATTGAGTTTTCTCGTACTCTTTTTAACAACCTGCCTGACCCACCACACTCCCGACTCACTCCCACCCCTCCACCCTCTGCCACTTTTGGAGTTCACCTGGCCACCACTGGGTCAGGGGTTTGACATCTGCCAAGCAGAACCCCGCGCGCCCGCTGAGGTTCCCCCCCTACGAAATCCCGTTCTGTAGAATTTATTTATTTATTTATTTATTTATAGTGTTTTATATAGCGCGAACAAGACCCGTAGGTATCAGAGCGCTTAACATATAAGATTACAGATTGACATTATAGTAGCAATTATAGCAGCAAAACAGATATGGAGGTAGAAGGCGGTATGCTATCTAGGGTGATTAGATAGAAGATTACATATTAACATAGAAGATTACAGATTGACATTATAGTAGCAATTATAGCAGCAAAACAGATATGGAGGTAGAAGGCGATATGCTATCTAGGGTGATTAGATAAATATATTCCTAACGCCTGTGCAATTAGCATTAAGAGGTGCATATGGTTTAGCTTGTGTCATAGTCATACCATCAAGTTCGATGAGGTAGGGTTACATATTATTATCAGTCCAGTTATCAGAGTAATTAGCAATAAGAGTTGAATGGATATAGCTAGTAGCAACGATCATAAATATTAACAAGTTAAGGTAGAGGTAATATCTTTTGGGTGTGAGACATAGTGCAGAGATCACCTAAATATGAGGTAGCAATAGAGTGTAAAGCCGAGGCTTGAGCGGTAATCAGTCATTTGTCTTATTGGTCTTCCGATTATTCATGATGATTCCAATCCTCTTTGGCGTAAATGTTCATACCAATGGTCTGTGGGCGTTTCTATGTAGGGTATTTACTCATCATGTGGCTTTTCAGTTCCCTTTTAAATGCTGCAATATTTTGAATCTTCCTGATGTAAGGAGGGAGTGAATTCCAGACTCTGGGGGCGGCTCCCGAAAAAGCTCGGTCATAGGTCTTTTTTTTCCTGAAGAAGGCCGGCCGCAGTAGCAACTCTTTAGCGCTTCTAGTTGATCTGTTACCTCCCGATAGCTTAATTTTCTTGGCTAGATATCTCGGCGTGTTGTAGTGGACCGCTTTGTGTGTGATACAGGCCATCTTCATTTTAATTCTAGCATCGTAGGGTAACCAGTTTAGTGCCTTCAGGTGAGGAGATATGTGATCGAATTTCCTCGTTCCCGTGATGAGTCTTGCCACTGCGTTGAGACAGGCTTTTAGTGGTGCAGTGGATGTTTTCGGTAGGCCAGCTAACGTGGTGCAGCCATATTCGATCCTCGAGATAACTAGCGATTGGATAGCAAGTTTTAGATCTGCTTCTGAGATAAAGGGTTTCAGTTTTCTTAGATAGTTCAAGTGGAAACGGGCGCTCTTGGCCATTGAGTTGATGTGTTCTTTCATGTCGAGGTTCTCGTCTAATGTAATTCCTAGTGATTTGGCTGAATTAACTAGGGTCGGAGTGCAGTTAAGCGCAGTCACCAATTTCGCCCATTCCTTTGCCTCTGTGTGACTCCTTGTCGGTGAGATTAACAGGAATTCTGTTTTATTGGCATTAAGTTTCAGGTGATTGGCTGTTAGCCATTGCAACGCTCTCTTTAGAGTTTCATTCATAAGGTCAATGTCATCACTGCAGGCAATCTTCATATATATTTGCGTGTCGTCTGCGTACATGTGGTAGGAGATCTGTGATTTTCGAAGAATCTCCGTGAGAGGTTCTACATACAAGTTGAATAGATCTGGGGATAGCGTTGAACCTTGAGGGACCCCTATTGCGTTAGGGCACGGAGAAGAGATTATTTGGTTGACCAGGAATAGCTGAGTCCTGTTCTGCAGGAAGGAGTTAAACCAATTCAGTACGTTTCCAGATAAACCCATCCTGTCTTGTAGTCTGGTCATCAGTATCTCATGATTTACCGTGTCAAATGCTGATGACAAGTCTAGGAGGATCAGTAGGCACGCATGATTTTGGTCAAGGGCTTGTAAGGCGTCATCAACAATATGTAAGATCGCAGTTTCAGTGCTGTGCCCTGTTCTGAAACCTGATTGGCAGTCATCTAGTAATGAGAACTTAGTGATGTGTTGACTCAGTTGGCCTTGCACGCATTTCTCAATAAGTTTGGCCAGTAAAGGGATGTTGGTCACTGGTCGATAGTTATTCGGGTCTGTTGCATCCGCTGTCCGTTTTTTGATGATGGGAACTACCTGCCCCGTTTTTAGGCAGTCAGGGAGGGTCCCTTGTGCAAGTGAGGCATTTATTATCTCAGTCCAGATCGGAACTAGAGTGTGGCTGATTTCTCTTACACATTTTGCCGGTAGCGGGTCTTGGTAGTGGTTGTTAGGTCTAAGTTCCGCTAGCGTTTTGGCGATCTTTCCCTGGTTATATAGTTCAAATGTGTCCCAATTTGCCTTATTTTTTGTTAGAAGATCTTCCGTTGTCGCATTCGCCTCATTTTTAGATGAGGGAAGGGTCGTGAGGTTAGCCGCTGCACTTGTGAGCTCAACTTCTAGCAGTTTAGTTTTTTCCGTGAAAAATGAGGAGAATTCCTCGCAACTTATGGGATTTTTTGGGTTCTCTTGAGCCGTTTTGGTTAGTTTATTTGACTGTTGTTTTAGGATCTCGAAGAGTTTTCGAGGTCTGTTTATGGCATTGTCCAGTTCAGCCCTTATAAATTCTTTTTTGGCGTTGGTTATCTTTAAGTTATATTGTTTTCTGGTTTTTCTGAGGGCCTTCAGTTCGGGGGAGGAGGGATGTTGTCTCCATTTCCTTTCAGCCATTCTCAGTTTTCGCCTGTCCTCGTTCAGTGCCTCATTAAACCAAGGATTTTTAGGCTTTTCCGAGACTCTTTTCAATTTTTGAGGCAAGGTGTCATTGACTATATTACCGATCGAGGTTATGTAGTGATCAGTCAGCTCATTGACATTCTGCCTGTTGTTACGAGGCTTCAGGTCTTTCTCACATCTTTCAACCAATAGTTCAATATTAGCTTCTTTTGTATCTCGTATCAGTTTTTTGACCTTGCGGGGTTGCATGTTCCTGCCCTTTTTCATTGTAGGTATCGCGAATGTTATAGCGTGATGGTCAGACCAATCACACGGGTCTATAGCGATGATTGAAGTCTCTTTGTTTCTAGAAATTATCCAGTCTGAAGTCGCTCCTTGTGAGTGAGTGGGCTGGTTGCATACTTGAGTGAGGTTTAGCTCATTGAGGAAGTCTTTAATCGATTTAACCATTTTGTCATTGCCGTCGTCCCAATGGAGGTTAAAGTCACCTAGGAATATGTTGTTGGCATCCGGGTTAGAGTTGGCAGTTATGATCTCTATAAGATGCTCTGTGAACTTTGCGTTATCTCCAGGTGGGTGGTAGAACGCATGTAGGTTGTAGCTTTGATTATTTGGTGATCTTATGTTAAGACCAAGGTATTCACAGGATTGGGTCGGATTGGAATTGGTTGACCTCGATCTCTGAGCGGTGAATGCACGCTATACCTCCTCCCACTTTCCTTGGTCTGTCTAACCTGACAATGTTATATTGTGGTGGTACTAGAAGATCCATGGTAGGAGAGGATGATTCATTGAGCCATGTTTCCGTGAGGATGGCCAGGTCGATTTCCTTGTTGATGATTAGGGCGGCTATGTCTGATGCATGTTTATTTGCCGAACAACAGTTAAGTAGTAGGCAGTTCAGTGTTTTCTGTGAGTTGATGCTGTTTCCATTTTCGGTTTCGGTTGCATTTACCTGGATATGTTGTAAGTTGTGGTGGATTGCTTTCCTATCATTCTTTCTGGACGTTCTATTAGGGTCAATAGGTACAATTTCGATAATCTCTTCCTTTCTCGGAGCCGGTTGTTCATAAGATCGAAGTAGGGCAAGAGCTTCTTCGTTTGGTATGGGATTGGTCCTGTTTGGTCGGTTGGGTCGTAGTACTAGATTTTGGATGTGTGTGACCTTAGAGTTCGTATTTATCGTCATCTCCCAGATTTTCCCAATTGTCTGTGAAACTTTCATCGAGTCTTGTGCCATGTTGCTTATTAGTTTCTTGAACTCCTTGATTTCTTTCTGTGTTCGGGATGATTTCTTATGTGAGATAGATCTGGCAGTTTGCGTTCTGCATTTTGCTCTCCTCCGTGAATGGTCTGTTCTCATTGCCACACATCTTATCGTTGTATCCTTAATTTGGTTGTGATTCCTGACTCTATTAAGGGTGTCACCATTGTTTCCTATATTGTTAGGTGTAGGGGGTGTTTTTGTGGGTAAAGATCTGTGAGACTCTAGACTCGTATACGAAGGAGGTTGGGGAAGGTGGATAGCCTCTACCTTGTTCCTTTCGTAGTTCTCTTCATAGGGGGGCTCACTCTGAGCTGAGCTACCCTCTTCAATTGGAGTGGCCACGTGTGATGGCGGCAACGGCTCTTCCATTACGGTCTGGTTCTTCTCTTCGTTTCCAATGTTATTATACACCGCTATCCTTTCAGACTCATTCTCCGTTATTGCCATCGCCGTTTCAGATAAATCTCCGGAGTTAGAGATTTGATTGTTCCGGCGGTCAGTTAGATTGACATCTCTAGTGACAGGGTAGTTGTTGTCAGGTGTGATATCTGGTGGGGTCATGTTTTGTTGGTGATTTGGTCTTACTATATTTTGTTGGTGATTTGGTCCTACTATGGATTCCTTTAAAGTTTGGAAAGTTATCTCAAATTTCTCGAGTTCTTTGTTAGTTGCTTGTATCAGCACTATTCCCGTTTTATACATAGTAATGCATACTTCTGTATTACATCTTTTAGTTATTGAGGTCGTTATTTTTGTGCCATGTGGTATGTTTTTTACAGTTTTTGTGAACAGCATTTTTGTAATGGCATTACGCCATTTAGCTGTTTTGTCTGTGTAGAATATCAGGTCATTCATCATGATACCTTTAACTCTATCAAAATATGGGTCAGCGAACAGAGTGTCCGGATTTTTTCTCAATGTAGTATGTTTGAATTTTTTGGCAGCATTTTTGGATAGAGTGGAAGGATATTCTATATTCTTTGGATGAGACCCGGACGACCCTCGGTATCTTCCCTCCATTTCCGCTTCGCCTTCACGTTGTGGGTCTTCAGAAGCCTTTTGACTATTTTGTATTGTGTAGTTCCCTGCTGGTGTTTATACTGTGTAGTTCCTTGCTGGTATATCGTGAAGGATATAGGAATCTGGGTAACACCAGTACTACTGTTTCATGGTGGTAGATATAGTTTCTTTGTAGTTTGGTTAGTTCTTATTATACCTTAGTAATCATGTAAGATATAGAGGTTGGAGTTACTTCCGAGCTACAGTTTCGTAAAAAGTAAGTTTAGTTTCTCTGTAATGGGTATCCTCTGGTTCTTCCTTTGTAATTTATTTATTTATTATTATTTTATTATCCTTATTTTAATCCATACTTTGTAATTATGGTGCCATCTCCAGTAGTTAATTAATCCATTGACTATCCCTATTTGTGAAAGAGATTTGTCTAAGGAGACTCTAATTAATCCTTTGTAGTTGATCCTTTGTAGTTGTGTTAACTTCTTCTGATCGATCCTTTGTAATTATAGTCCCATCCACAGTAATTGAATTCGTTAATTGACTATCCCTATTAATGAGAAGGGTTGTCTGGTGATAAGATAGACAATGCAGGATGTTAGCTGAATCTGCATATTATTTCCTGAAGGGAAAAGGACTTTCTCTCTTTCACTCTTGAAGTTGTTTGGTCCCTTATCACTTTCTTCGTCCCTTCTCTCTATTCAGTCCAAGTTGTTTGGTCCTTTCTCTCTTTTCAGACCAAATTGGTTGGTCCCTTGTCGCTGTTCTTTGTCTGTTAGGGGGGGGTCGGGGTGTCTTACTTCCTTTCTTCAGGTCGCCGGTCCTCTTTCCCACGTCTATGTCTCTGAGTTGCTGATCAGCCGATTCGTTTCTCATTCAGATACATCAGATGTCTTACGCGGCCGCCATTTTAGGGTCAGGCGCGCCGCTTCTCATTCCCCTTCGCTTCAAAATCCCGCGTTTTCCCTTTTTCTTGTTCTAGGCGAGTTGAGCGCTGGAGGTGCTGCGCAGGGGGAGAGGATGACCATACCTTTCCCGATGTCCGACAGAAGCTATAAAAGGAAGGAAAGAAAAGCCTCCCTGCCAAACTATTCACCAAAAAGGAAAGAAAAATTCAAAGCAACAGCAAACCCCCCCCCTAAGGTTCTTAACATCTGATTCCTCGAATCGATACCACTATCTAGCTCACTTTATCGGGGCAGAGGAATTTCTAATAAAATAGACATTGCATTCATTACTTGTGTCCCGAGACGTCCTCTAAATACTTTTTAGCCTGAATTTCGGAGATGAAGCTGCGTGTAGCCTGAGTCTCGACCTGCGCTCAACTGTGGCTTGCGCAAAGTCAGGACTGGTAAAAAAAGTTCTTTTGTCGAAAGACCGCTTAATTATAGGTCTAGCCATGTCGTAAAGTGCTTGCCGGAGTAGGAAGTTACCAAAGAACAAAAGCATGGCACGAGGCCGGAGTAGGAAGTTACCAAAGAACAAAAGCATGGCACGAGGATGTTGTTGCTGTGCCGAGGTGCGTTTACCGGGAGATAGAGGGAACCTATGAGCTCTCTGAATTTCTTTATCCCAATCCCAGGATTGTAGCTATGGGAATGCTCCTTTGAGAAGCGTAGTACAAAAGGGGGTGGTGATGGACGGAGTATCTGAATCAATCAAACACTCACACCCAGTCAAACGATCTGGGTTTAATCCCTCACCGTTCTTTAGCCCACTCTGCCACCGCAGTTCAGACATGGCTATATGCAAATCAGTCTGACCCTGTGCCTCATGGGAACAGTCCAGCCCGAACTGCCAAGCCATGTCTTCCCTGGACCGGAAACAAGCTTCCGAGGACCGGTTTCTGGCATTCCAGCCGTCTTCAGCCCGGCTTGCTAGAATCCAGTGGCAAAGTGAGCAAAGGACTCACGTCTGAGCATACCCTGCCACACTTATGGCGGCCAACAGTGGTCCAAAAGGTACTGGATTCAGGCAAGCCGGGCTGAAGACGGCTGTAATGCCAGAAACCGGTCCTCGGAAGCTTGTTTCCGGTCCAGGGAAGGCATGGCTTGGCAGTTCGGGCTGTACTGTTCCCATGAGGCACAGGGTCAGACTGATTTGCATATAGCCATGTCTGAACTGGGGTGGCAGAGTGGGCTAAAGAACGGTGATGGGTCAAACCCAGATCTTTTGACTGGGTGTGAGTGTTTGATTGGTTCGGATGCTCCGTCCATCACCACCCCCTTTTGTACCGCTTTTGGCCGCCATAAGTGTGGCAGGGTATGCTCAGACGTGAGTCCCTTGCTCACTTTGCCACTGGATTCAGGCAAGCCGGGCTGAAGACGGTTGTAATGCCAGAAACCGGTCCTCAGAAGCTTGTTTCCGGTCCAGGGAAGGCATGGCTTGGCAGTTCGGGCTGGACTGTTCCCATGAGGCACAGGGTCAGACTGATTTGCATATAGCCATGTCTGAACTGGGGTGGCAGAGTGGGCTAAAGAACGGTGATGGGTCAAACCCAGATCTTTTGACTGGGTGTGAGTGTTTGATTGATTCGGATGCTCTGTCCATCACCACCCCATTTTGTACCGCCTTTGAGAAGCATAATCATGAATTTCCTGGGGTCGTCTTTTTCGACACCTTCTGGAATCCCCAGAAAACTGAGATTGTTATGCCTCTGCCGGTTTTCCTGTTCCTCCATCTTTCACATAAGGTCTTTGACAACACCCTCATGCTCATCATTCTGTGTTTTAAGCATGGTAACATCTTTTTCTAGTTGCTCTGTTTTTACTTCCACCGAAGCCATTCGATCTACAATTTCAGTGCAGGTTTTGCCCACCTTCCTGACTACCCCTTGCAGTTTCTTTTGCAACCGGGCGAGATCTGCAACTATCTGCTTTGGCTTCTGCCTGGAAGCTCTTAATAGATTGCAGAATATCTGTCAGAGCTGGCTAACTTCTTAGATTGCTGTGCTTTCCCATTTTGTCACTACCAGTGATTGCTTGATTACCACCGGAGGCTGCCGTGGAGTTGGAAAATACCGTGAGCGGGGTGTCATTATAATCCCACTTCTGATCTGTGGTGTCCTCTTTATCGGAAAAGTCACAATTCTTTTTATGACGGCCCCTATTTTTCTTCTTTTGTAGTTTTTCTAAGGCATGTTTATTCTCCTGAGGATCAGGATTAGAGCTGCTATACCACTTACTCCCTTCCTCTCCGCTTGACCAAGAAATGCTAATATCTGATAGCTCTGATTCCTCTGTGAGGGAGTAGAACTTGTCCTGGTTGTCAGGCGTTTTTGAGCATGTAATCTTGTAGTACATTGTTAGTGGCTTGTGATGTGAGTAAAGCATTTGGAGATTCTTCCGGGGTATTTTTGCTGCCACTTTGGGTGTTGATGCTGTCCAAAGGGCCCTCTTCTATCTGAGGCGAAGGTGTTACACTGTTTGCTTCATTGCTTTTGCCTGTGGGAAGGGGGTGTCTGGGGGCTGCAATTCGCTCAATACCACCGGTGAAGTCTGAACAATCAATCCTCCTTCAATCTGTCCCGTCGTCTCAGTTATCACTCCAGGGGTTTCTGCTGCACCAAAGCTGCTAGTGATCAAAGGCTGAGAGTATCCGGTTTCTTTGTGTAAACGAGACGGGCCTTTTTTTGTAGTTGCAGTGATCGCTGTGTCATTTTCCTCAGAATTCATATCAAAGCTCTCCCCTTTCTCTTCTTTCTTTCCCCCACCTTTGCCTTTCGTGCCCAGGGTGTCCAGCCTTTTCTGCTGTGTAATTACTAACGTTGTGCTAGACTGAGAGGATACAATTGCATTCTTTACTTTCCCGGCTCTCGCCCCTTTGCCTGTCATTCTTACTTGTTCATCGTAGCTGCTGACACAAAGTTGCACAGTGGATATGCCGGTTTGCATGAGATTCTCCGTAACGGCCACAGCGCTGTAAGATCTGATAGTTCTTCCTCTGGAGAAGGAGCGCGTGACTGCGCCTAGCTGTGCTCCTACGATTCAGCTGTACTGATGGAAGCTCACGCAGGCCAACGTGAATCTGGGAAGCCCGAGCCGGGCGGATGTTCTCGAGGCGGGGGAGATACGTGAGCTTGAGTCACAGCGTACAGGTAAGAGTTACGTGAAAGCCTCTAGAAGGGTTTTCCTGCTGCAATCCTTTAGAATTGGTGTGTTCTTGCAAAGCTCATAAATCTTCTAGCTTGGTTTCCCGACGGTGTTTTTTTTTTAAAAAATGATTTAGACAAATTTAAGGGGGATGCTCAGCGGAGCATCGCAGCGGCGATGTTAGTCGGACACCATCTTGCCTACAGCTCCCACTACGTGTTTCTTTCAGATGCACAAGTTACTTACCTTCGATATTGATATATCTGTAAGAAACATTAGTAGTGATAGATTCCTTACCCCTCCACCCATCCTCCCCGTTCTGCAAACTGATTTCTAGGGTTAAGGTCATCCCTTTCAGGGCCCTAGTATCATGGCACTAGTGGTCAGTATCTTGCATGGCTCTGCGTTCCTGGTGCAGAAAGTCGTGTACAGAACTGACGTCAGCGCGCGTTAGTGCGCGTGGGCGCGCCTAAGTAGCTCCGAGGACGTCATCACGGCACCAACGACGCATGCGGAGCCGCACAATAAAGCCTACAGACGCGCAGGGGTACTGCTGACGAAAAACTTTTCGGATCCAGTCTGACGCCTGGATGTAATTCTAAGGTAAGGAATCTATCACTACTAATGTTTCTTACAGATACATCGTTACCGAAGGGAAGTAACTTGTGCTTTAGTATAGTCTCATTGATGTATATCTTACTTTTAGATACATTGTCCTAGCCACATGATAATAACAATTCTAAATGGGGGACCTTTTACCTGGCAGCTTGCTCCTGTCTACTTGACACCAGGCTCTAAGTATTCTATCATAAACTCTGTACCTGCCATACATAAACATGTCCCCAGGCACGGCAGATTTATTCTGTATAAGGGTCACCACTTTTTTCATCCTTGGCCAACAGCCAGCTCTGAATGAACACACTTGTTTAGAAAAGCATCAATGATTGTTTTCAAAACATTTATGATTGTTTTCAAAACATCCATGGTTGTTTTAAAAACATATTGATTCTAGAAAAAACCCTAGAGTAAACACTTTAGTATAAAAGACCCTCACTCCCCCCAGCAAATTAGAGGGGAATTCCTTCCAAGCTGAGACGAGGGCCCTGCATGCCAAATCTCCGACACGCAACAGTCTGACATCCCTCGCAGGCTGTCATCCTCCACGCAGAGCCCGGGTTCTTCATTCCAAACCATCAGGTTAGGAGGCTGGTTCTTCCCTAGGGGTTTCTTGGCTACAGATACACATATCTATATGCATATACACCTACACATCCAGGTTAGGCTAGGTAAATTTTAGCAAATTACTTAGGGCGCGCAGTTTAGGAATAGGCAAGTGCTACTGTTTGTTTCTGAACTGTTTCTGTTCATCCTATTAGCACTATGGTAGAAATGTATCTGCTATTCACTATATTGGTACTAGCAATCTCTTTTGTATGATTCTGTATCCTGATTGTCGCAGCACATCTGTTTTACACAAGGTTGTCGCTGGACCAAGAAATTCTATTGAGACGTCCTAATCGCCATCCTGTGTGTTTTCTGAGAGAAAGCAAGCATGAGTGTCTGAGCATAAAGTACTGTACTGTTTTCCACGATCCCTGAGGAATCAGGGCTGTCATGTTGAGTGGTTGCCAGAGACTACCTACACCACTGTAGAATACAGAGGGGCAGTAGTGGCACTGTAGAGCAAGCTATAATGTAATATCAATAAGTGTTGAACACGAAAAGCCAGATCTCTGCCACAGTTCTTCAATTCCTCTTAGTAGTCCTAATCCTGTTGTCCTTCAAAAATTAATAATCACAAATGTATAAGATGAAGAAACCCAGATGGGAAGTTTATTGAATACATGCATTATTGAATGAATATTATGTACATTCTCTGTGTCCTTATAATATCAAGTATCTTAAAGAGACACGTTAGTATTAGATTCCTTACCTTAGAATATCCCCAGGCGTCAGACTGGATCCGGAAATTTTTGCGTAGCAGTACCCTTGCGCGTCGGTAGGTGTCGTCTGCGGCTCCGTCGTCGGCGTTGTGGGCGCTGTGATGACGTCGTCGGAGTACTTAGACGCCGCCTCCGCGTGCTGACGTCAGTTCTTCTTTTTTCCGCGCCAGCAAGCGCAGATCTGGAAAAAGCAGTAACCCTAGTCATTTTTTGACTAACTTTTTTGATCATTTTTGGTTGCTTTTCGAAGTCACTCGACTCCGAACGGTGCCGTAGGGATGCCCGGCTTCAAGCACTGTGACGATTGCGACCGTCTGATGTCGGTCATGGATCCTCACCGCGTGTGTTTGTCTTGTTTGGGCGTCGACCACGACGACAAGGCCTGTTCCGACTGCCGGGCCCTCTCCTCGAACTCCGGCAGTCGGTCCCGCGCCGTGAGAGGTCCCGATCCCATGGGATCGAGGGACAGGTCGCGGGCTCGGAGCCACCACAGCTCCGAGAGTAGGCCGCACTCCTCCGGGTCGAAGTCGTCGTCAGGTAAGAGGCACAAGAAGTCCAAGCGGCGTCACCGCTCTGCGGACTCCCCCCGATGCTCGCACGATGCGGCCGGGGGTTCGGGTGACACCGCCCACGCGGCTCTGTCGGAGTCGTGGGCGCCGCGTTCAGCCCCATACCCTACGGTCCCTGGGCTCAACGCGACGCCGGAGAAGATCGAGCGCTATCTCATGGCCATGAGGAAACTCTCTCCTCCGCGGCGCCTCCGGGCCCAGCGGCCCCGTCTGGGGGCCCTAGCGGGTTGGCGACTCCGGCCCCGACGCCGTCGGGTGCTTCGGCCCCCATTATCCCGACGGCGCCTTCGGGCCCGGCGCCGAAGGGTCCAGTTGTTCCGACGCCGCCGGCGCCTTCGGGCCCGGCGCCGCAAGACGCCGCTGGTCCTCCTTCGGGATCTGGTTCGTCGCCGGTGGATCTGACGACCTCCCCGGCGTCGGACCCTCAGGTGTCGCCTCCGGCGCCGTCCTCGGGCGGCGCCGGCCCCCGGTCCTACCTCCGTTCCTGTTCAGCTGTCGGGACGGCCCCGCTGGGCGCCGCTCCAGACGTCGTTTGGTGAATTTCACTTTTATGACCAGGCCCCATTGGTTGAGAACCCTGACTTTCAGGAGATGGGTGATGAAGAGGACTGGGAGGGGTCTGAGGACCCTCTGACCAGAGAGTGTCAGTCTCATGAGGACTGGACAGGAGACCTTGGGGAAGCCAGTGGCCTGGACACCTCTGGACACCTCTCCAGACACTGGTTTTGTCTCCCCTCCTACCGTGGCTTCGGAGGAGGGGGCAACATATAGTGTGGTGCTGATGACGGCTGCCAAGGCCTGGGGGCCTTGAGCTCCCCGGCGCGGCCGTGATGACTAACCTCCTCACTGAGGTCCTTAAACCGCAGTCAAGCTCGGCCGAGCCTCTGCTGCCCTTTAATGAGGCCTTGACCGACGTTCTTCTGGGCACTTGGTCCAAGCCCGCTACGGGTTCGCCCGTAGATAGGAACATGGCCAGACGCCACCGCCCAGCCCCGGGCGACCCATGTTTCCTGTCCTCCCACCCTACCCCCGAGAGCCTGGTCATCCAGGCCTCCAATTCCCAGACCGCATTCCCGTCGGCCCCGCCGGACAGGGAATCCAAGAGGTATGACCAGTATGGGAAGAAGATCTTCTCATCCCTTAGTCTGGGCCTGCGGTCTTCCAACACCGCCTGCCTCTTGGGAGGTTACACCCACACTGTGTGGGATAAGGTGTCAAGAGTGTCCGTTGGAGGTGCGGGCCAAACTCGGCCATGCCCTTGTGGAGGGCCGGGATGCAGCCAAGTATTCCATCAGGTGTGGGCTGGATACCACCGACTCGCTAGGTAGAGCGATGGCAACGACGGTGGCGGTCAGACGCCACGCCTGGCTGAGGTCCGCCAACTTCTCGGCTGATGTCCAGAGCACGCTCATGGACATGCCGTTCGATGGCCGTCGCCTCTTTGGCGACAAGGCAGACCATGCGCTTGAGCGCTTTAAGGACTCCAGGACTACGGCCAAGTCCTTGGGCCTCTCGGGCCAGCGCCAGCCAATCGGCTGCCTTTCACTCCTTTCGTGGCCACGGAAGGGGTGCGCCCACACGCGCCGCCAGCCACGCTCCGCAGGGCAATACCCAACGCGGTGGCGACCGTGGGAACCGCCGTCCGGGCGGTCGGGGGCAGCGGCGAGGTCAGTCCACACCTTCCCCCGTAGCATCCGCCTCCAAACCCTCCTAGTCCGTGCTTTCGGGCCCATGTGACGCCAGTGGGGGGCAGGGTTCGCCATCACCACCTCCACTGGCGCACTGTCACTTCAGACAGGTGGGTGCTGCAAATCGTCCGAAGGGGCTACTCCCTCCCCTTCGAGGCGACTCCTCCAGCCATGCCACAGCAGAACCACCGTGTATCGGGGGATCATTTGCGACTTCTGCAGGAGGAAGTTACGGCCCTCTTGGCCAAGGGGGCCATCGAGCGCGTTCTTGGGCCAGAAGTAGGGTGTGGTTGCTACTCCCACTACTTTCTGGTACCCAAGAAGGGCAAAGGGGCCCTACGCCCTATCTTGGACCTAAGAAACGTCAACGGCTTCCTCCGGAAGGAGAAGTTCAAAATGCTGACACTGGCTCAGGTCCTGGCTGCCTGATGGAAGCTCACGCTTCCATCAGGCAGCCAGGACCACCTGATGGAAGCTCACGCTTCCAGACTGGATGGTAGCGTTGGACTTGCAGGACGCTTACTTTCATATCCCCGTCCTGCCTGCCCACCGGCGCTACCTGCGGTTCATGGTTGGCCACGAGCACTTTCAATTTACCGTGCTCCCCTTCAGCCTTACCAGTGCCCCACGGGTGTTCACAAAAGTGATGGCGGTGGTCGGAGCTCATCTGCGCAGGTTAGGGGTTTCAGTCTTCCCCTACCTCGACGACTGGTTGTTGAAGGCGGGCTCGCCCCAGACAGTCGTCAGCCACCTCCAGACGACGGCAGACCTCCTGCACCAGCTGGGGTTCTCCATCAATGTGTCAATGTCACACCTGGGCCCCTCTCAGAAGCTCCTCTTCATCGGAGCGGTTCTGGACTGCCGCGGTTTCGGGTTTATCCGCCCGAACAGCGGGTCCGGGATATTCAGGCTCTGATTCCCATCTTTCAGCCGTTATCCCGGGTTTCGGTCAGGTTGACACTGCGGCTTCTGAGGCTGATGGCCTCCTGCATCCTACTGGTGCATCACGCCAGGTGGCGGATGCGGGCTCTGCAGTGGGACCTGAAGTTTCAGTGGGCCCAGCATCAGGGCAACCTATCCGACCACGTCCTGATCTCGGAGGGCACTGCGAGACAGCTGCAGTGGTGGCTTACGGACCACGATTGGGTCAACGGCAGATCCCTCTCCCTTCCCCAACCGGAGCACGTAGTTGTGACGGACGCGTCCCTCCAGGGCTGGGGAGGCCACATGGGAGAGGCGGAGATCAGAGGCCTCTGGTCTCCGGCGGAGGCCCGGCTCCACATCAACCTGTTGGAGCTCAGGGCGATTCGTCTGGCACTGAAGGCATTCTTCCCCTCTGTCCGGGGGAGTGTAGTGCAGGTGTTCACGGACAACACCACCGCCATGTGGTACTGCAACAAACAAGGCGGGGTGGGGTCATGGATCCTTTGTCAAGAGACTCTTCGCCTTTGGCAATGGCTGGAACATCAGGGCGTGACCCTGGTGGCTCAACACCTGGCAGGTTCTCTGAACGCCAGGGCGGACGAGCTCAGCTGTCGGTGCATGATGGATCACGAATGGCGTCTGAACTCGGACGTGGTGCAAGGCCTCTTTCGGCGATGGGGAGAGCCTTGGTTAGATCTATTCGCCACCGAAGAGAACGCGCAATGTCATCAGTTCTGCGCGTTGGAATTTCCAAGGCTGCACTCGCTCGGAGACGCTTTTCGTCGCGAGTGGAGTTGCGGTCTGTTGTACGCCTTTCCGCCTATACCACTTCTGCCCAGAGTGCTGAAGAAGATCAAGCGCGACCGGGCCCAAGTCATCCTTGTGGCTCCGGACTGGGCGAGAAGGTACTGGTATCCAGAGCTACTCAGTCTGTCAGTCGATCCCCCGGTTCGTCTACCTCTCAGGAGGACCTTCTGTCGCAGCAGCAGGAGACGGTCCTCCACCCGAACCTGTCCAGTCTCCACCTCCATGCTTGGAGATTGAGCGGCGACAGTTGAGGCCATTTGACTTGCCTCCTGAAGTTTGTAACATCATTTTGGCAGCCAGGCGTCCCTCCACTAAGTCGGTATACGCCTGCAGGTGGAACAGATTTGTAGCATGGTGCACAGCAAAGGCTGTGGATCCCCTCAATGCCCCTCTTTCTGAGGTCCTTCTCTTCCTTCTTTCTCTTGCCCAGCAGGGCTCTGCTCTGGGCACTATCAAGGGCTACCTTTCTGCCCTTTCGTCCTTTCTTAGGCTGCCTGATCAACCTTCTTTGTTCAAGTCCCCTATTGTAAATAGATTTCTTAAGGGCATCACACACACGTTTCCTCCTGTTCCGTTTGTGATGCCCCAATGGGACTTGAACCTGGTTCTTACATTTCTGATGTGCGCTCCCTTTGAGCCACTTCACAATTGTTCTCTACGCCTTCTAACTCTGAAGACTGCTTTCCTGGTTGCCATCACCTCTGCCAGGAGAGTGAGTGAGCTCCAGGTCCTTTCTTGTACTCCACCTTTCCTTTCTGTCCATCCGGACAAAGTGGTGCTGCGTACCAAACCTTCTTTCCTGCCCAAGGTTGTCACGGCCTTCCACATCGGGCAGTCTATCACCTTGCCAACCTTCTTCCCGCCACCGCATCCCTCTAAAGAGGAAGAGCGGCTGCACCGTCTGGACCCAAAACGTGCGCTCTCATTCTACTTGGATCGCACACGCCAGTTCCGGGTGGATGACCAACTCTTTGTTGGTTACGTGGGCGCTAAGAAGGGGAAAGCGGTGCACAAGAGGACCATCTCCCGGTGGATCATCTTGTGTATCCAGGCATGCTACTCCTTGGCTAGGAAGGAGCCCCCTGTTGGATTGCGGGCTCATTCTACCCGAGCCACGGCGACTACCACTGCCCTGGGCAGGGGTGTGCCCTTACAAGACATATGTCAGGCAGCTACGTGGGCATCGCTGCACACGTTTGCAAGACACTACTGCCTGGACAGCCAAGTCCGGAGGGATGGCTTCTTTGGCCGTTCCGTCCTTCAGGACTTTCTGGTGTGATTATTGGTTCGCAGACCCACCACCGGGGTTGGTATTGCTGGGGTATCTATTCTAAGTTAAGGAATCTAATACTAACGTGTCTCTTTCAGATGCACAAGTTACTACTTGTGTAACGATATATCTGTAAGAGACATTAGTTAGTATTAGATTCCTTACCGACCCACCCATCCTCCCCGTTCTGCGAACCAATATCTAGGGTTAGGGTTGTCCCCTTTCAGGGCCCTAGTTTCAATGGCACCAGTGTTGGTTTTTAACATGGCTCTGCGTTTCTGGCACGGAAAAGCTGTGTCTAAGAACTGACGTCAGCACGCGGAGGCGGCGTCTAAGTACCCCGACGACGTCATCACGACGCCGACGACGGATGCGGAGCCGCAGACGATGCCTACCGACGCGCAAGGGTACTGCTACGCAAAAATTTCTGGATCCAGTCTGACGCCTGGGGATATTCTAAGGTAAGGAATCTAATACTAACTAATGTCTCTTACAGATATATCGTTACACAAGTAGTAACTTGTGCTTCATCAACGCATATCAAGATGAAGGGAAATTCAAGCAAAGTTTGTTGTGTAGAGAAAGCCCTCCCTGTGAACCAATGTGAGAGAGCAAGACATTCGCCAAGTGATAATACTATGCAAAAGGCGCCTCTTATCGTGATCAACACTAATTGATATTACATTATAGTGGTAAGCCTATGTTTATATAGCTTTATTTTACTATTTGGGCTATACACTGGTAGAGTGCATCTGTTGGTGTTTTTTGACTTGGACCCTTCCCAGGTTGGTCGCTGGTTGAAACCTTCTTAGACTTAGGTTTTCTCTGTTTAACCTCTTTCTCCATAGCACTTTCTGTCAGCTATTAAGCATTTCTCTTCTTTTTTGCTCTGGGTAATTCCCTATTTGTGCACCTTTTTTTTTTCAGTGTCTACACAACAGTACTTATGTACCATAGTGAATGCCCATATACCCATAATGTTAACATGCAAGTCTGAAATGACACAGATTTCACGATACCTGTAAAAGTATAAGTCAGAGGATTGTGTTTCAGTTAAGTACGTTATCATCAGGCATTCAGTAGAAACGGGCCAGCGTATATAAAGGAACAGCCATGGTTTGGAAGTTCATATTTCTGTATCGACTAGTACCAAATGGAAACGTAAGCTTGGTAGTGCATGTGGCAACTCACTGAGTATATTCTCAGTACCCGGTTCATCAGTAAAACGTAGAAATGTAAACCTACAACTCCCTTCATTTGAATATGATTAAGAATTTCACACAAACTTTATCCCTTCAGGTAGCGCAAGTGGCAATTCACAACTTTATATCCAACGCCCGATTTTAAGAAATAACGACAGACTGCAACCTCCATATACAGTCCGTCTGTAATCTACCACAACCCCCCAACCGATCCACATAGTCTTGGCCAGTAAGGGTAACCACCTAGTAAACTCCCATACAGTGCATACTTTATTTTACTCACAAGTATCTTTGCAGGGTTTCCTCAAGTCGTATGGGTCATCCTTCTCCTCCCATTTCTCCTCGTTTCTTAAGGCGATTCCGGCTACTGGAATTTAAAGCAGCCCAGTGTGAAACCTTCCCGCAACACTAGACCGCTAACTGGACATTACCAGCAATACAGACCAACTTCACTTCCGTATCACTTTGCGTCTAGCATCTGACAGAGACATCTAGCTGCAGATTCCTTAACTTAGAATTATTCCCAGGCGTCAGACTGGATCTGGAAAATTTTTGCAGCAGCACCTCTGCGTGCCGGGGGACGGCACCACCCGACCCGCCCCGACATCGTCCATGGATGGGACATCAGTGGGGCATATAAGTCCCTCCCGATGCGCTGATGTCAGTTTCCTTCTTTTCCGTGTGAAAAACGCGGATCTGGACTAAGCGGTTCCTCTGGCCTGTTTTCAGGCCCCTTTTGTCGCTTTTGCGTCTGGAACAGTGTGCAATGCCTTAGGGCTTTACGACGTGTGCCCCCTGTTCGCTCCAAATGTCCGCGACGGACCCACACCTTATCTGCATGTGGTGCTTGGGCGAACACCACGACTCGTAGGATTGCAATGCCTACCAACACCTCAAGCTGAAGTCCAGATGAAGCTACTTTCGGCTCGCCTGTCCTGGTCGAAGTTGTCACAGCCTCCTGTTCGGCGGCAGGTCTCGGTAGCAGAGGGTTACGTTTGCAGCGTTTTTTGTCATCTGGTTCCCCTGTGCGTCGCTCGCCTGTCCCTGGTAAGTCCTGGCACCTGTCGCCAAGGTCATCGACCTCCCTTTCTCCTGTTGTAGGGGGCACTAGTTCCCGGACTTCTCCGGACGTGCGCCCCCGGGGTCTGCCCTCCCCTATCCACCATTTCCTGGTGCGGGGCCAACTCGGACCCAGATGGCGTCTTATGCCACGGCCCTGCAGGCCTCCCTTGGGTCTCCTCCTTTCCCTGGGGCATCCTCGGACCCCCTTCTGCGTGCGGGGTCTCTGGTGGACTCGCCGGTGGGTTCACACCCGGCGCAGACTGAGCACCTTGCCTTAGGTGATGGAGGTTTGGCATCATCAGGGTGCAGCCCAGCTGGGTCCCCCTTTTCGGCCCATAGCACCCCTAACGTGTCGTATAGTCCAGTGGGGCTCCATGTGGCGTCGCAGGTGGTCGGTGATACTCTCAGCTCGTCTCCGAGTCCCCCGAGGCCCTCCGGACAGGCGGCTGCCTTTTCGGAGGCCGAGCCGGCGCCGCAGACTTGCCACCGGCTCCGTTCCTTACTTCGGAACCAGAGCCTGTTGTGGTTGAGGCTGAGTCGGCGCCGGACGAGGCCGAGTCAGCGCTGGCCGAGGATGCCCTGGCGCCGCCTCGACACCAGGTCGTCGACTCCTCTCTGGGGGGGTCGGCGCTGGATCATCGACTCCTCTCCAGAGGCCTCCAGAGAAAGTTCGGCGTTACCACGGCGTCTGTTGATGCCAGATCCGTCCTTGTCTCTCCCCCTTGGAGTTTGTGGCTCCTGCGGGCTCTCCGCCTCCTCAGGAGCCCCCTCACAACCCTCATTCGTCCATGGGGCTTCCCCTGTTTGGACATTGGTTTGCTCCTCCTCTCATCGGACAATCCCCTTAGATTGGGCGGCTCAGCTTACAGCCCTCACCGAAGGATAAGTTACTGTCTCCTCTTCGGAGGGCTACCGAGGCTGGTGCGCCCTTTGTGAGGGTTGTTTCCATGGCCGCGCGCATTCTGGCGTATGCAGCCCCGATCAGTTCACCTGCCTGTTGACCCCCTTTTGGATGTTCTCCACCACGGTTCGGGGAATGTAGAGCCGCTTCGACCTTTTGAAGCCTCCCTTTATGAAGCCCTTCTAGGGACCTGGGCTCGGCCGGCGCCGGGTGATCCGGTGGCTCGTTCCATCATGCACCGCCCTGCCCCTCTGCAGCTTTCGGAACCATTTCCTTATAGCTGTTCTATGATATAGCCATACCATATACTCTTAAGTGCATTATAATCCTCGCGGTTAATGCTAACTTTGGTTTTGCTTTATCAAAACATGTTGTGTAAGGTGTCAACACTTTGGAATACTACCCTCGCCAATTTTGGCGGCGGGGGTAGCTTCCACCCTTCTAGAGGGAAAAGACATGTATTTCCAAATGAGGTCGCACACTGCTCGTCCCATCAGCGTGTGACCCCGGAGCATGATGGTCGATGTAGTAGGTATCAGCGGGTGTGCTTCTACCAGAGCCTTGAGTCTTGAGGGTATTCACTTGGTGTGCTTGCCATCCCTGGACACGTGTTTCGCGGTTATTACCGCTCGTCAGCAGGGATTAGGTGTGTGCACGGGGTTGCTGCGTGGGCTGCCAAAAATATTCATAGGTCCAGATACCTTTTGTGGTGCGCAGGTGCGTAATCTCGAGGTCGTCACCTCCACCGGCTCAAGGGAGCCTGTATAAATAGTAATTCCGAATGAGGTCGCACACTGCTCGTCCCATCAGCGTGTGACCCCGGAGCATGATGGTCGATGTAGTAGGTATCAGCGGGTGCGCTTCTACCCGAGTCTTGAGTCTTGAGGGTATTCACTTGGTGTGCTTGCCATCCCTGGACATGTGTTTCGCGGTTATTACCGCTCGTCAGCAGGGATTAGGTGTGTGCACGGGGTTGCTGCGTGGGCTGCCGAAAATATTCATAGGTCCAGATACCTTTTGTGGCGCGCAGGTGCGTAATCTTGAGGTCGTCACCTCCACCGGCTAAGGGGGAGCCTGTATAAATAGTAATTCCGAATGAGGTCGCACACTGCTCGTCCCATCAGCGTGTGACCCCGGAGCATGATGGTCGATGTAGTAGGTATCAGCGGGTGCGCTTCTACCCGAGTCTTGAGTCTTGAGGGTATTCACTTGGTGTGCTTGCCATCCCTGGACACGTGTTTCGCGGTTATTACCGCTCGTCAGCAGGGATTAGGTGTGTGCACGGGGTTGCTGCGTGGGCTGCCAAAAATATTCATAGGTCCAGATACCTTTTGTGGCGCGCAGGTGCGTAATCTGGAGGTCGTCACCTCCACCGGCTCAAGGGAGCCTGTATAAATAGTAATTCCGAATGAGGTCGCACACTGCTCGTCCCATCAGCGTGTGACCCCGGAGCATGATGGTCGATGTAGTAGGTATCAGCGGGTGCGCTTCTACCCGAGTCTTGAGTCTTGAGGGTATTCACTTGGTGTGCTTGCCATCCCTGGACACGTGTTTCGCGGTTATTACCGCTCGTCAGCAGGGATTAGGTGTGTGCACGGGGTTGCTGCGTGGGCTGCCGAAAATATTCATAGGTCCAGATACCTTTTGTGGCACGCAGCTGCGTAATCTCGAGGTCGTCACCTCCACCGGCTCAAGGGAGCCTGTATAAATAGTAATTCCAAATGAGGTCGCACACTGCTCGTCCCATCAGCGTGTGACCCCGGAGCATGATGGTCGATGTAGTAGGTATCAGCGGGTGCGCTTCTACCCGAGTCTTGAGTCTTGAGGGTATTCACTTGGTGTGCTTGCCATCCCTGGACACGTGTTTCGCGGTTATTACCGCTCGTCAGCAGGGATTAGGTGTGTGCACGGGGTTGCTGCGTGGGCTGCCGAAAATATTCATAGGTCCAGATACCTTTTGTGGCGCGCAGGTGCGTAATCTCAAGGTCGTCACCTCCACCGGCTCAAGGGAGCCTGTATAAATAGTAATTCCGAATGAGGTCGCACACTGCTCGTCCCATCAGCGTGTGACCCCGGAGCATGATGGTCGATGTAGTAGGTATCAGCGGGTGCGCTTCTACCCGATTCTTGAGTCTTGAGGGTATTCACTTGGTGTGCTTGCCATCCCTGGACATGTGTTTCGCGGTTATTACCGCTCGTCAGCAGGGATTAGGTGTGTGCACGGGATATCTGCGTGGGCTGCCAAAAATATTCATAGGTCCAGATACCTTTTGTGGCGCGCAGGTGCGTAATCTGTAGGTCGTCACCTCCACCGGCTCAAGGGAGCCTGTATAAATAGTAATTCCGAATGAGGTCGCACACTGCTCGTCCCATCAGCGTGTGACCCCGGAGCATGATGGTCGATGTAGTAGGTATCAGCGGGTGCGCTTCTACCCGAGTCTTGAGTCTTGAGGGTATTCACTTGGTGTGCTTGCCATCCCTGGACACGTGTTTCGCGGTTATTACTGCTCGTCAGCAGGGATTAGGTGTGTGCACGGGGTTGCTGCGTGGGCTGCCGAAAATATTCATAGGTCCAGATACCTTTTGTGGCGCGCAGCTGCGTAATCTCGAGGTCGTCACCTCCACCGGCTCAAGGGAGCCTGTATAAATAGTAATTCCGAATGAGGTCGCACACTGCTCGTCCCATCAGCGTGTGACCCCGGAGCATGATGGTCGATGTAGTAGGTATCAGCGGGTGCGCTTCTACCCGAGTCTTGAGTCTTGAGGGTATTCACTTGGTGTGCTTGCCATCCCTGGACACGTGTTTCGCGGTTATTACCGCTCGTCAGCAGGGATTATGTGTGTGCACGGGGTTGCTGCGTGGGATGCCGAAAATATTCATAGGTCCAGATACCTTTTGTGGCGCGCAGGTGCGTAATCTCAAGGTCGTCACCTCCAACGGCTCAAGGGAGCCTGTATAAATAGTAATTCCGAATGAGGTCACACACTGCTCGTCCCATCAGCGTGTGACCCCGGAGCATGATGGTCGATGTAGTAGGTATCAGCGGGTGCGCTTCTACCCGAGTCTTGAGTCTTGAGGGTATTCACTTGGTGTGCTTGCCATCCCTGGACACGTGTTTCGCTGTTATTACCGCTCGTCAGCAGGGTTTAGGTGTGTGCATGGGGTTGCTGCGTGGGCTGCCGAAAATATTTATAGGTCCAGATACCTTTTGTGGCGCGCAGGTGCGTAATCTCGAGGTCGTCACCTCCACCGGCTCAAGGGAGCCTGTATAAATAGTAATTCCGAATGAGGTCGCACACTGCTCGTCCCATCAGCGTATGACCCCGGAGCATGATGGTCGATGTAGTAGGTATCAGCGGGTGCGCTTCTACCCGAGTCTTGAGTCTTGAGGGTATTCACTTGGTGTGCTTGCCATCCCTGGACACGTGTTTCGCGGTTATTACCGCTCGTCAGCAGGGATTAGGTGTGTGCACGGGGTTGCTGCGTGGGCTGCCGAAAATATTCATAGGTCCAGATACCTTTTGTGGCGCGCAGGTGCGTAATCTCGAGGTCGTCACCTCCACCGGCTCAAGGGAGCCTGTATAAATAGTAATTCCGAATGAGGTCGCACACTGCTCGTCCCATCAGCGTGTGACCCCGGAGCATGATGGTCGATGTAGTAGGTATCAGCGGGTGCGCTTCTACCCGAGTCTTGAGGGTATTCACTTGGTGTGCTTGCCATCCCTGGACACGTGTTTCGCGGTTATTACCGCTCGTCAGCAGGGATTAGGTGTGTGCACGGGGTTGCTGCGTGGGCTGCCGAAAATATTCATAGGTCCAGATACCTTTTGTGGCGCGCAGGTGCGTAATCTCGAGGTCGTCACCTCCACCGGCTCAAGGGAGCCTGTATAAATAGTAATTCCGAATGAGGTCGCACACTGCTCGTCCCATCAGAGTGTGACCTCGGAGCATGATGGTCGATGTAGTAGGTATCAGCGGGTGCGCTTCTACCCGAGTCTTGAGGGTATTCACTTGGTGTGCTTGCCATCCCTGGACACGTGTTTCGCGGTTATTACCGCTCGTCAGCAGGGATTAGGTGTGTGCACGGGGTTGCTGCGTGGGCTGCCGAAAATATTCATAGGTCCAGATACCTTTTGTGGCGCGCAGGTGCGTAATCTCGAGGTCGTCACCTCCACCGGCTCAAGGGAGCCGGTATAAATAGTAATTCCGAATGAGGTCGCACACTGCTCGTCCCATCAGTGTGTGACCCCGGAGCATGATGGTCGATGTAGTAGGTATCAGCGGGTGCGCTTCTACTTGAGTCTTGAGGGTATTCACTTGGTGTGCTTGCCATCCCTGGACACGTGTTTCGCGGTTATTACCGCTCGTCAGCAGGGATTAGGTGTGTGCACAGGGTTGCTGCGTGGGCTGCCGAAAATATTCATACTGGAAAAGACATGTATGTTACTGCTTTACCCGGTTAACGTTAAACAGAGCCTCAGCATCACAAAATGGATGCTGCTGCCACAGACACGAGTATGACCACCTGGTGCTGGGGGAAACTCCAGCAAGAGTAGCCTGGACAATAGGTTTCCTGTCCAGGGAGGTGCCAGCACCTCCCCAGACAGGGGTTATGTGTATTGGGGCAGGGAGGGCTGCAGTCAGTGAATGCATCTAGACACTGCCTGGGGCACACAAGGTGCTCCATGCATAGCCCGGTTCAAACCAGTTCCTGGGGCACTTCAGCCCCAGCTCTGGGCAAAACTGGACAAAGGGAAAGGGGTGTAACCACCCCCTTCCCAGGTCCACCCATAGGAGGGATCTAGGCAGGTAATCCAGCCCCTTCGCTTAGTGTAAGTATAGGAGCTGTGTCCCCAGGACTTTAGATTATCCTGGAAAGAAACTTTGATACAGAACTCTTGGACCTTCGACATTCTATTCTGACTAGAAGACGGAAGACATCTCCCTTGTGGTCAAGGAGTGACCACCCTGTGCAAACAGGCACCACCAGTAACTTGCCGGTCTGCTTTGTCGACGCTCCCGCCGGAACCCGAAGACTCAGCGACACAGGAACTGGACTCTCAGACTTCTCCAACGCCGACCCACATCCACAGCAAAGCTGAGACCCATGGCAGACAAGAGAGACGTGGGACCGGACACCCTAGGCATCCTGCATTTTGCTAACTGCTCGACGACCGAGGTACCCTCGCAGTTGTGCATTGGGGTACGAGAAGCCCCAGACCCGAGCGCCATTTGCACCGAAGCTCAGCCCTCCACACTCCACGAGTGCCGCGTGGGGCCTGCTCCTGCATTTCAGCTCTACGCGTCTTCCCGGTTCCTTGCCCGTTGGCTAGTGAGCCCCCTGAAGACTTTCTTTTTGAACTAAACTGCTTTCCTGGTTGCTCCAGGCTTGCTCCAGCTTCCCTTCAAAGGAGAAGCGCCACAGACCTTGCTGGTCTGCAACAGAGCCAATCTCGACATCCTGTGTGGGTTGCGGTTGCCAAGGCTTGTTGGGTCCAATCCGGATACCGACTGCGCAGTCAACTAGATCCATCGTGGGACAGCTCGTATCCAGCTCCTGGTCATCGTCGATGTCTCCTGGACCTCGTGGCTGAAGAGACAAACTCACCTTTTTCACCTTCAAGCACGCAACATCGCCTGGTTCAGTCCTGGTTCCTTCCTGGTCACTGGCTAGTGACCCAGACTCTGTCCCCTCTGCTTTCAGGTTCTTCACATCTTGGATCCACCCGGACACTTTTCCTCTGGTCGCCTGCAGCACTTCTTTGCAGCTCTCCATAGAAAACTACGACAAAACCCGACACCAAAAGGCACCTATGCACCCGGCTTCCCTAAGTGAGGTAACACAAGTATTCCGGTGCTCCCGTGGTTCTTGACTCTCAAAGTGTCCTAGTCTAACAGGGTTTTATCCTAGTCCATCCGGAAGTGTCCTTAAACAGTAACTTTGTAACTTCTTTGTTTCCCATTATAAGTCAACTGAACTTGCGACTGTGTTTAGACACTGCACGCGTCTCCCGTGAGCCTCCTACTTCCTAACCTTTGGTTGTTTAGTGTAGCTCCAGCGATTCTACAGGCCCTAGGCCTGCTGTATAACTCTCACGTGGTTCTTATACACTTCCTTAGTATATGGTTTGTGAGGCCCCTAGGGCATAACTGCATTTGTGCAACTTATCGTATGCTAATTGAGTAACTTGTGATGTGCTTCGATCTCTGACCTCATAAAGAGTGCAGAGGGGTTGTGTTTAGAATAAATACATATATATTTGATATATACCTTGTGTGGTGTCCTTTCATTTGGTATTCAAGGGATTATAATTGGTAAAACAGCTTGCTTCACATGCTCTCTGAAGTCTTAGCCTAAGACTGCTGGTCCATGCTACCACTAGGATAGCTTGTCTATAAGGTTGACTTTACACCCACCATCAATAAGGGTCGATTAGACTGGTGCAAGGTGCCCACTAGAATAGTGGACATAATATGCCAGGCTAACGTCTCACATTTGTGTCTGGTACTACCTCCCACAGGCCTCAGGTTCTGTCCTGCTAGCGACCTGTGTGTGTCTCATACTCCTCCTCTAGAGGTGTTTCCCTTGTTACTAAATTATCTTCAGCCGTTGTCCCTTGGGACGTCTTTTCAGTGTGTTTTCACACGCTTCTTCCGAGGCTGCCACCCGTCACAGGTGCATTAGGCGGGTTCCTGCTATAGCGCCCTCAACAGCGTTGGTCTTGTGGCTCGCCCGTTCTATATATACCCGCATGTTGATTACCACTGGGTATCCCTTTTATACTCCTCTGCCTTTCTTCGCTTCTGCAAGGTCTGGCCCTATATCCCCGTTTGTCGGGGTGCCTTGGGCTCAGGTTTGCCATTGTTCTACACGGCTGCGTTTTTTCTTTTGCTCGTTTTATGTGCGCTTCGGTGCCTTTTCATGCTGCTTCGGCAGCAAGGGTTCCCATGGTTCCGTTTCCTGGGATGAGCCTCCTCGTCTGGCTGCTCTTCTTCTTGGGGGTCTTGTCTGTCCCGTTCATGTACCAAACAGTCCCTCTATTCTGTGGGGGTGCATTTCTCCTCCCAGTCGGAGGTGGTGGTTCCGGAGATCTGAGGTTGTTCTCCACAACTCTGTGTGCACTTATTTATGGTCCCTATAGGCACCTCCGGTGCCTCAGAGGATACACCCTTCAGATGTGTCTTTTTTCCTTCAGGTCTCACCCTTCTCTGTGTCTGGTGTGCCTGCGGGACAGTTCCTCTTGTGGGGGTTGTCCCGGGTGCTGCGCCCTGCATTTCTGTCTCCCTTTGGGTGCGTTCTTCCCCTTGACCTTCAGGTTGCCTTGTTGGGCAGTCCCTTAATCGTCTTAGCCACGCCACTTGCTTTGTCTCCGTAGCTGTCTGCTACGTGCATGTTCCTC
The DNA here is from genome assembly GCF_964261635.1 of Lissotriton helveticus. Classification (NCBI taxonomy): domain Eukaryota; kingdom Metazoa; phylum Chordata; class Amphibia; order Caudata; family Salamandridae; genus Lissotriton; species Lissotriton helveticus. Next base: position 356,985,711 of record NC_136059.1, on the reverse strand, counting down.
GTTGTGGTCCGCCTCAGTGTGCTTCAGAGTGTTGCTGTCCGCCCCTGTCACTTTTGTGTGACTGAGTAGTGTCTAGTGTTTCATGCTTGCTCTTCTGGGACGTTGCTCAGTCCCTGCCTCTTGTCCTCCGCTTCCTGTCCGGCCTCCCTTGCGTAGGCCCGCCGGGTAGGCTCTGGTTATGTCACTCCATGTTGTCCTCTGGGTACTGGTTGGTGACACCTTAGCGCCCATTGGGCTCTGGGAGTAGTTCTTCCTTCCTTCCCTCATTATGAACTCTCTATTCCGTCCTGGGATTGTGGCTTAGTGCCGTTATTCCATCCCGTATTCTCACGGGTGAGGTCTCGTGCCCTTCTGGTTGTCTTGTGGTGCCTTTACCTCTCATTGTCTTCTGCTCTTCCGAGCTGCTTGGTCTGCTGATTGACTGCGCCACCACAGCTTTCCCCGTAGACCGTAACCCAGTTGCCGGCTCAGTGCTCTCTGGCACTTTCTGTTGTTCTGTCGCAGACCCACCTCCCTCCTGGGGTATGGCTGTGGTATCTATTCTAAGTTAAGGAATCTGCGGCTAGATGTCTCTATCAGCTGTACGAGTTACTTACCTTGGGTAACGATGTATCTGGTAGAGACATAGTCTAGCCGCAGATTCCTTAACGCCTGCCCATCTTCGCCGTTCTGCGAGGACCTTTTCAGGTTGGGGCTTTCTATCCTCGCCTCCCTTAGGGTGGCCCGCCATTTTACAAGGTGGTATTCTCTCACTTCAACACAGACTGCTTCGTTCTGTTTCTCTGCTCCTCCCCGCCCTTTCTCTACATTAGGCGGTATGTTAATAGCTCATGTGTTCTTGCCAGCTTTCGGCCTGGATTGTAGGGTGTGAAATCTATTCACGCTTTTTCCTACCATCCCATTCTTCCCTTCCACATTGCCTTGTGGTCTTTGTCACCCCTGCTGCTTTTTCCTTCCGATCTATTGGCTCTGTACTTTTATGGGTCTTTTGGTTTGGGTTGCGACGTCTCTTGTGGTGACGTCTTGTGGTGTTCTCCTTAAGCTTGTGTTCCGGACTTGTTCCCATTCACAGTTTCACTTTCTGGATGCGGACATTTTATCCTGTGCCACACTGTTTTTCCATATCCTTGTCTCCCTTTCACGTTGATTGAGCCTTCGCTCATGCGGGATGGCTTTTCAGAGCACTGCTCTGTCTCGCCTGTCCATTTCTTCTATTTTTTCATCATTTTTGCACACTCTTTCCATATTCTCACAGTTTTTTTTTTGGTGATGACTCCACGTTCTGACGCGGAAAAGTTTCTCCGACGAAAATTGATGTCAGCGCGCCGGAGGGCCATATATGGCTCTGCTGACGTCATGTCCGTGGGCGACGTCAGGGCAGAGCCGGGCAGAGCCGGGCGGCGCCACCCCCGGCTCGCACAGGTGCTGCTGCAGAAAGTTTTCCGGATCCAGTCTGACGCCTGGGGATATTCAAAGTTAAGGAATCTGTGACTAGACTATGTCTCTACCAGATACATCGTTCCCAAAGGTAAGTAACTCATTCTTCCGATCATTAAGCCTCTATTCCGGGTTTCGGTCAGGATGACCCTGAGGCTGCTGGGCCTCATGGCCTTCTGCAAATGGCTGGTCGATCATGCCAGGTGGCATATGCGGGCTCTGCTGTGGGACCTAAAGTTCCAGTGGGCGCAGCATCAAGGGAATCTGTCCGATTGCGTCCAGATCTCGGAGGGCACTGCACAACAATTGCAGTGGTGGCTCACGAACCAGGATTGGGTCAACGGCAGATCCCTCTCCCTTCCCTAACCAGAACACACAGTGGTGACAGACGCATTCCTTCTGGGATGGGGCGGCGACATGGTAGAGACAGGGATCAGAGGTCTCTGGTCTCCGGCGGAGTCCGGGCTCAAGATCAACCTTCTGTAGCTGTGAGCGATCTGGCTAGCACTGAAAACATTCCTTCCCTCTATCCGGGAAAGAGTAGTGCAGGTGTTCACAGACAACACCACCGTCATGTGGTACTACAACAAACAAGGCGGGATAGGGTCGTGGACCCTATGTCAAGCGGCCCTCCGCCTCTGCACATGGCTGGAACATCAGGACATATCCCTGGTGGTTAACACCTGGCAGTTTCCCTGAACACCAGGGAGGACGAACTCAGCCGCAGGTGCATAATGGATCACAAATGGCGTCTTCCCTCCGAGGTGGTGCAAGGTCACTTTCAAAAGTGGGGAGAGCCTTGGTTAGATATATTCGTAACCGAAGGGAGCGCGCAATGTCAGCAATTCTGCACGTTGGAATTTCCAAGGCAGCACTCGCTCTGGGACGCTTTTCGTCATGAGTGGAATTGCAGTCTGTTGCACACCTTTCCGCCCCTTCCACTTCTGCCCAGAGTGCTAAAGAACATCAAGCTTGACCGGGCCCAAGTGATACTTGTGGCTCTGGATTGGGCACAAAGAGTCTGGTATCCTGATCTGCTCAGCATGGCCATCGATCCTCCGATCGGACTGCATCTTCAGGAGGATCTTCTGTCGCAGCAGCAGGGGACGGTCCTCTACCCGAACCTGTCCAGACCTCACCTCCTTGCGTGGAGATTGAGTGGCGTCAGTTGACTTCATTTGACCTGCCTCCCGATGTTTGTTATGCAATCTTGGCAGCCAGGCATCCCTTCACTAAGACAGTATACGCCTGCAGATGGATCAAATTTTTGGCATGGTGCACCGCAAAGGCTGTGGATACCCATTTTGCCACTCTCTCTGAGGTTCTCTTGTTCCTCCTTTCTTTAGCCCAGCAGGACTCTGCTCTGGGCACTATCATGGGCTATTTTTCAGCCATTTCTGCCTTTCTTCGGCTTCCTGATCAGCCTTCTCTTTTCAAGTCCCCGGTTGTTAATCATTTGTTAACAGGCATAACTCACCTCTTTCCACCTATTCCTTTCGTTATGCCTCAGTGGGACTTGAATCTGGTCTTGACCTATTTGATGTGCGCTCCCTTTGAGCCGCTTCACAACTGTCCTTTAGGACTTTTAACTCTTAAGACTGCATTCCTGGTGGCCATCACATCTGCTAAAAGAGTGAGTGAGCTCAAGGCTCTTTCATCCAAACCTCCTTTTCTGGCTGTACACCCAGACAAGGTTGTCCTTAGGACTTGTCCATCCTTTATTCCCAAGGTGGTCACTTTCTTTCACATCGGGCAAACAATCACTTTGCCCACCTTCTTTCTGCCTACGCATCCTTCTAAAGAGGAAGATAGGCTCCACCGTCTGGACCCAAAACGTGTGGATAACACAAAACAGTTCTGGGTGGATGACCAACTTTTTGTTGGCTAGGTGGGCGCAAAGAAAGGTTGGGCCTTACACAAGCGGACCATTTCTAGATGGGTCGTTTGGTGTATTAAAGCCTGCTATTCTCTGGCTAAAAAGGAACCTCCAGTGGGGCTCCGCGCCCATTCCACCAGGGCGAATGCAGCCACTACTACTTTGGTACGAGGAGTTCCTCTTCATGACACCTGTCAGGCAGCTATGTGGGAATCACTGCACACGGTTACAAAACACTACTGCCGAAGAGTCCGAAGAGACAGCTTCTTAGGCCGTTCTGTTCTCCAGGACTTTCTGGTGTAAAAACGGTTTTCAGACCCACCTCCGGGGTTGGTATTGCTGGGGTATCTATTCTAAGGTAAAGAATCTATAGCTAACTGTTTCTTTCAGATGAACAAGTTACTTACCTTTGGTAATGATATATCTGTAAGAATCATAGTTAAGTTATAGATTCCTTACCGCCCCACTCATCTCCCAGTTCTGCAAACTGATTTCTAGGGTTAAGGACATCCTTTCAGGACCCTAGTTTTGTGCACCTGTGGTCAGTGTCTTTTATGGCTCTGTGTTTCTGGCGCAGAATGCTGTGTACAAGACTGACGTCAGCACGCAATGGCGGCATCTAAGTAGCTACCGCAATGTCATCCCGGTGACCACAATGCCAACGACGGACACGGAGCCGACCAACGCCACCTTCCAACGAGCAGAGGTACTGCTGATGAAAAGCTTTCCAGGTCCAGTCTGACGCCTGGGGGTAATTCTAAGGTAAGGAATCTAAAACTAACCTATGTTTCTTACAGATTTATCGGTACTGAAGGTAAGTAACTTGTTCTTCCAGTTTACTGTGGTGCCCTTCGATTTAAAGAATGCCCCTGCCGGGGTGTGGCCAAGAGCCGGAGCAAAGTGGCCGTGTGATCCTCTAGCTCCGTGAACCCTATCCCCTTACCGTCTATCATGCAATAACATCTGACTCCCCGGGGCAGGGGAACACGCCCGAAGGCAAGTGGGACGTCTTCTGCCGACTCCCGCCGCCACAAACTGCCGGCGCCCAAAGGTCTAGGTCCCTCAAGTGGCGGGCCTACTCGAGCCTTGGAGCCGAGGGCTCAATTTTGGAGACCTGCCGCCTAAGAGAACGCCAAGTACGGCCTACACAGTCGGCGCGCGCGGAGCGCGACACACTCTTGCGGACTGTCACATGCAGAGCACAGACCACAGACCACAGCAGTGGTAATCAACATGCGGGTATGTTATGTAATCTTGGCAGCCAGGCATCCCTTCACTAAGACAGTATACGCCTGCAGATGGAACAAATTTTTGGCATGGTGCACAGCAAAGGCTGTGGATACCCATTTTGCCACTCTTTCTGAGGTTCTCTTGTTCCTCCTTTCTTTAGCCCAGCAGGACTCTGCTCTGGGCACTATCATGGGCTATTTTTCAGCCATTTCTGCCTTTCTTCGGCTTCCTGATCAGCCTTCTCTTTTCAAGTCCCCGGTTGTTAATCATTTGTTAACAGGCATAACTCACCTCTTTCCACCTATTCCTTTCGTTATGCCTCAGTGGGACTTGAATCTGGTCTTGACCTATTTGATGTGCGCTCCCTTTGAGCCGCTTCACAACTGTCCTTTAAGACTTTTAACTCTTAAGACTGCATTCCTGGTGGCCATCACATCTGCTAAAAGAGTGAGTGAGCTCAAGGCTCTTTCATCCAACACTCCTTTTCTGGCTGTACACCCAAACAAGGTTGTCCTTAGGACTTGTCCATCCTTTATTCCCAAGGTGGTCACTTTCTTTCACATCGGGCAAACAATCACTTTGCCCACCTTCTTTCTGCCTACGCATCCTTCTAAAGAGGCTCCACCGTCTGGACCCAAAACTTGTGGATAACACAAAACAGTTCTGGGTGGATGACCAACTTTTTGTTGGCTAGGTGGGCGCAAAGAAAGGTTGGGCCTTACACAAGCGGACCATTTCTAGATGGGTCGTTTGGTGTATTAAAGCCTGCTATTCTCTGGCTAAAAAGGAACCTCCAGTGGGGCTCCGCGCCCATTCCACCAGGGCGAATGCAGCCACTACTACTTTGGTACGAGGAGTTCCTCTTCATGACACCTGTCAGGCAGCTATGTGGGAATCACTGCACACGGTTACAAAACACTACTGCCAAAGAGTCCGAAGAGACAGCTTCTTAGGCCGTTCTGTTCTCCAGGACTTTCTGGGTAAAGAATCTATAGCTAACTGTTTCTTTCAGATGAACAAGTTACTTACCTTCGGTAATGATATATCTGTAAGAATCATAGTTAAGTTATAGATTCCTTACCGCCCCACTCATCTCCCAGTTCTGCAAACTGATTTCTAGGGTTAAGGACATCCTTTCAGGGCCCTAGTTTTGTGCACCTGTGGTCAGTGTCTTTTATGGCTCTGCGTTTCTGGCGCAGAAAGCTGTGTACAAGACTGACGTCAGCACGCAATGGCGGCATCTAAGTAGCTACCGCAACGTCATCCCGGTGACCACAATGCCAACGACGGACACGGGGCCGACCAACACCACCTTCCAACGAGCAGAGGTACTGCTGATGAAAAGCTTTCCAGGTCCAGTCTGACGCCTGGGGGTAATTCTAAGGTAAGGAATCTAAAACTAACCTATGTTTCTTACAGATTTATCGGTGCTGAAGGTCAGTAACTTGTTCTTCCAGTTTACTGTGGTGCCCTTCGATTTAAAGAATGCCCCTGCCGGGGGTGTGGCCAAGAGCCGGAGCAAAGTGGCCGCGTGATCCTCTAGCTCCGTGAACCCTATCCCCTTACCGTCTATCCTGCAATAACATCTGACTCCCCGGGGCAGGGGAACACTCCCGAAGGCAAGTGGGACGTCTTCTGACGACTCCCGCCGCCACAAACTGCCGGCGCCCAAAGGTCTAGGTCCCTCAAGTGGCGGGCCTACTCGAGCCTTGGAGCCGAGGGCTCAATTTTGGAGACCTGCCGCCTAAGAGAACGCCAAGTACGCCTACACAGTCGGCGCGCGCGGAGCGCGACACACTCTTGCGGACTGTCACATGCAGAGCAGATATCCAACGTGGTCCCCAGAGACGTGCCCATTCCAGGCGTGGCATTGACAATGGCACCTGGGACGTAGAGGGACAGCGTTCAGTAGGGAAGGAGATGGCCCCTTTGACTACCCCTGCCCCCTTCACAAAGCGTTCTAGTGTGGTAAGTTCCCTTGTCGCCCCTTCTCTAATGCTGGCTTGTAGGACCCAGTGGCGCAATTGGAGGTAGTGGAAGTATTTCTTGTTTGAGAGGATGAAGTCGCTTTGGCAGCGTTCAAAAGTTAATGTATCCCAATTATGGAAAATGTCAGCTAGGGTAAGGCATCCCCCCACCTTCCATGTCTCAAAGGAGATTGAAGCGGAGGCTTGGTGTTTTATTTTGCCAGATACATTTTTTAAAGAGCGTGCGGACTCCCTGTAGGAAACCTTTTTCTAGGTCGTTGGGTAGACTCTGAAGTAGGTGCAAAAATTTCAGGAAAACTACCATCTTAATGGCATGTATTCTCCCAATCCAGGACAGGTACAGTGGCGCCCACCGCTTGCGATCAGCTTGCAGCTAGCGTAGGAGCGGGGGGTAGTTAGCTGCAAATAGCACTGAGATTTTGGGGGTTAATTTTATACCTAGGTATTTCAGCTCTTTCTTGGCCCACTGGAACAGGAATGTGGCCACTAGGGTACCCAGCTCTGCTTCCGCTAAGGTCAGGTTGAGGAGGAACGATGTTGATATGTTAATGCGGAGCCCAGCTTTCCAGCCCCTCTGGCAGTGTTAGAAAGCCCTGCGGGTCTGAAAGTTTCAATAGTATGTCGTCTGCGAACAGAGAGAGTTTATTTCGTCAGATCCAAATTCAATTCCCCTATTAATCGGGTTCTCTCTAATGTTTGCGGCTAAGGGTTCAATGCTAAGTGCAAAGAGAACTGGAGATAGCAGGCATCCCAGTCTTGTCCTCCTCCCCAGTAAAAAAGGATCCAAGCTTACTCCATTGTCTAGGATTTTGGCCCCTGGGGGTGCATAGTTGGCCTTATCATATTTATAAATATTGAGCAGAAGCCAAACCTCTGAAGGGCCTGAAAGAGGAATGGCCAGTCCACCCGATCAAACGCCTTCTCGGCGTCTAAGCCGAGAAGAACTGTGGGAACCTGCTTTTTAGTAGTATTTTCTATTAAGTATATTGCCCTGCGTGCCTGATGGCCCTTCCCACTACTCACATGATGATTATTACTAGAATGGTATACATTTCAGTCGTTCAGGATAACTTAATTTGACGTACAAAAAATATGACGAAGACAGAAGGATACTCGTGAAAAATTTGTTCTCCTCTACTTTTTGCTTTTTGAATTTGAAGAGTGAGCATAGATTAATACACAAAGGAATTACAGTGTGCAGTGATCACATACCATAACAGTTGTTTCTATTAACATATTATCCAGCGTACATTCTGCGTTTGTCTGCCCTTAATGAAGCTGGATTGGTCCAGGTGAACCAGACTCGGCATCAGGTCTTCTAAGCGTGTAGCCAATATTTTAGAGTATAGCTTGGCATCTAAATTGGGAAGCGCTATGGGATGATAAGAACTGCATTGCTGTGGGTCTTTCCCTATTTTGGGAATTGCAGTGATAGGTGCTTCCCGCAAAGTGTGTGTCAACTGCTGGGTGTTTGCAATATAACTAAAAAGGGGGATCAAGTGGGGGAATAATTCTGCGCTGAAGGTTTTATAGAATTGTGAGTTCAGGCCATTTGGGCCCTGAGATTTGTGCTGCTTCAGACCCTGAGTGTGAGACGCACCACCTCCTCAGTTATGGGTGCACCCAATTGTTCATTCTGGGATGAAGTGACCTGTGGGATTTCCATTGCATTAAGGTAATCTGCTTGCGCCTGTAGGTTGGGTTGGTCAGCTGTGTATAATGTGCAGTAGAAGTCCCTAAATGTGCGTGCTTTCCCGGAGTCTTCCCGTGTCTGTATCCCGGAAGGGTTTTGTATGTCTCCAATATATTCCTTCTCTCTCTTGATTCGTAACTGTTGGACTAAGTGTGATCCCACTTTAATGCCCTGGGCCTATGATGTCTGCTTAGGACGTAGCAGTGTCAGTCCGCTCTATTAGAGTAGATCGCCAGTAGTTTCCCTTTCAAGGCTGTGACCTTTCTTTGGAGTGCTAGCGTGGGGTTAGCCTTGTGTGTGTGTGTTCTAATGTTTTCAGTTCCCATTCTCAGACTCAACCTTTCCGCAGCTCTCTGTTTGTTGAAGGTGGCCATCAGACATATTTCCTGGATGACGTGTTTCACTTGTTTCAGGAAGCTCCCTATTTGGGTGCATGCTGTCAGTCCCTGGGTGCCAAGTGAGGTTGAAGTCCCCATCAAGATTATGTCTCCCCTTGCGAATCCCCCCAATAGGGACAAAGTGTTGTTTATGAACGTCACCTGGTTAGTATTAGGTGCATATACTGACACAATTCTACAATGCTTCTCTCGAATTCAACCTTTCACTAGTACTTTACTCCCATCCCTATCAGTTTTGTAATCTTCTGGTTGGAATTTGAGTGAGGAGTGAAAGAGTAGGGCCACTCTATTGTGTTTTGTGGAGGAAGAGGATTTATATATTAGCGGATATGCCTTGTGTTTTAATCTATGATCTTCGGATCTCTTGAGGTGGGTCTCTTGTAGTGCAATTATATCATAGTGTTGGTCTGTGAGATATTTCCAGATCTTCTGGCGTTTGCAGGGGGCATTCATACCTCTCATGTTCCATGAGAGTAGTTATCACCATACCATAATGGTGGTGTGTACCTACTTGCTAGCCCTGGTCCCCCCATTCACCCCTTTCGTACTATTCGCTCCCCTGGGTAGAGAGCTTTCGCTCTCTGGGTCCAGAAACACAGCCCATCCTGGGAAGAGGTGTCATGCCTCCTCCCCCAGGATGGGCTGTGTCCACAAAAGGGGAAGCTTCAAAGGCATGCCGCCTTTGGATGCTGAACCTGTCTTTTGCTGCTCCCAGCAACTGGTTCCTACCGGTTCTGGACCCCACTTTGGGCGGGAGAATCGTCGGGAAATCCATGCTAGGAAGAGAGGTGTGCCCACCTTTGCCAACCCCACCCTTCAGGTGGGGGAGGTGAAGTGAAGCACACCCCTCAGTCCCCTCCATCTTGAAGATAGGGGGACTCAGGCAATTAGGAAGAGGCTCATTGCCCCTCCCACTGGAGGGTGGCATAATAGGGGGTGTACCCACCCAAGTAAGGGGCCCATTAGTTCTGACCTGCACACCTTTAACTCCCCTAAATTTTGTATTTAGGGGCAACTCTGAACCTTGACTCTTCAAATAAGTGGAAGAAAGGAGGATCAAAGAGAGTGCTGACCCAGGAAGGAGAAGAGGACCCCAACTGCTTTGACCCCAGCCCTACTGACCTGTCCTGTCTATGACCCACCTACATCGAGAACCGCAGCAAGTCCAGCAGCCAGCAACCCCCAGGTCCCGAGGACATGCCCTGCAACCTTCCAACAGACTCGGTCTCTTGTGAGCACCTTATTTGCTCAACCAAAGACTCCCCTCCAGATTCCGGATTCCAGTGACTCCGTGATTCTGGACCACTCTGCACCCAACACCCATGGTCCGAGTTCGAATGGCCCAACACCACAAGGAGTTCTCCCCCAGCGATCCAGACCTGTGATCTGGTGATCCCATACCTCCCTCAAGATGATGCCTGCAGCCTTAACCTAAAGGGTCCCTCCAACCACGACTAGAGCTGGTAAATAAGCACGATGCCAAAAGACACCCCTGCACCCAACTCCCACGGCCTGGGGTAGCCCAACCCGCGATGTCCATGCATTCCCCTAAGATCCCAACTTACTTCTCCTACCAGTGGTCATCTATAAGAAGTCTCCTTGCCTGAGCCTGCAGCAACTTTGTGAAACCTAAGGTCTCTATTGGGAAACACAGGGCCCCTAATGTCTGTTTTGCATCCTGCACCCGGCCACCCCAGTGCGGCTGGTGGTGCAGCTCCTGTGCTGGTCAAGGGCCCCTGCAGTGCTGACCTTAACCCTAGGAGCTTTACTTGTCTGCAGCCCCTAAGCGAAGACCCCTTAGCCCATTGGCTAACATTGGGCGCACTCTGCACCCGGTCGCCACAATGTTGCTGGTGGTGCAACTTGAGTGCCCACCTAGACCTTGGGGAACCTTGGTCCTAAACCACAAAGCTCACCCTTGTAATTCGAACTGCATTTCAAAGTCACACAAACCTGTAACAACTGCAGACTTAACCACAACTGCATTTCCTTGAACAGTCTTGCATTTGAAAGTGTATTTTACTTACCTGTGCCAAGTCCTGCTTGGTTCTAAAATAAAATCTAAGTATATCTTTTTTTTTATACTTAATTGGTCTGGATTCTGTCTCTGAGTGTGTGTATCAGTCCTTGATTGAGTGAATACAGTAAGTGCTTAACACTCTCCGGATAAGCCTAACTGCTCAGCCACTCTACCACAAAGAGAGCTGTTAGTACGTACCTAATTTAGCCCCTGCTGTACCTCTGAGGACTTTCTGGACTCTGTGCACACTATACCTTATTTTGGTATAGTACATACAGAGCCAGCTTCCTACACCTGTGAAATTCAAAGGTAAGGAATCTGCAGCTAGATCTTGTCTCTGCCAGATAATTTGTTGCCAAAGGTAAGTGACTTGTTCTTTTCTTCTCTCAAGAAGAAAGGCTTCTCAACAGAGTGTACCTCTTGAGGACAAAGGCGGCCTTGAAAATACTCTGTTATGGGATATTCCCAAAAGCAACTTTTCCCCTCTCTCTCTTTATGGTTCTTTTGGAGCCGGAGCTCGCTTTACGTATCTGAAAGAAACACGTTAGTTAGATTCCTTACCTTAGAATATCCCCAGGCGTCAGGCTGGATCCGGAAAGTTTTGCAATCAGTACCTCTGCGCGTCGGTAGGCGTCATCTGCGGCTCCGGGTCCGTCGGCGGCGGCACCGGAATGACGTTGTTGGAGTACTTAGACGCCGCCCTTGCGCACTGACGTCAGTTCTTCTTTTTTCCGCACCAGCAAGCGCAGGTTCGGAGAAAGCAGTACCTTAGTCACTTTTTGACTAAACTTTCTCTCGGTGCCAGTAGGGATGCCCGGGTTAAAGCCCTGTACTGACTGCAACCGCCGCTGCCTCTATTGTCCTGGGGCAGACCACAACAACCGGTCATGCCCCGACTGCCGGGCCTTGACGTCAAAGGCTAGGCGGGAGTGGTCCCGTAAGCGCCTCGAGCTCCGGCAGTTGGCCCCGCGTCGCTCTTGGTCACGGTCCAGCAGGGGGTCGAGGGACCGGTCGCGGGGCCACAGTCATCGAAGCTCGTCGGGCTCCCAGTCCTCAGGTAAGAGGCACAAGAAGTCAGAGAGACGACATCGCCCTTCCGACTCCCCCCCCCCGACGCTCGCACGATGCGGCCGGAAGTTCGGGCGACACCGCCTCTGCGGCTCTGCCAGAGCCGCAGGCGCCGCGCCAGCTCCATACCCGCCGGTCCCTGGGCTGAATGTGACGAGGCCTTCCTCATGGCCATGAGGTCCCTCTCTCCTCCGTCGGGTCCCGCGGGAGTGCCTCCGGGCCCCGTGGCCCCGACTGGGAGTCCATGCGGGCCGGGTGCTTTGGCCCCAGGCCCCCGCTGGATACGGTTCCGGATCCGGGTCGCCGCTGGTCGACCTTACGACCCCGCCGGCGACGACCCCCAGGGTGTCGCCGCACGGCGCCGTCCCTGATCCTTCCCTCGGTCCGGATCCAGCGCCGGACACGCGTCGATCGACGCCTCATTCAACGCCGGCTGAGGAGCAATTCTTCTTTGATCTGGCTACATCCTTTGACCCTGAATATCAGGAGATGGAGAATGAGGGGGATTGGGAGGGGTCGAGGACCCTCTGACACGGGAGTGTCAGTCATTTCAGGACTGGACAGACGAGCTAGTGGAAGCCAGTGGCCTTGACACTTCACCTGACACTGGCTTTGTCTCCCCCCCTACCGTGGCTACGGAGGAGGGGGCTGCTTATAGTGTGTGCTGACGAGGGCGGCCAAGGCCTTGGCGCTTACGCTCCCCGTCGCAATTGTGAGGTCTAACATCCTCACTGAGGTCCTTAAACCGCAGACAGGGTCTCCGGAGCCTCTACTGCCATTTAATGAGGCTCTCATGGACGTCCTGTTGGGCACCTGGTCCAGGCCCGCTACAGGTCCCCCTGTAGATAGGAACGTCGCTAGGCGCCACCGCCCAGCTCTGACCCTAGCTTTCTGTCCACCCACCCCACCCCCGAGAGCCTGGTTATCCAGGCCTCTACTTCCCAATCCGCATTCCCGACTGCGCCCCCAGATCGGGAATCCAAAAGGTATGAACAGTTTGGCAAGAAACTGTTCTCCTCCCTCAGCTGTGGGTTGCGGTCAGTCAACACCCCTTGTCTTTTGGGCCGTTATTCCCACTCTCTGTGGGATACGGTTGCGGCCGTGCTGCCAGAGTGCCCGGAGGGACGAGAAGCAGCGCGGTATTCCATACGATGTGGGCTGGATACCACGGACTCGCTGGGCAGGGCGATGTCAACAACGGTGGCGGTTCGCCGCCACGCCTGGCTGAGGTCCGCCAACTTCTCGGCTGATGTCCAGAACACCCTCATGGACATGCCGTTCGATTGCAGCCACCTCTTTGGTGGCAAGGCAGATCATGCGCTTGAAAGCTTCAAGGACTCCAGGGCTACGGCCAAGTCCTTGGGCCTCTCGGGCCAGCTTCAGCAGCAGTCTGCCTTTCGCTCCTTTCATGGCCAAGGAAGGGGCGCCCCTTCATGTCCTGCCAGCCACGGGCCGCAGTCTAACATCCAGCGCGGCGGCGGACGTGGTAACCGCCGTGGCGGTGCCAGGGGACAACGACGAGGCCAGTCCACATCCACCCCCGCAGCACCTTCATCAAAGCCTTTCTAGTCCGAGCTTTCAGGCCCATTCGACGCCAGTGGGGGGCAGGATCCGCCATCACCTCCTCCACTGGCACACCAACACATCGGACAGGTGGGTGCTGCAAATCGTCCGAAGGGGCTACTCCCGTCCCTTCGAGGCGACCCCTCCTGCCATGCCACCGCAGTACCACCGCGTGTTGGGGGATCACTTGCAACTTCTGCAAGAGGAAGTCTCGGCCCTCTTGGCCAAGGGGGACAGCGAGCGCGTTCCTGGGCCGGAAGTAGGTCGTGGTTGTTATTCCCACTACTTTCTGGTCCCCAAGAAGGGCAAAGGGGACCTACGCCCTATCTTGGACCTGCGGAACGTCAACGGCTTCCTCCGGAAGGAGAAGTTCAAGATGCTGACTTTGGCTCAGGTCTTAGCTGCCCTAGACTGGATTGTAGCGTTGGACTTGCAGGATGCTTATTGTCACATCCACATTCCGCTGGCCCACCTGCGCTACCTGCGGTTCACGGTAGGCCACGAGCACTTTCAGTTCACCGTGCTCCCCTTTGGCCTTACCAGCGCCCCACGGGTGTTCACGAAAGCCACGGGTGTTCACGAAAGTAATGGCGGTGGTCGCAGCTCATCTGCTCAGATTAGGGGTGTCAGTCTTCCCCTATCTCGACGACTGGTTGTTGAAGGTGGGCTCACCTCCAGACTATGGCCAACCTCCTGCACTTGCTGGCCCTCTCAAAAGCTCCTCTTCATCGTAGTGGTTCTGGATTCGGCGCAGTTTCTGGTTTATCCTCCCGAACAGCGGGTTCGGGATATTCAGGCTCTGATTCTGATCTTTCAGCCTTTATCCCGGGTCTCGGTCAGGTTGACGCTGCGGCTTCTGGGGCAGATGGCCTCCTGCATCCTTATGGTGCATCACGCCAGGTGGCGGATGCAGGCTCTGCAGTGGGACCTGAAGTTTCAGTGGGCCCAGCATCAGGGCAACCTGTCTGACCACGTCCTGATCTCGTAGGGCACTGCGAGACAGTTGCAGTGGTGGGTCACGGACCGCGATTGGGTCAGCGGCAGACCCCTCTCCCTACCCTAACCGGAGCACGTAGTTGTGACGGATGCATCCCTCCTGAGCTGGGGGGGCCACATTGGAGAGGCGGAGATCAGAGGCCTCTGGTCTCCGGCGGAGTCCCGGCTCCATATCAACCTTCTGGAGCTGCGGGCGATCCGGCTTGCACTGAAGGCATTTCTTTCCTCTGTCCGAGGAAGTGTAGTGCAAGTGTTCACGGACAACACCACCACCATGTGGTACTGCAACAAACAGGGCGGGTGGGGTTGTGGACCCTTTGCCAGGAGGCTCTGCGCCTCTGGCAATGGCTGGAACAGCAGGGCGTCACCCTGGTGGTTCAACACCTGGCAGGTTCCCTGAATGCCAGGGCGGACAAACTCAGCCATCGGTGCATGATGGATCACGAATATAGTCTGAACTCGGACGTGGCGCAAGGCATTTTTTGGCAGTGGGGAGAGCCTTGGTTAGATCTATTCGCCACAGAAGAGAATTTTCAAGGTGGCACTCGCTCGGGGACGCTTTTCGTCACAATTGGAGTTGCGGTCTGTTGTACGCCTTTCCGCCTATACCACTTCTGCCCAGAGTGCTGAAGATGATCAGGCGCGACCGGGCCCAAGTCATCCTTGTGGCTCCAGACTGGGCACGAAGGTACTGGTATCCTGAGCTACTCAGCATGTCAGTCGATCCCCCGATTCGTCTGCCTCTGCGGGAGGACCTTCTGTCGCAGCAGCAGGGGACGGTCCTTCACCCGAACCTGTCCAGTCTCCACCTCCATGCGTGGAGATTGAGCGGCGACAGTTGAGGGCATTTTACTTGCCTCCTGAAGTCTGTGATGTGATTCTGGCAGCCAGGCGACCCTCCACAAAATCGGTATACACCTGCAGGGGGAACAAATTTGTGGCATGGTGCACAGCAAAGGCTGTGGATCCCCTTTCTGTCCCTCTTTCAGAGGTTCTCCTCTTTCTTCTCTCTCTTGCACAGCAGGGCTCTGCTGTGGGCACTATCAAGGGCTACCTCTCTGCCATTTTGGCCTTCTTAAGGATTCCTGATCAGCCTTCTCTTTTCAAGTCCCCTGTTGTAAATAGATTCTTGAAGGGCATTACTCACATGTTTCCTCCTGTTCTTTTCGGGATGCCTCAGTGGGACTTGAACCTTGTTCTGACTTATTTGATGTGCGCTCCTTTCGAGCCACTTCACAATTGCCCTCTTCGTCTTCTAACTCTTAAGACTGCATTCCTGGTTGCCGTCACCTCTGCCAGGAGAGTGAGTGAGCTCCAGGCTCTTTCTTCTAAGCCTCCTTTCCTTTCTGTCCATCCGGATAAGGTTGTTTTAAGAATGCATCCCTCTTTCCTGCCCAAGGTAGTCACAGCCTTCCACATCGGGCAGTCTATCACCTTGCCCACCTTCTTTCCGCCTCCGCATCCCTCGAAAGAGGAAGAGAGGCTCCACCGTCTGGACCCAAAACGTGCGCTCTCATTCTATCTGGACCGCACACGCCAGTTCCGGGTGGATGACCAGCTCTTTGTTGGTTACGTGGGCGCTAAGAAGGGACGGGCGGTGCACAAACAAACCATCTCTCGGTGGGTAGTCTTGTGCATCAAGATTTACTACTCCTTGGCGTAGAAGGAGCCTCCTGTTGGGCTGAGGGCCCATTCCACTCGGGCCACGGCGGCTACTACTGCCCTGGGTCGGGGAGTCCCCTTGCAGGACATCTGTCAGGTAGCTACGTGGGCCTCACTGCACACGTTTGCTAGATACTACTGCCTGGACAGCCAAGTCCAGAGAGATGGCTTCTTTGACCGTTCCGTTCTCCAGGACTTTCTGGTGTGATCTTGGTTTGCAGACCCACCACCGGGGTTTGTATTGCTGGGGTATCTATTCTAAGGTAAGGAATCTAACTAACGTGTTTCTTTCGGATGAACAAGTTACTTATCTTTGGTAACGATATATCTGTAAGAAACATTATTTAGTTAGATTCCTTACCGCCCCACCCATCCTCCCCGTTCTGCAAACCGATATCTAGGGTTAAGGTGCATCCCTTTGAGGGCCCTAGTTTCATGGCACCAGTGTCGGTTTTTATCATGGCTCTGCGTTTCTGGCGCAGAAAAGCTGTGTATAAGAACTGACGTCAGCGCGCGAGGGCGGCGTCTGAGTACTCCGACGTCATTCCGGCGCCAACGACGACGGACGCGGAGCCGCAGCCGATGCCTACCGACGCGCAGAGGTACTGCTACACAAAACTTTCCGGATCCAGCCTGACGCCTGGGGATATTCTAAGGTAAGGAATCTAACTAACTAATATTTTTTACAGATATATTGTTAGCGAAGGTAAGTAACTTGCTCTTCTGGGACTAGAGTCAAAATGGTCTCTTGATGACCTATTTCGTGGTGTTTTATGATGTTTGTTGGTGTCATATTGGATAGTGGCAAACGAGATTAGAATAAACTCAGCTATTATTTCATATGATTTTCTTAGTGTACACATAACGTTTGTTTATTGATCTCATTCTGCAATGCTTTTGATACAGACACAATAATGTAACTGATTATTCGTATTTCTTTTATTACTTTTAGTGGTCTTTGCTTCAAGAGGAGGAACATTCTGCTCAAAGCCTCAATGATTTCGACAATATGTCTGAAAGCACTGGTAGTATTCTAAGCAAATTGGACTGGAATATGATCGAGGACATGGTTGCAAGTGTGGAAGACAAGCGTAATTGAGACATGTTGCTACAAATCTCTAATTGACTCTGAAAATGTTTTTTCCGTCTTGCGCCAGTTTGAAATCTATTGCAAAGTTGAAAACTCTGTTTAGATACATAATAATTTCTCATTGATAAATTGTTTTTAATTTCATCCACTCTGATTACCTAAGAGGATCAAATGTTTTAGATTTGGTTTGAATACACGAATTAAGGACCATCTGAGGTAAAGTGGTTAATTGAAAATAAGAAGTCTTATTGTTAGATGATTTGTGAAGATAAACAGAACCTCAAAATATCAATATGAATGATTCCGGTGCAATTTTTACTTGCTGTTTTCTTTTTCCACTTCTTCCTGTTTGTTTCGTAGATATCTGTTTTTTTGGAGGAAATATGAGAAACACACTTGGATACAGTTGTTAAAGAAATACTTGGAGAACCTTACAAGTGCATATCCGTGGGTTATACATACCTTCACTATCACCGTTTATTGGATTAAATTCTTGTTCTTTGTTGCTCATTTACTGACTTAGAACAGCAAAGGCAATATACACTAGTGTGTCTAATGTATTTAAAAATTCTTTCATGTGTTCTCTGAGCTCTCAGAGTAGCCTTCTGTTAGCTCTTAAACCGAGACTAATTTTTGTAAATCCTCCTACCAAATGAAGCATCAACACTAGATTAAAAAAAGAACAACCTATTTCAATACTTTAGAATAACAGATGACACTCAGGGATCTTATAATAGAAACAATTAATCTTATGCTGGTTATTAAAATAGCGTACAGTCTGGAAACTTAGAATTCCTAGAGACTGGCAATTTGTTAAGCAAGCAGGGCGGAATTTTAAAAAGACCAGACATTTGTTGTAACAGTGTAAACCGTGGCTAAAAGCAGATGGTCTGATCTAGATGGCTGCAAGAAATTTCCTCGTAGAAACAAAGATGAACCGGTTTTAAGTTATGGTCTCTATCGTACACTACTTTGTATACCATGAAGAGTATATTAAACTGGACACAACTACAAATGCAGCCCTAGCAGTTGGCAGAGAATAGGTGCAATAAGAGGTGTCCTAAAGCAGCGTGCTCACAGAAAGAGGCATTTCAGAAATTCCTATTAGAGAAAATGCGTTAAGCAATTTACTTGACCAAACATTAGAACACTAAATGAAGTCTTTTTACCAGTAAAAGTGGTAGATTAGGATGTCATAGTTCTAACACCACCGATGCTGTGGCTTAAATTCAGGTTTCCGAAATAAGCGTAGCAGCCCTCAGAGCTACGCCCCCTTTCTGGAAATCTACTCAACTTTAATTACATGATACCTGCACAAATCAACACGAATGGCTTAGATTGATAAAACCATTGTTTAAATTAAAAGAAAGGTACAGAATGTTCTAATGCACTTTACGTTCTGTTTTGTAAATTAAATTTACTAAAATATTATAAATGCAATTAAATCGTTTATGAACAAGTTTTCTTGTAATTGTGCCTTTGCTACTTCCTGTCGTTCTAGTTCAGTTAACATTTATTATAAAACACAAAGAATGTTGTTAAATGTGAAACAGTTCTTTTTTGCTACGTTTTGTAATTTATTCTTGATGTAAAATATTGCACCTAATAAAATCTTTTGCTACATAAAAAGTAAAAGTGTCGTATTAAAAAAGAGTTTTCACGTTGCTGAATATCCATAGCAAGTCACACAAACAAATCCAATCATGTAACGTGTTGTAGTTGATTGCATGTGAAGGGTGGCAGCTTAGGACATGTGGGACTTGATCAGGGTTTTCTCACAGAAAAATGTCATCTGTTTGTGTGTAGTTGGTAAGTCTGAAGAGGGCGAAAAGTAGGAAGCCATGCTTAAAGTTGTCTTTTTCTGGGCCATGTGAAGATGGAGTATTCCTGACAAATATCAAGATGTTTATTTATTTATTTATTTATTTTTAAACCTTTATTGTACAGAAGGCGCGCACAGATACGGGCCTACAACCCACCGGGCCGGCCACCACAATAAAGAAACATACGAGGCAATACAGGAGAGACAACAGGATTTCTAAATAGCTCATATGAAAGGCAAAGGCAACAAGTCTTTGAGTCGCCATCACGGACAGGATAAAAGTAGGTTATTTTATAATAGAATAAAGGGTGTCACAGGATAATGTCAATCTGTAAAGTCCAGAGGGCCGTGGCGGGCCGTGAGCAAGCCGAAGTCTCGAATACAGGAAAAGACCAACAGAACAATACATTTTGGCAAAGGCAGAACGTGAGTCCCACATCAAGAACAATCACAATCGCTGCTCAGCACCCACCCGCCACTATCAGGGCACATAATAATAAAACAGCGAAAAATACGTTTACAAAACTAAAAGCCCTCCGTTACAACAACCCAAGGGAGGAAAAGAAAATGGGGTGGGGAAAAGGAAAAAAGAGGAGGAAGAGGACATCAAAAAAGGGGAGGGGGAAAGTGAGGGCGCAGCGTCAGCGCACGCCCCCCACGGCTAACAAAGCACCCAATACTAATTCGGCACATGGAACTAGTGGCAACAGGAGAAATGAATGCGTAGTAAACCGTGACAGCAGACATACCAAAAGGGCCATGCCAGCACAAACACCCCGGGGGGCCACGCGCCGACACCGCGCCACGAAATTAGGGGATACATAAGAGCCATAGAACCAAAAAGAGGAACAGGGAAAAATACAATAAACAGACCCCCCCCACCACCCCGCACAGCCCACCCTGCACCCCTGCAGAAGGCTATGGCCTACCCCCCAGCAGCGTGCCTGTCGCCCTAATTAGAACCCGAAATATAGAGAAATATAAGAAAGAAAGAATCACTTAGATGGAAAAAGGGGGGGAAGGGGAAAACAGGGAAAAAACAGCGGGAGAGGAGCCACAGAATCAAAACCCCTTCAGCTCCCACCCCCCCCGCCCGAAAATACTCAGAGCCCACGGGAAGATAATAAACACACGGATAAGCTCCAGGAACGTAAAGACGTATCAAACATAATCATACAATTATGAACGGATCACCCAACCATACCACAAAATTACAGTCCACAGAGGCAAGATCAGCTCAACCCTGCCCTCGTTTTTCGAAAACTGTAATCGTCCAGCGCACCAGGAACCAGATCACATAAAACAGGAGGTGAAGAACAGGGAGTCGAATCAAAAATACACTCAAGTTGTAGCGATCGTGACCCGGATGATCCAGAAAGTACAGTAACCACTTCAGGCAAAGCAGGCAAAGTTCCGATGAGAACACGGAGAAAGCCGGTCCAGCGGCACCGTCACAGGATCTTCGTACGGCCATGTGAGGCAAAAGAGGAAAAGGAGACCCATCGAGGTCGGTCCAGACGGGACCCAGCCGGGGAACCTCCGGAGCAGAAGGAGGCACAGGACGAAAAGGGGCAGCGGACCCCCGCACATCCACATCATCAGCAGCCTCCAGGTCCACGACCCCAAGGAAAGTTCCAGCAGCACACAACAGAGATGAAGCCGCACAAACCGAGGGGGGGTCCGGCAGGCCCAACAAAGGGACCCCCCTCCAGGATAGCGGTCGGTGCGGTCATGGGTGCCCCCCAGGAGCGCAGGGCGGCGAGGATGTCGCGGAGCGTAGGCTCACCTTTACAGTATTCAGCAAACGTGCCGCGCGGCGGACTCGCATCGCCGGTCCCCGCAAGGCCGAGAATCATGGGGCCGGCCGCCATCTTAGAAGCCCGGCGGGGCCGCTGCGAACACCGACCCAAGCCCGGATATCAGCGGGGCAAAACAGGATACCGGCAACCACCAGCGGAGGTGCCACCAGGGCAGGAAGGGGAGCCACCAGAAGAAGGCGATGCGCCGGCACCCCACACGCCGCCGGCACCGTTCTCCGAGTCCGGGCGGAGGAACTCAAAATGGCCGGGCCGGAGAACAAAGGGGAGACGAGCCAGATGTACGGTCAACCCCGTCCATGGAAGTCAGCTCCCCAACACCAGGCCGCAGGACCGCCGGACCAGGCCCGGGAGGCCGCAATCGGTCTATTAGCACATCGGCCCCTCCGACCGACTCCACACCACCACCAAGGGCCGGCCACCGCGCCCCGTCCAGCCCGGGCGCCGCCAAGGAGTGCCAGGCCCGGCCGCTCCGGAGGCCCCGAAGCAGACAGGGGCATAACTCAGGATCCGTGACACCCAGGAATCACCGGAGCAAACGGTAAGTGCCTGTGAGTTATCGTCGTTCCACTGCACATCGTGGAATACTTCCCGGGGCAGGATAAAGTACAGGATATTTGTTGCAGACAGGAGAGTGATCGGAGCCGAGCTAAAACGCGGCCATCTCGGACGCGAGCTTGGCTCCTCCCCCAAGATGTTTATTTTAAATAAAAGTGATGGACAAAAAAGACTTAGCGTTTCAAACGCATATAACTCCCAAATGGGAAACAAAAGAGGGAATAGCCAGGGCGTGAGGTTCTTGAAACGTGTTGAAATTGGCAGACTACTTTGGTCTCCTGGAATTTTTCCACACTCAGTTTCTATGTAAATGAGAAATACTTGAAAGTGTAACGTGATGAACACCCTAACCTTAAACTCCCGATAGACATCCTCTAGCACACAGCTGGTGAGGTAACTAAATACCAGTCCGTGGTCACCAATGTGTCTCAGACCTTAGCAAAGATGTTCAGCTCATGTAATCGACCTGTCGTGGTGACTAGTGACAATTATCCAAAGGCCTGACATAAGAAGCCACAGCCTATAAGTGTCCTCGGGAATATGGCCAGAGATACTATGGTACTTGGAGTTATTGGGATACCCTGGTTACTTCTTGGGAACATCGTTTTTGATGTTGGCATCATTACAGATCAAAGCTCACCAAAGTGGAACATGAATCTAACACCCAGTTTATGGCTTCTGTTCTCTGTTATGGTTGTCTGAACATGCCTGCAGTTTGCTGCAAATGGGGAATTGTGGGGTTTAGAACTGCTACCTCTAACAACGAATTGTTCAAGTCCGCAGCCTTGTTACTTCTGCTAACTAAAAACAATGACTGACCTAATCTGACTCGCATCCTTTTCCACCACTTTTGTATTTATCCAACCTTAAAAGGGACTGTTTAACTGACGCACTAATTCCTTCCCCCTTACAATATGTTCCATCAATTCCATTTAATTGTAAAGCTTCTTACACATCAAACTTTCTGACATTTTACCCATCATAACCACCTCTTCTCTAGATTTCATTCTAGCATTTCATTGTTAACCATCACAATATGCTTGTATGTGATAGAGACTACTAGCCGCAGATTCCTTCACGTAGAATTAACCCCAGGCGTGAGACTGGATCCGGAAAACTTTTGCCACAGCATCCCTGCGCGCCAGGGGAAGGGCGACACCACTCAACTCCGCCCAGGTGTTGTCTGCCTACATGACATCAGCGAGGTCACATAAGACCCACCCTGGCGCGCCTACATCAGTTTTTTCCTTTTCCGCGTGCAACGCGGATCCGGTCCTTGCTACGGGCCTGTTTGGGCCCTCTTTTTTCCCTCCATTGTCCCTCCTTTGTGGAACAGTGTGCAAATGCCTTCTTGCTTTAAGACTTGCTCGTCATGTGGGCGTCTTTTGTCGGCGACGGACCCTCACCTCATTTGTATGTGGGAGGATCATAGCACCACTGATTGTGTGGCGTGCCAACAGTTGAAGACGAGGCGGGAGCGCCGGGTGAAACTTCTCTTGGCGCGGCTCTCCAGGTCTAAGTCCTCCCCTCGGTCTGCTTCGGCGGACAGCTTCAGATACGGCTGTGGTCGTCGTCCCCGCCCTTCTCCGATGTCACGTGAGCGTTGCTCCCCGGTGGGTCAGTGTCGCAGTTTGTCCCCGGGGGCTGGTTTCTGGCCTGCCGGGGGCGTGGGCTCTCTGCGGGTAATGCGGCCCTCGTGTCGTCCTATCCACCGTGTCCCGGTGTTGGGGCATCGAGAGTCCAGATGGAGACCTACGCAGCGGCTTTGCAGGCCTCGCTGACGTCTCGTACTCCTTCCCTTCCTGGGGCATCAGCAGATCCCTTGCCTTGCACGGAGCCGTCCGCGGCGCCGGCTCCGGTGCCGACTTGTTCGGATCCAGGCTTGGAGGATGTGGTGCTGTTGGGGTGTGGCTCCTCTGGGGCACCTCTTTCAGACTACGGCGTCTCTGCCTCGCCGCAAACTCCCGCGGGTGTCCCTGTGGTGTTACGGAAGGTCGCTAGGGCTCGGGTCGCATCCCCGAGCCCCTCTCGGTCCTTTGACTAGGTGGTCCTGTCTAAGGCCGAGGAGACGCAGCTACAGCGCCGGCAAAGGCTGGGCCGTGCGGAGCCACAGGGGTCCGTGGACCCTCCTTGTCCCGCTCCGGGTCGTGGCTACATCGTCCCTCCCCACGGGCGGCTGCCTCGTCAGAGGGCGTGTCAGAGGTTGAATCGTCCCTGGTGCCGCCACATGGGTTGCTGGACGATCTCTGCTGTATTCTGGGCCGCGGCTGGCGGAAGGCTTCGTGCCGCTCCCCATGCCCTTCTCGTTCCTCCGCGCAGGTGGCTGCCTAGGCGGGGGTCGAGTCGGCGTCGCCCTGAGGCCAGTTCGGCTCCGGCTCCACTCCAGTCCCCGATGCGGTGTGACTGGGAGGAACCCTGTCCGGCGACGCCGGGTGGTGCCGACGTTCTGCCTCAGGCGGCGTACTCTATGGCTCCGCGCAGGAGTCGTGCTGCGGATTCGTCTTCGGACGCTCCGTCTTCTCCGGAGGCAGGCTGTATACTGATGTCGTCCTCCCCGGAGACTGGTCACCGCGTGGTATCTTTTTCACCGGCATCATCGAAGGGGTGTTAGTCGGAAGAGCGGCAGGACCCTCATTCTTCGGCTCCTTCTGACTTCCAGGTCTGGCCCTTGCCCGTCCCGCTTGGCTTCGGGGAAGGCCGCCTTAGTTTGCAACATTCGCCCACAGAGGAGCTGCTTTCTCCACCGCGGGGCCCTACAGAGGCGAGTGCGGCTTTTGCTCACGCGGAGTCCAAGGCCGTGGGCATTTTGCGCATGGGTGACCTGGTTGCTCACTTTCTGGCGGACCATCTCTTGGAGGTTCTCCACCAGGTCTCTGGTGGGAGGGAGATCTTACTTCCCTTTGAGGGTTCGCTCCCAGGTGTTCCGCCTCAGGGGATCCAGTGCCTCACCACCTTCTGCACCAGCATCTTCCGGCGCCGCGTGACCCGGCGTGCCTTTCCCTCCACCCCTCTGCTGCCAGTCCACTTTTCCGGACTGCCTTTCCCTCCCTGCCGCCACTGTTGACTCTGCCGTCCCGGGAGGCCCGCTGGCTGGATTCTTTGGGGCACAACATGTTCGCCTCGACCAGCGCTACCCTGCGGGCCCTTAACACCTTGTGTGTTTTGGCTCAGGCCTCCTCTTGTTTGTGGGACTCGGCTGAATCTCTGGGATCCGCAGCGTCCCAAGAGATGGTCCAGGTGGACTTACGTCATCATGCTGTGGATGGCCGGGATCTAGCGGCGTTTATTCTCCGCTCCGCTCTAGACATCTCAGTGGTGCTGGGACGGGCCATGGCTTCCTCAATCGCCCTCCGTCGCCATGCTTGGCTTCGGGACGGCGTGTTCCCTGAAAATATTCGGGAGCTGCTCATTGATCTTCCGTTTGACGGCAGCCTGTTGTTCCAAAGCCCGGCTGACTCAGGCATCCAAAGGTTCCTGGCGGGGCTCCGTTCTCCCCCTCCTCCTCCACCTTATCCTCCTCCTTCTCCTTCCCCTCCTCAGTGACTGCTGAGTTGAGCTGGTTCTGGGCCTTCTTAGGCCGCTTGTTGTGACTGTGGGGTATGCTTTCTGGGCATTGAGTCCTTTTTGGGATTTTGTCATTGTTGGCTGCTGGACGGCCCTTTGTTGCCTTTGTGTTTGTGTTTGCTGGAGTTGTTACGCAGACTCGGCCCTGAGATTAGGCCTTCTGCTTTGCTTGGGCTGCTTGTCAAGCCTTCTGGGGGATGTTTTTCCCCGTGGTCCCTTTGTTTTTTCCTCTGCTGCGGACGTTCTTCCGAAGAGGGTTCCCATATCTTGGGACTTAACGTACCCTATGTGGGGTAGTGGTAGCTGTTATATAGCTTGCGCTCTGCTAGGGAGTTCTGGTCGCCTACGGGTGCCGGTTCTCCGTGGCGTTTCTGTATGTTGCTTTTGCTTCTTGAGGTCGTGTGCTCGGCCCCTCGTAGTGTTGGGGCTTGGCATTTTTTCACCTTCCTGCCCCTGTCCTGAGGGCTGGGGTGATTCTGAGTGCTCCCTTGTTGGGCGTAGATTGCCCAGTCTTTCTGGGGTCCCGGGCTGTTCTTCTTGCTTTTGGCAGCTTATGACTGTTGGTGCTGTTATGGCTGGCCTGTTGCCTTCCATCTAGAGGGAGCTTGCCTTCCTTCCCTCTTTTCCTTGGGCTTTCTGGGCTTCTTCTTCTGATTCTTCCTCCTCTTCCTGTATTGGCATTGGATGGAAGCTCTGTCAACTTGTGAGGGACTGGGCTGCTTCGGCCCCTCTAGCCTTGCCCGGGTTATTCTGCTGTGAGGGTACAGGCCTCTTCAGTCTCTTTTTCCTCATACACCCTCTGGGGTCGGTGGTGTTCTCCTTGTGAGGGTTCGTCTTGCCCGGCGGAGATAAAGTTTCTCTTCTAGCCCGCAGATCTGGGCCCCTGTGGGAACTTCTGTTCCGTCCAGGCTGGTGGGGTCCTTTCGCAGACCCTCTTTCCCCATGGGTATTGCTAGGGTATCTATTCTACGTGAAGGAATCTGCAGCTTGTAGTCTCTATCAGATGTATGAGTTACTTACCTTCGGTAACGATGTATCTGGTAGAGACGATTCTAGTTGCAGATTCCTTCACGACCCGCCCTTCCTCCCCCTTCTGCGAGGACACTTGTGTTGGTCTTCGGTACTCACCTCCTGGTGGGGGCTGTGTCTCCTGTGAGTTCCTTCTTTGCTCCTGACGGGTGGCTCCGTCTGGTTGCGGTTCATTCCTCCTCTTAGTTCCTTGGAGGATGGGGTTACGGTGCTTCTGTGCCCCGCTGCTCTGGTTACTCCAGGTTTGGGGGATTTACCTTCATTCTCTGTCCTTCCCTCCCCTCCCTTCCCTTCCTGTTGCTGCTGAGGGTCCTGGCCCCTCTGCGTACCTCTGAATGGGGTCATCTGGCTAGGCCTTGCCCTTATTCCTTGGGGAGTGGTTGCCCTCTATGCTGGGGTGGCTTGGAGGTTTGTGTTTCTGTCTCTCTTGGGACTGTCTCCCCATCCTTATTCTGGATGGGGGTGGTGGGCGTGTTATGTGTATCATGGCTTTTACGCATGTGCCTTGTTTCAGGGGGATGGCTGTCTATGTACTGGCAGGGTGACTGCTCAGGGCTCTGCTCTGTTCTTTCTTCTGCCCCTGCCTTTGGACACTGCAGTGTTGCACTGTTCCTTATGGTGTCGTTTGTCTTCCCTTTTTTCTACTCTTTCGCACACTGTTCCCATGCTCCCACAGTTTTTTGTCTGGTGACTCCGCGTTGTGGTGCGGAAAAGTTCTCCGAAGAAAACTGACATAGGCGTGCCGGGTTGGGTCGTATGTGACCTCGCTGACGTCACGTACGCGGATGACTCCTGGGTGGAGTCGCCCCGCCCCCAGCGTGCAGGGATGTAGTGGCAAAAGTTTTCCGGATCCAGTCTCACGCCTGGGGGTAATTCTACATGAAGAAATCTGTGGCTAGAATCGCCTCTACCAGATACATCGTTACCGAAGGTAAGTAACTCTTACGTCTCTTGTCGTCGTAGGCATCAAAGGCATAGCTATGGAGGGTTTTGTGCCTCATCTCTTCAGTCTGCCATTTTGTGCATTTACATGCTTCCCTTTCTGTGCACCTTCCAGCCCATTGCCATTTCTTATGGATATATGATGACACCCCCCTCCTCCTCCCTTCCTAATATTCATTTACATCCCACTTTGGATTTCTTGTCACCTGAATGGCAGTTTTTGATGGATACTTTTAGCTAGAGATTTCTCACCTTGTGAATATTACCAAGGCGTCAAACCTGATCCAGAAAACTCAAAAGCAGTATGTGAGAAGTTGGCCTGATATGTGATGTTCACTAGTTCTAGTGACCACCTTGTATCAGTCCAAACAACCCTTATGGTGATTGGTTGTAAGTCAACCTTATAGACCAGCTATCCTAATGGTAGCATGGACAAAGCAGTCTTAGGCTAAACTCTTTTGGCATGTGAAGCCAGCTGTTTTACCACAATATAACCCCTTGAATACCAAGTGAAAGGACACCACACAGGTTGTTATGAAAATAAACAGTATATTTATTAATAACAACACCTCTGAACTCTTTATGAGGTCAGAGGGCTAAGCACATGACAATCTCTTACAAAAAATACTACAAGTTGCACAAAATTACAATGATGCCCTAGGGGCACGACAAACCATATACTAAGTAAGTGGAATGTGAGAGTCGATAAAAGGAATGGAGCTGCCCAGAGGCTGTAGGATCGATGGGACCACGCTATACTAACTTCAGGTAAGTAATAGGAGGCCCACGGAACGCGTGTGCAGAGTGTGAACTCACACGCGAGATGCGTAACAACGTCTATGGACAGTACAGTTCAAGTTAAAGGTGAGTACGGACAATCCTGACTAGGTAGGACTAAAACGACTGTGGAACTCGACACTAGGACAGTTAAACTACCCTTGAGCACCGAAATGCTTGTGTTACCTCACCCACGGGCCGCGGGTGCATAGGTGTCAAAGTGCGTCGGGTTCTCGCGTTGAAGTCAATGGAGCCTGAAAGAAAAGATGCTGCAGGCGACCAGGAGGAAGCTGTCCGGTGCAATCCAAGGGTGGATTGTTGAAGAAGAAGACCTGAAAGCAGAGGGGACAATGTTCACAGTCACTAGCCAGTGACTGGAGTGGAACCAGGAAGGAACCAGATGTCGTCGTCGCGATCAGGTGAAGAGTGGACGCTTGACTCTGCAGCCACGTGGACCAGGAGGTGTCTTCGACGACCAGGATGGAGGCACGAGCTGTCCCACGCAGGCTCTCGCTGTCGGCGGTGTCGAATCCGGGCTGGGACTCAACAGGCCTTGGCAAAGGCAACCCACGCGGTGAGTGAAGAAAGCGTCTGGTGCGGACTAGGAGAGTCCGGGGTGCCCCTCTTTTGGAAGGGAGCAAGGGCCAGTCTGGAGCAACCAGACCAGCAGTGAAGATTTCAAAGTTCGTCGTCTAGGAGGCCACTAGCCAGCCGGCAAGTGACCAGACAACGCGTTGAGCAGGAACCAAGCAGAAGGGCCCCACGCAGATCTCGTGGATGCTGGAGGGCTGATCTTCGGTGCAGGGGCTGCTCGGGGTTGGGGCTTCTCAGTCCCCAAAGCACTTGGTCGAGTTTACCTCGGGAGTTGTGCTGGAAGCGAAGTGCAGGTTCGTTCAAGATGGCCGGTCCCACGTGTCTCGTCGCACCCACGGGTCTCAGCTTTGCTGTAGATGCAGGTAGAGGTCGGAGAGGTCTGGGAATCCGGGTCTCGTCGGGCTCTGAAGTCTGGATCCTCGAGGGAAGACGACAAAGTGAAGCCGCTGGACGCTTGATGGTGCCTGCAGTTGCAGGGTGGACACTCCTTGTCCACAAGGGAGATTCTTCAGTCTTCTGTGGAGCAGAACGTCGAAGGCCAGAGTTTCTTCTTGTTGAATAGTTCAGGATAATCTAATTTGGAATGGGACCAGCTCCTACCTTTTCTCCTAAAGGGGGCTGCACTACTGACTAGGTCCCTCCCCTGGGTGGGACCAGGAAGGGGGGGGGTTACACCCCCTATCCTTTGTCCGGTTTCCCGCCAGAGCTGGGGCAGGGATGCCCCAGCAACTGGTTTGAACCGGTGTATGCACAGGGCACCTTGTGTGCCCCAGGCATGTCTCATTCCTTTCAGGCCTCCCTACCTCAATACACAAAATCCTGTCTGGGGTGGTGCTAGCACCTCCCAAGGCAGGAAACCCTTTGTCCAAGCCATCCTCGCTGGAAGGACTCCCAGCAGCAGGAGGTCAGACTTGTGTCTGTGGTGGCAGCATCCATTTTGTGATGCTGAGGCTCGAGTTAACTTTAACCGGGGTTCACAGTTACATACATGTCGTGTCCCTCTAGAAGGGTGGAATGCTACCCCCGTCGCCAGAATTGGCGAGGGGGTAGTATTCCAAATCGTATGACACCTTACTCGACATGTTTTGATAATGTTATACCAGAGTTAGCATTTAACCGCGAGGTTGATAATGCACTTAAGAGTATATGGTATAGCGTTATCATGGAACAGCTATTAGGACTTGGTTCCGCAAGCTGCAAACAGGCTCAGCTCATGCCAGAGCACCATCTCACATAATTCCAAGCACTCTGCCTTCAGGATTGATAAGGCCTTCCATAGGAGTGACTGATAGGAATATATGTGTCCATTTTAGGGTTAGATATAGGTATACTATATCTACAGCAAAGGGTGTTTACACCACCTTGCCCCAGCTGTCATGCAGCCAGTTGTGCCAGATTTAGATGGCCAGCCAGGGGTGGCATAATACATGCTTCAGCCCCTGGTAGGCCCTGGGTACACCTATGCCCTGGATACCTAAGGTATACTGTATAGGGACTGATAAGGTGACTCCGTATCTAATTAGATATGTACCTAGGGTACATGGAATCCATTTTAACAGAGAGAGCAGGAAGCCTGGGGCTCTGAATAGCAGGATCCCAGGCCAACTAAGTCAAAAACCAGCAAAACACCAGGCAAAAAGTTGGGGGTAACCATAGTCAGATATCCACCTTCCTACATACCCCCCCCCCCCCAAACGAAAGGAGATAAGGCTATCCTTGACCAGGTAAGCCTATATTGCCTGAGTGGCCATATGAGGAGGTGCATGCACTGGCATGGTTACCCCCTATCTCATGGTCCACTAAGCAATCCCTCACCCTAAGGGTATCTGAGGGTCTCCACCATAGGGAATCTCTACCTGTGGTGTGTTTTGGTAAAGTAAAAGGCTGGTGCTGGGATGGAGTACTGAAGTGAGGCTCCGCTAATGTTGGGCTCAACTTCCTCCAATCACTATCCACCATATATGCCTTTCTTTCCAGGACTGAGTTGCTGTATGCTCTCAGGGTCAACCTCTGGCTACCTAAAGCTGGAGGCTCTGTTTGGCTTACTGGGGGGACAGGTCAGGTTTGGGACCCTTAGGTCCCAGGTTTGGCTGTGCCCAACATTGTCCATCTGTGGGAGGTCCCTAACTAATTTTAAGGGGGATTCCTCAGGAGTTTGTTTTATTTTCACTTGGCTAGAACTACTAGCTTCAGTGCCCTTAATCTGCTGATTGGGGGGTTCTTTTGGACAGGGGGCCCTTTGGGGTCCACCACTGGCCTCCCTGACCTCCACAGCCTTGGGCTGACTGAGGCAGGGTAGAGAGGGGCAGGTTACCTGCTCCAGACTGGGTCCCACCTTGGAAGAGTCCACTGACATCAGGGGTTCTGCCAGGCTAGGCCTGACTACCTCTGGGGCAGTTTCTTCACAAGGGG
The DNA here is from genome assembly GCF_964261635.1 of Lissotriton helveticus. Classification (NCBI taxonomy): domain Eukaryota; kingdom Metazoa; phylum Chordata; class Amphibia; order Caudata; family Salamandridae; genus Lissotriton; species Lissotriton helveticus. Next base: position 356,955,175 of record NC_136059.1, on the reverse strand, counting down.
TAAGATCAGTTCCCTGAGGAGGCTGATCCTTTCCTAAAGTCTGGTGGGAGGGAGATTTCTCTTCCTCCTCAATGCTCTCTGTTTGAGTGGAGTGATCCATAGTTTCAGGCTTCACAACACTATTATCAGTCTGAGTTTGGGCTGTGGCCATCACAACCCCACCAACCTTTTCAGGAAGGGACTCAGTTTGGGTATGGGCTGTTACCATCACAGCCCTGCTAACCTTTTCAGGGAAGGAATCTGTCTGAGATTGGGCTGAGACTGGCACAACCCTCCTAACCTGTTCAGGGAGGACATCTTGGGCTGGGGCTGGGGCCATCACAGCCCCACTAACCTTTCTATGGAGGTTTACCATTTTAGAATGGGTTTCTTGTTCTACCTCAGCCCAGGCTGAGATCTCCAAATCATTCCCCAGTAGGCAATCTACAGGCAAGTTTGATGACACTGCCACTCTCTTGGGGCCAGTGACACCGCCCCAGCTGAGATTTACCACTGCCATGGGATGATTTTTCTGCACTCCATCAATGTTTGTCACCTGGTATGTGGCACCAGGTATAAGTTGCCTTGAGGGGACTAGGCTCTTAGTCACCATGGTGATGCTAGCCCCTGTGTCTCTATAGGCCTCAACTTTCAGACCATTGATGAGGGGCTCCTGTCTGTATTTGCCCAAAGTGTTGGGACAATCAGTGAAGTTGGCAAACCCCATGCCAGTTTCACAGACAAGAGTATCTGAGTTAGGGGACCTGGTTAGGCCAGAGTCCCTCGGAACTCCCAAAGTAAATCCACCCAAATTCTTGGGGGCACTCCCACCACCTGGGGGATTACTACTAGTAGTAACAGGAGGCTTGGGAGTGTTACTTGGGGGTATGTTCTCCTTATTGTTGTTGGCCCTTGGGCAACTACTGTCAGTTTTCCAATGGCCTACCTGTTTGCAGTTTTGGCAATAAGGTTTCTTCTGGGTATTGGAAGGATTCTGGGACCCACCCCCTTCAGAGGATTTTTGGGGCCCTGATGTGGTTTGATCTGTAGATTTATTCCCACCCTTCTCTTGAGGCTTGGTTGATTCCTTCTTTTAGTCACCACCTTGGTTCTTAGGCCTAATCCTGGTTCTGACCCATTTGTCTGCCCTCTTACCCAATTCTTGTGGAGAGGTCAGATCAGAGTCTACCAGGTGCTGGTGTAATAACTTGTTCTGACAATTATTTAAGACTTGCTCTCTCATAATTAGATTATACAATCCTTTGTAATCAGTAACCTTACTTCCCAGTAGCCAGCCTTCCAAAGCCTTAGTGGCACAATCAACAAAGTCAGTCCAATCTTGAGCCTGAGTTTTCTGGGTATCCCTGAACATCAACCTGTACTGTTCAGTGGTTAAGCCAAACCCATCAATCAGAGCAGTTTTCAAGATTTGGTAATCATTTGCATCCTCATCTCTAACAGTGAGGAGCTTGTCTCTACCTTTACCTTCAAAGGAGAGCCACAATATAGCTGCCCACTGACTCTGGGGTACCTGCTGTACTTTGCAGGCTCTCTCCAAAGCAGTCATCCACTTGCGGATAACATCCCCTGTCTTATAGGGGGGCACTATTTTACTCAGGTGTCTATTATCAAAACTCCTGTCTTTATCCATAGGGATATTGCTGCCACCAATGGGGACTACCCCACTCAACTGTTGCTCTCTAGCAAAGGCAAGCTTTTCTTTAGCAAGGGCAAGTTCTTCCCTCTGGATCCTCAGATTAGCCTGTCTCATCCCTGCTTCATGCTCTCTCCTCTGAGGGGAAGTCATTCTCCTCTGGGGAGAAGTCATTCTCCTCTGAGCAGAGGCATGGGAGTGCACAGATCTATTGGAGTCCCTAGAATGAGATCTATCTCTCCTAGCTCCAAAGTTAGGCCTGCTCAGGGTCAGTACTGGGGGTCCCCCAGATCCTTCCCTATGTAGGTCTAAGTTGGCCCTTGTAAGTTATGTTATGTTATGTTATGTTATTTATTTTTGTACCGCGCACAGCTGCCCCAGCAAAGGGGCGTCCTGGCGCGCCGAGAAAGTAAACGCAACACAACATCGGAAAAGAAGCAGGCACAGTCAGAAATTAGGCAAACAAAAAAGTTTTTATTGCCCGCCTAAACTGCAGTAAGTTGTCTATTGCCCGAATCTCAACAGGAAGGGAGTTCCACAACTTTGCGGCCACCTCTCGAAAGGAGCGGCCACCCATTCTGCTTAGTCTGAAACAAGGGACCATCGACAAGTGCATGCCCAGGGATCTCAAGGGTCGCAAAGGAACATAAGGACTTAAGAGGTTTACCAGGATTTGTGGAGCCATGCCTTTGAGGATTTTAAAAGCCAGGCAAAGTACCTTGAATTTAATCCTCTGGCTCATAGGGAGCCAATGTAGAGAGTGCAGTGTCTTAGAAACCGAGCACCGTTTAGGCAGGCCCACCACCACTCTGGCTGCGGTATTTTGCACACGCTGCAGTCGAGTGAGTTCTGCCTGGTTAATCCCGGCCAAGAGTGCACTGGCATAATCCAACCTGGATAGCACCGACGCCTGAACCACCAACTGTCTGGTGGGGGCGTCAAAAAATGTAAGTATTGGCCTAAGTCCTCTGATAACGCCATAGCAAGAGCCTGCCACTCTCTTGGTATGGCAGGTGAAGCTGAGAGCCGGATCCAGCCAGACCCCAAGGTTTTTTATCTCCATTACGGGGGAAGGGGTCAGCCCCAGTTCCTGAGGCCACCAATTATCATTCCACAACCCCACCTGCTTTCCCACCACCATGACCTCTGTCTTCTTAGTGTTCAATTGGAGACAGTTCCGATTCATCCAATTAGCCACGGCACATATACCCTCGCGGAACCTAAGGGCCTCCACATCAGAGTCCCCACTCAACGTGACCGCCAGCTGCGTGTCATCCGCATACGAGACCATTGTCAGGCCCCAGCGTTTGACAACCGCAGCCAACGGTCTAACGTATAGGTTGAATAAGGTGGGGCTCAAAGATGACCCTTGTGGGACCCCTAGTGTCAGCGGGTACGATTTAGATTTGCCGGGTGGGATAGCAACCTGGAATGATCTATCCGTAAGGAAGGACCGAAACCAGCACAGCGCAGACCCCCTAACTCCCACTTCCTCAAGTCGTTGCAGAAGGATACCGTGTGAAACCGTGTCGAACGCGGCACTCAGATCTAATAACAGGAGTGCTGCAGTTCGACCAGTATCCAACACGGAACGCAAATGCTCGACCATAAAAAGTAGGGCAGTCTCCGTGCTGTGTCCTGCGCGGAACCCATTTTGAGTGGGATCTAAGATGTTAGCTCTGGCAAGATGGTCTGCTGACTAACTCAGAACCATTGTCTGCCTCATCCCCAGACTGTTCTTCTTCTTCCTCCTCCTCCTCTACATTCTCTGTTTCAGGGAGGTCTGGCTCTCCAAGAGTACCTTCTAAGGGGGGCATGCTCCTATCTGGATTAGAGGGGTCTGTGTTGGCAGCCCTTCTGGCATCATATGTCTCTAAGAGACCTAACAGAAAAGGAGTGGTAAAAACAACAGCAAGCTCAAATCCCAACCGCTGCACACCAATGTGAGAAGTTGGCCTGATATATGATGTTCACTAGTTCTAGTGACCACCTTGTATCAGTCCAAACAACCCTTATGGTGATTGGTTGTAAGTCAACCTTATAGACCAGCTATCCTAATGGTAGCATGGACAAAGCAGTCTTAGGCTGAACTCTTTTGGCACGTGAAGCAGCTGTTTTACCACAATATAACCCCTTGAATACCATGTGAAAGGACACCACACAGGTTGTTATGAAAATAAACAGTATATTTATTAATAACAACACCTCTGAACTCTTTATGAGGTCAGAGGGCTAAGCACATGACAATCTCTTACGAAAAATACTACAAGTTGCTCAAAATTACAATGATGCCCTAGGGGCACGACAAACCATATACTAAGTAAGTGGAATGTGAGAGTCGATAAAAGGAATGGAGCTGTCCAGAGGCTGTAGGATCGATGGGACCACGCTATACTAACTTCAGGTAAGTAATAGGAGGCCCACGGAACACGTGTGCAGAGTGTGAACTCACACGCGAGATGCGTAACAACGTCTCTGGACAGTACAGTTCAAGTTAAAGGTGAGTACGGACAATCCTGACTAGGTAGGACTAAAACGACTGTGGAACTCGGCACTAGGACAGTTAAACTACCCTTGAGCACCGAAATGCTCGTGTTACCTCACCCACGGGCCGCGGATGCATAGTTGTCAAAGTGCGTCGGGTTCTCGCGTTGAAGTCAATGGAGCCTGAAAGAAAAGATGCTGCAGGCGACCAGGAGGAAGATGTCCGGTGCAATCCAATGGTGGATTGTTGAAGAAGAAGACCTGAAAGCAGAGGGGACAATGTTCACAGTCACTAGCCAGTGACTGGAGTGGATACAGGAAGGAACCAGATGTCGTCGTCGCGATCAGGTGAAGAGTGGACGCTTGACTCTGCAGCCACGTGGACCAGGAGGTGTCTTCGATGACCAGGATGGAGGCACGAGCTGTCCCACGCAGGCTCTCGCTGTCGGCGGTGTCGAATCCGGGCTGGGACTCAACAGGCCTTGGCAAAGGCAACCCGCGCGGTGAGTGAAGAAAGCGTCTGGTGCGGACTAGGAGAGTCCGGGGTGCCCCTCTTTTGGAAGGGAGCAAGGGCCAGTCTGGAGCAACCAGACCAGCAGTGAAGATTTCAAAGTTCGTCGTCTAGGAGGCCACTAGCCAGCCGGCAAGTGACCAGACAACGCGTCGAGCAGGAACCAAGCAGAAGGGCCCCACGCAGATCTCGTGGATGCTGGAGGGCTGATCTTCGGTGCAGGGGCTGCTCGGGGTTGGGGCTTCTCAGTCCCCAAAGCACTTGGTCGAGTTTACCTCGGTAGTCGTGCTGGAAGCGAAGTGCAGGTTCGTTCAAGATGGCCGGTCCCACGTGTCTCGTCGCACCCACGGGTCTCAGCTTTGCTGTAGATGCAGGTAGAGGTCGGAGAGGTCTAGGAATCCGGGTCTCGTCGGGCTCTGAAGTCTGGATCCTCGAGGGAAGACGACAAAGTGAAGCCGCTGGACGCTTGATGGTGCCTGCAGTTGCAGGGTGGACACTCCTTGTCCACAAGGGAGATTCTTCAGTCTTCTGTGGAGCAGAACGTCGAAGACCAGAGTTTCTTCTTGTTGAATAGTTCAGGATAATCTAATTTGTAATGGGACCAGCTCCTACCTTTTCTCCTAAAGGGGGCTGCACTACTGACTAGGTCCCTCCCCTGGGTGGGACCAGGAAGGGGGGTGGTTACACCCCCTATCCTTTGTCCGGTTTCCTGCCAGAGCTGGGGCAGGGATGCCCCAGCAACTGGTTTGAACCGGTGTATGCACAGGGCACCTTGTGTGCCCCAGGCATGTCTCATTCCTTTCAGGCCTCCCTACCTCAATACACAAAATCCTGTCTGGGGTGGTGCTAGCACCTCCCAAGGCAGGAAACCCTTTGTCCAAGCCATCCTCGCTGGAAGGACTCCCAGCTGCAGGAGGTCAGACTTGTGTCTGTCGTGGCAGCATCCATTTTGTGATGCTGAGGCTCGAGTTAACTTTAACCGGGGTTCACAGTTACATACATGTCGTGTCCCTCTAGAAGGGTGGAATACTACCCCCGTCGCCAGAATTGGCGAGGGGGTAGTATTCCAAATCGTATGACACCTTACTCGACATGTTTTGATAATGTTATACCAGAGTTACCATTTAACCGCGAGGTTGATAATGCACTTAAGAGTATATGGTATAGCGTTATCATGGAACAGCTATTAGGACTTGGTTCCGCAAGCTGCAAACAGGCTCAGCTCAAGCCAGAGCACCATCTCACATAATTCCAAGCACTCTGCCTTCAGGATTGATAAGGCCTTCTATAGGAGTGACTGATAGGAATATATGTGTCCATTTTAGGGTTAGATATAGGTATACTATATCTACAGCAAAGGGTGTTTACACCACCTTGCCCCAGCTGTCATGCAGCCAGTTGTGTCAGATTTAGATGGCCAGCCAGGGGTGGCATAATACATGCTTCAGCCCCTGGTAGGCCCTGGGTACACCTATGCCCTGGATACCTAAGGTATACTGTACAGGGACTGATAAGGTGACTCAGTATCTAATTAGATATGTACCTAGGGTACATGGAATCCATTTTAACAGAGAGAGCAGGAAGCCTGGGGTCCTGAATAGCAGGATCCCAGGCCAACTAAGTCAAAAACCAGCAAAACACCAGGCAAAAAGTTGGGGGTAACCATAGTCACATATCCACCTTCCTACACAGTACTCATATACGCCGGTGGTTGGCTCCATGGCAACATCGTTCCACTCTGGAAGTGAACAGAGCAGCATATAGGCACCACCTATAAATGCTGACATCAGTTCCTTTCTTTCCCTGCCTTCAGACTTGGATCCAAAGGTCTACTCCTTTCATCTATGTCTAGATTCCTCACAAAATGTAACCAGTGTGCAAGGGAAAGCCCCATCCTAAAATGACAATGGTTTATACCTTGTATGGACTGTCGCAAACAGATTGTAGGAAAGTAGGATCTGCCTTTATGGTTACCCCCACTTTTTGCCTGGTGCTAAGCTGTCGCTGACTAATCTGACTGAAATTCTGCTAATCAGGACCCCAGTCTCTGTGCTTTCTCCCCCAAATGGGTTATGGTGAGTACTAAGGTACATGTCAGATTGGCTACTGGTGTACCATTATAAGTCCCTACTATATGGTACTGATGTACCCAAGGCATAGGTACACCAGGGGTCTTTCATGGGCGGTGGCATGTTTTATGCCACCCATGAGAGACCACTCAAATTGTAACAACAGGCCTGCCATTGCAGCCTTTGTAAGCTGGTTCTAGCCCCACTCACGATAGCTATAGGTTTCCCTATATCTGAGGTCACTGCACTTAAAACCTATAAGTTACCCCTAAGGCGGGCCTTTCAATCCTGAATGCCGGGTGCTCGGTTCTAAGTGTGAGGATACCCCTGCATGAGCAGGGCACACCTACAACCTTCGGAGTTCATTCTCCTGGGTTGTAAGTGCATGAGCGATTACGATATATATAGTGGCCATGCGTCATTACGCGAAGAACATCTCTAAACTGGCTGTAACGAACCCTGTCATGTTTGGTATCAAACATGTTGGAGTCATACCGGCACACCGTAAACGGTTTGGAAGGTTTGATTCAATGCACTGTAAAGCTCCTCCGGGAGGCCCTCAGTGCTCCCGGTACCAGTCTTCTAGACCCGGACAGCATAACATGGTTGCTGCCGACCAGAGACCCGATTCTGCCCTCCTGCTGCTGAGCCAAGCTCGAGCAGGGGAAGGCAGAGCAATAGGTATCCTGTCACAGGGAGGTGTGACCACCTCCCAGACCGGGTTTAGTGTATTGGGGCCCAGTGAGAGCGCTTGCCAGTGCCACTCAGGCTGCTTTAGGGGCACAGTTTGTGCCCTCCTTGCATAGTCCAGTTAAAACCAGCGCTCTGGCGCGAAACTGGATAAAGGACATGGGAGTATCCTCCCCACTGTCAGAACCCTCCCCTGGGAGGTAAACCTGAATCATCCCAACCCTTTCCTTTGGGTACTTAAGGGCTTACCTGTAGGTAGGTCCCTAGATTCATTGTGGGACAAGATTCATATCAAGACTCCACTTCTTCGACCATCTTGGCACTCTGGACTTCGCTGTACCTTGCTCTGGGCTCCGAGACTGCAAATGGGAAGACTTCTGCTGCACCGGGTCTCGTCGTCCTGCAGGTCTGCTGCAACGTCTTTGCCTGTGCTCCATACAGTGACCTTCCAAGGACTGTGGACATCCAAGACACCTAAAGGAATCTCCCTTGAAGTGAAGGAGTCCCTTACCTGCGTCTGCAGGCACCACAAAGCAGCTGACCGGTCTGCTGATCTTGAGCTCCCACGGACTCTGAAATGCTCAGCAACACAGGTGGTGGTTCTTCACATCCCTCGAGGCCTGCCCTGTTGTCTCACCAAGGTTTAGGCCATTATCCCATGTCAGAGCAGCAGGAACCCAAACCCGGTGCACCGTCCCACCCCCAAGCATCTCCTGTGACCAAGATCTTCATCCTCACTGCCTCATTTACATCATGGGCCTGCCCCTTTGGTGAGCTGCTCAAGGTCCTATTGCGTACCTGTGGGTCCTCTTGAGAGTCTTCTTGGATTTCAACAGGCTTCCCTGATTGCTTGGGCCTGCTCTGACTGCCCTGCTTGTGGTGTTTAATTCTGGGAGGACCGCATTGTACCTAAAATGATAAGTGTGTTTTGCAACTTTACATTCCTGCTGCCTCATGTAATGCATTCAATTTCTGGCACAGAGGACGAGCACAAGCAGTTGTGGGCACCACCGTTGCAGTAGTGTGTCATACATAATGTAAGGAGTGATCCCACATATCACTTAGAATGGGCCCACTACCTTGATGCTACCTATATCACAATGACATGCCTACGAATTCAGAGGTAAGGTCCACTATTGTGTTTTGTTGACGCACAGAAAATTATCCATCCAATGTGCGCAGTACATGACCAGCTGTGTGGACTGTGCAATTTAATGTATTTTGGAAAGATTTGGAGTTGGACAGTGTATGCATTGTCAATACTACAGAGACTGGCATCTCACTGTTTGTTTTTCATTTCCATATCTGTGCAATTAGACTTTCTTGATTAGGTCTACAGACACTATTACAATATAGTGGGTACACCCTTTTGACTAGTTGTGGCCCTCGATTACAGGATTGGTTTCCCCGGTCTGGGTCTGTTGGTGAAATACATGTTGTGTACCACAATTACAAAGGTATGATGAGCCAAGACATTTTATTTTGTCTTTCGCTGTTCACAAATGTCATATGGTGAAGGTGAATGTCCATTGACAACTCCAATTGTAAAGGAGCACATTTTGCATCACTGGTTGACTTACATAGCTGGGCACTATTTGTCGCTCTGTCGTCTCCTGCCAATGTGTGCATTTTGACCATCTTCTGGACAGTTTGACTTACCAGTTAGTGTGGTTGTCATGCATTCCTCTGTACATTGCCGATTCCTCCCATTAGATGGGGTGACCTCTGCTACTGCAGTTGTCTGTGCTCTGGCTGGATGTGTCACTGGGTGAGAATAAAGAAAAGTAAACAAATGGGAAATGTGCTTGTGGAACTTTTCGGTGATTTGCCCATATCTTCTGCGTGCTAACAGTGTTGTGAAGTACTGCTGCAGATGGGGCAGGTTGGAGCAGTGGTGTGTTGGGGATGTAATGGCGTGGCAGAGTGGAAAATGGACAACAGAATATGTGTAGTACAAGTTACTACTTGTGTAACGATATATCTGTAAGAGACTTAAGTTAGTGATAGATTCCTTACCTTAGAATATCCCCAGGCGTCAGACTGAATCCGGAATTTTTTTGCGTAGCAGTACCCTTGCGCGTCGGTAGGCATCGTCTGCGGCTCCACGTCCGTCGTGGGCGCCGCGATGACGTCGTCGGAGTACTTAGACGCCGCCTCCGCGTGCTGACGTCAGTTCTTAGACACAGCTTTTCCGCGCCAGAAGCGCTGAGCCATGTTAAAAACCAACACTGGTGCCATTGAAACTAGGGCCCTGAAAGGGGGTAACCCTAACCCTAGATATCGGTTCGCAGAACGGGGAGGATGGGTGGATCGGTAAGGAATCTATCGCTAACTAATGTCTCTTACAGATATATCGTTACACAAGTAGTAACTTGTACATCTGAAAGAGACAAGTTAGTGATAGATTCCTTACCTTAGAATAGATACCCCAGCAATACCAACCCCGGTGGTGGGTCTGCGAACCAATAATCACACCAGAAAGTCCTGGAGGACAGAACGGCCAAAGAAGCCATCCCTCGGGACTTGGCTGTCCAGGCAGTAGTGCCTTGCAAACGTGAGCAGCGATGCCCACGTAGCTGCCTGACAGATGTCTTGTAAGGGCACTCCCCGGCCCAGGGCAGTTGTAGTTGCCGTGGCTCGGGTGGAATGAGCCCGTAATCCAACAGGGGGCTCCTTCTTAGCCAAGGAGTAACATGCCTGGACACACAAGATGATCCACTGGGAGATGGTCCTCTTGTGCACCGCTTTCCCCTTCTTAGCGCCCATGTAACCAACAAAGAGTTGGTCATCCACCCGGAACTGGCGTGTGCGATCCAAATAGAATGAGAGCGCGCGTTTTGGGTCCAGACGGTGGAGCCGCTCTTTCTCTTTAGAGGGATGCGGTGGCGGAAAGAAGGTTGGCAAGGTGATAGACTGCCCGATGTGGAAGGCTGTGACAACCTTGGGCAGGAAAGATGGCTTAGTACGCAACACAACCTTGTCTGGATGGACAGAAAGGAAAGGTGGAGTCCAAGAAAGAGCCTGGAGCTCACTCACTCTGCTGGCAGAGGTGATGGCAACCAGGAATGCAGTCTTAAGAGTTAGAAGACGGAGAGGACAGTTGTGAAGTGGCTCAAAAGGAGAGCACATCAGAAACGTAAGAACCAGGTTCAAGTCCCACTGAGGCATTACAAACGGAACAGGAGGGAATGTGTGTGAGATGCCTTTTAGAAATCTACTGACAATAGGGGACTTGAACAAAGAAGGTTGATCAGGCAGCCTCAGAAAGGCTGAAAGGGCAGAAAGGTAGCCCTTGATAGTGCCCAGAGCAGAGCCCTGCTGGGCAAGAGAAAGAAGGAAGAGAAGAACCTCAGAGAGAGGGGCAGCAAGAGGATCCACAGCCTTTGCTGTGCACCATGCCACAAATCTGTTCCACCTGCAGGCGTATACCGACTTTGTGGAGGGACGCCTGGCTGCCAGAATGACATTACAGACTTCAGGAGGCAAGTCAAATGGCCTCAACTGTCGACGCTCAATCTCCAAGCATGGAGGTGGAGACTGGACAGGTTCGGGTGGAGGACCGTCCCCTGCTGCTGCGACAGAAGGTCCTCCTGAAGAGGCAGACGAACCGGGGGATCGACTGACAGACTGAGTAGCTCTGGATACCAGTACCTTCGTGCCCAGTCCGGAGCCACAAGGATGACTTGTGCCCGGTAGCGCTTGATCTTCTTCAGCACTCTGGGCAGAAGTGGTATAGACGGAAAGGCGTATAACAGACCGCAACTCCACACGCGTCGAAAAGCGTCGCCGAGCGAGTGCCGCCTTGGAAATTCCAACGCTCAGAACTGATGACATTGCGCGTTCTCTTCGGTGGCGAATAGATCTAACCAAGGCTCTCCCCATTGCTGAAAGAGGCCTTGCGCCACGTCAGAGTTCAGACGCCATTCGTGATCCATCATGCACCGACGGCTGAGTTCGTCCGCCCTGGCGTTCAGAGAACCTGCCAGGTGTTGAACCACCAGGGTCACGCCCTGCTGTTCTAGCCACTGCCAGAGGCGCAGAGCCTCCTGGCAAAGGGTCCACGACCCCACCCCGCCTTGTTTGTTGCAGTACCACATGGCGGTGGTGTTGTCCGTGAACACCTGCACTACACTCCCCCGGACAGAGGGGAGGAATGCCTTCAGTGCTAGACGAATCGCCCGCAGCTCCAAAAAGTTGATATGGAGCCGGGACTCCGCCGGAGACCAGAGTCCTCTGATCTCCGCCTCTCCCATGTGGCCTCCCCAGCCCTGGAGGGACGCGTCCGTCACAACTACGTGCTCCGGCTGGGGAAGGGAGAGGGACCTGCCACCGACCCAATCGCGGTCCGTGAGTCACCACTGCAGCTGTCTCGCAGCGCCCTCCGAGATCAGGACGTGGTCGGACAGGTTGCCCTGATGCCGGGCCCACTGAAACTTCAGGTCCCACTGCAGAGCCCGCATCCGCCACCTGGCGTGATGCACCAGTAGGATGCAGGAGGCCATCAGCCCCAGAAGCCGCAGCGTCAACCTGACCGAGACCCGGGATAAAGGCCGAAAGATCGGAATCAGAGCCTGAATATCCCGAACCCGCTGTTCCGGATGATAAACCCGAAACTGCGCCGAGTCGAGAATCGCTCCGATGAAGAGGAGCTTCTGAGAGGGGCACAGGTGTGACTTTGGCACATTGATGGAGAACCCCAGCTGGTGCAGGAGATCTGCCGTAGTCTGGAGGTGGCTGACGACTGTCTGGGGCGCGCCCGCCTTCAACAGCCAGTCGTCGAGGTAGGGGAAGACTGAAACCCCTTGTAGGAGAGTGGGGTCTGCAATCCCATGGCCACCCCAGATTTTTCCTTTTTGCTTCACTGGTTTACGACTTTCCCTGGCTGTGGGCCTGCTAATCAGACCCACAGCCTAGCTGTTCTCTCTCTAAATTGACGAGCATGTACCTTAGGTGCATTTACCAATTGGTACTGGGCCACCTTATCAGTCCCTGTACAGTATACCTTAGGTATCCAGGGCATAGGTGTACCCAGGGCCTACCAGGGGCTGCAGCATGTATTATGCCACCCCTGGCTGGCCACCCAAATCTGACACAACTGGCTGCACGACAGCTGGGGCAAGGTGGTGTAATCACCCTTTGCTTTAGATATAGTATTCCTATATCTAACCCTAAAATGGACACATATATTCCTATCAGTCACTCCTATGGCAGGCCTTATCAATCCTGAAGGCAGAGTGCTTGGAATTATGTGAGATGGTGCTCTGGCATGAGCTGAGCCCGTTTGCAGCTTGCGGAACCAAGTCCTTATAGCTGTTCCATGATAACGCTATACCATATACTCTTAAGTGCATTATGAACCTCGCGGTCAAATGCTAACTTTGGCATAGCATTATCAAAACATGTCAAGTAAGGTGTCAAACGAATTTGAATACTAACCCCTCGCCAATTCTGGCGACGGGGTTAGCATTCCACCCTTCTAGAGGGGCACGACATGTATGTAACTGTGAACCCCGGTTAAAGTTAACTCAAGCCTCAGCATCACAAAATGGATGCTGCCACCACAGACACAAGTCTGACCTCCTGCTGCTGGGAGTCCTTCCAGCGAGGGAGGCCTGGACAAAGGGTTTCCTGTCAGGGGCGGTGCCAGCACCATCCCAGACAGGATTTTGTGTATCCCAGGTAGGCAGGGCTGAGAGGAAGGTGACTGCAAGTGGCACCCCGGTGCTCACTGTGCATATGCCGGCTCAAACCAGTTCCAGGGGCACACCAGCCCCTGAGCTGGGGAGAAACCGGACAAAGGAGAGGGGTGTAACCACCACCCTCCTGGTCCCACCCATGGGCAGGACCTAGTCGCGTGCCAGCCCCTTTTTTAGAATAAAGGTAGGAGCGGGCACCCTTCCCAAATGGGATCATCTTGAAACTTGAACTACTTTCCACGAAAGGAACTCTTGTCATTCTCTGAAGACTCTCCCTTGTGGCTAAGGAGTAGCCCCCCTGCACCAGCAGGCACCATCTAAGCGCTTGCGGTTTGCTGCACGTCCATCCTCAGGATCAAGACTGCCCAGCTCGACGAGACCCGGATTCCCCGCAATCTCTGACCTCTACCTGCATCATCAGCCCAGCTGAGATTCGTGGGTGCGACAAGACCCGTGGGACCGGCTATCTTCAAGACCTGCACGACGCTTAACCAGCACGACCGCCGGGGGACCCTCGAGTGAGTGCACTGGGGTTTGAGAAGCCCCAACCCTAAGCAGCTCCAGCACCGAAGTCCAGCCCCCCAGCATCCACGAGATCTGCGTGGGGCCCTTCTGCTCCTTTGCTGCTTGACACGTTGTCCGGTCACTTGCCCGTTGGCTAGTGGCCCTCCTGACGACGTACCACAACGTTTTCACCGCTGGTCTAGGTCCTCTAGACTGGCCCTTGCTCCTTGTCCAACAAGAAGTGCCCTGGACCCTCCTGGTCCACTCCAAACGCCATTTGGACTCCACCGCGTGGGCTTGCCTTTGCCAAGGTTTGTTGCTCCAATCTTGGATCCAGCATCGCCGACAGCAGACACCATCGTGGGACAGCTCGCACCTCCAGCCTGGACGCCGACAACGCCTCCTGGCCCGTGTGACTGCAGAGTCCAGCGTCACCCACTCACCTGATCGCGGTGACTTCATCCGGTGCCATCCTGGTGCCCACACAATCACTGGCTAGTGATTGAGAACTGAGTCCCCTCTGCTTTCAGGTCGTCTCCTTCACTGATCCAGCCTTGGATCACACCGAACATCTTTACTGGTCGCCTGCCAGGAACATCTTCTTTCAGGCTCCATAGACTACAACGAGGATTCCCGACATCATTTGAAGCCTATGCAGCCGCAGCCCCTGGGCTAGGTAACTCGAGCATTTCGGTGCTCCAGCACAGGTCCACTATCCTAGTGTCCAGATCCTTTTTCGTTTTTAGTCTACCTAATTGGATTCGTCCGGAAACAGTAACTTTAGAAACTGCTAGCATCCATAGACTTTGACCCGCATCCCGCGTAAGAGTTCCCACTCTGCACCCGGGTTCCCTAGGCCTCCTGCTCCTAACCTGAAGGTTCAGTAAGGTAGTCCTAGCGGTCCTGAAGCCTCTGGATCGTGTTACTTACCTGCTAGTATTTCGCATTCCACTTTTAGAGTATATGGTTTTTTGTGCCCCTCGGGCATTTGTGTTATTTGTGCAACTTGTAGTATTTTCGTAAGAGTTTTGTATTGTGCTTAGCTCCCTGACTCATAAAGAGTTCAGGGTAGACTTGTTATTAATAAATATCCTTTATTTTCATAACAACTTGTGTGGTGTCCTTTCACTTGGTGATAAAGGGGTATATGTGATGGTAAAACAGCTGGCTTAACACGCCCTCTAGAGTTTAGCCTAAAGACTGCTCTTGTCCACGCTTCTAGGATAGCTGGTCTATAAGGTTGGCTTACAACCAATCATCAATAAGGGTCGTTTGGAATGATACAGAGTGATCACTAGAATAGTGAGCACTATATATCAGGCCAACTTCTCACACCCCTAACCTGCGCAGATGAGCTGCGACCACCGCCATCACCTTCGTGAACACCTGTGGGGCGCTGGTAAGGCCGAAGGGGAGCACGGTATACTGAAAGTGCTCGTGGCCAACCGTGAACCGCAGGTAGCGCCGGTGGGCCGGCAGGACGGGAATGTGGAAATAGGCGTCCTGCAAGTCCAAAGCTACCATCCAGTCTCCTGGGTCCAGGGCAGCTAAGACCTGAGCCAGAGTCAGCATTTTGAACTTCTCCTTCCGGAGGAAGCCGTTGATGTTCCGTAGGTCCAAGATAGGTCGTAGGCCCCCTTTGCCCTTCTTGGGTACCAGAAAGTAGTGGGAGTTGCAACCACACCCTACTTCTGGCCCAGGAACGCGCTTGATGGCCCCCTTGGCCAAGAGGGCCGTAACTTCCTCCTGCAGAAGTCGCAAATGATCCCCCGATACACGGTGGTTCTGCGGTGGCATGGCTGGAGGAGTCGCCTCGAAGGGGAGGGAGTAGCCCCTTCGGACGATCTGCAGCACCCACCTGTCCGAAGTGACAGTGCGCCAGTGGAGGTGGTGATGGCGAACCCTGCCTCCCACTGGCGTCACATGGGTCTGAAAACACGGACTAGGAGGGTTTTGAGGCGGATGCTGCGGGGGAAGGTGTGGACTGACCTCGCCGTTGACCCCGACCGCCGCCACGGCGGTTTCCACGGCCTCCACCGCGTTGGGTATGACCCTGCGGAGCGTGGCTGGCAGCACGTGTGGGAACACCCCTTCCGTGGCCACGAAAGGAGTGGCAGCCGATTGCTGGCGCGGGGCAGAGAGGCCCAAGGACTTGGCCGTAGCCCTGGAGTCCTTAAAGTGCTCAAGCGCATGGTCTGCCTTGTCGCCAAAAAGGCGACGGCCATCAAACGGCATGTCCATCAGTGTGTTTTGGACATCGGCCGAAAAGTTGGCGGACCTCAAACAGGCGTGACGTCTGACCGCCATGTGAGAAGTTGGCCTGATATATAGTGCTCACTATTCTAGTGATCACTTTGTATCATACCAAACAACCCTTATTGATGATTGGTTGTAAGTCAACCTTATTAGACCAGCTATCCTAGTAGCATGGACACGAGCAGTCTTCAGGCTAAACTCTAGAGGGCGTGTTAAGCCAGCTGTTTTACCATCACATATACCCCTTGAACACCAAGTGAAAGGACACCACACAAGTTGTTATGAAAATAAAGGATATTTATTTATAACAAGACTACCCTGAACTCTTTATGAGTCAGGGAGCTAAGCACAATACAAAACTCTTACGAAAATACTTCAAGTTGCACAATTTACACAAATGCCCGAGGGGCACGAAAAACCATATACACAATTAGTGGAATGCGAAATACTAGCAGGTAAGTAACGGGATCCAGAGGCTTCAGGATCGCTAGGACTACACTACTGAACCTTAAGATTACGAGCAGGAGGCCTAGGGAGATCGGGTGCAGAGTGTGCACTCTCACGCGGGATGCGGGAAGAAGTCTATGGATGCTAGCGTTTCTAAAGTTACTGTTTCCGGACGAATCCGACTAGGTAGACTGAAAACGACAAAGGATCTGGACACTTAGATAGTGAACCTGTGCTGGAGTACCGAAATACTCAAGTTACCTAGCCCAGGGGTCGCGGCTGCATAGGGTTCAAAAGACGTCGGGAATCCTCGTTGAAGTCTATGGAGCCTGAAAGAAGAAGTTGCTGGCAGGCGACCAGTAAAGATGTTCGGTGTGATCCAAGGCTGGATCAGTGAAGGAGACAACCTGAAAGCAGAGGGGACTCAGTTCTTAATCACTAGCCAGTGATTATGTGGGCACCAGGATGGCACCGGATGAAGTCACCTCGACCAAGTGAGTGGGCGACGCTGGACTCTGCAGTCACACGGGCTAGGAGGCGTTGTCGGCGTCCAGGCTGGAGGTGCGAGCTGTCCCACGAGGCTGTCGGCGATGCTGGACTCAGGATTTGAGCAACAAACCTTGGCAAAGGCAAGCCCACGCGGTGGAGTCAAGATGGCGTCTGGAGTGGACCAGGAGGGTCCAGGGCACTTCTTGTTGGACAAGAAGCAAGGGCCAGTCTAGGGGACCTAGACCAGCGGTGAAAACGTCGTGGTACGTCGTCAAGAGGGTCACTAGCCAACAGCCAAGTGACCGGACAACGTGGCAAGCAGCAAAGAAGCAGAAGGGCCCCACGCAGATCTCGTGGATGCTGGGGGGCTGGACCTTGGTGCTGGAGCTGCTTAGGGTTAGGGCTTCTCAAACCCCAATGCACTTACTCGAGGGTCTCTCGGGGGTCGTGCTGGTGAAGCGTCGTGCAGGTGTTGAAGATGGCCGGTCCCACGGGTCTCGTCACACCCACGAATCTCAGCTGGGCTGGATGATGTAGGTAGAGGTCAGAGATGGCAGGGAATCCGGGTCTCGTCGAGCTGGGCAGTCTTGATCCGGAGGATGGACGTGCAGAAAACCGCAAGAGCTTCGATGGTGCCTGCTGGTGCAGGGTGGCTACTCCTTAGCCACAAGGGAGAGTCTTCAGAAAAGTCAAGAGTTCCTTTCGTGGAAAGTAGTTCAAGATTCAGAATGATCTAATTTGGGAAGGGGGCCTGCTCCTACCTTTATCCTGAGAAAAGGGGCTGGCACGAGACTAAGTCCTGCCCTATGGGTGGGACTAGGAGGGGGGGTGGTTACACCCCTCTCCTTTGTCCGGTCTCTCCCCAGCTCGGGGGCTGGTGTGCCCCAGGAACTGGTTTGAGCCGGCATATGCACAGTGAGCACCGGGGTGCCACTTGCAGTCACCTTCCTTTCAGCCCTGCCTACCTGGGATACACAAAATCCTGTCTGGGATGGTGCTAGCACCGCCCCTGGCAGGAAACCCTTTGTCCAGGCCTCCGTTGCTGGAAGGACTCCCAGCAGCAGGAGGGCAGACTTGTGTCTCGGTGGCAGCATCCATTTTGTGGAGCTGAGGCTGTGTCTGACTTTAACCGGGGTTCACAGTTACATACATGTGGTGTCCCTCTAGAAGGGTGGAATGCTAACCCCGTCGCCAGAATTGGCGAGGGGTTAGTATTCCAATTCGTATGACACCTTACTCGACATGTTTTGATAATGCTATACCAAAGTTAGCATTTAACCGCGAGGATTATAATGCACTTAAGAGTATATGGTATAGCGTTATCTTGGAACAGCTATTTGGACTTGGTTCCGCAAGCTGCAAACGGGCTCAGCTCATGCCAGAGCACCATCTAACATAATTCCAAGCACTCTGCCTTCAGGATTGATAAGGCCTGCCATAGGAGTGACTGATAGGAATATATGTGTCCATTTTAGGGTTAGATATAGGAATACTATATCTAAAGCAAAGGGTGCTTACACCACCTTGCCCCAGCTGTCGTGCAGCCAGTTGTGTCTGTTTGGGTGGCCAGCCAGGGGTGGCATAATACATGCTTCAGCCCCTGGTAGGCCCTGGGTACACCTATGCCCTGGATACCTAAGGTATGCTGTACAGGGACTGATAAGGTGGCCCAGTACCAATTAGTAAAATGCACCTAAGGTACATGGTTGTAATTTAGAGAGAGAACAGCTAGGCTGTGGGTCTGATTAGCAGGCCCACAGCCAGGGAAAGTCGTAAACCAGTGAAGCAAAAAGCAAAAATCTGGGGTGGCCATGGGATTGCAGACCCCACTCTCCTACATAACCCCCCCCCCAAACGTAGGGACATTAAACTAACCTTGACCAGGTGAGTCTTCTTGCTCTAAGTGGAAGTACCTGGAGAGACCATCTGCATTACCATGGTCAGTTCCTGGGCGGTGCTCCACTGTAAAGTCCATCCCCTGTAGGGAAATGGACCACCTAAGAAGTTTGGGGTTTTCACCCTTCATTTGATTTAGCCATAAGAGGGGCTTATGGTCGGTCTGAACTTTGAAGTGAGTACCAAACAAGTATGGCCTCAACTTCTTCAGGGCCCAAACCACAGCAAAGGCCTCCCTCTCAATAGCTGACCAACGTTTCTCTCTAGGGGTCAGCGTTCTACTTATAAAAGCAATGGGCTGGTCATGGCCATCAATATTCAGCTGAGATAGAACAGCTCCCACACCCAACTCAGAAGCATCTGTTTGGACAATGAAAGGTCTGGAGTAGTCTGGACTCTTGAGAATAGGCGCAGTGCACATGGCCTGCTTTAGGTCATCGAATGCCTTCTGACAGCTAACTGTCCACTGAACTTTCTTTGGCATTTTCTTACTTGTCAGGTCATTAAGTGGAGTCACAATGGTTCCATAATTTCTGACAAATTTCCTGTAATAACCAGACAGGCCCAAGAAAGCTCTGACCTGTGTCTGGGTGGTTGGAGGAGCCCAGTCCTTTATGGCCTGTATCTTGCTCTCCAGAGGTTGAACTTGGCCTCCACCTACAAGGTGGCCCAAGTACACAACTTGACTCTGCCCTATCTGGCACTTAGTAGCCTTGATAGTGAGGCCTGCCTTTTGCAGGGCCTCTAAAACTTTCCTCAGGTGGATCAGGTGATCCTCCCAGGTGGAGCTAAAGACAGCAATATCATCTAGATATGATGCACAAAAGTCATCCAACCCAGTGAGAACTTGGTTCACCAACCTTTGAAAAGTGGCAGGGGCATTTTTCAAACCAAAGGGCATCACCACAAATTGGTAATTACCTCCTGGGGTAGAAAATGCTGTCTTGGCCTTGGCATCCTCAGCTAACCTGATTTGCCAATAACCAGCTGTCAGGTCAAATGTACTCAAGAACTTGGCAGAAGCCAATCTGTCAATGAGTTCATCTGCTCTTGGTATTGGATGGGCATCTGTCTTAGTGACAGCATTGAGACCACTGTAGTCTACGCAAAACCTCATCTCTCTCTTACCATCCTGGGTGTGAGGTTTAGGCACTAGAACTACAGGACTAGCCCAAGGGCTCTCTGAGGGTTCAATGACTCCCAATTCCAACATATTTTGTACTTCAGTTTTTATGCAGTCCCTGACGTGGTCAGGTTGCCTGTAGATTTTACTCTTTATAGGCAGACTGTCTCCAGTGTCCACCTCATGTGTGCACCAGTTTGCCTGACTGGGGGTCAGAGAAAACATTTGTCTGAAGGATTGAAGGACTTGCCTACAATCCTGTTGCTGATGCTCAGAGAGGCTGTCAGAAAAGACTACACCATCCACTGACCCATCATCAGGGTTCTGAGTGAGCAGGTCTGGGAGAGGGTCACTCTCTTCCTCCTGTCCCTCATCCGTGGCCATGAGCAAGCCCATGTCCTCCCTGTCAACAAATGCTTTGAGCCTATTCACATGAAGTACTCTGTGAGGGCTCCTGGGAGTTCCCATGTCCACCAGATAGGTGACTTCTCCCTTTTGTTCAATGATGATGTGGGGTCCAGACCATTTGTCTTGGAGGGCTGCTGGGGCCACTGGCTCCAACACCCACACCTTCTGTCCTGCATGGTAAACAGTTAGGACAGCCTTTTGGTCATTTTTTTTTTTTTGTAAAACAATTTTTATTGCAGAGCTACACATTTGACACGTCAACAGTTTGCACAGCGTAGTGTAGTTGCAGGCTCAGTCCCCACCATAATATGATACACAGCCATTTAGCCCTCAACCCGGAGGTCGGGCGGCGGTTCTCGTGGTCCTGTTATGCTCCTAGGTGTGCTGGTTCGTGTAGGGGGAGGATGGTTCAACCGCCTTCTGCTTTATGTGTTTATTCTCCTCTTCCCTCTCCACTCCTAGTATTGATCGTTGAACTATGTCAATGCCCATGCTGGTCTGCGCCCCCCCCCCCTCCCCCTCTGTGTGTCTACGCCTATGTCTGGTGCTAGTGCATATAGTTATGGCATTGGTCGGAGGAGTTTTACGTGCTTCTCTGTGTGTGCGTGTCTGGTACCAGTGCTGGGTGAACGATGGGTGCCAATGGAGTTGAAGGGCCCTCAGTCTCCTCCCCTTCTAGTTCCTCTAGTGTGTTGTCTCTCAGAGCCTGAACCAACGCCTCCCACGCCCTCGCCGCATCCTGCGCTTTCTCGTCTGAACTTCGGCGGGCCAGTTGGTATCTGATCGTGCTCTCGGCTGTTGCCCACTTCAAGAATTCGTTCAGCCATCTCTTGTGTGTTGGTCCCGTCTTCGATTTCCATCCCTTGGTCAGCTCCCGTTTGGCTAGGAGCAGTCCCATGTCTATGAATTTGCTTGTTAGCTTGTTTTTGCGTGTGTGTGGGAACCAATGTAGGAGTGTGACCTCATTGTCGTAATGCAGTTCCCTGTCCGTCACTGTGTTCAGTGTGTCACCTATCCCACTCCAATACTCCTGTATGTGAGGGCAACCCCGAAGCATATGGAGTAGATCCGCCTCTATTAGGCCGCATCTAGGGCATGCTGCGTCTGTTACTCCAAAATATGTTGCTACTTTGCTCGGGGTTAAGTAGGCTCTGTGAAGGATGTACAGGTGGATAAGTTGGAAGCGCGCATTCCTGGTGCTTTTCCTAGCTCTGCACACTAGTTGGGACCATGTTGTGTCGGGGATTTCTTTCTGCAGGTCTGCTTCCCACTTCATTTTAAGTGGAGTGAGGGGTTGAATGTTTTCGTAAGACAATCGGGAATAGAGGCATGTGACTGCTTTGAATGTCCCCGCCGCCATCATCGGGTATTGGCACACCAGAGTTGTCTTTGGCTCGACCAGCCCCTCTCCCCAGTGTGCTTGTATGGCCCTCGCTACCGCTGCGTGTATTAAATAGTCGCCCCTTGGAAGGTCGTAGCGCTCCTGAAGAGTCTGAAATGGTACCAGAACTCCGTCGTCATAGAGGTCCCCTATCATTTGTAAGCCTGCCTCTTCCCAGTCCTGTAGTCCCGACCAGTCCCCCCCATGTGGTAGCGCCGTCACCATACCCAGTGGGATTTCGGGCGCATACGGGTGCATCGGCCCTGCTCGCTTCTGCGATCTGTTCCAGCATAATCGAAGCGTTCGTTCCTCCAGAGATAGTCCCCTGAGCACTAATTTCTGTTGCAGAGTAATGTATGCCAGGACATGGCGGGGTATCCCAATTTCCCTATCATGTTCCGGACCTTGATAGGCTCTCGCAACCTCTTGTGTAAAGTATTGTAGTTGGGCCGCCAGGTAGTATAATTCAAAGTCCGGGACCGCCAGGCCACCCTCGTCTTTCGAGCGGGTCAGCGTCGCCAGTGCTATTCTACGCCTGCCCGTTCCCCACAAAAAGGATATTACTAACGACTTAAGCCGTTTAAAGGTTGCTCCGGGTATCCATACCGGGAGGGTCCGGAAAAAATATAGCAGCCTTGGTAGGGCTATCATTTTCAGCAGTGACACTCGACCCATCATGGATAGGGGCAGGGTTGCCCAAAAGGCCATACTGCTCTGCAAGGCTCTGATGCAGCGTCCGATGTTGCCGTCTAGTAGGTCCGCAGGGTCATGGTATATGTGCACCCCCAGATAGCTTAGGCAGTCGGACTCCCATCTCAACATCGAGTGGGTTGGGGGACGCGCCCCCTCCCTCCGCAGGGGGAAGAGACAGGTTTTCGCCCAGTTCACCCGTAAACCAGAGATGTCGCCAAAGCATGCTAGCAGTCTCTCGGCACCTTCTACCGCTTACTCGGCATCCTCTAAGAAGAGGAGCAGGTCGTCTGCGTACAAGGAGATAAAATGGCGGGTTCCCCCGGAGTCCAATCCACTGTAGTGGTCGCCCCGTCTGGCAGTCGCCGCCAGGGGTTCCACTGCGAGCGCGAATAGTAGGGGGGAAAGTGCACACCCCTGTCTGGTTCCTCGGTTCACATTGTATCTTTCTGACACCAAGGCTCCGACCCTCACTCTGGCTTTTGCCGACGCGTACAGTACTTTCGTCCACGCTATATATCCCTCTCCTAATCCAAAGACCCTCATTACTCTATAGAGGTAATCCCACTCCAGGCTGTCGAATGCTTTCTCTATGTCGACCGCGAGCACCAGGGGGGTCCGTGCCTCGGGAGGAGGATTATCTAGCAGTCTGAGTAGTCTGCGTATGTTGTGCGTCGTGTTTCTTGTGGGTATGAATCCCGATTGATCTTTGTGGACTAATCCTTGCATATGGGTCAGCAACCTGGTGGCCAATATTGTACTGAGGATTTTATAATCCGTCGTCAACATAGACAGCGGCCGGTAGGACGCTGGGTCTGTGCTGTCTCTCCGTGGCTTTAAGAGGGGTATCATTATGGCTTCGCGCATTGAACAAGGAAGTCTGCCCGTCTCCTTGGCCTCATTATAAATTATTCGAAGGCGTGGGGCCAGCTGGTCAAGGTATTTGGCATAGAATTCAATGGGCAGTCCGTCCAGTCCCGGCGTTTTGTTATGTGCCATATGTTTTATCGCTCCCTTTATTTCCGTCAAGTCTATCGGGCTGCCCAGGGATTCAGCGTCTTCCCGAGTCAGCTGGGGCAAATGCAGGTCGGCCAGGAAGGCGTCCATTGCCGCGCCCCGATCCACCAGCCTGCTCTGATATAGCCTTTCGTAATAGGAGCGGAAGCAGTCCAGTATATCCGGCTGCGTTTGGAGCATGTCGTCCCCACTCCCCCTGAGGGACATAATTGGCTTACTGTTTCGGCTGGGGTTCGCTAGCCAGGCCAGGAGCGTGCCGGTTTTATCCTCCTCCGCGAGGGTTCTTGTCAAGTACGTTTTGTAGTCAAAGCTGCGGAGGCGCTCCACTTCTACCGCCACTGCCTCCCGCGCATCGCTGACTGTACTCTGAAGTTCAGGGTGGTTGAGGCGCTCTCGGTCTGCGTTTCTCAGTTTCTGTTCAGCTTTATCCAAATCATCTATCAGCGTCCTGCGCACCCCCGCAAATTTTCCTATACAGTGTCCCCTCACCACTATCTTAAATGCATCCCATTCTATAGCCCTAGATGAGGCAGTGTCTTCGTTCTCCACGAAGTACTGTGCGACCCTCTCTCCCAACGCCTCGCGGAAAGGTGGGTCATCTAGCGTGTCCGGCCTTAGCCGCCACGTCGGGATAAGTGTGGGTTCGTTCATCCAGTTTAGTGTTAGGAGTAAGGGGTTGTAATCGGAGATCGTTCGCGCTAGATATTCAGTTCGGGTCACTGACGGGAGCACTGTTTGCGAGCATAGGAAGACGTCGAGGCGGACATGGAGGTCATGAATGCTGGAGTAAAATGAGTAGTCTCGTTCCCCCGGGTGCTGTACCCGCCAAGCATCCTATAAATCCCATTTTCCCTGCCAGTCCGCTCGGTGCTTTGCTAGTCTATACACTGGGGATGCCTGCAGTGGTGGGTGTGATCTGTCCAGAGAGGTGTCCGCGATTGAGTTGAAGTCCCCCCCTATCAGCAATGGACTAGTGAAGTAGCTGGCCAGAGTCCTAGAGAGTTTTGTAAAGTATGTCGCTTGATCTACATTTGGAGCATATACACTAGTAAGTGCTATGTGTCAGCCTCTAAGCAGGCCCTCAACCACTACAAATCTCCCGTCTGGGTCCACAGTGTGTCTAGTGACCTGGAAAGGGATGCCCGCTCTTATCCAGATCAACACCCCTCTAGCGAAGGCAGAGTATGTAGTGTAATAAAGGTGGCCCCTCCATCTACGCTGTAGCGCCACTCCCTCCTTCCGTGTCAAGTGAGTTTCTTGCAGGAATGCTATGTGCACTCCCCTGCGGACTAAATAGGAGTGGATTTTGTGCCTCCTTGTCATCGTATTCAACCCCCGCACATTCCAGGACACACATTTCAATGATCCCATATTAGCCATAGTCCCATTGCTTACGATTCAGTTCAAGCTTGGTTGGCAGCCAGACAATAGGTTCGACAACAGTTCCATCCCCCCCAACAATCCCCACATTCCCCCCCCTTGAACTGTGCCCTGAGTTCCCCCAACTACTCCAGGATCCCTCCCCCCCCAGAACAGGACCTAACTGCAACAGAGTAGTTCCCATCCAAACAGGTGAGCAATCGTGCTCTAAACTTCTATGTGCCCGTGATTAGTATCACGGAAGCCTTATGGGCTCTAGGGAGCGTGAGCTAGTTACTGGTAGTTTCCGATGCCGTCTCCACAGACCCCTCCCGCCATATACAGCGCAACTTACGATACTTCAGTCTAACAGCGTCCTGCTCAGGTGTGCATAGAGGCCATTCGGCATGCCATCGCCAGGTGACCAGTAGCCATGTCCGGAAGGTCAGCTGCCAATTATCACTTCCGAAGTCTGTGGCGTGATTCTCGGACCTCCAGTTTTGCCCATTTCCGATAATTCAGTCTCCGAGCCCGAACCCCGTTCTTCCGAGCCCGATTCTTTCTCCGACCGGAGCAGAGTTGATCCCGAAACTTCTTTCACCGCTTGGAGTGCCGCCTTTCATTCGCCTTCCGTTTGAGATTGCGTTGGTTTCCTGGTGCGCTGTCTCAGCCTCCGGAGTCTCCTCGATTTCCTCACCGGTTGACTTTGGCGCTCCTCCTCAGCCCTAAATCGTGCTCCATCTGTGCCTGCCTTGTAGGTGTCCCACCAGGTCCAAGCCTCCTCCGCTGTTGCAAAGAACTGAGCTTTTCCATCCACCACTATTCTGAGCCTGGCTGGGAACAGCAGAGAGTATTGGATGCCTTCCGTGCGTAGTTCCTTTTTGATGGAGAGGAAAGAGGCGCGCATTTTTTGCGTTTCAAATGTATAGTCCGGAAATAAGGTTACTTTGCTGTTGTCTACTTGGAAGGGTCCTGCTTCCCTGGCCCGTTGCAATAGCCAGTCTCTGTCTTTGTAGTGCAACAGCTTGATGACCACTGGGCGAGGAGGCAGGCCCGGTTTCGGGGGTCTGGATGGGACACGGTGCGCTCTTTCCAGAGTGAAGAAGGGGGAGAGGCCCTCGGGGGCCACCACAGTTCTTAGCCAGTCATCTAGGTAGCCCACCATGTCCGTACCTTCTTTTTTCTCCGGAAGGCCCACTAGGCGCACGTTGTTTCTGCGGCTGCGGTTTTCAGCGTCCTCTGCCCGCCTCTCTAGAGCCTGAATGCGGTCCAGCGCCTCGGTGAGTCGCCCCTCCATTGATTTCTGTGCCGGTGCCAAGACCGTTATGGCGTCCTCTGTCTCCTTGACCCTATCCGCTAGTTTTGCATGGTCTGCACGAAGGAGTCCAAGACCCGTTGAAACTTGTGCAATATCGTGGTGCAGGGCATCCTTCGTGGCTGCAATCGCCTGAAGAATTTTATCCTGCATTTGCTGCAGGTCTGTTGTTGGTGGAGGAGCTTCTTCCGGAGGGTCCGTAGTGGGGCTGGCAGCTCCTCTCGCTCCTTTCGGTTTCCCCATTGCGGGGTGACAGCGGGGGAGCAGGGTAGCGGTGAGAGAAAGGGGAGCCTGGTGGCCTTTATGCGGTGCGTCAGTGGGGGTCCCCTGTGAGAGTACCTGGAGGATCGGATCGTGCCCTCCGCCGCCTCAGGGTCAGCTGGTGTGCAGTTTTCGTTGCGGTAGCTGGGCCTGCTTCGGTCTGCTTCACGGCCGCGCTGCTGTGCGCCGGGCAGGGCCACTCACTGTGCTCTGTAGGGTCTTCCCTCCGCCGCGCTGTTAGATGTCTGGCGCTCGCGGCCGCCCCCGGCGCCAAACGGTGGCACCCCCCAGTCCGTTTGTGTGGCCTCAGGGGTATCGTGATCTTCAGCCCTGTCGGGGCATCTCCGGCCCGGTCGGGGGGCCCCATCGCTGGGCCGGGGGGTCCCCGCGAGCGTCCCACCAAGCCGGGGGCCTGCGTGGGCTGGCCGCCCCGTGGATAGTACTCCCTCGAGGAAGGCCGAGGGTGCAGGGCTCAGCACAGGTCCCCAGGTCCTCCGATGGGTAAGCGCAGCCGCTCCTCAATGCACCATCAGGCGCGGGCCCCAGCGAGGTCAGGGCATCTCGGGCCCCCGCCGTGGATCTACCGCCCTCGGGCCGAGGGTCAGCCGGGCCGGCGCGTGCTCTCTCAGGGCCAGGGGGGGGGGTCGCAAGAGCACCCTCGGTCGCTCCGGTTCTCTAGGCCAGCAAAGGTGCGGTAGGCTCGCCTCACCGCCTAGACCGCAGTCGGAGGTCGCGGCGGAGTCGGAACTCCAATTCTTGCCTCCCGGTCAGCTCAGGGCCGCTCCTCGATGTCAGGGCCCGACGCGCTCCTCTCGGCGGCGTCCTCACGGGTCACTCCCGGGTTGGGCGATCATCACCTGGGCTCCCCCCAGCCACCAAGCACCTCCAGTGCCCCCCCGCGAAGGGCAGGGCGCCTCAGTCCGGCCCCAGGGACGGGGGCAGAGCCGTCGTCTCCCTGGACGTCAGGGATCCACCCCTCGGCTTCACCCCGCGGGCGTTGGTCGAGTGGCTCCGGGGGTCACGGTGCGGGGAAGGTACTCACTCAGGAGGCGTCGGCCGCGCCGGAGCAGTAGTCGTGGTCCTCTGTGCCGGTCGGGCGCACCCGCCCACTTCGGGGATAGTAGGCCCCGCTGGCGCCGGGGCCTCGATTTTAGCCTCCCGGACAGGGAGGAGTCGCACTGGGGTCGGCGGGGCGCCGAGCTCGGTCCTCCAGCGGCTCCTCGCGATCGGAGGGGGTCGCAGGATTCCGTCGTCGGGCAGTCGCCTCCGATTACACCGGGGCCACACTCCAGCTCTCTCAGTAGGGCTCCAGGGTTCGCGCTGCAGGTCCCGACGTCCCGGCGGTCACGGGGCCGCCGCCATCTTGCGCCTCGGGTCCGCAGTGTAGTTTCGGACCTGTACGCCTCACTCGGTGCAGGAAACAGCTCTCCCGCGGCACCGGAGCAGGCAGCAGTATGTTGCTGGGGTCACCCGATTTTTTCACGGGGTTCCCGAGCCATATGAAGGATATTTTGGCGGATTACGGGCGGTGGGTTCGGGAGCCTCGTTAGGCTGCCACCATCTTCGTTGGCTGCTAGCCACGCCCCCCCGACAGCCTTTTGGTCATGCCAAGCTTTTTGAAGTTCTTGGCTGGCCTCCAGGTTTTTAGATGCCTTCTCCATGTACTCTGCCATCCTGGAGCGGAGACCAAGTACATAGTCCACTATGTCAAGTTTAGACTTTTTGAGAGGTAACTCCCATCCTTCCTTCACAAGACATAGGGGTCCTCTTACAGGATGCCCAAACAAAAGCTCAAAAGGGCTGTAACCAACCCCCTTCTGTGGGACCTCTCTGTAAGCAAACAGAAGGCAGGGTAAAAGGATGTCCCATCTTCGCCTTAGCTTTTCTGGTAACCCTTTTATCATCCCTTTGAGGGTCTTGTTGAATCTTTCAACACGCCCATTGCATTGTGGGTGATAGGGTGTGGTGAATTTGTAATTGACACCACATTCCTTCCACATAGCAGTCAAGTATCCTGACATGAAGTTTGCACCTCTGTCAGAGATCACCTCCTTAGGGAACCCCACTCTGGAGAAAACTCCAACCAGGGCCCTTGCCACAACAGGAGCTGTAGTGGTTCTAAGGGGAATAGCTTCTGGATACCTGGTGGCATGATCCACTACCACCAGTATAAATCTGCGCCCAGATGCTGTTGGGGGGTCCATTGGTCCAACAATGTCAATCCCCACTCTTTCAAAGGGAACCCCCACCACAGGTAGTGGTATAAGGGGGGCCTTTGTTGTGCCACCTGATTTGCCACTGGCTTGGCAGGTGACACATGAACGACAAAAGTTCTTAGTGTCCTCAGACATATGGGGCCAGTGAAAGTGTGGGGCAAGCCTGTCCCAAGTCGTATTCTGGCCTAAGTGACCTGCAAGGGGAATTTCATGGGCCAAAGTGAGAAGGAAACCTCTCAGAGACAAGGGGATGACCAGCCTCCTGGTAGCACCAGGCTTGGGGTCTCTTGCCTCAGAGTAAAGGAGTCCATCGTCCCAGTACACTTTATGGGCACCTGTGGCATTCCCTGCAGCCTCAGCAGCAGCCTGCTGTCTGAGGGGTTCAAGAGAGGAACAGTCTAACTGTGCCTGCCTCAAGTCTGCCCTGGAAGGGCCCCCTGTCCCAAGAAACTCAACCTGTTCAGGCTCAAGCTCTTCTAGGACAGTTCCTTCTGGGGTCTTGGGGTCAGTCTCCTGAGAGAGCTGATCCATCACCTGAGGCAGGGGGGAAGAGTCAATCTTACCCCTACTGCTCTTTCTCTTGGGTAGTGTCTGGTCCATTGTTCCAGGATCCAGCACTAGTTCAGCTGGGCATTTCTTGGCCTGTGACCTAGTCACAGCAAGGACATGTGCTGACAACCCTAACATTTCCACATGAGTCCTATACTCCACATCTGACCATAAGGAGGATTCCAAATCATTGCCCAAAAGACAGTCCACAGGGAGGTCTGAACTAACAACAACCCCTTTGAGGCCATTTACCCCTCCCCAGGAGAAGTTAACAAGTGCCATACTATGGGAGGTAGTGGCATTGCTAGCATTGGTCACCAGGTAGTCTGCTCCCAGTATTACCTGGTCAGGGTCCACAAAGTAAGGTGTCACCATGGTGACACTGGCACAAGTGTCCCTGTAGGCCTGATCCATTTTTCCATTAATCAAAGGCGGCTGCCTGTACTTGCCCAGAGTACTGGGACTTATTGTAGGGGTCATATCCATGTCCCCAGTACAAACAAGAACAGCCTGAGTAGGTGTTCTGACTAAGTCAGAGCCCGCCTCAGTTCCCAGGGTTAACCCCACTATAGCCTTAGGAGGATTACTACCACTACTAACTGTACTAGGGGGTGCAGATGCCTTAGGGGCAGTAGTGGTAGGAGTTGGGCCTTTCTTGGTGCACTCACTAAACCAGTGAGTATTACTTTTGCAGTATTGGCACCATGGTTTCTTCTGACCATTCTTCTTCTTTTGGGAATTCTGGATCCCACCCTCTTTAGATTGTTGGGGCCCTGTTGAAGACTTCTGGTCATTTTGCTTATTCTCATTACCCTTGGGATCTGCTTTCTTCTGGCCACCACCCTGGTTCTGGTTCTGCTGCTTGACCCTTGTCCTGACCCATCTGTCTGCCTTCTTTCCCAATTCTTGGGGAGAGGTCAGATCTGAGTCAATAAGGTGCTGATGCAACAACTGATTTTGACAATTACTTAAGATTTGTTCTCTCATAATTAGATTATACAATCCTGTGTAATCAGTAACTTTACTTCCCAGTAACCAGCCTTCAAAAGCCTTAGTGGCACAATCTACAAAGTCAGCCCAATCTTGAGACTGAATTTTCTGGGTGTCTCTGAACAGCAACCTGTACTGTTCAGTGGTTAAGCCAAACCCATCAATCAGTGTATTTTTCAAGACCTGGTAATTGTTAGCATCCTCAGCTCTAGTAGTGAGGAGCTTATCTCTACCTTTACCTTCAAAGGAGAGCCACAAAATAGATGCCCACTGACTCTGGGGGATGCACTGGACAGTGCAGGCCCTCTCCAAAGCAGTCATCCATTTGTGGATGTCATCCCCTTGTTTAAAGGGGGGCACTATTTTACTCAGGTGTCTAGTATCAAAACTCCTGTCTTTATCCTTAGGGATATTGCTGCCACCAGTGGGGACTACCTCACTTAACTGTTGCTCTCTGGCAAAGGCAAGCTTCTCCTTGGCAAGGGCAAGTTCTTCCCTCTGAATCCTCAGATTAGCCTGTTTCATCCTTGCTTCATGTTCTCTTCTCTGAGGGGAAGTCAATCTCCTCTGGGAAGAGATCATTATCCTCTGAGCAGAGGCATGAGAGTGCACAGATCTATTGGAGTCCCTAGAATGAGACCTATCTCTTCTAACTCCAAAGTTAGGCCTGCTTAGGTTCAGTACTGGGGGTCCCCCAGATCCTTCCCTATGTAGGTCTAAGTTGGCCCTAGTAAGTCTGACTAGCTCAGGACCATTGTCTGCCTCATCCCCAGAGACTTCCTCTTCCTCCTCTTCCTCCTCCTCCTCTTCTACATCATCTGTTTCAGGGAGGTTGGAGTCTGGGTCACCACGAGTACCTTCTAAGGGGGGCATGCTCCCATCTGTCTGAGAAGCTTTTCTAGCATCATATGTCTCTAAGAGACCTAACAGAAAAGGAGTGGTAGGGTTAGAACCCTGTTTTATTTTCCTGGAGGTACACAATTGTCTCATCTCCTGGAAGCTAAGGCCTGCATATCTGGAAGTGACCTGTGGAGGGTCAACAGCCACAAGGGGAGTCTCTGAAGACTCTCCATGGGTAGACATGCTTCTAGTGTGGTGTAAGTGATGCACCTACCTACACTATGGGTTTACCTACTGATCCCTTGCTAAGAGTTGTAGTCAGGGTGTGCTAAGCCCTGTTGCACTACAACAGCTGGTTCAGTAGAACTCAGAGTATTCTAAGTTAAGTTATATGTACCTGGGTACTTATGTGATCTTTCAATTGATATTCTTAGGATACGTGCGAGGTAAAACAACAGCAAGCTCAAATCCCAACCGCTGCACACCAATGTGAGAAGTTGGCCTGATATATAGTGCTCACTATTCTAGTGATCACTTTGTATCATACCAAACAACCCTTATTGATGATTGGTTGTAAGTCAACCTTATTAGACCAGCTATCCTAGTAGCATGGACACGAGCAGTCTTCAGGCTAAACTCTAGAGGGCGTGTTAAGCCAGCTGTTTTACCATCACATATACCCCTTGAACACCAAGTGAAAGGACACCACACAAGTTGTTATGAAAATAAAGGATATTTATTTATAACAAGACTACCCTGAACTCTTTATGAGTTAGGGAGCTAAGCACAATACAAAACTCTTACGAAAATACTTCAAGTTGCACATTTTACACAAATGCCCGAGGGACACGAAAAACCATATACACAATAAGTGGAATGCGAAATACTAGCAGGTAAGTAACGGGATCCAGAGGCTTCAGGATCGCTAGGACTACACTACTGAGCCCTAAAATTACGAGCAGGAGGCCTAGGGTGCAGAGTGTGCACTCTCACGCGGGATGCGGGAAGAAGTCTATGGATGCTAGCGTTTCTAAAGTTACTGTTTCCGGACGAATCCGACTAGGTAGACTGAAAACGACAAAGGATCTGGACACTTAGATAGTGAACCTGTGCTGGAGTACCGAAATACTCAAGTTACCTAGCCCAGGGGCCGCGGCTGCATAGGGTTCAAAAGACGTCGGGAATCCTCGTTTACCTACTGATCTTAGCAAGGGATCAGTAGGTAAACCCATAGTGTAGGTAGGTGCATCACTTACACCACACTAGAAGCATGTCTACCCATGGAGAGTCTTCAGAGACTCCCCTTGTGGTTGTTGACCCTCCACAGGTCACTTCCAGATATGCAGGCCTTAGCTTCCAGGAGATGAGACAATTGTGTACCTCCAGGAAACTAAAACAGGGTTCTAACCCTACCACTCCTTTTCTGTTAGGTCTCTTAGAGACATATGATGCTAGAAAAGCTTCTCAGACAGATGGGAGCATGCCCCCCTTAGAAGGTACTCGTGGTGACCCAGACTCCAACCTCCCTGAAACAGAAGATGTAGAAGAGGAGGAGGAGGAAGAGGAGGAAGAGGAAGTCTCTGGGGATGAGGCAGACAATGGTCCTGAGCTAGTCAGACTTACTAGGGCCAACTTAGACCTACATAGGGAAGGATCTGGGGGACCCCCAGTACTGACCCTAAGCAGGCCTAACTTTGGAGTTAGAAGAGATAGATCTCATTCTAGGGACTCCAATAGATCTGTGCACTCTCATGCCTCTGCTCAGAGGAGAATGATCTCTCCCCAGAGGAGACTGACTTCCCCTCAGAGAAGAGAACATGAAGCAAGGATGAAACAGGCTAATCTGAGGATTCAGAGGGAAGAACTTGCCCTTGCCAAGGAGAAGCTTGCCTTTGCTAGAGAGCAACAGTTAAGTGAGGTAGTCCCCACTGGTGGCAGCAATATCCCTAAGGATAAAGACAGGAGTTTTGATACTAGACACCTGAGTAAAATAGTGCCCCCCTTTAAACAAGGGGATGACATCCACAAATGGATGATTGCTTTGGAGAGGGCCTGCACTGTCCAGTGCATCCCCCAGAGTCAGTGGGCAGCTATTTTGTGGCTCTCCTTTGAAGGCAAAGGTAGAGATAAGCTCCTCACTACTAGAGCTGAGGATGCTAACAATTACCAAGTCTTGAAAAATACACTGATTGATGGGTTTGGCTTAACCACTGAACAGTACAGGTTGCTGTTCAGAGACACCCAGAAAATTCAGTCTCAAGATTGGGCTGACTTTGTAGATTGTGCCACTAAGGCTTTTGAAGGCTGGTTACTGGGAAGTAAAGTTACTGATTACACAGGATTGTATAATCTAATTATGAGAGAACAAATCTTAAGCAATTGTCAGAATCAGTTGTTGCATCAGTACCTTTTTGACTCAGATCTGACCTATCCCCAAGAATTGGGAAAGAAGGCAGACAGATGGGTCAGGACAAGGGTCAAGCAGCAGAACCAGAACCAGGGTGGTGGCCAGAAGAAAGCAGATCCCAAGGGTAATGAGAACAAGCAAAATGACCAGAAGTCTTCAACAGGGTCCCAACAATCTAAAGAGGGTGGGTCCCAGAATTCCCAGAATTCCCAAAAGAAGAAGAATGGTCAGAAGAAACCATGGTGCCAGTACTGCAAAAGTAATACTCACTGGTTTAGTGAGTGCACCAAGAAAGGCCTACCACTACTGCCCCTAAGGCACCTGCACCCCCTAGTACAGTTAGTAGTGGTAGTAATCCTCCCAAGGCTATAGTGGGGTTAACCCTGGGAACTGAGGCGGGCTCTGACTTAGTCAGAACACCTACTCAGGCTGTTCTTGTTTGTACTGGGGACATGAATATGACCCCTACAATAAGTCCCAGTACTCTGGGCAAGTACAGGCAGACGCCTTTGATTAATGGAAAAATGGCTCAGGCCTACAGGGACACTTGTGCCAGTGTCACCATGGTGACACCTAACTTTGTGGACCCTGACCAGGTAATACTGGGAGCAGGCTACCTGGTGACCAATGCTAGCAATGCCACTACCTCCCATAGTATGGCACTTGTTAACTTCTCCTGGGGAGGGGTAAATGGCCTCAAAAGGGTTGTTGTTAGTTCAGACCTCCCTGTGGACTGTCTTTTGGGCAATGATTTGGAATCCTCCTTATGGTCAGATGTGGAGTATAGGACTCATGTAGAAATGTTAGGTTTGTCAGCACATGTCCTTGCTGTGACTAGGTCACAGGCCAAGAAATGCCCAGCTGAACTAGTGCTGGATCCTGGAACAATGGACCAGACACTAACCAAGAGAAAGAGCAGTAGGGGTAAGGTTGACCCTTCCCCCCTGCCTCAGGAACAGGATCAGCTCTCTCAGGAGACTGACCCCAAGACCCCAGAAGGAACTGTCCTAGAAGAGCTTGAGCCTGAACAGGTTGAGTTTCTTGGGACAGGGGGCCCTTCCAGGGCAGACTTGAGGCAGGCACAGTTAGACTGTTCCTCTCTTGAACCCCTCAGACAGCAGGCTGCTGCTGAGGCTGCAGGGAATGCCACAGGTGCCCATAAAGTGTACTGGGACGATAGACTCCTTTACTCTGAGGCAAGAGAACCCAAGCATGGTGCTACCAGGAGGCTGGTCATCCCCTTGACTCTGAGAGGTTTCCTTCTCACCTTGGCCCATGAAATTCCCCTTGCAGGTCACTTAGGCCAGAATAAGACTTGGGACAGGCTTGCCCCACACTTTCACTGGCCCCATATGTCTGAGGACACTAAGAACTTTTGTCGTTCATGTGTCACCTGCCAAGCCAGTGGCAAATCAGGTGGCACAACAAAGGCCCCCCCTTATACCACTACCTGTGGTGGGGGTTCCCTTTGAAAGAGTGGGGATTGACATTGTTGGACCAATGGACCCCCCAACAGCATCTGGGCACAGATTTATACTGGTGGTAGTGGATCATGCCACCAGGTATCCAGAAGCTATTCCCCTTAGAACCACTACAGCTCCTGTTGTGGCAAGGGCCCTGGTTGGAGTTTTCTCCAGAGTGGGTTCCCTAAGGAGGTGATCTCTGACAGAGGTGCAAACTTTATGTCAGGATACTCGACTGCTATGTGGAAGGAATGTGGTGTCAATTACAAATTCACCACGCCCTATCACCCACAATGCAATGGGCTTGTTGAGAGATTCAACAAGACCCTCAAAGGGATGATAAAAGGGTTACCAGAAAAGCTTAGGCGAAGATGGGACATCCTTTTACCCTGCCTTCTGTTTGCTTACAGAGAGGTCCCACAGAAGGGGGTTGGTTACAGCCCTTTTGAGCTTTTGTTTGGACATCCTGTAAGAGGACCCCTATGTCTTGTGAAGGAAGGATGGGAGTTACCTCTCAAAAAGCCTAAACTTGACATAGTGGACTATGTACTTGGTCTCCGCTCCAGGATGGCAGAGTACATGGAGAAGGCATCTAAAAACCTTGAGGCCAGCCAGGAACTTCAAAAAGCTTGGCATGACCAAAAGGCTGTCCTAACTGTTTACCATGCAGGACAGAAGGTGTGGGTGTTGGAGCCAGTGGCCCCAGCAGCTCTCCAAGACAAATGGTCTGGACCCCACATCATCATTGAACAAAAGGGAGAAGTCACCTACTTGGTTGACATGGGAACTCCCAGGAGCCCTCACAGAGTACTTCATGTTAATAGGCTCAAAGCATTTGTTGACAGGGAGGACATGGGCTTGCTCATGGCCACAGATGAGGGACAGGAGGAAAAGAGTGACCCTCTCCCAGACCTGCTCACTCAGAACCCTGATGATGGGTCAGTAGATGGTGTGGTCGTTTCTGACAGCCTCTCTGAGCATCAGCAACAGGATTGTAGGCAAGTCCTTCAATCCTACAGACAAATGTTTTCTCTGACCCCCCAGTCAGACAAACTGGTGCACACATGAGGTGGACACTGGAGACAGTCTGCCTATAAAGAATAAAATCTACAGGCAACCTGACCACGTCAGGGACTGCATAAAAACTGAAGTACAAAAGATGTTGGAATTGGGAGTCATTGAACCCTCAGAGAGCCCTTGGGCTAGTCCTGTAGTTCTAGTGCCTAAACCTCACACCCAGGATGGTAAGAGAGAGATGAGGTTTTGCGTAGACTACAGGGGTCTCAATGCTGTCACTAAGTCAGATGCCCATCCAATACCAAGAGCAGATGAACTCATTGACAGATTGGCTTCTGCCAAGTTCTTGAGTACATTTGACCTGACAGCTGGTTATTGGCAAATCAGGTTAGCTGAGGATGCCACGGCCAAGACAGCATTTTCTACCCCAGGAGGTCATTACCAATTTGTGGTGATGTCCTTTGGTTTGAAAAATGCCCCTGCCACTTTTCAAAGGTTTTTGAACCAAGTTCTCACTGGGTTGGATGACTTTTGTGCAGCATATCTGGACGATATTGCTGTCTTTAGCTCCACCTGGGAGGATCACCTGATCCACCTGAGGAAAGTTTTAGAGGCCCTGCAAAAAGCAGGCCTCACTATCAAGGCTACTAAGTGCCAGATAGGGCAGAGTCAAGTTGTATACTTGGGCCACCTTGTGGGTGGAGGCCAAGTTCAACCTCTGGAGAGCAAGATACAGGCCATAAAGGACTGGGCTCCTCCAACCACCCAGACACAGGTCAGAGCTTTCTTGGGCCTGTCTGGTTATTACAGGAAATTTGTCAGAAATTATGGGACCATTGTGACCCCACTTAATGACCTGACAAGTAAGAAAATGCCAAAGAAAGTTCAGTGGACAGTTAGCTGTCAGAAGGCATTCGATGACCTAAAGCAGGCCATGTGCACTGCACCTATTCTCAAGAGTCCAGACTACTCCAAGCCATTCATTGTCCAAACAGATGCTTCTGAGTTGGATGTGGGAGCTGTTCTATCTCAGCTGAATATTGATGGTCATGACCAGCCCATTGCTTTTATAAGCAGAAGGCTGACCCCTAGAGAGAAACGTTGGTCAGCTATTGAGAGGGAGGCCTTTGCTGTGGTTTGGGCCCTGAAGAAGTTGAGGCCATACTTGTTTGGTACTCACTTCAAAGTTCAGACCGACCATAAGCCCCTCTTATGGCTAAATCAAATGAAGGGTGAAAACCCCAAACTTCTTAGGTGGTCCATTTCCCTACAGGGGATGGACTTTACAGTGGAGCACTGCCCAGGAACTGACCATGGTAATGCAGATGGTCTCTCCAGGTACTTCCACTTAGAGCAAGAAGACTCACCTGGTCAAGGTTAGTTTAATGTCCCTAAGTTTGGGGGGGGGTTATGTAGGAGAGTGGGGTCTGCAATCCCATGGCCACCCCAGATTTTTGCTTTTTGCTTCACTGGTTTACGACTTTCCCTGGCTGTGGGCCTGCTAATCAGACCCACAGCCTAGCTGTACTCTCTCTAAATTACAACCATGTACCTTAGGTGCATTTTACCAATTGGTACTGGGCCACCTTATCAGTCCCTGTACAGCATACCTTAGGTATCCAGGGCATAGGTGTACCCAGGGCCTACCAGGGGCTGAAGCATGTATTCTGCCACCCCTGGCTGGCCACCCAAACAGACACAACTGGCTGCACGACAGCTGGGGCAAGGTGGTGTAAACACCCTTTGCTTTAGATATAGTATTCCTATATCTAACCCTAAAATGGACACATATATACCTATCAGTCACTCATATGGCAGGCCTTATCAATCCTGAAGGCAGAGTGCTTGGAATTATGTGAGATGGTGCTCTAGCATGAGCTGAGCCCGTTTGCAGCTTGCGGAACCAAGTCCAAATAGGTGTTCCATGATAACGCTATACCATATACTCTTAAGTGCATTATAATCCTCGCGGTTAAATGCTAACTTTGGTATAGCATTATCAAAACATGTCGAGTAAGGTGTCATAAGAATTGGAATACTAACCCCTCGCCAATTCTGGCGACGGGGTTAGCATTCCACCCTTCTAGAGGGGCACGACATGTATGTAACTGTGAACCCCGGTTAAAGTCAGACATAGCCTCAGCTCCACAAAATGGATGCTGCCACCGAGACACAAGTCTGCCCTCCTGCTGCTGGGAGTCCTTCCAGCAACGGAGGCATGGAGAAAGGGTTTCCTGTCAGGGGCGGTGCCTGCACCATCCCAGACAGGATTTTGTGTATTCCAGGTAGGCAGGGCTGAAAGGAAGGTGACTGCAAGTGGCACACCGGTGCTCACTGTGCATATGCCGGCTCAAACCAGTTCCTGGGTCACACCAGCCCCTGAGCTGGGGAGAGACCGGACAAAGGAGAGGGGTGTAACCACCCCCCTCCTAGTCCCACCCATAGGGCGGGACTTAATCGCGTGCCAGCCCCTTTTTCTTAGGATAAAGGTAGGAGCAGGCCCCCTTCCCAAAATAGATAATCTTGAATCTTGAAACTACTTTCCACGAAAGGAACTCTTGACTCTTCTGAAGACTCTCCCTTGTGGCTAAGGAGTAGCCACCCTGCACCAGCAGGCACCATCGAAGCTCTTGCGGTTTGCTGTAAGTCCATCCTCCGGATCAAGACTGCCCAGCTTGACGAGACCCGGATTCCCTGCCATCTCTGACCTCTACCTACATCATCCAGCCCAGCTGAGATTCGTGGGTGTGACGAGACCCGTGGGACCGGCCATCTTCAAGACCTGCATGACGCTTCACCAGCACGACCCCCGAGAGACCCTCGAGTAAGTGCATTGGGGTTTGAGAAGCCCTAACCCTGAGCAGCTCCAGCACCGAAGTCCAGCCCCTCAGTATTCACGAGATCTGCGTGGGGCCCTTCTGCTCCTTGCTGCTCACCGCGTTGTCCGGCCCCTTGCCTGCTGGCTTGTAGCCCTCCTGACGATGAACCACGACACTTCCATCGCTGGTCTGGTTGCTCCAGACTGGCCCTAGCTCCCCTCCAACAGAGGAGCACCCCGGCCCTCCTGGTCCACTCCAGACGCCATCTTGAGTCCACCGCGTGGGCTTGCCTTTGCCAAGGCTGTGAGAAGTTGGCCTGATATATAATGTTCACTATTCTAGTGAACACTTTGTATCAGTCCAAACAACCCTTAAGTTGTTATGAAAAATAAAGTATATTTATTTATAACAAGACTACCCTGGCTCTTTATGAGACAGGGAGCTAAGCACACAACAAAACTCTTAAAGAAATACTTAAAGTCGCACAATTTACACAAATGCCCGAGGGGCACGAAAAACCATATACTATACAAGTGGAATGCGAATTACTAGCAGGTAAGTAACTATTCTCATAGGCTTTAGGATCGCTAGGACTGGACTACTGAACCTTTAGATTACAAGCAGGAGGCCTAGGGACGTTGTGTGCAGAGTGGGAACTCTCACGCGTAAGGTGGGAAAAAGTCTATGGAGGATAGTAAAAGCAAAGTTAGTGTTTTCGGGCGAACCCGACTAGGTAGGTCAAAAACGAAAGTGGTTCTAGACACTTAGAGAGTTGGACTACGCTGGAGCACCGGAGTACTCGGTTTACCTAGCCCAGGGGCTGCGGCTGCATAGGGTTCAAATGTCGTCGGGTTTCTTCGTTGATGAACCAGGAGCCTGAAGGAAGAAGTTGCTGGCAGGCGACCAGTGAAGAAGTTCTTGGGGATCCAAGCCTGGATCGGGGAAGAGGAAGATCTGTAAGCAGAGGGGACCAAGTTCTGAATCACTAGCCAGTGATTTAGGTGGGCACCAGAGTGGCACCGGACGAAGTCACCTCGACCAGGTGAGTGGGCGCTGCTGGGCTCTGCAGTCTCTCGGACCAGGAGGCGTTGTCGGCGACCAGGATGGAGGTGCGAGCTGTCCCACGAAGATATCTGCTGTCGACGTCGCTGGACCCAGGATTGGGGCAACAAGTCTTGGCAAATGCAAGCCCACGCGGTGGACTTAAAATGGCGTCTGGAGTGGACCAGGAGGGTCCGGGGTGCTCCTCTGTTGGAGGGGAGCAATGGCCAGTCTGGAGCAACCAGACCAGCGGTGTTTGTCGTCGAAGTTCGTCGTCGGAGGGCCACTAGCCAACGGGCAAGTGACCTGGACAACGCGGTGAGCAGCAAAGAGCAGAAGGGCCCCACGCAGATCTCGTGGATGCAAGGGGGCTGAACTTCAGTGCTGGAGCTGCTCAGGGTTGGGGCTTCTCTTACCCCAAAGCACTCGGTCGAGGGTCACTCGGTGGTCGTGCTGGGCAAGCGTCGGGCAGTCTTGAAGATGGCCGGTCCCTCGAGGTCTCGTCACACCCACGGGTCTCAGCTGGGCTGAAGATGCAGGTAGACGTCAGAGGTGCCAGGGAAGCCGGTTCTCGTCGAGCTGGGCAGTCTTGATCCGGAGGAGAGACTTACAGCAGACCGCGATGCTTGGATGGTGCCTGCTGCTGCAGGGTGACTACTCCTTAGTCACAAGGGAGAAATCTTGAGAAGAGTCTTGAGTTCCTTTCATGGAAAGTCGGTTCAGGATTCAAAGATGATCTAATTTGGAAGGGGGCCTGCTCCTACCTTTATCCTGCAAAAGGGGGCTGGCACGCGACTAAGTCCTGCCCTATGGGTGGGACTAGGAAGGGGGTGGTTACACCCCTCTCCCATGCCGGGCTTTCCCCAGCTCAGGGGCTGGTGTGCCCCTGGAACTGGTTCAAGCCGGCATATGCACAGTGAGCACCGGGGTGCCACTTGCAGTCACCTTCCTCTAAAGCCCTGCCTACCTAGAATACACAAAATCCTGTCTGGGACGGTGCTGGCACGGCCCCTGGCAGGAAACCCTTTGTCCTTGCCTCCAGCGCTGGGAGGACTCCCAGCAGAAGGAGGGCAGACTTGTGTCTCGGTGGCAGCATCCATCTTGTGGAGCTGAGGCTATGTCTGACTTTAACCGGGGTTACAGGTTACCAACATGTCGTGTCCCTCTAGAAGGGTGGAATGCTAACCCCGTCACCAGAATTGGCGAGGGGTTAGTATTCTAATTCGTATGACACCTTACTCGACATGTTTTGATAATGTTATACCAAAGTTAGCATATGACCGCGAGGTACATAATGCACTTAAGAGTATATGGTATAGCGTTATCATGGAACAGCTATTAGGACTTGGTTCCGCAAGCTGCAAACGGGCTCAGCTCATGCCAGAGCACCATTTCACATTATTCCACGCACTCTGCCTTCAGGATTGTTAAGGCCTGCCATAGGAGTGACTGATAGGAATATATGTGTCCATTTTAGGTTTAGATATAGGAATACTATATCTAAAGCAAAGGGTGATTACACCACCTTGCCCCAGCTGTCAAGCAGCCAGTTGTGTCTGGTTTAGTTAGTCAACTCAGGGGTGGCATAATACATGCTGCAGCCCCTGGGAGACTTCTGGGTACACCTCTGCCCTGGTTACAGGGACACAAGAGAGGGCCCAGTGCCAATTCAGTACCTGGGTACAATTTGGAGTAGAGAGAACAGCTAGGCTGTGGGTCTGATTAGCAGGCCCACAGCCAGGGAAAGTCGTAAACCAGTGAAGCAAAAAGCAAAAATCTGGGTGATCATAGGATTGCAGACCCTACTCTCCTACAAAGGCTTGTTGCTCCAATCCTGGTTTCAGCAGCGCCGACAGCAGACACCTTCGTGGGACAGCTCGCCCCTCCATCCTGGTCGCCGACAACGCCTCCTGGTCCAAGAGACTGCAGAGCCCAGCGTCGCCCACTCACCTGGTCGAGGTGACTTCATCCGGTGCCATCTTGGTGCCCATCTGATCACTGGCTAGTGATCAAGAACTGAGTCCCCTCTGCTTTCAGGTCATCTTCAACTCCGATCCAGGCTTGGATCCCATCGAACTTCATCACTGGTCGCCTGCCAGCAACTTCTTCTTTCAGGCTCCATAGACTGTAACGAGGATTCCCGACGTCTTTTGAACCCTATGCAGCCGCAGCCCCTTGGCTAGGTAACTCGAGCATTTCGGTGCTCCAACGTAGGTTCACTATCTAAGTGTCCAGATCCTTTTTCGTTTTCAGCCTAACTAGTCGGATTCGTCCGATAACACTAACTTTACGAAATCTAGCATCCATAGACTTTGTCCCGCATCCCGCGTGAGAGTGCACACTCTGCACCCGATCTCCCTAGGCCTCCTGCTCCTAACCTTAGGGTTCAGTAGTGTAGTCCTAGCGATCCTGAAGCCTCTGGATCTTGTTACTTACCTGCTAGTATTTCGCATTCCACTTTTGTAGTATATGGTTTTTCGTGCCCCTCGGGCATTTGTGTAAATTGTGCAACTTGAAGTATTTTCGTAAGAGTTTTGTATTGTGCTTAGCTCCCTGACTCATAAAGAGTTCAGGGTAGAACTGTTATTAATAAATATCCTATATTTTTATAACAACTTGTGTGGTGTCCTTTCACTTGGTGTTCAAGGGGTATATGTGATGGTAAAACAGCTGGCTTAACACGCCCTCTAGAGTTTAGCCTGAAGACTGCTCGTGTCCATGCTACTAGGATAGCTGGTCTCTAAGGTTGACTTACAACCAATCATCAATAAGGGTTGTTTGGTATGATACAAAGTGATCACTAGAATAGTGAGCACTATATATCAGGCCAACTTCTCACAGTACGTCGTCAAGAGGGTCACTAGCCAACGGGCAAGTGACCGGACAACATGGCAAGCAGCAAAGAAGCAGAAGGGCCCCACGCAGATCTCGTGGATGCTGGGGGGCTGGAGCTGCTTAGGGTTAGGGCTTCTCAAACCCCAATGCACTTACTCGAGGGTCTCTCGGGGGTCGTGCTGGTGAAGCGTCGTGCAGGTCTTGAAGATGGCCGGTCCCACGGGTCTCGTCACACCCACGAATCTCAGCTGAGCTGGATGATGTAGGTAGAGGTCAGAGATGGCGGGGAATCCGGGTCTCGTCGAGCTGGGCAGTCTTGATCCGGAGGATGGACGTGCAGAAAACCGCAAGAGCTTCGATGGTGCCTGCTGGTGCAGGGTGGCTACTCCTTAGCCACAAGGGAGAGTCTTCAGAAAAGTCAAGAGTTCCTTTCGTGGAAAGTAGTTCAAGATTCAGAATGATCTAATTTGGGAAGGGGGCCTGCTCCTACCTTTATCCTGAGAAAAGGGGCTGGCACGCGACTAAGTCCTGCCCTATGGGTGGGACTAGGAGGGGGGTGGTTACACCCCTCTCCTTTGTCCGGTCTCTCCCCAGCTCAGGGGCTGGTGTGCCCCAGGAACTGGTTTGAGCCGGCATATGCACAGTGAGCACCGGGGTGCCACTTGCAGTCACCTTCCTTTCAGCCCTGCCTACCTGGGATACACAAAATCCTGTCTGGGATGGTGCTAGCACCGCCCCTGGCAGGAAACCCTTTGTCCAGGCCTCCGTTGCTGGAAGGACTCCCAGCAGCATTAGGGCAGACTTGTGTCTCGGTGGCAGCATCCATTTTGTGGAGCTGAGGCTGTGTCTGACTTTAACCGGGGTTCACAGTTACATACATGTCGTGTCCCTCTAGAAGGGTGGAATGCTAACCCCGTCGCCAGAATTGGCGAGGGGTTAGTATTCCAATTCGTATGACACCTTACTCGACATGTTTTGATAATGCTATACTAAAGTTAGCATTTAACCGCGAGGATTATAATGCACTTAACAGTATATGGTATAGCGTTATCATGGAACAGCTATTTGGACTTGGTTCCGCAAGCTGCAAACGGACTCAGCTCATGCCAGAGCACCATCTCACATAATTCCAAGCACTCTGCCTTCAGGATTGATAAGGCCTGCCATAGGAGTGACTGATAGGAATATATGTGTCCATTTTAGGGTTAGATATAGGAATACTATATCTAAAGCAAAGGGTGCTTACACCACCTTGCCCTAGCTGTCGTGCAGCCAGTTGTGTCTGTTTGGTTGGCCAGCCAGGGGTGGCATAATACATGCTTCAGCCCCTGGTAGGCCCTGGGTACACCTATGCCCTGGATACCTAAGGTATGCTGTACAGGGACTGATAAGGTGGCCCAGTACCAATTGGTAAAATGCACCTAAGGTACATGGTTGTAATTTAGAGAGAGAACAGCTAGGCTGTGGGTCTGATTAGCAGGCCCACAGCCAGGGAAAGTCGTAAACCAGAGAAGCAAAAAGCAAAAATCTGGGGTGGCCATGGGATTGCAGACCCCACTCTCCTACACGCCACGGGCAAGGTGATGGACTGCCCGATGTGGAAGGCCGTGACTACCTTGGGCAGGAAAGAGGGACGCGTTCTCAAGACAACTTTGTCCGGATGGACAGAGAGGAAAGGAGG
This sequence comes from Lissotriton helveticus, assembly GCF_964261635.1. Taxonomy (NCBI): domain Eukaryota; kingdom Metazoa; phylum Chordata; class Amphibia; order Caudata; family Salamandridae; genus Lissotriton; species Lissotriton helveticus. The sequence continues at coordinate 356,911,088 of NC_136059.1, read as the reverse complement.
TTTAGAAGATAAGAGCCTGGAGCTCACTCACTCTCCTGGCAGAGGTGATGGCAACCAAGAATGCAGTCTTAAGAGTTAGAAGACGGAGAGGACAGTTGTGAAGTGGCTCAAAAGGAGCGCACATCAGAAACGTAAGAACCAGGTTCAAGTCCCACTGAGGCATCACAAACGGAACAGGAGGGAATGTGTGTGTGATGCCTTTTAGAAATCTACTGACAATAGGGGACTTGAACAAAGAAGGTTGATCAGGCAGCCTCAGAAAGGCTGAAAGGGCAGAAAGGTAGCCCTTGATAGTGCCCAGAGCAGAGCCCTGCTGGGCAAGAGAAAGAAGGAAGAGAAGAACCTCAGAGAGAGGGGCAGCAAGAGGATCCACAGCCTTTGCTGTGCACCATGCCACAAATCTGTTCCACCTGCAGGCGTATACCGACTTTGTGGAGGGACGCCTGGCTGCCAGAATGACATTACAGACTTCAGGAGGCAAGTCAAATGGCCTCAACTGTAGTGTGTTTATCTAGGTACCTATATTGATACTCCTATTTCTGACCCCTGTCCGGTTATTAATTCACTAATGTCCATACACCGGCACAGAAACCCGTCTTCAGATTAGGTCATAGCGCATGCTGTCACATTAAGCAAGCACTATCCCTTCAGCCCCCTAGAGAAGCACACCGAGTTCTCAAAACAAATCAAACCTCCAACAGACCTGGGAAATCCCCGCAGCCATTGTTTTGATTTCGCTCGAGAACTCCTGCAAAGAATGTAAGAACGACCAGTCCTTATGACATTCTTGCTGACGTCTTATGTCCATCCTTACGTCAAACACGGCACCTTTCAGGTATAAATATACCGACGCTGCCCTAAGCTAAGACACGGTGGTGACGAGCTTGGATCAGCGCTACTTGCCGGAGAGCCCAGCTGATGCAGAAAGCCCACGGATGCTGCCCCTCCCTTTTGACGCGCTGAGAGAGACGCTGCCTTTTCCCCTGCCGAGAAATCCAGCCTCCGGCGTTTCCAGCCGCCCTCGCGGGTAACTGGGATATCGAGTCCTGAGACAGAGATACCAACCCTCCAGCCTTCTAAATCCCAGGTACTGAACTGACTAACCCCTTACAGAGAATTCTTGAGTCAGATTCTTGGCAAAACAAACTTAACTTAAACTGCTACTTACTTACTCCCTCCCAAGTATTAGGCTTAGGTCAGGTACACCGGGGTAGGCGTAGTTAGAAGCACCAGTTGAGTACGATTAGTCAATGTATATATGTATGTATATCTTTTATCCATTTTAAGTATCATATGGCTAAGAAACCATATAAATGCTTTAACAGTATTATTTTATAATTCTGTTTTTACTGTATGCACTTTACTTAACTATAAGTATTGCAATAATAGCGATTCATTTCTCTTGTATGAGAAAAGAGACTGATCAATAAATAACATCTTTTTATTGAACCACGCCCATCTCTTATTTCTCTACAAACTGGTGAAACTAAGAATGCACGTACTGACTGAGTAAAATAAGTTGTCTTTTGTTTTCACACGACTCTAGAGATATACTCTTGATTAGGGGAGAGCAAAGTTGTCATGTTCTATGGTTGTCAGAAACTAAATCCCTTCTTGTCTATCCAGGGAGGTTAAACTCCTCCTTGCCTATTCGAGAAAGTTTCTAGTGAACTCTGAGCTAGCTGGCACACATAACTTTAAGTCTAATATCGTCAGTAGAAGACCTAGTTAACCACAGTCCTATGTCTATACTATTGAAGATATTATTCCAATGCGCAGAGCCTATTGGGATAATAGGAACTACACTACATGGCGCCCAACGGTTTGGATAGGCGATAAATCTAACGCAAGACATTAGAGTAACTCAGTCGTGCTTTTTCACACAGACCCTTTTTTCCATAAAACTCCAAAGACGTCTGGAGTGGGTGAAAGGTTAAATCCGCCAAACGTAGTAGGAGGAGACTCCTATGTATGGTTTTTTGGTTTATTCAACGTTGAAGGATACAGTGTTCCAAAATATTGTGCATCTAATCTTTGTTTCCGTGGAAACCTGATCTGCAACAAAAACCCTTCTTGTCAGTAAAATGTCAGAAACTGAAGAAGATAGGGAGGCAGCTAGAATAGCAGCTCAACTCCTAGAGGAGGACACAAGTCTCCTACAGCAAGACCCGGGTGCAATACTCATCCCGGTCAGCATAAGAAAAACTATAACTTTAAAACTTATAGAAAATGGACTGACACCAAGAGGTGGTACAGTCATATTCGTAATTGAGGCACACGAATATCGGCAGACAGAGGTATTCAAGTCAAAAAAAGTCAAAAAAGATTTTATTTGTATTGGTACTCATATAAAGGACCACAAATATACAATTTACAGATATAAAGGAAAAATAATTTTTACATATAATCAATACAATGGTAAAAAAGTTTTTAGAAACTTAAAAAAATTATAACAAACAAATTCATTTGACGGATATTTACATAGCTGCAAAAGTTCACTCACTTTGACAATTCTACAAGTTTGATAGATCGGGGCAAGGTATCTGGTGCGTGCAGCAGTTACATTTATATTGGGACACACAAACAGCAAATGCTCAATATCTTGGTCACCCCCTTCACACAGGGGGCATAGGAGTGATCTTCCAGTCGACCACCTTGCTGTATAAGTTAATACTGGTAGGATACCCAGTCTTAGCATGGTGATTGTCCTCCTTACACCATGAGTCAGGGAATACCTGATGTATGGTTGAATTTGCTTATATTCCAATGAGTCCACGAAGGATTTATATGTTTTCAGTTTTTTGCAGTGTTCATAGTCTAATTTGTAGCTTAGTTTCGGGGTGTAACATCTTAGAAACAATTTCAGTTGAGCTGCTGACCAACTGCATAAAATATCCGAGGTGATTTCTGCCATTTGGAATATAATTTTCATATTATTTGAGAAGGTCTGGTTTTTTGTTTCACTGTAAAGAAGTTCATTTTTCAATAGGTGTCTTAATGTGCCCTCCTTAGCTTTAAGTAGATTGTAGCTCCACCTGATTACATTGGCTACTGCTGTGGCAAAAGAACTTGTAATCGAGAACTCCAAACGTAAAGCCTGAACAGGTACGGAGTCAGAGACCTTCATTAATTTTCTTAAAATTTTCCCCTCTTTACGGTCCATGTAGGTCCACTGTTTTATCGGGATGTACTCTGTTGCATATGATAATACAGGTGGAATTTTTACTTTATAAATTTTGATTAAGGAAGAGAAGTGCCGACTTCCGGTGGAGCGATAGAGTCTTAAAAGAGCCTCAGTGTGTACATCAGATTTCCTAATTAGATTTTCAATGTGTTTTGCATTGGAGATGTTCTTTGATAGTATCCTGCCAAGATAGGGATACTCGTTCACTATTTCTACTTTTCTTCCACCTAAGTTCCAACTGTAATTATTTCTACATTTCTTCCTTGAAAAAACCACAATCTGTGTTTTATTTAAATTCGGAGTTAAAAAGTTTGATTTTGAATATGCGTGAAGTATATCCAGGGAGTTTTGTAACCCAAAAGGGGTTAGGTCAAGCATTACTATATCATCAGCGTACATTAGTACTTGTATGTTTTGTTTGGCAATTTTAGGTGATAAACATAAACCCTGCTGTAACTGTTCAGGCAGGTCGCTGAGATACAGGGAAAATAATAATGGTGCCAGTAAGCACCCTTGCTTCAGACCATTGGCTGTTTGTATCCTTTTTGTTAGGCCCTTTTCTCCTCCCATTTGCACCTGACACCAGGTATTGGTGTGGAGATTCACGATGGTTTGTAGAAGTTGTTCTGGAATTCCAAGTTCCCTGAGTTTATGCCATAGAGTTGGTCGATCGACACGGTCGAACGCAGTCGTGTAATCAACGAACACTGCATATACCGGCTGTGATTTTCCTATTACATATTTGTCTAGTATCGTTTGAATAACAGCAATGTTATCTGTGACCGAATGTTTTGGCCTAAAGCCAGCTTGAAACATCGGAATTTTATCCAGTGAAAAAGCCCAGTCCTTTAGTTTTTGTAGAACTTCTGCTGCAAAGATTTTACCCGCAGCGTCCATTAGCGCAATTTGCCTATAATTTCCGGCAACTGTCCTGCTCCCCTTTTTATATATTGGGATAATCGTACTCCCCTGCCAGGATTTAGGTATTTGTCCGATTTTGAGGATAAAATTGAATAGATCCGATAATGATTTACCCCATTCCTTTGGATTTGTTTGAAAATCTTTATAGGGATCTGATCTGGACCAGAGGCACCTGTTTTTCTTGCTTTTTTGATTGTCCTTTCCACTGAAGTAGCAGAAAGAAATTGTAGGTCCACTTTAGCTTTGCTATTTCCTTTTTCCAGGCTTTTCCCATCTGATATAGTCAAATTTGCTTTGTACAAATCAGTGAGATAAGTTTCCCACTCCTTTGGGGGGACAGGTATTGATTGTAATTTCTTTTTTGTCCCTGTTAATTTTGCTATGAGGGACCAATATTTGCGTTGATTAGAGTCTTTTGCTGCTACCTGAATGTCAATCCAATTACGGTTTTGAATATCTTTTTTATTTCTTAACTTCTCTCTCCTGAGTTTATTTTTTAGTCGGTTAATTTCTTTCTCAGTAGATATAGAGGCATTCATGTAATGACTACGAATGAGTTTGTTCAGTTTTTTCTTCGTAATGGAGTTTTGGTTATTTTTATTGAGGTTTTGATTTTTCCACCTATTAACTCCAAAAGGAGCCTGTTGTAATTTATCCCATAAAAAGTTCCTAAGCTCATTAATCACGTATTCAAAATTCTCTATTGGGTCCTCCGAGAAAATTGTTGTTAGGAGGTCAGTATACTCAATCAAGATTGATATTTTGTCCATAATTTTAGAGCTCCAAAAAATTCTTCTCTGATCTCCATTTATCAGGACAGAATTTTTATGAAAAATTAATGGTGCATCTAATGCAGTTTGGGGGTTCCATTCCGTAGTTAAATTCATCAGCGCATGGTCACTCTCTTGGCTTAATTTTATTTGTAGGTGGGTAACAGTCTCCAGTAGATTCATACTACAGATGATGTAGTCTATAGTGGATGGACTTCCATTACCCCGTCTAGTGAAAGACGCCGGAATATCGCCTTCCAGGTTGCCATTCAAGATTGCACCATTTAAAGTTGGCAATATTGACAATAGTAGTTTTCCTCTTTTATCGGATTTCGCACCTTTAGGAAATTGCGGGGCTGAAAATTCAACTGATTCCTCTTTATACAATTCAGCCCATTTTCTAATTTCAAGGTTAGAAATTTTGCCATTCAAGTCACCAGCTATTATATAAGGAATATGTAATTGGTCCTCTACTATCTGCGCAATAATTTCCATTATCTCCACAAACGTTTGATCTTCATTCTGGCCAGGAGGGGCATATATGTTGAAGAGCAAAATTGCCTTTTCGGTTGCCATATTATGTATTCTTAATGAGACCTTTATACATTGCAGGTGGTAAGATTTAGTATGAATAACTTCTTGGCCCCACAGATATTCCTCTGACAGTAGAGTGGCCAAACCACCTTTTGCGTGGCCCCGATTAGTGGGTATGGCAGGGGTGACATAGACATAATAGTTTTTCAAAGAAAAAGAGTCAGTTGCCCAGGTCTCTTGTAGCAGTAAAATATCTGGATGATTACTTATAGCCTCCTTTAGTTTGATGGTATCTTCCCCCGCCATATTCCACGATGTTATTTTTAGGCCGTTGTTAAACAGGTTGCCCAAGGCATGCAGAGAATCTCTTACTGTTACAATTCCCTGAAGCCCGTGACCAAGACTTTATACTTTCACTAAAGTCTCTTCCGTTGGAGTCATGGTGCCATACTGCCCTTCCTCCATTTTCCACTTTTATTTTTATTTGTAGAAAGTCTTTCCCTGTGGAATTAAATCCTGAAGTCGACTCTCCAGCCAAGTCAGTATGTCGAAACTGATTTTTATATTGGGAATTTGCAATTGATCGTATTTGCTCATCGTACCCTGCATAGTTTCTGTCTTTCTCAGGGTTTATTACTGGGATAACATCATACCCGTGTTTATGCAATATCTCTTTTTCTTCGAGTATGATTTCAGGGATAACATATGACCAAAACGATACTATAACTTTTTTTGTATTGTCTCTCTGCGGGAAGGTTACTAAATCAATTTCACTGCTAGTTAAACTTCCTAGTGACTTTATGTAGTGAAGGAGATTGACGACCCTACTTCTGTTGAGCAGTACCGAATCCGTAGGGAAAAGTTCTTCAAATTGTAGTACTTTAAAGTATCGTTTTTCTGCTCCATAAAAGGGTTTTCCTTCATAGTTTCCTTCACAAATGTCGTGGTGTACTGATTTTTCAAAAAGCTTATATGGATAAAATTCTTTTGCAACCGGGTCTAGTAGTTGTAAGTTCTCTTCCTTTTTTTTATTACTAGTTTCCATATTCTCAATCAATCCTGATTTGACAGGTTCAGCTTCTTGTACTTCTTTGGTTTCATTAACAAATGTGGGCTTTTGAAATCTCAACTTGCGATTTTTTCTTTTATGGAAACGTCTTAATGGCTTTTTCCTCTTTTTTTTTCCTTCTGCTTGCTCAGGTTCTATCTTACTACAGGATTTCCCGCCCTTTTTTTCCTCAGACGTACTATTGGAATTAATTTCTTGGATATTTTCAGTCAAAAGATCATTGTTTAATCCATTGGATTTGATAGTTTTTTTGAAAATTGGATATTCCTTATCGCTTGGAGGTTTTTCCATAAATAGTTTTTTTAAAGAGATTATGGAAGTTTCAGATTGATTTTCCGGCTTTCCTTTCTTTCGTTTTGTAGCATTTGATGTCTGGGTACCACGATCATGTTTTTGTGTCTCCTTTTCAATGTTACAATTCCTTATACTATTATTCTTTTGCAAGTCGTTGTTGTATTCCGGTTGTTTGTTTTTCATTTCAGATGATTTTCTTCTCTTTTTTTCCTCCACTAGATGCTTAAGGATCCCGATTTGAACGTCCAAGGTTTGGTCCGAGTTTTCTAATATATTTCTCAAAAAGGAGAGCACTGACTCAAGTATCTCTTGCAGTGTAAAGAGGGCTTTTGACATAGGAGTAGCAATGTTGGCTGAATAGTTAGTTTTTATATTAAAAGGGTCAACAGATGATTCAAGTGGGATAGGTTGCGATGGGTTTAGTAACTGAGGAAAACTGTTAGATATTTTGGGCTCTGATAGTTTTTCTGTTATCCTTGATTTATTTGCCCAGAGTTCTTGTAATTGACATTTATTTCCAGTATTATTTTTTGGAGTAGACGATACAAGATGAAACTCTTCTTGATCCTGGATATCTGATTTATTGAAGGAATTGATAGATTTTTGCTTATTGTCAAGGGCCACATTACTGAGATGAAACTTCAAGTTGGGTCCAGATGTTATTTCAAAAAGCGTTTTAGGCCCTGTAGGTACTACGGAGATATCTGTAATTTCTGGATCTGTGATAATTTTGTCAGTGACTTCCTTAGTAGAGAGACCAGAGAAATATTCACTGATGGCAGGGGTCCGCAGTATGCGACCTTGTTTGACCGAAGTATCTTTTGTTTTCCGTACGGCATCCTCTGTGCCCATATGTTTCATGAAGATGGTCCGTGAACGTAATTTTTTAAGCCCCATTTCCTTTTACGCGAGTGGTATTGTTTGCAAGCTTTATTTCTCGTGTAAATATTAGACAGAAGGAACTATGAGGATATGGTCGAGTATAAAAAGACCTTACTTTTCGTCGGCCGGTGTTAGTAGGGTGGCCCGTCCCGTCCTCGGTCGTCCCCGGACGGCCACAGACGGCCCGCCCTTTGCCCGGGCTTCTCCCGGGCGCTACCCGCGCGCTCCCGCGCAGCGGAGTAGAGGCACTCTAATTATTGACTGACCTTAGGAGGGGGCGTGGCCTTGAGGGAGAGCGTCACCAGGTCAGATCGGTGAGGCAGCTGCTGGGACTCTTGGGAGTTGGAGTCCAGCAGTCTGCCCGCTCGCAGCCCTACTTGCCTCGAGCCCCCAGTCCTCAGCTGGCAGTCACAGCAGAAAGCGCCTCCGGTGAAGCGGGACCCGCGGAGCGGGTCCGGCGGAAAGTAGCACTTACAAAAGCGCTTCAGCAGTAGCACAGAGCACAGAGCGCCGTCTCAGTCCTCCAACACAGGTGCAGTTCAACTTGATAGGATGCAGAAAGGAATCCGCTATTGATGATAATCCGGCGCCTTTTACTGGAGAGAAGGGGGCGTGGCCTTGAGGGAGAGCGTCACCAGGTCAGATCGGTGAGGCAGCTGCTGGGACTCTTGGGAGTTGGAGTCCAGCAGTCTGCCCGCTCGCAGCCCTACTTGCCTCGAGCCCCCAGTCCTCAGCTGGCAGTCACAGCAGAAAGCGCCTCCGGTGAAGCGGGACCCGCGGAGCGGGTCCGGCGGAAAGTAGCACTTACAAAAGCGCTTCAGCAGTAGCACAGAGCACAGAGCGCCGTCTCAGTCCTCCAACACAGGTGCAGTTCAACTTGATAGGATGCAGAAAGGAATCCGCTATTGATGATAATCCGGCGCCTTTTACTGGAGAGAAGGGGGCGTGGCCTTGAGGGAGAGCGTCACCAGGTCAGATCGGTGAGGCAGCTGCTGGGACTCTTGGGAGTTGGAGTCCAGCAGTCTGCCCGCTCGCAGCCCTACTTGCCTCGAGCCCCCAGTCCTCAGCTGGCAGTCACAGCAGAAAGCGCCTCCGGTGAAGCGGGACCCGCGGAGCGGGTCCGGCGGAAAGTAGCACTTACAAAAGCGCTTCAGCAGTAGCACAGAGCACAGAGCGCCGTCTCAGTCCTCCAACACAGGTGCAGTTCAACTTGATAGGATGCAGAAAGGAATCCGCTATTGATGATAATCCGGCGCCTTTTACTGGAGAGAAGGGGGCGTGGCCTTGAGGGAGAGCGTCACCAGGTCAGATCGGTGAGGCAGCTGCTGGGACTCTTGGGAGTTGGAGTCCAGCAGTCTGCCCGCTCGCAGCCCTACTTGCCTCGAGCCCCCAGTCCTCAGCTGGCAGTCACAGCAGAAAGCGCCTCCGGTGAAGCGGGACCCGCGGAGCGGGTCCGGCGGAAAGTAGCACTTACAAAAGCGCTTCAGCAGTAGCACAGAGCACAGAGCGCCGTCTCAGTCCTCCAACACAGGTGCAGTTCAACTTGATAGGATGCAGAAAGGAATCCGCTATTGATGATAATCCGGCGCCTTTTACTGGAGAGAAGGGGGCGTGGCCTTGAGGGAGAGCGTCACCAGGTCAGATCGGTGAGGCAGCTGCTGGGACTCTTGGGAGTTGGAGTCCAGCAGTCTGCCCGCTCGCAGCCCTACTTGCCTCGAGCCCCCAGTCCTCAGCTGGCAGTCACAGCAGAAAGCGCCTCCGGTGAAGCGGGACCCGCGGAGCGGGTCCGGCGGAAAGTAGCACTTACAAAAGCGCTTCAGCAGTAGCACAGAGCACAGAGCGCCGTCTCAGTCCTCCAACACAGGTGCAGTTCAACTTGATAGGATGCAGAAAGGAATCCGCTATTGATGATAATCCGGCGCCTTTTACTGGAGAGAAGGGGGCGTGGCCTTGAGGGAGAGCGTCACCAGGTCAGATCGGTGAGGCAGCTGCTGGGACTCTTGGGAGTTGGAGTCCAGCAGTCTGCCCGCTCGCAGCCCTACTTGCCTCGAGCCCCCAGTCCTCAGCTGGCAGTCACAGCAGAAAGCGCCTCCGGTGAAGCGGGACCCGCGGAGCGGGTCCGGCGGAAAGTAGCACTTACAAAAGCGCTTCAGCAGTAGCACAGAGCACAGAGCGCCGTCTCAGTCCTCCAACACAGGTGCAGTTCAACTTGATAGGATGCAGAAAGGAATCCCAGACAGAGGTATTCTATTCATGGATAAATTTTCCAGCAGCAAACGCTGTAACAAAGGAGTTCCATTATTACAAGGTAGAGGAACCTCCGGATGAGTACACCCCTTTCGAGGAGGTGGAAATACCACTCAAATACCAAGAGCACCTGCTCTGGTTTAAAGGCGCCCTAAAACATAATGATCACATCACCAGGCTCAGTCCACTAGGTAGACCAGGAGCGACGTGGCCGGTTCTAGCCGGATACACACCACATCCAGACATTGAAAAAATGTCAATAACAGAACTTTTAACACAGTTAAAACAACTGATTAAAATACACAGACAACTAGTCCAATATGTAATGAGGACTTCAACAGTCCAACCAGCTATTAAAATTCCACAGCTGACCCCTCATCAGGGGAACACAAATAAAATCACACCACAGAACATACAGTCCTGTCTAGGTAAAGTACCCACTAAAAGGGAACAAATTCCATTCTGGTTAGCACAGAAAATCACTCAAATACAGGCGGTATTTCCAGATACCACCCCTGTTGAGAAACACAGAATTCTGACTATCTGTCTCCCAATGGGGATCGCACCACATGTGGAGGACTGTGACACTTGGGGTACAGTCTTTGCTTCCATTTACACAAAAACACATGGTGTTCCGTCCATGGCGGTAATACCAGAGGTGCTAAAACAGATTCAAAATGAATACGGTCCAGAACCTGCTTTAACTCTGGGTATGAAATTACTGAAAGACTTCAAGCAGGTCTCGGCAATATTATTAGCAAACATAAAAGGGGAAGCAGCAAATGTGGCGATCCGCCAAAGATTGAAGGAAACAGATATAGCAGACCAACCATTTGAACTTGCCAGAATCATAGAAAAATCCTATGAAGAACTAGGAAGAGATAGTTTGGGTGGGAAACCAGTGAAACCCCAACTAATAGAAAATCCTGAAAAGGTATTTATTAAAAATAATCTAAACACTTCAAAAAAGAACTAGGATGGAAATAAACAATCCACTCCCAAAGAAAAAAGATTCCAGTCCAGAGGAAGGTCTCCTCGGCGGAGAGAAAGATCTCCGGACCAAGGACACAAGTCTCCCCAGAGGGAGCCCTCTGAGAAAAAATACAACCTTAGAAATAGGGATAATCTGAAGAAACCTGATAGATATCAAGATATTGATACACGTCCCTCTCGATCTTTTCAGACTTCCTCGCAGAAATCGGAAAGAAGAGGACGGTCAGAACACAGGGAAGAGCACGTCAAGTCCAAAGACAAAGAACCTGCTCATCAAAGTAAAAAGTTACAATTTCCACAGAAGAAGGTAGCCAGCATTAAAATAATCAAACATGCCGAGGATCCTGAGGACTCAGCTGAAAAACGGAGAGTGGGCTCAGACAATGCTAGACAGCGCAGCAGAAGTGAGCATAGCTCGCAAGATCCTGATAAATCATCTGGAGACAGTGGACACGAATGAGTACATTCAGGTGGAAACTGCAGATACCAGAGTTAGCAAACCTCATAAAATATATGAAATAACTTTACGTATAGAGGGAGATAAGACTAGGAAAATAAGGGGTCTATTTTGGGATAATCTCTCCAAGGGCTATGACATCCTTCTAGCTGAAAAAGACTGGCCACCAGAATTTGTCAGGGAGTGCCCTCATGGCGAAGAAATGATTATGCCTGCCTTCTCAAATCATATTCCAATTCATAAAAAATATACACTTGCAAGAAAGTGGGCAGTAGCCCAGGCTCCTGCATTATATAAAAAACACGTAGGATGGGATGAGGAATCACCTCCTCACAAAATCCAGTTAAAATCTCAACCAACTGCACAAAGGCAGTACCCAATTAAGCAAGAAGCTAAAAAACAGGTAATAATAATAATAATAATCCACATTTGTTAAGCGCACAATCACCCGTAAGGGTCTCTAGGCGCTGGGGGCCGTCGGGAAGATTAAGCGAGCTATTGCCCAGAGTCACATGGTGCTGGGCTAACCTGCCGCCGGAGCCGGAGATCGAACCCTGATCCCCAGATTCCAGCGTCAGTCGCCCTGGCCGCGGCGCCACACCTCTCCCAGGTCAGGGAGATCTTAGATCAACTTGAATACCAGGGGGTGATTGAAACATGCACCTCACAAATGAACAATCCTTTGTTTCCTGTCTCCAAACCAGATGATTCATATCGTCTAGTTTTGGACTACAGACACCTTAACTCATGCTGCAAAACGTTTGCAGTACAAAACTCACATAGTGCCGCACTAATGAATAGCATAGTGCGCAAAAAATACAAAACAACATTAGACATCCCTAATGGATTCTTTTGTCAAAATATAGCACCAGAAAGCAGATATTTGACCGCTTTCTCAATAAATGGCTCGCAGAAAAATTACTGTTGTTTGCCCCAAGGGTTCAAGAACAGCCCAGGATTATTCTCAGCGAGAGTAACAGTATTACTACAAATGTATGATGATGAGGCATTATCTTATGTCGATGACATCTATCTAACAGATGATGACTTGGATACTCACTTGAAAAGAGTGAACACCATAATACTTGGGTTCGCAGCAGAGGGTTACAAATTCAACTTCAAGAAGTCAAGAATTGCCCATCTGACTGTCCTATTTTTAGGATATGAATTATCAAGTGAAGGCAAAAGCCTGGCTCACAATTTCCTAGAGAAATGTGCTGTAATCCAAGCACCTAGAACACTGAAAAACTTGCAATCAATTCTAGGTTTCCTGAATTTCGGAAGAACTTACATTATAAACTATGCAGAGAGGGTTAAACCTCTCTATGATCTAATAAAACCAGATTTTAAAAGAATCAATTGGACTCAAAAACACACAGACATTTTGAGATCTTTACAAACAGACATGTTAGTTAAAACAAAACTGCAAACACGCGATAACACACGCAACCTTGTGATTCGAGTCATCCCAGGAAGATGCGGATTCACATACCTAACCTCAAATGAGGGAGAAAAGGTACCAATAGCATACAAAACACATTTGTACACAGAAGCTGAAAAAACATTCAGCATTAAGGAAAACATTGTTCACGCGGTTCAAACAGCTGTAGCAAGAGAAAGATACCAAGCTGACGGCAGACAAATTACAGTCAGAACAGCAGAATCAGGCTTTGAGGCATTAACAACCCCATGTAATTTACCCACTATGGCACTGAATCCTAGATGGATACAATGGGAAGATTCTATTGCTACAGCCAGAGTGAAATACTATTTTGATCCAGAGTTGACAAAATAAAAAAAATCTAGAATATGAAAGAGAATATCCTCTGCCAATCGACATTCTGCCCGTACGACAGTACGCCTGTGTAATACATACAGACGGACATGCTCAGCCCTCAGTTTGGGGTGAACAAGCTTATAACGCCACATGCGAGATTACAAAAGACGTGTGGCGCGGAGGTAAATTAAGACCTCTGTTTTCAAAAACACACTCAGTGGAAAACAATTCAGAACAACAAACTGACTTAATAGCGTTAAAAATGGCGCTAGATAATGCGGATCGCGAATTCCCGACACTAATAGTGAGCGATTCATATTACTGCGTAAAATCATACAATAACGACTTGCAGAAATGGGTTGAAAACGGGTACAAAGATGACACAGGTGCAACAATAAAGCAAAAATCACTTTGGGAACAAATAGTTCTTTTAAAGAAAGAACTACCAAAGACTCACGTGATACACTCACTGAGTCATCAGCGTGATGGCGTTCACGTTGCAGGGAATTCATTGGCTGAGACAGCCACAGCGGAACCAACTAAATCGGCTTTCGTAGCTACAAAAAAGCGTTCAGTAAAATACATCGACGGGTAAACAATGCTGGCAGTAAAAACGTCATCAAAAGGCGACTGCTCAGCGCTACCCCTCATGTATCCACTCAATTATACATACATAATCGATGCAAACTCCGTTCCTTTTGCTCGAATCCCTGGAGTGGGGGATAGAGTGATTCCAAACATGGACAGGAGAGGCTTGTTAATAGCAGACGCACATATGGGTGAGGGTCTTAGACACCTTACACTTAAGGATTCTCTAGAAGAATTACAATCAACATACTGGTGGCCAGGAATGAGCCTGCAACATCACATATTTGCAAAAAACTGCCAAAACTGCAACAGAGATCGCAGTGGTGACCGAGACGGTGTACTGCCATGGCGTTTCACCCAATAAGGATTAGGCTATCGACATGAAATACCCAGTATGAATAAAGCGTCATATTAACATGTAGAGACTATTTTCACTTAAAAAAGTAGACCCCAGCTCTCGGCTGATGTCTGAACTGTTATAAAAAGATTTGCGAGTCTATGATGGCATATACGCATGGGGCATGCTACATTCTGACCATTACACTGCTTTTAGCTCTCGAGCTTATGGGGGGTGTATGGCCAGAATGGGCATAGCATTGTGGTACTCTTGTCACCTCCTTCCTGAGGGAAACGGGATGGTGTAAAGAAAAAACCAGGGCATAGAGCAATCTATAACAGCAAAGGTATTAGGTTCAGGAGCTGGGTGGGTCAAACATTTAATAAGTGTCCAACGTAGTCTTAATAATCTGCCAAGAAATTCTCTGAGAGGTCTCAGTCCGTACGAACTATTGTTTGGGACTAGAATGTTAATCCAGGACCTTGATAGTCAAACTTCAGTGGTTAAAGAAAAATGCTTTGATATCAAAGATCGTTTGGCTATTTTACAGGACTTAAACGAAACAAGAAAAGACCTGAGCAACATAAAATTGAAACAGCAGCCAATAACCACTGAAGAGAAACCACCTGTCCCAGCAAGGCCTGTCTGGATTCCAAAAATCGGGGATCTGGTCAGAGAAAAGATTGCGGTGAAGAAGGAATTTGGGCCTTCTTACACAAAAGCAGTTCCTGTCTTGTCTGTCAATGGGACAAGATCAGTAGTACTACCGCCCCTTGCTGGTAAAAAGGAGAACCGAGTTGTATCCATCGACCTGGTTAAACCACAATCATGTGGCCGATAACAAGTAGTAGGCCAAGTAGACTCCCAAGAAGTAGCAGAACACCAAAGTTTGCTACAAACACAGAGGTTCAAACTGAAAGACTAATCACAATTGATAAACCTACAGTAAAACAACAAGGACTATGCAACAAAGCCATGGAACTTAAACCTCTTGAAACCCAAATTAAAATCTTAAATCAAGAAACACCAGTCTACAATGATGTAACCACAGACTATGCTAATGAAACAAAGAAAATTCCAAAAACGAAAAAGAATCCTGAAGCAATTGAAACAATTGACAGAACAGCATCAGGCTACTTCATCAACTTCGATGATTTTTCGGAGGATCTGAGTGAACCTGAGGAACAGCCGACAAGAAAAACTTTGAGAGACAAAGCAAAGGAACTCTTTCATCAACTAAAAGAAACCTATCTGATTTCTCCATGGATTGAACTATGGGTGGCACTAGGAGTATTCATCCTCATACTTTGGCTCATCATGGTACTATGCTTGGGACACTTCATTGACGGAAAATATGTTACAATGGACACAGAAAGTCAGAACATCAACTTGGTCCTAAAACCACACAAGTCTTCACACATCGAGAAAAGAGAACTTTCTTCAGTAAACTTCACAGCCAATCCTATACCCGGTGGGGTAGCATGGGACAAAACTGATGACGAAATATATGGTCCGGTTGAACTCCTGAAGTATCCTAATCAATTCAAGATTTCATTAAGTGACTTTGTAAAACCAAGCACATTTGCTGATGATTGGGACTTTGAAAGTATTAATGATATGATGTCTGATCTAGTAATGTCAACTAAATTTACAGAACATGATTATTTGCAAGGTTCATCTAATTACGATCAAATGTTTTGTTACAACCATTATGGTAACCATTATCTGCATAAATCTACTCAACCTAGAAATGTTTTAAAATTTAACAAATGGGAACATTGTGCAACTCCACCAAAAGGCAGTTCAAAGAGAAATATTCATACTTTTCAGGGTTCAACACAAGTAATGCAGAATCATTTTATTTCAAATTGTTAAATAAGACAGGAGTGAAAACCATGCTTACAAACACAAAATTGATATATTCAGACTCATTTTTTGAAAAAATGAATACATTCGGTTTTAGTTCGCATGGGGCATGTCACCAGTTAGGCACACCTGCAACACAAATAGAACCATTCTTTAGAAGACTTTCGAACAGGAGTTACATTCTAATTGTAGATCACAGATGTTGTGGCTTGCTGCCAGGAAAACCGTATCTCATAAGCGTGACTTCCAGGGTCATGTGCTGTGAAAGAGTATTGTTCCCGAATGATGCTCCAGACAGGGAGGGAAGGTTATGGCCCAGTTTAAAAATCTCTTCTATTCGAATTGATACTTTAAGCAGAATGAAGACTGTGCTCCTACCCAGTTGACGTCATCAAAAGAAACGTATGATCTCCAAGTTGCAAGGACAACGGCAGAGATTCATTCAATGTTATCAACAAATTGCCCCCTACACTTTGCAGAAATGTTGAACGAAATCTTAAATATTTCTGATACAAGTGGTATCGCAAGTGTATTTAAGACAGTTTTTTCAGGCGCTTTAACACCATTCAAAGCGTTCCTGGGTATTTTTCCAAATTTCGTCCATTCCATCTTTGGCGGACTTCCACTCCTGTTGGGACTCATAGCAGGCATTTTATTCTTGCTACTCTTGCTTCGTTATGGCAAGCCATGTCACAGACAAGACTCCAGCTACAATGGAAGAAACGATCCTAGCTATCCGCTAACGGGACCGCATAACTAAAGTCCTTGGCTTAGCCCGGCTACGAGATCTAAATATGACCTGGTTTCTTTCATTCAGACCCATCTGGCAGAATTGTGTTATGCCTGTATTAAGATGCATGCTATGCGGCGAAGAATGCGTGTTGGACACCTGTCTTGCACTACAATCAGACGTACCATTGGATGCAGATACTTTGTTGGGTCCAGTAAAGGCTCATGCATTGTGCTGTCCCCAGCGGCTACCTATCCTGATGACGGCATTCGTGGAAACTTCACCACTACGATTGAAGGGTAGTGAAGTACAAGATGAAAGCAGCATCGACCAGGTACGACCTTCTGTAAGCAGTTCTGATCAAGCCATAAGTGAAAGCAATCATGCGCGTGACTGCATGGTAGCGACATTTTCTAACCTAGTCGAACTCTCACCAGAAGCTGTAGACTGTTTTTTCGAGAATCTGTCTGAAATGATGTTTTCACCGGAACAGAAAGAATGATTTTAAACAAACTTGCACACGGCGTTCCCTGAACTCTGAATTTGGCCTTCAGTCTTTTGAAAACAAACTGACTGTGAACTATTTTTTTCTCTTCTCCCCTGAATAGCAAAAACTTTTTTCCAATTCCAAAATATTTACCTTTTTGGCACTTATCTTCTGCTTAAAGTAAAACTATTCTTAGAGAACAAGAACTTCTATTCTTAGGAATACTAGAGACATTGCATTACCTCAACCTCTAGTTTATATGCAATTAATTGTGTTTATATGTGATGAGATGGTCTCGCAATTCTTTTTCTGTATCAAGAGCCATTTCATGTGTAATTTCGCAAATCATTCATGCCGATATAAAATGTACATCTCCTTTTGAATGATTATACTGCTTGAATGCATACAGTACCTATACTCATTTCGTGCATTTTGCATACGCCATTTAAAAAAAAAAAAATTTTTTGGGGTGGTCCGGTATACACATGCACTGTTAGTTATGTTTACTATTGCTTAGGTTAGTAAATATGTACATAAATTCGTGGAGTGGGTGTAGTGTGTTTATCTAGGTACCTATATTGATACTCCTATTTCTGACCCCTGTCCGGTTATTAATTCACTAATGTCCATACACCGGCACAGAAACCCGTCTTCAGATTAGGTCATAGCGCATGCTGTCACATTAAGCAAGCACTATCCCTTCAGCCCCCTAGAGAAGCACACCGAGTTCTCAAAACAAATCAAACCTCCAACAGACCTGGGAAATCCCTGCAGCCATTGTTTTGATTTCGCTCGAGAACTCCTGCAAAGAATGTAAGAACGACCAGTCCTTATGACATTCTTGCTGACGTCTTATGTCCATCCTTACGTCAAACACGGCACCTTTCAGGTATAAATATACCGACGCTGCCCTAAGCTAAGACACGGTGGTGACGAGCTTGGATCAGCGCTACTTGCCGGAGAGCCCAGCTGATGCAGAAAGCCCACGGACGCTGCCCCTCCCTTTTGACGCGCTGAGAGAGACGCTGCCTTTTCTCCTGCCGAGAAATCCAGCCTCCGGCGTTTCCAGCCGCCCTCGCGGGTAACTGGGATATGTCGAGTCCTGAGACAGAGATACCAACCCTCCAGCCTTCTAAATCCCAGGTACTGAACTGACTAACCCCCATACAGAGAATTATTGAGTCAGATTCTTGGCAAAACAAACTTAACTTAAACTTCTACTTACTTACTCCCTCCCAAGTATTAGGCTTAGGTCAGGTACACCGGGGTAGGCGTAGTTAGAAGCACCAGTTGAGTACGATTAGTCAATGTATATATGTATGTATATCTTTTATCCATTTTAAGTATCATATGGCTAAGAAACCATATAAGTGCTTTTACAGTATTATTTTATAATTCTGTTTTTACTGTATGCACTTTACTTAACTATAAGTATTGCAATAATAGCGATTCATTTCTCTTGTATGAGAAAAGAGACTGATCAATAAATAACATCTTTTTATTGAACCACGCCCATATCTTATTTCTCTACAAACTGGTGAAACTAAGAATGCACGTACTGACTGAGTAAAATAAGTTGTCTTTTGTTTTCACACAACTCTAGAGATATACTCTTGATTAGGGGAGAGCAAAGTTGTCATGTTCTATGGTTGTCAGAAACTAAATCCCTTCTTGTCTATCCAGGGAGGTTAAACTCCTCCTTGCCTATTCGAGAAAGTTTCTAGTGAACTCTGAGCTAGCTGGCACACATAACTTTAAGTCTAATATCGTCAGTAGAAGACCTAGTTAACCACAGTCCTACGTCTATACTATTGAAGATATTATTCCAATGCGCAGAGCCTATTGGGATAATAGGAACTACACTACACAACTGTCGCCGCTCAATCTCCAAGCATGGAGGTGGAGACTGGACAGGTTCGGGTGGAGGATCGTCCCCTGCTGCTGCGACAGAAGGTCCTCCTGAAGAGGCAGACGAACCGGGGGATCGACTGACATACTGAGTAGCTCTGGATACCAGTACCTTCGTGCCCAGTCCGGAGCTACAAGGATGACTTGTGCCCGGTAGCGCTTGATCTTCTTCAGCACTCTGGGCAGAAGTGGTATAGACGGAAAGGCGTATAACAGACCGCAACTCCACACGCGACAAAAAGCGTCGCCGAGCGAGTGCCGCCTTGGAAATTCCAACGCGCAGAACTGATGACATTGCGCGTTCTCTTCGGTGGCTAATAGATCTAACCAAGGCTCTCCCCATTGCTGAAAGAGGCCTTGCGCCACGTCCGAGTTCAGACGCCATTCGTGATCCATCATGCACCGAAAGCTGAGTTCGTCCGCCCTGGCGTTCAGAGAACCTGCCAGGTGTTGAACCACCAGGGTCACGCCCTGCTGTTCTAGCCACTGCCAGAGGCGCAGAGCCTCCTGGCAAAGGGTCCACGACCCCACCCCGCCTTGTTTGTTGCAGTACCTTCTGGCGGTGGTGTTGTCCGTGAACACCTGCACTACACTCCCCCGGACAGAGGGGAGGAATGCCTTCAGTGCTAGACGAATCGCCCGCAGCTCCAAAAAGTTGATATGGAGCCGGGACTCCGCCGGAGACCAGAGTCCTCTGATCTCCGCCTCTCCCATGTGGCCTCCCCAGCCCTGGAGGGACGCGTCCGTCACAACTACGTGCTCTGGCTGGGGAAGGGAGAGGGACCTGCCACCGACCCAATCGCGGTCCGTGAGCCACCACTGCAGTTGTCTCGCAGCGCCCTCTGAGATCAGGACGTGGTCGGACAGTTTGCCCTGATGCCGGGCCCACTGAAACTTCTGGTCCCACTGCAGAGCCCGCATCCGCCACCTGGCGTGATGCACCAGTAGGATGCAGGAGGCCATCAGCCCCAGAAGCCGCAGCGTCAACCTGACCGAGACCCGAAATAAAGGCCGAAAGATCGGAATCAGAGCCTGAATATTCCGAACCCGCTGTTCGGGAGGATAAACCCGAAACTGCGCCGAGTCGAGAATCGCTCCAATGAAGAGGAGCTTCTGAGAGGGGCACAGGTGTGACTTTGGCACATTGATGGAGAACCCCAGCTGGTGCAGGAGATCTGCCGTAGTCTGGAGGTGGCTGACGACTGTCTGGGGCGAGCCCGCCTTCAACAGCCAGTCGTCGAGTTAGGGGAAGACTGAAACTCCTAACCTGCGCAGATGAGCTGCGACCACCGCCATCACCTTCGTGAACACCCGTGGGGCGCTGGTAAGGCCGAAGGGGAGCACGGTATACTGAAAGTGCTCGTGGCCAACCGTGAACCGCAGGTAGCGCCGGTGGGCCGGCAGGACGGGAATGTGGAAATAGGCGTCCTGCAAGTCCAACGCTACCATCCAGTCTCCTGGGTCCAGGGCAGCTAAGACCTGAGCCAGAGTCAGCATTTTGAACTTCTCCTTCCGGAGGAAGCCGTTGATGTTCCGTAGGTCCAAGATAGGGCGTAGGCCTCCTTTGCCCTTCTTGGGTACCAGAAAGTAGTGGGAGTAGCAACCACACCCTACTTCTGGCCCAGGAACGCGTTCAATGGCCCCCTTGGCCAAGAGGGCCGTAACTTCCTCCTGCAGAAGTCGCGAATGATCCCCCGATACACGGTGGTTCTGCGGTGGCATGGCTGGAGGAGTCGCCTCGAAGGGGAGGGAGTAGCCCCTTTGGACGATCTGCAGCACCCACCTGTCCGAAGTGACAGTGCGCCAGTGGAGGTGGTGATGGCGAACCCTGCCTCCCACTGGCGTCACATGGGTCTGAAAACACGGACTAGGAGGGTTTTGAGGCAGATGCTGCGGGGGAAGGTGTGGACCGACCTCGCCGTTGACCCCGACCGCCGCCACGGCGGTTTCCACGGCCGCCACCGCGTTGGGTATGACCCTGCGGAGCGTGGCTGGCAGCACGTGTGGGAACACCCCTTCCGTGGCCACGAAAGGAGTGAAAGGCAGCCGATTGCTGGCGCGGGGCAGAGAGGCCCAAGGACTTGGCCGTAGCCCTGGAGTCCTTAAAGCGCTCAAGCGAATGGTCTGCCTTGTTTCCAAAAAGGCGACGGCCATCAAACGGCATGTCCATCAGTGTGTTTTGGACATCGGCCGAAAAGTTGGCGTACCTCAAACAGGCGTGACGTCTGACCGCCACTGTCGTTGCCATCGCTCTACCTAGTGAGTCGGTGGTATCCAGCCCACACCGGATAGAATATTTGGTTGCATCCCGGCCCTCCACAAGGGCTTGGCCGAGTTTGGCCCGTACCTCCAACGGACACTCTGGCAGCACTTCCGCAACCGTATCCCACAGAGAGTGGGTGTAGCGGCCCAAGAGGCAGGCGGTGTTGGAAGACCGCAGTGCCAGACTAAGGGAGGAGAAGATCTTTTTACCGAACTGCTCGTACCTCTTGGATTTCCTGTCCGGCGGAGCCGACGGGAATGCGGTCTGGGAATTAGAGGCCTGGATGACCAGGCTCTCGGGGGTGGGGTGGGTGGACAGGAAACATGGGTCTCCCGGAGCCGGGCGGTGGCGTCTGGCCACGTTCCTATCTACAGGTGAACCCGTAGCGTGCTTGGACCAAGTGCCCAAAAGAACGTCGGTTAAGGCCTCGTTAAACGGCAGCAGAGGCTCGGCTGAGCATGACTGCGGCTTAAGGACCTCAGTGAGGAGGTTAGTCCTCACGGCCGCGACGAGGAGCTCAAGGCCCAAGGCCTTGGCCGCCCTCATCAACACCACACTATAGGTTGCCCCCTCCTCCGTAGCCACGCTAGGAGGTGAGACAAAGCCAGTGTCTGGTGAAGTGTCAATACCACTGGCGTCCCCAAGGTCACCTGCCCAGTCCTCATGAGACTGGCATTCACGTGCCAGAGGGTCATCAGACCCCCCCCCAATCCTCCTCATCACCCATCTCCTGGTATTCAGGGTAAGAATAGGATGGGTCCGGTTCATGGAAAGTAAACTCTCCGAACGGCGTCTGAAGCGGTGCCGCTTTGACGCCGGAACCGGGTCAAGGGAGGTCTCGGGGACGGCACCGCCCAAGGACGGCGCCGGGGGTGACACCTGTGGGGCCGGCGTCGGGGAGGTCGTTAAATCCACCGGCGACGACCCGGATCCGGAGCCGGATCCAGCGGGGCCCTGCGGCGCCGGGCCCGAAGGCGCCGGCGGCGTCGGAGCCGAAGCACCCAACGGCGTCGGGGCCACAGCCCCCGACCCGCTAGGGCCCCCAGACGGGTCCGCTGGGCCCGAAGGTGCCGCGGAGCCCGTCGGAGGAGAGAGAGTCCTCATGGCCATGAGGAACCGCTCGATCTCCTCCGGCGTCGCGTGAGGCCCAGGGACCGGAGGGTATGGGGCCGGACGCGGCGCCTGCGACTCCGACGGAGCCGCGTGGGCGGTGTCACTTGAACCCCAGGCCATGTCGCGCGAGCGTCGGGGGGAGTCAGAAGAGCGATGACGTCTCTTTGACTTCTTGTGCTTACCTGACGACTTCGACCCGGAGGAGTGACGTCGACTCCCGGAGCTATGATGGCTCCGCTCCCGCGACCGGTCCCTCGACCTCCGGCCGGACCGGGACCTCTCTTGGCGCGGGACCGACAGTCGGAGCTCGAGCCGCTTACGGGACCGCTCCCGTCTAGCTTTAGTAGTCAGGGCTCGGCAGTCGGAACAGGCCTTGTCGTCGTGGTCGACGCCGAGAAAGTAGAGACACCGACGGTGAGGGTCGGCGACCGACATCAGTCGGTCGCAATCCTCACAGGGCTTGAAACCTGGCATCCCTACCGGCACCGTTCGGAGTCGAAGACTTCGAAAGGAAAGATCAAAAAGATCAAAAAGTTATAGTCAAAAAGTGACTAAGGTACCACTTTTTCCGGATCTGCGCTGCTGGCGCGGAAAAAAGAAGTACTGACGTCAGCACGCGGAGGCGGCGTCTAAGTACTCCGACGACGTCATCACGGCGCCCACGACGCCGACGACGGACGCGGAGCCGCAGACGACGCCTACCGACGCGCAAGGGTACTGCTACGCAAAACAATTCCGGATCCAGTCTGACGCCTGGGGATATTCTAAGGTAAGGAATCTAACATGTCTCTTTCAGATTGACATATTTACATCTGATGACACTCTCACCTTCTGCTTTGTGATTTAGGCTGGCGCAGGGTGATGTACTTCTTGGAGAATTTGTGGCAGGTTTACAAGCCCCTTGAATAAGATTTACACTGCTGTTGCATCACTTCTGTGACACAACGGTGGTGTACAACAGACGACACATTTAGAATTATTCGCAACGTGACGCTTCTATGGTGAAGCGTCACATTGTGAGGCCCTGTGCTTCATTGAACCTGCGTCAGCTTCGATGTAGCCAGGGTGGGCATTCCTTTGGGATATGCCGCGTACAAGTGATTCAGTGAAATCTACAAGGTTTCACAGAGTCACTTTTCAGAGGCCGCTGCGACGCAACCTTACGCCTGCTTGAAGCAGACGTAAGGAGTGGCGCAGCACGTTAGGTATGGGCAGTGCATGGACATTATTGGAGTTGTATCGCTCTTGCGACACGACTCCAGCAAAGCCCCCCCTACACACCATCAGATTCAACACATATCTGTCTATCCCTGTGCCACAGTGCACCACCATCTGAACACAACGCATCCGTGTTTGCGCAAGGGTTGAATTGCATGTCACATTGGTACTGGCGCTTCCCTGCTAATAATTGTCAATTGCTACTTTATATTTTTAACTTTATTTAGCATTTCCATATAGCATTGCGCATTTTCAGTCAATATGAACAGTTATTGAATTTGCAGGGTTGTGTATGTACGGCTGCAGTACTGTGCCCATGTTTTCAAAAGGGGGAGGGATTTGCCATTTCTAATGCAAAGGATTCTGGGACTTGTGGTGCTACATACAGAGGGTGACACATGAGTCTCTGACTGACTATATTTTTATATACACTTTGGACAAGTTCCTTAATACCAATGACAGTGTAACACAGACAATCTTTTCATGCACTTTTTCTTTTCATTCCACTTACCTGGTACCACGTAGCAGACGTCACTGACAGGCAGCCCATGGACCAAGTGGGGGTGTATTGTTGTGAGGATATCCTCCTCCAGTGTGGTGAGCTGGATGCGGGGTACAGGGCATGCAGTAGGAAGGATCCTGCTTAATTCAATCCTGGAGCATTTCTCCTTCACCCTCTGCCTTTCGTCCTGCCACTTTCTTTTATATCCTGTAGTGTGCGTCTCTCCTCCCCCAAGGCTGAGACAGCAGTGGCTATCTGCTGTCATAGCTCTGCCTTCTGTTCCCCACTGGTGCAGTAGGGTGGGAGTCCATAGAGGCGCTTGTGGTGCCTGACTATGAACTCCACAAGCATGGTGGTCTCCTCTGCTGTAAAGTTCCTTTTTCTCCTCATTTCCATTTTCTGTGGCACTGTGAGCGTTGTAGACACAAACTCTCTGTGGACAAATCTGTTCCGTCAATGTGTGCTGCTTTTATGTGTTTTCGTGTTGCTGGTCAGTTATTGCTAATTTGCTTCAGCTGGAGCGTGGTGGGGGATGGTAGGCACTGGCAACATACACCATGGCAAAATGGAGCTGTTGGCTGGGATTGGCTGCAGTGTATCACCTGATCCATTCTGGGGGATGGTAGGCACTTGAATAGGTGTTTACCCTTGGCTAACATGACCAACTGCCAAAATTCGTATCTTCTGGCCCTGAATCGTAAATTACGGCACTATTTCGTAAACTGCGGGCCAGAATCGTAAATTCCGCCAAAGTGCCCTAAATTCCGGCCCGGCGGCGGACGTAAAGTTAGTAGTCGTAAGTTCATTCTGTGAATACCGAAAGTAGTAAGTTCATTCTGTGAATCCCGAAAGAAGTAAGCGCATTTTATGAATACCAAAATAGTAGTAAGTTTAGGATTTAGTCTTAAGTTCATTCTGTGAATCGGGCCCAGGGCGATGAGTCTGGTATGAAAACATTTGAAAATGAGCATCGATCCTCCGATCAGGTTGCCTCTTCGGGAGGATCTTCTGTTCACCAGCAGGGGAGGATCCTCCACCCGAACCTGTTGACTCCATACTTGGAGATTGAGCGGCAGCAGATGATGGCTTTTGACCTCCCTCCCGGGGTATTAATGTTATTTTGGCGGCCAGGCGGCCCTCCACTAAAATGGTATACGCCTGCCGTTGGCTGAAATTTGTAGTATACTGTACTGAAAAGTCTATTGACCCTCTTCCTGCTACTCTTTCCACTGTCCTCTGCTTTGGGGACTCTCAAGGGTTATCTTTCTGCTCTGCCTGCCTTTTTGCGGCTGCCAGCATAGCCCTCTCTCTTTAAGTCTCCTATTGTACATAATATCTAAAAGAGCTGGCTCACTTGTTTCCACCCACACCCTTTTGTATGCTGCAGTGGGACCTTAATTTGGTTCTCACCTACCTGATGTGTGCTCCTTTTGAGCCTTTACGCAATTGTCCCCTGCCGACCATCAATACAGCCTTCTTAGTGCCGATTACATCTGCCTGGAGGGTGAGTGGGTTGCAGGCGTTATCTTGCTCGCCTACCCTATCTGACGTCTTTTCCAGACAAAGCTGTGCTTCGCACTCAGCTTCCTTTTTGCCAAACGTTGTGACTCCATCCCATCTCGGTCAATCCATCACTTTGCCCACCTCTTTGCTCCTCCGCATTCCTCAAAAGCAGGGGAGCCTCTCCACCGACCGGACCCAAGAATAGCATTGTCTTTCAACATTGACCGCACAAAAGAGTTCCGAGTGGACAACCAACTCTTTGTGGAGTACCTAAGAGCGAAGAAGTGAAAGGCAGTGCAGAAAAGGACCATGTCTCGCTGGGTCGTTCTCTGCATTAATATCTGCTATGCCCTGGCGAAGAAGCAGCCCCCTGAGGGATTAAGGGCCCATTCCACCTGGGGAAATGGCTCAGGGTGTCCCAGTCCTAGTGATCTGCCAGACAGTAACATGGGCATCATTGCACACGTTTGCCCAACATTACCGCCTTGACAATCAAGTCCGCAGAGACGGCATTTTGCCCGTTCAGTCCTGCAGGACTTCCTAGTTTGAGGTATTGGTCCGCAACCCACCGCTGGTATGGTATGGCTTGGGTATCTAATTCAAAGGTAAGGAATATGCAGCTAAAAGTCTCTATCAGATGAACGCACAAGTTACTTACCTTCGGTAACGATATATCTATAAGAAACAGTAGTTAGTGTTAGATTCCTTACCTTAGAATATCCCCAGGCGTCAGACTGGATCCGGAAAGTTTTGCTCACACCAGAAAGTCCTGGAGAACAGAACGGCCGAAAAAGCCATCTCTCTGGACTTGGCTGTCCAGGCAGTAGTGTCTAGCGAACGTGTGCAGCGAGGCCCACGTAGCTGCCTGACAGATGTCCTGCAAGGGGACTCCCCGACACAGGGAAGTAGTAGCCACCGTGGCCCGAGTGGAATGGGCACGCAGCCCCACAGGAGCCTCCATTTTAGCCAGTGAATAACAAGCCTTTATGCACAAAACGACCCATCGAGAAATGACCATTATATAATAATGGGGTAACCCAAAAAGTCAAACGGACCTGGGCACAATACGGTAATGAAACAATGGTCCGTGACCATATATTTACATGAATTGAATTCAATACTAAATACTATGTGCTGTGAAGAGTTTCTACACCACTGTTAATTGATAACTGAACAACCATGTAATATTATATGCATGTAATCCTTTTTATGCAAGCATACATCAAGAGACCACACATAAAAGAGCGCCACAATGTAAAATGAATTTCCAAAACATCATATTTATTTAAAGAACTGATCAAGGTTTGCTTTTTTAAAAGACATTGGTTGCGCACGAAAAAGGGGTGAAAAATAGGGATAGTAGGGTAGTGATGGTGGATAGTGAGGAGTGCAAATCAAGAAGATTAGAATAAGACCATAGGATATTCCCAAATCACAGGTAATCAAGACCAGACTGTATAGACTTGTCCAAGTAATAGCTTTCATTTACATGTATTCTGTAAATTACAGTGTGCATTTAATGCATTTTCCATGGAATAACAAGAAGGATGTAGGTACAGGTTTTGTTCAAGGGGAGTGCGTCGACGTTTCGACTCGGCTGATGCGAGGAGGGAACTTTGGGGCCCCAGCTGCGAGTCTTCTTCAGGAAAGAAGGCGGCAACCCATGGTTGAGAATGTTAGGTTAGATGAGGCGCTATGTGTGTGTAGTCAAAATGATAAGGTAAGGTGATACAATTGTCACTGACCTAAACCTGGTGCCTAATGTTGTATTTAGATATGCTTGTTGCATATCTTGTAGAACCTTATATTCGTCATAGAACTGCTTCTGCTGAGGTTCTCTAAAGTGTCAGTTGGTACCTCTCAGGCATAGTGAGAGGAGCAGTGTTTTTTTTATGCTTACAATAAAACTACGAACTCACTTATCCTGCCTACTTCGTCTATTTCTTGCCGAAGACACCACATTTATTTTGGCGACTAGGTGTTTTGCAGCTTTAAGCCACTGCAACGGAATGCATTCTGAAACATAGAAACGCATTGGAGTTGACATCGCAGCACTGCACATCAAAAATCGCCTAAAAGTGAAATATGCCGATTATGTGTATATTTCGAAGATAAGAGATTTGGAGTCAAGGCATCATAGAGGAAATCATAATCTTCCTCACCTCCTCCAGCGGCCGTCTTCTTTTGAAGGGAAACAAAGTTTTTCCCCAGCGGCAGTGACATTGGAAAGGTGAGGAGGTCTCGTGTGGATTCTAGTTGTGGGATGTACTGTCTTCTCCCGTTTTCTCCCACACGTGTCCTGTTTGGTCTTCTACGGTGCTGTCTGTCGTGCCTGCGGTGCTGTCTGTATGCCTGAAGTTTTCAACCGTCGAGACCCTTCTCCGATGGACGCTAGGACTGAATGGTGACGTAATCGAACGTGAAGAGAGACTCGGCGAGCCTGTAACGTCTTTTCCGACTCCTGCATGTCACCCTGCGGCGTCTGCGTTGTGCGCGTCTGCGTCTGACGTATCCAGATCGAGCCACACTTACGGAAGTGGAACTTTAAGCTGTGAACTTCACTGTATTTATTGAAAGGGCAAAAGCGTGTTTTCTTCAGTTCTAAAAAGGGCTTTCAACAGTACAGTCAATCGAGAACGTTACTATCAAGATTTTTATTGCAGTATTCTGGTAACTGTTCTATCAATTGGAATTGCATACTTACTGTGGTGCTTGCTATTCTCTTTTTCTTTTCTTCATTTGTTTTTGACGCACAGTGTGACATATTTACATATTTCTTTAAAGTGTGTTGTTATTGCTTGAAGGTGAAATCTATGTTGTAATATTTTCACTTATAGCAAAGCTAAAAAAAAATTGAGTCAGTGAACCAACCTCCACCCTTTTTGGAAAGCCCTGGTACTCCACAGATACAATGGAGACAATGGTTTGACGCTTTTGAGACATATATTGGGGCAATAGGTGTGTCACGATACAGAGCTGGTATAGGTGTTTTCCAGAAAAACAATATATGCTACAGATGTGGTTACTCTCCACACAGCAAAGAAAATAGGTTTTGTCCTGGGAAGAATTCCAAATGTTACAAGTGTGGAAGGGTTGGTCATTTAGCGAAAGTGTGTCAAAGCAATGTGAGTAAAGCTGAAAATGTCAATTGTGTTTTGGAAGATGAGCATGTTACTGAGAATGAAATTGTTCAAAATTTTAAGGACATGATAGTCACTGTCACAGATGGCGATGTTGTCACGTGTGGTCCCTCAGAGTGTATTGATCCCTATGTGGATATTTTTGTCGGTGATGTCTGTTTAAAGCTTCTAGCGGATTCAGGAGCTAGAATTACGATGATTACCTCTGAGTTATTCAAGGGATCTTGGCAGGATAGAAAATAGTTTCCTCCGGATAGGGCACCAGTTTCCTATGAAGGACGCAAAATTGATTTGGATGTCTATATAGAGGACATTCTAGAATTTAAGGGCAGAAAAATACATGGTAAGATTTATGTAGCAGTATGTGGTCTCAATATACTAGGTTGGTACCATCAGGGACTTTTTGGGATGGTGTTGAGACCAGGTGCTAAAGAACAAGTGTTAGTGGTGCAGGATATGCCTGATTCATTAAGTCTAGAGAAGGAATTCCCTGGTGTTTTTTTCTGATTCACTTGGGAAAATTACTGGTTTGAAGCTTAGGATCAAAGTCAAGAGTAACGCTGTACCAGTTAAACACAAAGTTAGGTCTGTTCCTTTTAGCTTGAGAGCAGATCTCAAGACTGAGTTGGAGAGATTAGAAAGAAATGGCGTCATTGAACCTGTTGAGTCTAGTTTGTGGCTTAGTCCATTGGTGGTCACACACAAGAGGAATGGCGAGATCCGCTTATGTATTGATCTCAGGAGTCTCAATAAAGAAATATGGGTGGATGCTCACCCCCTTCCTAAAATTGGAGACTTGTTAGAAGAATTAAGAGACGCTCAGTGGTTTTCAAAGATTGATTTGGCTTCAGCCTATCACCAAATCTTGTTAGATGATGACTCGAAGCATTACACTGCTTTCAGTTCTCCTTTTGGAATGTTCCAATTTTGCAGAATGCCTTTCGGGCTTGCCTCGGCAGCCTCAGTTTTCCAAAGAGTTATGCGGTGTGTATTAAAGGACATAAAGGGAGTAGTTATATTCCAAGATGATGTGTTGATTTTTGACAAATTGCTGGAGCAACATGATTTAACTCTCAAATTGGTTCTTAAAACATTTGTGGAGAAAGGTATTGTAGTGAAAAAGAACAAGTGCGGGTTTTGGAAGAGGGAAGTTGAGTTTTTAGGACATTTAGTTTCTGCCAATGGAGTTTCTCCCAGACCTGGCTTAGTAAAGGCTGTAGTAGAATGTCCTACTCCCATTCTTGGGATTATGTGAATTTTATTCGCGATTCATTCCCGATTATGCTTCTAAAATGAAGGCCCTTTCCAACATGCTCAGGTCTTTTGTGTGGGATGTGAATTGCCAGCAAACTTTTGATTTAGTAAAGTCGGAGATGACCAGTGCCAAGACCTTAAAAGCATATGACCCCAAAGTTAGTTGTACCATCACGGTTGATGCGAGCAACTACGGCCTAGGTGCAGAACTCACTCAGAGAGTTGATGATGAAGAAGTTACCATTAACTATGCCTCCAGGGTGTTAAGAGATCCCGAAGTCAATTATTCGGTTATCGAAAAAGAACTATTAGCGTGCTACTGGGCTTGCGAGAAATTTAGAACTTACGTTTGGGAAAGAAAGTTTCTCATCCAGACAGATCATAAGCCTTTGGTTTATATTTTAAATGGTGACAGAATCAAGTATGCTACACCTCGAATTGCACGTCTCACAACCAAACTTTTGCAATATAATTTTGAAACTAAACACATCCTAGGTAAAGAGAATGTTACAGCTGATCTTCTTTCTAGGCTTCCTTTAGAGGATGATGAACCTGTAGATCTGGATGAGGACAAAGAAGTTTGGTTTATAGCTGCGATTGATGCTGTTGAGAATGTTGTGTGCAGTGAGAATGAGTGGAATGAAGCTATGGTCATTGATGCTACTCTTGAAAAGGTCAAACACTTTATTATTAATGGTTGGCCAAGAGAGAAGAGTGTGCCCTTTAACATTCAACCCTTTTGGAAAGTCTCTGAAGACCTATCCATTGAAGATGGTGTTGTTATGAGAGAGGGCAGGTGTATTCCTCCCATCAAGTTAAGAGTAAAGTTGATTGATTGTGCGCATGAAGGTCACCTCTGCATCACCATGACAAAAAGGAGACTAAGATTACATTATTGGTGGCCATCCATGGATAGTGATGCAGATGAATGAGTTAAAGAGTGTTGTGTTTGTTCTGGGGCTGAAAAGAGCTTGAAGACCTCTACTCCTCCTCTTCAACCCATAGCTTTCCCTTCTAAACCATGGTTGAAAGTTGGCATCGATTTAGTGGGACCGTTCAATTTTCTTCCAAATCATCTGCGTTTTGCCTTTGTTTTAATCGATTTTCATAGTAAGTGGCCAGAAGTGAAGTTCTGTGCAAATCCTACTGCCAACAGTGCCATTCTATTCCTCAGAGAAATTTTCATGAGAGAAGGGTTCCCCAAATTGTTAGTTTCGGATAATGTGGTATTTATTTTATTTTATTTTAATGTTTTATAGCGCGGGAACTTGACCCGCGAGGGTATCAGAGCGCTTTACAGGTACATAGAGTAATACAGAAAAGACGGTTATCACATGGGAACAATACATCAGAGGGCTATACAGAAGGAATTAGTTACTTACCTGTACACTATAGTTCTCCAGTATTATCTTTCATAGATTCACATGCTTGTATCTTCCCCGTCGTCATGGTGGGAGTCTCACGGTAACAGAATGACCAAAGCAGTATCATAGAGAAGAAAACTGCATAGAAAAGCCCCTAGGGACTGTAGTATTTGGTAACCAGACCTCCTCATTGTTTGGTCCAAAAGTCAGCCAATCAGCATTGCCGCCCTGCCCTCACACTCCCCAGCAGAAACTTCCTGCCTCAGATTTCCGGCCCCAAGTGAGAGACCTGGATAAATACCGAGACAATAGGTTCTGCCTGAGAAACGGGGAGGTGGGCGGGCGCATGTGAATCTATGAAAGATAATACTGGAGAACTATAGTGTACAGGTAAGTAACTAATTCCTTCTCCAGTATTACATCTTTCATAGATTCACATGCTTGTATCAGAGTAGTAAGTAGTACCCACAAAGCCTGCAGCATTTCCAGGATAGAACCCAGAAGGAAGTTCTGCAGCTGAAATATCGTTAGAACATGATCTGAAAATACACAGGGCAGATAAGAATAGAAAACCATCTATAACAATATCAGATTCTACATATAGATATATATATATATATATGTATATATACATTGCATAGAGTATTAATAAAGAACCAAAGAATACCTTATTGAAATAGACGTTTCAGAACAGCTTGCCCACTGCCGTGTCCTCTTTCCACGCAGTGTCAAGACAGTAGTGCTTGGTAAATGAATGCACACTCTTCCAAGTCGCCGCTCTGCAGATGTCAGGTAGAGACACTCCTGCAAATAAGGCTATCGATGTCGCCATCTTTCTTGTGGAATGAGCAGTCACTCTGGAATGAAGCGGCTTTCCAGCTTTTTCATGACACTTAATGATAGCCGATGATATCCATCTGGCAATACTCAGTCTTGACAGAGGGAGCCCTTTCCTCTGACCTTCAAATGCAATAAATAACTGTTTAGATTTGCGGAATGTTCTTGTTCGTTCGATGTAGAATTTCAAACATCTAGCGATGTCCAAAGAATGCAACGCTCTTTCTGCTTCAGATGAGGGATTGTTGAAGAAGGTAGGCAAAATAATTGGCTCATTCAAGTGAAAAGAAGTAGGGACCTTGGGAATAAACGTAGGATTTGTCCGTAGTATAACCCTGTCCTGTCAAAATTGCAGAAAAGGCTCTTCCACTGAAAAGGCTTGAATTTCGCTAACTCTCCTCGCCGAGGTTAGAGCTAGCAGCAGGGCTGTCTTCCAAGAGAGGAATTGTAAGTCTGTCTTGTGTATAGGCTCGAATGGTGGCCTCATAAGCTGCGTCAAGACTGTATTGAGATGCCAGGGTACTGGCTGTCGTAGAATGGGTGGAAAAGCTCTAAAGAGCCCTTTAACGAACTCCTTTATCAGTCTGTGAGACTAGAGAGACGGCTCGTCTGGCATTCTCCTGAATCGTGAAATTGCCGCCAAATGCACCTTCAGCGAGGCATGAGACAGACCTGCTTTTGATAACGACAACAGGTAAGGCAGAATACCTTCTGGGGTACCGTCAACTGATGTAGACTTTGACTGGTACACCAGTGACAGAAGCGTGTCAATTTGGCTGTGTATGTCTTGTTGGATGACATAGCTCTGGATTGTGAAAGTATTTGTCTGCAGTCTTGTGGAATACTCATGGCTTGAAATTCCCGCTCATGAGGTTCCAGGCGGATAATTTTAGGGATGCTAGGTCCGGATGCAGAATTTGTCCGTTGCTCATTGATATGAGGCTCTGGAATGTCGGGAATTGCACCTTGTTGCCTTTCGACATCTGCAGCAGATCTGAAAACCATGCCTGCCTCGGCCAAGCTGGTGCTATCAGAATGACATGACACGGTTCTGATCTCATTTTGCGAATCACTCGTGGTATTAAAGGAATTGGTGGGAACGCGTAAGCGAACATTCCCGTCCAGTCCATGTGAAACGCATCTCCTTTGGATTCCCGCTGAGGGTACCTGGACGCAAACTGATCGCATTTCGAATTGTCCCGGGTTGCGAACAAGTCAAACGTTGGTGTGCCCCATCTTTGGAATACTCTGTGCAGCTGAGTGTCGTTCAGTTCCCACTCGTGCAACACACTCGTCGTGCGACTTAGGACGTCCGCTCGTGTGTTGAGGATGCCCTGTATGTGCTGCACCTGAATAGAAATGTTGTGGTTTATCAGCCATTTCCAAATTCTTTGCGCCAGCGCAGAAAGTGGTTTGGATCTTGTTCCTCCTTGCTTCAGAAGATAAAACATAGTCGTGGTGCTGTCTGTCTGAATGAGCACCGACGAGTTCTGTATTCTGGGCAGGAAAGCTTGAAGTCCCAGAAACACCGCTTTGAGCTCCAACACATTTATGTGAAGCTGTGCTTCCCACTCTGACCAGTGGCCCTGGATCTCCAGCTCCTGGAGGTGCGCGCCCCATCCTTGCAATGAAGCGTCCGTCGTCATCACGTATTTGTGATTCTGAGGTACAAAGTTGAGACCCTGATTCAAGTTCTTCTGAACCTTCCACCATGACATGGCCACCTTCATACGGTGAGTGATGGTAATCTGATCTTCGAAGGTTCCTTTGGATTGAACCCACTGCTCGTCTAGATGTTCCTGCAAGGGTCTCATTCGAAGACGGCAGTTTGGAACCAGTAAGATGCAAGAAGACATCATCCCCAACTAGGATTTGTACATCCGCACAGAAGTGAACCTTTTTGTTTGAAGGGATGTTGCAAGGCTCATTATTTTCTTCATCCTTTCCTCGGAAGGGTATGCTTTCGTTTCCTTGGTGCATATCCATGCCCCATGGAATTGAATGCCCTGAACTGGACTCAGTGAAGACTTTTCCAAGTTGGTCCGTAATCCTAACCGATGGCAAAGGCGGATGCAGCACTGAAGGGACCTTCTGGCTCTTGTGAATGATGGTCCTGTCACCAGCCAATCATCTAGATACGGGTAAATGCAATGCCCCTTCAACCTTAAGTGGGCCGCCACCGGGGCCATGCATTTGGTAAACACCCTCGGGCCGATTTGAGGCCAAATGGCAACACTTTGAATTGGAAATGGCGACTCTCCACGGCAATTCTTAGGTATTTCCTGTGCTTCCGATGGATTGGAATATGGAAGTATGCATCCATGAGATCCAACGAAGCCATGAAGTCTTTCCTTCTTAATAGTAGGAGGATCTCCTGTAACGAGAGCATTCGGAAGGGAATTTTCTTTATATATTGATTCAGATCCCTCAAATCCAATACCTGTCTCCACTTCGTAGTTTGCTTCTTCTTGATGAGGAAGAAATGCGAATAGAAGCCTTTCCCTCGGTGTTGTTGAGGTACTTCCTCTATAGCCCCCTTCTGCAAAAGTTGCAAAAGTGAATGGACCTCCTTTTGCAGTTCCTGACGATGTTGATGGTGTCTGAGCACCGGGGGATGATCTGGTGGTATTTGTACAAACTCCAGGGTATGGCCTCTGCTTATAACATCCAAAACCCATTTGTCCGATGTTATGGACATCCAATTGTCGAAGAAGAGAGACAGATAATGGTCGTTTTCCGGGATCTGCTGTGTGGGGAGCGCCAGCATTAAATCATTGTCGCCTGTTAGATTGTTGATTCCTTCCTCTATTGGAGGACTTGCCTCTGGATTGCTGTTGGAAAGAGGAATTTGAAGGCCTATATTGATTGCCTGTATTGTATTGCTTATATCCCTGCTGGTTATAAGGCTGATATCTGTTGGATGGAAATGAAGATCTCTGATTAAACTGGCCCCTTGCACCTCTTTTACAAAAGGACTGGAACCTTCCTTGCTGAAGGGATCCTAGCGCCCTAGCAGTGTCCGTATCTGACTTGATGCCCTGCAGCGCCTCATCAACATGTTTGCCAAAGAGATTTTCGCCATCGAATGCCATGTCGACAATCTTCGCCTGCACCTCCGGACGAAAGGATGTAGCCTTCAGCCAACCCTGTCTTCGGAGAGAAACTGCTCCTGCCATCTGTCTGAAGGCCATAGAAGAAACATCCATGGCAACATCAATGGATTCCGCGGCCGACTTTGCCCCATCACGGAAAATAGCAGCTGCTTCCTCTTTTTTATCCTCTGGGAGTGCAGCCATAATGGGTGCCAAATCGGACCACATTTGCCTGTTAAAACGGCTAATCAAGGCCATCGCATTGGCCGCTTTAATAGTAGAGGCTGCCATGACCGCAAACCTCTTCCCGGCTCCATCCATCCTCCGTCCCTCTTTGTCTGGCGGCACCATTGAAGTAGCCACTGGGTTCTTAGAATTCCTCTGAGCCGCTTGTGTCACCACCGACTCCGGTCTCGGGTGTCCTATCAGGCAAGCCGGAGAAGACTCTGGTGCTCTATACTTCTTTTCGATTCTAGGAACCGAAACTGCGATGTAGGCCGGTGTCTTCAAAATTTTTAGTCCCTCTTCCCAAAGGTGAGGGATGATCGGGATTGAGCGAGCAGACTTTCTGGCGTCATCTTTGAAATCATATAAGAAACATTCAGTTTCTTTGACCTCCATCCCCAGGTCAAATCTCTTGGCTGCTTTTTCCATAATGTCCTGGAAACCTCCGATATCGTGTGGAGGAGAAGTGGTTGGCGGTGGAGTAGGTGAAGGATGCGACGGCAAAATGTACTCATGCCATTCCTGATCTCCCGTAGAATCTTGAAGGATTTCACCTTCCTCAGGTTGGTCATCATCGTCAGTGTCCGCTGGAGGTGACCTCACAGACTGCGTGTGAGGAGTAGAATGGGTTCTCGGAGGCTGTGTTGCAGGCGCTGGCGTAGATGGTGTAGGCTTATTTGCCTCTGGGAAACGACGATAATAGTCGTTAATCATGAACCTCAGGTCAGAAACCAAAGCTGTAGGAATGGAGACTGACTCTTCTCGCGACTCCTCTCGCGACTCTTCCTGCTGCTCATCTTCCTCAGCATAGTCGCAAGTCTCCTGGAAAGATTTGTATCTTGCATATTGAGACTGAGCTCTTTCCTTAATGGAAAACACCTCCTCATCATCTGTGTCCTGGCTCTTTATTTTAAGTTGCGAAGGACTGTAGGCCACTCCAGACGACTCCTCTCCTTCTGAATCCTGCTCCAGCAAAGAAGATGGGGGTAGAGGCGAAATCTGCGTCCACGACGTGAATTCTGCAGATTTGCTTATGGTCGCCGAACCTCTCGACGACTGAAATGAGCGAAAGGATATCAAAGTCTTCGATTGCGGTGATTTAAACGCCTTTGCCGTTGAAATTACACTCGTCGTCGACGGAGTTGTCGTCGACGAAGTCATCGTCGACGGAGCCTACGTCACTAAAGCCATTGTCGACGGGACCGTCGTCGACGGGGTCGTCGACGACTTCGACACCGATTTAGTCGTCGACGGCGTCGTCGACGGTTTCTTCGTCGACGGTATGATCAAACTCGTCGACGTAGTCGTCGTCGACACGGTCTTAGCTCCCGTCGTCGACGCAGCTGTCGTCGTCGAAATAGTCATCGTCGACGGTGAAGTCGTCGACGGAGCTGAAGTCTTTGCCACAGATTTTACAGCAGAAACCAGGGAACTGGTCGACGGAGCAGACCCTGCCCCCTTCTGACCTGACGACTTCTTGATGGGAGTAGGAGGGAGAGATGAGGCTTCCTTCACCTTAGATTTAGCCTTCTTAAACTCCACCATTTCCTCAGAATGTGAGGCCTTTCTCTTCTTAGGCGTTAAAGTAGTAGACTCCTCACCAGAATCTGAATCTGATGTGGCCTTCTTTTTCTGAAGCCACAACAGCAGACGAGCCTCTCTGTCCCTCAGAGTTTTAGCAGAGAAGGTTCTACAATATTTACAATCCTTAGCCACATGCTTTGGATGGAGACAGTATAAGCAGTCCTTGTGAGGGTCTTCAGAGAAAAGCCTAGCCTTTCCACAGGATCTGCAAGGCCTGAAAACCCCTTTTTAGAGCTTTCAGCCATCATAAAAGAAATAGGTACACACCATACCTTAATCCAGAAGATAATATAGTTGAAAAACCAAAAGGTCAATAGTTCACACTGGAACAGCAAACTGAGCAGAGCTCAGGGAGACTCCTTTGTCACACGAAGGCGGTTGGAAATCTGAGGCAGGAAGTTTCTGCTGGGGAGTGTGAGGGCAGGGCAGCAATGCTGATTGGCTGACTTTTGGACCAAACAATGAGGAGGTCTGGTTACCAAATACTACAGTCCCTAGGGGCTTTTCTATGCAGTTTTCTTCTCTATGATACTGCTTTGGTCATTCTGTTACCTTGAGACTCCCACCATGACGACGGGGAAGATACAAGCATGTGAATCTATGAAAGATGTAATACTGGAGAATCAAGGGTCATATGATAGGCAGGGAGTCAAAGGGGAATGTGCAAAGGAGGTACAAGCTGTACATAGGAACATTTTACAGAATAGAAGGTCATACCTTAGGGAGGATGTTGCAGGGGTGCTTTACGTTAAGGAATGAAAAAGAAAAGAAAACTATACCACAGTGTACTTTACAGAGTCAAGGATCATACAATAGACGGGATATCACAAGGGTACTAAGTCTCTCGGTGGCTGTGGAGCGGTTTAGCCAAGGAATTTACTCATGAGGAAGGATTTAGCCTCTTTTTTGAAGCGTGCCAGGGAGTGGATACTTCTGATGTCAGGCGGGAAGGAGTTCCATATTCTTGGAGCGGTCCCTGTGAAAGCCCGATTGTAGTTTTTTTTCCTCTTAAAACGTGCAGGCCGGAGTAGGAAGGTATTTGCCGATCATGTGTTTCTGCTTCCTCCAGATATCACAAGCTTTTGTGCTAGATATGCCGGGGAGTTGGAGTGTAAGGCCTTGTGCGTGATGCATGCCATCTTGAGGTGAATCCTCGCCTCGAGGGGAAGCCAGTTCAACGTTTTCAGGTGAGGGGTGATCGAATTTTCTCGAGCCAGTAAGTAGTCTGGCAGCTGCATTGAGGCAGGCTTTTAAGGGTGCCAGAGTGACCTTGGGTAAACCAGAGAGGGTGGAGCAACCATATTCCAGCCGAGAGATAACTAATGATTGGACTGCTAGTTTTAGGTCGGGAGCAGCTAGAAAGGGTTTCAGTTTCCATAGGTAGCTCAGGTGGAATCTGGCAGATTTGGCCATTGAGTTGATGTGGTTTCGCATGTTTAAGTTTTAATCCAAGGTGATACCCAGTGATTTGGCAGAGTCCACAATGGTCGGGGGACAGTTTAAGGCTGTGATAGCTTTGATCCAAGTCTGTATCTCAGAGTTGCTCTTGGGCGGGGAGATTAGAAGGAACTCAGTTTTATTAGCATTGAGTTTGAGTTGGTTTGAAGCGAGCCATCGGACGGTCAGCTTCAGGGCTTCATTCAGGGTGAGGATCTTCGCAAGAGATGAGATTTTTATGTAGATCTGAGTATCATCAGCGTACATATGGAAGGAGATATTTGCAGTGCAAAGGATTTCGGCAAGGGGTTCTAAATAGAGATTAAAAAAGGTGGGGGACAATGTTGATCCTTGAGGGACTCCCACCGTGACCACGGAGGAGGAGGAGAGTTCACCATTGATTAGGAATCTCTGAGATCGGTTTTGGAGGTAGGAACTAAACCAATCGAGTACAGTGCCATCTAAGCCCATCCTAAGTTTGAGGCGTTCGAGTAGCATCTCGTGGTTGACAGTGTCGAAGGCCGAGGATAGATCAAGGAGGATTAGGAGACAAGTTTTGTCTTGGTCCAGGGCTTGAAGAGCATCATCGACAATGTGGAGCATGGTGGTTTCAGTGCTATGTCCCGGTCGAAAGCCGGATTGGCAGTCATCGAGTAGATGGAAGTTGCTGATGTGGTGACTTAGCTGTGTATGAACACATTTTTCAATCTCTTTCGCCAAGAGGGGGATGTTGGAGATTCGTCTAAAGTTATCTGGGGAGGCTGGGTCCAGCGATGGCTTTTTCAGAATGGGGAGAACTTGGCCTGCTTTCAGTGAGATCGGGATTGATCCCTGCCGGAGAGAGGCGTTGATTATCGCAGTCCAGCAAGGAATAATGGATTTGGTAATAGTCGCAAGACAGTTAGAGGGGAGTGGATCGTTGAAATGGTTGTTCGGGTTTAAGGAGGAAAGGATATTTGCGACAGAGTCTTCATCGTAGGGTGAGAATTCGGACCAGTGCGCTAGATTCTTGGGTGAGGTCAGTGTCGGTAGCAGTGATGGAGGAGGCGGATGGTCAGTGTTAGGTGGGGGGAGTGAGGCAGCTTTGAGTTTGGTACCTAAGGTTATGATTTTGTTTGCGAAAAACGAGGAGAAAACTTCGGAGGAGATGAGAGACTTAGGGTTTTCTTTCCCTGTTTTGGACAGTTTGTTCGATTGGAGTTTGATCATCTCCAAGAGTTTGCGAGGTCTGTTCTGGGCATTTCCTAGTTCCGCTCTGAAAAACTCTTTTTTTGAATTGAGGATGTTTTTGTTGTAAGCATTTCTGGCCTGGTGAAGAAGTTTCAGGTGATCTGCCGATGGGTGCTGTCTCCAAATTCTTTCAGCTTGTCAGAAGGATCTTCTCTCGACATTGAGGGAACCGGTGAACCAAGGGTTTCTATCTTTGACTCGAGTCCTTTTTAGTTTAAGAGGGGCTAGGTCATCCAAAATGTTCGTCATCGAAACAGTGTAGTGATCATTGAGGTCACTGACTGAGGTGATGTGGGGAGGGGAGGAGGTCAGATTTGCAACGGGTCTCGAGTTCAATTAGGTCTAGGTTTTTGGTGACTCTGACCCAGTGTTTTGGTAGCACTGGTTAAGGAGCCCATGTTTTGAGGGTGCAGGGTAGAAGAAAGGCGATGGCATGGTGGTCTGACCAGTCGCAGGGGTCGGTGGATATGAGCTTGACGGTTTTCTCGTTAGAGATGATCCAGTCGAGAGTAGCCCCTTTCGAGTGGGTAGGGGGTGGGCAAGCTTGGGTCAGGGCTAGATGGTTCATGACGTCTTTAATGGCGTTGTAATGAGGATCATTAAGGTTGTTCCAGTGCAGGTTGAAGTCACCAAGGAAGATGTCTTTGGTGTTGGGGAAGTTCTTAGCCGTGATAATTTCCATGAGGTAATCAGTGAATTGATTGTTATTGCCTGGGGGGTGGTAAAAAGTGTGCAGGTTACACAGGTGGGTGGTGTTGCTCCAGACTGAGAGGGCTAGATATTCGCAGGAATCAGTGGTATCCGTTAAAAGCTCTGAGACAAGGAGGTTAGAGCGATATATGCAAGCGATTCCGCCACTTTTTTTGTTAAGTGGCCTGTCTAGTCTGGCAATGCTAAAATTGGGGGGGGAATAAGAGGTCGAGGCATGGGGATGATGCATCATTAAGCCATGATTCAATTAGGATGGCTAGGTCGGTGTTATTGTTCCGAATGAGAGCAGCGACATCGGCGGCATGCTTTACTGCAGACCGGCAGTTGATTAAGAGCCCCGTCAGACCAGGGAGGGAGGTGGTAGTGGGAGTCGGGGCAGTCAGGGGTACGGGTGCAAGATTGCTTCTGATCGCCCTTCTATTGCAGCGGGGGGCCAGTCTGTGTGGGTCGATAGTGACCGTACAGATGGGGTATGCGGCACTCACGTCTGGTGGGCAGGGAGGGATAGGGGCTGGATTGAGGTCTTTGAGAATATCCTGGATTTCCTTTCCAGTGAGGTCTGGGGAATCGGTGGTGACTGGGCAAAAGTTGTAGGAGCGGGTGAGGTTAAGGATTTCCTCCTCAGATAGACAGCTAGTGTGCTTGCGAAGGCGAAGATGCCTTAAGGCTGTTGGAAGCGGGCGTTTTGAAGTTCTGGGATGGGCGGGGGAGACCGCTGAGGCATGAGGTTTGCGAAGGATAATTCGGCAAGGTGGAGGAGGTTAGTTAGGTCGAGGATAGAGGAGTGGCAGCTCTGAATTATTTTGGAGGCTCTGGAGTGCAGAGAGCGGATATATGTGGGGGGGGGGTAGGAGGGTTGGGGTGGATTGTGCTGGGAGTTATGGTGGATTGGGTGGTAGGTTGGACTTTGCTAGGAGTCATGGAAGGGGGGGTGTGAGTGTTAGCGGGGCTGGCTTGACCTGATGTAGAGGACGTCACTAAGAAGGGGGGGTTAGGAGGACAAGGGTGGACAGTTATGGTGGATTGGGTGGTAGGGTGGACTGTGCTAGGAGTCATGGAAGGGGGGTGTGAGTGTTAGCGGGGCTGGCTTGACCTGCTGAAGAGGACGTCACTAGGGAGGGGGGGTTAGGAAGACAAGGGTGGACAGTGTTAGGAGTCATAGAAGGGGTGGATAGAGTGATGGCAGGGCTTGTTTGACCTGTAAAAGCAAGGAACACTGAGGACGTGGTGGTCTTGAAGTCCGAATGAGAAACATGGGGGGAGGGGACCGAGGGACCTGGGTTTATTTTGATCGGGGGGTTGTAGAAAGATTAAAGGGGTTGAGGTTTGCTGAGATGGAAACAGTGTTTTCCGAGCGAAGAGCGTGGAGGGGGGAAATCAAGGGTCTCTGGTCCTTGGCGATAGGGGGGTTGATAGGAGTAGTGAGGGGATAAGTGTGCTCTATATTGGGCAGGGGGGACGGATTACCATCAGACGGATGTTGGTCGGCGTTCCAGTGCCATGCACATGTTTTCGGAGAGTGGCATAAAGTTCTGAAAATTTGTCGAGGTTTTTTGTAGAGGCTTGGATCAGTACAATGCCACTTTTGTATAGAGTGATGGTTAGGTCAGCTTGTAGTGATACCGAGGGCCCTATTGAGAGCTTAGTGCCATAAGGAATGTTCCTGGAGAAGCGAACATTGAGGAGTAGAGAGAGGGTATTGCGCCAGGCGGGAATTCTTTTGGAGTAGAAGATGAGGTCATTGGTGATGGTGCCTTTGTCCGCACAGAAACGTGGGTCGGAGATCAGAGCCTCGGGATGGTTTTTCAGGGTGAGGTGTTTGAAGGCTTTTGTGGCGGTTTTTGAGAGATTTGAGGGGTAGACCAGGGTGTAGGTGTTTGACCCAGAGGCAGTCAGACCCGGACCCATCATGTTGGTTTGGGGTGGGTACACTCGTACGAAGCCGGATCAGTGAGCAATAGTTTTAATGGCCCAAGTCGTTAGGAAAGAGGTGCTTGAAAGAGCAAGCATCCGCGTTTCAGCTGCACAAGTGGTAAAGGTGTCTTCAATGAGCCAAGTGAGCAGCGATAAGACTGGAGTGCCCCTATATAACAAGAGAGGATAATCAAGATGTAATCCATAGAGTTTTATAGCACCGCCGGATTAAAGTCAGGCACTTCTTCAGTGAGGATAGTGTAGGAAACCAGGTTTTAAAGTGAGCAGTAATAAGTCTAGAATGTCACTCTCATCAATAATTCAGGGTGCAGATAATAAGATTTGGTAGCACCGCCATTTTAAAGTCAGGCATTGTAAGGCGACCAAAATGTCTTAAACTGCCGCCCTTTTGGAATCAGGCCTTGCCCGGCAACCGGTTCAATAAGAAGAGCTGTGAAGTATACCCAGCTAAACAACACACTCACCAGGGCAGCAATGAAAAATCAAGTCAAAGCGCTTATAAAAACGACTCGTTTTTATGATTGATGTATTATGAGGTACTGAGAGAAGTGCCTCATCTTGTTTAGGGCGCCGCCATTTTGGGTGTGAGAGACCTCAGTCCCCGATCTTCAAAATGGATAGCAAACAGCATAAACAAAAAACAAATACCTGGCGCGCCTGATCGAGCTTAGGCAGAGGGGAACAGAGAGCAAATCCAGGCCATGTGGGTAGAGGGAAGCCGGGCCACCGGGCGGGGATCGTCACAGATGGCAGAAACCTGCAGGGAAGACGAAGTGCGGGGTCACGGTACCAGGGGTTGCAAGGCACCGGCAATTCAGGCTCCAGGTCGGGCTGAAACAGGCAGCAGCGGGAGATCAGCGCCGGCAGTCAGAGCATCAGTGCCCACCGTCGTGTAGCAGGGCTCAGAAGAGGTCCGAGGAAAGGTAGCACCCGCGGCCTCAGCACGGGTCCGGAAGCAAACGGGACCAACCACGACAGCCCCTAGGCAGCAATTAGGTGAAGTCGCACGGTAGATGAGGACACGGAGTCCAAGTACGGGCGCCGTGTGACGGCCAGGACTCCACAGATGGGGATCAGCGGCTGCGGGTGCTGTGTGACGGCCAGGACTCCTACAGATGGGGGATCATCGGCTGCAGGCGGGAGCTCGGCTTCGGCTCACCAAGGCATCGGGAAGAGACTGTGCGCCTGGCTAGAGGGTCGTACTCTGGCACCCGGGGATATCACGTCCCAAGGGGCGCCGAAGAGTCCGCAGTGGCAGAAACAGCGGGCCGCGCTCCGGATCAGCTCGCGATGAGCAGTGTTGGGATCCCGGCAACTGCAGTGACCGAAGCCAGCAGGTAAGATTACAGTCCGCTTCCGCTTCCGCTTCCACGGACAGATTTGGTAGCAGATCACGTTCAGGTCCAGAAGGCAGGTGGGGCGAGGGCCGGTAAGCGGGTTTAGACGGGGATAGCACCAATTTAGTAATCCCCAAACCGGGAGCTACTCGGGGTAGCTCCTACACAGCGGCCATTTTCCAACTCATGATGCAATTCGTTAATCATTATATGTCCTTGTTTTTGTCTGAATCTGGAGATAAACATTTGAGGAGTTCTATTGGACATCCTCAAACTAACGGTCTTGTTGAGAGAATGAACCGTGTAATTGTGGAGTGCATTAAATGGGCGAAGAACAACAATTTTGATGTAGAAAGTGCTGTAAGATCAATGTTATGGTTTTATCGCACAGCTCCGCATTCCACTACCAGGATTGCCCTGTTTGTTTCTCTCAGAGGGAGAATACCAACTTCTACTCTCTACCCTGCTTGATTATTGAGAACAGTCTCTCAAAAAATCAATTGTGGGGTTGACAATTTGGTGTTAGAAACACGTGTTAGAAGTGCTCAAAACAAATGGCTGTTAGATACAATGAAAGAAAATATGCTAAAGTGATTGATGTTTCTCCTGGTGATATGGTCCTCATCAAAAATTACAGGACAGTCAAGAAAGGTTGTGACACTTTTGGTGAAGCTGTCTGTGTTGAAAAGGTTTGTGGGAATGCAGTCATGGTCAAAGGTGGGCATTGGTGGAATGTAGGAAAAATTGTCAAAGTCACTACTGGAAGTAACTATTCTCCATCTTCTATAAATTCTA
Organism: Lissotriton helveticus; assembly: GCF_964261635.1. Classification (NCBI taxonomy): domain Eukaryota; kingdom Metazoa; phylum Chordata; class Amphibia; order Caudata; family Salamandridae; genus Lissotriton; species Lissotriton helveticus. Next base: position 356,866,504 of record NC_136059.1, on the reverse strand, counting down.
CCTTGAATGATCCCCAAGCCATGTGTACCACTCTTGCACAAGATGTGTGTTCTGATAAGAGGGGGTCAGAAAGGGATCTTTCTGTGAGAAATTTGAATATCACTCCCATAAGGAAATCTGCATGTGTGACCCGTCTTCCTTGGAAGTTACGATAAACTTTCTCAGAATTGTTATTATGGATAGCTTACATTTTTTATCTTAACTTCCAACCTGTTGAGGTAGTAATTATTTGCAATGTAATTCTGCTTAACAGGTCCCTGTACTTTCAACCTGTTGTTGTTGTAAATATTTGCAATGTAACCTTGCACTCTAAACCTGTTGCAGTTTTAAATATTTGCAATGTAAACTTGCGGAGGCAGAAAGAAGGTGGGCAAGGTGATGGACTGCCCAATGCGAAAGGCTGTTACCACTTTGGACAGGAAAGAAGGACGCGTTCTTAAAACAACTTTGTCCGGATGGACAGAAAGAAAAGGAGGCTTAGAAGATAGAGCCTGGAGCTCACTCACTCTCCTGACAGAGGTGATGGCAACCAGGAATGCAGTCTTAAGAGTAAGAAGACGAAGAGGGCAATTGTGTAGTGGCTCGAAGGGAGCGCACATCAAATAAGTCAGAACAAGGTTCAAGTCCCACTGAGGCATCACGAAAGGAACAGGGGGAAACATGTGAGTGATGCCCTTCAAGAATCTATTTACAACAGGGGACTTGAAAAGAGAAGGCTGATCAGGGAGCCTTAAGAAGGCTGAAATGGCAGAGAGGTAGCCTTTGACAGTGCCCAGAGCAGAACCCTGCTGGGTAAGAGAAATAAGAAAGAGGAGAACCTCTGAAAGGGGGGCAGAAAGGGCATCCACAGCCTTTGCTGTGGACCATGCCACAAATTTGTTCCATCTGCAGGCGTATACCGATTTTGTGGAGGGACGCCTGGCTGCCAGAATGACATCACAGACTTCAGGAGGCAAGTCAAATGGCCCCAACTGTCGCCGCTCAATCTCCACGCATGGAGGTGGAGACTGGACAGGTTCGGATGGAGGACCGTCCCCTGCTGCGACAGAAGTTCCTCCTGAAGAGGCAGACGAATCGGGGGATCGACTAACATGCGGAGTAGCTCGGGATACCAGTATCTTCGTGCCCAGTCCAAAGCCACAAGGATGACTTGGGCCCGGTCGCGCCTGTTCTTCTTCAGCACTCTGGGCAGTAGTGGTATAGGCGGAAAGGCGTACAACAGACCGCAGCTCCGCTCGCGACAAAAAGCGTCTCCGAGCGAGTGCCGCCTTGGAAATTCCAACGTGCAGAACTGAGGACATTGCACGTTCTCTTCTGTGGGGAATTGATCTAACCAAGGCTCTCCCTGTAGGAGAGTAGGGCCTGCTTCCTATGGTCACCCCCATTTTTGCTTTTGCTTTACTGGTTTTCGACTTAGATGTGGCTGTGGGCCTGCTAATCAGACCCACAGCCCGGATGCACTCTCTCTAAATTCACACCATGTACTCTAGGTACATCCACAATTGGGAATTGGCTCACCTTATCAGCCCCTGTAGAAGTGTATCCTAGGTACTCAGGGCATAGGTGTAACCAAGGCCTACTAGGGGCTGCAGCATGTGTTATGCCACCCCTGACTGGCCACTCAAACTGACACAACTGGCTGATCACTCAGCTGGGGCAAGGTCGTGTAATCATCCCTTGCTTAGGTATAGTATTCCTACATCTACCCTTAAATATAGACGCACAGTAACCTATAAGTCACTCCTATGGCAGGCCTTAACAATCCTGGAGGCAGAGTGCTTGGTTATGTGTGAGATGGTGCTCTAGCATGAGCTGAGCCTGTCTGCAGCTTTCGGAACCATGTCCTTATAGCTGTTCTATGATATTGCCATACCATATACTCTTAAGTGCATTATGAACCTCGCGGTTAAATGCTAACTTTGGTTTGGATTTATCTAAACATGTCGTGTAAGGTGTCATACGCTTTGGAATACTACCCCCTCACCAATTCTGGCGACGGGGGTAGCATTCTAGCCTTCTAGAGAGAGAAGACATGTTAGTTCTGACTATCCCGGTTAAAGTTAACCAGAGCCCCAGCATCACAAAATGGATGCTGCTGCCACAGACACAAGTCTGACCTCCTGCTGTTGGGAGTCCTTCCAGCGAGGGAGGCCTGGACAATAGGTTTCCTGCCTGGAGAGGTGCGAGCACCACCCCAGACAGGATTTTGTGTATTGGGACAGGGAGGGCTGAAAAGAAACAGACACTGCCTGGGGCACACTAGGTGCTCCATGCATAGTCCAGTTCAAACCGGTGCTGAGGCACTCCAGCCCCAGCTCTGGTGCGAACCTGGACAAAGGAAAGGGGGTGTAACTGTGAGAAGTTGGCCTGATATATGATGTTCACTAGTTCTAGTGACCACCTTGTATCAGTCCAAACAACCCTTATGGTGATTGGTTGTAAGTCAACCTTATAGACCAGCAATCCTAATGGTAGCATGGACAAAGCAGTCTTAGGCTAAAGTCTTTTGGCATGTGAAGCCAGCTGTTTTACCACATATAACCCCTTGAATACCAGATGAAAGGACACCACACAGGTTGTTATGAAAATAAACAGTATATTTATTAATAACAAACACCTCTGAACTCTTTATGAGATCAGAGGGCTAAGCACATGACAATCTCTTAGGAAAAATACGATAAGTTGCACAAAATTACAATGGTGCCCTAGGGGCACAGCAAACCATGTACTAAGTAAATGGTATAAGGAAATCGATAGAAGGAATGGAGCTGTCCAGACGCTGTAAGAACGCTGGGACTACACTACCCTAACTTTAGGTAAGTAATAGGAGGCCCGCGGAGCGCGTGTGCAGAGTGTGAACTCACACGCGGGATGCGTAACAACGTCTATGGACAGTACAGTTCAAGAAAAAGGTGAGTACGGACAATCCTGACTGGTTAGGACTAAAACGACTGTGAATCTAGACACTAGGAGAGTCAAGCTACCCTTGAGCACCGAAATGCTCTTGTTACCTCACCCACGGGCTGCGGGTGCATAGGTGCGAAGTCGTGTCGGGTTTCTGCGTTGAAGTCTATGGAGCCTGAAAGAAAAGATGCTGCAGGCGATCAGGAGGAAGATGTCCGGTGTGATCCAAGGGTGGATCAGAGATGCTGAAGACCTGAAAGCAGAGGGGACAATGTTCAAAGTCACTAGCCAGTGACTGGAGTGGAACCAGGAAGGAACCAGATGTCGTCGTCGCGATCAGGTGAAGAGTGGACGCTTGTCTCTGCAGCTACGTGGACCAGGAGGTGTCTTCGACGACCAGGATGGAGACACAAGCTGTCCCACGCAGGCTCTCGCTGTCGGCGGTGGCGGATCCGGATTTGGAGTCAACAGGCCTTGGCAAAGGTAACCCACGCGGTGAGTGGAAATGGCGTCTGGAGTGGACCAGGAGGGTCCAAGGTGCTCCTCTTTTGGAAGGGAGCAAGGGCCAGTCTGGTGCAACCAGACCAGCAGTGTAGTTTTCAAAGATCGTCGCCTAGGAGGTCACTAGCCAGCCCGCAAATGACCAGACAACGCGTCGAGCAGCAAACAGGCAGAAGGGCCCCACGCAGATCTCGTGGATGCTGGAGGGCTGATCTTCGGTGCAGGAGCTGCTCGGGCTGGGGCTTCTCAATCCCCAAAGCACTTGGTCGAGTTTACCTCAGAAGTCGTGCTGGAAGCGAAGTGCAGTTTCTCCAAGATGGCCGGTCCCACGTGTCTCGTCGCACCCACGGATCTCAGCTGTGCTGCAGATGTGAGTTGAGGTCGGAGAGGTCTGGGAATCCGGGTCTCGTCGGGCTCTGAAGTCTGGATTATCGAGGAAAAACGACAAAGTGAAGCCGCTGGACGCTTGATGGTGCCTGCAGTTGCAGGGTGGACACTCCTTGCCCACAAGGGAGATTCTTCAGTCTTCTGTGGAGTAGAATGTCGAAGTCCAGAGTTTCTTCTTGTAAAAGTTGTGCAGGATAATCTAATTTGGAATGGGACCAGCTCCTACCTTTATCCTGCTAAAGGGGGCTGTACTACGACTAGGTCCCTCCTACGGGTGGGACCAGGAAGGGGGGTGGTTACACCCCCTATCCTTTATCCGGTTTCAAGCCAGAGCTGGGGCAGGGATGCCCCAGCAACTGGTTTGAACCAGTGTATGCACAGGACACCTTGTGTGCCCCAGGCATGTCTCATTCTTTTCAGGCCTGTCCTACCCAATACACAAAATCCTGTCTGGGGTGGTGCCCCAGCAACTGGTTTGAACCAGTGTATGCACAGGACACCTTGTGTGCCCCAGGCATGTCTCATTCTTTTCAGGCCTGTCCTACCCAATACACAAAATCCTGTCTGGGGTGGTGCTAGCACCTCCCAAGGCAGGAAACCCATTGTCCACGCCTCCCTCGCTGGAAGGACTCCCAGCAGCAGGTGGTCAGACTTGTGTCTGTGGTGGCAGCATCCATTTTGTGATGCTGAGGCTCTAGCTTAACTTTAACCAGGGTTGCAGTTACATACATGTCGTGTCCCTCTAGAAGGGTGGAAATGGGGGCGTGGCTTGGATGCAGAGAAGACGGGCGGCGTGAGCCCGGAGCTCCGCGCCCGATCCCGGCTGAAATCCCGATAAACGGCACGTAAACCGGCGGACAAGAAACCTCCTGTCAGCACTGTACATCGGTGGGGCGACGGAACCCCAGGGTTGGAGCTGATATCCGCTCTGAAGTCTAGAAACCCACCCGACGGACCGATCGAGGGAAGAGGAGCTGCGACCCAAAATGGCGGACGGTGATTGGGGCGCGTGCAGCTAAACGCCGAAAGAGAGTAGCATGCGTATCGCCGGAGACATCGAGGCAGTGGGGGACACCACCGGAGATACTCCTGCGTGACCACAACAGCAGAGGTCACAGTTGGGACCCCTCGAGAACACAGCGGAGGCACCGGGTGCAAGCAGTGGGGCTCCCCCGCAACTGTGAGTAAAATGGCGGCGGCCTCGGAAGTCGACAACTGAAGCGATTGCGGTGCAGGAGGGCCAGGGCAATAACCCGCAGCGACCGCACTGCACGGGGGCCCGCTGGTGGAGGTAGCGCTCTGACTGCGCACTAGGAGGTTCAACCTACCCGGAGCCTCGTAGCGGGAGAGCCGACCGACGGCGGGAAACAGACCTCCTTTGCTAGTCACCCGGAGCCAGGGGGAGCGGAGTTAGGTGCTGCTGACGCTGTGGGACCGGCTGAGCACTGGGAGTGGCCGGCGCATTACTGAGGCTGAAGGTGCACGGAGCCCTCTGGCAGGGGCGGCATAGTGGCAGACTTAACACCGCGCCGCGGACACAGCAGAAGACGGTGGCAGAGCCCGGGTGGGCTATGAGTGGAGAGGCGCACCGGTAAATACCTCCACTGCCTGAGAGAACAGCAAGGCAAAGCTAAGGATGGCGGAGGGCAAGACTAGCACTGAAGGGAGGACTATTACCCTTTGATGGACTGGGTCGGCCCGCTAGGCGCTGGATGGAAGGCTGCTGTGAGGGGCCCCCCAAAATGGGATTATAGCCGTGGAGCTGTCCGGTGGTTGCATACCTGAGAGTGGATCGGACAGAGCGGGATAAAGCCCGTGGTGCCCTTGGAGCGACCCGCGGAGGTGCTGCTGAAACTGCATCCCCAAGCAGAAAAACGGTGAGAGCGCCCCCCCCCTCCCAGCCTTGAACCTTCGGGGAAAGGAGACGCCGTCAGGCGACTGAATCGAGATGGGGTAGCCGAATAGAAGAGTGGAAGGAACTGCTACCTCTGAGACGGCAGACGGCACGGAGCAGGGCCCCACGGAATTGCAGCAAATGCAGGATCGAATATTGGAGGCGATCACGGCCACGAAGGAAGCTCTGTGACAAGATATAGCTCAAGTTGCGACAGGGCTGGGGCTCCTGAGAGCAGACCACGATAAATTGAAGGATCGGGTCAAGAGCACGGAGGTCGCTCTACATGAGATGGTACCGGAGCAAAAATCTATGGCAGGACGGTTGGGCAACGCTTTAGACCGGATACTAGTGCTGGAACGGAGGGCAGAGGATGCTGAAAATCGCAGTAGGCGCAATAATATACGCTTGGTTGGCCTGCCGGAGAAAAAAGAAGGTGACGACATGGTGGGGTTTCTGGATAAATGGTTGAGAACAGAAGTGGCGCCAGAAGGGCTTTCACCTTTCGTCACGTTGGAACGAGCACACCGGGTCCCGGCTAGACCACCGAATCCGGGTCTTCCACCCCGCCCAGTGGTGATAAAACTGTTGCACTATAAGGACAGGGACTGGGTGCTGCAACGGGCCAGAGAAGCGGGCCCATTCCAAGTAGATAATAACAACGTGACCTTGTTTCCGGACTTTACATTCGAAACACAGAAACTGCGAGCCTCCTTCTTGTCACTCAAGCGGGAACTGCGGGTGGAGGGAATAAAGTACTCACTTCTATTTCCGGCCAAGCTTAGAGTTGTGGTGGGGGACAAAGTACTCTTCTTTCCCACATCAGCAGATGCCTGGACGTGGTGGGATACTTACAAGGCCGGGACAGACGGAGCACGGATTAGAACTGAGGAGGAGAAGCGTGAACAGCCGACCCGAAAATCGCAGAGACTCCGGAGGCATCGAGAGAGAACTAAGAAGCCGACAGCAACGCAAACGGAGATGGAGAGGAAAGCGGCTCTGCAAGCGGTGGTGGACTTATCGGGGACAGTGAGCAATCGGTCGGGTAAGGGGTCGGATTCTGAGGACCAGGGCACGGGTTTCAAAAACAGACCATTCGGTCCTTGATGGAGCCAAGGGCCCGGTAGTGACACCGCAAACATCAGGGGAAATTATAGAAGGTTGAGAGGGAAAGCGACCACAACTGATTTTGCGGAGGACCTGGGGGACCGACACCCTCCGATGCCAATGACTATGATGAATCAGTTCGGAACTCGTGAGTGATTATGGGGGAATTGTGGGGTGGGGGGGGGGGATTGTGGCTGCCGTCCTTGGAACCACGTCACGCCCATTGGCCCATAAGGCCACCGTAGTGGAGACTGCGGATTACAAGGGGTAGAGGTTGCGATAGCTGGCCTTGTTGAAGTTTGGATGGGAGCTGATTTTGTACAGTTAGGTCCTGTTCTGGGGGGAGGTTGCCTAGAGTAGTTGGGGGGGCTCGAGGCGAGGGATGGGAGGGTTGGGGGACTGTTGAATGGGGGGGTTTGGGGGGAAGCCTGCATAAGCACCTGGGAGTGGCCTGTTGACACTGGGAGTTGGTTGGTGTGGGACAATGGCTAATTTAGGGGCATTGAAGTGTGTGACCTGGAACGTGCGAGGTCTGCACACTATGGCGAGAAGACACAAGGTGCATGCTTATCTAGTGCGTAGAGGAGTTCAGATTGCGCTGTTACAGGAAACGCACCTGATAAAACAGGAGGGAATAGCACTTCAGAGAAGGTGGAGAGGGCAACTGTTCAACACCACATACTCGGCATTTGCAAGGGGGGCACTGATTTGGATTAGAGCCGGGGTTCCTTTCCAAGCGACTAGACAAGTAATTGACCCGGAGGGCAGGTTTGTGGCCGTGGAGGGGAAGCTTAGGGGACGAGACATAGTATTATGCAGTGTGTACGCACCCAACATTGATCAACCAGCCTTTCTAACAAAACTTTCAGGCACACTAGCGAGTTACTTGGCAGGCCCTATAGTCATGGGGGGAGATTTTAACTCCGTAGCAGACACCATATTGGACAGATCCCACCCACCACTGGGAGCCTCGCCAGTGCATCGGCTGGCGAAGCGCAGGCTTGACTGGCAGGAGAGATGGGAGTTGGTGGATGCTTGGAGAACACTGCACCCGACGTTGAGAGACTACTCATATTACTCCAGTCTGCATGATCTTCACGTCCGTCTGGACGTGTTTCTATGCTCCCAGCTCGTGGTCTCTACTGTGACACATGCTGAATATTTGACTCGCACGTTGTCCGACCACAATCCCCTCTTATTGCAGTTAAACTGGATGACCGAGACCTCACGGGTCCCAACATGGCAGTTACGACCGGACACCCTAGACGACCTACCGTTCAGGGAAGCGCTTGGGGAGAGAATCACTCATTACTTTGAGGAGAATGATGGCACCACGTCCTCCAGAGCGAAGGAGTGGAACGCCTTCAAGGTTGTCATCAGAGGTCATTGTATTGGTAACTATGCAGGAGTCCGAAAGACGCTCTTAGATGACTTGGATAAGGCCGAAGGAGCGCTGCGGACAGTCGAGTTAGCTCGTCCTAACCATCCCGAGCTGCAGGAAACTGTTAGCAAGGCCAAGGAAGCGGCAGCGGTAGAAATGGAACGGCTCTGGAGTTTTGATCATAAGACCTATCTCACGAGGGCGCTGGCCGAGGGGGACAAGGCAGGAACGATGCTGGCCTGGTTAGCTAACCCACATAGGCGTAATCACCCGATCTTGGCCATAGAAGAAGAAGGGGGAGGTGTCTGCACTACCCAAGCAGAGATTTTGGACAGTTTTCGGTTATACTATGAAAGACTATACGAGAGCGGGCTAGAGAGACAGGGGGCTGAGATTGACGCCTTTTTGGAGGGACTGCAATTGCCACAGCTGGATCAAGAACAATCAGACGACCTGGGCAGAGATATTACTCTGGGAGAAATAGGGAGGGCGGTGAAGCAGATGGCTCGAAATAAGACGCCGGGACTGGATGGCTTACCCATAGAGTTTTACAGTAAATACCTGGAGCAATTGGCTCCGCGGCTCCAAGCAGTATATAAGGAAGCTAGGTCTAGAGGGAGGTTGCCTCAGTCCATGTGCGAAGCATTATTGATCCCATTGCTGAAGCCAGGGAGGGAGGGTAGATACCTGGCATCTTATCGACCACTGTCCATGTTGACGACGGACTATAAAATCCTGAGCAAAACACTAGCCAATAGACTACTGAGCCACATGACGAAGTTGATACACAGTGATCAATCCGGCTTTATTCCCACGTGAAACACCACCATTAATATTCGACGGTTGATACGACTAATGGGCGACCAGCTGTCAGAGACGAGCCAGCCTTTAGTGTTGTCCGTTGATATTGAAAAGGCGTTCAACAGTTTGGAATGGGAGTATCTTTATAGGGTCATGAAGCGATTCGGCCTGGGAGATGGATATATAGGTTGGACCAAAGTGTTATACACGTCGGCGACAGCGCGGGTCAAAATAGGCTCCCTAATCTCGAACCAGTATCAAGTGGGTCGTGGTACTAGACAGGGCTGCTCGTTGTCTCCTCTGCTATTTGCATTGGCGATGGAACCATTTGCAGCGGAAGCACGGTCGAGACGATACTATCAGGGACTAGTTTACAGGGGATGCCCGCAGGCTATATCGCTGTATGCGGACGACCTTTTATTATTCCTGGAGGATGCGGGTGAGGCGCTGGCGGGAGCTGATAGGCTTCTTGACCTTTTTGGCGGGCTATCAGGATTAAAGGTTAACTGGACCAAATCCTGTTTATTCCCGCTCCGACAAGGAGAGAAGCGGCCTACTAATCGCCCCCTAATCAAATGGGAGCCGACCTGTTTGAAATACCTGGGAGTATATGTGTACCATTCGGCGGCGGATATGCTAGAGGGCAATGTGAGCCGCTGTGTCCGGGCGTTGACAGGAAATATGGCCTTCTGGGCCACACTTCCGCTCTCGGTGACAGGCCGTATCGCTTTACTGAAAATGGTGGCTCTACCGCGTCTCCTCTACTACTTCCGTACATTACCGGTGTGGATACCGGGTTCTGTTTTTCGGCAGTTGAGATCGTTGCTGATATCGTTTCTATGGGGCACGGGCAGACGCAGAATAGCGTTGGATACGTTGATTAGACCAAAAGATATGGGGGGCATGGCAGTGCCGGATTTTGAGTTTTATTATCTGGCGGCCCAACTGCAGGTCTTTACGCAGGAGGTGGCGAGGGTGTACCGAGGCCCGGAACAAGAGAGGGACGGTGGGGTCCCCCGGCATGTGCTTGCGTACATAACTCTACAGCAGAGACTCCTCATTAGAGATCTCCCCCTAGAGGAGCAGACGTTCAGGCTCTGTTGGAATCGAGCGCGGCGTAGAGCGGGGTTAAGACATATGTATGCTCCTGAGATACCGTTGGGAATGGTGACTGCACTGCCCCACGGCGGCGACTGGTCGCGGCTGCAGGGGTGGGAAGATGCGGGGCTGCAGATGCTGGGAGACCTATATGAGGACGGGGTATTGCTGCCATATCAGACCTTGCAGGACCGATTCGACCTACCTAGAGGAGATTATCTACTGCACGCTGCTGTGACCAGGGCCATGCAGGCGCACTGGGGGGTAGGCCTACAGGAACCTACCACGTCCATGGCCTGCCAATACACTATGATGGCGGCTGGCACTTATAAGGCAGTGACCTCCCTCTACTCTCGAATGATGCGAGAAACGTTACAACCGCTGACTACACTGATGGCCAAATGGGAAACAGATCTCCAGATGGAGATCCCTGACACAACTTGGGTGCAGCTGTTGAGGCGAGCAAGGAAGAGTACGAGGAATGCCTGCTTTCAATTGATACATTTTTATATCCTCCACAGGGCCTACCTCACACCGGGGAAAATTGGGGAATATTTTGGAGTGGAAAGTGCAGCCTGCCCCAGATGTAACACAGCGGGGGCGGACCTGGGCCATATGCTATGGGACTGCCCGCAATTACAAGATTATTGGCCGGAGATTGGGGAGACATAAAATACGGCAACAGACAGGGAGTTGCAATACACTAAAGCGATAGGGGTGTTGCATTGGTTTCCACATACGCCCAGGAACAAGGTCACTAGTCAGTTTATAGATATGGGGTTAATATTGGCCAAGAGGGAAATAACTAGGAATTGGAAATCAAAGAAGGGACCGACGTATGGTCATTGGTTTAATGAATGTCTTAAATGGGCGGCGAGCGAGAGCACGTTAAGGTATCAACTGGCCCGCCGCACAGCTGACGAGAAGGCGCTGGAAAGGGCAGCAGCATGGGAAGCGCTAGTGCAGGCGCTTAGAGATAGTACTGTGGAGGAGGACGAAGAGCACGCTAACTCAGGACCTGAAGATCCTGCAGTCGCACCAGGGGCATGCTCTTTGTGAATAACACATCCCGCCTGGTAAAGACCACACGAATCTGATAACGGCGCATCCGGGCGTAGGGGCAGGCGGGGGGAGGGAGGGGGAGTTGGGGAGTCGGGGAGTTGGGAAGTTGGGGGGGGGGAGGAGAGGTTAGGGGAGGGGGAGGGGATAAAATGGAAAAGCAGATGGTAGACATTCTAACAAGAGGAAACACAGAACTCAGGGGTTGTTGGGAGACGTGTATTGATGTTTGATGCCGCCCGACCTCCGGGGTGTGGGCCATTTGGCTGTGTAGTTGAACCGCCCAAACGAACAATACGCTAGAGTGATAGATATGGAAAGTACTCATCAATGTATGGCATGTGTAAGATTTGGATCTGCAATAAAAACGATGTTAAAAAAAAATAGAAGGGTGGAATGCTACCCCCGTCGCCAGAATTGGCGCCGGGAAACCCACTGCGGGTAGCTGTGCGCCTTAAAAGTTGAAATAAATAAATAAATTCCAATTCGTATGACACCTTACTCGACATGTTTTGATAATGTTATACCAGAGTTAGCATTCAACCACGAGGATTATAATGCACTTAAGAGTATATGGTATAGCGTTATCATGGAACAGCTATTAGGACTTGGTTCCGCAAGCTGCAGACAGGCTCAGCTCATGCCAGAGCACCATCTCACATAATTCCAAGCACTCTGCCTTCAGGATTGATAAGGCCTGCCATAGGAGTGACTGATAGGAGGATATGTGTCCATTTTGGGGTTAGATATAGGTATACTATATCTACAGCAAAGGGTGATTACACCACCTTGCCCCAGCTGTCTTAGCAGCCAGTTGTGTCAGTTTGGATGGCCAGCCAGGGGTGGCATAATACATGCTGCAGCCCCTGGTAGGCCCTGGGTACACCTATGCCCTGGGTACCTAAGGTTCACTGTACAGGGACCAATTAGATATGTACCTAAGGTACATGGAGTCCATTTTAACAGAGAGAGCAGGAAGCCTGGGGTCCGGAATAGCAGGATCCCAGGCCAACTAAGTCAAAAACCAGCAAAACACTAGGCAAAAAGTTGGGGGTAACCATAGTCAGATATCCACCTTCGTACAGTAACCACCCCACTTCCTGGTCCCACCCATAGCAGGGACCTAGTGAGTAAACCAGCCGCCTTTAGTTGTATAAAGGTAGGAGCTGACCCAGGAGACTTTAGATTTATCTTGATGAAACTTTGATACGAAACTCTGGACCCTTCGACATTCAAACCGACTTGAAGACTGAAGAATCTCCCTTGTGGCCAAGGAGTGACCACCCTGGGAAACCAGGCACCATCCAGCAACTCGACGGTTTGCTTTGTCCCTGTTCCTGCCGGAACTCGAGCGCAGAGCCTGACAAGACCTCGACTCCAGGACTCCTCTGACCCCACTGCACGACTCCAGCACAGCTGAGGTCCTTGGAAGGCGTCGGAATCCGTGGAACCAGGCAACTTGGAAAGTCAACTTGCTAACAGCGCAGCTCCTGAGGCATCCTCGAAGCTGTGCACTGGGGACTGAGACACCCCGACACCGAGCTCCACCTGCACCAAAGACCAGCCCTCCACACTCCACAAGATCTGTGTGGGGCCCTTCTGCTTGTGTTCTGCTCGACGCGTTATCCGGTTGCTGGCCCGTTGGCTAGTAGCCCTCTGACGACGACTCCTTTGAAAATCCATCGCTGGTCTGGTTGCTCCAGACTGGCCTTCGCTGCCCTGAAAAGGTGAAGTACCTCAGACCCTCCTGGTCTGCACCAGAAGCCTTTTGTTTATCCTGCGTGGGTTGCCTTTGCTTAGGCTTGTTGGCTCCGATCTTGAAGCCGACCCCTCCATCTGCGAGAACCTTCGTGGGACAGCTCCTCTCCAGCACCTGGTTGTCCTCGACGCCTCCTGGTCCACGTGGCTGCAACGACAAGCTTCACATCTGCACCTGATTGATCCTCGACGACATCTGGTTCCTTCCTGGTTCCACCCGGTCACTGGCTAGTGACCTAGACTCTGTCCCCTCTGCTTTCAGGTCTTCTTCAACTCCGATCCATCCTTGGATCCACCCGGACATCTTCCTCCTGGTCGCCTGCAGCATCTTCTTCCAAGGCTCCATAGGAAACAACGAGAAAACCCGACACACTTTGACACCTATGCACCCGCAGCCCGTGGGTGAGGTAACGCAAGTACTTCGGTGCTCCTGTAGGGATTGACTATCCTAGTGTCCAGTTTTGCTAGTTGTGTAATCCTAGTTTGACCGGAAGTGTCCTAAAACTTCCTTACTTACCTTTTTAAGTTCCTATTGACTTTCTATTGACTCTCGCGTGAGAGTACTGACTCTGCATGCGCCGCCTGTGGGCCTCCTACTCCTAACCTAAGGGTCAGATAGTGTAGCCCCAGCGATTACCAAGGCCCTAGGCCTTCTCCTTTCCCGAGTCGTGGTCCTTATACCACTTAGTATATGGTTTTACGTGCCCCTAGGGCCTAACTGTAAATTGTGCTATTTAAAGTATTTCTAAGTGTAACTTGTTATGTGCTTTTGCCTCTGACCTCATAAAGAGTTCAGAGGAGTGTGTTAGTGAATAAATACATATATATTTTATATATATCCTGTGTGGTGTCCTTTCAATTGGTATTCAAGGGGTTACATATGGTAAAACAGCTGGCTTTACACGCCCTCAAGAGTCTTTTAGCCTAAGACTGTTCTGTCCACGCTACCACTAGGATAGCTGGTCTATAAGGTTGACTTACAACCATCACCATAAGGGTTGGTTGGACTGGTGCAAGGTGTTCACTAGAATAGTGAACATCATATACCAGGCCAACTTCTCACACTCCCCACTGCTGAAAGTGACCTTGCGCCACGTCCGAGTTCAGACGCCATTCGTGATCCATCATGCACCGACGGCTGAGTTTGTCCGCCCTGGCATTCAGGGAACCTGCCAGGTGTTGAACCACCAGGGGGACGCCCTGGTGTTCCATTCATTGCCAGAGGCGCAGAGCCTCCTGACAAAGGGTCCACGACCCCACCCTGCCCTGTTTGTTGCAGTACCACATGGCGGTGGTGTTGTCCGTGAACACTGTGAGAAGTTGGCCTGATATATGATGCTCACTAGTTCTAGTGATCACCTTGTATCAGTCCAAACAACCCTTATGGTGATTGGTTGTAAGTCAACCTTATAGACCAGCTATCCTAATGGTAGCATGGACAAAGCAGTCTTAGGCTAAACTCTTTTGGCATGTGAAGCCAGCTGTTTTACCACAATATAATCCCTTGAATACCAGATGAAAGGACACCACACAGGTTGTTATGAAAATAAACAATATATTTATTAATAACAACACCTCTGAACTCTTTATGAGGTCAGAGGGCTAAGCACATGACAATCTCTTACGAAAAATACGACAAGTTGCACAGAATTACAATGGTGCCCTAGGGGCACGAAAAACCATATACTAAGTAAGTGGAATGTGAAAGTCGATAAAAGGAATGGAGCTGTCCAGAGCCTGTAGGATCGATGGGACCACGCTACACTAACTCTAGGTAAGTAATAGAAGGTCCACGGAACGCGTGTGCAGAGTGTGAACTCACACGCGAGATGCGTAACAACGTCTATGGACAGTACAGTTCAAGTTAAAGGTAAGTACGGACAATCCTGACTAGGTAGGACTAAAACGACTCTGGAACTGGACACTAGGACAGTTAGACTACCCTTGAGCACCGAAATGCTCTCGTTACCTCACCGACGGGCTGCGGGTGTATAGGTGCCAAAGTGTGTCGGGTTCTCGCGTTTAAGTCGATGGAGCCTGAAAGAAAAGATGCTGCAGGCTGTGAGAAGTTGGCCTGATATGCAGTGCTCACTATTCTAGTGATCACTATGTATCAGTCCAAACGACCCTTATTGATGATTGGTTGTAAGTCAACCTGATAGACCAGCTATCCTAGTAGCATGGACAAGAGCAGTCTTTAGGCTAAACTCTAGAGGGCGTGTTAAGCCAGCTGTTTTACCATCACATTTACCCCTTGAACACCAAGTGAAAGGACACCAATCAAGTTGTTATGAAAAATAAAGTATATTTATTTATAACAGTACTACCCTGAACTCTTTATGAGTCAGAGAGCTAAGCACAATACAAAACTATTAAAGAAATACTTAAAGTCGCACAATTTACACAAATGCCCGAGGGGCACGAAAAACCATATACTACAAAAGTGGAATGCGAATTACTAGCAGGTAAGTAACTATTCTCAGAGGCTTTGGGATCGCTAGGACTAGACTACTGAACCTTTAGATTACAAGCAGGAGGCCTAGGGAGATCGGGTGCAGAGTGTGCACTCTCACGCGGGATGCGGAACAAAGTCTATGGAGGCTAGTAAATGCAAAGTTAGTGTTATCGGACGAATCCGACTAGGTAGAGCTGAAACGAAAAAGGATCTGGACACTTAGATAGTTAAGCTATGCTGGAGCACCGAAATGCTTAGGTTACCTAGCCCAGGGGCTGCGGCTGCATAGGTCTGAAAAGACGTCGGGAATCCTCGTTGCAGTCTATGGAGCCTGAAAGAAGAAGTTGCTGGCAGGCGACCAGTGAAGATGTTCGATGTGATCCAAGCCTGGATCGATGAAGATGGAGACCTGTAAGCAGAGGGGACCAAGTCCTGAATCACTAGCCAGTGATTAGGTGGGCACCAGGATGGCACCGGGCGAAGTCACCTCGACCAGGTGAGTGGGTGACGCTGGGCTCTGCAGTCTCTCGGACCAGGAGGCGTTGTCGGCGACCAGTATGGAGGTGCGAGCTGTCCCACGGTGGTATCTGCTGTCGACGTCGCTGGACCCAGGATTGGGGCAACAACTCTTGGCAAATGCAAGCCCACGTGGTGGACCCAAAATGGCGTCGGGAGTGGACCAGGAGGGTCCGGGGTGCTCCTCTGTTGGAGGGGAGCAAGGGCCAGTCTGGAGCAACCAGACCAGCGGTGTTGTCGTCGTAGTTCGTCGTCAGAAGGGCCACTTAGCCAACGGGCAAGTGTCCTGGACAAAGCGGTGAGCAGCAAAGAGCAGAAGGGCCCCACGCAGATCTCGTGGATGCTGGAGGGCTGGACTTCGGTGCTGTAGCTGCTCAGGGTTGGGGCTTCTCAAACCCCAAAGCACTCACTCAAGGATCCCTCGGTGGTCGTGCTGGGCAAGCGTCGTGCAGTCTTGAAGATGGCCGGTCCCTCGAGGTCTCGTCACACCCACGAATCTCAGCTGGGCTGATGATGCAGGTAGAGGTCAGAGGTGCCAGGGAAGCCGGTTCTCGTCGAGCTGGGCAGTCTTGATCCGGAGGAGAGACTTACAGCAAACCGCGATGCTTGGTTTGTGCCTGCGGGTGCAGGGTGACTACTCCTTAGTCACAAGGGAGAAATCTTAGGAAGAAGTCTTGAGTTCCTTTTGTAGAAAGTAGTTTCAGGATTCAAAGATGATCTGATTTGGAAGGGGGCCTGCTCCTACCTTTATCCTGAGAAAAGGGGCTGGCACGCGACTAAGTCCTGCCCTATGGGTGGGACTAGGAGGGGGGTGGTTACACCCCTCTCCTTTGTCCGGTCTCTCCCCAGCTCAGGGGCTGGTGTGCCCCAGGAACTGGTTTGAGCCGGCATATGCACAGTGAGCACCGGGGTGCCACTTGCAGTCACCTTCCTCTATAGCCCTGCCTACCTGGGATACACAAAACTCTGTCTGGGATGGTGCTAGCACCGCCCCTGACAGGAAACCCTTTGTCCAAACACTCCTCGCTGGAAGGACTCCCAGCAGCAGGAGGTCAGACTTGTGTCTCGGTGGCAGCATCCATTTTGTGGAGCTGAGGCTATGTCCAACTTTAACCGGGGTTTATTTATTTATTTATAATTACACTTGGTTAAGCGCACAGCTACCCGAAGGTTTCCCGGCGCTAAAGTAGACACAAAGTAGACAAGGTGAAGGGAGCATTAGATCAACCTCTTACATATCAAATAGCCAGGTCTTGATACCCTTACGAAAGGTCAGAAAACACATTTCCGAGCGTAAAGATAGAGGTAAGGAGTTCCAAAGAGAGGGGGCTAGCAGGGAGAAAGACCGACCTCCCATTTTAGCTCTCTTGATACGCGGTACTTTCACTTTATTTTGGGTGGCGGACCTTAGTGCGCGAGGGGGAACATAGCGCTGCACTAAAACAGATAGATAGTGTGGGGCTATTCCAGTCAGGATTTTGTGCATAAGGCACAGAGCCTTGAATTTAATCCTATTCTCGATGCGCAGCCAATGCAGTTTACGCATGTGAGACGAGGTTGAAGTTCTAGCAGGAAGGTTACAAATAAGGCGAACAGCCATATTTTGTACCACCTGGTATTTCTTAGTTACCTCCTTACTGGCACCCAAGAGTAAGATGTTCCCGTAGTCCAGGCGTGAGATGACAAGAGCCTGGACTAACGTCCTCAGGGTGTCAGCAGGCAGCATCCACGTGATTTTCCTCAGCCACCTGAGGATGGTGGTACAGGTGGCGGAGACTTTCACGACGTGCTGCTTAAAAGACAACTGATTGTCGAGGAGGACCCCAAGATTACGAGCATTCGTAGTTGGGGTAGGGAGAGGACCCATCTCCATAGGCCAATGTTGTGGGCCCCATAGCGAGATGTCTTGGCCAAACAGAAGCAGTTCAGTTTTATCCCCATTTAATTTTAATTTGTGATCATGCATCCATGCAGATATATGTCGAAGCCCATTTTGAAGGGACGAGGAAGAAGAATTTTTATTGGTGGAGAGTGAATAGATGACTTGCGTGTCATCAGCGTAAGAATAAATCGTGAGTCCTGCCTGTTCTGCCAGGAAAGCCAGGGGTCTCACATATAAATTAAAAAAGAGGGGGCTGAGGATAGAACCTTGTGGAACACCGTGTTTAGAAGGGAGGATAGATGAAACAGAAGTGGGAGAAAACACTTGAAATGTGCGATCAGAAAGAAAATTAGCAATCCAGGCCATGGCGGAGCCACCGACACCCACAGATTTCAAGGTGGACAACAAGATGGAGTGGGAGACGGTGTCAAATGCGGCACTCAAATCAAGTAATATGAGTGCCACTGACTCCCCATTGTCCACCTTTAGTCTAATGGATTCCGACACTCCAAGAAGCGTGGTTTCAGTGGAAAAACCAGCCCTGAACCCGGATTGAGAACCATGGAGAAGATTAGAAGTTTCAACGTAAGAGGTAAGTAAAGAGTTATCGTGTTTCTCCAAAATTTTGGAAAAACATGAAAGCAAGGAGATGGGGCGGAAATTCGATGGGATGTTGGGATCTGCATTGGCCTTTTTTAATAATGGAACCACCATAGCATGCTTCCATTCATTGGGAACAATAGCTTCAGTTAGCGACGCATTCAGAACTTTTAGGATAATCTGAAGCAAGGCTGGATCTAGGGCTCTCAAGACTTGAGGAGGCATTGGGTCAAGAGGGGAGCCAGATTTAATATCTTGAAGATATTTTTTTAAAAGTGTGGGAGAAATAGAATCCCAGGCATACAGAAGAGGAGATGCAGAAGTGGAACCAGGGTTAATATCAAGAGCGGGAGTGCATAAAATTGGATCGGAATTAGTAGATCCAACAGAATTAGAGTTAAAAGTATCGTAGATTTTATCAATTTTCTCAACGAAAAAATTGGCCAAAACCTCACATTGAGCAGAATTTAAACAGGGGTCTTTGGGTGCCGCAGATGCACCTGAAAGCTCTTTAACGATTTTAAACAGCGCCTTAGGTCTATTTTGTGCCGTAAGAATAGAGGTACTGGCAAAATTGGCTCTGGCGGTGTCACAAGACAGATGATAAGCTTTAAGAGCTACCTTATATTTTAATTTCTGGTCAGAATTGTACTTGGAACGCCAAATGCGTTCCAATTTTTTGCAGTTCGATTTTTCTTGACGGAGTGCATCAGTAAACCATGGTGCTGGTGGGTGAAGGATTTGAGGTTTGTTTTGTTGAGTTGGAAGACAAATATCTAAGGCCGTTGTCATCCATCGTCTTATGGCGGGCAGCTCCTTAGGGGATATACTGGAAAGCGCAGGTTTATCCTTGACAAGAAGGGAATTAAGGTTATCAATATCTAGGTGCTTCCAGTTCCTGCTAGCTTTGTGAGGAAGAGCGGGGTTCGAAGGTTTAACCATCCCTATTTTAATTGAGAAATTTACAATAAAATGATCTGACCAGATAACTGGTGTTGAGAATTGATAGGCGATGCCAGCAAGATTTGAGATGATAGGATCTAAGAGATTGCCGGCTTTATGAGTGGGATCAAAATTGTGCAAATGAAGGTCTAAGGCTGCCAGGTCCTGTAAGAGACGTGCAGCAGTAGCACACGATTCAGAGTTAAAATGAATGTTTAAGTCGCCGATGATAATGAAGTTAGTTGATTGCGCTAAAAATGGGGAAATAAATTCTGGGAAGGAAGAAGCCCAGTTGCTAGCGGAACCCGGTGGACGATAGATCAGCGTACCCGTTAAGGTAAATTGAGGGGAGAGTAAGAGCTTAAACAAACCCGCCTCACAATTTGGGAGATCGAGATCTTCCCATTTACAAGAGAATTCTCTCTTGAAAATGATAGCGATTCCCCCACCGTCTTTGAGAACACGGTTACGCCCAATGAAGGTGTATCCATCGGGAAGAGCCATGGCGATGTCAGGGCCAGAGCTATCTGTTAACCAAGTTTCAGTGACAAACATGGCAGCTGGGCCATCAGTCTCCAATAAGTCAAAAATATCTCTCTTATGTTTCACGAGGGATCGACAGTTAATACTGATAAACTTCCAGGTAGGGCAAGGTTTAGGCAGAGTAAGGGAGGGATTGTGATTTAAAGATGACATGTTCCAAAAAGTAGAAGACATATAGTCTAAGCTTGAGGCGGAGGAGTCCATTGTGAGGCAACAAATCGGGCACGATGTAGGTGCGTTGTGACAATTAAAAATCACATTAGAGGAACAGGGTGGCCCCCGCAGCTGCAATAAGGCCTCCCGGGAGTAGGTGACATAAATAGGAGCAGAGAGACTAGGCCCCAGGCCCAAACAGGCGCGGACGGGCGCAGACGGGCAGGACTCTGGCACGACTCCGGCGCGCCTACGTCGCGCCCGCTGCGCTCGTCCGCTGCGCTGACGCATGAGGGCCGTCTATATAGGCGGTGACGCCAGTGAGGGGAGGAGTCAAGAGGGCGGGATAGGGGGGAAGTGATTAAGATGATTCCAGTTACCGCTCGCCGCTCGTATTCAGCGGGGCGGTCCAAGCATGAATCTGCTCGCAGTCAGCAGCAGAGATCTCCAGGTATTTTAAAATTAAAAGTTAAAAGTTAGCGCTCAGCGCGCAGTCACCTCTGCCCTCTGCCACAGAGCTTTGGTCTACAACGCGAGGCCAGATGGGCGGAGCCTATATAGGCGGTGACGCCAGTGAGGGGAGGAGTCAAGAGGGCGGGATAGGGGGGAAGTGATTAAGATGATTCCAGTTACCGCTCGTATTCAGCGGGGCGGTCCAAGCATGAATCTGCTCGCAGTCAGCAGCAGAGATCTCCAGGTATTTTAAAATTAAAAGTTAAAAGTTAGCGCTCAGCGCGCAGTCACCTCTGCCCTCTGCCACAGAGCTTTGGTTTACAACGCGAGGCCAGATGGGCGGAGCCTATATAGGCGGTGACGCCAGTGAGGGGAGGAGTCAAGAGGGCGGGATAGGGGGGAAGTGATTAAGATGATTCCAGTTACCGCTCGCCGCTCGTATTCAGCGGGGCGGTCCAAGCATGAATCTGCTCGCAGTCAGCAGCAGAGATCTCCAGGTATTTTAAAATTAAAAGTTAAAAGTTAGCGCTCAGCGCGCAGTCACCTCTGCCCTCTGCCACAGAGCTTTGGTCTACAACGCGAGGCCAGATGGGCGGAGCCTATATAGGCGGTGACGCCAGTGAGGGGAGGAGTCAAGAGGGCGGGATAGGGGGGAAGTGATTAAGATGATTCCAGTTACGGCTCGTATTCAGCGGGGCGGTCCAAGCATGAATCTGCTCGCAGTCAGCAGCAGAGATCTCCAGGTATTTTAAAATTAAAAGTTAAAAGTTAGCGCTCAGCGCGCAGTCACCTCTGCCCTCTGCCACAGAGCTTTGGTCTACAACGCGAGGCCAGATGGGCGGAGCCTATATAGGCGGTGACGCCAGTGAGGGGAGGAGTCAAGAGGGCGGGATAGGGGGGAAGTGATTAAGATGATTCCAGTTACCGCTCGTATTCAGCGGGGCGGTCCAAGCATGAATCTGCTCGCAGTCAGCAGCAGAGATCTCCAGGTATTTTAAAATTAAAAGTTAAAAGTTAGCGCTCAGCGCGCAGTCACCTCTGCCCTCTGCCACAGAGCTTTGGTTTACAACGCGAGGCCAGATGGGCGGAGCCTATATAGGCGGTGACGCCAGTGAGGGGAGGAGTCAAGAGGGCGGGATAGGGGGGAAGTGATTAAGATGATTCCAGTTACCGCTCGCCGCTCGTATTCAGCGGGGCGGTCCAAGCATGAATCTGCTCGCAGTCAGCAGCAGAGATCTCCAGGTATTTTAAAATTAAAAGTTAAAAGTTAGCGCTCAGCGCGCAGTCACCTCTGCCCTCTGCCACAGAGCTTTGGTCTACAACGCGAGGCCAGATGGGCGGAGCCTATATAGGCGGTGACGCCAGTGAGGGGAGGAGTCAAGAGGGCGAGATAGGGGGGAAGTGATTAAGATGATTCCAGTTACCGTTCGCCGCTCGTATTCAGCGGGGCGGTCCAAGCATGAATCTGCTCGCAGTCAGCAGCAGAGATCTCCAGGTATTTTAAAATTAAAAGTTAGAAGTTAGCGCTCAGCGCGCAGTCACCTCTGCCCTCTGCCACAGAGCTTTGGTCTACAACGCGAGGCCAGATGGGCGGAGCCTATATAGGCGGTGACGCCAGTGAGGGGAGGAGTCAAGAGGGCGGGATAGGGGGGAAGTGATTAAGATGATTCCAGTTACCGCTCGCCGCTCGTATTCAGCGGGGCGGTCCAAGCATGAATCTGCTCGCAGTCAGCAGCAGAGATCTCCAGGTATTTTAAAATTAAAAGTTAAAAGTTAGCGCTCAGCGCGCAGTCACCTCTGCCCTCTGCCACAGAGCTTTGGTCTACAACGCGAGGCCAGATGGGCGGAGCCTATATAGGCGGTGACGCCAGTGAGGGGAGGAGTCAAGAGGGCGGGATAGGGGGGAAGTGATTAAGATGATTCCAGTTACCGCTCGCCGCTCGTATTCAGCGGGGCGGTCCAAGCATGAATCTGCTCGCAGTCAGCAGCAGAGATCTCCAGGTATTTTAAAATTAAAAGTTAAAAGTTAGCGCTCAGCGCGCAGTCACCTCTGCCCTCTGCCACAGAGCTTTGGTCTACAACGCGAGGCCAGATGGGCGGAGCCTATATAGGCGGTGACGCCAGTGAGGGGAGGAGTCAAGAGGGCGAGATAGGGGGGAAGTGATTAAGATGATTCCAGTTACCGTTCGCCGCTCGTATTCAGCGGGGCGGTCCAAGCATGAATCTGCTCGCAGTCAGCAGCAGAGATCTCCAGGTATTTTAAAATTAAAAGTTAGAAGTTAGCGCTCAGCGCGCAGTCACCTCTGCCCTCTGCCACAGAGCTTTGGTCTACAACGCGAGGCCAGATGGGCGGAGCCTATATAGGCGGTGACGCCAGTGAGGGGAGGAGTCAAGAGGGCGGGATAGGGGGGAAGTGATTAAGATGATTCCAGTTACCGCTCGCCGCTCGTATTCAGCGGGGCGGTCCAAGCATGAATCTGCTCGCAGTCAGCAGCAGAGATCTCCAGGTATTTTAAAATTAAAAGTTAAAAGTTAGCGCTCAGCGCGCAGTCACCTCTGCCCTCTGCCACAGAGCTTTGGTCTACAACGCGAGGCCAGATGGGCGGAGCCTATATAGGCGGTGACGCCAGTGAGGGGAGGAGTCAAGAGGGCGGGATAGGGGGGAAGTGATTAAGATGATTCCAGTTACCGCTCGCCGCTCGTATTCAGTGGGGCGGTCCAAGCATGAATCTGCTCGCAGTCAGCAGCAGAGATCTCCAGGTATTTTAAAATTAAAAGTTAAAAGTTAGCGCTCAGCGCGCAGTCACCTCTGCCCTCTGCCACAGAGCTTTGGTCTACAAGCTACCAACATGTCTTCTCCCTCTAGAGGGGTGGAATGCTACCCCCGTCGCCAGAACTGGCGAGGGGGTAGTATTCCAAAGCGTATGACACCTTACACGACATGTTTAGATAATGTCAGACCAAAGTTACCATAACCACGAGGATTATAAGGCACTTAAAAGTATATGGTCTGACGCTATCATGGAAACGGCTAAGGGATAGATCCCGAAAGCCGCAGACAGGCTCAGCTCATGCCAGAGCACCATCTCACACGATTCCAAGCACTCTGCCTTCAGGATTGTTAAGGCCTGCCATAGGAGTGACTGATAGGAGATCTGTGTGCCCATTTTAGGTTTAGATATAGGTATACTATATCTAAAGCAAAGGGTGATTACACCACCTTGCCCCAGCTGTCAAGCAGCCAGTTGTGTCTGTTTAGTTAGTCAGCCCAGGGGTGGCATAATACATGCTGCAGCCCCTGGGAGACTCCTGGGTGCACCTCTGCCCTGGTTACAGGGACTTGGAGAGGGCCCACAGCCAATTCAGTACCTGGGTACAATTTGGAATAGAGAGAACAGCTAGGCTGTGGGTCTGATTAGCAGGCCCACAGCCAGGGAAAGTCGTAAACCAGTGAAGCAAAAAGCAAAAATCTGGGTGATCATAGGATTGCAGACCCTACTCTCCTACATGACCCCCGTCCCAAACTTTGGGACAATAAGCTAACCTTGACCAGGTGAGTCTTCTTGCTCTAAGTGGAAATACCTGGAGAGCCCATCAGCATTGCCATGATCAGTACCAGGTCTATGCTCCACTGTAAAATCCATCCCCTGTAGGGAAATGGACCACCTAAGTAGTTTGGGGTTTTCACCCTTCATCTGATTTAGCCATAAGAGGGGCTTATGGTCGGTCTGAATCTTAAAGTGAGTGCCAAACAAGTATGACCTCAACTTTTTCAGGGCCCATACCACAGCAAAGGCCTCCCTCTCAATAGCTGACCAATTTTTCTCTCTGGGGGTCAGCCTTCTGCTAATAAAAGCAATGGGCTGGTCGTTACCATCAAAATTCAGCTGAGATAGAACAGCTCCCACACCCAACTCAGAAGCATCTGTTTGGACAATGAAGGTCTTGGAGTAGTCTGGACTCTTCAGGATATGTGCTGTGCACATGGCCTGCTTTAGGTCATCAAATGCTTTCTGACAGCTTGCTGTCCACTGAACTTTCTTTGGCATCTTTTTACTTGTCAGGTCATTAAGTGGAGTCACAATGGACCCATAATTCTTGACAAATTTTCTATAGTAACCAGTCAGGCCCAAGAAAGCTCGAACCTGAGTCTGGGTGGTTGGAGGAGCCCAGTCCTTGATGGCCTGTATCTTGCTCTCCAATGGCTGAACCTGGCCTCCACCTACAAGGTGGTCCAGGTATACAACCTGTGTCTGCCCTATCTGGCACTTAGTGGCCTTGATAGTGAGACCTGCCTTTTGCAGCGCCTCTAACACTTTCCTCAGGTGGACCAGGTGATCCTCCCAGGTGGAACTAAAGACAGCTATATCATCAAGATATGCTGCACAGAAGTCATTCAACCCAGTGAGAACTTGATTCACCAGCCTTTGGAAGGTGGCAGGTGCATTTTTCAAACCAAAGGGCATTACCACAAACTGATAATGCCCACCAGGGGTAGAAAATGCTGTCTTGGGTTTGGCCTCCTCAGCTAACCTGATTTGCCAATACCCAGCTGTCAGGTCAAATGTACTTAAGTAGTTGGCAGAAGCCAATCTATCTATAAGTTCATCTGCTCTTGGTATTGGGTGGGCATCAGTCTTAGTGACTGCATTGAGGCCCTGTAGTCTACGCAAAACCTCATCTCTTTCTTACCACCCTGGGTGTGAGGCTTTGGCACTAGAACTACTGGGCTAGCCCAAGGGCTATCTGAGGGCTCAATGACTCCCAGCTCCTACATTTTCTGCACTTCTGTCTTGATGCAGTCTCTGACATGATCAGGCTGTCTGTAGATTTTACTCTTGACAGGCAGACTGTCCCCAGTGTCAACCTCATGGATACACCAATTAGTTTGACTGGGTGTCAGAGAGAACATATGTCTAAAGGATTGCAGAACCTGTCTACAATCCTGTTGCTGATGTTCAGAGAGGCTGCCACAAAAGACAACACCATCTACCGATCCATCATCAGGATTCTGAGTGAGCAGGTCTGGGAGAGGGTCACTCTCTTCCTCCTGTCCCTCATCTGTGGCCATGAGCAAGCCCATGTCCTTCCTGTCGACATATGCCTTGAGCCTGTTTACATGGAGCACTCTGAGGGGGCTCCTGGGAGTTCCAAGGTCCACCAGGTAGGTGACCTCTCCCTTTTGCTCAATGATTGTGTGGGGCCCAGACCATTTGTCTTTGAGTGCTGCTGGGGCCACTGGCTCCAGCACCCACACCTTCTGTCCAGGCTTGTACAGAGTCAGGACAGCCTTTTGGTCATGCCAAGCTTTTTGGAGTTCTTGGCTTGCCTCAAGGTTTTTAGATGCCTTTTCCAGGTACTCAGCCATCCTGGAGCGGAGACCAAGTACATAGTCCACAATGTTTGTTCCAGGCTTTTTGAGAGGTCTCTCCCATCCTTCCTTTACCAAACAAAGGGGTCCTCTTACAGGATGCCCAAACAGAAGTTCAAAAGGGCTGTAGCCAACCCCCTTCTGTGGGACCTCTCTGTAAGCAAACAAGAGGCAGGGTATCAGGACATCCCACCTCCTTCTGAGGGGTTCAGGTAGTCCATGAATCATCCCTTTGAGGGTCCTGTTGAATCTCTCAACAAGCCCATTGCACTGTGGGTGATAGGGTGTGGTGAACTTGTAGTTGACACCACATTCCTTCCACATTGCAGTCAGATATCCTGACATGAAGTTTGCACCTCTGTCAGAGACGACCTCCTTAGGGAACCCCACTCTGGAGAACACTCCAATTAGGGCTCTTGCCACAACAGGTGCTGTAGTGGTCCTAAGGGGTATAGCTTCAGGATACCTGGTGGCATGATCCACTACCACCAGTATAAACTTGTTCCCTGATGCTGTCTGGGGTTCCATTGGACCAACAATGTCAATCCCCACTCTCTCAAAGGGTACCCCCACCACAGGTAGTGGTATGAGGGGGGCCTTTGTGATGCCACCTGACTTACCACTGGCTTGGCAAGTGACACAGGAGCGACAAAACTCCTTGGTATCTTCATTCATATGGTGCCAGTGAAAGTGTGTGACAAGCCTGTCCCACGTCTTGTTCTGGCCTAAGTGACCTGCAAGGGGAATTTCATGGGCCAAGGTAAGAAGGAAACCTCTCTGAGACAAGGGGATGACCAGCCTCCTGGTTGCACCAGGCTTGGGGTCTCTTGACTCAGAGTACAGGAGTCCATCATCCCAGTATACCTTGTGGGTACCTGTGGCATTCCCTGCAGCCTCAGCAGCAGCCTGCTGTCTGAGGGGTTCAAGTGAGGGGCAGTCCAACTGTGCCTTTCCCAGGTCTTCCCTGGAGGGTCCCCCTGAGCCCAGAAACTCAACCTGATCAGGTTCAAGCTCTTTAGGCTCAGTTTCCCTCAGTTCTTTGAGATCAGCCTCCTCAGAGACTTGATCCCCAACCTGGGGCAAGGGGGAAGGCAATGCCTTATCCCTACTGCTCCTCTTCTTGGAAGGTGTCTGGTCCATTGTTCCAGGATCCAGCACCTGTTCAGTGGGGCATCTTTTGGCCTGTGACCTAGTCACAGCAAGGACATGTGCTGGCAAGCCTAACATTTCCATGTGAGTCCTCTGCTCCACTTCTGACCATAGGGATGTTTCCAAATCATTGCCCAACAGACATTCTACTGGGAGGTCTGAACTAACCACAACCTTCTTTGGGCCACTTACCCCTCCCCAGGAGAAATCAACAACTGCCATACTATGATTGGTAGTGACGTTGCTGGCATTGGTCACCAGGTAGTCTGCACCTGGCATGATCTGTCCAGGGAACACAAAGTTAGGTGTCACCATTGTGACACTGGCACAAGTGTCCCTGTAGGCCTGAGCCATTTTTCCATTAATTAAAGGTGTCTGCCTGTATTTGCCCAAAGTATTGGGACTTGCATCAGGGGATATATCCACGTCCCCTGTACAGACAAGGACAGCCTGAGTGAGTGTGCCAACTAAGTTGTCAGACCCCTCAGTTCCCAAGGTTAACCCAACTATTCCCTTGGGAGGTGCACTACCACTACTGGCTGTACTAGGGGGTGCAGTTGCCTTAGGGGCTGTAGTGGTAGGAGTTTGCCCTCCTCTCTTGGTGCACTCACTAAACCAGTGAGACTTACTTTTACAGTACTGGCACCACCTTTTTGACTGGCCTTCTTGAGTCTTCTTTTTCTGCTGTGAAGCCTGACCCCCACCATCTTTGGTTTGTTGGGGGCCTGTTGAAGACTTCTGGTCATTTTGTTCATTCTTGTTACTACCCTTTTGGTCTGCTTTCTTCTGACCACCCTGGTTCTGAGTCTGGTTCTGCTTGACCCTTGTTCTGACCCATCTGTCTGCCTTCTTTCCCAATTCTTGGGGAGAGGTCAGATCTGAGTCAACAAGGTGCTGATGCAACAACTGGTTCTGACAGTTATTTAAAATCTGCTCTCTCATGATCAGATTATACAACCCTGTGTAATCAGTAACCTTGCTACCCAGCAACCAGCCTTCCAAAGCCTTAGTGGCACAATCCACAAAGTCAGACCAATCCTGAGACTGAATTTTCTGGGTATCCCTGAACAGCAACCTGTACTGCTCAGTGGTTAGGCCAAACCCATCAACCAGTGTATTCTTCAGGACTTGGTAATTGTTAGCATCCTCAACTCTAGTAGTGAGGAGCTTATCTCTACCTTTGCCTTCAAAGGAGAGCCACAGTATAGCTGCCCACTGACTTTGGGGGATGCACTGGACAGGGCAGGCCCTCTCCAAAGCAGCCATCCACTTGTGGATGTCATCCCCTTGTTTAAAGGGGGGCACTATCTTACTCAGGTGTTTAGTGTCTAAACTCCTTTCTTTATCTCTAGGGAGATTGCTGCCACCAGTGGGAACTATCCCACTCATCTGCTGTTCTCTAGCAAAGGCAAGCTTCTCTTTGGCCAGGGCAAGTTCTTCCCTTTCAATCGTTAGATTAGCCTGTTTCATCCTTGCTTCATGCTCTCTTCTCTGAGGGGAAGTCAATCTCCTCCCGGGAGAAATCCTTCTCCTCTGAGAAGAGGCATTAGAGTGCAGAGATCTATTGGAGTCCCTAGAAGGAGATCTATCTCTCCTAACTCCAAGGTTAGGCCTCATTAGGGTCAGTACTGGGGGTCCCCCAGATCCTTCCCTAAGTAGGTCTAAGTTGGCCCTAGTAAGTCTGCTGACTAGCTCAGGCCTGTTGTCTGCCTCATCCCAAGAGAGTTCCTCTTCTTCCTCCTCCTCAACTGCATTTTCAGTGTCAAGGAGGTCTGGATCACCAAGGGTACCCTCTAAGGCTGGCATACTCCCATCTGTATGAGAAGCTTTCCTAGCATCATATGTCTCTAAGAGACCTAACAGAAAGGGAGAGGTGGGGTTAGACCCCTGTTTCAATTTCCTGGAGGTACACAAGTGTCTCAACTCCTGGAAACCGAGAGCTGCATATCTTGAGATGACCTGTGGAGGGTCACTAGCCACTAGGGGAGTCTCTGAAGACTCTCCCTGGGTAGACATGCTTCTAGTGTGGTGTAAGTGATGCACCTACCTACACTATGGGTATACCTACTGATCCCTTGCTAGAGTTGTAGTTTAGGGTGTGCTAAGCCCTATGATACTACAACAGCTGGTTCAGTAGAACTCAGAGTATTCTAAGTTAAGTTATATGTACCTATGTACCTATGTGATCTTTCAAATAATATTCTTAGGATACGTGTGGTAAAACAACAGCAAGCTCAAATCCCAACCGCTGCTCACCAATGTGAGAAGTTGGCCTGATATGCAGTGCTCACTATTCTAGTGATCACTATGTATCAGTCCAAACGACCCTTATTGATGATTGGTTGTAAGTCAACCTGATAGACCAGCTATCCTAGTAGCATGGACAAGAGCAGTCTTTAGGCTAAACTCTAGAGGGCGTGTTAAGCCAGCTGTTTTACCATCACATTTACCCCTTGAACACCAAGTGAAAGGACACCACACAAGTTGTTATGAAAAATAAAGTATATTTATTTATAACTGTACTGCCCTGAACTCTTTATGAGTCAGGGAGCTAAGCACAATACAAAACTCTTAAAGAAATACTTAAAGTCGCACAATTTACACAAATGCCCGAGGGGCACGAAAAACCATATACTACAAAAGTGGAATGCGAATTACTAGCAGGTAAGTAACTATTCTCAGAGGCTTTGGGATCGCTAGGACTAGACTACTGAACCTTTAGATTACAAGCAGGAGGCCTAGGGAGATCGGGTGCAGAGTGTGCACTCTCACGCGGGATGCGGAACAAAGTCTATGGAGGCTAGTAAATGCAAAGTTAGTGTTATCGGACGAATCCGACTAGGTAGAGCTGAAACGAAAAAGGATCTGGACACTTAGATAGTTAAGCTATGCTGGAGCACCGAAATGCTTAGGTTACCTAGCCCAGGGGCTGCGGCTGCATAGGTCTGAAAAGACGTCGGGAATCCTCGTTGCAGTCTATGGAGCCTGAAAGAAGAAGTTGCTGGCAGGCGACCAGTGAAGATGTTCGATGTGATCCAAGCCTGGATCGATGAAGATGGAGACCTGTAAGCAGAGGGGACCAAGTCCTGAATCACTAGCCAGTGATTAGGTGGGCACCAGGATGGCACCGGGCGAAGTCACCTCGACCAGGTGAGTGGGTGACGCTGGGCTCTGCAGTCTCTCGGACCAGGAGGCGTTGTCGGCGACCAGGATGGAGGTGCGAGCTGTCCCACGGTGGTATCTGCTGTCGACGTCGCTGGACCCAGGATTGGGGCAACAACTCTTGGCAAATGCAAGCCCACGCAGTGGACTCAAAATGGCGTCGGGAGTGGACCAGGAGGGTCCGGGGTGCTCCTCTGTTGGAGGGGAGCAAGGGCCAGTCTGGAGCAACCAGACCAGCGGTGTTGTCGTCGTAGTTCGTCGTCAGAAGGGCCACTTAGCCAACGGGCAAGTGTCCTGGACAACGCGGTGAGCAGCAAAGAGCAGAAGGGCCCCACGCAGATCTCGTGGATGCTGGAGGGCTGGACTTCGGTGCTGGAGCTGCTCAGGGTTGGGGCTTCTCAAACCCCAAAGCACTCACTCAAGGATCCCTCGGTGGTCGTGCTGGGCAAGCGTCGTGCAGTCTTGAAGATGGCCGGTCCCTCGAGGTCTCGTCACACCCACGAATCTCAGCTGGGCTGATGATGCAGGTAGAGGTCAGAGGTGCCAGGGAAGCCGGTTCTCGTCGAGCTGGGCAGTCTTGATCCGGAGGAGAGACTTACAGCAAACCGCGATGCTTGGTTGGTGCCTGCGGGTGCAGGGTGACTACTCCTTAGTCACAAGGGAGAAATCTTAGGAAGAAGTCTTGAGTTCCTTTTGTAGAAAGTAGTTTCAGGATTCAAAGATGATCTGATTTGGAAGGGGGCCTGCTCCTACCTTTATCCTGAGAAAAGGGGCTGGCACGCGACTAAGTCCTGCCCTATGGGTGGGACTAGGAGGGGGGTGGTTACACCCCTCTCCTTTGTCCGGTCTCTCCCCAGCTCAGGGGCTGGTGTGCCCCAGGAACTGGTTTGAGCCGGCATATGCACAGTGAGCACCGGGGTGCCACTTGCAGTCACCTTCCTCTATAGCCCTGCCTACCTGGGATACACAAAACTCTGTCTGGGATGGTGCTAGCACCGCCCCTGACAGGAAACCCTTTGTCCAAACACTCCTCTCTGGAAGGACTCCCAGCAGCAGGAGGTCAGACTTGTGTCTCGGTGGCAGCATCCATTTTGTGGAGCTGAGGCTATGTCCAACTTTAACCGGGGTTACAGGCTACCAACATGTCTTCTCCCTCTAGAGGGGTGGAATGCTACCCCCGTCGCCAGAACTGGCAAGGGGGTAGTATTCCAAAGCGTATGACACCTTACACGACATGTTTAGATAATGTCAGACCAAAGTTACCATAACCGCGAGGATTATAAGGCACTTAAAAGTATATGGTCTGACGCTATCATGGAAACAGCTAAGGGATAGATCCCGAAAGCCGCAGACAGGCTCAGCTCATGCCAGAGCACCATCTCACACGATTCCAAGCACTCTGCCTTCAGGATTGTTAAGGCCTGCCATAGGAGTGACTGATAGGAGATCTGTGTGCCCATTTTAGGTTTAGACATAGGTATACTATATCTAAAGCAAAGGGTGATTACACACCTTGCTCCAGCTGTCAAGCAGCCAGTTGTGTCTGTTTAGTTAGTCAGCCCAGGGGTGGCATAATACATGCTGCAGCCCCTGGGAGACTCCTGGGTGCACCTCTGCCCTGGTTACAGGGACTTGGAGAGGGCCCAGTGCCAATTCAGTACCTGGGTACAATTTGGAATAGAGAGAACAGCTAGGCTGTGGGTCTGATTAGCAGGCCCACAGCCAGGGAAAGTCGTAAACCAGTGAAGCAAAAAGCAAAAATCTGGGTGATCATAGGATTGCAGACCCTACTCTCCTACATGACCCCCCCCCCCAAACTTTGGGACAATAAGCTAACCTTGACCAGGTGAGTCTTCTTGCTCTAAGTGGAAACACCTGGAGAGCCCATCAGCATTGCCATGATCAGTACCAGGTCTATGCTCCACTGTAAACTCCATCCCCTGTAGGGAAATGGACCACCTAAGTAGTTTGGGGTTTTCACCCTTCATCTGATTTAGCCATAAGAGGGGCTTATGGTCGGTCTGAATCTTAAAGTGAGTGCCAAACAAGTATGACCTCAACTTTTTCAGGGCCCATACCACAGCAAAGGCCTCCCTCTCAATAGCTGACCAATTTTTCTCTCTGGGGGTCAGCCTTCTGCTAATAAAAGCAATGGGCTGGTTGTTACCATCAAAATTCAGCTGAGATAGAACAGCTCCCACACCCAACTCAGAAGCATCTGTTTGGACAATGAAGGTCTTGGAGTAGTCTGGACTCTTCAGGATAGGTGCTGTGCACATGGCCTGCTTTAGGTCATCAAATGCTTTCTGACAGCTTGCTGTCCACTGAACTTTCTTTGGCATCTTTTTACTTGTCAGGTCATTAAGTGGAGTCACAATGGACCCATAATTCTTGACACATTTTCTATAGTAACCAGTCAGGCCCAAGAAAGCTCGAACCTGAGTCTGGGTGGTTGGAAGAGCCCAGTCCTTGATGGCCTGTATCTTGCTCTCCAATGGCTGAACCTGGCCTCCACCTACAAGGTGGTCCAGGTATACAACCTGTGTCTGCCCTATCTGGCACTTAGTGGCCTTGATAGTGAGACCTGCCTTTTGCAGTGCCTCTAACACTTTCCTCAGGTGGACCAGGTGATCCTCCCAGGTGGAACTAAAGACAGCTATATCATCAAGATATGCTGCACAGAAGTCATCCAACCCAGTGAGAACTTGATTCACCAGCCTTTGGAAGGTGGCAGGTGCATTTTTCAAACCAAAGGGCATTACCACAAACTGATAATGCCCACCAGGGGTAGAAAATGCTGTCTTGGGTTTGGCCTCCTCAGCTAACCTGATTTGCCAATACCCAGCTGTCAGGTCAAATGTACTTAAGTAGTTGGCAGAAGCCAATCTATCTACAAGTTCATCTGCTCTTGGTATTGGGTGAGCATCAGTCTTAGTGACTACATTGAGGCCTCTGTAGTCTACGCAAAACCTCATCTCTTTCTTACCACCCTGGGTGTGAGGCTTTGGCACTAGAACTACTGGGCTAGCCCAAGGGCTATCTGAGGGCTCAATGACTCCCAGCTCCAACATTTTTTGCACTTCTGTCTTGATGCAGTCTCTGACATGATCAGGCTGTCTGTAGATTTTACTCTTGACAGGCAGACTGTCCCCAGTGTCAACCTCATGGATACACCAATTAGTTTGACTGGGTGTCAGAGAGAACATATGTCTAAAGGATTGCAGAACCTGTCTACAATCCTGTTGCTGATGTTCAGAGAGGCTGCCACAAAAGACAACACCATCTACCGATCCATCATCAGGATTCTGAGTGAGCAGGTCTGGGAGAGGGTCACTCTCTTCCTCCTGTCCCTCATCTGTGGCCATGAGCAAGCCCATGTCCTTCCTGTCGACATATGCCTTGAGCCTGTTTACATGGAGCACCCTGAGGGGACTCCTGGGAGTTCCAAGGTCCACCAGGTAGGTGACCTCTCCCTTTTGCTCAATGATTGTGTGGGGCCCAGACCATTTGTCTTTGAGTGCTGCTGGGGCCACTGGCTCCAGCACCCACACCTTCTGTCCAGGCTTGGACAGAGTCAGGAGAGCCTTTTGGTCATGCCAAGCTTTTTGGAGTTCTTGGCTTGCCTCAAGGTTTTTAGATGCCTTTTCCATGTACTCAGCCATCCTGGAGCGGAGACCAAGTACATAGTCCACAATGTTTGTTCCAGGCTTTTTGAGAGGTCTCTCCCATCCTTCCTTTACCAAACAAAGGGGTCCTCTTACAGGATGCCCAAACAGAAGTTCAAAAGGGCTGTAGCCAACCCCCTTCTGTGGGACCTCTCTGTAAGCAAACAAGAGGCAGGGTATCAGGACATCCCACCTCCTTCTGAGGGGTTTAGGTAGTCCATGAATCATCCCTTTGAGGGTCCTGTTGAATCTCTCAACAAGCCCATTGCACTGTGGGTGATAGGGTGTGGTGAACTTGTAGTTGACACCACATTCCTTCCACATTGCAGTCAGATATCCTGACATGAAGTTTGCACCTCTGTCAGAGATGACCTCCTTAGGGAACCCCACTCTGGAGAACACTCCAATTAGGGCTCTTGCCACAACAGGTGCTGTAGTGGTCCTAAGGGGTATAGCTTCAGGATACCTGGTGGCATGATCCACTACCACCAGTATAAACTTGTGCCCTGATGCTGTCTGGGGTTCCATTGGACCAACAATGTCAATCCCCACTCTCTCAAAGGGTACCCCCACCACAGGTAGTGGTATGAGGGGGGCCTTTGTGATGCCACCTGACTTACCACTGGCTTGGCAAGTGACACAGGAGCGACAAAACTCCTTGGTATCTTCATTCATATGGGGCCAGTGAAAGTGTGTGACAAGCCTGTCCCACGTCTTGTTCTGGCCTAAGTGACCTGCAAGGGGAATTTCATGGGCCAAGGTAAGAAGGAAACCTCTCTGAGACAAGGGGATGACCAGCCTCCTGGTTGCACCAGGCTTGGGGTCTCTTGACTCAGAGTACAGGAGTCCATCATCCCAGTATACCTTGTGGGTACTTGTGGCATTCCCTGCAGCCTCAGCAGCAGCCTGCTGTCTGAGGGGTTCAAGTGAGGGGCAGTCCAACTGTGCCTTTCCCAGGTCTTCCCTGGAGGGTCCCCCTGAGCCCAGAAACTCAACCTGATCAGGTTCAAGCTCTTTAGGCTCAGTTTCCCTCAGTTCTTTGAGATCAGCCTCCTCAGAGACTTGATCCCCAACCTGGGGCAAGGGGGAAGGCAATGCCTTATCCCTACTGCTCCTCTTCTTGGAGGGTGTCTGGTCCATTTTTCCAGGATCCAGCACCTGTTCAGTGGGGCATCTTTTGGCCTGTGACCTAATCACAGCAAGGACATGTGCTGGCAAGCCTAACATTTCCATGTGAGTCCTCTGCTCCACTTCTGACCATAGGGATGTTTCCAAATCATTGCCCAACAGACATTCTACTGGGAGGTCTGAACTAACCACAACCTTCTTTGGGCCACTTACCCCTCCCCAGGAGAAATCAACAACTGCCATACTATGATTGGTAGTGACGTTGCTGGCATTGGTCACCAGGTAGTCTGCACATGGCATGATCTGTCCAGGGAACACAAAGTTAGGTGTCACCATTGTGACACTGGCACAAGTGTCCCTGTAGGCCTGAGCCATTTTTCCATTAATTAAAGGTGTCTGCCTGTATTTGCCCAAAGTATTGGGACTTGCATCAGGGGATATATCCACATCCCCTGTACAGACAAGGACAGCCTGAGTGAGTGTGCCAACTAAGTTGTCAGACCCCTCAGTTCCCAAGGTTAACCCAACTATTCCCTTGGGAGGTGCACTACCACTACTGGCTGTACTAGGGGGTGCAGTTGCCTTAGGGGCTGTAGTGGTAGGAGTTTGCCCTCCTCTCTTGGTGCACTCACTAAACCAGTGAGACTTACTTTTACAGTACTGGCACCACCTTTTTGACTGGCCTTCTTGAGTCTTCTTTTTCTGCTGTGAAGCCTGACCCCCCACCCTCTTTGGTTTGTTGGGGGCCTGTTGAAGACTTCTGGTCATTTTGTTCATTCTTGTTACTACCCTTTTGGTCTGCTTTCTTCTGACCACCCTGGTTCTGAGTCTGGTTCTGCTTGACCCTTGTTCTGACCCATCTGTCTGCCTTCTTTCCCAATTCTTGGGGAGAGGTCAGATCTGAGTCAACAAGGTGCTGATGCAACAACTGGTTCTGACAGTTATTTAAAATCTGCTCTCTCATGATCAGATTATACAACCCTGTGTAATCAGTAACCTTGCTACCCAGCAACCAGCCTTCCAAAGCCTTAGTGGCACAATCCACAAAGTCAGACCAATCCTGAGACTGAATTTTCTGGGTATCCCTGAACAGCAACCTGTACTGCTCAGTGGTTAGGCCAAACCCATCAACCAGTGTATTCTTCAGGACTTGGTAATTGTTAGCATCCTCAACTCTAGTAGTGAGGAGCTTATCTCTACCTTTGCCTTCAAAGGAGAGCCACAGTATAGCTGCCCACTGACTTTGGGGGATGCACTGGACAGTGCAGGCCCTCTCCAAAGCAGCCATCCACTTGTGGATGTCATCCCCTTGTTTAAAGGGGGGCACTATCTTACTCAGGTGCTTAGTGTCTAAACTCCTTTCTTTATCTCTAGGGAGATTGCTGCCACCAGTGGGAACTATCCCACTCATCTGCTGTTCTCTAGCAAAGGCAAGCTTCTCTTTGGCCAGGGCAAGTTCTTCCCTTTCAATCCTTAGATTAGCCTGTTTCATCCTTGCTTCATGCTCTCTTCTCTGAGGGGAAGTCAATCTCCTCTGGGGAGAAATCCTTCTCCTCTGAGAAGAGGCATTAGAGTGCAGAGATCTATTGGAGTCCCTAGAAGGAGATCTATCTCTCCTAACTCCAAGGTTAGGCCTCATTAGGGTCAGTACTGGGGGTCCCCCAGATCCTTCCCTAAGTAGGTCTAAGTTGGCCCTAGTAAGTCTGCTGACTAGCTCAGGCCTGTTGTCTGCCTCATCCCCAGAGAGTTCCTCTTCTTCCTCCTCCTCAACTGCATTTTCAGTGTCAAGGAGGTCTGGATCACCAAGGGTACCCTCTAAGGCTGGCATACTCCCATCTGTATGAGAAGCTTTCCTAGCATCATATGTCTCTAAGAGACCTAACAGAAAGGGAGTGGTGGGGTTAGACCCCTGTTTCAATTTCCTGGAGGTACACAAGTGTCTCAACTCCTGGAAACTGAGAGCTGCATATCTTGAGATGACCTGTGGAGGGTCACTAGCCACTAGGGGAGTCTCTGAA
Source organism: Lissotriton helveticus (assembly GCF_964261635.1). Taxonomy (NCBI): domain Eukaryota; kingdom Metazoa; phylum Chordata; class Amphibia; order Caudata; family Salamandridae; genus Lissotriton; species Lissotriton helveticus. The sequence continues at coordinate 356,829,577 of NC_136059.1, read as the reverse complement.
GACTCTCCCTGGGTAGACATGCTTCTAGTGTGGTGTAAGTGATGCACCTACCTACACTATGGGTATACCTACTGATCCCTTGCTAGAGTTGTAGTTTAGGGTGTGCTAAGCCCTATGATACTACAACAGCTGGTTCAGTAGAACTCAGAGTATTCTAAGTTAAGTTATATGTACCTATGTGATCTTTCAAATGATATTCTTAGGATACGTGTGGTAAAACAACAGCAAGCTCAAATCCCAACCGCTGCTCACCAATGTGAGAAGTTGGCCTGATATGCAGTGCTCACTATTCTAGTGATCACTATGTATCAGTCCAAACGACCCTTATTGATGATTGGTTGTAAGTCAACCTGATAGACCAGCTATCCTAGTAGCATGGACAAGAGCAGTCTTTAGGCTAAACTCTAGAGGGCGTGTTAAGCCAGCTGTTTTACCATCACATTTACCCCTTGAACACCAAGTGAAAGGACACCACACAAGTTGTTATGAAAAATAAAGTATATTTATTTATAACAGTACTACCCTGAACTCTTTATGAGTCAGGGAGCTAAGCACAATACAAAACTCTTAAAGAAATACTTAAAGTCGCACAATTTACACAAATGCCCGAGGGGCACGAAAAACCATATACTACAAAAGTGGAATGCGAATTATTAGCAGGTAAGTAACTATTCTCAGAGGCTTTGGGATCGCTAGGACTAGACTACTGAACCTTTAGATTACAAGCAGGAGGTCTAGGGAGATCGGGTGCAGAGTGTGCACTCTCACGCGGGATGCGGAACAAAGTCTATGGAGGCTAGTAAATGCAAAGTTAGTGTTATCGGACGAATCCGACTAGGTAGAGCTGAAACGAAAAAGGATCTGGACACTTAGATAGTTAAGCTATGCTGGAGCACCGAAATGCTTAGGTTACCTAGCCCAGGGGCTGCGGCTGCATAGGTCTGAAAAGACGTCGGGAATCCTCGTTGCAGTCTATGGAGCCTGAAAGAAGAAGTTGCTGGCAGGCGACCAGTGAAGATGTTCGATGTGATCCAAGCCTGGATCGATGAAGATGGAGACCTGTAAGCAGAGGGGACCAATTCCTGAATCACTAGCCAGTGATTAGGTGGGCACCAGGATGGCACCAGGTGAAGTCACCTCGACCAGGTGAGTGGGTGATGCTGGGCTCTGCAGTCTCTCGGACCAGGAGGCGTTGTCGGCAACCAGGATGGAGGTGCGAGCTGTCCCACGGTGGTATCTGCTGTCGACGTCGCTGGACCCAGGATTGGGGCAACAACTCTTGGCAAATGCAAGCCCACGCGGTGGACTCAAAATGGCGTCGGGAGTAGACCAGGAGGGTCCGGGGTGCTCCTCTGTTGGAGGGGAGCAAGGGCCAGTCTGGAGCAGCCAGACCAGTGGTGTTGTTGTCGTAGTTCGTCGTCAGAAGGGCCACTTAGCCAACGGGCAAGTGTCCTGGACAACGCGGTGAGCAGCAAAGAGCAGAAGGGCCCCACGCAGATCTCGTGGATGCTGGAGGGCTGGACTTCGGTGCTGGAGCTGCTCAGGGTTGGGGCTTCTCAAACCCCAAAGCACTCAATCAAGGATCCCTCGGTGGTCGTGCTGGGCAAGCGTCGTGCAGTCTTGAAGATGGCCGGTCCCTCGAGGTCTCGTCACACCCACGAATCTCAGCTGGGCTGATGATGCAGGTAGAGGTCAGAGGTGCCAGGGAAGCCGGTTCTCGTCGAGCTGGGCAGTCTTGATACGGAGGAGAGACTTACAGCAAACCGCGATGCTTGGTTGGTGCCTGCGGGTGCAGGGTGACTACTCCTTAGTCACAAGGGAGAAATCTTAGGAAGAAGTCTTGAGTTCCTTTCGTAGAAAGTAGTTTCAGGATTCAAAGATGATCTGATTTGGAAGGGGGGCTGCTCCTACCTTTATCCTGAGAAAAGGGGCTGGCACGCGACTAAGTCCTGCCCTATGGGTGGGACTAGGAGGGGGGTGGTTACACCCCTCTCCTTTGTCCGGTCTCTCCCCAGCTCAGGGGCTGGTGTGCCCCAGGAACTGGTTTGAGCCGGCATATGCACAGTGAGCACCGGGGTGCCACTTGCAGTCACCTTCCTCTATAGCCCTGCCTACCTGGGATACACAAAACTCTGTCTGGGATGGTGCTAGCACCGCCCCTGACAGGAAACCCTTTGTCCAAACACTCCTCGCTGGAAGGACTCCCAGCAGCAGGAGGTCAGACTTGTGTCTCGGTGGCAGCATCCATTTTGTGGAGCTGAGGCTATGTCCAACTTTAACCGGGGTTACAGGCTACCAACATGTCTTCTCCCTCTAGAGGGGTGGAATGCTACCCCCGTCGCCAGAACTGGTGAGGGGGTAGTATTCCAAAGCGTATGACACCTTACACGACATGTTTAGATAATGTCAGACCAAAGTTACCATAACCGCGAGGATTATAAGGCACTTAAAAGTATATGGTCTGACGCTATCATGGAAACGGCTAAGGGATAGATCCCGAAAGCCGCAGACAGGCTCAGCTCATGCCAGAGCACCATCTCACACGATTCCAAGCACTCTGCCTTCAGGATTGTTAAGGCCTGCCATAGGAGTGACTGATAGGAGATCTGTGTGCCCATTTTAGGTTTAGATATAGGTATACTATATCTAAAGCAAAGGGTGATTACACCACCTTGCCCCAGCTGTCAAGCAGCCAGTTGTGTCTGTTTAGTTAGTCAGCCCAGGGGTGGCATAATACATGCTGCAGCCCCTGGGAGACTCCTGGGTGAACCTCTGCCCTGGTTACAGGGACTTGGAGAGGGCCCAGTGCCAATTCAGTACCTGGGTACAATTTGGAATAGAGAGAACAGCTAGGCTGTGGGTCTGATTAGCAGGCCCACAGCCAGGGAAAGTCGTAAACCAGTGAAGCAAAAAGCAAAAATCTGGGTGATCATAGGATTGCAGACCCTACTCTCCTACAACCAGCTCCTACCTTTATCCTGCTAAAGGGGGCTGCACTACTGACTAGGTCCCTCCCCTGGGTGGGACCAGGAAGGGGGGTGGTTACACCCCCTATCCTTTGTCCGGTTTCGCGCCAGGGCTGGGGCAGGGATGCCCCAGCAACTGGTTTGAACCGGTGTATGCACAGGACACCTTGTGTGCCCCAGGCATGTCTCATTCCTTTCAGGCCTATCCTCCCCAAAATACACAAAATCCTGTCTGGGGTGGTGCTAGCACCTCCCAAGGCAGGAAACCCTTTGTCCAAGCCGCCCTCGCTGGAAGGACTCCCAGCAGCAGGAGGTCAGACTTGTGTCTGTGGTGGCAGCATCCATTTTGTGATGGCAAGGCTCGAGTTAACTTAACCGGGGTTCACAGTTACATACATGTTGTGTCCCTCTAGAAGGGTGGAATGCTACCCCCGTCGCCAGAATTGGCGAGGGGGTAGTATTCCAATTCGTATGACACCTTACTCGACATGTCTTGATAATGTTATACCAGAGTTGGCATTTAACCGCGAGGTTGATAATGCACTTAAGAGTATATGGTATAGCGTTATCATGGAAACAGCTAAAGGACTTGGTTCCGAAAGCTGTAGACAGGCTCAGCTCATGCTAGAGCACCATCTCACATAATTCCATGCACTCTGCCTTCAGGATTGATAAGGCCTGCCATAGGAGTGACTGATAGGAGGATATGTGTTCATTTTTAGAGTTAGATATAGGTATACTATATCTACAGCAAAGGGTGTTTACACCACCTTGCCCCAGCTGTCATGCAGCCAGTTGTGTCAGTTTTAGATGGCCAGCCAGGGGTGGCATAATACATGCTTCAGCCCCTGGTAGGCCCTGGGTACATCTATGCCCTGGGTACAGGGACTGACAAGGAGGCCCAGTACCAATTGGTAAATGCACCTAAAGTACATGGTTGTCAATTTAGAGAGAGAACAGCTAGGCTGTGGGTCTGATTAGCAGGCCCACAGCCAGGGAAAGTCATAAACCAGTGAAGCAAAAAGCAAAAATCTGGGGTGACCATAGGATTGCAGACCCCACTCTACTACAAACACGTGCACTACACTTCCCCGGACAGAGGGAAGGAAGGGGGAGGGAGATCAGGACGTGAAACTTCAGGTCTCACTGCAGAGCCCGCATCCGCCACCTGGCATGATGCACCAGAAAGATGCAGGAGGCCATCAGCCCCAGAAGACGCAGCTTCAACCTGACCCAGACTCGGGATAAAGGCTGAAAGATCGGAATCAGAGCCTGAATATCCCGAACCGCTGTTCGGGAGAATAAACCGGAAACTGCGCCGAATTTAGAACGCTCCGATGAAGAGGAGCTTCTGAGAGGGACACAGGTGTGACTTCAGCACATTGATGGAGAACCCCAGCAGGTGCAAGAGGTCGGCCGTAGTCTGGAGGTGGCTGACGACTTTCTGGGACGAGCCTGCCTTCAACAACCAGTCGTCGAGATAGGGGAAGACTGACACCCCTGATCTGCGCAGATGAGCTGCGACCACCACCATCACTTTCGTGAACACCCGAGAGGCGCTGGTAAGGCTGAAGGGGAGCACGGTAAACTGAAAGTGCTCGTGGCCTACCGTGAACCGCAGGTAACGCCGGTGGGCCGGTAGGACGGGGGTGTCCAACGCTACCATCCAATTTCCAGGGTCTAGGGCAGCTAAGACCTGAGCCAAAGTCAGCATCTTGAACTTCTCCTTCCAGAGGAAGCCATTGACGTTCCGCAGGTCCAAGATAGGGCGTAGGCCCCCTTTGCCCTTCTTGGGAACGAGAAAGTAGTGGGAGTAACAACCACACCCTACTTCTGGCCCAGGAACGCGCTCGATGGCCCCCTTGGCCAAAAGGGCCGTAACTTCCTCTTGCAGAAGTTGCAAGTGATCCCCCGACACGCGGTGGTACTGCGGTGGCATTGCTGGAGGGGTCGCCTCGAAGGGGAGGGAGTAGCCCCTTCGGACGATTTGCAGCACCCACCTGACGGATGTGATGGTGCGCCAGTGGAGGAGGTGATGGCGAACCTTGCCCCCCACTGGCGTCAAATGAACCTGAAAGCTCGGACTAAGAAGGCTTTGAGGCGGATGCTGCGGGGGTGGATGTGGACTGGCCTCGCCGCTGTCCCCTGGCACCGCCACGGCGGTTACCACGTCCGCCGCCGCACTGGATGTTAGTCTGCGGCCCGTAGCTTGCAGGACGTGAAGGGGTGCCCCTTCCTTGGCCACGAAAGGCAGAAGTTTGCTGGGGCTGGCCCAACAGGCCCAAGGACTTGGCTGTAGCCCTGGAGTCCTTGAAACGCTCAAGCGCACTGTCTGCCTTGTCACCAAAGAGGCGACGGCCATCAAACGGCATGTCCATGAGTGAGTTCTGGACATCAGCCGAAAAGTTGGCGGACCTCAGCCAGGCGTGGAGGCGAACCGCCACCGTCGTAGAAATCGCCCTGCCCAGCGAGTCCGTGGTATCCAGCCCACATCAAATAGAGTACCGTGCTGCATCTCGCCCTTCTGCAAGAGCTTCAGCGAGTTTTGCTCGGGCCTCCTCCGGGCAACCCGGCAGCACTTCGGCGACCGTGTCTCACAGAGTGTGGGTATAACGGCCCAAAAGGTAAGCAGTGTTGACCGACCGCAACTCCAAACTAAGTGAGGAGAACAGCTTCTTACCGAATTGCTCATACCTTATGGATTCCCGATCCGGTGGAGCCGTCGGGAATGCGTTCTGGGAATTAGAGGCCTGGATGACCAGGCTTTCGGGGGTGGGGTGGGGTGGGTGAACAGGAAGCTAGGGTCGCCCGGGGCTGGGCGATGGCATCTGGCCACGTTTCGATCTACAGGGGGGCCTGTAGCGGGCCTGGACCAAGTGCCCAACAGAACGTCAGTAAGGCCACATTAAACGACAGTAGAGGCTCCAAAGAGCTTGTCTGCGGTTTAAGGACCTCAGTGAGGAGGTTAGTCCTCACGGCCGCGGCGGGGAGCTCAAGAGCCAAGGACTTGGTCGCTCTTGTCAATATCACGCTGTAAGCAGCCCCTTCCTCCGTAGCCACGGTAGGAGGGGAGACAAATCCAGTGTTGGGGGAAGTGTCCAGACCACTGGCCTCCCCTAGCTCAACTGCCCAGTCCTGATACGACTGGCACTCCCGTGCCAGAGGGTCCTCAGACCCCTCCTAATCCTCCTCGCCTCCCATCTCCTTATAGTCCGGTGCAAAGGATGGGGCTGGATCATAGAAGAATTGCTCTTCTCTCGGCGTCGAGTGACGCCGGTCTGACGCCGGATCCGGACCGAGGGAGGGACGACACCCTGGGAGTCGGCGCCAGCAGAGGGGTCATAAGGTCAACCAGCGGCGACCCGGATCCGGACTCGGATCCAGTGAGGCCCTGCAGCGTCGGGACCGAAGTCGCCGACGGGGCCGGAGCACCTGCCGAGGCCGAAGCCTCCGGCCCACTTGGGCTCCCACATGGGGCCACGGGGCCCGAAGGCGCCACAGCGGGACCCGACTGCGGAGAGAGCGACCTCATGGCCATGAGGAAGGCCTCGATCTCCTCCGGCGTCGCGTTCAGCCCAGGGACCGGTGGGTATGGGGCTGGCCACGGGGCCTGCGGCTCCGGCAGAGCCACGTGGGCATTGTCGCCCGAACCCCTGGCCGCATCGGGGGGAGTCGGAAGAGCGATGACGTCTCTTGGACTTCTTGTGCCTCTTACCTGAGGACTTGGAGCCCGACAAATGGTGTTGACTCGCCGAGCTGTGATGACTGTGGCCCCGCGACCGGTCCTTCGAGCTCCTCCTCGACCGGGACCATGAACGGCGCGGGCCGACTGCCGGAGCTCGAGGCGCTTATGGGACCGCTCCCGCCTAGTCTTCGACGTCAAGGCCCGGCAGTCGGGGCACGACTTGTCGTCGTGGTCGTCCCCAAGGCAATAAAGGCACCGACAGTGGGGGTCAGTAACCAACATCAGGCGGTGACAATCGGCACAGGGTTTGAACCCGGGCATCCCTATTGGCACCAAGAGTCTACCAACTCGAAAAGGGATCCAAAAGGGATCGAAAAAGTTAGTCAAAAAGTGACTAAGAAGTACTGCTTTTTCCGGATCTGCGCTTGCTGGCGCGGAAAAAAGAAGAACTGACGTCAGCACGCGAGGGCGGCGTCTAAGTACTCTGACGACGTCATCCCGGCGCCAACTATGGCGACGGCGGACGCGGAGCTGCAGACGACACCTACCGACGCGCAGGGGTACTGCTACGCAAAACTTTCTGGATCCAGTTAGACGCCTGGGGATATTCTAAGGTAAGGAATTTAACACTAACCTGTTTCTTTTATATAGGTTAATTACCTTCGGTAACCATTATCTGGTAGAGAATCTATCGAGCTGCAGATTCCTATCAGCCCCACCCACGCTTCCCTGCTTTGCAGACTAATGTTGTAGGGCTAGGGTTACTCCCTTTTTTGAGGGCCCTAGTTTTGCACATGACTACATCAGTCACGCCAGAGTCACGCCAGAGTCCAGCCCGTCTGCGCCCGTCCGCGCTAAGGACGGGCTAGGGGACGGGTCTGGCACGAAGGATTATGAACATGGTGGTGTTAGTCATGTAGGTTTTACATACACATATCATGACTTAACCGCCCTCAGACCCTTACGGTTACCCTGTCATTTCACTTGCCCTCCGGCTGCTTTTCTGGATTCCCCTCGCTGCTGGTGTTTTTCCAGTAATTGTACGCTTATAACAGCGCGTACCTCTAGTCTGTGCCCTTCCACAAAAACGGTTCATACTCCCACTCTCACGAGCGAAAGCTGTTTCCTCATCAATGCTAGGTCGCTGGTGAAGAATAATTTCGCTTTTAGTGACTTTGTGTCGGCTAGAAAGCCTTCCTGGGTCTTTATTACAGAGACCTGGGCCTCTGAGTCCTCTGGGCCTGAACTGGTAAACGCCATACCTGATGGTTACGCATTGGCCAGGATGGACCGAGTGGGAAGCAGAGGAGGAGGGTTGGGGATCCTATATAAGGTATCCCATACCTGTTTTATTAACACCCTTTCAGCTCCCTCGGATACTCTTCAGGCCTTATATTTTTCAATAACCTCTCCCCTCTCTGCCTCATTTATGGGCATATTAATCTATAGACCTCCAGGGCCCAGATCTGATTTTAGCCAGACTCTTCTGAAGTTTTTAGAACCTTACTTTGGCTGTTCTCACCTGACGGTTTTGGGAGATCTAAATTTCCATCTTGAAAATCCTGATTCTAGGGAAACTCTTTCCCTCTTAGAATCAATGGCCGCTTGTGGTCTGCGGCAGCTGGTCAATAGCCCCACTCATCGGGCAGGACACACTTAGGATGGGGTGTTCTCAAATGATCATAGGCTAACGACAGACCTGCCTATTCCGCTGGTCTGGTCCGATCACTTAGCTGTCCCCATGGAACTTCGGGTTCCCCCTGCCGTTTTCAAGCCAAGTGGTCCCAGCAAACAAGAACTTAAGCGGAATTTTAGGAAGATCACTAACGACACTCTTGCTCCTCTTATTTCCAATACCGAAATTACAATAGCTAAGGATGTTAGCACGGTGGCGTCTGAATTCACCAGTTCCATCGCCATGGCAGTGGATCTCTTGGCCCCTGTCTCATCTCGCTATTCTGCTAGGAAGATACCCTCGGCCCCCTGGTTCTCAGAGTGTCTCAGACTTTTAAGGCAGGGCTGCAGGAAGCAGGAAAGGCTTTGGCGGACGAGTTGGGATAATCGAGAGAGGGATAAGCACAAGCTTCTTCTTAAAGGGTACAAAGCAGTGGTAATCAAAGAAAAGCAGGCATATTTTGCTAACTTAACTGCCTCTCTTACTTCTCCCAGGGAACTCTTCAAAATTGTAGACTCCCTGTGCACCCTACAAATTCCCGATCCCATTGTCTGCTCCCAGGAGCTATGTGACAAGATTTCCCAGTTCTTCCATTCCAAGATAGCCAACATTTACTCGGCCCTTGAACTGCAAAGGGCATTGTTGCTTTCTCTGCTCCCTTTGGTTACATCGCCTATAGGTTTGGGAACAACGGACCCGGCGGTGAGTTTCTCTAATTTTCCGCCTCTTACCCTTAAGCAACTTGACCTGCTTTTAAGTAAGACCAGATCGGGATCCCCCCCTGCATCCATGCCCTCTCAAAGTCCTGAAAGACTTTAGGGAAGTCCTATTGCCCCCTCTCCTGGAAATTATGAATCGGGCGATGCTGGAGGGTATCTTTCCATCTTCTTGGAAAAATGCTGTGGTTAAACCACTCTTAAAAAAGCCAACCCTAGACCCTGAAGTGCTCAAGAATTTCCGCCCTATTTCTCTGCTTCCTGCACCAGCAAAGATGCTAGAGACCCATCTAAATCAGCATCTGGCGGCTTTCTTGGACACTTCAGGTCTTTTGGATCAGTCCCAACATGGCTTTCGGAGGTGTCACAGCACGGAGTCAGTTCTCACGGTAGTGCTAAATAACATCCGCACTGAGGTCGACCAAGGCAATACTACCCTTCTGGTTCTGCTCGACCTGACAGCCGCCTTTGATACCCTGTCTCCCTCCATTTTAACATCTCGTTTTAGGGAGATAGGGGTGGAAGGCCCGGCACTGAGTCTCTTGGCCTCCTTCCTTGATCAGAGGGAACAGAAGGTCAAACTGGGAGAGTACCTATCTCCGTCCACTCCTGTGCAATGTGGGGTTCCACAGGGGTCGGTTTTAAGCCTGACCCTTTTTAATATCTATGTGGCCCCACTTGCCAGGTTAGTAAGATCTTATGGGATGGAGGTGGTATCATACGCTGATGATACCCAGATCATGGTGTCCCTCTCCCACTCGGTCAGTACCTCCGTTCATAGCTTCAGGAACTGCATGGAGGCAGTCTTCCAGTGGTTGATTTTCAATTCAATGAAGCTGAACGGAGAGAAAACCGAGGTCCTTGTTTTTGGCGGAAATAAGAACATCTGGTCAACTGAATGGTGGCCTCCATCTCTCGGAGTCTGCCCTACACCTACAGACTCTGCTCGCAACCTGGGAGTGATGATAGACCCTTCTCTTTCCATGACACAGCAGGTAAATAGGACGGTCGCCACTTGCGGGGTATTATTAAGATTCTTAGGAAGATTAAACACTACCTATCCCTGCAAGCTCGCAAACAGATTGTGGTTGCACTGGTTGCCTCGCGGCTCGACTATTGCAACGCTCTCTATATCGGCATAAATAAGGGCCTCGTACAACACCTGCAGACTATTCAGAATGCGGCGGCTAAATTTGTGCTCGATGTCCCTAGGCTTTCTTCCGCTACAGCTGCCAGGAAGAGCCTGCACTGGCTTTCGATTCAGGCCAGGATCTCTTTTAAGCTTTTAAGACCATTTGCCTAACCTATGGGGCCTTGTCCGGCGACGGGGCAGGTGGGGTGAAGGCTCTGTTGGTTCCTTACGCTCCTTGCAGAAACCTCCGTTCAGCCAGTAAGAGCTTGCTGTCAGTTCCCCGTTTCCGAAGAGCTAAATGGGGAGGAAGGGCGTTTTCGTCTCTGGCCCCTAAATTGTGGAACACCCTTCCCACTAAAATCAAAACTCAACACTCCGTCCTGACGTTTAGGAAGGCATTAAAGACATGGCTCTTTGCCAAGGCATATCCGTAACTTTGTTCCTGGTCCTTATGATTTTCTTTGTTAGGCGCCTTGATGCCCATTGGGCTTAGTTGCGCATTATAAGACTGCCTTCATTTAATTTCATTTCAGTTACTTGGTGGCCCTGCACTTCTGGCGTGGAAAAAATAAAAAGTACTAATGTACACGCGCCTGGGTGGCACCCATATAGGTACCGCAACTTCATAGCCGGCGCCGACGACGGCACGTGGAGCTGAATGGAGCCACCAGACAGCACGCAAGGGGTATTGCACAGCAAAGGTTTCCAGATCCAGCCTGACGCCTCGGAAAATTAAAGGTAAGGAATCTGCAGCTAGATAGTCTCAGCCAGATAATGCATTACAGAAGGTTACTTGTTCTTTATAACTACACTGTGTGGTTCTTTTTCACTTAACCTACACTATATGATTATTATTAGTCAAACAAGCTGCTTTACACTTCGTCTGGACTGAGCCTGAAGGCTGCTCTCCACAGCTACCACTTAGAGAGCTATCTAAGGTTGTCTAAGACCACTAAAATCCCCATTAGGGTTGTCTGGATTAGTGCAGGGTGCTATACTTACAAAGGTGAGCACCATATACTAAGCCACCCTCATATAAAGCCCATCCTGGGAAAGGAGGCATGACACCTCTGACCAGGATGGGCTTTGTTTCTGGTCCAAGATAGAGGAGGCTCCCTACCCATGGGTCCAGAAACCTGTCTGGTGGTGGCAAATGGAAGGCAGCCAGTCAGGAACCACACCAGAGCTGGTCGACTTTCAGTGTGCATCTCTAAGATGCCCTCTGAGTGTACTTTAAATTAAATCCCACACTGACATCAGTATGGGTTTAAAGTGGTGAGAGGTTTGCTACTAAACTTCCCAGTTTTTAGTAAGGCCATATGGAGCTGTGGAGTTCATAATGACCAACTCCCAGACCATCTACTCTTTATGGTTTTACTACACTTACAATATCTAAGAATGGACTTAGACACTGTAGGCGGCAGGGCTCATGCCCCTGTACTGTCACCTTAGGGCTAATGCCCGAGACCTGGTTACAGGATGCGGATACCGCGATATTAAATCTCGCTCTCCCCCCTGTCTATGCCGTGGCCACTCTTAATCGCGGTTCGAGAGGGGGTGGAATTGCTATGGCAGTGAAACGCCGCTTCCCCTGTGAATGGAAAGAACTAAAAATTCCGGGATGCGAATGTGCTCGGTTTAGAATCTCCCTCTCTCACTGCTATAGCCTTACTGGTATTCTAATATATCGGCCTCCGGGCTGCGATGCCGCCTTTAGGGCCGCTCTCCCGGACGTCATCAGCTCAGAGGCTCTTGGCTGTGCTAATTTTAATGTGCTAGGTGATCTTAACCTGCACTTCGATTGCACATCTCAACCCTCTATTCGGAGCTGTTTAGCTGACTTGGAAGCCTTGCAGCTCTCACAGAGAGTGTCCTTCCCCACCCATCAGGGTGGGCATATACTGGACCCGTTTTTCACTAATCTAGAGGACATAACTATATGTCCACCTACCCAGCTGATATGGACGGGCCATATGCTGGTGAAGGCAGCCATTCCTATGTTGGATCCTCTCTTCATGACACAGAACAAAATCACTTTTATACGTCAGTGGAACAAATTAAAGTTAGAAGACTTCTATCTTCTACTAGAGAAGACACCTTTGCCTCCCTTCTCGGATGTCAATTGCGGCTACGAATCATTCTGCAATTGGACTGCCATGGCCCTGGACTCTCTAATTCCTTTGGTTCGATCCAACTGCCGGACTAAAACTCATAGTCCTTGGTATGATGAGACCTTAGCGTCTCTTAAGAGAGACTGTAGGAAAGCAGAAAGGCGATGGAGAAAAACTTATGACCCCGCGCTTAAAATCTGCTATCTTACTTTAACTAAGGCATACCATAGAGCGGTCTGTCGAGCCCGTGCTGCATACTATGCGCAGGAGTTTCGGAATAGCCCTAACCCCTCAAAACTGATTTTTAAGGTCCTAAAGGACCTCATGACGAAGAGGGCTACCGCAGTGGAAATCTGTACAGACTCCCACTGTGAAAGTCTGGCTTCTTTCTTTATTCAAAAGGTGCAAGCAATCTACCGCACCTTTCCAACTAGTATGCAACTTACGGTCTCAGATGGCTGTCCGAGGGGCGATGATGTGACTCTGGACCTGCTAGCCCCCCTCTCTGAGGAGGGGTTTGATTTATTGAGCCAAAAAATTATATCTGGCTCCCCAGTGGACCCGCTTAAACCGGCCCAGTTTAAGAACATGCAGGTTACATGTCGCACACCCATGCTAGCTCTCATCAATCTGTCGCTGGCCTCAGGGACCGTACCCACCAGGTGGAAGCAAGCGGTAGTAACACCTATTTTAAAAAAGCCTTCCCTAGATCCGGTAAAACCTGAGAATTATCGCCCTATCTCACTGCTGCCGTGGGCTGCTAAAGTCACCGAGGCCCACGTGAATGGGATCCTGGCTGACCATCTCGCCAAAGCTAACATCTTGGATCCCACTCAAAATGGATTTCGTGCAGGCCACAGCATGGAGACTGCCCTGTTGTTTATGACTGAACATCTGCGCTCCGTGCTGGACACCGGACGAACAGCGGCACTCCTGTTATTAGATCTGAGTGCCGCGTTCGATACGGTGTCCCACGAGATCCTGTTGCGGCGGCTAGAGGAAGCAGGCGTTAGGGGGTCTGCTTTGTGCTGGTTCCGTTCCTTCCTCTCTGATAGATCTTTCCAGGTCGCAATCCCACCCGGTAAATCTACCTCTCACCCGCTTACATTGGGGGTCCCACAGGGATCATCTTTGAGCCCCACTTTATTTAATCTATATGTTAGACCGCTGGCTGCTGTAGTCAAACGCTGGGGCCTGACAATGGTCTCCTATGCGGACGACACACAGCTGGCGGTCACATTAAGTGGGGACTCAGCTGTGGAGGCCCTCAAGTTTTGTGAGGGGCTTCGTGCGGTGGCCAATTGGATGAATCAGAACTGTCTCCAATTGAACACTAAGAAGACCGAGGTCATGGTGTTCGGCAAGCAGCCTGGATGGTGGAATGATCACTGGTGGCCTCCAGAGCTAGGAATGATCCCCTCTACTGCTATGGAGATAAAAAATCTTGGAGTCTGGCTGGACCCTACCCTTAGTTTCATCGGCCATACTAAGAGGGTGGCCGTCTCCTGTTTTGGTATCATCAGGGGCATCAGACCGGTACTGAAATTCTTCAATGCCCCCACTAGACAGCTTGTGGTCCAGGCCTCAGTACTATCTAGGATAGACTATGCCAGTGCTCTGCTAGCAGGAACAAACCAGGCGGAACTCAAGCGGCTGCAGCGAGTGCAGAACGCCGCAGCAAGAGCGGTGGTAGGACTGCCTAGGCGATGTTCGGTCTCAAGAACACTGCAGGTGCTCCATTGGCTGCCAGTTGCTCGGAGGATCGAGTTCAAGGTGCTCTGCCTGGCTTTTAAAATTTTAAAAGGCACGGCCCCCCCCATATTGATGAATTTACTGACCCCTTACGTTCCTTCTCGAGCCCTGAGATCGATGGGTCAGAACCTGTCTGTTGTCCCACGTTTCTTGTTGAGTAGGACTGGCGGCCACTCCTTTCGAGTGGTAGCCGCAAAACTGTGGAACTCTCTCCCTGCTGATATTCGAGCATTGGAAGACCTATTCCAGTTCAGACGTGCTATTAAAACCGTTCTTTTTAATAAAAATCCTTGATTCTGCGGCTTTTTGCAATGTTGTGTTTACCTTTTCTGGGCGCCAGGACGCCCCTTGGCTGGGGCAGCTGTGCGCGGTACAAAAGCAGCTAACATAACATAACATAACAAAGGTGACATACCTAGGCCTTAGGCAGCGGATTGCAGGCATGGCACTCAGGGATGTCAACTCTTTTCCCTGCACCAAAACACACAGCCTGCAGTGGCAGTGTGTGTGTTAAGGTGTAGGGGCTCTAAGGGTGCCACAATAGGTACTGCAGCCCTTAGTGGCCTTTCCTGGTCACAGTGCCTTGGGTATCCTGGTACCTTTTACAAAGGGCTTATCTGTGGCCAGGAATGTACCAATTGTGGGTACAAAGGTACAGTATTGGGAAAGAACTCAGGCCCTGGGAACCTGATTGGCAGGGACTCAGGTCACATCAAGTCAGGTAGCCTCAGAGGTTAGGCAAAAAGTAAGGGGTAACCTTGCAAAAAAGGCACTTTCCTACACTCATGGATTCATTTCTTAAGTAAGATGGACTTTCTTTGAGAGTTGGGATGTGCATAAATGTTGAATAGTATTACTGGAGTTTTCCAGTAGCCATGGCAAAGGCTAAGCTTGATTACTTGAAGCTCAGAGGTAGAAGTTGGTAATTGTTCTGAATCGACTTTCAGTCCTGTTGAAACGTAAACGGCAAGGCTCCCCCACTGCCCGACTCTGCGCATTTTGATTGCATCAATATGATGAAGAATGTGACCCGCCAGTTGGAAAGGGTCGATCAACCATGTCTCTTGCAAGGTTATGATTTTGTACCTCCCCCAATTTTCTAATAAAGCACAATTTGTGAGTTTATACTTTACACCCGCGATGTTCCAGAAAAGAATGCTAAGGGAGGTTTCCTGGGATTCATTGATTGCTGGTTTAGGAAGTCACTTCTTCATGGGGCATTTAAGGCTGATGCTAACCAGCACCACTGCTCTTCAATTCTCTCAGTTGCTGGATTCTTCGAATCGGAAATTGTTCCTGTAGCACCATGGTCGTCTGCAATGTCCCAATGTTCTTGCTTGCTGTATCCGGTTGCTGTGTCAAGCCATATTGATCAGCTTCTTGAGCTGTTGCTGACCTGCAAGGGTTGTTAGTGTTTCGTCCAAAGTCATTGTTTCAGTTCCTAATTTGGTTGGCTGCTTGGACTCTGTGTTTTTTTTCTTTTACTGCTCATTACGGAAGCTGCTTGCGCATTCTGTCCTGGTGGGTTGTGTTTGGTAGATTAAGTCACCTGTGAGATTCCTAAACTGGCAGGGGTTTCTACAGTTATAACAGTTGAATCTAGGAAGATTAGTTTGAACTCTTTCGCCCATCATTTCAAGATTATTGACGGTTGCTAGGGTCGCTGAGAGAATTGGTGGAGGGAGTGTGGGGGGCTAGTAGGTTTTGATTGGCTATGAATATGGGATATTGGGCCATATGTATGAACACATCTTCCCATAGGCATAGAATGGGTAAAAACCTTTGATACATCTGGCCTATAGTTTATTGCTACAATCTCCATTCTGTACTATCCCGCTGGGATTCCTTCATGCTTTTCTGACACGCTTTTTATCTTTTTGTTTGAACCTGCATTTCTGACTCACTAGTCTCATTCCCAGTTGGCAAAGTTGAGTGTAAGGCTGGTTGAGACATGGTTGTCGTTCCCTGATTCAAGAGCAGATTGGGGCGAATATTTGATGTGCTATTACTGTGAGAAAGTGCCCTCTTTCTTGCATGGTATGCCCCCACTTTTTGCTGAATTGCTGATGTGCTTTGACTGAGTGTGCCCTGGGCTCCTGCTAATCAGGTACCCAGGGCCTGTGTTCCTTCCCTAAACCTGCATTGAAGCCTAAACCTAATTGACATCTCTGGCCACATGTCAGCCCCTGGTAAATGGTACTATAGGTACCAAGGGCACTGTGACCAGAGAAGGTCCCTAAGGGCTGCAGCATTTATTGTGCCACCCTTACAGGCCCTGTGCCCTGACACACACACACACACTGACTTTGCAGGCTGCGTGTCTTGGTGCAGAACAAAACAAAGAGTCGACATAGCACACATCCCTGTGTGAAACTGTATTATCCCCGTCACACTGTGGTTAATGAACGATGTCTTAGTCAATGCTTAAATAGGATCAAGTTGGCGCTACATTCGTTGCACGTAGTCTGTCCGTGCCTTTTTGAATGAAGGACTATATTGTGGGTAGAGTTGCCTACCCTACGGGATGTGCGCTCGATTAACAATGAAACATGTGTTTCTTCACAAAGTTCGTTTTATTTGTTTCAAAGTTCAATTCATAGTCAGAAATCTCTTTTTCAAAACCATGTATAGGTTCAACGAATAGTTGCAGACATAATGGAAATCTTATGATGCAAATTTCAATGATAGTTGTCCATGCTTTAATACACCCAATGCATTTCGGGTCAACAACGAGGACCCTTCGTCAGGGGTCTGTAAAAGAGGTTAAACAGGACCAAATCAAAACCTCCACAATATAATATGGCAGTTCAATGTAAACAAAAGACACTTTAAGGGACCGCATGCATACAGAGGAAAGAAACCAAAATGTATCAAAAAGTGAAAATGACCTCCAAATGAGGCGGCAAATCCTTAAGATCAGTGTGCCGTGATGCGGAAAATCGAAAAACAAGTCTCTGGGGAGTTGTTGAAAGAATACAGGACGTGACTAAAAGATACGTGCTGCTATCGGAAAGTTGTAAAGATGCCACGTGCTGAATTAAATATGCCGTTATGTGAATGCAGTGCGCGAAAATGAAATTACAACGACTAGGAAAAACTTACATAGGACCGGGCGGTGCCGCGTCTCTCCAGTGTCAGGTAACGGAAGGTTTTCCTAACGCTGCTGTTGATAGGGGGTATCTGTGCTCAAGAATCACGTGATTCTGATTCTATGCGCTTTACTGAGCGCCTCTGTCGCAAGAATAGAGACACGATCTATTTGGAACCCGGAACCAGGGCTCTTTGCATTTATTAAAGACTGACTACTTGTCAATCTTGAGTTTGGATTCTTCGCTCGACTCACCTACGTGTGGCATCGACCCTTAGATGCCTGGGTCTATTTACCAGCCCTGAAGAGTCGTGTTGACTTTACTTTTGGGAACATGACGAAACACGTGTCGGCTGAATGTGGATCCAATAAACGTCCTGGATAACTTTATGAACGTGAAGATCTGCTGTTGTGTTTTACTTGATTGTTACCACTGTTGTACTTTTTATGCACACTGCTTGTGGTTGCGAGAGTTTAGCTCGTAGTTCATTAACGAAAGTCTGTCAGATTTTCTTGGAACGGTTTAGGGTTACTCCGTTCGCTCTTCACGCACCACATCATATACATCATTTTCCTATGAATTGTAACGTTTACCCCAGGTAGAGCGCCTGGTATCTGTAATTACAAACCCTATCAGCTGTCTCCTCATCTTAGAGATGCCCCCTGAAACTCGACCAACTCCCAGTGACCTGACTGAGTGGCTGCCTAGGCTGCCACCACCAGACAAGTTTCTGGACCCCTGGGTCAAGAGCTTGCTGTTCTTGGGGGCCTGAAACAAAGCACATCCTGGGATGAGGTGCCAAGCCGCCTCCCCAGGATGGGTAGGGTTCACAAACGAGAAGCTTCAAAGGCATACCGCCTTTATGAGCCTCACCAGGCCACTTACTGTACTCAGCTTCTGGACCCCACAGGTTCTACCCCCCACTTTGGGTGGGAGACCAGGTGGGAAAAACAAAGTGAGGGAGAGAGGTGTGCCCACCTCTGCCAAATCCACCCCTAAGGTGGGGGAGGTGAGGTTAAGCACAACCTCGAACCCCGCCATCTTAAAGACGGGGGAGACCCAGCCAACCAGCTACAGGCTCCTGCCCCCCTCCCACTGGAGAATGGCAGAATAGGGGGTGTACCCACCCCAGGGAAGGGACCCATTGGTCTCTGACCTTTACCTACCTATAATGCCCCAAAATGTTGTATTTAGGGGCACCCTGAACCTTCCTTCCTCAGATCCAGCAACCACAAGAAAAGAAGAAGGATGAGAAGCCGTGCAGAGCTAACAAGACGACGACGCCCACTGACTTGGCCCCAGCCCTACAGGCTTGTCTCCCCTCTAACCAGTTCCTGCGAAACCCTGGCATGTCCAGCGGCCAACAACCTCAAACACCCCAGAGGACCTGCCTGCATTCACTTTCCACGCTGTTTCTCCCGTGAATACCGGATATGTTTAAACTGCAGCTTCTGGTGCCAGCCAGAAACCGCGAACGCAGCCCACTCTTCACCCGCCGAGCCCGGCCTGTGTTTGAGTGAACAAACACCACGGGGAGGTCCCCCCGGCGATCCTGCCCCGAGATCCGGCAACCCCTGACCTGCCTCAAGACCACGCCTGCAGCCTCAACCCAGAGGACCCCCCACTGAGTAAGAAAAGTATTGATAACATAACTTACCTGCTAAGCGAATTTCCTCCTATAGGATAACATTGGTGCTTCTATGTGAAAAAGTTTTTTTTGTTTGAAATCTGTTTTATTTTCTAAAAACAAAAAAAGAAAGAATACATCACGAGTCCATGCATACTCAGCGTTAAGCCTACAACCCATTTAGGGCTGGCCGCGTCGTTATCAAATGCTTCTCAGTGTAGGCAAAGGCAGCACGGAACTAATGGTAACACAGCATATCGCCTACAACCCTTGTTGGGCCGGCCGCGTGCACTAGTACATATGTCAATAGTAACAGGCTGTGTAATATTTCAGGACTCATTGAGAACCAGTAATGTTGTAAACATGGGCTAGGAGCCCCTACAAAGTGGATAGCAGTAGATGGACAGAAAAAAATAAGAGAAAAAAGAGGAAAGGAGATAAAGGAGACCTGGGTAGGCGAGTGGACAGACAGGAAGTAATGTGTGGTGATGTCCAGCTTGAGTAGCAATGGGGCCTTAATGGTTGTTAAAAGGGTGGGTGATTATGACCGGTCTAGGCATGCGAGAAGCTTATCGGGATTTGGCGGGAGTAGGGCATCCTCAAAGAGTCGCAGCGCTTGAAGCTTGGAGAGTAAATGTCGCGCAAGTTCTATTTTACAGAGATACCGAACTAGGGGACGCCAGACAGTGTTGAAGCGGGTGTCTCACGATTGCTGTCGGGCTGTGAAAAGTTACATAGTTATAACGTGCCACAGGCGCACAGACCAAGCGCTAATCGGGGGTGCCTCTGTCTTTTTCCAATATAGCGCTATGAGTTGCTTAGCCGCCCCAAGCATGTGTAGAGCTATAGTCTAGTCGCTGCAAGTGAGTGCTTTTAAGTTATCAGGTTTGAGGCCCAAGAGGATTGTGGCTGTAGATTCATGCGGGAGAAACCCAACACCTCCTTAATATGACTAAGGACTTCCTTCCAGAGCAGGGTCAGGAGCAGGCAGGCCCACCAAATGTGAATGAAGTCGCCAGATGCATTCGAACACCTCCAGCACAAGGGGGACATGGCAGTGAACATTTTGTGTAGCCGGACGGGCGTATAGTACCATTGTGTCATAATTTTGTATGCATTTTCCCTCTGTGGGATGCTACGATAGACCCTAGGAATATCTCGCCATAGACGGTTCCACTGCCCAGGCGTAATTTCCGTGCCAGACGTCAGTTGCCATTGGCGTTGATATGGGTGTGCAGTCAGCACAAGAGGGTGTTGTAGGATCTGGTATGTCTGAGATATAAGGCCCTTCGAGTCGTCGAAGGAGCGGACCAGCCGCTCAATGGGGGTGTATGGCCGAGTAGCAGACTGCAGCATTTCGGGTGACGATACCCAATACCGTTACTGGGCATACTGTAGGCCCGCTTCTGATGGGAGATGAAATTCTTCTCTGCACTGGACAAACTTCTTTAGGATTCTACCCTCAAACATGTCTCAAATCACTCTGCACCTTCCCTGTAGCCATTTGGCAAATGCTTGTGTATGGCTGGCCGGGGCAAAGAGCGGGTTGCCCGCTATGGGAGTGTGAGGGGAAGGGAAAGCCCAAGATTTGTCATGATTAATTTTAAGGCCGGATGCACTTTCGAAGGTCTGAAGGAGAGTGTGGAGCGCCGGGAGAGAGGTATGTGGGCGCGACAATGTGAGAATAAGGTCATTCTCGAATAACGCTACTTTACTCTACTGACCTCCTAAAGCGAGGCCGTGGATGGCCGCGCTCTGCCTAATCATCTCCGCCAAGTGCTCTATTACCAGGGCAAATAGCAGGGGTGATAGTGGGCAGCCCTGTCGAGTACCCCTATGTATGAAGAAGGGATCCGTGAGCTGCCTGTTTACACGGACCCGCGCTTGAGGGGAGAGATAGGCAGCCATGATCATAGAAATATTTTTTTGCCCCAGACCAACCTTGTGTAGCACCGCATGAAGAAAAGACCAAACCACCCGGTTGAAGGCCTTCTCCGCGTCGAGCGATAGAAGGTAAGCCGGTATATTCCAGTGGTGTGCTTTCCCTACCAAATGCGCAATTCTACGTACGTTATCCGCCCCATGATGTTGCTGATGAAGCCGACCTGATCTGGCTCTACAAGGCCAAGCATGTGAGGATCCAGGCGCTTAACTAGCATTTTAGTGTAAAGTTTGAGGTCAGTGTTTAGTAATGCTATGGGACGGTAAGAATCACATAGCGTGGGGTCCTTTCCTGGTTTGGGGATAAGATATTTCTTTCATACCCATGGAAGGCGACAGCTCCACCGTGTCTGAGAAGGAATTATATAGTCGCGGCAGGTATGTTTGGAGTTGCGATATGAACATACGATAAAAGGCCACTGGCAAGCCATCCGGGCCTGGCGTCTTCCCAAGGAGGAGGTCCTTCAGCACCACGGTCAGTTCCTCCGCCATGAGGGGACCTTCCAGTTGCTTAGCGTAGAGTGGGTGTATTGGGGTCCAGGGGTAGTGGTTCAATACCTCATCGATATGAGCTTGAGAGGGCATTTCCGCCTCATAAGGGTGGTATAATAGGCCCTAAAGGCCTCGCATTTAGCTCTTTCCGCAGTGACCCGCGCTCCATCAGATCATTGGATGTTTGCAATGTGGGCCTTCGCTGCTCGGACCCGCAGGCGCCTCGCCAACAACTAACCCACTTTGTCCCCCGCCTCGAAGAACCGTTGTTTCAAGGCAAGCAGGGACCGTTCAGCTTTATTAGTTTGCAAACAGCGGAGCTGTCCCGGAAGGTTTGCAAGTTTCCGTCGGGTTGCGAGGCATGGGTGCTCCCGATCCTGCTTCTCCAACTTCTTAATATCTGTGGAGAGGCTATCCTCTAGGCTGCGGGCCTCCTGCGTCCGCGCAATCGTAATAGACATGATGTGGCCTCGGATTGTCGCCTTAAAGGCATCCCACACCACAGGGAATGAGGTCCCAGGGAGATCATTGCTTGCAAAATAAGAGTCAATGGCGGTCCGTATAGACTCCACATTGGGCGAGTCCCGCAGAATATGTGGCGGTGGGTGCCACCGCGGCTGGCGGGTGGGGCAAGCGGCCGGATCCTGCAGAAGAAGCTCAATGTGAGCATGGTCGGAGATCGAGATGTCAGACAGGGCTGCCGCCAACGTATCCCTTATGAGGGTGTGCGATATAAATAAATAATCAATACGCGAGTACGAGCGGTGGACAAGCGAGTAGTACGAGTAGTCTCGCACCTCAGGAAAGTGGTAACGCCAAGAATCTAATAGGCAAAGTTCTGTTCTCTGTTTCCGGAGTGCAGAGGACATGGCACCCAATCCGTTCGAAGAGGCTTCACTACGGTCCAGCATAGGGTCCCACACCAAGTTTAAATCACCTCCTACAATCAAAGAGGAGTCGCCCTGCGGTACCTCTTCCCGTAATAGCGTTTGTAGATAGGAGTCCTGCATCTGGTTCAGTGCATAAACATTACACAATGTGAGCAGGCGTTTGCCAACCTCCACCCCGCCCTGACGAAACGTCCATCTTGCTACAGAAGGTTTTTGGGATCCCCTGCCTGATGTCCTTTCTGCATAGGATAGCCACTTCTGCTGTTTTGGTGTCTGCTGTGGCCCAGAATTGAAGGGGGTATTTGGGGTGTGCCATGTGAGGGGTGGCCACCTTTAACAGGTGGGTTTCTTGAAGGAACATGATATCTGGACTGTGTAGTAGTATGTAGCGCCACACTTGCTGTCTCTTGTTGGGTGAATTAAGTCCCTTAACCTATAAGGGAAAGGACCTTTAAAGGGTCAGGAAGAGGCATTAACTCATCAGATCACGGATTAGGCCATCGTGCCCCCCAAAGAGATATGTCCAAAGAAGGGAAGAGGGGAGTAGAAGGGGGTCCTCCCTATGCACTGGTGCCCACTGTAGCCTTGCAGTCACCTGCCCGCCACACCCAAGAAGCAGCGAAGGGGAGAGAGAAAGAGTCAGATAAATAGTAGGAAAGAAGAGAAAAGGAAGAACAATCAACATCGGCCAACCAGGCCACATCGTTCTGTTCCAGTCGTGGTTCATGCTGCACCCTAGGGTTTGGAGGGACCCAGAGACGTTACTCTCTCAGGAACAGATGGGGGTAGGTCGTTTGCTGCACTCAAGTCCGTTCTGGTAGGGAGTTCCAGCACCAGCTACACTGCGAATAGGGGAGCTGGGGCAGTGTCTAGAACTCCGCAGCATACAGTAAGGTCGGCCAGAGAAGAAGTCCCAGAGGTCATTTTGGGCACATAGGCTGTTCAGCTAGGGACTGGGGAATCCGGGCCCATGTCAGACTTGTCTCCCTCCAGGGACCTGATATGCTCAATGATGTCGTTTTTAGCCTGTAAAGATGCTTGCTCGTCCAAAGGTGGTGAGCGTCTGTGCCGACTCTCAGTGAACCAAGAGGGTTTAGCAGGCACCTGTGCAGTAGGCGGGGGCGGGTGGGGCTGGCAAGCCGAGAGGCGGGCAGTCAGAGCAGTTGAGCCGCTTCTTGGTAGGACCGTATCACCTTACGTTTTGATTCCCATTGGAAAATAATGGCGAATCGGTGGCTCCACTGCTAGGGGATGTCCAGGCTTCGCAGTTTGTCTGTTACAGGTCTGAAATCGCGGCGGCGTTGCAGGGTATTGGGTGCCAAATCTTGGAAAATCTGTATTTTATGTCCATCATATGTGAGGTCCTGCTTGGCTCTCGTCGCCCGAAGAATGGCTTCCTTCTCTGTAAAGAAGTGGACCCTAGTTAAAATGTCCGGGAGGAGACCCGGCCTGCCCGCGGGCCCGGCGACCCGATGTGCCCGATCCAAAGCTGGCGGGGAGGTGTCATCATCCCCCCAGACCTCATGGAGGAGCTGTGCCACATAGGTCATTATGTCCTTCCCTTCCGCCCCAAGAAGAACTCCCCGGAAGTGGAGGTTGTTCCGGCGACTTCGATTTTCTAGGTCCTCCTGCTTCAGTTGTAAGTCTATGTGTTGGTCGTCTAGGGCGGCCAGACGTTGCCAGAGTTGCTCCTGATCTTCTGTGCGGGCGTCAACTGTCCTCTTTCGTCCGTCCACTCGCTCGCCCAGGTCCGTGACTTCCTTCCTGAGCTCCCGGACACAGGAGTGGACCTCTGTGCGCAAGGAGACAATTTCAGATTTCAGCTCGGTCATGAAGGAGGCCATGAATGCTTGTGTCACTGGCTGCGAGTCCCCTCCAGGCTGCGGGGTCATCTCCACGGGGGCAGACGCGCCTGTCTTACCCCACATTGCTGCAACTGAGGTGTCTTTAGAGGTTGGCACAGAGGCGTCCTTGCTGCGGTTGGTGTGTGTCATTGTGCAGTTGCACCTGTCTAACCGCTTACCAGTCCCAAAGGCCCAACGGGGGTTCTCGAAACAGCTCACAGGGGCGCCCAGCTACCTGGCGGGCCCACCGCACCGCAGCCGTCCAGCCGACCCACTCCAGATGGGGCCTGCTTTTCTGGGGCTCACGTTTATCGCCCCTCACCTCCCGCCAGGGTCAGACAGTAGGATGCGGTCCAGAGCAATAGTCACAGCCGCTCGCCTCTCCAGTGGCAGTACCAAATATAGTCCGTGTAGGCCGGTGAGTCGGCCGTTCAGTGGGGCGTCAAATGGGCCTCCACGCACTAAAAAAT
Source organism: Lissotriton helveticus (assembly GCF_964261635.1). Lineage (NCBI taxonomy): Eukaryota > Metazoa > Chordata > Amphibia > Caudata > Salamandridae > Lissotriton > Lissotriton helveticus. The sequence continues at coordinate 356,805,187 of NC_136059.1, read as the reverse complement.
ATCCGTAGGTGGGCGATGAGGGTTAGTTCCGTGAGGTGTGTGGCCACAACAGAGGTCAGCAGCCTGGTATCCTGTATCAGCAGTGCAGGGCCCGCGGCTACCAGGGGCAGTGCAGAAGGAACAACAGGCCTCTTCTCCTGGCATCTGCTGGGCAGTGGAGCACCTTTCCCGTTGTATTGGCGCAAGACGTGGTCTTTTCAAGAACAAAGGACACCTTCTTCAAGGGGCAGTAGGGAGCCGTGCGATTGGGGCGTCAGAGGTACCTTTGCACCTAAAACAACTGTAAGCGAACACGAGTAGGCCGCTCAAAGCGGTGCGTGGCCACACCGAAGACTTGTTCACTGAGGCAACAGCGTGTCCATCCCGAAGTGGGAGCGTAGGGACTGCATCCTTCAGGGGCAGTACAGAGTTGCTAGTATGGTCAACATAATCACCAGAAGGCCCCCACCCCGGCAGCCGCCAGGTAGTGGTACGCTTGACCCACAGGGTTGGAGCAAGAAGTAGGCCTCGTAGGGCAGCGCACGGGCGTCTTCAGGCCAAGGGGTCCGGGAGAGCCTCCAGTGAGCACCCCACGCAACGTGATCTCGGGGGGCCCAAAGGAGGCGGACAAGCTCAGGAGCAAGGCACAATGTCAGTACAACAGTACCCTTTGTAGGGGTCGCGGTCCTTCACCCCCTCACCGGTATGTACAGGGTGCAAGCGCACCAGGGAGAAGCAAGGCCAGGCCCACCACAGTTAGGGTCCTTTATACTGCTGTGTCAGCCCTCACCGAGGTAGAGTTGTGCCCGCAGGCCAATGTCCGTCCACACCTCCCCTGACCGCTCAGAGCGGATTCCTCACCGGGGTAGCGTAGGGGCGTCTGCAGGGCGTCACCGCTGAGGATCTTCCCGGGGGTTCCCTCATGCAGGCTGTGAGATGCAGGCCGGTGGGCGCAGGGGCAGGGCGCGCAAAACGAGAGGCTGTTCCTCACCCCAGGGTGACGGCCCCGGATTCACTCACCCCCCGCACCGAAGATTCCATGCGCCAAAAGCACAGCGCATGGGATGGGGGACCAGCGCCGGGGCTCCCCACCGACAAGGTCCACCAGCCGCTGCCGCCAGCCAGCCTCAGTCCCTCGTCCGTGCCATTCAACGCCTCTCCGTTGCAGCGCCGATCACAAGCAGCTTGCCGCCATCACCAGGCCGGCTACGCCACCGGAAAATGGCAGCCAGCCAGAATTGCCAAGGGACCACCAGGCAGCTCACAGTGCCACCAGCTTGCTCAGCGCCTTAGGGGTACCCCTCCACTCCTGCCAGGGCACCAGTACGCCTGCGAGGCCCCAGGACAGCCAAAGCAGCGCTCGTGCGGGTCTTGTCAGGAGCCGGCCCAGGATATCGCAAAATGGCGGCCGCCGCGGTCGTCAGGGAGAGGCCTGGACAGCTCGGCAACTTCTCCTCAATCCGCATAGTCTCCGCACTACCAGCACTTCTGGGGGACGCTCCTCTTCGTTCACCACCTTAGCGCCCCAAAAAGTGGCCGCAATCGGGCCCCAGCTCGGCTCAAAATTGCTTATAAAGGCAGCGGTCGGCCGGAGCTCCCGTAGCATGCGTCTCACCTCATCTGCAGCGAGACCACGCCTCCCGTGAAAACGTTTTTAAGTGTCAACTTTTGAAATGCAAGAATATTCTTTAAAAATCGTACCTTTAACCAAAACGCATTTACTCACCTGTTTTCAGGAAATGTCCCAGGGCTGAATCTAGGATCCACTCCTGTGTTAGCAAAAGTAATCTGAAAAGTAACTAACTGCATTTTACTTAAAAAGCCCATTCAATTGAATGTACTATACCTGCAATGTGTTGCAAACTGCTTACTTAAAACTGTAACCAAAACCAGTACAAGTTACACTGCAATTTTGAGCTGTGTTCATACAAGTAACTAACTAACTACAGAAAAGTATTTTTCTGCTTACCTGTACCATGCTTGCTTGGTTCTAGAAATAAAACAGTATTTTTTTTATACAAAACAATTGGCCTAGAGTTCAGTTCTTGAGTGTGTGGATTCATTTGCTGACTGAGTGTGTACATCAAATGCTTTACACTGTCCTCTGATACCGCCTTACTGCTCGATCAAGCTACCAGTTTAGAGCGTAAGGTTCTATCTAACTTTAACCTCTGCCAAACCTCGGGAGACCCTTGGACTCTATTCACACTGTACATCACTTTGGTGCATTATATATAGAGCCAGTTTCTTACAATTACCTACAGTGCTTTGCTGATTGCTTACTGTTTGTAGCAGCTTGCAGTTGCTTCTCTCGGGAGCGAGTGTGATGGATTAGGTGGCCTCGCAGTTTCCCATCTCTTTTAGCACATCGGATAGAATGATTAGTAAAAAGCTTAGTTTGTCTTTAATTAGGGCACAATAGCATGCACCTTGCTGGGATAAGTTGGTTGTCAACAATGTGGTTCTGATCTGATGCATTAACATTTCTAGCTTAGTAGTAATGCTGGCTATGTGAGTCATCATTACATTCATGAGGAGATCTGAATTCAGGGAGTACCCTGTTGGGCTTCCATCGTATTGGTGGATGTATGAGATGTGAGTAGTGCTGGTGAGATAGGAACAAGGAGGGGAGGTTGAAGTGTTCATTCTGCTGTTGAAAATGGGATAAACGCCGACCCAACTGTAGACAATGAGGATGCGTACTGTATCCAGTAACTGCCTTTATTGAGGTTGGACCTTGTATTGGGGGGACGATGTTTGGGTTAAAAACCACTAAAATACTTTTTTTTTTTAAATTAAAAAAAATTAGACCTGAAGATCTAATTTATAATATTGCATGTTCACGGCTGAAACGGAGGTGCAAAATGCTTAATATGGAGGAGTGTAGGTAGGAGATATTCTCTACTTTGAAGTATTCATGATGCTCTATAGACCTTATGTCAGGTTGAGGGTCTTTACCCCCAGGGCTTGTATAAGTTCAGCATTGTTCAAGATTGAAGTTAAATAGTACCGGGTGTCCTCCATGTCGTTAGCTAAGATACTGTCACAATTGAAGCTTCCACGGGTAAAGGAGAATTCTGGATTCAATTTTTGATCCATCATTGGTGTTGATGCTGGCAGTTCGAACTGTGTAACAGAGCCTGACAGTAGAGTTTTGTGGACTGACAGTCAGTAGAGGGTGGAACAGACCTCTTTTTGGGCTCTGCGGCTAAGTTACGGCTATTAGAGGTGTAAGTCTCCCTTATAGTCAGATTTTGATACTAATCTAAGTGAGTGGTAATTGAGTCTGATTTTTGAGGTATGAGAGGATTTGGTAGGCGCTTTATACTTTGTTTCAGAGTAAATTGCAACAACTGGATCCTTTAAAAATGTGAATTTACCTATGCTGCCTGGCTTCCCAAAATAGGCTTGAAGAGGTGTTACCAAGTCAGTCAGTCAGGAAGTACCCTTCTGCCAAACCCAAGGTGGGTTTCTTCTCTGGAGGGCTGGGGGACCATGCTAGCACCATTATTGGCCCAGTTGTACTCGGGGTTGGAGCGACCGGTGCATTGGTGCGGAGCGGTGTCTGTTTTATGCAGTCCATAGTCTTCACAGTTCTTTCTTCAGTACCTGCAGGGTTCAGGGAAGCAGCTCTGCAGCTCCACTGGAGTTCCAGAGTCTTGACAGAAGTACTGGTAGTCCTACCAGGCTTTTGAAGGCCAACAGCTTACGGGATGAGGCAACTTTGGTGCAACTGTCGGGAATAGCAAAGAGGCCATCAGGGTTGGCGCCAAGTCAGTTGCTTCTTCACAGTTCCTGCTTTTCGAGGCTCTTCAGTTCCTAGGTTTGCCATCACAAAGATGCAGACTTCTGATTTTTGTATTCACTTCAAGTAGCCCTCCTTAGGGGTGGAACAAGCCTGACAGTGCGCACGCCTCTCTGACTACTTATTTTTCCACCTGTCCAGGCACCAAATAGGCCCTGGTCGGGGAGGGGGAAGACAGCACCGTCTCCTGTGAAAAAAGCCAGATTTGCACGCCAAAGGTGGTGGGTTATTTGAAGCTCCTACGTTGAATGCTATTGCTAAAAGGCTATTTTGCAGGTCCTCCTGTGAGAAGGGGTGTAAACGTACAAGTTACTTACCTTCGGTAACACTGTATCTGGTAGAGACGATTCTAGCCGCAGATTCCTTAACGTAGAATTATCCCCAGACGCGAGACTGGATCCAGAAAACTTTTTGCCACAGCATCCCTGCGCGCCAGGGGTACGGCACCATGTCACTCCGCCCTGAACGTCGTCCGCGTCCATTAGGTCAGCGAGGATACATAAGTCCCACCCCGGCGTGGCTATGTCAGCTTTCTTCGGAGAACTTTTCTGCGCCACAAACCAGAGCCATCACTAACAAAACTGTGAGAACACTGGAACAGTGAGCGAAAAACCCCGCTAAACAGAAGTACCAATGGTGAGGAATAGCACCATCCAGAATAGAGCCAGGTACTAAGGCACCAAGATCTGGAATGAAAGAACAGGGAATCGCTACTGGAAAGCAATCCTGCAAACAAATACAACAGTCTCCCTGGGCAGAAGCATGTGAAAATACACAGCAGACAAAGAAGTCTGCAGCCACTGCCCGGAACAGAAAGGGACACCAAGGTCAGAATGGAGAGCAATGACCATTCAACCTCAGACAATACCAGCAGGGAGAAAGTCTCCCGAAAGTCAAAGTCCAGACCAGCCAAGGCACCTCAACCCCAAGGAAGTAACAAGGGGAAGAAGAAGCATGAGCGCACCCCACACTGGAGACCAGGGTGCAGGGGCGCAGAAGTGCCTATAAAAGTAAAAAATGGAGCAACAACAAGGCGAGCATCCCACAAAGGAGGGAGTAAGAGAGGGCACTAGCAAAAGACAACCACCCGGAGTCAAGAGAGTGCAGAAGACCAAGAGGGCCCAGGCAGAACGGGGAGGAAGGGCGGGTTGTGAAGGACTCTGCGGCCAGAATAGTCTCTACCAGATACGTTGTTACCGAAGGTAAGTAACTGGTACATCTGATAGAGACTACTAGCTGCAGATTCCTTAACGTAGAATAGATACCCTAGCTATATCCAAGGGGAAGGAGGGTCTGGGAGAGGACCTCCCCAGCTCAGGCGAACCCAAGGCCCCGACGGGACAAATCGCCGGGACAGGGAAATAACCCAGTCCTCCCCAAGCAGACTAGACCCTGTGTCGCGGAGAACACCGCCCCACAGGGGATGTGGCACAACGACAAACGGCAGCCCCACCCTCACCAAGCATGAGAAGGGAGGGCAATACCAAAAGAGGCCATCAGCCAATGTACCATGGACCACCATCGGAAGTCCTGGTACAGGCAATATGAGAGGAGACCAGCAGCCAATGAACTAGGGACCTCCACCGAAAGCCCCAGGTATAGGCAATAGCAAAGGAGGTCAACAGCTAATGTACCATGGACCTCCGCCGGAAGCCCCAGGTACAGGCAATGCGAAAGCAGGCCAGCAGCCAATGTACCAGGGACCTCCACTAAAAGGCCCCGATACAGGCAGGGGAGTACGGAGGAAGAAGAGTAACCCAGAGACTCCAAGGAGAAGAGCAGAAACGTGGGCAAGAGCCCTCCACCGGGAACACACCCAGTGAAGAGGGCGGCCAAACTCATCACAGCTGGACTTCAACAAGCCAGACAGAACAGCGCCTCAGTAAGAAGGCAGGTGGAAGAGAAAAAACATCGTCCCATAAGGCTCCCGATAAAACCAGAAGCAGGGGCACCAGGCCTCACTCCAAGGCCCCTGGCCGGGGACCAGAAGAAACGGCGGGCGCAGCCAGACACCGACAAGCGCCACTAAACTAAACGTCCAGACCACAACGTCCAGGCTGGCACAGCTTTGTGCCAGCAAGCAACCAGACAGAAAACAAGAGGAGACATAAGTAGGAAAAACCAAGTCGTCAACACAGGAAAATACCTCTTCTGGACACCAGACCGAGTGTTGTGTTCGATTTTAGATTCTGTATGCATTTCCCGATTCATACCCTTATATAGGTATAATTCGCATTGCCCTTATATAGGCATAGAAATCCAGTCCTTATTTAGGCATAGTCCATGCGACCCAAATACAGGCATGGCTACTTCCATCCGTTCATCTATGTCACAACGATTTCTTGGAAAATCAGACTCTTAAGCCGTTAGGGACTTCCCCTTGACTGGATATGATTTCTCCAAGAACTCATTATTATGCATGATCATCTATTCCTTAGGGGTTCAATCATGACGTTCATATGCCCGACTTTACGTCAATTCTGGCATTCCTAAACACCTTCGAGGTATAAATATACCTTCACTTGCTATAGCAAAGCACGGTGTGGTTAGGTGGAGTTCGACTACTTACGTGCACAACGCAACTCGCTACAGCAAGTGCCGAAGGAAGCCAACTCTCCAGCTGACGCACTGATCAGAAGCTGTCATCCTCCTGCCGAGAAATCCAGCTCCAGTGCTTCCGACTGCCCTTGCGGGGTGTTGAGAAATCGAGTTCCGAGACAGAGATACCAACCTCTTTCATTCAAAGGTATGGAGCGGATTAGAACCTAAAGAAACCTTTAGCAATTATTGGCAAAACTAAACCTATGCTAAAAGACAAAGACCTACTTCTTCCCTCGTACTAGACCTAGATTAGGTACACTGGGGTAGGCGTATTTTAGAAGCACCAGTTGAGTATTTTAGCCTGTGTTATTTATGTACTTATTTTTACATGTCATAGCAACAGACAATGCTATTACAGTATTATTTTATATTACTGTTTACGCTGTACGCATTAAACTTCACATTCTGTCTAACGAATGTAGAAGTTCACCTCTCTTGCATGAGAAAGAAGACTGTTCAATAAACCCTTTTTATTGAAACGCCCGTCTCTCTATTTCTGTGCACTCTGTAGAAACGAAGCATGCACGATTGACTGAGTGAAATAGTTATCTATTGTTTCCATGACGCTGAAGATATATTTCGATTCTAGGGGAAACAAAGGTGTCATGTTTATGCAGTTGTCAGAAACTAATCCCTTCTTGTTTACTCAAGAAAGTTTCTAGTGACCTCTGACTTAGCTGGCACACACAATTAAGTTTAGTATACTCGATAGAGACATACTGACCTCAGTCCTACGTCAAATCTATAGTGTATATTATTCCAATGCGCAGAGCCTCTGGGGAATATAGGAACTACACTAGATACTTGAGTAACTCAGTTGTGCTTTTCTCAGAGACCCCTTTTTCCGTAATACTCCAATAGACATCTGGAGTGGGTAAAAGGATAATATCCGCCATAGCTGAGTAGGATCCTATGTATTAGCTGTTTGGTTTGTTCAACGTTGAAGGATACAGTGTTCCAAAATATTGTGCACCTTATCTTTGTTTCCTTGAAACTTGCTCTGCAATTTTCATTTAACAATGACTGAAAACGAGGAAAACAACTCGACTGGAGCTACAGGGGAAAATGCCAGACCAGCTTTTTACTTAACAGGTTTCCAAGAAACCGATGAGAATGCTGAAGTCATTCCTCTAAATTTAAGGAAAGGCATTACTATAAAACTTATCAAACAAGGCCTAACATCAAGAGGTGGTAGAGCAGTTTTTGTGATAGAGGCACATGAATATCACCAAACAGAGGTATTCTACTCATGGATAGTCTTCCCAGAAGCAAATCCAGTAACACATATGTTTCACCGGAGGTATACATTCCTATCTGAAAGAAACAGGTTAGTATTAGATTCCTTACCTTAGAATATCCCCAGGCGTCAGTCTGGTTCCGGAAACTTTTGCGTAGCAGTACCCCTGCGCGTCGGTAGGCGTCGTCTGCAGGCGTCCCCTGCGGCTCCGCGTCCGTCGTCGGCGTCGTGCGCCGTGATGACGTCGCTGGAGTATATAGACGCCGCCTCCGCGCGCTGACGTCAGTTCTTCTTTTTTCCGCGCCAGTTAGCGCAGATCCGAGAAGTGCAGTACTCCGGTCTTTTGACCAAAGTTTTTGAATCTTGATACTTGTTACGGTGCCGGTAGGATGCCCGGTTTTAAGAACTGTGACGGTTGTGACCGCACGATGTCGGTCACGGATCATCACCGACTCTGCCTCCGGTGTCTGGGCCCCGACCACGCCGTGGACGACTGTGTCGATTGCCGGGCCCTGACTAGTAAAGCTAGGCGGGAGCGGTCCCGCAAGCTACTCGAACTGCGGGTGTCAGCCCCACGTCGAGAGCGGTCCCGGTCCGGCCGGAGGTCGAGGGAGCGTTCGAGGGAGCGGTCGCGGAGCCATCACGAGCGCTCCGGAAGTCGTCACCATTCCTCTGGTTCCTCAGGTAGGAAACACAAGAAGTCGGGGCGTCGTCATCGTACCCCCGACTCCCCCCGACGCTCGTGCGATGCGGCCGGAGGTTCGGGTGGCCCCACCCCCGCGGCTCCGCGTGAGTTGCCGGCGCGGCCTGCTCCATACCCTGCGGTCCCTGGGCGAGATAGAGGAGTTCCTTATGGCCATGAGGGCACTGTCTCCTCCGACGGGGCCTACGGCACCTTCGGGCCCTGTGCTCCCGTCCGGGGGTCCTAGCGGTTCGGGTGTTCCTGCCTCGACGCCGTCGGGTGCTCCGGCTACGGCGCCGCAGGGACCTTCGGGGTCGACGCCGGCTGGTCTACCGGCCTCTCCGGCGCCGATTCCATCGGGGTTGCCCCCGACGCCGCCCCCGCGCGGCGCCGGTGCTCCGACACCGCGCGGCGCCGGTGCTCCGGGGCCGGCTCCGGGCGGCGCCGTCCCCATGACCTCTCCGACTCCGGACGCGGAGTCGTACCGGCGTCGCCCGACGCCGATGGGGCCTGTGGACCCCGAGGAGCCGGTCTACATTGTTGACTCCGAATATGGGGAAGATGTAGAATACGGAGAGGTTTGGGAGGGGTCTGAGGACCCTCTGTCACGTGAGTGTCAGTACAATGTGGACTGGACAGGTGATTTGGGTGACGCCAATGGTCTGGACGACTCTCCTAACCCTGGTTTTGTCTCGCCTCCTACTGTGGCTTCGGAGGCTGGGGCTGCTTATTCAGTGGTGTTGATGAGGGCGGCCAAGGCCTTACACCTTGAGCTCCCCGTCGCGGTCGTGAGGCCTAACATCCTCACTGAGGTCTTCAAACCGCAGTCATGCCCACAGGAGCCTCTGCTGCCGTTCAACGAAGCCTTGACAGACGTTCTTTTGGGCACGTGGTCCAGGCCCGCTTCAGGTTCGCCTGTTGATAGGAACGTGGCCAGACGCCACCGTCCGTGTCCGGACGACCCCAAGTTCCTGTCCACCCATCCCACCCCTGAGAGTCTGGTGATCCAGGCCTCGACCTCCCAGACCGCATTCCCGTCGGCCCCGCCCGACCGGGAATCCAAGAGGTACGACCAATATGGAAAGAAGGTCTTCTCGTCCCTGAGTTTGGGACTGCGGTCTTGCAACACCGCATGCCTCTTGGGCCGCTACACCCACTCTCTGTGGGATACGGTCGCGGAGTTGCTGCCAGAATGCCCGCAGGAGGTACGGGTAAAGCTCGGCAAGGCTATGATTGAAGGCCGAGATGCAGCAAGATACTCCATCAGGTGTGGTCTTGATACGACCGACTCGCTGGGCAGAGCGATGTCCACGACGGTGGCGATTCGTCGCCACGCCTGGCTGAGATCCGCAAACTTTTCGGCAGATGTCCAAAATACTTTGATGGACATGCCGTTCGATGGCAGTCGCCTGTTTGGCGACAAGGCGGACCACGCGCTCGAGCGCTTCAAGGACTCCAGGGTCACGCCCAAGTCCTTGGGTCTCTCGACCCAGCGCCAGCAAACGGGTTTGTTTCGCTCCTTTCGTGGCCACGGAAGGGGCGGTCCCACACGTGCTGCCAGCCACGCACCGCAGAACACTTCTCAACGCGGTGGCGGCCGTGGATTCCGCCGTGGAGGCGGTCGGGGACAACGGCGAGGTCAGACCACACCTCCCCCCGCAGCATCAGCCTCCAAATCCCCCCAGTCCGTGCTTTCAGGCCTATGTGACGCCAGTGGGTGGCAGGGTTCGCCATCACCACTCCCGCTGGTGCTCTATCAAATCGGACAGGTGGGTGCTGCAGCTCGTCCGAAGGGGCTACTCCCTCCCCTTCGAGACCTCTCCTCCAGCCATGCCACCGCAGAACCACCGTGTGTCGGGGGACCACTTGACACTTCTGCAGGAGGAAGTTACGGCCCTCTTGGCCAAGGGGGCCATCGAGCGCGTTCCTGGGCCAGAAGTAGGGCGTGGTTGCTATTCCCACTACTTTCTGGTACCTAAGAAGGACAAGGGGGGCCTACGTCCTATCTTGGATCTACGGAACGTCAACGGCTTCCTCCGGAAGGAGAAGTTCAAGATGTTGACTTGGCTGCTCTAGACCCGCAAGACTGGATGGTGGCGTTGGACTTGCAGGATGCGTATTTTCACATCCCCGTCCTGCCGGCCCACCGGCGTTACCTGCGGTTCACGGTAGGCCACGAGCACTTTCAGTTTATCGTGCTCCCATTCGGCCTTACCAGCGCCCCACGGGTGTTCACGAAAGTGATGGCGGTGGTCGCAGCTCATCTGCGCCAGTTAGGGGTTTCAGTCTTCCCCTACCTCGACGACTGGTTGTTGAAGGCGGGCTCGCCCCAGACAGTCGTCCACCACCTTCAGATGACGGCAGACCTCCTGCACGAGCTGGGGTTTTCCATCAATGTGCCGAAATCATACCTGTGTCCCTCTCAAAAGCTCCTTTTCATCGGAGCGGTTCTCGACTTGGCGCAGTTTCGGGTTTATCCTCCGGAACGGCGGATCCGGGATATACAGGCTTTGATTCCCATCTTTCAGCCGTTATCCCGGGTTTCGGTCAGGTTGACGCTGCGGCTGCTGGGGCTGATGGCTTCCTGCATCCTTCTGGTGCATCACGCCCGGTGGCGGATGTGGGCTCTGCAGTGGGACCTGAAGTTTCAGTGGGCCCAGCATCAAGGCAACCTATCCGACCATGTCCTGATCTCGGAGGGCACTGCGAGCCAGTTGCAGTGGTGGCTTACGGACCGGGATTGGGTCAGAGGCAGATCCCTCTCCCTTCCCCAACCGGAGCACGTAGTTGTGACGGACGCGTCCCTCCAGGGCTGGGGAGGCCACTTGGGAGAGGCAGAGATCAGTGGGATCTGGTCTTCGGCGGAGTCCCGGCTCCACATCAACATGTTGGAGCTGCGGGCGATTCGCCTAGCACTGAAGGCATTCCTCCCCTTTGTCAACGGGAGTGTAGTGCAGGTGTTCACGGACAACACCACCGCCATGTGGTACTGCAACAAGCAGGGCGGAGTGGGGTCGTGGACCCTTTGCCAGGAGGCTCTGCGTCTCTGGCAATGGCTGGAACGTCAGGGCGTGACTCTGACGGTTCAACACCTGGCAGGTTCTCTGAACGCCAGGGCGGACGAACTCAGCCGTCGGTGCTCGGTGGATCACGAATGGCGTCTGAACTCGGACGTGGCGAAAGGCCTCTTTCTGCAATGGGGAGAGCCTTGGTTAGATCTATTCGCCACAGAAGAGAACGCGCAATGTCATCAGTTCTGCGGGTTGGAGTTTCCAAGACGCACTCGCACGGCAACGCCTTTCGGCGCGAGTGGAGCTGCGGTCTGTTGTACGCCTTTCCGCCTATACCACTTCTGTCCAGAGTGCTGAAGAAGATCAGGCGCGACCGGGCCCAAGTTATCCTTGTGGCTCCGGACTGGGCTCGAAGGTACTGGTATCCCGAGCTACTCAGCATGTCAGTCGGTCCCTCGATCCGCCTGCCCCTTCGGGAGGACCTTCTGTCGCAGCAGCAGGGGACGGTCCTCCACCCGAACCTGTCCAGTCTCCACCTCCATGCGTGGAGATTGAGCGGCGACAGTTGAGGCCATTTGACTTGCCTCCTGAGGTTTGTGATGTGATTCTGGCAGCCAGGCGTCCCTCCACAAAGTCGGTATACGCCTGCCGGTGGAACAGATTTGTGGCATGGTGCACAGCAAAGGCTGTGGACCCTCTCTCTGCCCCTCTTTCCGAGGTTCTCCTCTTTCTTCTCTCTCTTGCCCAGCAGGGCTCTGCTCTGGGCACTATCAAGGGCTACCTTTCTGCCCTTTCGGCCTTTCTAAGGCTGCCTGATCAACCTTCTTTGTTTAAGTCCCCTATTGTAACGAGATTCTTGAAAGGCATCACGCACATGTATCCACCTGTTCCGTTCGTGATGCCTCAGTGGGACTTGAACCTGGTTCTGACCTTCTTGATGTGCGCTCCCTTTGAGCCACTTCATTCCTGTCCTCTCCGTCTCCTGACTTTAAAGACGGCCTTCCTGGTTGCCATCACCTCTGCCAGGAGAGTGAGTGAGCTCCAGGCTTTCTGTCAAACCTCCTTTCATGTCCATTCATCCAGACAAGGTGGTTCTGAGAACTAGGCCTTCTTTCCTGCCCAAAGTAGTCTCTGCTTTTCACATCGGGCAGTCCATCACCTTGCCCTCCTTCTTCCCGCCTCCGCATCCTTCAAAGGATGAAGAGCGGCTCCATCGTCTGGACCCAAAACGTGCGCTTTCATTTTATATGGATCGCACACGGCAGTTCCGGGTGGATGACCAACTGTTTGTTGGCTACGTGGGTGCGAAGAAGGGACGGGCGGTACATAAACGGACCATCTCTCGGTGGGTCGTTCTGTGCATCAAAGCGTGCTACTCTTTGGCTCGGAAGGAGCCTCCTGTTGGGCTGAGGGCCCATTCCACTCGGGCCACGGCGGCTACTACTGCCCTGGGCCGGGGAGTCCCTTTGCAGGACATTTGCCAGGCGGCTATGTGGGCCTCGCTGCACACCTTTGCGAGGCACTACTGCCTGGACAGTCAAGTCCGGAGGGATGGCTTCTTTGGCCGTTCGGTCCTCCAGGACTTTCTGGTGTAGGATTGTATTGGTTCGCAGACCCACCACCGGGGTTGGTATTGCTGGGGTATCTATTCTAAAGTAAGGAATCTAATACTAACCTGTTTCTTTCAGATGAACAAGTTACTTACCTTCGGTAACGATATATCTGTAAGAAACAGTAGTTAGTATTAGATTCCTTACCGCCCCGCCCATCCTCCCCGTTCTGCGAACTGATACCTAGGGTTAAGGACATCCCTTTCAGGGCCCTAGTTTTAAATGGCACCAGTGTTGGTTCTCACATGGCTCTGCGTGTTCTGGCGCGGAAAAGCTATGTACAAAGAACTGACGTCAGCGCGCGGAGGCGGCGTCTATATACTCCAGCGACATCATCACGGCGCACGACGCCGACGACGGACGCGGAGCCGCAGGGGACGCCTGCAGACGACGCGCAGGGGTACTGCTACGCAAAAGTTTCCGGATCCAGACTGACGCCTGGGGATATTCTAAGGTAAGGAATCTAATACTAACTACTGTTTCTTACAGATATATCGTTACCGAAGGTAAGTAACTTGTTCTTCGAGGATATTGAAAATCCACTCACATACCAGGAGTGTGAGCTCTGGTTTAAATGCGCCCTAAAACATTTAAATCACATTACCAGGCTTGGTCCACTAGGTAGACCAGGAGCAACATGGCCGGTTTTAGCCAGCTACACACCTCATCCTGACATCAAAGAAATGTCAAATGGTGAGTTACTAACTCAACTAAAAGAGTTAATCAAAATCTATAGACAATTGGTTCAATATGTCATGCGGACTCTCACAGTCCAACCTGCAGTAGTTATTTATACAACATACCTCTCACCAGGGGAATACACAAAAAATTACACCACAGACTTTAAACTCAGTCATAGGTAAATTACCTGCAAAGAGGGAACAAATTCCACTCTGGATAGCTAAAAAAATTACTCAAATGGAATCAGTATTTCCTAATACTACCCCACATGAGAAACACAGAATTGTAACAATCTGTTTACCAATGGGGATCACACCACATCTGGAGGACTGCACCACTTGGGGTACAGTCTTTGCTGCTATCTACACTAAAACACATGGTGTTCCGTCCATGGCGGTAAGATCAGACATCCTGAAACAGATTCAAAACGAATACAGGGCAGAGCCTGCTTTAATTTTTTGTATGAAACTACTGAAAGATTTCAAACAGATCTCAGCAATAATATTAGCTAATATTAAAGGTGAAGCAGCATCAGTGGTGATCCGCCAGAAGTTAAGGGAATGTGATGCAACTGAGCAACCACAGGAACTATCCAGAATAATTGAAAAATCCTATGAAGAATTAGGAAGAGACAGTCTGGGTGGGAAACCAGTTAAACCCCAACTGTCTGAAAGTCCTGAAAAGGTCTTTACTAAAAACACTCCTACAACGTCTAAAAAGAAGTGGGAAAATAACAAACTAACTTCTAAAGAGAAGCGTTCTCATTCCAGAGGTAGGTCTCCTCAAAAGGAGCCCTCTGACAGGAGTTACAACCTTAGGAAAGGGATAATTTGAGAAAACCTGATAGATATCAAGATACTGATACACGTTCCTCTTGTACCTTTCAGTCCAAAGATGATCAATACGTTCAGAAAAGCAAGAAACCTCAATTCACCAAAAAGAAGGTAGCAGGCCTAAAAAATCAGACATGCCGAGGATCTTGAGGACACAACTCAAGAACGGAGAATGGGCTCAGACAATGTTGGACAGCGCAGCAGAAGTCACAATAGCTCACCTGAACCTGAAGAGTCTTCTGGAGTCAGTAGACTTGAATGAATTCATTCAAGTTGAAACTGCAGATACCAGGGTTAGTTCTCCGCATAAGTTATATGAAATAACACTCCGGATGGAGGGAGACATACCAAGAAAAGTGAGAGCACTCTTTTGGGAGCGACTTTCCAAGGGTTAAGACATTATTCTAGCTGAACAAGTCTGGCCACCAGAATTTGCCACATGGCGAAGACATCATTATGCCAGCCTTCGCTAATCATATTCCAATTCATTTAAAATGTACTTATGCCAGGAAATGGGCAGTAGCCCAGGTTCCTGCATTATACAACAATCATGTAGGATGGTAAGAGGATTCTCCTCACCATAAAATCCAGTTAAAAAATCAACAAACTGCACAAAGGCTGTACCCGGTTAAGCAAGAAGCTAAAAAACAGGTCAGAGAGATATTAGATCAACTTGAATACTAAGGGGTGATTGAAACATGCACCTCATCAATGAACAATCCTTTGTTTCCTGTCTCCAAACCAGACAATACATATCGTCTAGTATTGGATTACAGACATCTAAATTCTTGTTGCAAAACATTTGCAGTGAAAAATGCACACAGTATGGCACTAATGAATAACATTGTGCGTAAAAAATATAAAACCACATTAGATATTTCGAATGGTTTCTTCTGTCAAAACATTGCACCAGAAAGTAGGTATTTGACCGCTTTCTCAATTATGGGGACACAGCGTCATTTCTGTCATCTCCCTCAGGATTCAAGAATAGTCCTGGGTTATTTTCAGCAAGGGTAAAAGAGTTACTACAAACTTATGATGATGAGGCATTGTCATATGTAGATGACATCTATCTGACAAACGATGACTTGGACAGGCCCTTGAACAGGGTGAACACCATTATACAAGGCTTCGCCTCTGAAGGGGACAAATTCAATTTTAAGAAATGAAGAATTGCCCATCTCAACGTCCTTTTCCTAGGATATGAATTATCAAGTGAAGGCAAAAGCCTGGCAGCCAACTTTTTAGAAAAGTGTGCGCTGCTCTAACCTCCAAAAATGCTGAAAAACTTAGTCGATTCTAGGTTTCCTGAACTTCGAAGAACGTACATTCTAAATTACGAAGAAAGGGTTAAACCTCTCTACGAATTAATAAAACCTGATTTTAAAACAGTAAATTGGACACGAAAACACACAGAAATTTTGTGTTCACTACAAAAAGACATGTTAAGAACTACACATTTGCAAACACGCGTAAACATAAGCAACCTAGTGATCCGAATCATTCCAGGTCAATGTGGATTCACCTACTTAACTTTTAATGAAGGTAAAAAAGCACCCATAGCTTACAAATCACACGTGTACACGCAAGCAGAAATGAAATTCACTTCCACAGAAAAAATTCTGACAGGTGTTTAAACTGCTGTAGAAAAGAAAGAGCCCTCGCATAGGGGAAACACATTATGGTCGTAACTCATGTACCTGCCTTAGAAGCAATGACAAAAGCGAGCATTCCAAATGCTAAAGCTTTACATCCAAGATGGATACAATGGGTTAATTCTCTTATTGCAACAGATGTTGAATACGTTTTTGATCCTTATTTGAAAACACAAGCATTTCTACAATACGAACAAGAATGTCCTCTGCCTACTGTAAAACTACCTCTAGACCAGTATGAAGGAGTAGTTTCTGTCCTGTAACTCCAGTTCTGTAGTAGGGGTATCTCTGTTATAGTCATAATCTAGTGAATAGTCCCGCCCATGTGCGTGGACCACGGAGCAATCAAAAATAATCTCTTAAGGTGTTGAAAAATGCAGAACTGCACAGACACTTAAGAGAGAATTTAAAGACAGATAATGCAGCCTATATCCACAGGCTACACTGTCCAGTACTTCAACTAGAAATTCCACCAAAAATCCACAAACAGCAAAGCCTGTCCAGATTTCCCTTGCTTTAACAGCAAAAAACCCTCTGGAATGATAGAGAGGAAGACATGGACAGACAAGCCCCATAGGCTGCCATTATGTGGCTCAGAACAGGATACTGTGCCTTTAAGAGAACCTTCCAGAACTTCACAGTATCCCAGAATGCACTGCAGTTCCCTTTTACTTTCAGTTCTTTTTGAAGGCATAACACGCCAGACCTGTAGCATTCCTTACATGAATATCTCTCTCCACCGGGGAGGAGGGCGGGCACTTATGACTATAACAGAGATACCCCTACTACAGAACTGGAGTTACAGGACAGAAACTACTCCTTCTGTAGTAGGGGATCTCTGTGTATAGTCATAATCTAGTGAATAGAATGGCAAGCCCATCCCCACACCAAAGCGGCGGTGGAGAAAAGAGAAAATAACACCACTACTGTGCGAACAGATTTCGCAGCGAAGCCTGCCCAACCTGAGCGTCTGCCCTGGCATCAGAGTCCAGGCAGTAATGCTTAGCAAAGGTATGGACCGACTTCCAAGTGGCCGCCTTGCAGATTTCTGCAATTGGAACATTACGGAGCAAAGCACTCGTGGCAGCTTTGCCCCTGGTGGAATGAGCCTTAGGTTTATCCCCTAAGGTCTTACCAGCTTTTTGGTAACACAACTGTATACAGGACACAATCCACCTAGAAATGGACTGTTTAGAGGTAGCAAGACCCGTCCTGACTGATCCATAATTTTTTAATTTTTTTTTTAAACCTTTATTATCACGTCACATAAATACAAGCATGGGCCTACAACCATCCCGGCCGGCCGCTAATCACTTCGTAAGGTAAGCAAAGCAGTATAAAAAGAAACGGCGGTCCAAAAGCCGGGGTCAGGTAAGTATCCAGGATACGACTCGTATTTAAGCGTACAGCGTAATAAGCAGGATGTAAGAAGGTTAATTTTACAATGAAGAAGAATAAAACAGAAAAAATATCAGAAGAAGTGCCAGACGGTCACACATGATCCTACAATAGCAACAGGAAACAGAATTCCGCAATGAGGGCGAATACACTTGAGGACACGGGGGCAAAGTATACGAGTCAGGATAAATGTAAACAACACATACACGTCATGTCGAATCAGCACCCCAGCCCTTAAAAACAAAACAGATTGTAGGAAACATGAAGACGACGACACCCAGAAAAAGAAAAGTACGCATGGCGGAACTCCGTATATGGCAGTACCGATACTGGAAACATCCCCCAGGCAGAACACAGTCTCACCAGCCAGGAGGAGAAGGACACACAATCCGACAATTGTTGAAACGCCGCCGGGGCAACCCAAACTGTGGATCGATGTTGTGTCTTCCGCCGCCGTACAGTCAAGGGCCCCGACGAGTCACTCCCAAACACAGCAGAGCAATCCAAAGCGATGTCACGGACCGGGGCTATCGGCGTCTCCACAAACGTAGGCGCAGCTGGAACGACCATCACTGACGCAAGGCGGGCCCAATGGCGCTTCCTTGTGATTCATCCCCACCCATGTGGAGCGGTGGGACAACAATGGCGGCCATCCTCCTTCCCAGATCCCGGGCGTCCCGGATCAGGGTCTTATGCAGAGTTGTTAACACAGCCAACACATCTCTGGGCGTGGGCTCTCTCTTGTGTCGCCAGACCCCAGGACTCTCTCGCATAGCGGCTTCTCTGCCCGGGTGAGGTGTGCGTACGAGGGCGCTCTCCGCCATCTTAGCTGCTCCGGCCTCGTCCTTCTCCACCTCACCTCAGGACCGGATCTCATATCAGGGAGGAACAGGATTCACAGCAGGAATCTCACAAGCCAAGGCAGGTTTCGCAGCGGAGAGTCACCAAAAGGCTAAAAACTCCGCCGTACCCTGGGGGCAGCACGCTGACTCCGGGCAAAGTCGGTAATGGGCCCGGATACAACACCGGAATGGGGGGCTAAGAATCATGGACCACCCTCGACCCAGCTGCATCACACTCCCCACACTGATCCATAATTGATAAACAATTGGTCTGACCTTCGAATATCCTTGGTTTTATCCAGAAAAAATTTCAACACCCTCCTGTCATCCAGGGAATGCAGGGACCTTTCCGCTGGAGAGGAAGGATTCTGAAAAAACGTAGGTAAAGTTATGGTCTGGTTAACATGTAAGTCAGATATAACTTTAGGAAGAAATTTAGGGTGAGTACGCATAACAACCTTAGCAGCATGAAATACAGTATAAGGCTCTTGGCAACACAACGCCTGAATTTCACTCACCCTGCGGGCCGATGTAATGGCCACGAGGAACGCCGCCTTCCAGGACAGGTGCTGCAACGAAGCCTTATGAATAGGTTCAAAAGGCTCCTTCATCAATCTGGACCGCACCACATTCAATTCCCATGAAGGCGAAGGAAGCCGGACAGGAGGGAACACTTTCTTCAAGCCTTCCAAAAAATCTTTGATCACAGGGATCTGAAAGAAGGAAGTCTGTGAAGGGCATTTCCTGTAGGCAGTCAATGCAGCCAGATGAACCTTAATGGAATGGACATTAAGGCCAGACTGCGCCAGATGTAGAAGATATGGAAGGATGACATCTTCCTTACATGTCGTCAGGTCATAGTTCTTGGACTTGCACCAGATGCAAAACCTCTTCCACTTGTAAGCATAAGAAGTCCTAGTGGAAGGTCGCTTAGCCTCCTTCAGTATGTCCATGCAATCTTCTGGTAGATTCAGATGGCCATATTGCACTATCTCAGGAGCCATGCCGCCAAACTGAAAGACCAGAGGTTGGGGTGCAATATCTGCCCCCCGAACTTCGTGAGAAGGTCCGGCCTACACGGCAGCCGTATGTGAGGAAGGAGAGACCGGTGAAGCAGGTCCGTGAACCACCACTGTCTGGGCCATTCCGGGGCAATCAGGATCATCCGCGCCCTGGACTGGGACAGCTTGATGAGCACCGCCGGAATCAGGGGAATGGGTGGAAAAGCGTACAGAAAGCTGTTCGACCAGTTGATCCATATCGCATTCCCCAGCGTCCCCGGCTGGTAGTACCTGGAGGCTAAGTCTCGGCATTTGCTGTTTTCGGCAGTGGCGAACAGATCTACGTCTGGAGTCCCCCACCTTGCGAAGACTTCTCCTAGTACTTCGTCGTTTATGACCCATTCGTGGTTTTCCTGAATCAGTCTGCTTAGTGCGTCTGCCTGAACATTCTGCACACCTGGTAGATGGGTAGCCGTTATCGTCAGTCCTCTGGCTAGAAGCCAGTGCCAGTTCGCCTGCGCCTCCTGCGACAGAGTGCGTGATCTCGACCCCCCCCTGCTTGTTGAGGTAATACATCGTGGTCGTATTGTCCGTCTGAACAAGCAAAGAGTTGGTCCGGAAGGACGGATGAAAGGCCTTCAGTGCCAAGTGAACAGCTCTGAGTTCCAGGAAATTGATGTGGTACGTGGACTCCGTCGGGGACCACGTCCCTTAAATCTGTAGGTCTCCGGAGTGCGCCCCCCAGCCGTGGAGAGACGCATCCGTCACTATAGTCTGCGTGGGAATGTCCTTGTGGAAGGGAACCCCTCTGAGGAGATTCTCTGCTGAACACCACCACTTCAGAGACTGAAGAGCATGCAGAGACAGTCGTATGTTGTCGTCCCAAGATCCCACTGATCCTCCAAGCACTCCTGCAATGGTCTCATGTGCAGCCGTGCGTGTGGCGTGAGGAAGATACAAGAGGCCATTGACCCCAGTAGAGAAGACACCGCCCTCACTGTTGTAGATGGAGCGGTCATAAGAGCCTGAGCCTTCCGAAGGAGTGATAATCGTCTCTCCTCCGAAGGAGACACGCTTGCTGACAGCGTATTAATGGAGGCTCCCAAGTACTGTATGCACTGGACCGGAGTAGGGACAGACTTGGACATGTTGATGTGCAACTCCAGCTTGTTCAAGAGAACGCACGTCTTCCGGAAGTGCGCTTGAGCTTCCGAGAAGGCGGAGGCCTTGATCAACCAATCGTCCAGGTACGTGTAGACAAACACCTTGTTCTTCCTTAGTGTGCGGCTACCACTGCCATGCACTTCGAGAATGTTCTGGGCGCAGACTTCAGCCCGAATGGCAGTACTGTGTACTGATAATGATTGGCGCCGACTTGGAATCGCAGGAACTTCCTGTGTTTGTGTGCAATGGGCACATGGAAGTACGCATCCTGTAGGTCTATAGCACACAGCCAGTCTCCCTATTGCAGCTGAGGATAAATCTGATGCAACGACAGCATGCAAAACTTCTCTCTGCGAATCCACTTGTTTGCTTGTCGCAAATGCAGAATGGGCCTGAACTCGTTCTTGTCCTTCTTGCGAACCAGGAAGAACCGGGAACACAGACTTCTTCCTCTTTGAGACAGAGGTACATCTTCTATCGCCCTCTTCCTTAACAGGATATCTGCCTCGGCCTGGAGCTCGCGCAGTTGAAACTGCGAGCTGACCAGTGGAATTGATGGAGGCGGGCTGGTGAATCGAAGACTGTATCCATTGCAAACAATATTCAGCACCCACTTGTCCTGAGTAATTTTTCTCCACTCTGCCAGAAAATATTGAACGCTTCCCCCCACCGGAGCGGGTAACGGATGTAGGGGAAGTAACCGCTCAGGGTCCAGACCCCGCCGCGCCCTTTTTCGCTGTAGAGGACTGCTGACCTCCTCTACCCTTCTGGCGCTTCTGGAAGGGCCTCCGGAACTGCTGCTGTTGGTGCTGCTGCTGTCCCGAAGCCTGTCTTCGCCCTCTGCCCTGTGCCCCGAACCGTCTCTGGAACGGGCGGTAGGCTTTCTTTTCTTTGGGCTTCTCCAAGCCCACAGCCGTCAGAGTCTCGGCCTCCGCTTTCATGCGGGCCATCTCATCGTCTGCATGCTTGCCGAACAGGGTTTCCCCCGAGAAGGGCAGCTTGGCCACTCGCTGCTGGGCCTCCGGCTTGAGTGACGTGAGCCTGAGCCAAGCATGGCGTCGCTGGTTGATCCCATGACAATACCCATGGGCCGCCAAAAGAGAGACATCAGCGGCCGCGCTGATGACCTGGTTCGAAACCAGCATCCCTTCCTTCTGGATCTCCAGGAAATCCTCCCTCTTATCTCGTGGCAGGAGTTCCATGAACTGCTGGAGGGATTCCCACAGGGCACGATCATGCCGCCCCAGCAAAGCTGCATCGCTAGAGGCCTTCATGGCCGAAGATGCCGTCCCACAGGCCTTCCTGCCAGCTGAGTCGATCCATCGGCTCTCCTTATCAGGAGGCACGGTAGAAGACAGAGAGGTAGAGTGTTGTTTCCTGGCTGCCGTCACTATAACGGAGTCCGGAATCGGGTATATCCGCAGAAAAGCCGGGTCGGAATGCGGGGCCCTGTACTTCTTAAGAAGCCGGGATGGAGCGGCTTTCGTCATTGCAGGCGTGAGGAACAGCTCCTCCGCAGGCTCTACCAATCCTGGTACAAGCGGTAGTAAAGGGCGAGACAAATGCTTCTTATGCAGCGTCTCAAATATCACGGACGACGTAGGTGTTGGAGCCGTCACCGTGATTCCCAGTTTTGCTGCACCCCTCAGGAGGACATCCTGGAACATGCTGATGTCGTCCACAGGAGACACTCTCGTCCCCGGGGAGTCCGACAAAGTCGGTGTAGGAGAGTGGGGTCTGCAATCCTATGGTCACCCCAGATTTTTGCTTTTTGCTTCACTGGTTTACGACTTTCCCTGGCTGTGGGCCTGCTAATCAGACCCACAGCCTAGCTGTTCTCTCTCTAAATTGACATCCACGTACTTTAGGTGCATTTACCAATTGGTACTGGGCCACCTTATCAGTCCCTGTACAGTGTACCTTAGGTACCCAGGGCATAGGTGTACCCAGGGCCTACCAGGGACTGAAGCATGTATTATGCCACCCCTGGCTGGCCATCTAAAACTGACACAACTGGCTTCTAAGACAGCTGGGGCAAGGTGGTGTAATCACCCTTTGCTGTAGATATAGTTACCTATATCTAACCCCAAAATGGACACATATATTCTTATCAGTCACTCCTATGGCAGGCCTTATCAATCCTGAAGGCAGAGTGCTTGGAATTGTGTGAGATGGTGCTCTGGCATGAGCTGAGCCCGTCTGCAGCTTGCGGAACCAAGTCCTAATAGCTGTTCCATGATAACGCTATACCATATACTCTTAAGTGCATTATGATCCTCGCGGTTGAATGCTAACTCTGGTATAACATTATCAAAACATGTCGAGTAAGGTGTCATACGAATTGGAATACTACCCCCTCGCAAATTCTGGCGACGGGGGTAGCATTCCACCCTTCTAGAGGGACACAACATGTATGTAACTGTGAACTCCGGTTAAAGTTAACTCGAGCCTTGGCATCACAAAATGGATGCTGCCACCACAGACACAAGTCTGACCTCCTGCTGCTGGGAGTCCTTCCAGCGAGGGAGGCTTGGACAAAGGGTTTCCTGCCTTGGGAGGTGCTAGCACCACCCCAGACAGGATTATGTGTATTGGGTAGGACAGGCCTGAAAGGAATGAGATATGCCTGGGGCACACAAGGTGCCCTGTGCATACACTGGTTCAAACCAGTCGCTGGGGCATCCCTGCCCCAGCTCTGGCGCGAAACCGGACAAAGGATAGGGGGTGTAACCACCCCCCTTCCTTGTCCCACCCATAGGAGGGACCTAGTCGTAGTACAGCCCCCTTTAGCAGGATAAAGGTAGGAGCTGGTCTCATTCCAGATTAGATTAATCCTGACTTGAAACTTTACAAGAAGAAACTCTGGACTTCGACTTTCTACAACAGAAGACTGAAGAAATCTCCCTTGTGGGCAAGGAGTGTCCACCCTGCAACTGCAGGCACCATCAAGCGTCCAGCGGCTTCACTTTGTCGTCTTCCCTCGAGGATCCAGACTTCAGAGCCCGACAAGACCTTGATTCCCAGACCTCTCCGACCTCAACTCACATCTGCAGCACAGCTGAGATCCGTGGGTGCGACGAGACACGTGGGACCGGCCATCTTGGAGAAACTGCACTTCGCTTCCAGCACGACTCCCGAGGTAAACTCGACCAAGTGCTTTGGGGATTGAGAAGCCCCAGCCCCGAGTAGCCCCTGCACCGAAGATCAGCCCTCCAGCTTCCACGAGATCTGCGTGGGGCACTTCTGCTTGTTTGCTGCTCGACGCGTTGTCTGGTCACTTGCCGGCTGGCTAGTGACCTCCTAGACGACAAACTTTGAAAACTACACTACTGGTCTAGTTGCTCCAGACTGGCCCTTGCTCCCTTCCAAAAGAGGAGCACCCCGGACTCTCCTAGTCCGCACCAGATGCCTTTTTCACTCACCGCGTGGGTTGCCTTTGCCAAGGCCTGTTGACTCCAAATCCGGATCCGACACCTCCGACAGCGAGAGCCTGCGTGGGACAGCTCGTGCCTCCATCCTGGTCGTCGAAGACGCCTCCTGGTCCACGTGGCTGCAGAATCAAGCATCCACTCTTCACCTGATCGCGACGACGACATCTGGTTCCTTCCTAGTTCCACTCCAGTCACTGGCTAGTGACTTTGAACATTGTCCCCTCTGCTTTCAGGTCTTCAGCATCTCTGATCCACCCTTGGATCACACCGGACATCTTCCTCCTGGTCGCCTGCAGCATCTTTTCTTTCAGGCTCCATAGACTTCAACGCAGAAACCCGACACGACTTCGCACCTATGCACCCGCAGCCCGTGGGTGAGGTAACGAGAGCATTTCGGTGCTCAAGGGTAGTTTGACTCTCCTAGTGTCTAGATTCACAGTCGTTTTAGTTCTAACCAGTCAGGATTGTCCGTACTCACCTTCTTCTTGAACTGTACTGTCCATAGACGTTGTTACGCATCCCGCGTGTGAGTTCACACTCTGCACCCGCGTCCCGTGGGCCTCCTATTACTTACCTAAAGTTAGGATAGCGTAGTCCCAGTGGTCCTACAGCCTCTGGACAGCTCCATTCCTTCTATCGATTTCCTTAACCCATTTACTTAGTATATGGTTAGCCGTGCCCCTAGGGCACCATTGTAATTTTGTGCAACTTATCGTATTTTTCCTAAGAGATTGTCATGTGCGTAGCCCTCTGACCTCATAAAGAGTTCAGAGGTGTTTGTTATTAATAAATATATTGTTTATTAACATAACAACCTGTGTGGTGTCCTTTCATCTGGTATTCAAGGGGTTATATTGTGGTAAAACAGCTGGCTTCACATGCCAAAAGAGTTTAGCCTAAGACTGCTTTGTCCATGCTACCATTAGGATAGCTGGTCTATAAGGTTGACTTACAACCAATCACCATAAGGGTTGTTTGGACTGATACAAGGTGATCACTAGAACTAGTGAGCATCATATATCAGGCCAACTTCTCACATCGGTGTGCAGCGGTTGGGATTTGAGCTTGCGGTTGTTTTTACCAAATATAATCTTGAAATATCATTTGAAAGATCACATAAGGTACCATAGGTACATATAACAAGCTTAGAAATACTCTGAGTTCTACTGAACCAGCTGTTGTAGTAGAAAGGTCCTAGCACAAACTGACTACAACTCTTAGCAAGGGATCAGTAGGAAAACCCATAGTGTAGGTAGGTGCAACACTTACACCTCACTAGAAAGCATGTCTACCCATGGAGAGACTTCAGAGACTCCCCTAGTGGTTAGTGACCCCTCCACAGGTCCTTTCCAGATATGCAGCTCTCAGTTTCCAGGAGATGAGACAATTGTGTACCTCCAGGAAATTGAAACAGGGTTCCAACCCTACCACTACTTTTCTGTTAGGTCTCTTAGAGACATATGATGCTAGAAAGGCCTCTAACCCAGGCCCCTCTAATCCAGATGGGAGCATGCCCCCCTTAGAAGGTGATCCTAACTCCAACACCCCTGAAACAGAGGATGTAGCTGAGGAGGAAGAGGAAGAGTCCTCTGGGGATGAGGCAGACAAAGGTCCAGTGGTAGTCAGCAGACTCACAAGGGCCAACTTAAGCCTACATGAAGGTGGTACTGGGGGAGCCCCAAGACCATCCTCAAGCAGGCCTAACATTGGGAATAGACGAGTTAGATCTCACTCTAGAGGCTCTAACAGATCTATTCACACCCATGTGTCTCAGGCATCTTCTCAGAGAGGGATGACATCCCCTCAGAGAAGAGAGCATGAAGCAAAGATGAGGGAAGTGAATCGGAGGATTGAAAGGGAAGAACTTGCCCTTGCCAAGGAGAAACTTGCCTTTGCCAGAGAGCAACAGTTGAGTGGGGTAGTCCCCACTGGTGGCAGCAATATCCCTAAGGATAAAGACAGGAGTTTTGATAATAGACACCTGAGTAAAATAGTGCCCTCCTATAAGACAGGAGATGATTTCC
The DNA here is from genome assembly GCF_964261635.1 of Lissotriton helveticus. Classification (NCBI taxonomy): domain Eukaryota; kingdom Metazoa; phylum Chordata; class Amphibia; order Caudata; family Salamandridae; genus Lissotriton; species Lissotriton helveticus. Next base: position 356,779,233 of record NC_136059.1, on the reverse strand, counting down.
ACAAGTGGATAACTGCTCTGGAGAGAGCCTGCAAAGTACAGCAGGTACCCCAGAGTCAGTGGGCAGCTATATTGTGGCTCTCCTTTGAAGGCAAAGGTAGAGATAAGCTCCTCACTGTTAGAGATGAGGATGCTAATGATTACCAAGTCTTGAAAACTGCACTGGTTGATGGGTTTGGCTTAACAACTGAACAGTACAGGTTGATGTTCAGAGACACCCAGAAAACTCAGGCTCAAGATTGGACTGACTTTGTTGATTGTGCCACTAAGGCTTTGGAAGGCTGGTTACTGGGTAGTAAAGTTACTGATTACACAGGATTGTATAATCTAATTATGAGAGAGCAAATCTTAAATAATTGTCAGAACCAGTTGTTGCATCAGCACCTGATTGACTCAGATCTGACCTCTCCCCAAGAATTGGGAAAGAAGGCAGACAGATGGGTCAGAACCAGGGTCAAGCAGCAGAACCAGAACCAGGGTGGTGGCCAGAAGAAAGCAGACCAGAAGGGTAATAATGAGAATAAGCAAAATGACCAGAAGTCTTCAACAGGGCCCCAACAATCTAAAGAGGGTGGGTCCCAGAATTCCCAAAAGAAGAAGAATGATGGTCCTAAGAAACCATGGTGCCAATACTGTAAAAGTAAAACTCACTGGTTTAGTGAGTGCACCAAGAAAGGCCAAACTCCTACCACTACTGTCCCTAGGACACCTGCACCCCCTAGTACAGTTAGTAGTGGTAGTGTACCTCCCAAGGCTATAGTTGGGTTAACCCTGGGAACTGAGGTGGGTTCTGACTTAGTCAGAATGCCTACTCAGGCAGTTCTTGTTTGTACTGGGGACATGGATATGACCCCTACTGTAAGTCCTAGTACTCTGGGCAAATACAGGCAAACGCATTTAATCAATGGAAAAATGGCTCAGGCCTACAGGGACACATGTGCCAGTGTCACTAGGGGGACACCAACATTTGTAGACCCTGACCAGATCATGCTAGGTTCAGATTACCTAGTGACCAATGCTAGCAATGTCACTACCAATCACAGTATGGCAGTTGTTAATTTCTCCTGGGGAGGGGTAATTGGCCTCAAAAGGGTTGTAGTTAGTTCAGACCTCCCAGTAGATTGTCTTTTGGGCAATGATTTGGAATCCTCACTGTGGTCAGATGTGGAGTACAGGACTCATGTAGAAATGCTAGGTCTCTCCTCACATGTCCTTGCTGTGACCAGGTCACAGGCCAAGAAATGCCCAGCTGAACAAGTGCTGGATCCTGGAAGAATAGACCAGACACTAACCAAGAGGAAGAGCAGTAGGGGTAAGGCTGAGCCTTCCCCCCTGCCTCAGGTTGAGGATCAGCCCTCTCAGGAGGCTGACCCAAAGACCCCAGAAGGAACTGTCCTAGAAGAGCTTGAACCTGAACAGGTTGAGTTTCTTGGGACAGGGGGACCTTCCAGGGCAGACTTGCGGCAGGCACAGTTAGACTGTTCCTCCCTTGAACCCCTCAGACAGCAGGCTGCTGCTGAGGCTGCAGGGAATGCTACAGGTGCCCACAAGGTATATTGGGATGATGGACTCCTATACTCTGAGGCAAGAGACCCCCAAACCTGGTGCTACCAGGAGGCTGGTCATCCCCTTGTCTCTTAGATGTTTCCTTCTCACCTTAGCCCATAAGATTGCCCTTGCAGGTCACTTAGGCCAGAACAAGACTTGGGACAGGCTTGCCCCACACTTTCACTGGCCTCATATGTCTGAAGACACTAAAGAGTTTTGTCGCTCATGTGTCACCTGTCAAGCCAGTGGCAAATCAGCTGGCACAACAAAGGCCTCCCTTATACCACTACCTGTGGTGGGGGTACCCTTTGAGAGAGTGGGGATAGACATTGTTGGACCAATGGACCCCCCAACAGCATCTGGGCACAGATTTATACTGGTGGTAGTGGATCATGCCACCAGGGATCCAGAAGCTATTCCCCTTAGGACCACTAGAAGCTCCTGTTGTGGCCAGGGCCCTACTTGGAGTTTTCTCCAGAGTGGGGTTTCCTAAGGAGGTTGTCTCTGACAGAGGTGCAAACTTCATGTCAGGATACTTGACTGCAATGTGGAAGGAGTGTGGTGTAAATTACAAATTTACCACACCCTATCACCCACAGTGCAATGGGCTTGTTGAGAGATTCAACAAGACCCTAAAAGGGATGATAAAAGGGTTACCTGAAAAACTTAGGCGAAGATGGGACATCCTTTTACCCTGCCTCCTGTTTGCTTACAGAGAGGTCCCACAGAAGGGGGTTGGCTACAGCCCTTTTGAGCTTCTGTTTGGGCATCCTGTAAGAGGACCCCTGTGTCTTGTAAAGGAAGGATGGGAGTTACCTCTCAAAAAGCCTAAACTTGACATAGTGGACTATGTACTTGGTCTCCGCTCCAGGATGGCAGAGTACATGGAGAAGGCATCCAAAAACCTTGAGGCCAGCCAAGAACTTCAAAAAGCTTGGCATGACCAAAAGGATGTCCTAACTGTGTATCATGCAGGACAGAAGGTGTGGGTGTTGGAGCCAGTGGCCCCAGCAGCTCTCCAAGACAGATGGCCTGGTCCCCATACCATTATTGAGCAAAAGGGAGAGGTCACCTACCTGGTGGACCTTGGAACTTCCAGGAGCCCCCACAGGGTGCTTCATGTTAACAAGCTTAAGGCATTTGTCGACAGGGAGAACATGGGCTTGCTCATGGCAACAGATGAGGGACAGGAGGAAGAGAGTGACCCTCTCCCAGACCTGCTCACTCAGAACCCTGATGATGGGTCAGTTGATGGTGTAGCCTCTCTGAGCATCAATTAGAGGATTGCAAACAAGTTCTTCAATCCTTTAGACAAATGTTCTCACTGACACCCAGTCAGACGAAATGGTGCACCCATGAGGTGGACACTGGTGACAGTCTGCCTGTCAAGAGTAAAATCTACAGGCAACCTGACCACGTCAGGGACTGCATAAAGAAAGAAGTTCAAAAGATGTTGGAGTTGGGAGTCATTGAACCCTCAGAGAGCCCTTGGGCTAGTCCTGTAGTTCTAGTGCCAAAACCTCACACCCAGGATGGTAAGAGAGAGATGAGGTTTTGTGTAGACTACAGGGGTCTCAATGTTGTCACTAAGACAGATGCCCATCCAATACCTAGGGCAGATGAACTCATAGACAAGTTGGCTTCTGCAACTTTCTTGAGTACATTTGACCTAAGAGCTGGTTATTGGCAGATCAGGTTAGCTGAGGATGCCAAGGCCAAAACAGCATTTTCTTCCCCAGGAGGTCATTACCAATTTGTGGTGATGCCTTTTGGTTTGAAAAATGCACCTGCCACTTTACAAAGGTTGGTGAACCAAGTTCTCACTGGGTTGGATGACTTTTGTGCAGCATATCTAGATGATATTGCTGGCTTTAGCTCCACCTGGGAGGATCACCTGATCCACCTGAGGAAAGTGTTGGAGGCCCTGCAAAAGGCAGGCCTCACTATCAAGGCCACCAAGTGCCAGATAGGGCAGAGTCAGGTTGTGTACCTGGGCCACCTTGTAGGTGGAGGCCAGGTTCAACCCTTGGAGAGCAAGATACAGGCCATAAAGGACTGGGCTCCTCCAACCACCCAGACACAGGTCAGAGCTTTCTTAGGCCTGTCTGGTTACTATAGGAAGTTTGTCAAAAATTATGGGTCCATTTTGACACCACTTAATGACTTGACAAGCAAGAAAATGCCAAAGAAAGTTCAGTGGACAGTTAGCTGTCAGAAGGCATTCGATGACCTGAAGCAGGCCAAGTGTACTGCACCTATTCTCAAGAGTCCTGACTACTCCAAAACCTTCATTGTCCAAACAGATGCATCTGAGTTGGGTGTGGGAGCTGTTCTATCTCAACTGAATATTGATGGTCATGACCAGCCCATTGCTTTTATAAGTAGAAGGCTGACCCCTAGAGAGAAACGTTGGTCAGCTATTGAGAGGGAGGCCTTTGCTGTGGTTTGGGCGCTGAAGAAGTTGGGGCCATACTTGTTTGGAACTCACTTCAAGATTCAGCCCGACCATAAGCCCCTCTTATGGCTTAATCAGATGAAGGGTGAAAACCCCAAACTTCTTAGGTGGTCCATTTCCCTACAGGGGATGGACTTTACAGTGGAGCACAGACCAGGGACTGACCATGGCAATGCAGATGGTCTCTCCAGGTATTTCCACTTAGAACAGGAAGGCTCACCTGGTCAAGGTTAGTTTAATGTCCCTAGGTTTGGGGGGCGTTATGTAGGAGAGTGGGGTCTGCAATCCTATGGTAACCCCAGATTTTTGCTTTTTGCTTCACTGGTTTACGACTTTCCCTGGCTGTGGGCCTGCTAATCAGACCCACAGCCTAGCTGTTCTCTCTCTAAATTGACATACATGTACTGCATTTACCATTGGTACTGGGCCACCTTATCAGTCCCTGTACAGTGTACCTTAGGTACCCAGGGCATAGGTGTACCCAGGGCCTACCAGGGGCTGAAGCATGTATTATGCCACCCCTGGCTGGCCATCTAAAACTGACACAACTGGCTGCTAAGACAGCTGGGGCAAGGTGGTGTAATCACCCTTTGCTGTATAGTTACCTATATCTAACCCCAAAATGGACACATATATTCCTATCAGTCACTCCTATGGCAGGCCTTATCAATCCTGAAGGCAGAGTGCTTGGAATTGTGTGAGATGGTGCTCTGGCATGAGCTGAGCCCGCCTGCAGCTTGCGGAACCAAGTCCTAATAGCTGTTCCATGATAACACTATACCATATACTCTTAAGTGCATTATGATCCTCGCGGTTGAATGCTAACTCTGGTATAACATTATCAAAACATGTCGAGTAAGGTGTCATACGAATTGGAATACTACCCCCTCGCCAATTCTGGCGACGGGGGTAGCATTCCACCCTTCTAGAGGGACACGACATGTATGTAACTGTGAACCCCGGTTAAAGTTAACTCGAGCCTTGGCATCACAAAATGGATGCTGCCACCACAGACACAAGTCTGACCTCCTGCTGCTGGGAGTCCTTCCAGCGAGGGAGGCTTGGAGAAAGGGTTTCCTGCCTTGGGAGGTGCTAGCACCACCCCAGACAGGATTTTGTGTATTGGGTAGGACAGGCCTGAAAGGAATGAGACATGCCTGGGGCACACAAGGTGCCCTGTGCATACACCGGTTCAAACCAGTCGCTGGGGCATCCCACCCCCCTTCCTGGTCCCACCCATAGGAGGGACCTAGTCGTAGTACAGCCCCCTTTAGCAGGATAAAGGTAGGAGCTGGTCCCATTCCAGATTAGATTAATCCTGACTTGAAACTTTACAAGATGAAATTCTGGACTTCGACTTTCTACAACAGAAGACTGAAGAAATCTCCCTTGTGGGCAAGGAGTGTCCACCCTGCAACTGCAGCCACCATCAAGCGTCCACTGGCTTCACTTTGTCGTGTTCCCTCGAGGATCCAGACTTCAGAGCCCGACGAGACCCGGATTCCCAGACCTTTCCGACCTCAACTCACATCTGCAGCACAGCTGAGATCCGTGGGTGCGACGAGACACGTGGGACCGGCCATCTTGGAGAAACTGCACTTCGCTTCCAGCACAACTCCCGAGGTAAACTCGACCAAGTGATTTGGGTATTGAGAAGCCCCAGCCCCGAGCAGCCCCTGCACCGAAGATCAGCCCTCCAGCTTCTACGAGATCTGCGTGGGGCCCTTCTGCTTGTTTGCTGCTCGACGCGTTGTCTGGTCACTTGCCGGCTGGCTAGTGACCTCCTAGACGACGAACTTTGAAAACTACACTGCTGGTCTGGTTGCTCCAGACTGGCCCTTGCTCCCTTCCCCAAGAGGAGCACCCCGGACTCTCCTAGTCCGCACCAGACGCCTTTTTCACTCACCGCGTGGGTTGCCTTTGCCAAGGCTTGTTGACTCCAAATCCGGATCCGACACCGCCGACAGCGAGAGCCTGCGGGGGACAGCTCGTGCCTCCATCCTGGTCGTCGAAGACACCTCCTGGTCCACCTGGCTGCAGAGTCAAGCGTCCACTCTTCACCTGATCGCAACGACGACATCTGGTTCCTTCCTGGTTCCACTCCAGTCACTGGCTAGTGACTTTGAACATTGTCCCCTCTGCTTTCAGGTATTCAGCATCTCTGATCCACCCTTGGATCACACCGGACATCTTCCTCCTGGTCGCCTGCAGCATCTTTTCTTTCAGGCTCCATAGACTTCAACGCAGAAACCCGACACGACTTCGCACCTATGCACCCGCAGCATGTGGGTGAGGTAACGAGAGCATTTCGGTGCTCAAGGGTAGTTCTCCTAGTGTCTAGATTCACAGTCGTTTTAGTCCTAACCAGTTAGGATTGTCCGTACTCACCTTTTTCTTGAACTGTACTGTCCATAGACGTTGTTACACAACCCGCGTGTGAGTTCACACTCTGCACCCGCGTCCCGCCTATTACTTACCTAAAGTTAGGATAGCGTAGTCCCAGCGGTCCTATAGCCTCTGGACAGCTCCATTCCTTCTATCAATTTCCTTAACCCATATACTTAGCATATGGTTTGCCGTGCCCCTAGGGCACCATTGTAATTTTGTGCAACTTATCGTATTTTTCCTAAGAGATTGTCATGTGCTTAGGCCTCTGACCTCATAAAGAGTTCAGAGGTGTTTGTTATTAATAAATATATTGTTTATTTTCATAACAACCTGTGTGGTGTCCTTTCATCTGGTATTCAAGGGGTTATATTGTGGTAAAACAGCTGGCTTCACATGCCAAAAGAGTTTAGCCTAAGACTGCTTTGTCCATGCTACCATTAGGATAGCTGGTCTATAAGGTTGACTTACAACCAATCACCATAAGGGTTGTTTGGACTGATACAAGGTGATCACTAGAACTAGTGAGCATCATATATCAGGCCAACTTCTCACAGTCGTGGAGTAGGACCTGGTCCTGGAATAGTCCGTGCAGGACCGTGATCCGTGCCTCCTGTGGCGCCGTCTTGACCTCATGGAGGATCTGTGACGACTGCGCAATCTCCCCCTCCGTCCGGAGCGGGATCGCGACCTCCTTGGCTTCGGTCGCCCTGCCGGTTCGACCAGGGCGGGTGAATTTGGCTTGGCTGGGGCCCTCGGCCGGGGGGTCCCCTTAGGAGGAGTCAGAAATCGTGGTAATGAACCTGTCTTCGGAGGAGGCTTGTCAGCCGGCAGCTGAGGTTGAGGTTGAGGTTGAGGAGGAAGTGGAGGCGGGATGGGAGCCCGCGGAGGAAGTCCTCTCAGTAACGGAGGAGGAGAAGGAGTAACTGTCTTCGGCCTAGCAGGGGTATACACAACATAGTACACCAAGCCCGGTGACCCGCCCTCCTTACTAGGCTGGGACTTTGGAGAGTCTCCCAAAGGCACTTGACGCCTGCCAGACTGACTCCTGGTGCCAGAACTCCTTCTACGCCTTCTCGGCGTCAAAGAACGGCGACCCGACGACGAGCGTCGGCCCCTCGATGTCGAGCTTCTTCTCCTTGACGGCGAGCGCCCTTTCTTCAACGTCCAATGCCTTCGCCTTGACGGCGACCTTCTGCGCCTCGACGGCGACCTTCTACGCCTCGACGGTGACCTCCCGTGCCTCGACAGCGACCTTTGCCTCGGCACCGATCTTGTCCTCGACGACTACCTTCTCCTCTTCGACGACGGCGAACGGCGGTGTCGCCGTGATGGCGAGCGCCGACGCCGGTCCACCTCTCGACGTCGAGTCCTCGACGACAACGCCGACGACGAAATAGTCACCGGAGACCTCGACGGCGGTCTGTTCAGTTCCCTCGACGCTGAGCGTCGACGTCGCTTCGACCCAGAGCCCTGGGGAGACGGGGAACAGACTGCAGTCATCCCTCTCGACGCCGTCGTCGGTGCAATCGACGCAGGCGGAGAATGGGGACGTTTGCTGGTCTTCCTGCCCCTGGGTAGCCCCCCAGAGGCCTCAGCAGGGGCAGAGGAAGCCCCTCCAGACCCACCTTGTGCCTTCAGTCTTCTGTCTTCGAGGCCCTGAAGCCTGATCTTCATCCTATCCCTCAGGGTCCTGCCAGAGAAACCCTGGCAGATGTCACACTCCTCTGGGACATGAGATGAAGGAAGGCAGATGATACACACCTCGTGTGGGTCCGACTTGGCCTTCTTCCTGGAGCACTCAGGGCATTTGTCGAATAATGCAGGCATTTCAACAATCAAAGAGTGCACCAAAAGACAAACAGGAAGAAAAACCACCAAAGTACTTCAGAAAAGTACTCAAATAACTTGAAAAAAGTGAAAAAAATCACCAATAAACTCTTGAAAAGGGAGAGCTCAATGCTCCAGGGTCATGCTTGCAGGAGCCGGAAAAAAGAACTGAAAGTAAAAGGGACCTGCGGTGCATTCTGGGATACTGTGAAGTTCTGGAAGGTTCTCTTAAAGGCACAGTATCCTGTTCTGAGCCACATAATGGCAGCCTATGGGGCTTGTCTGTCCATGTCTTCCTCTCTATCATTCCAGAGGGGTTTTTGCTGTTAAAGCAAGGGAAATCTGGACAGGCTTTGCTGTTTGTGGGTTTTTGGAATAATTTCTAGTTGAAGTACTGGACAGTGTAGCCTGTGGATATAGGCTGGATTATCTGTCTTTAAATTCTCTCTTAAGTGTCTGTGCCGTTCTGCATTTTTCAACACCTTAAGAGATTATTTTTGATTGCTCCGGGGTCCACGCACATGGGCGGGACTATTCACTAGATTGTGACTATACACAGAGATCCCCTACTACAGAATGTATAATTTATACTGACGGATCAGCTCAACCCTCTACAGGGGGTAAACAAGCCCATAGTACGGGGTGAGCGATCGTTAAAGGTAGTTGGCGCAATGGCAAATTCAGACCAATGGTCACTAAAACTCAATCCTTAGGAGATTGTACAGCTCAGCGAGCTGAACTACAAGCATTTAAGATGGCACTTGAGAATATGGACACAGTGTGCGATTCGTATTATTGTGTTCAATCTTTCAATGAATACTTGCAAAACTGGCTTCAAAATGGTTTCAAAGATGCAAAAGGTGGCACAATCAAGCATAAAACGCTTTGGGAACAAGTAGTTCAGTTACAAGAAGGACTACAAAACACTCACTTGATACATACACTGAGTCATATACGTGCTTGGGTTCACGTTGAAGGTAATTCATTGGCTGATGAAGCCGCGAAGGCAGCTGTGCAAACAGCTTCTGTAGCTGCAATCACTCGTTCAAAAACGAAAATAGACAGCGAAATAATGCTGGCTGTCAATGCTTCAAGCAAAGACAGCGGTAAAACATTACCAAAAGGGTTTCCACTGAAATACTCATATAACGGATGCGAACAATGTTCCATTTGCTCGAATTCCTGGAGTGGGGGATAGGGTAATTCCAAACATGGAACATAGATTAGGACTAATCCTAGCAGCACATAAAGGGTTTGCCTCTGCACATGCAGGTGTTTCCACCACAGTGTCATTACTAAAACAGAGATACTGGTGGCCACGCACGAGGAAACAGACCCGAAACTATGTTTTGGAATGTGAGATTTGCCAAAAGATGAAAGCCTCTACTGTGAAACGTCCTGTGCAGATGCCCCTGTTAATTTCGGATAAACCATTTGCTTACATTTACCTGGACCACTGCGGTCCCTCACAAAGGGATGGTAACTATAAATATATCATGGTCGCAGTGGATTCTTGTTCAAGGTTTATTTGGATGTGGCCTCAGCGCTCGGCTGACGTTCGAATTGTAAAAAAAGATTTGCGATTCTTTATCAGCACATACGCAGTCGGAACGCTACATTCTGACCAGGGTCCTGCGTTTAGCTCTCGAGCTTATAAAGAGGCCATGGCCAATTTGGGCATTGCATTGCGGTACTCTAGTCCATTCCATCGTGAGGGAAATTCGGTTATGGAGAGAAAAAACTGGGACATAAACCAATCTATAGCAGCTAGGGTATTAGGTTCGGGTGACGGGTGGGTCAAACATCTAATAAGTGTCCAACGTAGTCTTAACAACTTGCCAAGAAGTTCTCTAGGGGGTATCACTCCATATGAGGTCCTTTTTGGGACAAGAATGCTAGTCGCGGACCTTGATTGTCAGACATCAGTGGTGAACCAAAAAGATTTTGATATCAAAGATCGTTTGGCAGTTTTACAGGACTTAAAAGAAATAAGAACGAAACAAAGCAATGTGATCCTGAAGCCAACCACCACTGGGGAAAAACCGACTGTCCCAGCAAGGCCTGTCTGGATCCCAAAGATTGGGGATCTGGTCAGAGAAAAGATCGCGGACAAGAAGGAATTTGGGCCTTCTTACAGACAACCAGTACCTCTCCTAGCAATCCACGGATCAAGAACAGTATTACTGCCGCCTCTTGCTGGTTAAACGGATCACAGTTTGTGTCCATCGACCTGATTAAACCACACTATGTGGCCGATAATAAGCAATAGGCCAAGTGGACTCTGCCAATTTAGCAGACGCACACCTCTAGCTACTATCCAAGAGGTTCAAACTGAGAGACTCATCACCTTTGAGGAATCTGCGGTGCGAAATGAAGGACTATGCAACAAAGCTATGGAACTTGTACCTCTAGAGACACAAACAACTGTCAAGATAGATTCCTGAACAAAACACAGGGTTTCACATTCAATAGGCCAGACCCAAGATATGTGCAAAGACGGCATCCTGGAATAGTAAAAACATACAGTGTAGGGAAGCTGTGCCTTGATTGGCTACATAGATCTACACTTAAGGATGTAAAGCAACACTTATCTTTACTTAAAGATGGCGTTGATCTTAGGGAATTCTTGCTAGGACCAAGAAAACCGCGTCATAAACATTTTATATATGCCGGTATCTATGCTGCTTATAATGAAGCATGGAAGATTACGCAAGCAGAGACTGCAGAAAGAATACGAGAAATTGATTGTATTAATTTAGAGAAAACTCTCTCTGTGGTTGACAATGGGTTAACGGCTCTGTCGTCCAGGATATATTCATTGGACAGCATAGTGTCTTCTGCCATAGACGACATGGAACAGGACTTGGTCATGTTGCAACATGGTCAGTCGCAGTTATGTTCTATCATACTATTAGGCTGGACGTTACAAAACCTTCATTCAGGCTATGTGCCTCGACGTTTAATCAATACTACATCCCTGTTTTCAGAATTCAAACTCACTGATAAACAGAGCAACTTGGCACAAAGAGGAGCAGACTATACGGTGCTGAGCATTGAAAAATTGGAAAGATTGCCATTTACAGTTGCTGAAAAACCAGCTACTGAATGGAGAATACATGGAAAAATCACTCTGCCTATTACAATTTTCCATTTTCAGTATGGCCTAAAACAAATACCAGCAGGCACATATGAAAGGTTGGGTAAAGCATACATCAAGACATCCTGGGAATTACCATACACACACAGATGTTGGAGTGGGGGACGTGAAGTGTTTATTAGCGGGAAAAACTGTGAAAATGCACTAAGCGGTTCTCTCCGTTGTCAGGGTATAAACTCACACGGGTGATGGCCTGTGATGATTCCTCTAATAATTTATCCTGCCACCTGCAAGGTTCACCAGCTGCAGTGGTTGATCCAATTTTTGGACAACTTTCAAATGGAAGTTACCTCATGTTGAACGATCACAGATGCTGTGGCATGTTGCCAAGTATACCATATATAGTAACTGTCAGCCAGGGTCACTTGCTGTATGCAAGTATTGTTTCCTAAAACCAAGACAGACAGGGAGTCGCCTTTACGGCCTTCACTGAACATCTCTTCTATAGGAATTGATAGTTTAAGCAGAATGAAAGCCATTCTTTTGCAAAAAACTGTGCCACTGACCTCGGCCAAAGAGACCTATGATCTGCAAGTCGCAAGGACTTCTGCCGAGATACATGCCCTCTTAACTACAAACTGCCCTATACATTTCTCAGAAATGTTGAGTTGTATCTTAAACATGTCTGATATGAGCTGTATCGTACATGTATTTAAGACCGTATGTTATGGACTGTTAGCACCTTTTCAAGCAGTCCTAGGAATATTTCTGAACTTCGTGCACTCAGTGTTTGGAGGACTGCCCCTCTTTTTGGGACTCGTTGCAGGGATACTATTTTTGCTCCTACTGCTGCGATATGGCAAGCCAATTCACCACCAACACCCAATTCTCCATGGAGACAACATTACTGGCGATGAAGTGTCGTGAGCGCATTGTCCAAATTTTGGGACTACCTCGTCTACGAGAATGAAATACCACATGTTTTCTGTCATTCAGACCAATGTGGCAAGATTGCATCTTACCTGGTGTATGCGGCCTGCTATGCGGAGAAGAATGCGTGTTAGGCACGTCTCACACTCCCATCAGTCATGCCAAAGGATGTTGATACTTTGCTTGAACCGGCAATGTCCCATGCTCTGTGTTGTCCCCAGCGGCTCCCAATCCTGATGACGGCATTCTTTGAGATCTCACAGACGCAAATTGCAACTGCTGAGGTACGAGTGGAAACAGACGCGCTTGTACCAGCCATTACAAACATTGCTAATGCAACCAATACGGACGGCGATGCTTCACATCTATGTGCGGTTAATCTTCTAAACGATGTAATCCAACTTTCGCCTACAATGGTAGACAACTTTTTGTCAACATAGAAGATTTCATGTTTTCTCCAACTCTTAACATTGACTTTTGATTTTAGCACACAGTGTTCTGAGACCTTGAATTTGACCTTCATTTTTTCAAAACAAGGTTCTAACTTTGGAACTCTTTTTCCTATGATAAAAACCTTTTTTTCTTCTTCCAAATTTGTATTTTTCATTTTTGGCACAAGTAATCTGCTTACAGTAGAACTATACATTGAGAACAAGAATTCTTTGAATACTTCCAGAGACAATATTTGACCTTGTCCACATACGAACAGTTTTATGTAATCTGACATGAAATGGTTTCGGCTTTTTTCTTCTGTATTTACTAGCCATTTCATAAGGAAAATGCTACTTACCAGTATGCATCTGTTCTTGGCATGTAGAGCTGCAGAGTTACACAGTGTGCATCGATGGCCACCTAGTGTTGGACCCGGATGTTTGCAGTTTGTTTTGTTGTAGAAAAGTCTTTGGAGGTCACAGGATAGGTGACTCCTCCTTTGGATGATACTGCGCATGGGCATCGGCTCCAACCCCAGATTATTTTTCGCCATTAGGGAAGTGATGGAGCTGTACAATAAGTAGTGATGTCCATGTGATTTGTATCTAATTAAGATAATACTGGAACAGATAAAGGTAGTCGGGGAGGCGGGTCGGTGTGTGCAACTCTGCAGCTCTACATGCCAAGAACAGATGCATACTGGTAAGTAGCATTTTCCGTTCGATGCATTTGAGCTGCAGATTACACACTGTGCATAGATTGTATAGCAGTACCCACACCTAGCGGCGACCACCAGTATCTGCTGCAGTTGTTTGAAACAGAGTTTTTAGTACAGCCTGACCCACAGTGGCTTGTTGTTTAGTTTGCACATCTACACAATAATGTTTTGTGAATGTGTGCGGTGTAGACCATGTAACTGCTTTGCATATATCTAGAGGAATGTTCCCTAAGAATGCCTTTGAAGCCCCTATTTTCCTTCTAGAATGGGCTTTTGGAGGAATTGTTAACGTACGTTTGGCATTTTGGTAACATATTTGTATGCATTTAACAGTCCACCTAGCTATCCCCGATTTTGATATGGGGTTGCCTTTATGTGGTGGTGAAAAAGACACAAAGTTGTTTAGTTTTACGAAAAGTTTGTGTCCTTTCGATGTAGTACAATAATTCTCTTTTGACATCTAAGGTGTGTAGAGCTCTTTCTGGGACTGTTTGTGGCTGCGCGAAAAATACGGGCAGCTCAACAGATTGATTTAGATGGAACGGTGAAATGACTTTTGGAAGGAATTTAGAATTAGTGCGTAGAACCACTTTGTTATGATGCATTTGCAAAAAGGGTTCTTGAATGGTAAATGCTTGTAGTTCACGGACTCTTCTGAGAAAAGTAATAGCTACTAGGAAAGCTACTTTCCAAGTTAGGAATTGCAATTCACATTTATGTAACTGTTCAAAGGGAGGTCCCATTAACCGTGTAAGAACAATGTTTAAGTTCCACACTGGTGAAGGTGGCGTTCTGGGAGGGATTATTCTTTTGAGTACTTCCATGAAAGCTTTTATGGCAGGTACTCTAAACAGAGATAGCTGTTGTCTATTTTGTAAATATGCTGCAATGGCAGCAAGGTGTAGTCTGATAGACGTGTAAGCTAAATTACACTTTTGAAGGTGTAATAGGTATCCTATGATGTGTGGAATAGACACATCTAAAGGATTTATGTGGTTGTTTTGACAGTATATTACAAATCGCTTCTACTTAGCAGCATAACATGCTCTAGTAGTGAGACGTCTGGCTTCTTTAATAACGTTCATGCATTCTGGAGGAAGGTTGAGGTAACCAAACTCTATGACTTAAGGAGCCAGATCGCTAGGTTGAGCTGAGCTGGATCTGGGTGTCTGATCTCTCCAAGGTTCTGTGTTAAGGGGTGTGGAGATAGGCTTAGTTTTTGGTGTGGTACCACAGATAGTTGCAGCAGCGTGGTGTACCATGGTTGTCTGGCCCAAGTTGGGGCAACTAGAAGGAGTGTTAGGGAATGTTGCTGCAGCTTGCGTACCGCTAACGGAAGTAGTGGGAGAGGAGGAAAAGCATACGCAAATGTTCCAGACCAGTTCATCCATATCGCATTGCCTTTGGACAGCGGGTGTGGATATCTGGCGGCGAAGTTTGGGTATTTTGCGTTTTCGTGGGTGGCGAAGAGGTCTATCTGAGGTTGCCCCCACATTTGAAAGAACGGTTGAAGAACTTGTGGATGAAGTTCCCACTCGTGGATCTGCTGTGTCTGTCAACTTTGCAAAAACAACAGTTGATCGACAGAATGCAGAACAATGTCATACATTCACCCCAGTACAGAGATCTGGACTTAAATCCATCGTTTTTTTGCACTCCACACCACCCCTGTTCAGACATGGCCATATGCAAATCAGCCTTGACCCTGTGCCTCATGGGAACAGTCCAGCCCGAACTGCCAAGCCATGTCTTTCCTGGACCGGAATCAAGCATCCTAGGACCGGTTTCTGGCTGTCAGCCGTCTTCAGCCAGGATAGCTTGACTCCAGTGGTGTGGAGAGCATGGGACTCACATCTGTGCATACCCATCCCACTCGGGGTGACAAATGCAAAAACAACAGTTGATGGACAGAATGCAGAACAATGTCATACATTCACCCCAGTACAGAGATCTGGGCCTAAATCCATCGTTTTTTTTGCACTGTTGAGGCACAGGGTCAAGGCTGATTTGCATATGGCCATGTCTGAACTGGGGTGGTGCAGAAAGGCATCTTTCTGCAAGAGGGATATTACTTCCTGTCTGAGCAGTGCTAAATGTTCTTGTGACATCGGACGCTGCTTGGGTGGTATGTTTGGGGGTTGGGCGGATGTTAGTTCTAGACAGTAACCTGATTGAATTATTTGAAGCACCCACCTGTCTGATGTGATGTTTTCTCAAGCTGGCAGGTATTGTAGTCTTCCCCCGACAGGAGTGGAATGGGATGGGGGAAGGGAAGGGGAGTCATTGGGCAGGGGTAGAGGCAGAGCGGGAGTTGTTGTTTTTACCTCTGCCTTTATTATTGTTACCCCTGTAACCATCCCTTTGGTAGCCCTAGCTGTAAGTGGACTGTGTAGGGGTTTTGTACGAGGTAGAAGCTGTGTCCGAAGAGTATCCCCTGGTGGCACCTCGATAGGATGAGCGGCAAAATGATCGTCTGGGAGCCTGCGACTGCAAGGGTCCCATAGATTTGGCGGTATCTGTATCCTTTTTCATTTTTTCAAGTGATACATCTACATTAGGTCCGAATAGGTGTTGCTCATCCAAGGGTTGATTAAGAATGGCACTTTGTAATTCAGGTTTGAACCCTGATATACGTAGCCAGGCATGTCTACGTAATAGGACGCTGATGTTAACCGCCCTAGAGGCAGTATCTGCTGCATCCAGTGCACACCGAATAGAGTTGTTTGTAATGTTTTTCCCCTCTTGGATAAGGTAATTTGCTCTATCCTTGTACTTATCAGGGAGGTGCCTCATTAATGATTCCAATTCATCATAATGTGCCCTGTCATATCTGGCTAATAATGCCTGTGTATTGGCGAAATGCCACATGTTTGCTGCTTGAGACGCCGTTTCTTTTCCCTGATGTGTCAAGTAGCTTAGACTCTTTATCTGGTGGTGGAGCTTCACCTGATGTTTGTGAGTTTGCTCTCTTGCGTGCATTGGAAACTACAACTGAGTCTAGTGGTACTGGACCTTTAATATATGCTGGGTCTGAAGGGGCAGCTTTATATTTTTTCTCTATTCGAGGGTTAATGACCCGAGTTCTGACTGGGTCTTTGAAGACTTCAGGAGCATGCTTAATCACTCCTTTAAGCATTGATAAAATGGATGAGGACTTATTTGCATTATCAAAGGTATCCATTAAAAAGTCTTCATCTACAGGGTCTGTTTGCATATATACCCCATGATATTGCGCGGCCCTGTGTATCAACTGATTAAAATCCATAGTGTCTTCTGGTGGGGAAGGCCTTGAGGGTTATATGTCATTTTGAGGGACATTTAGGGTGTTATAATCGTCCCACGGGTCAGGTGAGCCTGGAGGAATAGATGGATCATCTATGTTAGCACCTTATCAGAGCTATCAACCCTATTGTCATCGTCTGGTATGATAGAGGATGTAGGGGAATGTTGTGGTAGGGGAGCAGGTGGTGATGGTATAGGTGGAGGAGAAGGGGAAGGAAGTCTTAAAGGAGAGGTAGCCATGTCCTTCTTCTTTGAATGAGGAGCCGGCGCTGGTGTATCCAGTGGTCGCTTTCTTGAAGCTAAAGTTAGCTGCCCAGTGATTGGGTCTTTAGCTAGAGTCTTTTGTGCAGGGTCTGGTTGAAATAAGTCCTCTGCAGAAGGCCGATCTTTTGGAGCGGAGGAAGGTTTCGGCACCGAAGCGGTTTCTTTTGGTTTTTCGGCAATGTCTTTAACCGGAGAAGCAGGGGTCTTTTTCGGCTCCGAAGATTTTTTCGGCTCCGGTATATTTTTTGGATCCAATGGTTTTTTCGGTTCCGTTGGTCTTTTTGAATCTGAAGCGAGTTTGCTTGGTTCCGACCTGGGTTTCGACGCCGAAGGAGTAGTGGTATGCTTTGGCGCCGGTGGTTTGGATGTCGACGTGGCCGATGATGTATTTTTCGGTGCTGGTAGGTGTGTGCCGGCACCGTGGGAAGGCCGACTCGAGCCAGAGTCGCCAGAAGGCTTAGTTAGCTTCTTAGCCGGCCCGAAGGTGAGGCAGTAGAAGCAGTGTGTCGGTGTGCACCCGAGCCCGAGGGCAAGGGTGTGACCGGGGCCTTCTTTGGATGTGTCGAGGAAGGGTCGGGGTCGACGGTCTTACTTACAACCCGCTGTGCTGAAGTGATGTCCTCGACTTCTGAATCTTCTGCCATGGAGCTGCTGTCGATGTCGTGTTGTTCTGGGACGTCGACGCCTTCTTCAAAGATGTCGTCCGGAATCGGAGCTGAAGATCGAGCCATTGTTCTCCTAGCTCTTCGGACCCGGATAGTCTTTTTGGAGGCACAAGCGGAACAGTCTCTGGCCTCGTGCTCCAAGGAGAGGCAAAGGTTACACACTTCATGAAGGTCGGTGTGGGAAAACTTCAACTCACATTGAGGACACTTTTTAAATGGCGTCCTTTCCATGAGCTGGAGTCGAGGCCTAGTTAGGCCCGAAGGGCGTCGACGTTGACCGGAATCGAAATCTTCGGTGTTGAAGAGTAGCATCGACTGGGAAAGCGTTTGAAACTAATTTTCTGTAAGTTGGTGAGGATTGCGCGCCGAAGGAAATCGGTTCCAACACAGAACGCTGGAAACACATCCGAGCCCGGTGGCGAAAAACAAACCAATCTGGGGATGGAGCCGATGGCGATGCCCATGCGCAGTATCATCCAAAGGAGGAGTCACCTATCCCGTGACTTCCAAACACAACAAACTGCAAATATCCGGGCCCAAAACTAGGTGGCCAGCTATGCACAGTGTGTAATCTGCAGCTCATATGCCTCGAACATGTATATTTTCATGATTCATTCAGTTAGCACTCACATGTCAAAAAACTATGCTTCGAATGAAACATTGCTTTAAATGCGTACAGCACCAATGCATCTTTTATGTGTACAACCAATTCTAATGCATTTTTTATGTGTATTTTGGGTGGGTTTTTAACTTTATGTTTAGATATGTTTAACGTGTTTAGAACTTAGTAATGTCGTACATAAGAAAGTGGAGTGGGTGTTGTGTTCGATTTTAGATTGCGTATGCATTTCCCGATTCATGCCCTTATATAGGTATAATTCGCATTGCCCTTATATAGGAATAGAAATCCAGTCCTTATTTAGGCATAGTCCATGCTACCCTAATACAGGCATGGCTACTTCCAACCGTTCATCTACATCACAACGATTTCTTGGAAAACCAGACTCTTAAGCCTTCAGGGACTTCCCCTTGCCTGGATATTGATTTCTTCAAGAAATCATTGTTATGCATGAACATTTATTCCTTAGGGGCTCATTCATGACGTTCATATGCTCGACTTTACGTCAAAGCTGGTATTACTAAACACCTTCAAGGTATAAATATACCTTCACTTGCTATAGCAAAGCACGGTGTGGTTCGGTGCAGTTCGACTACCTACTTGCACGACACAGCTCGCTACAGCAAGTGCCGAAGGAAGCCAACTTTCCAGCTGACTACTGATCAAAAGCGGTCATCCTCCTGCCAAGAAATCCAGCTCCAGTGCTTCCGACTCCCCTTGCCGGGTGTTGGGAAATCGAGTCCTGAGACAGATACCAACCTCTCCCATTCTAAGGTATGGAGCCGATTAGAACATAGAGAAACCTTTGGCAATTCTTGGCAAAACTAAACCTATGCTAAAAGACAAAGACCTACTTCTTCCCTCGTACTAGATCTAGGTTAGGTACTCTGGGGTAGGCGTATTTTAGAAGCACCAGTTGAGTATTTTAGCCTGTGTATGTATTTTTATATGTCATAGCAACAGACAATGCTATTACAGTATTATTTTATATTACTGTTTACGCTGTACACGTTATACTTCGCATTCTAACGATTGTAGCAGTTCACCTCTCTTGCATGAGAAAGAAGACTGTTCAATAAACCCTTTTTATTGAAACGTCAGTCTCTCTATTTGTGTGCAAACTCTGTAGAAACAAAGTATGCACGATTGACTGAGTGTAATAGTTATCTATTGTTTCCACGACTCTGAAGATATGTTTATATTCTAGGGGGAAATAAAGTTGCCATGTTTATGCGGTTGTCAGAAACTAATCCCTTCTTGTTTACTCAAGAAAGTTTCTAGTGACCTCTGAGTTAGCTGGCACACACAATTAAGTTTAGTATACTCGATAGAGACATACTGACCTCAGTCCTATGTCAAATCTATAGTGTATATTATTCCAATGCGCAGCGCCTACTGGGAATATAGGAACTCCGCATCTGCCCAAGAAAACGCACCAGCGGCATACAGCAACACCAGGAAGAGCAGGCAACCAGCAAGGGGGGGTGGGGGTGTCCACAACTTCCCAGTATAACACAGGGCTAAACAATAGCTATAAATACCCCACGTAGGGTAGGACAAGGTCCAAAAAGCAAGGGAACCACTCTTAGGGAAGAAAATCTCGCATCCGAGAAAAAACTAGAAAATCTGCAGCAGAAACCACAGAAGGCTTCGTAAGCAGCCAAAAAGAACACACTTTACCAAAAGGGGGCTGAACCAACTGAAGAGGTAGGCCAACCCAGGACCCCGAGGGCACAGTATCCCTCACAGAAAAAGTAATGGTCACCCCAACATCAGATTCCCAGAGCAGTGGGATAACACCTCCAACTAAGACCTGGAGGATCAACAAAACCACCTACTGAGGAGGAGGAGGATGGAGCCCCGCAAGAAGACACTGAATGGTGGAGTCCGCATAAGTGTTAGACAGAAGGACCCCGCCAAAGGGTAGATCAACCAAGCATTCCCAGATATTTTCAGGAAAAACAGCATCACGTAGCCAGGCATGGTGGCGGAGAGCCACAGAAGTGGCCATAGCGCAGCCGAGAGCATCAGCAACATCCAAGCCCGCATGCACAATAAATGTGGCCAGCTCCCTACCATTCAACACATGGCCCCGCAGATCAGCACGGGCACACTCTTGGGAGACGTGCGAAAGAAGGGACTCCACAGAGTCCCACAGACTGGAAGTAGTCTTGGTCAACACACACAAAGTGATAAGCGCCCGCAAGGCTGCGCTGGAAGAAGCAAAGACATTATGCCCCTATGAATACAACTACCAGGCCTCCAGAGACAGAGGAAACAACACTACAGGCAAACACTGAAAGGCATTCCGCCGAAGAGAGCCTTGAGTAGAAGGGTGGAAGAAAAGAGACAGGGTCATGCGGAGCAGGGCGGTGGCGATGCAGAAGCGCCCGAGACACTGGATCACCCGTGGCAGAGTGCCCCCGAGTCCCCATAAGAGAATTGTGGAGTGACGCTTCAACGGGAAGGAACAACTCCCATCCACCAGAGCCCTGGTGGAGAACTTCCAAAAGGTCTGCAGGAAACTGAGTGACAGGTTCACCCTTCTGCAGAATACCAGCGGCTGTGAAAATGGCCCGAACAAAGGCAAAACTAGCCACCTTAGAGCGCCGCGGAGGAGAAAGTAGTTTCTCCGTGGGCAACAGCTGCAGGATGAGCCGCCCGTCTCCATGTCTAGGGGGAAGCAGCCAGCCACGGAATAGTGGAGGTTCCACAGGTGAATGGGGAACCTGAGGAGCCCCAGGAGGCAGAGCGGCTGGGGGGAAAACCATCCGCGAGCCACGGAAAGAAGGGTTTGAGGATTTAGGCCGTAGGGACGGCGAGAAGCACTCCCTCGAAGATGCCGGTGAAAAGGCAACAATAGGGCGCCTTGCCTCTGGGGAGGAACACACCAAGAGATGGCCAACCTCTGGAGAACAAGGGACCTCAGGGGACGTCTCCAGAACCAGACGCTGGCGCGGCTCCGTGGAGCCCGCCACCGTTGCCAGATCGACGTCAATTGGAGCTGGAGGGGGCACTCGTGGTGCCGGGCCGACTCCTGCCACCATGTGCTCTCCACGAGGGTGGGCGAGGAAGCTCCGCCGAAAAGGCGCCGGCTCGGCCTCAGGCGGCACAGCCGCCCGCGCCGAGGACCCGGAAAAGCACCCCAGGTCCCTGCCTCCTCCCATGACTCCACCGGAGCCGGGGAGGAAGGCTCCTGGCGCCAAAACTGCACCGGCTCAGCCTCTGGTGAGGAAGCTGCCTGCTCAGAGGACCGAGCGGGACTCGGGGGCAAGCCCGGAGTCAAGGCGGTCTCCTGTGACGCCACAGGGAGCCCTGTAGGGATTTGCGGTGAGACAAGACGCCAGGCGCAGAAGAGGGGAGCCCTGAAGGACCGCACCTCAACGGCACCACCCTCCTGCAACCTGGAGCCGGAAATTCCAGCACCGGAGCTGCCGGCAACTCAGCAGAAGGCCCCGCGCGAGGCAAGGGTTTCACGGACGTCTCAGGAGGTGGAGGAAGGGCCAAAGAAGCCTGCATCGGCGCCGCGTAGGCTGTCATTTGGGCCCTAGTTGCCTCTGAGCCGGGAAACGGCAAGTAGGAAGGCGACAGGGCAGGGCGCATGTCCTGGGGGGAGCACCGCGAAAAGAGGACAAGGCCTCAGAGACAAACGAAAGGACCTACCAGCTGGCGAACCACGTCCTTGGGGCCGCGGCGAAAGGCGCAGATGAAACCGGAGGTTCCTTGCTTCCGAGGTAGGGGACGAATGCTGGGATGACACCGACCTGGACAAGTGCGCCAACAGCAACTTTATCTGGCGCTCCCGCCGTGACTCAGGCTTAAGGTGCTGGCAGGCGTCGCAGCTCTCTGAGTCGTGGTGTTCACCTATGCACAACATGCAAATTGGGTGAGGGTCCATCGCCGGCATGGGACGCGCACAGGAGGGACACATCTTAAAGCCCGAAGGCATTCGCACACTGTTCCACTTAACGCCAAAGCGTGTAATAGAATAGAAGGCCTGAAAACAGGCCAGGACACAATCCGGTTCCGCGTTGCACGTGGAAAAGAGAACAAACTGACAGAGGCACGCCGGGGTGGGACTTATGTATCTTCGCTGACATTATGGACGTGTACATCAGGGCGGAGTCACGTGGTGCCGTCCCCCCCGGCACGCTGGGATGCTGTGGCACGCCTGGGGATAATTCTACGTTAAGGAATCTGCGGCTAGTTGTCTCTATCAGATACACTATGCACTTGTTCCTGACCAACCTGTGAGCATAGGCCATCACCCCTGGGGGTCAGAAACTTGGCTGTGGTGGCAGGCTGGCTAGGACCAGTCAGTCAGCACACTAGCAGTTGGTAGGTTTTCTGGGTGCATGTATCAATAAATCCATCACTGGAATCAGTACAAGCATATTACTATGACATGTTTGATACTAGACATCCCTAGTTTCAGTGAAGCCATCATGTAGCTGGGGAACTCGTTTTGGCCAGTGCCCACCACATCCTTAAAATGGCTTCCATGGTCACTTGTACTGGCAGTAATGAGACTGGTCAGTACAGCGGCATATCTGCTTATGCAGTTATGCCTACACATGTAGTATAGTGCACCCTGCTTTAGGGCTGTAAAGCCTGCTGTGAGGGTGACTCAACTATACGACATGCAGTGCCTGTAGGCATAGCCCACAGGGCTGCGTGCCATGTCCTGTTTTCACTTCTGTGCGCACCAAGACATGCAGCCTGCAATGGCAGTCTGCATGAGTGTGGTGGGGGTCCATTAGGGTGGCACAATGTGTGCTACAGCACTTAGGGACCCTCCTTAGTAGACCAGTCCCTAGATACTAGGAGTACCATTAACTAGGGACTTAAAGGGTGCTAGAGAGATTGTCAATTGGGGAAACAATGGTGGGGTTTAGGGAAAGAGATCTGGCACTGGGGACCTGGTTAGCAGGAATCCTGTGCACTTGCAGTCAAAACTGCATTGGATACCAGTCAAAAAGCAGAGGTGACCATGTCAACAAGCATTTACAATGCAATGGTCTCAGCATTATTAAAGGTAGAGCTATTGGCATTGCTCATGACATTTTTTATTTTAAATCATAAATAAATAGCATTGTCATTTACATTGCCAATAACTTAATCGTTAAATAAATGGCATTGTCATTTACAATGTCAATAGCTTAATCGCTCGCATATGCATGACCTATTGCATTTACACCCACACAGAGCCACACACAGAGAGCCAACCACAGTCATTCATATAGAGCCACCCACACACACACAGCCACCTACAATAAAAAGCTATCCACACAGAGCCACACACACACACAGAGACCCACACACACACACAGACCCACACATGTTTAAGCAAAAAATCTTAATTTCAGCTAGTACACTGCCTCAGACCACCAACAGCGGTCTAGTGCGTGGGCGCGCACCTGTTAAACAGGAGCTGGTAGCTTAGCAGCATCCTGCATGCAGCCCACGGCTAAGGACGTGTCTCCGTAAGTTATACCCTAAAACACTGACCGGCCCAACATAGCAAGCATCTAAGCCAGGTATAAGCCCCCTCTCTCGCTCTCTGCTCTGCCTGGCATTACAGAACTAAGATAGGATGTGGCTTAATGGCCAGATTTGCCGGCTCCGGACCTTGGGCGTAGGCTGAACATCCTGTGATTCAGGGCAAATCACTTTCTCCCCCTTGCTTGCTACAAATGAATGCCATGAAAAAAGTTTTGCTGAAAAATGTCGCGGCAGCAGGAAGTTTATGCAAAATAACACACCTTGTCATTAGCATGGAAGTGGTTTATTTCTGATAATTGACGCGGCCGTGCTCTCTGCTCTGCCTGGCATTACAGAACCAAGATAGGATGTGGCTTAACGGACAGATTTTCCGGCTCTGGACCTTGGGAGTAGGCTGAACATCCTGTGATTCTGGGCAAATCACTTACTCCCCCCCTTGCTTGCTACAAATGAATGTGTTGGCGGGACTTAAAAAAAGAGACAGAAACGCCCACGGATCGCATCAAGCCTGGGAAAAGAGTAATTGACACATCTCTTCCAATGGCTAGCCTCCATTTACGGAGCTAGCCAATGGAAGACAGAGGCAGGTTAAAGCCCCACTGTAGAAGTCATAAGATCTTCGGCTCCACCCACTGCTTCGCAGTGCGACGGTAGCCTCGACCTAAAAAGTATGATACTGGCATTACAAGACGTAGAAATTAAGAAATTGCCCCTGTGGTTTCATGTAAAGCTTTGCTGACATAGTTATTGCAAGGATTTCTTTGGTTTTTGCTTTAAGAGACTGGCATTCCCCACATGACAGCTAAGACAAGTTCTTGATGGGTGTCAGCTTCCTACCAGGGGTACCCTTCATGTTTCCCTGGTGGCAGTGTGTAGTGTTCTCATCTTGCTTATGTCATTCTCCCCTGCTCTCCCCTGTTGCCATGGACATGCATCACTCATAGTGTTCTCTATTGGAATATCCTTACACTGAAATGTTACCACTTGAACTGTTTGTCAGTTGAACTTACATGCTGAAGGATGAGGTCTCTTTGTTAGAAGATACATTAAATCTCTCTTCAATCAACTCTACTGCTTCCTGTTTTACTTCCATATGTTCATCACTTCATAGTGCAGTTCTGCTGACCACATACCTGTCCCACCATGAACAGGAGTTTGGCAAACGTTCCAAGAGTCTGTGTACATTACTCAAGGGGAAAGCTTATACTATATTCCATTCGTAGACGCTCAAAATTGTATATATCGAGTTTTAAATGTGGCCCTACACAAAATATCAAAACCAGTATATCAACTAGAATAATACTAGCAAGGTAAGAATTTATGGATAAGTATAGATTTATTATTCTTAGCTTCTCATATCTACCTACAGAATATTTTGATTGTTGACATTCTGGTTACAATATTTTTGTAGCATGTTTTTGTTGCATATATTCTGACTACAACATGTGGTGGTACAAGTTGGCACATGTTCTTTGGAAAACAACATCCTTGAAGCACATGTTTTTTGTACCCTTCCTGGGCATGGGAAGCCGAAAGCTCTATACACTGCAGGTTTTGGCACATGGGTCCTTTCTTGCTTTCTTGGAAGATAGGGGACTACACTCTGCTCTATGGTGTAAATGGAAGTAGAAGGATTGGTACACAACCCTTGTTCCATTCACGTGGATGATGGATAATGGGCATCACATATCGAAGTAAGTCACTCGCAGGGGTGAAGTTGTTTTGTTTGTGTGATCCATTCTACGGTGAAACAAATCACATTGTGTTTCAGTTCTTGATTCAAAAGGGCCTAGGTTGGATTGTCCCTGATAGTGGGTGGGAGGGAGCTGCAGGTTTGGGGAGTACTCCCAGAGAACGTCTGTCTCGTTTTCTTGAAGAGAGGGATTTTGAGTCTAAGGGAGTCCAGGCTTTGTGGACAACGAGAGCTTTCTGATATGATCAGTTTGTGAGGCAAGTCATTTAGCTTTTCATGATGTAGAATTTGAGGAAGAATACATGCAAACTTCAATATGCTTCTAGCATTAACAGGGAGACAATGTTGACCAATGAGGATGTGGAGTCCAATCAGAGCAGCAGGAGTCTCAAACCAGGCATGCAGCTACATTAATGCAGGTAATCTTTCAGGATACCAGCGAGTCACCCTAATCCTGGCTTGAAAGATCTGATTGAATAGAGTAGAAAGAATTCAATTTTCTGGGGACTATGCTAGAGCTGATGGGAGTGTCATCCAAGACTATGTCATTCAGGGGTTTAGCCACAGATTTGGAAATCTCAGGGCCTTAGTGTGTACAGAGCACCAGGGCAGTGGAAGTAAACAGAAGCCTCCTGGAATCTCACGGTGAACAGAGGTCAGGCCTAAGGGTAAACATGTTCTTCTGGAGACCTGATGGTCAGTAGACAATACAAATCTCCATGAACTTTTTATACGGTGGATCATTCCATCTTGCTTTCACGTATCAGAGCGGCGGGAATCGGGGGCTCAGCACTAGTCTGGCTCTCGTCCTTCCTGCGGGATCGCACACAGGCGGTCCGGCTGGGGGAGTTCACGGCAACCTCACTTAAGATCACTTGTGGTGTCCCCCAGGGCTCTTCTCTCTCTCCCCTTCTGTTCAACCTCTATATCTACCCTCTTATCTTTGCACTTTAGCAGCTGGAGGTCACTGTATACAACTATGCAGATGACCTCCAGCTTGTCTTTAATCTTTCCTCTTCCCCTCACGCTATCTCTAATTTTCAAACTATTATGATTTTCATCAGGGACTGGATGAGCCATAACCATTTGAAGCTGAATCCTGATAAAACCGAGCTGGTGCTCACTGGTGGCTCTTCCAGTCCCTGGAACTCTTCCTTTTGGCCTTCTTCCCTCGGTTCCTCCCCTGTCCCCTCGTCCACAGTCAAGACCCTAGGTATTAAAATTAATAATCATCTTACCCTTCAATCACAAATCAGTTCTGTTGTCTCTTCCTGCTTTCTTATGCTCCGCACTATTCGTACTGTCTCCCGTTTTTTTTCCCCTCTGGCACTTAAACTTATTATGTCTGCCCTTGTGATCTCCCGGCTAGATTATGCCAATGCCCTGTACAATGGCATTCCGGCCTATAGCCTACGTAAACTCCAGCTTGTGCAAAATCAGGCAGCTCGGCTGGTGTATGGCCTCCCCCGCTTCCATCATTCTACACCACTACTGAAGGCGCTACACTGGTTGCCTGTTCGGCAACGTTCACTCTTTAAAACCGGCTGCATGGTTTTCCAGGCACGCCAGGGAATGGCCCCTGCTTTCATCTCTTCTCTGCTAAAAGAATATGTCCCCACCAGACAGCTCTGATCATCCTCTCAATCCCTTCTACAGGTTCCTCGCTATAAGAGGAAAAAATGGGGAGGGTCCAATTTCTCAGTTTTGGCCCCCATTTTTTGGAATTCCCTCCCAGACCATCTACGAGCGATCAAACACTACTCCCTCTTTCGCAAGGGCCTGAAAACTTTTTTGTTTGTTCAAGCTTTCCCACAGTAACTCTCTTTTTTACTTTTTTGCCTCTCATGTCTCCTAAAGCGCCAAGAAACCGTCTGGTGTACGCTGCGCTATATAAATATTTTAAATTCAAATTCAACGAGCAGGAGCTTTAGGACCTAATGAGAAGAAGGGGGCTCAGAGATCTGAAGGTGAGCAAGGACAAGGGAGATCCATAGGTGAACACCAGGTGGCCTATGGGTTAGCTGCAGTGAATAACGCGGTTTCCAATCTTGACTAAAATTACTGGCCTTATAAATGTAAACTACTTTACTTACCACACAGTTCTCCAAAAACATTTTTTAGGTGCTGAAACCTATTTTTGGTACCAAATATACAGATGACAATGGCCTTCATAGAGGATGTAACACGCGCACCACATAGAATGTATACGTCTATGTGAAAGTCAGCTTGTGTGAAAGCACACTGCATAAAGCTAGGGCATCTTACTATGAAATACATGCCGCTATGTATGCACCAGTCATCCTTTCAGGGTTACAATTATCCGTATCAGAGTCCAGCTCTCATCACTAACGACACAAAACAATAGGCAGCTCGTGAATTCCTTGTAGTTCAGACATTCCTCTGTGAGACTTAATAAACAAACAGTGCACGCAGCACACTGGGCTCTGTGTCAATCTCCGCGCAGAAGATGGAAAGCTTTGGCGGGCTCCCACTGTACACAGCAGAAGTGCCTCGCACCTTACAGGCTTCAGAAGGAAGACCGCATGTGTTTTAAAACATGGTCTCCGGTCTCAATGAACTGCACCCCCAGACTCCGAAAACCTTCCCGAATTAATCAAATACCTCAAAGAGCTCACAAATGAATCTAACAATACTACACTCTTTGGTTACTTAAAACAAATAAACTAGAATTCTAACTAATCACAAATACCGGTTACACACCGAACGATGACGCACACACTGTCAGCTAGCAGCACGTGGCGTAGGATGCAAGTCAGGAATGAAAATCAAGTGACTTCTGAATACAAATTAATTGAGAAGAGCAAATGATCTACCTATTCTGTGCCTGTACAACCAGTAGAAGCGCGTCTGCTCAGGGAGGGCATTCTGCCGCCCTCCTGGCCATGGACAGGCATCTGTCGTGCTGCCACCCCCTCCCTGCCCATGCGCACACATTCCCCAGATGTGCTGACATTATCCTACATACACAAAGGGGGCGGGGACGGACGAACAGGAAGGACCATTCTAGACAGCTGGGAGGGTGGGCAGCCCCCGACGCCCCCACGCACATCCTGCCATGTGGCACCGCCGGCATGACTGTATACGCAATCCCCTCAGCGTCACAGAACAACACGCAGCACAATGGGCGCAAGTTAGGGGAATCCTAGAAGAACAGGAAATTTAGTACTGGAATTTAGTGGAACAGCTGTTGTGACTATTTCTACAGCTACCGCACCTCAACCACACGAAGAGCACGTGTTTGCAAACTCAACATCATGCTTCGCGGGCATCATTGGCTGTGTGCGTTAGGTACATCTGCCCACCTAGATAATCCAAGCCCCTGTGGTGCGCCATAATTCTGCTCGGTATTCTGTTGTTTGTCTGCAAATCTGAAACTCCCACCCCCACAAATCTTTAGGACTAAAATATTCCCCTGATGAGGCATGTATACAAAACGCAAAATCTCTATTTAGTTGGGGGGTTACTCCCTCTTGGGTCCTCCCTGTCATTGTCCCACGTTATTCTCTTATGTGTGAATGCTCATTCCTCGAAGGAGAAGGGTACTGGTGCTATGTGAATACTTGTTCTGAAAAGAAGGCACTTCATTCTCAGGGAAATTCGTATTATGAAAGGACTTCTGAACCTTTGCATGCCGAAAACAGGCTTTTTGATTGACGAAGCTATTTGTGTGCACATTGAAAAATCAAAGAAAATCATATTTATCAAGGAAACCGAAAAAACGGGCAAAGTTGGCCCAATTAACATTTCAGAACCTAAAAAATGAATCAGATTTTCCACGCTGACAAATTCAAGAGAAAGTCAGATTTGTCATCTTAATTTGGAACGAATTAGGCTTTAATTAGACTGCCAGGATGCGGGACAGAGGATGCAGCTTGTTATGTTTTGAAATTAAAGGGCGGCACTCAGAAAGATGTGTCATTCTAACTATCCAGTGGCCGGACATTGTTCCTCGCTGGCTTGGTTTATGCTTGGACCCTGCATTAGATTTGTCCTATAGCATCCGAGTAGAGATGCAGCATTTTTTGTGATTTGTCCTTCTCCTTGGGGAGAGCGTGTAATACTGACTGATCTGGTGAAAGGTCCAAAGAAAACAAAGCTTAGATGTTTTCGTCGATAAAACTATTAGAAGCAATTCTATTATAATAGTCACATACCGTCAGCAGTGTAAGGAGCAGAAGTCAAGAGACTGTGGCCTCACGTGACCCAGAAGGTCAGCAGAAAGAGCGAATGAATGAGGGCAAAGAATGGGTCAGCGGTGCGTAAGTCAAAGAAGGGGTTGATGTTCCTTCATTAAAACCTTTTTTAGTCAAGAAATAGGACAGTCGTCTTCCCGCTCAAGTCGGAGGGGCCGATGCCCTCGGGATATTAATGGCGGCCGTCATCCGTGGAAATGAGGCATCACTTGAGAGGCTCGCCGCCCTCTGGGCCCATCACCAGGGAGCCCCCCCTGTCACCCCCCTGACCCGCAGCACGAGCAAGTTGTGCAACTCGGCGCAGGGGACCAGAGGTTGCTCATTAGTATTCCTGACAGGTAGCTGTGCTCCGTCTGCCCATCTCGAGAGTGTTTAATGTCGATCAGCTGTCTGATAAAGCGAAATGACGTGGCCATCGGCAGCAGCTGTCCTCCGCTCTCTCGAATCTCTTCTAATCTCGCCGCAGCAGCAGGAGCAGTCTCCGGGAGAGGCAGAGGGAGGGCGGGCTGCTGCTGAGGCTGAGGGCTGCGCTCCTGCCCTGCTCCGACGGATCTGTGCAGCACTTCCTCCTGCTACAAGAGTGAAACAAGGCGGGCGGGAGGACATTGTTTCGAAATTACATAGATTAAATGTGGGATTACGAGTGATCCAGGGATGCCCTCACGGCGGCCATCACTGTTGCGGACCTGCTGTGCAGCAACTTCTTCCGGCGGCGGTCGGGGGAAATGGAAACCCAAAGCGCCGGCAAAAAAAAAAAGAAGTAAACGTCCACCTCCGAATGACGGAGGGGCGGGACTTAAAAAAAAGAGACCTAAACGCCCACGGATCGCATCAAGCCTGGTAAAAGAGTAATTGACACACATCTCTTCCAATGGCTAGCCTCCATTTACGGAGCTAGCCAATGGAAGACAGAGGCGGGTTAAAGCCCCACTGTAGAAGTCATAAGATCTCGACTCCGCCCACTGCTTCGCAGTGCGACGGTAGCCTCAACCTAAAAAATGGCACTTTCCTACAGCCTCACCTTGGTTGATGGCAGGAAGGCCTTCAACACCAAACTAATGGCTTGTAACTCCAGCAGATTTATATGCAGCCAGGTTTCTGAAGGAGATCAAAGTGCTCTGATTTCTAACCCCCTCAAATGACCTCCCAACCCAGCAGTGACAAATCAGTTACCAATATCAACCATGGGTGGTGAAGGAAGAAGGGTCTTCTGTTGGTCCAATTGTGATTGAGTAGCCACCACTACAGATCACCTCCACAGCCCTAATTGTATATGACATATTGCCTCAGTGCTGCAATCACTCGGACTTTAAATTCGAAAGCAGAGTCCCATGTGCCCCATGGTGTAGTCACCAAGCAGGATGCAGGAGGCTAACAGGCAGAGAATCCTCAGAGTTGCTCTCACTGAGGTCCAAGACCAACACTGAAACTATGGAGTATCACACTCAAATGTCAATGATGCTTCTGCAAAGAAGAAAGGTATGACTTAGGGTTGTTGATTGAGAACCTCAATGATGCCATGAGGTGGTTTACAACTGACTGTGGTGAGCCTGCCTTCAAAATATGGTTATCGATGTAGGAGAAAACTGGTATCCTCAACCTCCAAAGATGGGCAGTGACCACTGCCATCACTTTTGTAAACATCCGAGGGGCACTGGTGAAGTCAAAGGGGAGCACTGCAAACTGAAAAGGCTCCTTGCCTACCACGTCTGTGGAACTGCAGGAAGGGGTATATGAAAATACAAGGCCCCCAGGTTCGAGGACGCCATGTAATCCCGTGGATCCTGGGTAAACAGAACCCTAGCAATTATGAGCATTTTGAATTTTACAATCTGAAAGAGACACGTTAGTGATGGATTCCTTACCTTAGAATATCCCCAGGCGTCAGACTGGATCCGGATTTTTTTTGCGTAGCAATACCGCTGCGCGCCGGCAGGCATCGTTCGCGGCTCCGCGTCCGTCATCGGCGTCATTAGCGCCAGAATGACGTCGTCGGAGTACTTGGACGCCGCTCATGCGCGCTGACGTCAGTTCTTTTTTCCGCGCCAGCTAGCGCAGATCCGGAGAAGCTCTACCCCTTAGTCATTTTTTGACTAAACTTTTTTTATCTTTTGATCTTTTCTATACTCGAGTCTTCGACTCCGACGGTGCCGGTAGGGATGCCCGTGTTTAAGCCCTGCTCCAAGTGCGACCGACTGATGTCGGTTACCGACCCCCATCGCCGGTGCCTCAAGTGTTTAGGCCTCGACCACGACGACCGCACCTGCTCCGACTGCCGGGCCCTGACGTCTAAAGCTAGGCGGGAGCGGTCCCGCAAGCGACTCGAGCTCCGGCAGTCAGCCCCGCGCCGCTCCAGGTCCCGGTCCCACAGGAGGTCGAGGGACCGGTCGCCGGGTCGAAGTCCTCGCAGCTCCGGGAGTGGACATCGCTCATCAGGATCCAAGTCCTCAGG
Organism: Lissotriton helveticus; assembly: GCF_964261635.1. NCBI lineage: Eukaryota > Metazoa > Chordata > Amphibia > Caudata > Salamandridae > Lissotriton > Lissotriton helveticus. The sequence goes on along the minus strand of NC_136059.1, from coordinate 356,747,148 downwards.
TAAGAGGCATGAGAGGTCGGAGAGACGTCATCGTTCCTCCGACCCACCCCGACGCTCGCACGATGAGGCCGGGGGTTCGGGTGAAACCACCAACGCGGCTCCGTCGGAGTCGCAGGCGTCGCCGCCTGCCCCACACCTTCGGGTCCCTGGGCATGACACGACGCCAGAGGAGGTCGAGCGGTACCTCATGGCCATGAGGTCCCTTCCTTCTCAGCCAGGTCCCGTGGCGCCTCCGGGCCCAACGGCTCCGGCTGGAGTGCCTAGCGGGTCGGGTGCTTCGGCTCCGACGCGGTCGGATGCTTCGGCCCCGGCGCCGCCGGTGATTTCGGTCCCGGCGCCGCAGGCCCTCACTGGATCCGCTTCCGGATCGTCGCCGGTCGACCTCACGACCTCACAGGCGCCGGCCCTGCGGGTGTCGCCCCCGGCGCCCACTATGGACGCCGTGCCCAATCCTCCCTTCGGTCCGGATCTGGCGCCGGAGCGGCGCCGCTTCCGACGCCCTTTGGAGATTTCTATATCCACGAAACGGCCCCGTCTGATGACCCTGATCTGCAGGAGATGGGTGACGAAGGTGATTGGGAGGAGTCTGTGGACCCTCTGGCACAAGACTGCCAGTCTCAACAGGACTGGACATATGAGCTTGGGGAAGCCAGTGGAATTGACACTTCGCCAGACACTGGATTTGTTTTCCCTCCCACCGTGGCTACGGAGGAGGGGGCTGCTTACAGTGTAGTGTTGACGAGGGCGGCCAAGGCCTTAAACCTTGAGCTCCCCGTCGCGGCCGTGAGGACTAACCTCCTCACTGAGGTCCTTAAACCGCAGGCAATCTCCAATGAGCCTCTGCTGCCGTTTAATGAGGCCTTGTGTGACGTTCTTGTGGGCACTTGGTCCAAGCCCGCCACAGGTCCGCCTGTGGATAGGAACGTGGCCAGACGCTACCGCCCGGCCCCGGGCGACCCATGTTTCCTGTCCACCCATCCCACCCCCGAGAGCCTGGTCATCCAGGCCTCCACTTCCCAGACCGCATTCCCGACGGCTCCGCCCGATCGGGAATCCAAGAGGTATGAACAATTCGAGAAGAAAGTGTTCTCGTCCCTGAGTTTGGGACTGCGGTCTGTCAATACCGCATGCCTCTTGGGCCGCTACACCCACACCCTGTGGGACACGGTCGCGGACATGCTGCCACAATGTCCGGAAGAGGTCCGGGCTAAACTCGCCCAAGCCCTTGTGGAGGGCCGAGATGCAGCACGATATTCCATCTGCTGTGGGCTGGATACCACGGACTCAATGGGCAGGGCTATGGCAACGATGGTGGCGGTTTGACGCCACGCCTGGTTGAGGTCCGCCTACTTTTCGGCCAATGTCCAGGCCACTGTTCTGGACATGTCGTTCGATGGCCGTCACCTCTTTGGCGACAAGGCAGACCATGCGCTTGAGCGTTTTAAGGACTCCAGGGCTACGGCCAAGTCTTTGGGCCTCTCGGCCACACGCCAGCAATCGGGTGCCTTTCGCTCCTTTCGTGGCCACGGAAGGGGCGCCCCAACACGTGCTGCCAGCCCCGCACCGCAGCGGCGGTCTGGGACAACGGCGAGGCCAGTCCACACCTCCCTCCGCAGCTCCTGCCTCAAAACCTTCCTAGTCTGGCAGGTTCTCTGAATGCCAGGGCGGACAAACTCAGCCGTCGGTGCATGATGGATCACGAATGGCGTCTGCACTCGGACGTGGCGCAAGGTCTCTTTCAGCAGTGGGGAGAGCCTTGGTTAGATCTATTCGCCACAGAATCGTAATCATACGCTCTTGTATAGCGCCTTATCACCGTAAGGTCTCAAGGCGCTTGCTTTGGGAACCCGTCCTGGTCTTTCCCTGCGAGATTACCCCTACTGGGCATCCCCAAGGTGAAGACCAGGCATCCCATCGCGGTGGGGCCGTAGTGGAGATTAAGCAAGCTATTGCCCAGAGTTGCAGAGTGTGAACCCACGATTCGAGTAGGCACCGAGGCGAGAATTATCGAGTCCGTGGACATTATGAGCTCAAGACCCTGCCGCGTCGGGAATTGGGTCTGACCTCTGCATCAGGGTCTGCCTCTTCTAATAGGTGAGCCACACTTCTCCGCAGAAGAGACGCAATGTCATCAGATCTGCGCGTTGGGAGTTTCCAAGGCGGCACTCGCTCGGAGACGCTTTTCGTTGCGAGTGGAGTTGGTCTATTCTACGCCTTTCCGCCTATACCACTTCTGCCCAGAGTGCTGAAGAAGATCAGGCGCGACCGGGCCCAAGTCATCCTTGTGGCTCCGGACTAGGCACGAAGATACTGGTATCCCGAGCTACTCAGCATGTCAGTCGATCCCCTGATTCGTCTGCCTCTTCGGGAGGACCTTCTGTCGCAGCAGCAGGGGACGGTCCTCCACCCGAACCTGTCCAGTCTCCACCTACGAGCTTGGAGATTGAGCGGCGACCAGTGAGGCCATTTGACTTGCCTCCTGAAGTCTGTGATGTGATTCTGGCAGCCAGGCGTCCCTCCACAAAGTCGGTATACGCCTGCAGGTGGAACACATTTGTGGCATGGTGCACAGCAAAGGCTGTGGATCCCCTTTCTGCCCCCCTTTCAGAGGTTCTCCTCTGTCTTCTTTCTCTTGCCCAGCAGACCTCTGCTCTGGGCACCGTCAAAGGCTACCTCTCTGCCATTTCAGCCTTCGTACGGCTACCTGATCAGCCTTCTCTTTTCAAGTCCCCTGTTGTAAATAGATTCTTGAAGGTTATCACTCACATGTTTTCTCCTGTTCCTTTCGTGATGCCTCAGTGGGGCTTGAACCTCGTTCTTACCTATTTGATGTGCGCTCCTTTCTAGCCACTTCACAATTGCCCTCTTCGTCTTCTAACTCTTAAGACTGCATTCCTGGTTGCCATCACCTCTGCCAGGAGAGTGAGTGAGCTCCAGGCTCTTATCTTCTAAACCTCCTTTCATCTCTGTCCATCCGGACAAAGTTGTCTTGAGAACGCGTCCCTCTTTCCTGCCCAAGGTAGTCACGGCCTTCCACATCGGGCAGTCCATCACCTTGCCCACCTTCTTTCTGCCTCTGCATCCCTCGAAAGAGGAAGAGAGGCTCCACCGTCTGGACCCAAAACGTGCGCTCTCTTACTATCTAGATCGCACAGGCCAGTTCCGGGTGGATGACCAACTCTTTGTTGGTTACGTGGGCGCTAAGAAGGGAAAGGCGGTGCACAAGCGGACCATCTCGCGGTGGATCATCCTGTGTACACCTGCACTACACTTCCCCGGACAGAGGGAAGGAATGCCTTCAGTGCAAGCCGGATCGCCCGCAGCTCCGGAAGGTCGATATGGAGCTGGGACTCCACCGGAGACCCGAGGCCTCTGATCTCCGCCTCTCACATGTGGTCCCTACCCCCCAGCCCAGGAGACACGCATCCGTCACTACTACGTGCTCCGATTGGGGTAGGGAGAGGGATCTGCCGCTGACCCAATCGCGGTCGGTGAGCCACCAATGCAACTGTCTCGCAGTGCCCTCTGAGATCAGGACGTGGTCGGACGGGTTACCCGGATGCTGGGCCCACTGCAAATTCAGGTCCCACTGCAGAGCCCGCATCCGCCACCTGGCGTGATGCACCAGAAGGATGCAGGAGGCCATCAGCCCCAGAAGCCGCAGCGTCAACCTGATCGAGACATGGGATAAAGGCTGAAAGATCGGAATCAAAGCCTGAATATCCCGAACCCGCTGCTCGAAGGATAAACCCGAAACTGCGCAGAGTCTAGAACCGCTCAGTTGAAGAGGAGTTTCTGAGAGGGTCACATGTGCGACTTCGGCACATTGATGGAGAACCCCAGCAGGTGCAGTAGGTCGGCCGTAGTCTGGAGGTGGTAGACTACTGTCTGGGACGAGCCCGCCTTCAACAACCAGTGGTCGAGATAGGGGAAGACTGACACCCCTAATCTGCGCAGATGAGCTGCGACCACCGCCATCACTTTCGTGAACACCCGAGGGGCGCTGGTAAGGCCGAAGGGGAGCAAGGTAAACTGGAAGTGCTCGCGCTCTACCGTGAACCGCTGGTATCGCTGGTGGGCCGGCAGGACGGGGATGTGAAAATATGCGTCCTGCAAGTCCAACGCTACCTTCCAGTCTTCTGGGTCTAGGGCAGCTAAGACCTGAGCCAAAGTCAGCATCTTGAACTTCTCCTTCCGGAGGAAGCCGTTGACGTTCCGCAGGTCCAAGATAGGGCGTAGGCCCCCTTTGCCCTTCTTGGGAACCAGAAAGTAGTGGGAGTAACAACCACACCCTACTTCTGGCCCAGGAACGTGCTCGATGGCCACCTTGGCCAAGAGGGCCGTAACTTCCTCTTGCAGAAGTTGCAAGTGATCCCCCGACATGCGGTGGTACTGCGGTGGCATGGATAGAGGGGTCGCCTCGAAGGGGAGGGAGTAGCCACTTCGGACGATTTGCAGCACCCACCTGTCCGAAGTGATGGAGCGCCACTGGAGGAGGTGATGGCGAACCCTGCCCCCCACTGGCGTCAAATGGGCCTGAAAGCTCGGACTAGGAAGGCTTTGAGGCGGATGCTGCGGGGGTGGATGTGGACTGGCCTCGCTGCTGTCCCCTGGCACCGCCACAGCGGTTACCACGTCCGCCGCCACGCTGGATGCTAGTCTGCGGCCCGTGGCTGGCAGGACGTGAGGAGGCGCCCCTTCCTTGGCCACGAAAGGAGCGAAAGGCAGAGGTTTGCTGGTGCTGGCCCGACAGGCCCAAGGACTTGGCCGTAGCCCTGGAGTCCTTGAAATGCTCAAGCGCACTGTCTGCCTTGTCGCCAAAGAGGCGACGGCCATCAAACGGCATGTCCATGAGGGAATTCTGGACATCAGCCGAAAAGTTGGCGGACCTCAGCCAGGCGTGGCGGCGAACCGCCACCGCCGTGGAAATCGCCCTGCCCAGCGAGTCTGTGCTACCCAGCCCACATCGGATGGAGCACCCAGCTGCATCCCGCCCTTCTGCAAGGGCTTGAGCGAGTTTGACGTGGGCCTCCTCCGGGCAAGCTGGCAGCACGTCCATGACCGTGTCCCACAGAGAGTGGGAATAACGGCCCAAAAGGCAAGCGGTGTTGACCGATCGCAACCCCAAACTAAGTGAGAACAGCTTCTTACCGAATTGCTCCTACCTTTTGGATTCCCGATCAGGTGGAGCAGTCGGGAATGCGCTCTGGGAGTTAGAGGCCTGGATAACCAGGCTCTTGGGGGTGGGTGGACAGGAAGCTAGGGTCGCTCAGGGCCGGCGCCTGGGTATGTTCCGATCTACAGGAGGACCTGTAGCGGGCCTGGACCAAGTGCCCAACAGAACATCAGAAAGGGCTGCATTAAACGGCAGTTTAAGGACCTCGGTGAGGAGGTTAGTCCTCACGGCCGCGACAGGGAGCTCAAGACCCAAGGCGTTGGCCGCCCTCGTCAGCACCATGCTGTAAGCAGCCCCCTCCTCCGTAGCCACGGTAGGAGGGGAGACAAAGCCAGTGTCGGGCGTAGTGTCCAAACCACTGACCTCCCCTAGATCCACTGCCCAGTCCTGATGCGACTGGCACTCTCGTGCCAGAGGGTCCTCAGACCCCTCCCAATCCCCCTCGTCTCCCATCTCCTGATAGTTAGGTGCAAAGGATGGGGCCGGATCATAGAAGAATTGCTCTTCTCTCGGTGTCGAATGCGGCGTCGAGCGACGCCGGATCCGGACCAAGGGAGGGACCGGGGAACGGCGTCAGGGAAGACACCCTGGGGGTCGGCACCGGCGGAGGGGTCTGCGGCGTCGGGCCCGAAGTTGTTGGCGGCGCCGGGGCCAAAGCACCTGACGGCTTGGGCCACCAGTCAGGCCGCGGGGCCCGAAAGTTCCACAGCGGGACCCGACGGAGAGAGCGACCTCATGGCCATGAGGAAGGCATCAATCTTCTCCGGCGTCTCGTTCAGCCCAGGGACCGGTGGGTCTGGCAGCGGCGCCTGCGGCTCTGGCGGGCCACATGGGCAGAGTCGCCTGAACCCCCGGCCGCATCGTGCAAGCGTCGGGGCGAGTCGGAAGAGCGATGTCGTCTCCGACTTCTTGTGCCTCTTACCTGAGGACTTGGGAGCCCGACGAATGGTGTTGACTCGCCGAGCTGCGATGACTGTGGCCGGTCCTTCGACCTCCTTCTCGACCTGGCCCGTGAACGACGCGGGGCCGACTGCCAGAGCTCGAGGCGCTTACGGGACCGCTCCCACCTAGCCTTCGACATCAGGCCCGGCAGTCGGGGCACGACTTGTCCTCGTGGTCGGCCCCAAGGCAATACAGGCACCGACGGTGGGGGTCGATAACCGAAATCAGACGGTGATAATCAGCACAGGGCTTGAACCCGGGCATCCCTACCAGCACCGTGAGTCAACCGACCCGAAAAAAGGACCAAAAAAGGATTGAAAAATGTAGTCAAAAAGTGACTAAGGAGTACTGCTTTTTCCGGATCTGCGCTTGCTGGCGCGGAAAAAAGAAGAACTGACATCAGCGTGCGAGGGCGGTGTCTAAGTACTCAGACTACATCATCCCAGCGCCAACAATGGACGCGGAGCCACAGACGGCGCCTACCGATGCGCAGGGGTACTGCTATGCAAAACTTTCCGGATCCAGTCTGATGCCTGGGGATATTCTAAGGTAAGGAATCGAACACTAACCTGTTTCTTTCAGATAAAGGAGGGACCTAAGAGCATCTCAGATCCTAGGTGGAAATCTGTACAGGAGTCGGTGCAGAACAGGAGATAAGGTTCAAGAGGTTCAGACAGAGCAGAGAACAGATCCACCAGCAGTAATGTGACTGGAAGCCCCTGCAGATCCTTGGGGTCTAAAGGCGTCAGAGAGACAGAAGAGTGGAAATATGCAGCATCGACCTGCTGTAGCATCACCGATGGCCCAGGGAATTTGGAGTGCATCAGGATCAACCATGAAATTGGCTTCTTAATCGGAGATTGGGATCGATAGGCACTTATAACTTTTCTTTTGATAGAGTGGAAGATGGGGTGGAGTTCCGCTTCACTTTCTTATGCTTCCACTTGAACTATGACTAACCAGAGGACTTTAACCACGAAGACGACATCTCACGGGAGAGGATCCACATCCTCCACTTAGAGCAGGAGTGGGATTTGCAAGAGACCCAAAACTTCTTCCTGTGTTCAGTGATGTACAGCTTTCCAGTCCCAGATTAACTTTGGATACATGACAGTGCACTCATAGCACAACTTGGAGTTGTGTCCCGAACCCAAGCATCAAAAAGACACCTCTGTGAGGAGGTGGAAGGAAGATCTAGACTGGTGCATGTACAGGGAGAAGTCGGTAGCTAGAGGATGCCCTGGGAAATGGCGTAAGGTATGGGGAGCATGGAATCGATACAGAGGCGCCGTCTGTCTTCCGCCTTGCCCGCAAATGGATGCTTACACTCTTGATACCCCTTGATCTACTCAATATGATAACTATTTTGTATAATATACGATGTCGCTGTGAGAGATGAAGCTGCCTGCTTGTACTCAATTGATGTCCTTTTGTCGAACTGTTCAATAAAAAAATATTTAAAAAAGAAAAAAACACCTCTGTCACAGGCCCATGACAAACATGTTTTAAGTAGTCATGGCATTGTTTGAAGCCTGTAATTTCAGGAGCAGACATTGTTCCCTTGCAAACTGGATTTTGCTTTGGGAGACATCAGACGACTGATGAAGTGGGAGCAGTGCTAGAAATTGTGTTCGAGGGTGCTAAATGAAAGAATTGATGTTTGTGTGCAGGGGTGGCGCTTTTATGATGCTCCGCTCTGCCATTTCCGGGGCACTGGAATACTGCGATGATAAGTTTAAGAATCCAATTTGGCACCTGGGAAATATTTGAAAGGTTTGTAATCTGGATCAGAAGTACCCATCAGCAATCTTTTTTGTGTAAAAAAACCCAATATCAATTTGTACATATGGCCATTGTTAAAATAGCACGTGGACCGAGATAAAAAACCTGAACAATCAACATGCTGAAAATTCACCACCACCAAATAAGGCACACAGCCTGTATCTGCACACCACATTGGGGCTAAACACAGCACAGTCATCAGTTTAAATGTCATTCCACTTATACATATTTGGGAACTACAACATTGGTGTTAAACCATTACAACCATGGTTTAATCTGTATAAATTCTTTTTCATGGCAGGAACATTTACTTGAAAACTTTAGAAGTCAGACTGGAGGTAGAGGCCATAAAAAAGAATTTCAGTAACGCTGCCCTCTATCACAAAATATTAGGCTTCCTCTGCACGCAGAACACTTACTTACGAAGATTAATTGGTTTAATTTCATTTAAATCCTATACATTCACTTTTGTAAATTTCCTGTCGTAAGCTAAAGCAAATATTCTATAACTACAATTTCTTTAATGGGGAAAATAAAATCAGATAGGGAAGAATGTTTATAGATAGGTTGTATATTTTTTTTCATTTTAATACTTTGTACAAAGATACATTTTACAGTACCATTGCCATCCATAAAAAATGGAATGATAGAAACTTAAACGGTAGAAAACATTTGCATATTAATTACTGCTGTACAGTAGACATTGCAGGCTGTATAAGAGTCTTCCCTATTTGTCCACGTCTGTAAAATTCACGTGGTCTAGCAATAAATTATGACAAACCCACAGTATGGAAAAATGCTTTACAATAAATATTAATAACAGAATCAGGTGGAAATATTAACTGAAACAGTAGAAAATCTATCTTAATAAAACACGCCAATTGAGATACATTCTTTCATTCGCTTGTTAACCTAAGCAGTGCACTGCCACAATTGCTATTTAATGTTCAATTGCACCTTAGGCACAGATTTTAATGGAATACCAACCTCTGCAAACGTAACCCAGAGAGAAACAGGTGTTCGGCTAGATACTGCTACTATTGTTCTCATCCCACAATTGAACTATTGACGAAATAAATGACAATCACTTTGGATTGATGTGGAAAGAAACTGAAGCATACAAAGAATAATCTATAGTCTCTTTTTATATCAAAATGTATTCTTGAAAATGTGTTTGGCACAGTGCTAAATCATATATAGTTAATACTACATATTGCAAAATACAATAAAACCCTGGGGTTTGCTTGCACCCTTCAAATGGGTGAAATAAGATATCAATTATTTGAAGTCAGCCTGTACACATCGTAAAAACAATATTTTATGCCCTGTTTTGAAAAGGATATAATAAAATTTACAAAAAAGACAAACAATATCATTGAATTTTAAACAAATCTGTACAGTAAGAAATCCAAATGGAAACAGACAAGTAACAAAGAGAAGTAAAAAAATTTATTGCAGTATTCGTTCCACCAGATTTGCTGGGGATCCCTTTTCTTGTATTATCTCAGGGTGACCTAATACATCAAAATCTACATTTACAAAAACTCCTGCAGATAGGTCAAAGATACTGCATGCTTTTTCAACAGAATAAATTATATATATATATCCAGGAGATTTCACCAATTTACAGCCTGGAAAAACAATGCTTTCCTTGAAACAGGGCTAAGCTAAAGAAAGCCATCCGCCGCTAGGTTAAACTCCAAGAACACTAATTTCCAACATTCACTTGTTTATTTTAAAACATTTTTTCAAGATATAAACATTATTTGTTAAACTATAATACAGTGGGAGTAAAAATGAACTGAGAATTTTCTGCTGCACAACAGCGAAGGAAGCTCCCACGCAAAAATGTTTACTAAACATTTCCTTCTTTTTTCCTGTGTCCCAGGTTCCATTCTTACTCTTCATAAAACAAATGACTTTTCATCAGAAAACTGAAAGTTCAAGTTTTTCTGTTCTCTTTTCCAGTCAATTTGGCTGTATTTACAAATTCATTAGCTGGATGTTCCATCCTTGGCTGAATATAGAGTCCTTAATGTCTGAACAACTTTGTTACTCAACTTATTAGCACTCGTCAGAACAATTTTCTTGTAAATAATGTCTGATTCTTTAATAGTGTCTACCCAAGGCACCAGTTTACGTCCATCACGCCGTTTTGCCTCAGCCCAAACTCCACTGTAAGAACCTGCCATCCACTGTATACTGTAGCCATGGCTAGTTTTCTTGACTACTTTTGCAATCTGTGGCCGATCTTTGTACTTTGGACAGCAAATTGCAATGACGTCCGTGGCTTCAACTGTTTCGTTCATCTGTGCTCCTAAGTCCGAAGAGTCTGAAAGTCTTTTTGATTTTCTCAACTAAACAGAGAAGAAAAACAATTACAAGACTTAATAAAAACGGGCTAGTCCTTCTTTACACAATTAAACATTAAGAGTTTCCAACCCAAAGGCAATAACCCACTGCTAGTCAGATGCACCACTGCCAAACATGTTGCCACCCTCACTGCTTTAGTACAAAATATTAAACACACGTACATAAATAACAGCAAACAAAACTTGCCAGGATTAAAGGGAGAGAGTAGAAGATGAATGCTAAATGAAAATTACCTTTTTCTTTGGACAAATCTTACTTCCTATCTTTTAAACTGCCTTTTTCCTCTAAACCCTTTCTATAAAAAAAGAACACAACAGCATGCATTAATAGTTACGTTTATCTGTAAAATTCGTATTTGTCTACGTATCACATGATGTGGTATTCCTGTAATGTTTCACACCACTAGCAACAAGCATTTGCAATGCAATTTGTCTTGCATTTGTGAAATGTATAACTATTGGCATAAATGACATTGTTACTCATGTTTTTTGTTTGTAGTGGTGTGGATGTATATTGTGTGTAGTGGAATTATGTGGTTTAAATTGTTAGTTGTGGAATTGTGTGGTGTGTAGTTTATTTGCGTCGTGGAATTATGTGGCATGGTGAATTGATAGTGGTAAGAGCTGCATCGAATAGATAGAAAGAAGATTAAGAGGGCTAGGTAGTTTGTGTATGAAGTGGTAAATGAACTCCAGACAGAAGGGCAGAAACAGTGTTTAAGAAAGAGGAAAAAAAGGAATAGAAGGTTTTAGACACAAAGAGGCTGCTATTGTGTACGCAGAAGACACCGAAAGAAGAGGAGGAGAGTGCATTTGAGGTCTGGATTTCTGAAAAATGTTATGGTAAAGAAACTGTGCAGAAAGACCTGAAGAGAACCAATATGAGAAATTCTGGAATAGTGAGTGGAGAATGAGAGACTGGTGTGAGACAGAGGAAGGAATGGGAGACCTATTATCTTTGTTAAAGGAGTGGGTGTGGTAAACAGGGGTAGTGGAAGCACGTGCATGTATGCGTACTGACATATCCGATATTTCTAATTTACCAATGTAACATGGTGGGCAGCTGGGTTAGATTAAGTAATGGGAAAAGTAAACAAGTCAATATTAGCATAACATTTCGGGCACAATTCAATGTCACCTAATGTATCGACAACCTCGGAAAGATGAGGGGTTGTGGCTAATGCACACAGATCTCTTCATTGGGTGAAAGAAAAATGCTACTTACCCAGTATGCATCTGTTCTTGACATGTCTGTACGTATCAGGACAGCTTTGCCTACAAGGTGGACTTGAAAGGCTTTGAGCGCTAGAAATACTGCTAGTAGCTATAGGTGATTGATGTGGAGCTGCTTTTGCTGTTGACTCCACATGCCCTGAACTGTGCGAGTTTGGTGAGGAGCTCCCCGACCTGTGAGCGATGAGTCTGCTGTTAGCAGTCTGTGGAACCGGGTCTATGAAGGGCCACCACTTGTAAAGGTTTTGTGGATTCCACCACTGCAGAGAGCGATGAGTGTGGCCAGTCACCAACACTAGATCTGAGCACTGACCATAAGACTTATTCCAATGACGTGCTAAGCATTCCTGAAGGGGACGCATTTGAAGTCAGGCATAGGGAACTATTAAGATGCGAGACGCCATCATTCCCAGTAACTGCATGAATGCCCAAGCTGGCAATGAGTGGTGAGGCGGTACTGGGAAATTCGAGACAGGCTAGAGCTTGGAGCAGCTGTACTGTTCTTTGAGTGTGTTGGAGACAGTTTCCTTGTGAGCTGGCTTTGATAAGCTAGGCGTCTAAGTATGGGAAGACATGAATGTGTTGTCTTTGCAGGTGAGCTGCAACTACTGCCATACATTTGGTGAATACTCTGGGAGCAGTGGTAACTCTGAATGGAAGCACTTTGAATTGGTAATGATGTCCCACTGGGCAAACACAAGAAGATGATGGACGGAGCGCTGAAACTTTTCAGAAACTCACCCCAGTCACCCATCTGGGTTGAATCCAGCACCATTCTTTAACTCACTTCGCCACCTCAGTTGTTGTCGCGCTAACACAAACCTGAGGTATTTGCGATGAGCGGGATGTATTGGAATATGGAAGTAGGCGTCCTTTAAATCTAAAGTAGACAGAAAATCGCCTTGCTGAAGGAGTGGGAGCATTTGGTGGAGTAAAAACAAAGAGCAGAGGCAAGGCTTTCCTGCGCACAGTAAAACTATAGTAATCCCAAATTTAGTCAAGACAAACAGTATAGTGTGCTCCCAAGGACTGCCACTCTTGTCCCTACAATAAGGACCAGAAACCCGATCCTATGCACAAAAAGGGGGTAATATCCTGAGCACCACTCCTCATGTAACTCAATGAAGTCCAGTCTTCCTTCTTTTCACACGTAGATTTTATTCTTGCAGTATGATAAAATCTTCAACTGCGATACATGCGACTCTCTTCTGATACTTTCCAGCCAACACGTGTTTCGTCAGTTTAGCGATGCCTCCGCATCTCTGACTTCACACGTTCTCCTCACCTACGCGAATCGGCGTTGTGAACATGTTCACAACGCCGATTCGCGAAGGTGAGGAGAACGTGTGTTCGAGGCAACAGACCACACTCTCTGTTGAAATATTAGTTCCAGATGAGGAACTCAAGAAACTGGGTTCTCCAAACCGGTCCTGGAGGGCTGGATCCATGCCAGAATTTTAAAATAACTACATGTATCTAAATGGGGATATGCACAAAGGGGATATGCACAAAATCTGGCATGGATCCGGCCCTCCAGGACCGGTTTGGAGACCTGAGACGTTGGACCCACTTTATGAAGCTACTTATTGCCTTCCTGGAACGTGGCACATTTGCTATGCAACGTTGTTAATGGATATTGAAATCGAGCCCTGAAGAAGTCAGAGATGCGGAGGCATCGCTAAACTGACGAAACACATGTTGGCTAGAAAGTTTCAGAAGAGAGTCACATGTATCGCAGTTGAAGATTTTATCATACTGCAAGAATAAAATCTACGTGTGAAAAGAAGGAAGACTGGACTTCGAGTTGCATGAGGAGTGGTGCACAGGACATTACCCCCTTTTTGAGCATTTGGTGGAGTGTTACCATGTGAAAATGGTCTGATTGGATGTACAGATTTAGGTCTCTCAGGTCTAGTATAGGCCTGAGAGAGACATCCTTTTTGGGTATTAGAAAGTATTGGGAGTATACCCCGGCCCCATGATACTGTAGTGGGACTGGCTCCTTATTCAAATAAAGAGAGAACTTCTTGTTTGAGAAGGTTGAGATGCTCTTGGGACATTTTGTGTAATATTGGAGGAATGTTTGGGGGAGTGGTGGTAAGTTCCAGGCAATAACCATATTGGATGACTAGTAGAACCCATCGGTCTAAGGTTTTTGTAATCCAGACGGGTAGAAATTGGGAGAGACGTCCCCTGACAGGAGTGCAATGATCAGGGGTAGAGGAAGGAAGTCACTGTTGGTTGTTTGCAGGAGAAGTACGTGAAGAGTTGACTCTACCTCTTCCCTTGCCGTTATTACCTCTAAATCCTCCTCTAAAGTAACCTCTTGAAGAGGGCGACTGATTATGGCCCTAGTAAGAGGAGGAGGGATTTTCTGATTATATGTTCTTTGAGCCCCCCCTTAAAAAAAGCAGCGAAAGGAGCCCCGATTGGAAGGAAGTTGCAAAGCCCCATGGATTTCGCGACTCTCTTTCTTCATCTTCTCCAAAGAAGTATCTACTGTAGGTCCAAAGAGGTGCTCTTTAAAATAGAGGCCTAGCCCTCTGGTTTAAACACAGAAATTCTGAGGCAAGCGTGTCTGCGTCAGCTAGTGTTCACGGTGCGAGCTGCAGTATCTGCTGCGTTTAAAGCGCACCTAATGGATGTGTTGAAATTTAATTTTCCTTTTTGAATTAGGTCACTAGCTTTATTCCTATGTTCATCTTTTAAAAATTGCATTACATTTTCTAGCTTGTCATAATGAGCCCTGTCGAACAAGTTACTTACCTTCGGTAACGATATATCTGTAAGAAACAGTAGTTAGTATTAGATTCCTTACCTTAGAATATCCCCAGGCGTCAGTCTGGATCCGGAAACTTTTGCGTAGCAGTACCCCTGCGCGTCGGTAGGCGTCGTCTGCAGGCGTCCCCTGCGGCTCCGCGTCGTCGGCGTCGTGCGCCGTGATGACGTCGCTGGAGTATATAGACGCCGCCTCCGCGCGCTGACGTCAGTTCTTTGCACACAGCTTTTCCGCGCCAGAACACGCAGAGCCATGTGAGAACCAACACTGGTGCCATTTGAAACTAGGGCCCTGAAAGGGATGTCCTTAACCCTAGGTATCAGTTCGCAGAACGGGGAGGATGGGCGGGGCGGTAAGGAATCTAATACTAACTACTGTTTCTTACAGATATATTGTTACCGAAGGTAAGTAACTTGTTCATCTGAAAGAAACAGGTTAGTATTAGATTCCTTACCTTAGGATAGATACCCCAGCAATACCAACCCCGGTGGTGGGTCTGCGAACCAATACAACCTACACCAGAAAGTCCTGGAGGACCGAACGGCCAAAGAAGCCATCCCTCCGGACTTGACTGTCCAGGCAGTAGTGCCTCGCAAAGGTGTGCAGCGAGGCCCACGTGGCCGCCTGGCAAATGTCCTGCAAAGGGACTCCCCGGCCCAGGGCAGTAGTAGCCGCCGTGGCCCGAGTGGAATGGGCCCTCAGCCCAACAGGAGGCTCCTTCCGAGCCAAAGAGTAGCATGCTTTGATGCACAGGACGACCCACCGAGAGATGGTCCGTTTCTGTACCGCCCTTCCCTTCTTCTCACCCACGTAGCCAACAAACAGTTGGTCATCCACCCGGAACTGGCGTGTGCGATCCATATAGAATGAAAGCGCACGTTTTGGGTCCAGACGATGGAGCCGCTCTTCATCCTTTGAAGGATGCGGAGGCGGGAAGAAAGAGGGCAAGGTGATGGACTGCCCAATGTGAAAAGCAGAGACTACCTTGGGCAGGAAAGAAGGTCTAGTCCGAAGAACCACCTTATCAGGATGAACAGACAAGAAAGGAGGTTGAATAGAAAGAGCCTGGAGCTCACTCACTCTCCTGGCAGAGGTGATGGCTACCAGGAAGGCCGTCTTTAAGGTGAGAAGACGGAGAGGACAGGAATGAAGGGGCTCAAAGGGAGCGCACATCAGGAAAGTCAAAACCAGGTTCAAGTCCCACTGAGGCATCACGAACGGAGTTGGAGGATACATGTGCGTGATGCCCTTCAAGAATCTCAACACAATAGGGGACTTGAACAAAGATGGCTGATCAGGTAGCCTCAAGAAGGCGGAAAGGGCAGAAAGATAGCCCTTGATAGTGCCCAGAGCAGAGCCCTGCTGGGCAAGGGAAAGGAGGAAGAGGAGAACCTCAGACAGAGGGGCAGAAAGGGGATCCACAGCCTTCGCTGTGCACCATGCCACAAATCTGTTCCACCGGCAGGCGTATACCGACTTTGTGGAGGGACGCCTGGCTGCCAGAATGACATCACAGACTTCAGGAGGCAAGTCAAATGGCCTCAACTGTCGCCGCTCAATCTCCACGCATGGAGGTGGAGACTGGACAGGTTCGGGTGGAGGACCGTCCCCTGCTGCTGCGACAGAAGGTCCTCCTGAAGGGGCAGGCGGATCGAGGGACCGACTGTCATGCTGAGTAGCTCGGGATACCAGTATCTTCGAGCCCAGTCCGGAGCCACAAGGATAACTTGGGCCCGGTCGCGCCTGATCTTCTTCAGCACTCTGGGCAGAAGTGGTATAGGCGGAAAGGCGTACAACAGACCGCAACTCCACTCGCGCCGAAAGGCGTCGCCGAGCGAGTGCCGTCTTGGAAACTCCAACGCGCAGAACTGATGACATTGCGCGTTCTCTTCTGTGGCGAATAGATCTAACCAAGGCTCTCCCCATTGCTGAAAGAGGCCTCTCGCCACATCCGAGTTCAGACGCCATTCGTGATCCACCGAGCACCGACGGCTGAGTTCGTCCGCCCTGGCGTTCAGAGAACCTGCCAGGTGTTGAACCGTCAGAGTCACGCCCTGACGTTCCAGCCATTGCCAGAGGCGCAGAGCCTCTTGGCAAAGGGTCCACGACCCCACACCGCCCTGTTTGTTGCAGTACCACATGGCGGTGGTGTTGTCCGTGAACACCTGCACTACACTCCCGTTGACAAAGGGGAGGAATGCCTTCAGTGCTAGGCGAATCGCCCGCAGCTCCAACATGTTGATATGGAGCCGGGACTCCGCCGGAGACCAGAGGCCTCTGATCTCCGCCTCTCCCAAGTGGCCACCCCAGCCTTGGAGGGACGCGTCCGTCACAACCACGTGCTCCGGTTGGGGAAGGGAGAGGGATCTGCCCCTGACCCAATCGCGGTCCGTAAGCCACCACTGCAACTGTCTCGCAGTGCCCTCCGAGATCAGGACATGGTCGGATAGGTTGCCCTGATGCTGGGCCCACTGAAACTTCAGGTCCCACTGCAGAGCCCGCATCCGCCATCTGGCGTGATGCACCAGAAGGATGCAGGAGGCCATCAGCCCCAGAAGCCGCAGCGTCAACCTGACCGAAACCCGGGATAACGGCTGAAAGATGGGAATCAGAGCCTGAATATCCCGGACCCGCCGTTCCGGAGGATAAACCCGAAACTGCGCCGAGTCGAGAACCGCTCCGATGAAAAGGAGCTTTTGAGAGGGACACAGGTGTGATTTCGGCACATTGATGGAAAACCCCAGCTCGTGCAGGAGGTCTGCCGTCATCTGAAGGTGGTGGACGACTGTCTGGGGCGAGCCCGCCTTCAACAGCCAGTCGTCGAGGTAGGGGAAGACTGAAACCCCTAACCGGCGCAGATGAGCTGCGACCACCGCCATCACTTTCGTGAACACCCGTGGGGCGCTGGTAAGGCCGAATGGGAGCACGATAAACTGAAAGTGCTCGTGGCCTACCGTGAACCGCAGGTAACGCCGGTGGGCCGGCAGGACGGGGATGTGAAAGTACGCATCCTGCAAGTCCAACGCTACCATCCAGTCTTGTGGGTCTAGAGCAGCCAAGACCTGAGCCAAAGTCAACATCTTGAACTTCTCCTTCCGGAGGAAGCCGTTGACGTTCCGTAGATCCAAGATAGGACGCAGGCCTCCCTTGTCCTTCTTGGGTACCAGAAAGTAGTGGGAGTAGCAACCACACCCTACTTCTGGCCCAGGAACGCGCTCGATGGCCCCCTTGGCCAAGAGGGCCGTAACTTCCTCCTGCAGAAGTGTCAAGTGGTCCCCCGACACACGGTGGTTCTGCGGTGGCATGGCTGGAGGAGTGGACTCGAAGGGGAGGGCATAGCCCCTTCGGACAAGCTGCAGCACCCACCTGTCCGATGTTATCGCGCGCCAGCGGGAGTGGTGATGGCGAACCCTGCCACCCACTGGCGTCACGTGAGCCCGAAAGCTCGGACTAGGAAGGCTTGGATGCCGCAGCGGAGGGAGGCGTGGACTGACCACGACGCTGGCCTCTACCGCCACCACGGCGGAAACCACGGGCGCCACCGCGCTGGGGAGCGCTCTGCGCCGCGTGGCTGGCAGCACGTGTGGGACCTCCCCTCCCTTGGCCACGAAAGGGCCGAAACGAACCCGTCTGCTGGCGCTGGGTCGAGAGACCCAAGGACTTGGCCGTGACCCTGGAGTCCTTGAAGCGCTCCAGCGCGTGGTCCGCTTTGTCACCAAATAGGCGACTGCCATCAAATGGCATGTCCATAAGTGTATTTTGGACGTCTGGTGAGAAGTTGGCAGATCTCAGCCAGGCATGGCGACGAATCGCCACCGTAGTGGACATGGCCCGTCCCAGTGAGTCCGTGGTGTCCAGACCACAACGGATCGAGTACCGCGCCGCATCCCGGCCTTCAACCAAGGCCCGGGTGAGCTTGTCCCGCACTTCCTGGGGGCATTGCGGCAAACACTCCTCGACCGTATCCCACAGGGAGTGGGTGTAGCGGCCCAAGAGGCACGCGGTGTTACAAGACCGCAGTCCAGCGCTCAAAGAGGAAAACACTTTTTTTCCAAATTGGTCGTACCTCTTTGATTCCCGGTCGGGCGGAGCCGACGGAAATGCGGACTGTGAAGTGGAGGCCTGGATCACCAGACTCTCCGGGGAGGGATGGGTGGACAGGAAGGCAGGGTCGTCCGAGCAGGGACGGTGACGCCTGGCAACGTTCCGGTCAACCGGCGCACCAGAAGCGGGCCTGGACCAGGTGCCCAGAAGGACATCCGTCAGGGCCTCATTAAACGGCAGCAGAGGCTCCTGGGGGCATGACTGCGGTTTAAAAACTTCCGTCAGAATATTCGGTTTGACCTTCGCGACGGGGAGCTCAAGGTGTAAGGCCTTGGCAGCCCTCATCAGGACCACCGAATAGGCAGCACCCGCCTCGGACGCCACAGGGGACGGAGAGACAAACCCAGGGTTGGGTGACTCGTCCAGGCCACTGGCATCACCCAGATCACCTACCCAGTCCACATCGTACTGGCAGGCACGGGATAGAGGGTCCTCAGACCCCTCCCAACCCTCTCCATACTCCTCCTCGTCATACCCATAGTCTGGGTCGACGATATAGACATCGGGGTCAACGGGCCCCATCGGCGTCGGGTCCGGCGTCGGCCGACGCCGGTCCGGCTCCGAGTCCGGAGTCGGGGAGGAAAGGGGGGTGGCGCCGCGCGGCGTCGGTGCCGGGGACCCGACGCCGGCCGGAGCCGACGGCGGAGTCGCTGCACCACGCGGGGGCGGTACCACGGGTTGGCCCACAGGAACCGACGCCGGAGAGGCCGGGAGACCAGCCGGCGACGAACCAGAGGGAACCAGCGGCGCCGGGGCCGGAGCCACCGGCGGCGCCGGGGCAGGAGCACCCGAACCGCTCGGGCCCCCAGACGGGACCGACGGGCCCGCAGGCGCCGAAGGCCCCGCCGGAGAAGACCTCGCCCTCATAGCAATGAGGAAGGCCTCGATCTCCTCACGCGACGCGCCTTCCCCAGGGACCGACAGGTGTGGGGTAGACGGCGTCGGCGACCCATGCGGGACCGCGGGGGTGGGGTCACCCGAGCCCCCGGCCGCAGCACGCGGGCGTCGGGGGGAGTCGGGGGTGCGATGGCGACGCCCCGACTTCTTGTGCTTACCTGACGAGCCGGAGGAATGGTGGCGACTCCCGGAGCGCCCATGGCGGCTCCGCGACCGTTCCCTCGACCGCTCCCTCGACCTCCGACCGGACCGGGACCGCTCTCGACGCGGGGCCGACAACCGGAGCTCGAGAAGCTTGCGGGACCGCTCCCGCCTAGCTTTTCCAGTCAAGGCCCGACAGTCGACGCAGGACTCCACGTCGTGGTCCGCGCCCAGACACCGGAGGCAGAGTCGATGGTGGTCGGTGACCGACATCAGGCGGTCGCACTCGTCACAACTCTTGAAACCGGGCATCCTACCGGCACCGTAAAGATCAATCAGTTAACAAAAAACTTGGTCAAAAGACCGGAGTACTGCTCTTCGGATCTGCGCTAACTGGCGCGGAAAAAAGAAGAACTGACGTCAGCGCGCGGAGGCGGCGTCTATATACTCCAGCGACGTCATCACGGCGCACGACGCCGACGACGCGGAGCCGCAGGGGACGCCTGCAGACGACGCCTACCGACGCGCAGGGGTACTGCTACGCAAAAGTTTCCGGATCCAGACTGACGCCTGGGGATATTCTAAGGTAAGGAATCTAATACTAACCTGTTTCTTTCAGATATAGCGAGCTAAAAGAGCTTGGGTATTTGCAATTCGCCAGTGATTGGCTGCTTGCGCAAGCTACTCTTTCACCAGAGGCATCTAGGAGTTTGGACTTCTTATCAGGAGGAGGGGCATCTCCTGCGGTCTGTGAGTTTGCTCTTTTACGAGTGTTAGAGACTAACATGGAGTCTAATGGAACTTGGCCCTTGATGTAGATAGGGTCAGTGGGTGCCGCCTTATACTTCTAGTCTACTCTGAGTGTGCAATCCTTGCACGCACAGGGTCTCTAGCAATCTAAGTCTGGGTGTTTAAGCATTCCCTTGAGCTTAGGTAGTGTTTGTGTTGCTCTTTGAGAGGAACTTAAAGTCTCAAAGAGAAAATCCTCTTCAAGGGCCTCATTATGAAGTTGTACCCCACGATACCAAACAGCCCTATTGAGTAGCTCTATGTATCCTAGATTGTCATCTGGTGGGGAGTGTTTGGAAGGATATAGATCCGGTTTGTTATAAGTTTTAGGATCTGTATTGTAATACTCCCATGGATCAGGTATATCACCATCCTCATCATCTTGGTGATCAGGTGACTGTGGTTGTGGAGAATTTGTGGGTGTAATCAATACATTTGTGTCAATGGGTGAAGGAGGTGTAATAGGAGGATGAGAAGGAATAGTACCAAAATTCTTTCTTGTAAGTAGAATGTGGCATTCCGCTAGTAATTCTGGTTTCCCTTTAGTTGGTAATTTCACATGAATATTTCCAGTGTCTGGATTGATGGCCAGTTCCTTTTGTTTTAGGTCCGTGTTAGAAGTTGGAACATCAAAACGAGGCTCTTTGGATGGAAGAGGAGGAGGTTTGGTTTTTGGTGCTGGAATTGTCTGAGGTTTTGGCTCCGAAGATTTTATTTTCGGTGCTGAAGGGATGGTCACTAGTACATGCTTGAATTTTGATGTTGAAGATTTCGGATCGGTGCCCAAACGGGGCCGACTCGATCCTGAGCCAGAAGGCTTTGCTGTATGTTTCGGAGCCAAGCCGGAGGGTGGAGCGTTGGAAACCTTTTCTCGGTGTCAATCTTGGCCCGAGGGCAGAGAAAGGATCGGATCCTTTTTCTTTGGTAAGTATTGGAGCAGGGGAGAGTCAGTAGTCACTGTACGCTCACCCATTGTTACTTGCTTATCCATGTTGGGAGTCCACTTCGGATACGGAGATGTGTTCCTCCTTTACTTCGGCTCCTTGTGCGTGGAATTCTTCCTGGTTGAAATCTTCCCCTGAAAATGTCTGTGTGGAGCCGCTATGTTGATGCAGTTCGTGACGTTGAGCCTGATGAATTAGTGTATTCTTGGATCGAAATGATCGGCACGCATCGCAGTCTTGTTCATCATATTCCGGGGATACACACAAGTTGCTGACTTTGTGCAAGTCGGTGCGCTGAAACTTAGCGCGACACAGAGGACAGAATTTAAAATGGAGTCCGTTCCATCAACTGCATGCAGGTCAGACGAGGGCAGGCCCAATAACCCTCCACAAATCTTCCAATCGGATTGAATGGAAACGATAGACAGAGAATGGGAAACAAGATCGAGAAACAATACTGTCAAGGGTAGTGGATTGCACGCGGAGGGGAACCCAAGAAACTGTGTTGAACCGGAGCGCAGCGAGTCATGTCTGAAACCGATGGCGGAAAAAAACTATCTAACAATGGAGTCGATGCCCATGCGCACTATCACCGAAAGGAGGAGTCACCTACCTTGTGACTGGAAAATACTTCTTAGAAGAAAAACAACGTGCAAACATCCGGACCCAACACTAGATGCCAGGCTTATACAAAGCATGTGATCTACAGCTCACATGCCTCGAACAAATAGATACATATCGGTTTTATATTTGTAAGCAGATGTATGTAGATTGAATGTGTGGACAATGATCAATATGGCGCTGAGTCCCGCTAGCCACCAGCTTGTGTAGCCTCTTTGCTGCCAGATAATTCTGTGGTGGCAGAGCTTTACATATTTAATATCTCAATACGATCTTGGCTATGTAAACAAAAAATTACAGCTGAAGCCTATGCATTCTGCTGGCACATGCATGTTTTCTGACGCATATTCGGGCATACATCATGTATGCGCACACGAGTAGAATGACGCAACTGCAAGCAGCCGTCGCGTCGGTAACAATTTTTTTTCTTAAATTAATTTGACGATGCTGCAAAGCTCCACGAAAAAGGCTGACATTGTAGACCATACATAAAAGGAATTTGGAAATGTCCCCAAAACAATTGTACTGGCATACCGTTTTACCAATGCTCGTTTTGGGTTGGGGGAGGAGGTGATTTTAGAAAACGGAAAGTAGCAGTCCCCCAACAAGTAATTTTGCCCCTTGACTCGGAACAAAGACCTTCACAGTGCAGACACCGTCTTTGCGCTGGCAGTTAAGCATACACAATAGCTTTCCCAGCAGAAAAAAAGCACCCATGTTTCCATAGAGATGGGTTAGAGATGCAGGGTGTTGGAATGGCCACACCGCAGGGCAACTAGACCTGGTAAGCCCAGCTTTGTTTATGGACCCATTGCAGTAAGTAAAGTTGTGACACCGTTCACGTGTGGATGACTTGCGTAGAGGCATGAAGTAATAGCCAGTTGCAAAAGGCGAAATTCCCCTGCAGATGTGAAAACATGTTTTGTGTCAGGGGCGCCCAAAAAGCTACTGTTTCTCGCACATAACGGGTTAATATTCCTCTCGTATAATATAATCTGGCACAGTTTATCACTTTGAAAAGAATGAAAGGCTGATTCTGAATAATAATATAGATTATGTTTGCTCCGATCCAAAATATATCTAGACGAGACAGAATGAACCAAAGTGCGAGCAGGTAAAAGATGTTTTACGAAAAGTATGAGCACTAAACTAGCTAAATGGGTTGAGCGCATGCTGCGATAGTCCGTGTGCTATTGTTAAAGCACAGACTGAGGGTACAGTAGGAAGCCTCATGTGTTCATTGTTCCATTAATTAAACTTACAAATAAATAACGCAATCAATTGCTGCTTCAAAAAACGAATAAAAAGAGAAAAAACATGCATAACTATACATTTAGACAGGCGCACATCACCGGTTGAAGAACAATTAGCAAGAGTGTCTACAGCAGATTAGTGGGTTGAGTGTCCGCTGCGCAGCTCTCCGTTTATCGTGAACCAAATTGGAAGCACATTAAAGGTGCTTTACGAAGAGTCTGCCTGCTAAGTCAGGTAAGAGGTTGGTGGTCGGACTGCTCAGTGTGAGCAAATGGACCGGCACGGTCATTTCTTCTCAGTTGCCAGGGACTGCGTGTTTGCCTAAAACGGATAAAAGGACCATAAAGAAGAACCGGCGAAAAACACACCGTCAATGAAAATGTAAATATGCCAGCAAGGACCCGGTAGCGAGTGCAGGCGGGTGCAAAGGAAAAACGTGATAAGAAAACTAGGGAAGGTGAAGGAGATGTCTTTCAAATGAAGGGCTAAACTAAACCCTAATGCAGAGGAAACAAGCAACAGAGGAGGAGCAGGAAGCCGAGTACATATGGGCGTGCCATTTGTGTGTACTTTAATGAGTGGGTAAGTGTCTGCACTGGCTCTGTTCCAAGTCGGTTGTGCACGAGCGGCGGGGAACATCAAGAGCGTTTATTCACACTCTAACACATTAGCCTCACTTTACAGTTTGCGCCAGTGAAGCGCTACTTTTGTTTTCTTGTCTTTCTTTGAACAGCATTGTTTTCCCTGGGTAGGGAAGTGCACCAATCCTGGAGGTACTGCCATGCCTGACTGATGGGTGGATTGGTAAACAAAATGTGTACCACGCCTCTGTGTTCGTGGGTATGTTTTTTTTTAAAAACCTTACTGCTTAAATTTTGTAAGGATTTAAGCAATGGACACTGAAATTGGTCCCTTCCGGGCCCCATAGTCATGTCAAGTTTTCAGGCAAAAGCACTCACTGATTTCTGAATAGTGAGTGTAAAAGCGTTAAAGTAACCATGTTGTTCCTGCCTACATTTCACATGCTTTACTTCTCCTTTTTCCAGGATGTTGGTACATGTTTTTTTAAGCAGTATATTGCGCTCGTCTAGTGCATAATTTGAATCGAGTGGCATCCAGGTCTTTATAGCTGGCCATACATGGTTTGTCGTTAAAGGCAGAGCGAGTTTCTCTCAGTGGTGGGGGGAGGATGTGCCACTATGGTCAGAGCTGCCAAATTTGGGACTGGGGAACCAGGTTCAGCCTTCATGACCACTCCCGGACACCACTCTCCTGAGGGAGCTAGACCTTAGAAGGTCCCGCAAGACTTTAGAAGCCCTGGTGTCTTAGCACCAGCAGGTGGACCCTAGCGGTCGAAAGTGTAGGTTAACCTCGATCCCTGTCCACCACAATCTGTACTGAAGTTCACCTCCAGTCTTGTGGGCAGGTCTATGAAGCAGCACACCCTAGAGCAAGAGTGACTGTCACTGGGGTCACAAGACCCTTGAGAAGGGCCGGCTCTAGGGAGATTCGACCAGTAGCTGATGCTGGCTTTTGGATGAGGGCGTTGTGTTTGCTAGTATATTATGGTTTTAAAAACACTTGCTGCCTCCTTCCTGGTTTCCAGCAATTTTTGAAAACAATAAAAATGTCATGATTACTTATGATTAATGTTCTTCCAACAGACAGAGAGAGAGAAAGAGCGCAAGAGAGAGAGCGCGAGAGAGAGAGATCAGAGTTTTGTCTGGTAGAAGTTTTGACTCATGTAAAGGTAGCACAGAGGGTTAATGTGCCTGCTGCAAAGAACATGTTCCATACAGATCACAAAGTGCACATAATGTAAATAGGTCAGTGGTTTACTGCTTGTGTCAGAGATCCTCGTTACTTGCAGCATAAGCTAATACAACACCAAGCAGGGACAAGGCAGCATGGATAGTGTGCAAACACTGACAACCTGAAAGAAACATACATGAGGGTACATTGCAGAGCAGATGCTACCCCAGCACCCGGCCTGCACCACTGCGGCCTGTCCCCGGGGCACCAGCGCTCACTCACCAGGGACAGAATCTGCTCTGCAGACATTGTCTCTTGTGTCCGGAAACATTGTGCGTTGGATGTCACACTAGTTGCAGTATTATGTATATGTGCCCCTCATATGTCCAAACCCTTCCCCGCTCCCCACAACGGAACGGAAACGCTGCATTTGTGCTCTGAGGGTGGGTTCTTAATGTAAAGTAGGATGGGAAACCAAGATAAACAAGCAGTGACGGGCGGGTAGTAGTGGGTGGGGACAGCACAGCAAAGAAGCCCCCTAAAAGACATTCAGCTTGTGTGATAGCCCAGTCAAGCAGCAACAGTGGGAGGTGGGGGTGTGGAGACGGGCTCGGAGTGATTAATGGAACTGATGGAGGTACAAAACTAAAAGCGTACCAAACACAAAGGGGAAAACGCTTTTGTGAACAGATACCTGTAACAAGCCAATACTCCAAGGGAGGAGTGGAGTTGGAGAGAGGAGTTGGCCTAATGGCTAGGGCGGTCGACCGCGAATCTGGTGAACTGGGTTCGAGTCTCGGCAATGACGCTGAACATCCTGTAATCCTGGGGAAATCACAATCTACCCATGCCTAACAAAAATGAATGTGTCCTCATGAAACAGGCGCTATGTAATGCGCTCCGATCCCCGATTCGGGTCAAGTTGCGCTATATAAACCTCTTAAAAAAAAAAACTTGTGAGAACGAAGGGGGAGCACAGCAAACTGAAAATGCTCCTGCTCCACCATGAACCGAAGGTAGCGTTGATGGGCCTGTAGGACAGGTATAAGGAAATGGGCGTCCTGCAGGTAAGTGGAGTGCTATAGAGTACAGTGTCGCACAGTGGAGTAGAGTGGCAAGAAGTGGCTCAGAGTGGAATGGCGTCCAGTGAAATATCATAGTGTGGAGCGATATACAGTGAAACAGCAGAGTGGAGCAGCGTAAAATTAAGTGGCTGAGTGGAATATCAGAGTGGTCTAGAGTGGAGTGGCATAGTGAAATAGCAGAAGGTGGAGTGGCGTACAGTTGTGTGGCATAGAGTGAAGTGGCGTAGAGTGGAATTGCGTAGAGTGCATGGGCGTAAAGTGGTGTGACAGTATATTGGAGTGGAGTAAAGTCAAGTGGCGTGGCATAGTTGAGTGGCATAGCGTGGAACAGCATACACTGGAGTGCTGTAGAGTGGAATAGAGAGTAGTTGTGTAGAATGGAGTGAAGTAGATTGTCATGGAGTGGGGTAGAGTTGAACAGTGTACAGTGTTGTGGTATACAGTGGAAAAGCATGAAGTTGTATTCAATGGAAATGAGTGGCCTGGAGTTGGGTGGAGTGGCGTAAATTGGAGTGGTGTAGAGTAGAATAGCATGGAGTGGCGTACAATGAAATATCATAGAACGGGGTAGTACAGAGTGGAATAGTGGAGTGGCATACGGTTGAACGGAGTACAGTAGAGTGGTATACAGTTGTGTGGTGTAGAGTGAAGTGGCATAGAGTAGAACATCGCAAATTCCAGGGATGTAAAGTGGCTTAGAGTTAAGTGGCGTGGAGTGGGACAGAGTGGAAGAGCATACAGTGTAGCGGTGTACAGTTAAGTGGCGTTGAGTGGAATAGCACAGAGTACAATGGAGTGGCCTAGTGAGAAGGGCTGTACAGTAGAGTGGAGTGGCATAGAGTAGTATAGCACTGAGTAAATTAGCATAGTGGTGTACAGATTAGTGGAACGTGGTGTACTAGAGTGTAGTTTAAAGAGACTTCGTGTGACAGTGGCTGAACGGATGTAGATGAAATTTGGCTGCATATATATTATGGAGTGGAGAGGGTATCTTTGGTATTCGCTACTATTTAAGTTATAACAAAACTGTTGTATATTGAGCTGTGGTGTACTGCGGTACAGGCTGATCTTAAGGCAGTATATCATTTGCTAATGGGTGCATTTACAAAAGTAAAAGGCAACCATGTAGTTTTCACCGGCTGTGTATTGTGTTAGGGCATTACACATAGGTTAACAGTGGGTTTTACCTTTGTTCCCTACTTATAACTACTTTATTAAAGCAGTATATGTAGGGAACTTATTAATATTTTTCTATATATTTTTTTAAAAGTGTACGCACCTACAGATACAGCAATAGTTACAAGAAAATAAAAAAAAGCAAGTAAAAAATACACTAATACACTATATCAGTGAAATACAGTGTTGTACAGTGTAATCTGTTTTTTTTCTTCATTTTACCCCACAATTTCAACAAGTAATGAAGCACTTTCTATGTAGTACAGCGGTACTGCGTTAAATTATTAAAAAAAATACAATGTAAAAAAATTGAACATACACTATAGTATACTATATTTGTGAAATATAGTGTAGTACAGTGTGTCTGACTTTTTACATACTCATTTTTTTTAAGGTACTGCAGCATTCTCTAGGTGGTACTGCAGTACTCTGTGACCTTTTTCAGAAATATATAAAAAAATTGAATAATGTTTTCTACCTATTACCACTTTAATAAAGTGGTAGCAGGTAGGGAACATTTTTAAATCTAATACTAACCTTTATCTAAGGCCCTAACCAGGAACACAGACAAAGTATGCTAAAAACAACGAGGCTGCTTTTTAGGTCTCGTGGTGCCAATGCGCAGCATTGCTGTCGAGACATATAGAGGCTAACCAGCAATCCTACCAAGAGGGTTTTGGCATGCGGATTCTCCCCAATGCATGATCCCACCAACGCCTTCACGTAGTTTCCCTCTCACTACCAAGTTATGCTTGCCAGCTCTCTCCATACGGGGGCTTAATTTGATCCTCTGTTTGCCGGTTTTTTCATGACCAAAACATATTAAAACATCAAAAAAAATGTGGCGAATATATATGGTATGCTATTGGGCATTTAATTTGTGCAGCGCCTCACTCTCTCCATACAGAGGTTTAATAGCTGCATTCCTTGTTGGTCTTTTCACTTCGCTTTTGGCTATCTGCTAATGGAATTTATGACCTTTCCAGGCGCTGCCGCCCTAGGTTAAACTAGTATCCTGTTAATAATTGATTTCCACCCAGCTTTTTAAAAGGAGTCCCCAAAGAACCTTTTTGGTCACTGTTTTTGTCCAACTTTATTAAATATTCATACACGGCAGAGCCATGTGCCATGTTTTACAACAGCAGTAAAGATAATGTTGTCCTGAGCACAAACATCAACTCGAAGAATGCCTGAAACTTCCCTCTCGCAGTTAATCAACAGAAGGTACTCGCGGTATGCTATAGGGCAGTTGTGCAACACGCTGCGCTCTCCATACACGGGCTTAATTTCACCCGGTGTTTCACGGTACGCTTATGACCAAAACATATTTAAACAAAAAAAATTGGCTAATATGTATGATATGCTATAGGGAATTTATGCAGCACTCCACTCTCTCCATACAGGGGCTTAATAGCTGCATTCCTCATGTGATGTTAAGCACTGGATTCTTTCTGCGCATTGTTTTGCCTGATTTTAAGAGATGACGCGTTATATTGGCCAGAGTGATGTAGTAAGCGCTATATAAAATGCAACGTCATGGTGTTATGTAACATTATGTAACGCAGTCATCACTGTCACATTCATTTCGGGCTTCTTGGTGCGCAGTGTTTCTGGTGCAAATAGTTTTTTTATAATTGTTTTCATTTAAATGTTAGAAAGCTATGCACAGGTTTCAACCCTATGGCTTATAGGGGGTGCTGGAGACTCCCGGGAGACTCAGTGCTGTGGATGAGTCGCACAGTCAGTCCTCAGCTAGTCTTTTTGTTGCAAGAGACAGTACTGGTGCCTTCCTTTAGGGTGCAACAATAAGACGGGAAGCATATCTACTCTCTTCTGCAAGGAGAGAACTACTTCAGTAGAAGGGAAGTTATGGTACATCTCAGAAAACCTACAGAGGATGCAATAAGCCGGAGAGTAGACCAGACCTACAATACTCAGTGAAAGAGTAACTGCACTCCTCAGCAGGCCTACAATACGCTCAGTGGGAAGTACCTGCACTTCACAGCAAACCTGCAATTCTCTCAGTGGGTTGGTAACTGCAATTCTAATCAGACTTGCAATGTTTGCAGTGGGAGGGTACTGGCACTTCTCAGCAGCCCTACCATGCTTTCTGTTGGAGTGTAACTGCACTTCTCAGGAGACCTGCAATGCTTTCAGCATAAGAGCACTTCTCAGCAGACCTTCGGTGCTTTCAGTGGGAGGACGCCTTCATTTCTCGGAAAAGAAACTCATTTCACCAGGGAGCACTGATTGGCATAGGCAGTAGGTCTGGAACTCTGGATTTTATGTGCTACCGCAAATACAGGCATGCACCACTGTGCCCCAGGGGCGTAACACAGGCCCCCGCATCCCCCGTGGTGCGCGAGGGTGAGAGTGGGCCTGAACTGAAAGGGCCCCCTCAACACAGTACTAAGGCCTTAGAGCTCCGGGTTAAGTCCGGAGTGGGGGCCCCTCTGTGTACCTTGCAGGTGGGCCACCTCCGCTTTTGTTACACCACTGCTGTGCCCAGATGACTCTTGTTGTGTCTCTAAGTAACCTGTCTCTTCCTGTGCCTCCCTTCTGTGCCTTTTTAAAAACGAGCATTTGCAATTCAATAGTTCCACATTTGGGAGAGTTTAAGCTATTGGCATTGTACATGACATGCCTTTTATTTATGTTTTAAAAACCGACACGTAAAGACAAGGCATTGCCATTTACAATGCCAATAGCTCAAACTTTCACAACTGCAAGACCTATTGCATTGCAAATGCTTGTTACTTTAGTGAAGGCAGCCAATCATATACTTGTCATTGGCAATTACAGCGAAATACTGTGCCCCGAGATATCGCTAAGTTTTACAACCCTAAACCTTTCAAAACACTTATCCTACTCGCCTCTACTATAAAAAAAGATAATCTACACACCATAAAGTATATGCCTGTCAAATGTCATTCAAATCAGACTTCCTGTTTTCGCGCTATGGCAGAGTACAAACTCTATGAAAAATAGATTGGTGTATGTAAGGAAATGCCTCCATTTGTATGGCCACCCTCAAATGTTTCGACTGATCTGAACGGTTTTTTGACTCAGAGTACACTGAGGATTTCCAACTACACCTCCGTGCCTGTGCCCTTAGCCTTTTAAACTGATATGTTGAACTGGCTTTTACCTACTTGGCTGACATAACTTACAAGTCCCTAGTAAATGGTAACCTGGGCATGTAAGTTAGCGTCCCCTCCCCAGGGATTGTAGCATGGGCTGGGCTACCATGGGTGGGTCACAAGTAAAACGAGACTCCCAGCCCACCAGTTGCAGGCTGGAAGAGCAGTTTTAACTGTGCCCACCTTTGCCATTTAAAGTAATGGTCAGACCACAACCCTCTTCCACCCCCCTGTGTATATGTAAGACACCACTGTGGCAGGCCTATTGAATTCTAAGGCAGGGTGCAACATATCTCACAGGCAGAACAACATTTTTTACATGTTCCGATAGTAAAAATGCAGCACTATCATTTTTATTGTCAAAAAACGTGGCTGCTTAATTAACGAGTGCCAAGTTACATGCTGATCCCTTAGCCGTGGTAACTCTGGAATGGTGGAACCAAAGTGGGTCATCCAAGGTATCAAACAACTAGTTACATTGAGCCAGACTTGATTCTCAGGCCGAAATTATTGCACCAAGTTGCAGTGTGCAGCTTTAGTAAAGTTGCCCCTTTATTGTCTTTACTCGCCTTTGCCCATACTGGTTGCACACAGGGTTCTCTTTCTGAGACAACTTTCCTGCCCTCCTGAGGAGACGTGCAAACGACTCACAGGAACGGATACAATAAGGGCCTCCTCTTGAAGGAGGAGGCCTCTCCCTCCTGTAGAAAGCCACACAGGCATAGGCTCAAGAGGCAAGCTTTAAAGAAGAAGCAGCCTTTGATTGGGAAAATGGGCAACACTTGGGAGAGGAGCTGCTCCATTATTCAGGCCCCTAGACTGGCCCTAGGGACAGGAGAAAGGAAACCAGTTGCAAAACTATTTTTCCGGGAGGCACATAACCCCTTTGTAGCTTTACCGCTGGGTTGGGCTAGGGAGCCCTACACGCCAGGAGAGGGGTCTTGCCATATTGGAAGTGGGCAGAAGGGTGCATCTTGGGATGCCCAGATGCCACACTTCACAGGAAGTTGTCATAAGATGGTCGGGAAACTGGTCCCCCATTGGCTACAGATCGCATCCTGTCCGAGAGCATTCTCTGAGCATACGTAAGGCACCCCTGGCCCCCAATCTCAGCATAGGAACACACCAGCAGAGAAGCCAACTTGGGCCTGGTAATAGCATTGGAGGGCAGCTGGGACGCCCCCAGGGTGGTCGTGAGAGTGGCGGAGAACATTTTTAAATTCATGTTTGAAAACTATCACTTAAAAAAAATACTTCTGAATGTACTATTATCTGATTTACTAAGGTGAAACGGTTTGCAGGTTTATGAAATACACTTTTTGATTTTGAAGAGAGTATCTTATTTTTACACATTTGCGTTCCTTAAAAATGAAGGCGTTCCTTCAGTTGAGGGAAGCAGTACACACTAGCAATTTTTTTTCTTTTACTGCAATTAATCTTTAAATTAATGTTTGCTGTTTATTTAACATTCTTTTCAAATGGTAGGGCTGAGTCCAGTAAACAGCAATCCAGAGCTTTTGTTGCCCAGGGGGCCACATGTAAATATCAGGAAGACTGCATGCAGCTCCCGGGGCGTACTTTGAGTATCACTGCTCTAGTGCAGAGAACCAGCTTGTCAGGGTAGATGTTCAGGTACGGAGGGCTATATAACAAAGCATAAAGCTCATTGACCATCTGGGCAGGTGTTATTGCCACTAGGAAAGCTGTCTTGATGGTAAGGAGCCTGAGAGGACAGTTGTGCAGAGGCTCACAGGGAGCGCACATTAGAAATGTAATGACTAGATTGAGGTTCCACTGAGGAAGGGCGAAGGTGGAAACGTGTGGCATACTTTCAAGAACCTATTAACAACAAGGGATTTGAACAAAGATGGCTGATCTGGCTGATGGCCCTTTAAGGTGCCCAAAGCAGTGCCCTAACAGGCAAGAGAAAGGATAAAAAGAAGTACCAGAGAGAGGGAAGCAGCAAGAGGGTCAACCTATTTCTTTGCACACAATGCCACAAACTTGCCCAAGGCAGGAGTATACAGTCTTGGCAGAGGGACGCCTGGTTGCCAAGATAACATTGCAGACTTTGGGCAGAAGGCTGAAAAGTGGTCAACGCTCAATCTCCACCCATGAAGGCGAAGCATTGATGGGTGGAGAAAGCTCCCCTGCTGCAGCAACAGAAGATCCTCTCGAAGGGGCAGCCTGATCGGAAGACCAATGCCATGCTTACCAGCTTAAGATAGTAAACTATCTAAGCCAGAGCCACAAAATTTATGTGGCCCGGTTATTTCTGATAATCTTGAGATCTCTGGTCAGGAGTGGTATTGGTAGAAAGGCATACAGGTACCCTGAGCTGCATTCGAGATGAACAAAATATATCAGAGCGAGAACCGCCTTGAAAACCACAGCATGCAAAACCGCTGACATTGGGCGTTCTTGGTGGTGGCAAATAGATTTAACAAAGGCTCTCCCCATTGCTGAAAGACTTTGCACCACCTCCAGATGGAGCTGCCACTTGTGATCCCTTAGACATCTACGTCTAAGTTTGCCAGCCCTGGTGTTCAGAGAACCGGCTAGGTGTTGAACCACTAGGGATATGACCTGATGTTCTAGCCATGTCCAGAGATGAAGACCTCTTCATCTTCTTCCTGTGGGACCTACTAGTAGACTACTCTGAGTGCGACAAAGATCTTGGTTTCTGCGACAGATCCCGGCACCTCTTTCTCGAACAGGATCGAAACAGTCACAGCATCGCGTGACAAGGAGTTTGAGGGAGTGCTCCCTCAAGGCCTTGGGCTGCATGGCGCGGCAGTTGACGCAGGTCTTTTGTGTTGTGGTCATGCTTGAGGCAAAAGTGGCAAACAAGATGTGGGTCCATCACGATAATGGTCGATGACAGACACTGCAAAGCTAGAAGTTGGGTTTTCTAGCTGACATACCTGCCACACCAGGACAAAACTTTAAAAAAAAAATTTCAACAAAAGTGGAAAAAGTCAGTCAAAAAATAACTGGGGGTAGCTTTTTCTCTGGATCTGCACGGAATGACGCAGAAAGAACAGAACTAATGTTAGCATGCTGGTGTGGCACCTCTATAGGCACCGCACACGTCACTTCTGGCTCGGTTGATTCCACGTGGAGTCGATACTGCCACCTACTGATGAAAAGGGGTAGTGCTCACAAAAAATTCCAGAACCAATCAGACGCCTGGGGATAATTCCAAGGCAAGGAATCTGAGGCTTGAAGACTACCAAATAGAACGTCCTGGGTGAATGGATTCCTCTTCAACATTAGCTGCCAGTCAGGCCTGTAATGGAAGAAGTAGCCTTTGTACACGTGGGACATAGAGGCATTTGTGATGGTTGCTTAAAAGCATCCTGGAGACAAATACTCAATGGTTGGGACAGAAGCACATGCAATAGCTAGAGCCTAATCCTGTCAGCCCATGTTTGATTTGTACCCAGCCATTTCCAACACAAAGTATACATTTGTCCTAATTTAAAAAGGAAAAATACAGGGCACTAGAACAACAATGTGAAACAGTTTTAGTATTTGAGAGAAAAACACAGTAAAAGGATTGTTGGCTTTTATAGTTGTAAGGCAAAAAAAATCTTATTGGGTTAATTTACTAAAATAAGATAGGTGGGGACAAACCCTCCATAACCAAAGACCAAAGAACCATTACAGCTGAAAGAATTCTGGCTCAATCTAGATGATTTTGGTTTTGGCTATGCAGAGTGTTAATCCCAGGATAATGTGACTGGCAGGAGAAGAGAAACGTCAGACAGGTTGATACACAAATGCACGCCACCTGGACCATGGCTAGTGGTACCTAAAGTAAAGTCTATTGATAACAGTTTTGTTTTCGGTTTTCTGAAGAGGTGAAAGTACTGGATGAAAAATTTGCTGCAAACTACCCAATGATGCCTAAGATTAGATAAAGGAATTAGTTTGTTTTGTAAATTTAGCAGATGTATTACTATGATGGTAAGTTACCTGCTGATGATGCGCCAGTGTGATACACAGCTTTTCTGAACAGGGTCCAATATTGTGTTTCTCCCAGCATAGGTAGTACATTGATATAAATAATTATTTACATGGGGTTTGGCTGGTACAAGTGCAGAGATTCCAACATGAGTTTCTTGTATAAATTATATTTGGACCTTCATCCCCTGAAGCACAAGTTACTACTTGTGTATCAATATATCTGTAAGAGACATTAGTTAGTAATAGATTCTTTGGGGGGGGGGGGTCGTTTTGATATGCTGTTAATTTTTATTCGAAATGTTTCACTAAGCAGCCAGTCCATGTAATTGAGGATCTAGAAGTCTCCCTTTTAGATCCTCTCCGGAGAAGTTCAGGACATACAGCCACAGTCTGGGCTGTAGAATTTAATATTAAGAAGTGTCACCACAGCAGTAAACCAGAAGCACAAGTTACTACTTGTGTAAAAATATATCTGTAAGAGACATTAGTTAGTGATAGATTCCTTACCTTAGAATATCCCCAGGCGTCAGACTGGATCCGGAAAGTTTTGCTAGCAGTACCCCTGGGCGTCAGTAGGTGGCGTCAGGCAGCTCCGCGTCAGTCGCTGGCGTCGTCTGTGCCGAGATGACGTCACAGAGATCACTTAGGCGCCACCCATGCGCGCTTACGTCATTACGTTAGTTCTGTACACAATTTTCTGAGCCAGGAACGCAGAGCCATGCAAGAAACTGACCACTGGTGCCATGAAAAGGAAAGCCGTCTTGAGAGTGAAGACGCAAACGACAGTTATGAAGGGGCGCACATCAGATATGTCAAGACAAGGTTTAAGTCCCATTGAGGCATGATGAATGGCACGGGAGGAAATGTGTGCGTAATGCCTTTCAAAAAAATGGTCAACAACCGGGGACTTAAAAAGAGAAGGCGGTTCAGGAAGCCGTAGTAAGGCGGAGATGGCCGAAAGAGAACCTTTGATAGTGCCCAGAGCAGAGCCCTGCTGGGCCAAAGAACGAAGGAACAGAAGGACTTTAGAAAGAGGGGCAGAAAGGGGATCCACAGACTTTGCTGTGCACCATGCCAGAAACTTGTTCCACCTGCAGGCGTATACCGTTTTCGTGGAGGGACGCCTGGCTGCCACAATGACATCACAGACTTCGGGAGGAAGATCGAAAGCCGTCCACTGTCACCGCTCAATCTCCACACATGGAGGCTGGGCAGGTTCGGGTGGAGGACCGTCCCCTGCTGCTGTGATTGAAGATCCTCCCGAAAAGGCAGTTGGATCGGAGGATCGATCGCCATGCTGAGTAGCTTGGGATACCAGTATCTTCGCGCCCAATCCGGAGCCACAAGAATGAATTGGTCCCGGTCTCACCGACTATTCTTCAGCACTCTGGGCAGAAGTGGTATAGGCGGAAAGGCGTACAATAGACCCCATTTGTGATCCATCAAGCACCGGCAACTGCGTTTATCCACCCTGGCGTTCCTGCCAGGTATTGAACCACCAAGGTAATGCCTTGATGTTCCAGCCATGTCCAGAGGTGCAGAGCCTCCTGACATAGGGTCCACGACCCCACCCCGCCCTGTTTGTATCAATACCACACGGCGGTGGTGTTACCCGTGAACACCTGCACCACACTACCCCGGACAGAGGGAAGGAGTGCCTTCAGTGCAAGTCGGATTGCCCAAAGCTCCAAAAGGTTGATATGGAGTCGGGACTCCGCCGGAGACCAAAGGCCTCTGATCTCCGCCTATCCCAAGTGGCCTCCCCATCCCAGGAGGGACACATCCGTCACCACCGTGTGCTCCGGTTTGGGAAGGGAGAGGAATCTGCCATTGACCCAATCGCGATTCGTGAGCCACCACTGCAATTGTCTGGCAGTGCCCTCCGAGATCTGGAGATGATTGGACAGGTTGCCCTGATGCTGCGCTCACTGGAAAACACACAAGATGATGGACGGAATGTTGCACAATGGCAAAACATTCACCCCCAGTCACAGATCTGGGTTTAATCCATCGTTATTCTGCTCAACAAGCCACCCCAGTTCAGACATAGCCCACTGGAACTTCAGGGCCCGCATATGCCATCTGGCATGTTACACTAGCAGGATGCAGAAGGCCATCAGGCTCAGGAACCGGAGGGTCATCCTGACTGAAACCCGGGATAGAGGCTAAACGATCGGACTCATAGCCTGAATATCCCAGACTCACTGCTCGGGAGGATAAACCCGAAACCACGTCGAATCCAGAACCGTTCCGATGAAGGGGAGCTTCTGAGAGGGACTCAAGTGCGACTTCGGCACATTGATAGAGAACCCCAGCAAATGCAGGAGGTTGGCCATAGTCTGGAGGTGGGTGACAACTGTCTTGGGGGAGCCCGCCTTTAACAACCAGTCGTCGAGGTAGGGGAAGATTGACACCCCTGACCTGCGCAGATGAGCTGCGACCACCGCCATCACTTTTGTGAACACCCGAGGGGCGCTGGTAACGCCGAAGGGGAGCACTGCAAACTGTAAATTCTCCTGGCCTACTGTGAACCGTAGGTAACGCCGGTAGGCCAGCAGGACGGGGATGTGAAAATAGGCGTCCTGCAAGTCCAATGCTACCCATCCAGTCTCCAGGCTCGAGGGCAGCCAATACCTGAGCCAGAGTCAACATCTTGAACTTCTCCTTCTGGAGCAAGCGATTGACGTTCCTGAGGTCCAAGATGGGGCGCAAGCTCCCCTTGTCCTTCATGGGGATCACAAAGTAGTGGGAATAAGAACCACGCCCTACTTCTGGCCCAGGAGCGCGCTTGATGGCCCCCTTGAATGACCAGGCTCTCAGGTGTAGGATAAGTAGTAAGAAAGGCAGGATAACCTGGCACCAGGCGATGACGCCTGGAGACGTTCTTGTCCACAGGCGCCCATGTGGCCGGCCGCGACCAAGTGCCCAACAAGACATCAGTGGGGGCGTCATTGAATGGTAGCAGTGGCTCCGATGAAGTGGACGCCGACTGGAGCACTTCAGTGAGAAAATTAGTTTTCAGGGCCAGCATAGGGAGATCAAGGATAAGGACCTTCAGATGCCCGACGGAGCACCACCGTATACGAGGCACCTTCCTCCATAGTGGACGGGGGAGAGGTAAACCCCGGGTCAGAGGAGACGCACAAGTTACTACTTGTGTAACGATATATCTGTAAGAGACATTAGTTAGTATTAGATTCCTTACCTTAGAATATCCCTAGGCGTCAGACTGGATCCGGAAATTTTTGCGTAGCAGTACCCTTGCGCGTCGGTAGGCGTCGTCTGCGGCTCCGCGTCCGTCGTCGTGGGCGCCGTGATGACGTCGTCGGAGTACTTAGACGCCGCCTCCGCGTGCTGACGTCAGTTCTTAGACACAGCTTTTCCGCGCCAGAAACGCAGAGCCATGTTAAAAACCAACACTGGTGCCATTGAAACTAGGGCCCTGAAAGGGGACAACCCTAACCCTAGATATTGGTTCGCAGAACGGGGAGGATGGGTGGGTCGGTAAGGAATCTAATACTAA
Organism: Lissotriton helveticus; assembly: GCF_964261635.1. NCBI lineage: Eukaryota > Metazoa > Chordata > Amphibia > Caudata > Salamandridae > Lissotriton > Lissotriton helveticus. Next base: position 356,709,469 of record NC_136059.1, on the reverse strand, counting down.
CTAATGTCTCTTACAGATATATCGTTACACAAGTAGTAACTTGTGCATCTGAAAGAGACACGTTAGTATTAGATTCCTTACCTTAGAATAGATACCTCAGCAATACCAACCCCGGTGGTGGGTCTGCGAACCAATAATCACACCAGAAAGTCCTGGAGGACGGAACGGCCAAAGAAGCCATCCCTCCGGACTTGACTGTCCAGGCAGTAGTGTCTCGCAAACGTGTGCAGCGATGCCCACGTAGCTGCCTGACAGATGTCTTGCAAGGGCACACCCCTGCCCAGGGCAGTGGTGGTCGCCGTCGCTCGGGTAGAATGAGCCCGCAGTCCAACCGGGGGCTCCTTCCTAGCCAAGGAGTAGCATGCCTGGATACACAGGATGATCCACCGGGAGATGGTTCTCTTGTGCACCGCTTTCCCCTTCTTAGCGCCCACGTAACCAACAAAGAGTTGGTCATCCACCCGGAACTGGCGTTTGCGATCCAAATAAAATTAGAGCGCACGTTTTGGGTCCAGACGGTGGAGCCGCTCTTCCTCTTTAGAGGGATGCGGTGGCGGGAAGAAGGTAGGCAAGGTGATGGACTGCCCGATGTGGAAGGCCGTGACAACCTTGGGCAGGAAAGAAGGTTTGGTACGAAGCACCACTTTGTCCGGATGGACAGAAAGGAAAGGTGGAGTACAAGAAAGAGCCTGGAGCTCACTCACTCTCCTGGCAGAGGTGATGGCAACCAGGAAAGCAGTCTTCAAAGTCAGAAGGCGAAGAGGACCGTTGTGAAGTGGCTCAAAGGGAGCGCACATCAGAAATGTAAGAACCAGGTTCAAGTCCCACTGAGGCATCACAAACGGAACAGGAGGAAACGTGTGAGTGATGCCCTTAAGAAATCTGTTAACAATAGGGGACTTGAACAAAGAAGGCTGATCAGGTAGCCTGAGAAAGGCTGAAAGGGCAGAAAGGTAGCCCTTGATAGTGCCCAGAGCAGAGCCCTGCTGGGCAAGAGAAAGAAGGAAGAGAAGAACCTCAGAAAGAGGGGCAGAAAGTGGATCCACAGCCTTTGCTGTGCACCATGCCTCAAATCTGTTCCACCTGCAGGCGTATACCGACTTTGTGGAGGGACGCCTGGCTGCCAGAATGATGTTACAGACTTCAGGAGGCAAGTCAAATGGCCTCAACTGTCGCCGCTCAATCTCCAAGCATGGAGGTGGAGACTGGACAGGTTCGGGTGGAGGACCGTTCCCTGCTGCTGCGACAGAAGGTCCTCCTGAAGAGGCAGACGAACCGGGGGATCGACTGACATACTGAGTAGCTCTGGATACCAGTACCTTCTTGCCCAGTCCGGAGCCACAAGGATGACTTGGGCCCGGTCGCGCTTGATCTTCTTCAGCACTCTGGGCAGAAGTGGTATAGGCGGAAAGGCGTACAACAGACCGCAACTCCACTCGCGACGAAAAGCATCTCCGAGCGAGTGCCACCTTGGAAATTCCAACGTGCAGAACTGATGACATTGCGCGTTCTCTTCGGTGGCGAATAGATCTAACCAAGGCTCTCCCCATTGCTGAAAGAGGCCTTGCGCCACGTCCGAGTTCAGACGCCATTCGTGATCCATCATGCACCGACGGCTGAGCTCGTCCGCCCTGGCGTTCAGAGAACCTGCCAGGTGTTGAGCCACCAGGGTCACGCCCTGGCGTTCCAGCCATTGCCAAAGGCGAAGAGCCTCTTGACAAAGGATCCACGACCCCACCCCGCCTTGTTTGTTGCAGTACCACATGGCGGTGGTGCTGTCCGTGAACACCTGCACTACACTCCCCCGGACAGAGGGGAGGAATGCCTTCAGTGCTAGACGAATCGCCCATAGCTCCAACAGGTTGATGTGGAGCCGGGCCTCCGCCGGAGACCAGAGGCCTCTGATCTCCGCCTCTCCCATGTGGCCTCCCCAGCCCTGGAGGGACGCGTCCGTCACAACTACGTTCTCCGGTTGGGGAAGGGAGAGGGATCTGCCGCTGACCCAATCGCGGTCCGTAAGCCACCACTGCAGCTGTCTCGCAGTGCCCTCCGAGATCAGGACGCGGTCGGAGAGGTTGCCCTGATGCTGGGCCCACTGAAACTTCAGGTCCCACTGCAGAGCCCGCATCCGCCACCTGGCGTGATGCACCAGCAGGATGCAGGAGGCCATCAGCCCCAGAAGCCGCAGCGTCAACCTGACCGAAACCCGGGATAACGGCTGAAAGATGGGAATCAGAGCCTGAATATCCCGGACCCGCTGTTCGGGTGGATAAACCCGAAACTGCGCCGAGTCCAGAACCGCTCCGATGAAGAGGAGCTTCTGAGAGGGACACAGGTGTGACTTCGGCACATTGATGGAGAACCCCAGCTGGTGCAGGAGGTCTGCCGTCGTCTGGAGGTGGCAGACAACTGTCTGGGGCGAGCCCGCCTTCAACAACCAGTCGTCGAGGTAGGGGAAAACTGAAACCCCTAACCTGCGCAGATGAGCTGCGACCACCGCCATCACCTTCGTGAACACCCGTGGGGCGCTTGTAAGGCCGAAGGGGAGCACGGTAAACCGAAAGTGCTCGTGGCCCACCATGAACCGCAGGTAGCGCCGGTGGGCAGGCAGGACGGGGATATGAAAATAGGCGTCCTGCAAGTCCAACGCTACCATCCAGTCTCCTGGGTCCAGGGCAGCCAGGACCTGAGCCAGAGTCAGCATCTTGAACTTCTCCTTCCGGAGGAAGCCGTTGACGTTCCGTAGGTCCAAGATAGGGCGTAGGCCCCCTTTGCCCTTCTTGGGTACCAGAAAGTAGTGGCAGTAGCAACCACACCCTACTTCTGGCCCAGGAACGCGCTTGATGGCCCCCTTGGCCAAGAGGGCCGTAACTTCCTCCTGCAGAAGTCGCAAGTGATCCCCCGATACACGGTGGTTCTGCGGTGGCATGGCTGGAGGAGTCGCCTCGAAGGGGAGGGAGTAGCCCCTTCGGACGATTTGCAGCACCCACCTGTCCGACGTGACAGTGCGCCAGTGAAGGTGGTGATGGCGAACCCTGCCTCCCACTGGCGTCACATGGGCCTGAAAGCACGAACTAGGAGGGTTTAGAGGCGGAGACATGCGGGGGAAGGTGTGGACTGACCTCGCCGCTGCCCCCGACCACCTGGACGGCGGTTCCCACGGCCGCCACCGCGTTGGGTATTGCCCTGCGGTGCGTGGCTGGTGGCACGTGTGGGCGCACCCCTTCCGTGGCCACGAAAGGAGTGATAGGCAGCCGATTGCTGGCGCTGGCCCGAGAGGCCTAAGGACTTGGCCGTAGCCCTGGAGTCCTTAAAACGCTCAAGCGCATGGTCTGCCTTGTCGCCAAAGAGGCGACGGCCATCGAACGGCATGTCCATAAGTGTGCTCTGGACATCTGCGGACCTCAGCCAGGCGTGGCGTCTGACCGCCACCGTCGTTGCCATCGCTCTACCCAGCGAGTCAGTGGTATCCAGCCCACACCGGATGGAATATTTGGCTGCATCCCGGCCCTCCACAAGGGCTTGGCCGAGTTTGGCCCGTACCTCCAACGGACACTCTGGCAGCACTTCCGCGACCTTATCCCACACAGAGTGGGTGTAACGTCCCAAGAGGCAGGCAGTGTTAGAAGACTGCAGGCCGAGGCTAATAGATGAGAAGATCTTCTTCCCATACTGGTCATCCCTCTTAGATTCCCGGTCCGGGGGTGCGGACGGGAATGCTGTCTGGGAATTGGAGGCCTGGATGACCAGGCTCTCGGGGGTAGGGTAGGAAACATGGGTCGCCCGGGGCTGGGCGGTGGCGTCTGGCCACGTTCCTATCTACGGGTGAACCCGTAGCGGGCTTGGACCAAGTGCCCAGCAGAACGTCGGTCAAGGCCTCATTAAAAGGCAGCAGAGGCTCGGCCGAGCTTGACTGCGGTTTAAGGACCTCAGTGAGGAGGTTAGTCCTCACGGCCGCAACGGGGAGCTCAAGGCCCAAGGCCTTGAAGTTGCCCCCTCCTCCGATGCCACGGAAGGAGGGGAGACAAAACCAGTGTCTGGAGAGGTGTCCAGGCCACTGGCCTCCCCAAGGTCTCCTGTCCAGTCCTCATGAGACTGACACTCCCTGGTCAGAGGGTCCTCAGACCCCTCCCAGTACTCTTCATCACCCATCTCCTGAAATTCAGGGTTCTCAACCAATGGGGCCTGCTCGTAGAGAGAGAACTCTCCAACCGGCGTCTGGAGCGGCGCCCATCGGGGCCGTCCCGACGCCGGAACAGGAACGAAGGTGGAACCGGGGACGGCGCCGCCCGAGGCGACACCTGAGGGTCCGATGCCGGGGAGGTCGTCAGATCCACCGGCGACGAACCAGATCCCGAAGGAGGACCAGCAGCATCCTGCGGCGCCGAGCCCGAAGGCGCCGGCGGCGTCGGAACGACTGGACCCCTCGGCGCCAGGCCCGAAGGCACCGGCGGTGTCGGGATAACGGGGACCTGCGGCGCCGGGCCCGAAGGCGTCGGGGCCAAAGCACCCGACGGCGTCGGGGCCGGAGCCGCCGACCTGCTAGGGCCCCCAGACGGGTCCGCTGGGCCCGAAGGCGCCGCGGAGCCCGTCGGAGGAGAGAGTTTACTCATGGCCACGAGGAAGCGCTCGACCTCCTCCGGCGTCGCGTTCAGCCCAGGGACCGGAGGGTGTGGAGCTGCACGCGGCGCCCGCGACTCCGACGGAGCCGCGTGGGCGGTGTCACCCGAACCCCCGGCCGCATCGCGCGAGCGTCGGGGGGGGAGTCCGAGGAGCGATGACGCCGCTTGGACTTCTTGTGCCTCTTACCTGACGACGACTTCGACCCGGAGGAGTGCGGCCTACTCTCGGAGCTATGATGGCTCCGAGCCCGCGACCTCCCATGGGATCGGGACCTCTCACGGCGCGGGGCCGACTGCCGGAGTTCGAGGCGCCTACGGGACCGCTCCCGCCTGGCTTTCGAAGAGAGGGCCCGGCAGTCGGAGCAGGCCTTGTCGTCGTGGTCGACGCCCAAATACGACAAACAGACGCGGTGAGGATCCGTGACCGACATCAGCCGGTCGCAATCGTCACAAGGTTTGAAGCCGGGCATCCCTAAAGGCACCGTGTCGGAGTCGAGAGACTCGAAATAGGATCAAAAAGGATCAAAAAGGTTAGTCAAAAAAGACTAGGGTTACTGCTTTTTCCAGATCTGCGCTTGCTGGCGCGGAAAAAAGAAGAACTGACGTCAGCACGCGGAGGCGGCGTCTAAGTACTCAGACGACGTCATCACGGCGCCCACGACACCGACGACAGACGCGGAGCCGCAGACGACGCCTACCGACGCGCAAGGGTACTGCTACGCAAAAATTTCCGGATCCAGTCTGACGCCTGGGGATATTCTAAGGTAAGGAATCTAATACTAACATGTCTCTTTCAGATATTGAGACCGCCGGCCTCCTCCAAGTCGTCCGCCCAATCTTGCTCGGAGTCGCACTGACAAGCAAGAGGGTCCTCGGACTCCTACCAGTCGTCCTCAGCCTCCGCCGTGTGCGGTGCAGACCACAGCGGCGGGGCAGGGACTGGGGGAGGAACACATGGCGTCGGAAAAGGCATCGGGAACGGCGCCGGCCGGGGCTGAACTGGCGCCATGCCCCAATTCGGATCCCAGGCTGGGACAAAACCGTCCGGAAACCGGGGCAGAGGTGGAATCTGGGGCCAGAGCCGGCAGCATAGGACATCTTGGTGCCGGGGCCGGAGCCGCCGGCGCAAGATCCTGCGGCGCTGGAGCCGCCAGAGCCTGCAGCGGCACCAGAACCGCCGGCGGGGTCAACGGCCCGGCAGGATCCTGACATGGGACAGCGGGGCCCAGAGGCGCACCGGCAGGAGCCCGAGGCCTCAACAGCCGGTCCATGGTAGCACGAAACTCTTGCACCTGTGTGGGAGTCGCCAACGGACCCGGGTAAGGCGGGTAGGCTGCGGGACTCACAGGCTCCGAAGAAGCCACAGGGCGGAACCCCTGCCCCCCTCGTCCGCATCCAAGGACCGACGGGGGGATGTCAGAGAGCGACAAAGCTTCTTCGACTTCTTTTTGTGTCGTTTCTAACCCGAATCCGAGGTTGAAGACTTAGAGCCCGAGTACCGGTGATGGTGGCCCCGCGAGCGATCCAAGTGCGGCCCCTGGACCGCGAGCGGCGCTGGGACGAGTGCCAAACTTCAAGCAACTTCCGGCGCCGCTCCCTCAAGGCCTTCAGGCCATGGCCCGACAGTCCAGACAGGACCGGGAGTCGTGGTCGTGCTCCAGGCAGTAGAGACAGACGTTGGGGGGTCCGCCACCAACATATTGCTACGGCAGGTCCCACAGGACTTAAAACCAGGCATCCCTATGCACCAGAGAAGACCAACAAGAGACAAAAAGTCCCCCTCCCCCCCCCAAAAAAAAAGTGACTAGGGTACGCGCTCTAACCAGATCTGCACTTACTGGCTCGGAAAAAGAAAGAACTGACGTCAGCGTGCATGGGTGGCGCCTAAGTAATCTCCATGATGTCATCTCGGCGCATACGACGCCAGGGAAGGACGTGGAGCCGCACAACGCCACCTACTGATGCGCAGAGGTACTGCTAGCAATACTTTCCGGATCCAGTAGGACGCCTGGGAATATTTTAAGGTAAGGAATCTATCACTAACGTGTCTCTTTCAGATCTTGAAGTTTCTGAAGTGACATCGCTGCCCCCGAAGTGTCTACCATTATAGCATAACATTTGTGAAGTGCATATTAGCCCTTTTAGGAACCTTGGTTCAAAAGACAGATGTTTATTGTTACCCAGCTGAACGCAGCTCACTCTAGACTTTGAAAGATGAAAGGCTGACTGAACCTTAGATAGAAGACATCTACCTTGGTCTCTCCTGGAAGTAAAGCATAAGGCTATGCCTTCTCCTTGGGGCTTTCTGAGGAGGGGGAATAGAATTTCTTTTTGGGCTGGATTTTCTTGGGGGGCAGCTGTTGTAATGTGTTCTTTTCTGGCAAAGCCTCTCAACGAGACTGGATACAAAGGGCATTTTTACACAGGATGTGCAGATGAAAAAGATAAAAGCTCAGTCTAGATGCCCATCAATTATGTACTTTTCAAAGTAAAATGGAACAGTGTTCTGGCTGGTAATAGTTAACACCTCAACACGAATGCTTTCCATAAACAAAGATGATGTAACTATAGAGGCGTCAGGTTCTTCACTGTTAATAGGCAATTCAGGAGGATCATGATCAATTTATTTTGCATCTTTTACTTGATTTCTCCTGCAGAGGGTCAAAAGTGGCCTCCAAGTTCTGAAGTGGATGTAGCAGCTCCTGCAGGCTTTTCATTTAGAGTGTGCACTACGTCTCAGGCAAGATTAAGTGTTTGACTGGCATTATGGGGTGTGTCAATTAGTCATAGGATAGGCCCTGCAAATAGGTCAGAGGCAGACTTCTGTGCCATGTAACTGGCACTTTACATGCTGTGGAGGAAAAACGGACAGACAAAATGTATCTCCCAAACAAATGAATGAGAATTAATGCCATAGAACGAAATAAGTGGTTTTTCAAAAATCAAACAAACATAAATAAGCCAAGATACATGAAAAGCAGAAATCTAGCGATTCAAATATGCTAACTGCACAAAGTGGAAAAATGAGTCTCAGCTGTGGATAAGGTGATCAGTTTAGAAAGTCAGAAAAAATGTGAGTTTTCTTTTTGTTGTGCAAAACGTATCTGCACCATCTCTAACATTTTGTGATGTTAAAACTGAATTAGGTAAATTTGGAAAATGTTAGCTCTACATTATCATTTCAATGCTACTTCAACAAAAGATCTCAAAACAAAAAAATGGGAGCTATGCATGTGACAATCTCTTGTAAAGCTTACTGGAATTTACACCTAAGAAATGTTATTCACATATCAGAAGATTCCATACCTATCCAAGCTTATATTTCTACTCTCAGTGCACAACAACCTTTATTATAAGGTAACCTAAGCTAATTTCATCCAGAAAACATAGCCTCGAGTAACAGTTTTATTTGTAACTAACTTGATAATGGATTACATTATACTTTCCTAAAAAATACGAACATTTCACAATAAAGGAGTGTATAGTTTATGTAGCACAGAAGTAGAAGCTATGAAAAGTGGTGTATTGAAGTGGCCAGTATTCTCAAAGTCTAGACCTAGACATTGCTAACACACGACATGTTTTAACTGGAATACATTTTGGTGTCCTGAGAACTACAGCAAATTAAGCATAACAATCCATCCAATTTCACCTCTACCACCCTTAAACATTAGGTGTACTCCTTACCCCTGCAGTGCCTCCTGTTTTATCTTCTCCCTCACTCTCCTCATCTTCTGTTTCAGGTGGAGCTGCATTGGGTTTAGGACTGCCTCCTCCAAGCAGAGAGGTAATTGCTTTGTTACGAATATCTGTACTTGCAGATACCTCGCCTTCCTCTTCCTCTTCATCAGGATCCAGATGTTCCATTAGTAGTTTGAACTATCAATGAGAAAATAAACAATGTAAACAATAAACAATATATTACAAGCTTAAAATGACTGCCTGCATATCGTTGGAATCATTCTAAACCGATCAAAGTAACTAAAAGTGAAAAGCTACATTTAATTGGCATAATCAATGACTGTAGGATGCTGGCTCTGTATATACTATAGCAAAGTAAGGTATAGTGTGCAGAGACCAGTGAATCTCCAGAGGCTTACAGAGGCTAAAGTAGGTGGAGTGGTGTGGCTCACTGGTTAGAGGCAGCAGACCCGAGAGCAGAAGTCGGCCCGGGACCAGGGTTCGATTCCCGACGCGGCAGGGTCGTGGACCTTGGTCAGCGGACTTGATAATTCTCACTTCGGTGCTTACTCTAATCAGGGATCACACTCGGCAACTCTGGGCATTAGCTTGCCTAATCTCCACAACGGCCCCACCAATTCCGGGGATGCCTGGCTCCACCTTGGGGACTCCCAGCAGGGACCATCCCACAGGGAAAGCCAGGACGGGTTCCCCAGAGTTATACAGCGCCGGGACGCCCCGTTGCTGGGGCAGCTGTGCGCTTTACAAGTATACTACATTTACATTTAGATAATACCAAAAGCTCTATTTATGGTAGTGTGGTTTAGCAGTTAGGCTTATCAGAGGGTAGTCATAAGCATTTATTGTACACAGGCAGGCAAGAGATGATTGCACACACTCAAAGACTGAATCCAGCCCAACTGTTTTGCATAAAAAGTTATTACTTTCTTATTTTATTTCTAGAACCAAGAGGAACTTAGTTGCAGGTAACAGTTTAAAAGTAGCAATATTTTTCAAATGCAGTTTGGAATTGTTTTGCAAGGCAGTAGAAAATGTTTTACAGTAATGGAAATACTTTTTAAAATCAGTTTTGCATAGTAGAACGTGGCAACAGAAACAGATAGACTTTTGTATGCTGTGCATAGACTACAAAGCAGTTATCTCGCAAAGCGGTCACTAACCTATAGCTGTTGCAATTGTCTGAAATAGTGTACGTATAACTGCTTGGCCCACACTAGCTTGCTTGCTGTCTTGCGGACACATCTACACAATAGTGTTTTGTGAATGTGTGAGGTGTACACCCTGTTGTAGCTTTGCAGATATCATCTATGGGTATATTTTCTAAGAATGCCATCTTTTCGCTTTTGCAGAGCATATTTGAATGCACTAGACGATCCACCTAGAAAATGCCTGATTTTGATATAGAATTGCCTTTATGTGGTGGAGCAAAAGCGACACACAGTTGTTTTGTGTTGTAGAAAGGTTATTTTCTTTCTATATAGTAAAGAATTGTTTTTTTCACATTTAAAGTGGGTAAAGCACGTTCTGCCACAGAATCTGGTTGGGGGAAGAACACAGGCAACTCAACATATTGGCTGATATGAAAGACAGAAATAACCTTTGGTAGAAATTTAGTGTTGGTCCTAAGAACCACTTTGTTTTGGTGTATTTGTAAGAATGGTGCTTCTATGGTTAGTGCCTGAAGCTCACCCACTCTCCTCAGAGATGTGATAGCTATGAGGAAAGCTACTTTCCAAGTGAGAAATTGTATTTCACATCAATGCAATGGCTCAAAGGGTAGACCCCATTAGCCTGTTGAGGACAATGTTGAGATTCCACACTGGAACAGGTGGAAGTCTTCGAGGAACGCTTCATTTAAGTCCCTCCATAAATGCTTTAATGACAGGCACTCTAAAATAGACAGATGTCTGTTCTGTAGATATGCAGCTATTGCAGCAAGATGTACGCGTATGGAAGAATATGCTAAATTGGAACGCTGCAGATGCACAAGTTAATACTTTTGTAACAATATATCTGTAAGAGACATTAGGTAGTGATAGATTCCTTACCTTAGAATATCCCCAGGCGTCAGACTGGATCCGGAAAGTTTTTCTGCTTAGCAGTACCCCTGCGCGCCAGTAGTTGGCGCCCTGCAGCTCAGCGTCCGTCACTGGCATCGCAGGCGCCGAGATGACGTAACGGAGAGTACTTAGGTGCCACCCATGCGCGCTACCGTCAGTTCTGTACAAAACTATTCCGCACCGAAACGCAGAGCCATGCAAGATACTGACAATTGGTGCATAAAACTAGGGCCCTAAAAGGGGATGACCTTAACCCTAGTAATTAGTTAGCAGAACGAGGAGGATGGGCGGGGCGGTAAGGAATCTATCACTAACTAATGTCTCTTACAGATATAGCGTTACACAAGTAGTAACTTGTGCATCTGAAAGAGATACGTTAGTTATAGATTCCTTACCTTAAAATAGATACCCCAGCAATACCAACCCCGGTGGTGGGTCTGCGAACAAGATTACACCAGAAAGTCACGGAGAACAGAACGGCCAAAGAAGTAGTCTCTCCGGACCTGACTGTCAAGGCAGTAGTGCTTGGTAAACGTGTGCAACCAGGCCCACGTAGCTGCCTGACTAATATCCTGCAAGGGGACACCGCATCCCAAGGTAGTAGTAGCTGCAGTTGCCCTGGTCGAATAGGCAAGCAGCCCCACAGGAGGCTCCTTCTGGGCCAAGGAGTAACATGCTTTGATGCACAGAACGACCCACCGGGAGATGATCCGTTTGTGCACCGCCCGATCTCTTTTGGCTCCCACGTAGCCAACAAAGAGTTGATCATCCACCCGGAACAGCTGTGTATGCTGCAGATAGAATGCGAGCGCACGTTTTGGGTCCAGACGGTGGAGCATCTCTTCTTCCCTTGAAGGATGCAGAGGCAGAAAGAAGGTGGGCAAAGTGATGGTCTGCCCGATGTGGAAGGGCGTGACAACCTTTGGCAAGAAAGAAGGACGGGTCCTTAGAACCACCTTGTCCGGATGAACAGAAAGGAAAGGAGGTTTGGAAGAAAGAGCCTGGACCTCACTCACTCTTCTGGCAGAGGTGATAGCTACCAGGAAAGCCGTCTTGAGAGTAGGAAGATGTAAGGGACAGTTATGAAGGGCTCAAAGGGAGCGCACATCAGAAAAGTCAAGACAAGATTCAAGTCCCACTGAGGCATTATGAAGGGTACTGGTGGAAACGTATGCGTAATGCCTTTAAGAAAACGGTTAACAAAAGGGGACTTTAAAAGAGATGGTTGATCTGGAAGCCGTAGAAAGGCAGAGATGGCCGAAAGATAACCTTTGATAGTGTCCAGAGCAGAGCCCTGCTGGGCCAAAGACAGAAGGAACAGAAGAACCTCAGAAAGAGGGGCAGAAAGGGGATCCACAGTCTTAGCTGTGCTCCATGCCACAAATCTGTTCCTCCCACAGGCATACACCATTTTGGTGGAGGGACGCCTGGTTGCCAGAATGACATCACAGATTTCGGGAGGAAGATCGAAAGGTGTCTACTGTCGCCGCTCTATCTCCACGCATGGAGGTGGAGTCTGGACAGGTTAGGGTGGAGGACCGTCCCCTGCTGCTGCGACAGAAGAGGCAGACGGATCGGGGGATCGATGCTCATACTGAGTAGCTCGGGATACCAAACTCTTCGAGCCCAGTCCAGAGCCACATGAATGGCTTGGGCCCGGTCGTGCCTGATCTTCTTCAGCACTCTGGGCAGAAGTGGTATAGGCGGAAAGGCCTACAACAGACCGCAGCTACAGTCGCGTCGAGAAGCGTCGCTGAGCGAGTGCTGCCTTGGAAATTCCAAAGTGCAGAACTGATGACATTGCGCATTCTCTTCGGTGGCGAACAGATCTAACCAAGGCTCTCCCCAAAGAGAACTTGCACCACGTCCGAGTTCAGACGCCATTCGTGATCCATCATGCACCGGCGGCTGAGTTTGTCCGCCCAGGCGTTCATGGAACCTGCCAGCTGTTGAACCACAAGGTACGATACAGAAAACGGTGATGGATCAAGCCCTGATCTTTGGACTGGGTAAGAGTGGTCTGCTTAATTCAGGCACTCTGTTCATCACCACCCCCTTTTCTGAATCATTTTGTCCACCATAAGCGTGGAAGGGTATACTCAGATGTGAGTCCCTTGCTCATTGCACCATCAGGATTCAAGCAAGCCGGGCCGAAGACGCCTGAAATGGCAGAAACCGGTCCCCGGAAGCTTGTTTCCTTCCCAGTATAAGAATTGGCTTGGTAGTTTGGTTTGCCCTGTTCCCATCATGCACTGGGACAGGAACAGACTAATTTGCATATAGCCAAGTTCTGAGCTGGGATGGTGCAGTGAGCTAAAAAACGGTGATGGATCAAGCCCTGATCTTTGGACTGGGTAAGAGTGGTCTGCTTAATTCAGGCACTCTGTTCATCACCACCCCCTTTTCTGAATCATTTTGTCCACCATAAGCGTGGAAGGGTATACTCAGATGTGAGTCCCTTGCTCATTGCACCATCAGGATTCAAGCAAGCCGGGCCGAAGACGCCTGAAATGGCAGAAACCGGTCCCCGGAAGCTTGTTTCCTTCCCAGTATAAGAATTGGCTTGGTAGTTTGGTTTGCCCTGTTCCCATCATGCACTGGGACAGGAACAGACTAATTTGCATATAGCCAAGTTCTGAGCTGGGATGGTGCAGTGAGCTAAAAAACGGTGATGGATCAAGCCCTGATCTTTGGACTGGGTAAGAGTGGTCTGCTTAATTCAGGCACTCTGTTCATCACCACCCCCTTTTCTGAATCATTTTGTCCACCATAAGCGTGGAAGGGTATACTCAGATGTGAGTCCCTTGCTCATTGCACCATCAGGATTCAAGCAAGCCGGGCCGAAGACGCCTGAAATGGCAGAAACCGGTCCCCGGAAGCTTGTTTCCTTCCCAGTATAAGAATTGGCTTGGTAGTTTGGTTTGCCCTGTTCCCATCATGCACTGGGACAGGAACAGACTAATTTGCATATAGCCAAGTTCTGAGCTGGGATGGTGCAGTGAGCTAAAAAACGGTGATGGATCAAGCCCTGATCTTTGGACTGGGTAAGAGTGGTCTGCTTAATTCAGGCACTCTGTTCATCACCACCCCCTTTTCTGAATCGTTGAACCACCAGGGACATGCCTGATGTTCCAGTCAAGCCCAGAGGCGCAGAGCCTCTTGGCAAAGGGTCCACGACCCCACCCAGTCCTGTTTGTTGCACCACTTGGCCGTGGTGTTGTCTGTGAACCCCTGCACTACCCTCCCCATGACAGAAGGAAGGAATGCCTTCAGAGCAAGCCGGATCGCCCAAAGCTCCAGCAGATCGATGTTGAGCCGGGACTCCGCCGGAGACCAGAGGCCTCTGATCTCCGCCTCCCCCATGTGGCCGCCCCATCCCAGAAGGGACGCGTCCGTCGCCACTGTGTATTCCGGTTGGGGAAGGGAGAGGGATCTGCCATTGACCCAATCGCGATCCGTGAGCCACCACTGCAACTGCCTTGCAGTGCCCTCCGAGATCTGGACGGGATCGGACAGGTTGCCTTGGTGCTGTGCCCATTGGAACTTCAGGTTCCACTGCAGAGCCCGCATATGCCAATCGGCACGATCCACCAGCAGGATGCAGGAGGCCTTCAGACCCAGCAGTCGAAGCGTCATCCTGACCGAAACCCGGGACAGAGGCTGAAAGATCGGAATCATAGCCTGAATGTCCCGGACTTGCTGCTTGGGAGGATAAACCCGAAACTGCGCCGAGTCCAGAACCGCTACGATGAAAAGGAGCTTCTGGGAGGGAATCAGGCGCGACTTCGGCACATTGATGGAAAACCCCAGCGAATTCAGGAGGTCGGCCATAGTCTGGAGGTGGGACACAAATTCCTAGCGAGAGCCCACCTTCAACAGCCAGTCGTCGAGATAGTGGAAGACTGACACCCCTGATCTGTGACCACTGCCATCACCTTCGTGAACACCAGAGGGGCACTGGTAATGCCAAAGGGGAGCACAGTAAACTGAAAATGCTCGTGGCCTACCGTGAATCGCAGGTAGCGTCTGTGGGCAGGCGGGACGGGGATATGAAAATAGGTGTCCTGCAAGTCCAACGCCATCATCCAGTCATGCGGATCTAGGGCAGACAAGACCTGAGCAAGCGTGAGCATCTTGAGCTTCTCCTTCCGGAGGAAGCGATTGACGTTCCGAAGTTTAAGATAGGATGCAGGCCCTTGTCCTTCTTCGGAAGGAGAAAGTAGTGGGAATAACAACCTCGACCTACTTGTGGCGTCGGATCGCGCTCGATGGCCCCCTTGGCCAAAAGGGCTGCAACTTCCTGCTGGAGAAGCACCAAGTGATCCCCCGACATGCGGTGGTACTGAGGTGGTATGGCTGGAGGGGTTGCCTTGAAGGTGAGTGTAGGAGAGTAGGGTCTGCAATCCTATGATCACCCAGATTTTTGCTTTTTGCTTCACTGGTTTACGACTTTCCCTGGCTGTGGGCCTGCTAATCAGACCCACAGCCTAGCTGTTCTCTCTACTCCAAATTGTACCCAGGTACTGAATTGGCACTGGGCCCTCTCCAAGTCCGTGTACCCAGAAGTCTCCCAGGGGCTGCAGCATGTATTATGCCACCCCTGGGTTGACTAACTAAATCAGACACAACTGGCTGCTTGACAGCTGGGGCAAGGTGGTGTAATCACCCTTTGCTTTAGATATAGTATTCCTGTATCTAAACCTACAATGGACACCTATATTCCTATCAGTCACTCCTATGGCAGGCCTTAACAATCCTGAAGGCAGAGTGCGTGGAATAAGGTGAAATGGTGCTCTGGCATGAGCTGAGCCCGTTTGCAGCTTGCGGAACCAAGTCCTAATAGCTGTTCCATGATAACGCATACCATATACTCTTAAGTGCATTATAATCCTCGCGGTTATATGCCAACTCTGGTATCGCTTTATCAAAACATGTCGAGTAAGGTGTCATACGAATTGGAATACTAACCCCTCGCCAATTCTGGCGACGGGGTTAGCATTCCACCCTTCTAGAGGGACACGACATGTATGTAACCTGTAACCCCGGTTAAAGTCAGACATAGCCTCAGCTCCACAAGATGGATGCTGCCACCGAGACACAAGTCTGCCCTCCTGCTGCTGGGAGTCCTCCCAGCACAGGAGGCAAGGACAAAGGGTTTCCTGCCAGGGGCGGTGCCAGCACCGTCCCAGACAGGATTTTGTGTATCCTAGGTAGGCAGGGCTTTAGAGGAAGGTGACTGCAAGTGGCACCCCGGTGCTCACTGTGCATAGGCCGGCTTGAACCAGTTCCAGGGGCACTCCAGCCCCTGATCTGGGGAAAGCCCGCCAAAGGAGAGGGGTGTAACCACCCCCCTCCTAGTCCCACCCATAGGGCAGGACTTAGTCGCGTGCCAGCCCCCTTTTGCAGGATAAAGGTAGGAGCAGGCCCCCTTCCAAATTAGATCATCCTGAAACTACTTTCCACGAAAGGAACTCAAGACTTCTTCCTAAGATTTCTCCCTTGTGACTAAGGAGTAGTCACCCTGCAGCAGCAGGCACCAACCAAGCATCGCGGTCTGCTGTAAGTCTCCTCACCGGATCAAGACTGCCCAGCTCGACGAGAACCGGCTTCCCTGGCACCTCTGACCTCTACCTGCATCATCAGCCCAGCTGTGATTCGTGGGTGTGATGAGACCTCGAGGGACCGGCCATCTTCCAAGACTGCACGACGCTTGACCAGCACGACTCCCGAGTGACCCTCGACCAAGTGCTTTGGGGTAAGAGAAGCCCCAACCCTGAGCAGCTCCAGCACCGAAGTTCAGCTCCCCTGCATCCACGAGATCTGCGTGGGGCCCTTCTGCTCTTTGCTGCTCACCGCGTTGTCCAGGTCGCTTGCCCGTTGGCTAGTGGCCCTCTGACGACGAACTTCGACGACAAACACCGCTGGTCTGGTTGCTCCAGACTGGCCCTTGCTCCCCTCCAACAGAGGAGCACCCTGGACCCTCCTGGTCCACTCCAGACACCATTTTGAGTCCACCGCGTGGGCTTGCATTTGCCAAGACTTGTTGCCCCAATCCTGGGTCCAGCGACGTCGACAGCAGATACCTTCGTGGGACAGCTCGCACCTCCATCCTGGTCGCCGACAACGCCTCCTGGTCCGAGAGACTGCAGAGCCCAGCAGCGCCCACTCACCTGGTTGAGGTGACTTCGTCCGGTGCCACTCTGGTGCCCACCTAAATCACTGGCTAGTGATTCAGAACTTGGTCCCCTCTGCTTACAGGTCTTCCTCTTCTCCGATCCAGGCTTGGATCCCCAAGAACTTCTTCACTGGTCGCCTGCCAGCAACTTCTTTCTTCAGGCTCCTGGTTCATCAACGAAGAAACCCGACGACATTTGAACCCTATGCAGCCGCAGCCCCTGGGCTAGGTAAACCGAGTACTCCGGTGCTCCAGCGTAGTCCAACTCTCTAAGTGTCTAGAACCACTTTCGTTTTTGACCTACCTAGTCGGGTTCGCCCGAAAACACTAACTTTGCTTTTACTAGCCTCCATATACTTTTTCCCGCCTTATGCGTGAGAGTTCCCACTCTGCACCCGACGTCCCTAGGCCTCCTGCTTGTAATCTAAAGGTTCAGTAGTCCAGTCCTAGCGATTCTAAAGCCTATGAGAATAGTTACTTACCTGCTAGTATTTCACATTCCACTTGTACAGTATAAGGTTTTTCGTGCCCCTCGGGCATTTGTGTAAATTGTGCGACTTTAAGTATTTTCTTAAGAGTTTTGTTGTGTGCTTAGCTCCCTGTCTCATAAAGAGTCAGGGTAGTCCTGTTATAAATAAATATACTTTATTTTTCATAACAACTTGTGTGGTGTCCTTTCACTTGGTGTTCAAGGGGTATATGTGATGGTAAAACAGCTGGCTTAACACGCCCTCTAGAGTTTAGCCTAAAGACTGCACGTGTCCATGCTACTAGGATAGCTGGTCTATCAGGTTGACTTACAACCAAACATCAATAAGGGTTGTTTGGACTGATACATAGTGTTCACTAGAATAGTGAGCACTGCATATCAGGCCAACTTCTCACAGTGAGGGAGTAGCCCCTTCGGACAATTTGTAGCACCCACCTGTCCGAAGGGATGTTGCGCCAGTGGTGGAGATGATGGCGTATTCGTCCACCCACTTGCGTCTGATGGGCCTAAAAGGTCAGACTAGGAGGGCTTGGAAGCGGATGCTGCGGGGGTGGACTGGCCCGTCCGCTAGCTCCCTGAACCGCATCGACGGTTCCCACGTCCGCAGCCATGTTGAAGTTGTTGCTGCTGTGGCCTGTGGCTCTGCGAACGCTGTGGGGAACCCCTTCCGTGCCACGAAAGGAGCAAAAAGAAGAAGGCAGAGGAGGCAGAGTGTCCGACATGCCAAAGAACTTGGCCGTAGCCCGGGAGTCCTTGAAGAGCTCCAACGCACTGTCTGCCTTGTTGCCAAAAAGGCGAATGCCATCAAAGTGCATGTCCATCAAGGTGTTCTTGAGACCCCCTGAGAAGCCAGTAGTCCTCAACCAGGTGTGGTGCCGAAGCACCACTGTCGTTGAAAAATACCTGCCCAGTAAGTCGGCGGTATCCAGCCTACAACGTATGGTGAACTTCACTGCATCTCTCCCGTCCGTAATCGCCTGGGAAATAACTGTTTAGGCCTCCTCCAGACAGTTGGGCAGCACCTGCGCAAGCGTGTCCCACAGAGAGTGGGTATGACGGCCCAAGAAGCATGCGGTGTTCACCGACTGCAGCCCTAAGCTGGCAAATTAAAACAGTTTTTTACCAAACTGATCCAGCTCTTGGATTCCCAATCCGGAGGTGCGATAGGGAACGCGCTATGGGAAACCGAGGTTTGGACAACCAAGCTCTCAGGGGTGGGGTGGGTAAGGAAGAGGGGGTCGCCCGGAGCCGGGCGATGGCGTCAGGCCACGTTCCTATCCACAGGAGCCCCTGTGTTGGGCCTGAAACAGGTGCCCAAAAGAAAGTCTATCAGTGCTTCATTAAAAGGCAGCAAGGGCTCGGAAGAGTTGGAGCACTTCTGTCAGGAGGTTAGTTCTGACGGCCACCGTAGGGAGTTCGAGATGGAGAGCCACGGCTGCCCTACGCAACACCACTGCGTAACTGGCTCCCTCCTCTGTAGCCACTGTAGGAGGAGACAGCATGCCAGGGTCAGGTAAGGTGTCAAGACCACTGGCCTACCCCAAATCCTCTGCCCAGTCCGCATCATAAGCACAGTCCTGAGCTAGAGGGTCCTCAGACCCTCCCAGTCCTCCCCTTCCTCCGAAGTCTGTGGAACAGGCTAAAAATAAGGAGGACGGACATAGGGCACAAAAGGCTCCATCGGCGTTGGTATCGGCGTCGGGCGATGTCGATTCGGCACGTGTCCGGGCTGAACCTGGGGACGACGTCGTCCAATGGAGCGGGCGACGTCGGAAGAGGTGCCGGGGAGATCGGCGCCGGTGGAGACGTCTATCACGGATCCCAGGGGGGCCTGCGGCGTCTGGGCCGGAGCGCCGGAGATAGTTAAGCAGGACTGGAGGCGACGTCACAGGCTCCGCCGGAGCCACGGGGGTGGCACCCGCCCCCACCCTCAGCAAGCGTTGCGTGAAGGGAAGTCGAAGAGCGACGATGCTTCTTCGACTTCCTCTTGGAATGCTTCGACTTACCTGACCCAGAGTGCGAAGACTTAGATCCAGAAGAATGGTGATGACGGCTCCTCGACGTCCCACGGGACCGGGACCTCGAGCGGCGCGGAGCCGACTGCCAGACTTCAAGCAACTTCGGGACTGCTCCCACAAAGTCTTCGGCGCCATGGCCCGTCAGTCAGGGCACGACTTAGGGTCGTGGTTGCGCTCCAGGCAGTAGAGACACACGCGGTTTGGGTCCGTCACCGACATCATGCGGTGACAGTCTCCACAGTTCTTGAACCCGGGCATCCCTACGACACCAGGAGTCGATCGTCATGAAAAGATGGGGTAAAAGGCCTTGAAAAACTCAGTCAAAACGTGACTGGGGGTACCAGCTCTTCCTGGATCTGCGCTTGCTGGCGTGGAAAAAGAAAGAACTGACGTCAGCGCATGCGGGCGCAGCTAAGTAGCTCCGACGACGTCATCCCGGCGCCAACGACGCACGTGGAGCCGCACGACGGCGTCTACCGATGCGAAGGGGTACTGCTGAAGAAAAAATTTCCGTATCCAGTCTGACGCCTGGGGGTAATTCTAAGGTAAGTAATCTATCAATACGTTTTTCTTTCAGATAATATACCTACCTAATTGGTCTGGATTCAGTCTCTGAGTGTGTGCTTTCAGTCTTCGTTGAGTGAATACAATAAATGCTTAATACACCACACCCTCTGGTTAAGACTAACTGCACACCCACACTACCACAAAGAGAGCTGTTAGAACTTACCTAATTTACCCTCTGCTGTACCTCGGGGGACTCCCTGGACTCTGTGCACACTATACCTTACTTTGGTTTAGTAAAGCCAGCTTCCTACAGTTTCCATTTATTTTTAAAATGTTGATGGACAGCCAGCCTTGTATTGTGACAAGGCATTACCCTGGCACAGGCTACGCATTCACCTGGACCGAGCAAACCCATTGGAAATTCGCGCCTTATGTCCCGCATCAACCCAGATCTACCACCGCCAAAGGTAATTGCCATAAGAGAATCAAAATCCAAATGGAAGACACACTGAGTGATCACCGGCCCGATCTGACTCCATCACAAACTTCAACAACTGTATCACTGCCTGCGTGGGCAACACACCTCTTTCTGAGACAGAGCAAAGCCACTATATGAGGTGTAGAACAAGATAAAGGGTTAGAAGTGCTGCAGCTAAATGGCACCTCTGATTTTAACGTCAGTACCGAACAGAACAAGTATTCAACGGTGCAACAGGTGAGAGGATAACTCAAAACCCCTGAACTGGACCACAGTCCTTGAGACAATAATAATGATGACCTGTGCACACGTAATTAGCATTGACAGTTAGAGTACTGTATATGTTCTCAAAGCAACATATCCATAAAACAATCCAAGTGACATTTTTCTTTCCGTTTCGTATGTTTATTTTTCTTATGCCCAGCCAACATGTGTTTCGTCAGGGTGTAACCCAAGACTTCTTCAGGGGTATTGGAGTCCTCTCTGCCGGTTGAACTTCTGTCCCGGCTGTAGCATTAAAATTCTCAAAGGAAGAGTAATAATCGCGTAATTTGGTAAGTACCAAGAGGAGCACGTATAATGCTCTCAAATGGGCGGCACAGCAACTCCGCTGGCAGCGTCTCACGACAAATGGAACCGGCTCCATTTGTCGTGAAAGGCATCAGCCCTGACCCTTAAAACCGGTCAGTAGTGCGGGGAAGATGGGTGCAGTGAGGAATCTGGGGCTAGATTATGCCTCTACCAGATAAGGCGTTACAAAAGCCAAGTAACTTGTCTATCTGATAGAGACATCTAGCTGCTGATTCCTCACCTTAGAACAGATACCCAAGCAATACCATCCCCAGACAAGGGTATGTGGGCAAGTTTAGAACAGGAAGTTCTGCAGGACAGAGTGGCCAAAAAGACCATCCATGCAGACTTAACTGTCCAGGCGATAGTGCTTAGTGAGCGTGTGCAGTGACGCTGCTTGACAAATGTCAAGGACAGGACCACGCTGCAATGCCGTGGTCTCTGCCTTAGTACTGGTGGAATGAGCTCTTAAGCCATCCAGAGGTTGTTGCTTGGCCAGAGCATTGCAACATTTTTATGCAGAGGTAACCCATCGCGATATTGTCCTTTTTGGCACTGCACAACCTTTCTTTGATCCAACGCACCCCACGAAGAGTTGATAATTCACCTGGAACTCTTTAGTGCAGTCAAAGTAGAATGACAAATCGCTTTTGGGGTCCAGACGGTGGAACAGTTGCGTAGAGGTTCGAACGGAGTACACATCTGGACGGTGAGAACCAAATTAAGGTCTTACTGAGGCATGATGAATTGGGCAGGTCTGATCATATGTAAAAGCCCCACAAGAAATCTGTTTACAATAGGGGATTTAAATAAAGAGGGGTGGTCTGGCAGCAGATGGCAGACAAGGACAAAGGTGCCCTTTAAGTTTGCCCACTACCAGAGCCCTGCCAGGAAAGGGTCAAAATAAAGAGGACTTGAGAGAGGGAAGCAGAAAGAGGGTCACTAGACCTTTCTTTACAATAATGTACAGATCGATGCCACCGGCAGGCGTTCACGGTCTTTGTAGAGGACACCTGACTGCCAAAATCAAATCACAGCCTCCAGGAGAAAGGTTGAATGTTGTCAACTGCCACTGCTTAAGCTCCACGCAAGAGGGGCACAGAGTTGACAGGTTCGGGTGGAGAGCACTCCCCTGCTGCTCAGACAAAAGCTCCTCCCGAAGGGGAAGCCTGATCGGAGGATCGATGCTCAGTTGAAGAAGCTCGGGATACCAGACTCTCCGTGGCCAGTCTGGGGCCACAATAATGACTTGGGCTCAGTCGCTCCTGATCTTCTTGAGCACTCTGGACAGGAGTGGTAAGGGAGGAAAGGTGTACGAAGATAGGTGCACAGGAGGACTGAGCTCCACTCGAGATAAAAAGCATCGCCGAGCGAATGCTGCCTTGGAAACTCCATCGTGCAAAACTGCAGACATTTCATGTTCTCAGCAGTGGCGAACAGCTATAACCAAGGCTCTCCCTACTTCAGAAAGAGACTTTGCACCACCTGCAGATGTATATGCCATTCGTGATCTGCTAGACATCGATGGCTAAGTTTGTCCGCCCTGGCGTTCGAGAAAATGCCAGTTGTTGAACCACCAGGGATACTTAGGATAGACAAGGAGTAGAACAGATCATCACGTTTTGGAGCAAGATTGTGTTGGTCCTGAGGAGAACCCTGCCAACTAATAGGGTTCGAAACGCGTCGACCTTACGCTATGTGTAGCCATTTTTGATTTGTGTATAATTAAGTTGTTGTCTAAAATGTCTTATGCACTGATATAATTATACTCATTCTTCTTTGGAGATTGTTTTCCGTTTAATTGTTGATAGATTATTTTGTGTAGAAGGCTACACGCGTGTTTGCTCTTGGGTGGGTCGAACAATTGGTGAAAAGTGGCCCACTGATGAATCTTTCTGAGTGTATGGAGCTAGGTATGTTTCAGGAATGAATGATCGGATGAAAGAAAAGCTGGGATGTCTGCGGTGTCTTTTTATGAGAAGTTGCGCTAGGGATGAAAAATTCAACCTAATTTTGCTTGTATGTTTTTTATGTCATGTATGATGTGTTTGTATTTTCATATATCTTTTGAAAAATAAGGAAAAAAATCTAGAATAATAAAATGCTTGAGAAATAAATGTTTCTTGGAATCTTTTGACAAATTCGCTTTGGTACCATTGATGGAATAATACGTAAGTGAGTTTCAGTACTGGCATCTGTTTTGTTCTATTTGATATTGACTCAGCCTTACTGAGTGAGTCAAGGCCCTTTGTTGATCCTTGATTATAAGAAAGTTAGGCATTTTCAATTGGGCATACCCAAATCGACATACACTTTTAGGGTCAGGGCACTGAGGTTTGATTAGCAGGCCTCAGTGCACTTCGAGTGGAAAACTTAGCAGCATCAGTAGAAAAATGTGGGGGTGACCATACAAAAAGAACCATTTTCTTACATATGTCAATAGTGTGTCAAGTGTAGCAGTCGATCAGCGTCTTTGTTTAAGTCGAGTGATAGAGCAGGAATCAGAAAAAAAGGGCTTCAAGCGACAGATAAGTTAAAGACAGAGTGAAGCTGTAAACATATAATTTTATTTCAAACTTTACCCAAAATGCAAGTGCAAAACCTCCCCAGATGCTCTGTAGGTACTGCTCACAAAACCTGGAAAAAATTGGCTTGCTGAAATAGGTGATGGTAGAGTGCATTATGGGTAGTGGAACCTCGTGAACTACAGGCTGCATCTTCTTTCCAGCACATTAAAAGCTGCAACCTATGTTGGAACTTATGCTCAGATTCATTTGAACCTTTCAGGAAAAAGAAATTGAGCATCTGATACGCTGTCATAAGGTGTGAATCACCATGAACGATGAAAAGACACCCCCATACTGTCTGGTTTTTATTACAATTGCTCTGGGGTACACGCAGTCGTCACTGAATTATTCTAGTGTTTATGACCATTAATGAAGAGCCTACAATGCAGAAAGGAAGAGACATCAGTATCCAGGTGTGGCACTTATATGCAGCTCTGCTCCATCACTTCTAGGGAAACATTGAGTCGCACAGATCCACCTGTTGGCGCATGAGAACACAGCTACAAAATTCTGAGGATTCAGTCTGGCACATGATGGATATTATAATGTGAGGAATATGTGTTTAAAAGTATCCAGAAGCACCCATAATTATATCAAGAATTTCATTTTATACCTTAGTAGCAGGATACATATGTAAGCGGCAATAATTGAAAATGCTACAATGTACCTAGGATATTACAAATAGAAAACAACTTTGTTTCAACACTTACATCCAAGTACTGCTTTGCAATGGTCCTCTTCATGTCATCGTCTAGTTCAGTATGTGCCATATCACTTCGCAAGAAGTCCTCAGTTTGCTTAGGCTGGAAATAAACACCAGTCTTCCTGTTTATTGTCTTATCATACACCTTTGCAGATTCAGAAGGAGAATATTTCTGAATTTTACTGTAGGAGAAAGAACACAATATTGAGAAAATATTGCTATAACTGCTATTTATAATCATTGTTGGTATTTAACTGGTGTCCCACTGTTAAGTAAAACAGGGAAAAATACTCCATCACAAGATTATAGTTCATTCCTGTTCAGAATACGCCTTAGAAGTCATGTAGATTCTTGAATATCTAGTATTAAATAAACCCAATACGAACACCTCTTTGTTTGTGTTTGTCTTAAGGACACGTCGTACAAGTTACTTACCTTCGGTAACGATGTATCTGGTAGAGACGATTCTAGTAGCAGATTCCTTAATGTAGAATTATTCCCAGGTACTCGGACATCTGATAGAGACTACTAGCCGCAGATTCCTTCACGTAGAATAGATACTCCAGCAATACCCCCTGCGAGGGAGGGACTGCGAAAGGACCTCACCAGCCGATACAGAACAAAGGACCCCACAGGGAACCAGATCTGTGGACCAGGTAAAACCTCGTCCCTGCCAGGCAAGGGGAACACCCCCCAAGCAGACCCCCACCGACCTCAAAGGATGTAAATGTAAATGTAGCCGTACTTGTAAAGCGCACTGATACTCCTGAGTGTCCTGGCGCTGTACTCATACCGCTAGGGAACCCTTCCTGGTTTTTTCCCGTGAAATGTCCACTCCTGGGCATCTCCAGGGTGCAACCAGGCATCCCTAGCGCTGTAGGGGGCCGTTGTGGAGACTAAGCAAGCTATTGCCCAGAGTTGCAGCGTGGGACCCATGCTTAGAGTAGGCACCGAGGTGAGAAATCAGGTTCGAGGAATTATGAGCCCAAGATCCGCCGAGACCAGCCAAGGCAGGAATTGAACCCAGGTCCGGGCCAGACCTCTGCATTAGGGTCTGCCGCTCTAACCATTGAGCCACACTTCTCCACTATTGTAGGAGGGAGAAGACGGCTGAAGAGGAACCAAGGGTAAGGCCGGAGAGGCCGAAGCACCCCACTGCCCCACAAGGCAACACAGCTTCCGCCCAATGCCAAGACAGGAAGGGAGGAAGAAGTAGAAGAAGCTTAGAAGACCCAAGGAAGCGAGGGAAGAAGGCGAACCCTCTCCAGGTGGAGACAACCTGCCAGCCAGAACAGCGCTGGCAGACAAGCCGCCAGAAGAACCGCTGATGCCCCAGGAAGGACGAGTAGGCGTCGCCTGGCAAGGGAGAACATAGGATTATCCCAGACCTCAGGGCAGGAGCAGGGAGAGGAGGAAATGCCTGGGCACACCACTACAAGTGGCCGCGCACACGACCTCCAGGCGCAAAGCAACCTACACAACGCCATGAAGAACAGGCACCCGAAGGCGACCAGTAGCCTCCAGCAGAGCGCAAGCCATATGATAGCTACCACAACCCCACCCAGGTATGATAAGTCCCAAAATATGGGAACCCTCTTAGGAAGAACTTCCGCAGCAGAGGAAAAACAAAAAAGCCACGTGGAAAAACACCCCCGCGACGGGCTTGACAAGCAGCCCAAGCAAGCAGAAGGCCTAATCTCAGGGCTAAGTCTGCGCAACAATTGCAACACACATTATCAACAAAAGGGCCGTCCAGCCGCCAACAACGCCAAAGTCCCAAGGAAGGACGCAAATGGCCAGAAGAACAAGTTACTTATCTTCGGTAACGATATATCTGTAAGAAACAGTAAATAGTATTAGATTCCGTGCCTTAAAATATCCCCAGGCATCAGACTGGATCCAGAAAATCCTGCCTAGCAGTACCCTTGCGCGTCGGTAGGCGTCGTCTGCGGCTCCGCGTCTGTTGTCGGTGTTGGGATGACGTCGCTGGAGTACTTAGACGCCGCCCACGCGCGCTGACGTCAGTTCTTATACACAGTTTTTCCACGCCAGAAACGCAGAGCCATGTTAAAAACCAACACTGATGCCATTGAAACTAGGGCCCTGAAAGGGGATGACCGTAACCCTAGATATCGGTTCGCAGAACGGGGAGGATGGGTGGAGCCAGGGGCGCAACTAGGTCTTCATTTCGGGGGGGGGGGGGGGGAGGCTAACACGGCAAATGAAGGGGCGTGGCTAATGTTAATCAATGGGGCGGGGCTAAAATGGCAGATAATCGGGATCGATTAATGCTCAGGTCAAGCGGAGAAAACGTGATGAATTCTGCATTTGAAACTGGACAATTAGAGCACACATTTTTGTTAATTTGATGCATTTATGTCCTATTGTCTTATGAAAAAGGAACAGAATGTACTGAATTAAAAGGCCAATTTAATATATTTTACTACAAAGCACTTTAGGAACACAATATAACCAATTTTCACAATGCCATTTCAAGGCGACGACCCTTTTTCGCCAGTTCGTCAACAATTGCTTCTATAGGAGGACAATGTGCTCGTGAAATGTTTATCATTGCAAGCCCAAAACCCATACCCACCCTATTACCCCTGGTACCCCAAAACCCATACCCACCCTGAACCCCAAAGTTACGCCCTGGCACCCCACAACCCATACCCACCCTGAACGCTAAAATTACCATTGGCACCCCAAAACCCATACTCACGCTAAACCCGCATATTACCCCTTGCCCCCCAAAATCCATTACCACCCGAACCTCCAAATTACACCCCTGGCACCCCAAAACCCATAACCACCGAACCCTAAAACTACCGCCTCGCACCCCAAAACCCATTACCACCCTGAAATCATCCCCCTCGAACCCCCATACCCGCGCTGATCCCTAAAATTACACCCTTGCCCCCCAAAACCATACCCACCCTGAACCCTAAAATTACCTCTGGCACCACCAAAACCCATACCCGTACTGATCCCTAAAATCCATTACCACCCGAACCACAAAATTACCCCCCTTGCACCCCAAAACCCACGCCCACCCTGAACCCTAAAATCACCCCCCTGGAGCCCCAAAACTCATACCTGCGCTGATCCCTAAAATTACACCCTTGCCCCTCAAAACCCATACCCACCCTGAACCTTAAAATTACCCCAGGCACCCCAAAACCCATACCCACCCTGAACCCTAAAATTACCCCTGGCACACCAAAACACATACCTAAGCTGAACCCTAAAATTACCCCCTTGCACCCAAAACCCATTACCACCCTAAACCCTAAAATTACCCCCCCCCGGCACCCCAAAACCCATACCCACCCTGAACCCTAAAATAGCCCCCCATACACCCGAAAATCCACACCCACCCTGAAACCTAAAATGCTCCCCCTCACACCCTAAACCCCATACCCGCACTGAATCCTAAAACGAACCCCATGGCACCCCAAAACCCATTACCACCCTAAACCTTAAAATTACCTCCCGGCACCCCAAAACCCATACCCACCCTGAACCCTAAATTTGCCCCCCGACACCCGAAAATCCACACCCACCCTGAAACCCTAAAATTCCCATCTCACATCCTAAAACCCATACCTACCCTGAACCCTAAAATTAACCCCATAGCACCCCAAAACCCTTAACCCTTAACCACCCTAAAATTACACCCTTGCCCCCAAAACCCATACCCACGCTGAACCCTAATAGTACCCCTGGCACCACAAAACCCATACACACCCTGAACCCTAAAATTACCCCTGGCTCCCCAAAACCCATACCCACCCTGAAGCCTAAATTACCCCTGGCACCCCAAAACCCACACCCACCCTGAACCCCTAAATTACCCTTCTGGCCCCCAAAGCCCATACCCATCCTGAACCCTAAAATTACCCCCTGGCACACCAAATCCCATTACTACCCTGAACCCTAAAATTACCCCTGGCACCCTAAAACCCATACCCACTCTGAACCCTAAAATTACCCCCTGGCACCCCAATCCGTAACCCACCCTGAACCCTAAAATTACTCGCTGGCACCCTAAAACCCACACTGAACCCTAAAGTTACCCACATAGCACCCCAAAAAATGAACACTACAAACTTACACTACATGTGCATATTCGGAGGGGACTCTCCTCTGACGTTTCCATGTATGTAAGTCAAAAACAACATTCCCTTAGAGTAACCTAGATATGCAGGCAGTAGGTAATGCTGTGCTGAAGAATTCATTAAAGTTACTGAAACTTACATAAAAAACGGCTGCCTGCTCTTCTGATACTATTCAGTTGAGTTGGGCTGATCAGCAGCACTGCGTCCTGGCATCCAGCCCCTCCCGAAGATCTCACAGTGTAAATAGGTGTGTGTCAAATGTTTCCTGCTTTCTCCTTGCCAGGGCCTCCTCTGCTTCTGTGTCGTTGGTGCCCATGGATGCAAAAAGAGAAAGATCCATGGCTCTGTTCACCATTTAACTCGTGAGCAGGGCCTTGGATGTGAATTCCATACAAGTGCACAGACAGCAGGGTCAAAGGGATGGCAGTGCAGGTGATGCTTTTACTTTGTAAATTAATTCCTGCTGCCGTCATAGCCCAGGGTTTGCTGTCTGTGCACTTGTATGGAATACACATCCATGCAAGTGCACAGACAGCAAACCCTGGGGTTTGACGCCAGCAGGAATTCCTATACAAAGGAAAAGCGTCACCTGCACTGGCCAGCCATTTCCCCCTGCTGTGTGCATCTTCCCACTCCCACCCCCACCCCCACGCTGAACACATCAAGTGCTTAGGTGAAATCCCTGCCTTCAGGCAATGATATCACCTCGGGGCCTGTAAAGGAAAACAAGAGGTTAACTGAAACTGTTCAGAGGCTGGCTGGCTCGGGCTGCTGGGCCCCAGAAAGCATCATAAAAATCACATTCTCAGCTCCGATGCGCAGCCTTCTTTTATCCTTTCAGTGCGTGTCAAATTAGCCCGGGCTGGAGAATACGACGGGGGGGGGCTGAAGCCCGGTGAGCCCAATGGGTGTTGCGCGCCTGGGTGGAGCGGTAAGGAATCTAATACTAACTACTGTTTCTTACAGATATATTGTTACCGAAGGTAAGAAACTTGTTCATCTGAAAGAAACAGGTTAGTATTAGATTCCTTACCTTAGAATAGATACCCCAGCAATACCAACCCCGGTGGTGGGTCTGCGAACCAATAATCACACCAGAAAGTCCTGGAGGACGGAACGGCCAAAGAAGCCATCCCTCCGGACTTGGCTGTCCAGGCAGTAGTGTCTTGCGAACGTGTGCAGCGAGGCCCACGTAGCTGCCTGACAGATGTTCTACAAGGGGACTCCCCGGCCCAGGGCAGTGGAAGCTGCCGTGGCCCGAGTGGAATGGGCCCTCAGCCCAACAGGAGGTTGCTTCTCAGCCAAGGAGTAGCATGCCTTGATACACAACACGACCCACCGAGAGATGGTCCGCTTGTGCACCGCCTGTCCCTTCTTAGCGCCCACGTAACCAACAAAGAGTTGGTCATCCACCCGAAACTGGCGTGTGCGATCCAGATAAAACGAGAGCGCACGTTTTGGGTCCAGACGGGGGAGCCTCTTTTCCTCTTTCGAGAGATGCGGAGGCGGAAAGAAGGTGGGCAAGGTGATGGACTGCCCGATGTGGAAGGCTGCGACTACCTTGGGCAGGAAAGAGGGTCGCGTCCACAACACAACTTTGTCCGGATGGACAGAAAGGAAAGGAGGATGTGAAGAAAGGGCCTGGAGCTCACTCACTCTTCTGGCAGAGGTGATGGCAACCAGGAAAGCAGTCTTCAGAGTAAGAAGGCGGAGAGGACAGTTATAGAGTGGCTTAAAGGGAGCGCACATCAGATAAGTAAGTACAAGGTTCAAGTCCCACTGAGGCATCACGAATGGAACAGGAGGGAACATGTGTGTGATGCCCTTCAAAAACCTATTTACAATTGGGGACTTGAACAAAGATGGCTGATCAGGTAGCCTTAAAAAGGCTGAAAGGGCAGAAAGTTAGCCCTTGATAGTGCCCAGAGCAGAGCCCTGCTGGGTAAGAGAAAGAAGGAGGAGGAGAACCTCAGAAAGAGGGGCAGAGAGAGGATCCACAGCCTTTGCTGTGCACCATCCCACAAATCTGTTCCACCTGCAGGCATATAGCAACTTTGTGGAGGGACGCCTGGCTGCCAGAATCACAGTACAAACTTCAGGAGGCAAGTCAAATGGCCTCAACTGTCGCCGCTCAATCTCCAAGCATGGAGGTGGAGACTGGACAGGTTCGGGTGGAGGACCGTCCTCTGCTGCTGCGACAGAAGGTCCTCCTGAAGAGGCAGACGAATCGGGGGATCGACAGACATGAGTAGTTCGGGATACCAGTACCTTCGCGCCCAGTCCGGAGCCACAAGGATGACTTGGGCCCGGTCGCACTTGATCTTCTTCAGCACTCTGGGCAGAAGTGGTATAGGCGGAAAGGCGTACAACAGACCCCAACTCCACTCGCGACGAAAAGCGTCTCCGAGCGAGTGCAGCCTTGGAAATTCCAACGCGCAGAACTAATGACATTGTGCGTTCTCTTCGGTGGCGAATAGATCTAACCAAGGCTCTCCCCACTGCAGAAAGAGGCCTTGCGCCACGCCATTCGTGAACTATCACGCACCGTCGGCTGAGTTTGACTCTGCCTGGCGTTCAGAGAACCTGCCAGGTGTTGAACCACCAGGGTAAAGCCCTGATGTTCCAGCCACTGCCAGAGACGCAGAGCCTCCTGGCAGAGGGTCCACGACCCCACCCCGCCCTGTTTGTTGCAGTAGCACATGGCGGTGGTGTTGTCCGTGAACACCTGCACTACACTCCCCCGGACAGAGGGGAGGAATGCCTTCAGTGCTAGACGAATCGCCCTCAGCTCCAGAAGGTTGATATGGAGCCGGGACTCCGCCGGAGACCAGAGGCCTCTGATCTCCGCCTCTCCCATGTGGCCTCCCCAACCGAGGAGGGACGCGTCCGTCACAACTACGTGCTCCGGTTGGGGTAGGGAGAGGGATCTGCCGCTGACCCAATCGCGGTCCGCAAGCCACCATTGCAGCTGTCTCGCAGTGCCCTCCGAGATCAGGACATGGTCGGACAGGTTGCCCTGATGCTGGGCCCACTGAAACTTCAGGTCCCACTGCAGAGCCCGCATCCGCCACCTGGCGTGAAGCACCAGAAGGATGCAGGAGGCCAT
This sequence comes from Lissotriton helveticus, assembly GCF_964261635.1. Classification (NCBI taxonomy): domain Eukaryota; kingdom Metazoa; phylum Chordata; class Amphibia; order Caudata; family Salamandridae; genus Lissotriton; species Lissotriton helveticus. The sequence goes on along the minus strand of NC_136059.1, from coordinate 356,678,353 downwards.
CAGCCCCAGAAGCCGCAGCGTCAACCTGACCGAGACCCGGGATAAAGGCTGAAAGATTGGAATCAGATCCTGAATATCCTGAACCCGCTGCTCGGGAGGATAAACCCGAAACTGCACCGAGTCGAGAACCGCTCCGATGAAGAGCTTCTGAGAGGGACACAGGTGTGACTTCGACACATTGATGGAAAACCCCAGCTGGTGCAGGAGGTCTGCCGTCGTCTGGTGGTGGCTGCCGACTGTCTGGGGCAAGCCCGCCTTCAACAACCAGTCGTCGAGGTAGGGAAAGACTGAAACCCCTAACCTGCGCAGATGAGCTGCGACAACTGCCATCACCTTCGTGAACACCCGTGGGGCTCTGGTAAGGCCGAAGGGGAGCACGGTAAACTGAAAGTGCTCGTGGCCAACTGTGAACTGCAGGTAGCGCCGATGGGCCGGCAGGACGGGGATGTGAAAATAAGCGTCCTGCAAGTCCAACGCTACCATCCAGTCTCCTGGGTCCAGAGCAGCTAAGACCTGAGCCAATGTCAGTATCTTGAACTTCTCTTTCCAGAGGAAGCAGTTGACGTTCCGTAGGTCCAAGATAGGGCGTAGGCCCCCTTTGCCCTTCTTGGGTACCAGAAAGTAGTGGGAGTAACAACCACACCATACTTCTGGCCCAGGAACGCGCTCGATGGCCCCCTTGGCCAAGAGGGCCGTAACTTCCTCTCGTAGAAGTTTCAAGTGATCCCCCGACACGCGGTGGTATTGCGGTGGCATGGCTGGAGGGGTCGTCGCTAAGGGGAGGGAGTAGCCCCTTCGGACGATTTGCAGCACCCACCTGTCTGAAGTGACAGTGCGCCAGTGGAAGTGGTGATGGAGAACCCTGCCCCCCACTTGCGTCACATGGGCCTGAAAGCACGGACTAGGAGGGCTTAGAGGCGGATGCTGCAGGGGAAGGTGTGGACTGGCCTCGCCGTTGTCCCTGACCGTCGCCACGGCGGTTTCCACGGCCGCCACCGCGCTGGATGTTAGGCTGCGGCGCGTGGCTGGCAGCACGTGTGGGAGCGCCCCTTCCTTGGCCACGAAAGGAGCGAAAGGCACCCGTTTGCTGGCGCGGGGCCGAGAGGCCCAAGGAGGACTTGGCCGTAGCCCTGGAGTCATTAAAGCGCTCAAGCGCATGGTCTGCCTTGTCGCCAAAGAGGCGACGGCCATCAAACGGCATGTCCATAAGGGTGCTTTGGACATCAGCCGAAAAGTTGGCGGACCTCAACCAGGCGTGGCAACGAATCGCCACCGTCGTTGCCATCGCTCTGCCCAGTGAGTCCGTGGTATCCAGCCCACACCGGATAGAAAACCGTGCCGCATCTCGACCCTCCGCAAGGGCTTGGGCGAGTTTAGTCTGGACCTTTGCCGGACATTGTGGCAGCACGTCCGCAACCGTATCCCACAGAGAGTGGAAGTAGCGGACCAAGAGGCATGCGGTGTTGGCTGACTGCAGTCCCAAACTCAGGGAGGAGAATACCTTTTTACCGTATTGCTCATATCTCCTGGATTCCCGATCGGGCGGAGCCGTCAGGAAACCGGTCTGGGAGTTAGAGGCCTGGATGACCAGACTCTCGGGGTAGGGTGGGAGGAATGGAAGCAAGGGTCACCCGGAGCCGGGCGGTGGCGTTTGGCCACGTTCCTATCTACAGGCTGACCTGTAGCGGGCCTGGACCAAGTCCCCAAAAGAACGTCCGTCAAGGCCTCATTAAACGGCAGCAGAGGCTCGGCCAAGCTTGACTGCGGTTTAAGGACCTCAGTGAGGAGGTTAGTCCTCACGGCCGCGACGGGGAGCTCAAGGGCCAAGGCCTTGGCTGCCCTCATCATCACCACACTGTAGGTAGCCCCCTCCTCCGAAGCCAGGGTAGGAGGGGAGACAAAACCAGTGTCTGGCGAAGTGTCCAGACCACTGGCATCCCCAAGCTCACCTGCCCAGTCCTGCTGAGACTGTCATTCTCGTGTCAGAGGGTCCTCAGACCCCTCCCAATACTCCTAGTCACCCATCTCCTGATAGTCAGGGTTGTCAAAGGATGGGGCCGGGTCATTGAAGTAGAAATCTCCAAGCGACGTCGAGAGCGGTGCCGAAACCGAATCGAGGGAGGCATCGGGGACGGCGCCGCCCGGAGGCGGCGCCGGAGGTGACACTCTGGGGGTCGCGCCGGTGAGGTAGTCAGGTCGACTGGCGACAACCCGGATCTGGAACCGGATCCAGTGGGGCCCTGCAGCGCCGGGAACTAAGTCACCGGCGGTGTCGGGGCCGAAGCGCCCGACCCGCTGGAACCCCCAGACCGGGCCGCTGGGCCCAAAGGCGCCGCGGAACCCGACGGAGGAGAGAGCGACCTCATGGCCATGAGGAAGCGCTTGATCTCCTCCGGCGTCGCGTCCCGCCCAGGGACCGGTGGGTATGAAGCAGGCCGCGACGTCTGCGACTCCGACGGAGCTGCGTGGGTGGTGTCACCCGAACCCCCGGCCGCGTGTCGGGGGGAGTCGGAAAAGCGATGATGCCTATTCGACTTCTTGTGCTTACCTGAGGACTTCGAGCCCGAAGACCGATGTCGACTCCCGGAGCTATGGTGGCTCCGACCCCGCGACCGGTCCCTCGACCTCCGTCCGGACCGGGACCTCGAGCGGCGCGGGACCGACTGCCGGAGCTCGAGCCGCTTGTGGGACCGCTCCAGCCTAGCTTTGGTCGTCAGGGCACGGCAGTCGGGACAGGCCTTGTCGTCGTGGTCGAAGCCCAGACAGTGAAGGCACCGGCGATGGGGGTCGGTAACAGACATCAGTCGGTCACAGTCTTCGCAGGGTTTAAACCCGGGCATCCATACCGGCACCGTCGGAGTCGAGTAGACTTCGAAAAGGATCAAAAATGATAGAAAAAGTTTAGTAAAAAATTTACTAAGGGCACCACTTTTTCCGGATCGGCGCTTGCTGGCGCGGAAAAAGAAGAACTGACGTCAGCGCGCGAGGGCCGCGTCTAAGTACTCCGGCGACGTCATCCCGGACACCAGCCCCCGGGGACAAACTGCAACACGTACCCACCGGAGAGCGACGCTCAAGCGACATCGGAGAAGGGCGAGAACGCTGACCACGGGCGTATCTGAAGCCGTCTGCCAAGGCTGATTGAAGGTAGGAAGGCGAACTGGAGAGACGCGCCGAGAGTAATTTCATTCGCGCTCCCGCCGCGACTTCGGCTTCAACTGTTGGCACACCTCACAATCCGTGGTGCCGTGATCCTTCCCTAAACACCACATACAAATGAGGTGAGGGTCCATCGCCGACATAAGACGCCCACACGATGTGCAAGTCTTGAAGCCCGAAGGCATTCGCACACTGTTCCACCAAAAGAAGAGACAAACAGATCCGTAGCAAAGACAGTATCCGCGTTGCACCTGGAAAAGGAAAAAACGGACGTAGGCGCGCCAGGGTGGGGCTTATGTGACCTCGCTGACTTCACATACCCGGAGGAGGACTGGGCGGAGTCGCATGATGCTGCCCCGCCCCGGGCACGCAGGGTTGCTGTGGCAAAAAGTTTCCAGATCCAGTCTCACGCCTGGGGATAATTCTACATGAAAGAATCTGCGGCTAGTAGTCTCTATCAGATAAAGGTCATTAGTAGCCTTTTTGTTTGAAACGGTCACGTCATTACCCTGACACAACTCGTGCTAAGCAAAGATTATGTCAATCTATGCAATTTTTACTTTCATGGCTTATGGAAGGAAATGGGAAAATGATGAAAGAAAAGATGGTTTCATTTCATCTGCAAGAACCAAAAGTAATCTTATACAGTTGTACAAACAAAAAGGCAGTTTGGGCACACCGAAGGGGCAACATACACACTTGTAGGTTTTTCACTGGTGACTAGATGAAAAAAGTTATTTAAAATGTATCATGTGGCTTTGAGTCTGTCAGGAAATGGGAAATCTACTCCACAACAGTAACCAGAAAAAAAAAAAGATTTTCAATAAAAGAAATTTAAGAATAAACTTGACCAAAACAAATACAGTTATTCCCCAATTACCTGTCTGAGAATCCACAAAGGTTCTTTAAATGTTGTTTTAACATCAAAAGCAAGAGAATGCCCTGCGAGGCATTTGCAAACTCAATCAGAGCTAAATCATCAGGCAAACATCGTAGTACACTATCTAGATCATCATCGTCATCAGAATCGGAGTTTGAATTTGCTCGTTTTCTTGACTTCCGCGGACGTTTGATTTCTTCCTCACTTTCAGCCTCGCTTTTGCTTTCATGGTCTTCTTCGTCATCGTCTTCATCGGAGGAGGATTTTTTCTCCTTACTTTTTTCTTTTGTTTTTTCCTTCATTTTTTCCTTTGTTTTCTCTTTCACTTTTTCTTTTGTTTTCTCTTTCTGTTTTTCTTTAGTTTTCTCTTTGACCATTGACTGTAAGAAAAGAGATGATGGAAAATTAAATAAGTTAAATTAAGTATCACATCACTTAAGTAAAAGAAAAAAATGGAGAAATACTGCACAAGTGAATCTCTGAAGAATTTCCTGTTAGTCAAGTACACACTTTATGTTGCTCATTGTACGGGCTCGTAGTATGCAGAATAGACAATATTGTATAGTAACTAGGTGATGTCTTAAGTATTTGTTAGTTAGTCATTAGTGGATTGGCATATGCAGATTATCCAAAGTAGAAATGTTTCAGCCCTAGGAGCTCTCCCTCCTCTGTGTGCGTGTAGGTGGTGAAAAAAGATTTGCCTTAATGTTAACAGATGTTAAAATATTATCCTTGATTATCTTCATGACGTTTCTCAAAAGCAGTAAAGCAATACTGAAGAAATGTCTGGAGTGTTCAGTACTTCAAATAAGAAATAATTTCTATTTTAGAGCACAACACCATTTGTTTAAACCTCCGAATGGCATTTTACTTGCTGTAGATGACAGAAGGTGGACAATCCCTATATAAGGGAGGAATTTCCCATAACTGCCTTAAGCATTACTGGAATCAATTGTCTCAAGCCCCTCCATCTCACAGATAGGTTTCCCTATTAAACTCTTCTCTTCTGACCTCATAGCGGTGTCTGGGGCACATGTTTGGAATCGATCTCAGTAGTCACATGTTTTTCACATAAGTCCTTTCATCATGCTGGATACATTATTAAATGATGAACTTTCCTTTATTTTGAGTCTGGTTAAAAGAGAAGTGTCCATTGGCCTTGCTTGACTCTCATCCCACACAAATCCTTGTAATGTTTCCTGCACACTCTTCTCCTGTAACAATGACAGACTGAAGGAGGGCTACATACACAAAAGCGGAACACCTGCCTACAAAGCTTTTGTGTGGACCATGTCAATTTCCCATTTTTTTCCTTCGGTTCATTTTGATTATATTGTTCGTACTGGCAGCGGTGGAGATACCAATGATGCTATAGAACTGCATAAAACTGCAGCTTAACTTTTTGTTTCAGGCTCTCTCCGTTTGCTACTCTAAAATGGAAAAGTGATATCAGCGTACAGGATGGCACAATGTAAGGCGCCTCATCACATCCAGGAATGAGCAAAAAATATTTTTGTTTTTTTATTGCTGCAGGCTTTTAAATTTTTTTTAGGACTCAAAATAAAAGCCAGTCCTATGGGCAATACTTGTTAAAATGGTGTGTGGGTAGGGACATAACTCACAAGAGCAAGCCTTGAATGGGCTGTGGTGCCACATACCTGCATACCACATTCTCAGCATATCCACATGCATGTTTTATACGTAGCTGTCTTTTTCAAGTTCTTTGTTTACAACTAAAGTATAAAGAGTTAAATCTGTACAGTTTTGCCCTGCTGTAAGGCAACATGCGAGTCTGCAAGCAGATGCTGTACAGTGGTGACATAATTTGACCTTAGCACTGCATTAAAATATGTCAACATTTATTAGCACATTTGTGGTAACAAGCTGGTCTGGGGTTGCCTTTGTCCTATTCAGAGGGTCCTGGCAGGTCGGGCTGGACTATTATTACGACCAATCCTAATTTAAATATGGATGTGGCGTGGAGGGAAAAAAGCTAAACGAAATAAATCTTTTACTGGAATGCAACCCCAAATAATTACTAGGGGCTGAGATTATTTTGATCAATATGCTCAGCCCGTTTTCTTCCCAACGAGAAGCCCTAAATGTGAGAGTTATGATACGAGGATTGGACTCTGCTCTAGGGCTGCTCACATTCCCGTTCAGCGACCTAGCCTGTCAACTATGGCTGGACTGTTTTTTTATTGAAGATGGACGAGGTAGATTTTGCCTATAGTTTGTTCATATCTGCGGTGAAACAGTAGGCAATAAATTAGACTGGAATGTAGACCTTATTAATTGAAGTTGGCTGAGATTAATTTAAAGTATTACATCCACTGGTTGGTTGGTTCTTCTCATTTTATTTCCATGGCGTCGAACCTACACAAAAATCCATCAGGAGTTAGTTTAAAAATCTGAATTTTAACACTGACTGACACTAAAATGGAATAGTTCACAAATACGTTTGTACAGACACTGCATACTGCAAAAGAAGGGTTGGAAATGCATTATAATATGGCACCTATATGAAATATTAAAAGGGCATAATGCAAGTAGCAAATACATAGTTATTATCAAATAAAAAAAATAAATAAAAAAAAGCAAATACATAGTTATACATGGTATTGCACCATACTTACTTCTTTGAAAGACTGGAGCAGATTACTACCAGATACGGATAAGGTGATGTCTATATGGTGCATAATAAAGAGAGGTTCTTCTTGAGTCTGATAAGGAAAGCAGGCGAGATTGTCTGCTATATACAAAAGCATATTCACTTCTGTTTTCTGAGGAAAGAAACAAATTCATTTACAGATTTGAACAAACAGGATGAAAGATGCAGCCTGCAAGTAATACATTTACAGAATGCCTAAAGCCAACACGTTCATTCAAATATAGCAGTACAATGAATAAACTATGCTCTTTAAATTGCATCTGTTCACAATGTGGCTATTTATCAGTCTAAGTTGTGAAACAAGTACTTAGACTCACAACAAGTCGGCCCCACCCTTTGGGCTGTGTTTACAACCAAAATGCACCTACCTGAAAACAGTCTTAAGCATGTCCCTTGATCTGCCCAACTTAAGTAAACATTTCTCAACAGGCTTCATCTTAAAGGGTAAAGCTAATTTGTTTGGCATGTTCAACAACTGACATTGAACAGGGAAGTATGGCCTAGGGAGCGCATCAGATTCAGTTCTAATTTAGCCACACATTGACTCTTTAGCCTCTCTGGGGAGAGATCGGAGCTCATTCAGAACGCGGCTCACGCGCAGGCTTCTCTGATGCAATCGCATCAAAGGGGTGAGCGAGGGGAGGCCATAAGTCTGATGGTGCATGGTTTAGGACCTGTGCTCTGGTTCTAAAACATGAAATATATTTGGTTGTACATGCATTTCAAAGATGCACCTTTGCTCCTTAGTCGCATTCTGAATACATGTTTGCAGCATTAAGACTTCACCAGCAAATTCAATAGCAGTAAAAAAGGAAGTTCAATACATCATAGTCCATTCATCGTCCCAACAAATCCATTTAGCCAGTATTTTTGCTAGTTTCTCAACGTCTGGTGGATTGATGGGATTATTTAAATAGAGCGAATGTGATGGCAGGCACACAGTATGAACAACATCCTAAAAGGTTGCAGAGTAACTCTGGTAGGTCACTTGTTATTATATTTACACCCTTAACCCTCTACTTGATGACAAGCATTTAACATACTGAGGAAAAACAGCTGTGATAACAGGAGCGGATTCATCATACATTCACACACACTGTCAGAGATGTTTGGGTGTTATGTCTGGCGTGAAAATTTTGAGCACAGAGCTGTAGGACATTTTCCAAGTGGCATGCTTACAGATCACGTTGATGAGAACAGCATCTAGAAGGAAAGGTTTCTTTGGTGCAATTCAGGTTCTCAATCATGAGAAACGGCACTGAATTCATAAGAACCTCCGTTCATGACCGTTTTTCTGCACTAGAATTACTGACCCAAATTTGGGTGTAATGACGAGTGTCTTAAAATGTCCTGAAGGATCTCTTTGACATGCGAAATACAGTTTGTAGAAAGGGGAAAAGGAGGGTCGGTAAGGGATCTGCAGCTTGACAGTCTCTACCAAATAAGGCATTACCATAGGTAAGTAACTTATTCATCTGACAGAGACTTCCAGCTGCAGATTCCTTACCTTAGAATAGATACCAAAGCAATCTCTCCTCAGAGGTGGGTCTGCAGACAGTTACACTAAAAAGCCCTGGAGGACTGAATGGGCGAAATGGCCATCTCGCCGGAACGGAGTGTTTAAGCAGTAGTGTTTGACAAACGTGTGCAGCGATTTCCACGTAGCTGCTTGGCAGGCGTCCGAAACTGGGACTCTTTGAGCTAGTGCAGTGGTTGCAGCTTTAGCTCTGGGGAAATGAGCTTTCAAGCCCTCAGGGTTTTGTTTGAGGCCATTGCGTCGCTGATTTTTACACAAAGGATAATCCTTCTGGAGAGGGTTCTCTTGTGGACTGCCTTTCCTTTCTTCACACCCGCAAATCCAACACATTTTTGCTTGCTCACCTGGAAGTCTTTTATATGATCAATGTAGAATGACCACTCTCTTTTTGGATCCAGGCAGTTGATTCTCTCCTCTTGCTTAGCAGGATGAGGTGGAGTGAAGAAAGTAGGCAGCGTGATGTTCTGCTTGACATTAAAAGGTGTGAGCACTTTTGGCAAGAAGGAGGCATGGGTCCTAAGTGGGAAAAGAAAGGTGTGCACGGGGTGAACAGAAAGTGCCTGTAATTTGCTATCCCTCCTGACATATGTTATAGCCACAAGGGCTGTTTTGATGGTAAACAGTCTCAGAGGGCAGCTGTGCAAGGGCTCAAAATGCAAACTCCTAAGGAAGGTAAGAACTAAATTCAGGTCCTACTGAGGCATTATGAAAGGTGTAGGGGAAAAGCACTTTTAACCTTTCACAATGGGTGACTTGAACAGGGAGGGTTGATCCGGTGAGTGGAGGAAGACTCAAGTGGTAAAAAGTTACCCTTTAACTGTGCCCAAAGCAAGGCATTTCCAGGCAAGGGATAAGGCAAACAGGAGGACTTTAGACAAGGATGCAGACGGAGGATCAACAGTAGCTCACCAACCAACAGATGTGCCCCATTGGCAGGTGCAATTCTTTTTCGTGGAGGGAAACCTGGTGCTATGACGACATCACACACTTTGGAAAGGAGGTCAGGTACCCTCAACTGTAGCTGCTAAATCTCCACCCATGCAGACAGTGTGCAGGACCCTGCCCTGCTGCTGCGACAGGAGTTCCTTCCGAAGGAATAGCCTGATCAGAGGACAGATACTCATGCTCAGGAGCTTGGTATAGCAGACTGTTGGGGCCATGAATATACATTGAGCCTTGCTGTTCCTGATCTTCTTGAGAACTCTGGGCAGGAATGGTAATGGTGGAAAGGTGTACAGGAGTCCTGAGCTCCACTCGATACGAAATGAATCTCCGAGGAAGAGCAGCCTTGGAAATGTCAGTGTGCAGAAGTGCTGACATTGCACGTTCTCTGCGGTAGCAAACAGTTCTGAAGAGACCCTGAACCATCTCTGGATGGAAACACTTTGTGATCCAAAAGGCATAGATGGATGAGTTTGTTTGCCCTGAAATTCAGAGAGCCCGAAAAATGTTGAAACACCATGAGTGTTGGGCCTTAACACTCTGCACCCTGCCACCCTAGTGCCGTGGAGGGTGTTTCAAGAGTGCATACTTGACCCTGTGAGGACCCTGGTTCTAACCCCAGAGTACCAACACCCACCAACAAGTACTTACCTGCAAACCGTTAACTTCATTTTTCTCCATAGAAATACACTGACTGTTTTTCCTTGAAAATTGTTTTAAGTGTGGAGTTGGTTTGTTCGAAACACTGAAAAACTGCAAATGTACAAAAACTGATTTACTTACCTTTTCTCTAGAAAATGTCCCAGTGTGATATCTAGGCATATCACAGCGAGTAGAAAAGGTAACTTAAAAAGTAATCCAAGAAATAACGTACAAAGTAATCTGTAAAGTAAATGAAAAGTAATTTCAAAATGTTGACTTACCTGTAATTAAATCAACTGCATTTGAACCTGCATTCAATTGTAAAACATTGCAGAACATTTTGCAAAGCATTTATTTAACTTACCTGCACCAGGCTTGGCTTGGTTCTAGAAATAAAATAATATTTTTTATATAAACAAATTGGTCTGAATTCAGTCTTTGAGCGTGTGATTTTGCTGCCTGGGTGTGTACAACTAATGTTTAAAAATACCCTTTGATAAAGCCTTACTGCTCACCCAACCTACCACAAATAGAGAGTAAGGTGCTATCTACTTTAACCTCTGCCTACCTTTGGGGTTTCACTGGACTCTGTGCACACTATACCTCATGCTGGTATAATATATACAGAGCCAGCCTCCTACATATTCCCAACCGGAGTGCTAAGATGATCCGCCTAACTTCATAGGTAACTGAAAAAGAGAGATAACGTTGAGGGCGCATAATCCTGATGATGTGTGGTAAGGAAGAAAATAGCTTTAATGACTTTCAATAACTACTATACTCTATAAAACTGAACCTTTAGATTGTATTTTTTTTTTTTAAAAGAGGCCAAGTTGTCCAGGAGACCATGCTTGGAGGTATCTAACTTACACAATGTAGCTTTTCCAGGACAGACCTGAGATTTCTATAAAACGTAATTCTTGTTAGGAGATGCAAAAGACTGTTGTTTTAATAGAGCTCCAACTGTGCATTCCAAGGAGAGAACCATACTGTAGGACCATCGACCATACGAGCCATAGCGAAAGCAACAGAGCTAGTCTGCCTGGACTGGGGTAGATTGACTGACACTTTTCAGTTTACACAGGGCCTTCTCTTTATACAGATGTAGAGAGAACCATTTCTCAATAGGAATGCACTCTAGTGCGTATGTGAGCATGAGAGGAATCTTGACTTTAAACATTTCCAATAAAAAAAAAAAAATCAAAAGGCTTCCTACCAGAAGCTACATAAAACTTATTCAAACCAATAACATGTGCAAAAGCCCTACTTTCAAAGTGAGAAATGTGCAGCTTACAATCCAAATTCTGGGAGAACACTTTACCAAGATATATGTAAGCATTTAATGCTTCTACATTATTTCCTCCAAAGTTCCAAGAAAAGGGATGACACAATTTCCTTCCCTTTACAATGAAAACTTTTTATATTAATATTAAAAACATTCTGCCTGGCACAGCTACTCAAGGCACACCAATTTAGTTGCAACCCAAGTGGAGGTAAGTAAAATAGAACTACATCTTCAGCATTCATTAATACATAAAGATCATGTGCAACACAGTGCGGGGGAAAGTTTCTTATATATGATAATTGGGCTACATCACGTCAATAGATGTAAAAAGAAAAGGAGCTAGTATGGATTATGGACGTAAGCCCTTTGTTCCCACCCATCAACAATCTGCACTATGTCGCAGAGTGGAGAGCTATTATCACTCTCAGAAAATTTAGCGGAATTCCCAGTCCCAATAGTCATTTCCCTTAAGACTAGGCCTATCCACTTTATTAAAGGCTGTAGAAGAGTCTGTAAAAGCAGTGTACACAATCTGTGACTTCCCAACAACATATTAATTAATCAGAGTATGTATGACCACAATATTTTCTGTTAAGTGTTTAGAACGGAATCCAGCGTGTTCTTGCGGTATTATACCTTTAGCGAAGCCCCAGTCTTGCAGCTGCCCTAAAATGTTTGCAGCGAAAATGTTCCCTGACGCATCTAGGAGAGCGATCTGGCGGGAATTGCTAGGTAGGCAGCGTGAACCTTTCTTATGAAACGAAATTATGATGCGACTGTAGGAGAGTAGGGTCTGCTTCCTATTGGTCACCCCCACTTTTTGCTTTTGCTTCTCTGGTTTTCGACTTAGATGTGGCTGTGGGCCTGCTAATCAGACCCACAACCCAGATGCACTCTCTCTAAATTTACACCATGTACTCTAGGTACATCCACAATTGGGAATTGGTTCACCTTATCAGCCCCTGTACAAGTGTACCATAGGTGCCCAGGGCATAGGTGCAACCAAGGCCTACCAGGGGCTGCAGCATGTATTATGCCACCCCTGGCTGGCCATCCAAACTGACATAACTGGCTGATCGCTCAGCTGGGGCAAGGTCGTGTAATCACCCCTTGCTTAGGTATAGTATTCCTATATCTACCCTTATATATAGACACACAGTAACCTATAAGTCACTCCTATTAACAATCCTGGAGGCAGAGTGCTTGGTTATTTGTGAGATGGTGCTCTAGCATGAGCTGAGCCTGTTTGCAGCTTTCGGAACCATGTCCTTATCGCTGTTCTATGATATCGTCATACCATATACTCTTAAGTGCCTTATAATCCTCGCGGTTAATGCTAACTTTGGTTTGGCTTTATCCAAACATGTCGTGTAAGGTGTCATACGCTTTTGGAATAATACCCCCTCCCCAATTTTGGCGACGGGGTAGCATTCCACCTTTCTAGAGGGAGAAGACATGTTGTTGCTGACTATCCCGGTTAGAGTTAAACAGAGCCCCAGCGTCGCTGCTCCCACAGACACAACTCTGACCTCCTGCTGCAGGGAGTCCTTCCAGTCACGGAGGTTTGGACAATAGGTTTCCTGCCTGGGAAGGTGCGAGCACCACCCCAGACAGGACTTTGTGTATTGGAACAGGGAGGGCTGAATAGATTGAGACACTGCCTGGGGCACACTAGGTGCTCCTTGCATACTCCAGTTCAAACCGGTTGCTGGGGCACTCCAGCCCCAGCTCTGGCGCGAGACTGGACAAAGGAAAGGGGGTGTAACCACCCCCCTTCCTGGTCCCACCCATAGGAGGGACCTAGAAAGTAATCCAGCCCCTTTTAGTTGTATAAAGGTAGGAGCTGAGTCCTGAGACCTTAGATTAATCCTGAATCGAAACTTGACACGAAACTCTGGACCTTCGACGTTCTGCTGAAGCTGAAGACTGAAGAACCTCCCTTGTGGCCAAGGAGTGACCACCCTGGGCAACCAGGCACCATCCAGCAAATCAACGGCTTGCTTTGTCGACATTCCCGCCGGAACCTGAGCATAGAGCCTGACAAGACCCAGACTTCCAGACCTCTCTGACCCTCTCTTCACGACTGCAGCGTAGCTGAGATCCGTGGAGGCGGCGAGACACGTGGGACCGGACATCTTGAAAAGCCTGCAACTTGCTAACTGTGCAGCTTCTGAGAACTCCTCGAAGCTGTGCACTGGGGATTGAGAAACCCCAAACCCGAGCTCCACCTGCACCGAAGATCAGCTCTCCACACTCCACGAGTTCTGCGTGGGGCCCTTCTGCTTGTGTTCTGCTCGACGTGTTGTCCGGTTGCTGGCCCGTTGGCTAGTAGCCTCTGTGACGATAATCCTTTTGAACCACCTCGCTGGTCTGGTTGCTCCAGACTGGCCCTTGCTTCCCTGCAAAGGTGAAGCACCTCAGACCTTGCTGGTCTGCACCAGAAGCCTTTGTTGTATCCTGCGTGGGTTGCCTTTGCCAAGGCTTGTTGACTCCAATCCGGAAGTCGACCACTCCATCTGCGAGAACCTTCGTGGGACAGCTCGTCTCCAGCACCTGGTCGTCGTCGACGCCTCCCGGTCCCCATGGCTGCAAAGACAAGCTTCAAGACAGCACCTGATTGCTCCTCTACATAGTCTGGTTCCATCCTGGTTCCACCCGGTCACTGGCTAGTGACCCAGACTCTGTCCCCTCTGCTTTCAGGTCCTCTTCATCTTCGATCCACCCTTGGATCCACCCGGATATCTTCCTCCTGGTCGCCTGCAGCATCTTTTTCCAAGGCTCCATAGGATTCAACGACGAAACCCGACACATCTTCACACCTATGCACCCGCTGTCCGTGGGTGAGGTAACGCGAGTACTTCGGTGCTCCCAAGGGTATTGACTATCCAAGTGTCTAGGTTTTTAGTTGTTTCCTCCTAGCTGAACCGGAAGTGTCCTAAATCCTTCTAAATCTAACTTCTAAGTTCCCATTGACTTTGCATTGACTCACGCATGTGTGTAAAGACACTGCACGCGCCGCCTGTGGGCTTCTTACTTCTAAACTAAGGTTCAAATAGTGTAGCCCCAGCGATTCCCTAGGCCCTAGGCATTTCCTTTTCTTGTGACGTGGTACTTATACCACTTTCTTAATATATGGTTTGCTTCGCCCATAGGGCCTAACTGTAATTTGTGCAACTTAACGTATTCTGACTAAGTATCTAGTGATGTGCTTTGGCCTCTGATCTCAAAGAGTTCATAGGAGTGTGTTAGTAAATAAATACATATATATTTTATATATATCCTGTGTGGTGTCCTTTCATTTGATATTCAAGGGGTTACCTATGGTAAAACAGCTGGCTTTACACGCCCTCAAGAGTCTTTTAGCCTAAGACTGTTCTGTCCACGCTAACACTAGGATAGCTAGTCTATAAGGTTGACTTACAACCATCGCCATAAGGGTTGTTTGGACTGGTGCAAGGTGTCCACTAGAATAGTGAACATCATATACCAGGCCAACTTCTCACAGCGACCTCTCCAGGAGGTTAGAACTTGACCAGTTATAGAGCAGGACTAGAAAGGAGGAGTAAAAATCACTCTCATCCCCCCCCTCTTTCTCTCCCCCCCAGTCTCGGAGTCCATTTCTTTTTAGAGCTTTTACTAGAATTCCATCAGGACTCATTGCTGCTGAAGATCTTGTTGTTCTTATCTCCTTGCAATTACCACATTTACTGTTGGAAGGGTGAGGTCCTTTGGGATGATCACTGCTGCTTAAACAAAAGTGACTATGTTTGGTTACTTTCAGAGGTTACATTTTCCCTATAAAGCTGTGATCAATTCAATTTTTGTTAGCTGTTTTCAGGAGGTGGGGAAGAGGAAATTAGAGGCTTCTGGAATGTTCCAGGCTTTTTTTAGGTCTTTATCTCTAATCTGAGATCTTCACATTAAAATCCCCCAACAGTAGTATATTGCAATCCTTTCATCATATGAGGAAGAGTCTACTGATTCAAGTAGTTGGCTTAACATTCCACTGCATCGTTGACTAGGAGGAATAGAAGCGTTAAAGGGGAGAAAAGAATTACACTGCTTGTGTGTAAAATTAGGGAGAGATAACCTGATGAACGAATTACTTACCTTTGGTAACAATGTATCTGGTAGAGACATAGTCTAGCCGCAGATTCCTTAACTTAGAATATCCCCAGGCGTCAGACTGGATCCGCAGCAGCACCTCTGCACTCTGGGGGGCAGCGCCGTTCGGCTCTGCCCTGACGTCAGCGGAGCCATATATGCCCCTCCCAGCTTGCTGTTGACAGTTTTCGTCGGCGAAACTTTACCGCGTCAGAACACGAGCCATCACCAAAATAAAAATATAGAAAAAATGGAGAGGCGAGACAGAGCAGTGCTCTGAAAAGCCATCCCGCATGAGCGAAGGCTCAATCAACGTGAAAGGGAGACAAGGATGTGGAAAAAACAGTCTGGCACAGGATAATATTTCCGTATCCAGAAAGTGAAACCGTGAATGGGAACAAGTCCGGAACACAAGATTAAGGAGAGTACAACACAAGACGTCACCAGAAAGAGACGTGGCAACTTTAACCAAAAGACCCATAAATGTACAGAGCCAATAGATCAGAGGGAAAAAGCTGCAGGGGTGACAAAGACCCTAAGACAATACTGTGAGAGAGTGCCCTTTTTCTTGCATGGTATGCCCCCTTTTTTTGCTGAATTGCTGATGTACTTTGACCGAGTGTGCCCTGGGCTCCTGCCAATCAGGTATCAAGGGCCTGTGTTCCTTCCCTAAAACTGCATTGAAGCCTCAACCCAATTGGCATCTCTGGCCACATGTCAGACCCTGGTAAATGGTACCCTAGGTACCCAGGGCACTGTGACCAGAGAAGGCCCTAAGGGCTGCAGCACTTATTGTGCCACTCTTAGAGGCCCTGTGCCCTGACACACACACACACTCCCTTGGCAGGCTGCGTGTCTTGGTGCAGAACAAAACAAATAGTTGACATGCCCACAACACACAACCCTGGCATACATCAGTCACACCTCTAGCTGGGTGCCTTAAGCCAGTGGTGAGGGTACAGGTGCATGAGCCCTGAAGCCATACAGTACCCAGGTCCATTCCTGGGCACTGTAAGTGCAGTGCTGCCACTAAGAGTATATGTGCTGGGAGGTTGTCATTACAAATTCCACATCACCATAATGGCTACACTAAACACTGAGAAGTTTGGTATCAAACTTCTCAGCTCATTAAACCCACCCTGATGCCAGTGTGGGGTTTAATGTAAAATGCACGACTGAGAGCATCTTAGAGATGTCTCCTGAAACTCGACCAACTCCCAGCGACCTGACTGAGTGGCTGCCAAGGTTGCCACCCCAGACATGTTTCTGGACCCCTGGGTTGAGAGTGTGCCTCTCTTGGGGTCCTGAAACAATGCACATCCTGGGACGAGGTGCCAAGCCTCCTCCCTAGGATGGGCAGGGTTCACAAAGGAGAAGCTTCAAAGGCATGCCGAGTTTGTGAGCTTCTCCAGACCACTTGCGGTATTCAGCAACTGGTTTTACCCCCCACTTTGGGCAGGAGACCCGGCGGGAAAAACCAAGTGAGGTAGAGAGGTGTGCCCATCTCTGCCAACTCCACGCCTAGGGTGGGGGAGGCGAGGTGAAGCACACCTCGAGTCCCCGCCATCTTGAGAATGGGGGGACCCAGGCAACCAGAGACAGGCTCCTGCCCCCTCCCACTGGAGAGTGGCAGAATACGGTTCCGAAACTACAAGAAAAGAGAAGACCTGTCGTGCAGCTGCTAACAAGAGGACGACACCAACTGACTTGGCCCCAGCCCTACCAGCCGGTCGACCCTCGAACCTGCTCCTTCTAAACCCCGGCGTCTCCTGTGGTCAGCAACCTCAAAAACCCTGTAGGACCTGACTGCCTAGCTCAACTAAAGACTGGGACTCCCACGAGCAGTGGTTCTTCTCAAACATCTACAGCTCCTGGTGCCAACCAGGAACCGCAAATCTAGCACACTCTGCACCTGCCGAGTCCGGCCTGTGCTGTGCCAGAGTGAACAAAGACCACAAGGACGTCCCCCCGGCGACTGTGACCAAGAATCCAGCACCCAAGGACTCCCATCGACGCTCCTGACGACGCCTGCAGCCTCAACACCATGGACACCCCCAACCGCGACCAGCAGAGGGTAAGATTTCCAGACGCCTAAAGACACCCCTGCACCCGGCGTCTCAAGGCACCCTGTGCCCAACTCCTGGGTGTCTACCCAACCTACAGCTCCCCAACTTACCCCTCAAAGTGGTGGTCACACCTGAAAAATCACCGTCCCCGGGCTTGCAGCCTTTGTTCGTCACGCAGCTTTCCCATTGAAATCCACTGGGCGCCCGATGACCCAAAAGCACCCTGCACCCAGCCGCCCCAGTGTCGCCGGGAGTGCACCATCTGTTCTGTTTGACTTCCCAACTTGCCCTGAGCAAGTGACCAGGAGCTCCGCTCCCACAGTTGTGTGGCCTGCCTGCTAGCAGCCACCAACCGAAGGTGCCCTACCCGCCATAGGCTAACATTGGGCCTACTCTCTTGTACCCGGCTGCCCCTGTGCCGCTGAGGGTGTAACACCAGTACCAACCCGAACTTTGGAGACCCCCGAGTCTTACCCCAGAACCTTAACTCTGCCAGTCGAGTACTTACCTGAAAGCCGATAACTTACATTTTCTCCATTGGGTAACATTGACTGGTTTTCACTTGGAAATTCTTCTGTCAAGTTTTGAAATTTTGAAATATTCACTAAAAATCAGCCGATCAACGAAAACAAAATTACTTACCTGTTACCAGGAGAGATCCCAGTGCTGGATCTTAATACCCAGCACTGACCAGAAAAAGTGAGAACTGATTTTCCGATAACCTGATTTTCCTCCATAGGATAGCATTGCCTGGTTTTCACCAGAAATTCTTCTAAGTGTCGATTTTTGCAACATACAAATATTCCTTAAAAATTGCCTGTTTAACAAAAAACTATTTCCTTCAAATATTTTCAGGAGATGCACCACGGCTGAATCCAGGATCCAGCCCTGAGTAAGAAAAACGTTTGTCAAGTAAATGATGTTGCAGTTTGCTTAAAATTCCCATTGAGCTCAATGTTATAATTGTGTTAAGTTTGTGTTCCATATTGCAACCACTGTATCTATTGCATCCAAAAGTCTATTGCTCATTTATTCAAAGTTTTATTTATTTATTTATTCAAAGTTTTATATAGCACGAACAAGATCTTTACAGATATCAGAGCGCTTCACAGAGACAGGGGTAGGGGCAATAGGACTGAACAGAACTAATGGGAACAGTATAATAGTCACTAACATAGTAGGAAAACAGTAGTGTACAGAGAACATACCAATATACAACCAGGTAACAAGTAGTATAAGACGGCGCAAAATCATTGATCACGCTACAACAGAGTTCAGGTAAACTTTGGATGTAGGGATGGCTTATACCAAATTCTAAGGATAGAGAGAACAAGGGGTGGGGGCATCGTGAGGGTGATTCAACAAACTAAAGTGTATCATATAGTGGTCGGTAGTAGGAGAGTAGCATAATAGTGTCACAATCAAATAAGAATATAGTGCCAATAGGCAATCAGGAGATTAAAAGTTCAAAAATACACAGCGATGCAGAGACTCTGATCCATCACCTATAAAGTTCAGGTGAACTTGGCCATGAGGATGGTTTTCACCTCTTTCTTGAAGAATGCAGTGGAGGAGATAAGCCTGGTTTCAGGAGGGAGTGCATTCCAGATCCTTGGTGCCATTCCTGAAAAGGAGCGCTTGTATGTTTTTTCATTCCGGAATCTACGAGGTTTCAGGAGTAGGTTTTTTGTACTTCTATTGGATCTCGAGCCACCTGATATAGACAACTTTTGAGCGAGGTAGTTGGGTGCCTTGTGGTGCACGGCCGAATGTGTCATAACGGCAATTTTTAGCTGTATTCTGGCTTCAAAAGGTAGCCATTTTAGAGATTTTAAGTCTGGGGATATATGCGAAGGTTTTCTTGAGCCAGTGATGAGTCTCGCGGCAGTGTTCAGGGAGGCTCTTAGGGGTGCTGTTGTGGCTAACGGGAGTCCGCTGAGGGCCACAATTCCATAGTCTATGCGAGGGATGACTAACGCTTGTACAGCCGTTTGGAAGTCCTTGGCTGGGAGGAAGGGTTTAAGTTTCCTCAGTGTGTTGATTTGGAAATTAGCTCCTTTTGTTGCTTTGCTAACGTGCTGTTGCATGTTGAGCTTGGCGTCGAGTGTGATGCCTAGGGATTTCGCAGAGTCCACGATGGTAGGTTGGACATTGAGTGCTGTTAGGTTATTGAGCCAGGTTTGGGTGGTGGTAATTTTCGCCGGAGGTGAGATGAGTAGAAACTCAGTTTTCAGAGCATTTAGTTTGAGGTGATTAACGGCCAACCAGGATTGAGTGTTACTAAGTGTAGAATTCAGAAGTTTGATATCTTCCGGGGATCGTAGCTTTAGGTAAAGTTGTGTGTCATCGGCGTACATATGGAATTGAAAATTGGATGCTTGGAGCAAGGTGGCGAGCGTTTCCATGACGAGGTTGAACAGTGTGGGGTAGAGGGAAGATCCTTGGGGGACACCTAGATCTGCTGGCAAAGGTGTAGATAGCACATTGTCAATCTTGAACTTCTGAGTCCGGTTATAAAGGAAGGAAGTAAACCATTTGAGAACAGTTCCCGATAGACCCATTCTAGTGCCTAGCAGCTCCAGTAAGTTCTCGTGTTTGACCGTGTCAAATGATGAAGAGAGGTCAAGAAGGATGAGGAGGCAGGATTCATTGCGATCTAGAATTTGGAGGGCGTCATCAATTATGTGCGTCATAGCCGTTTCCGTGCTATGATTCGCTCGGAAGCCTGATTGATGAGCGTTGAGGAGGTCATATTGGTCAATGTGTTTTGTTAGTTGGAGTTGGACACATTTTTCCAGCAGTTTGGCCATGGTGGGGATATTGGTGATATCATTGAAAGTATTCAACTGTATCCTCTCATTCTGAGAAAGTATTTTTAAGCCAACCTGTGGTTCTAAAATAAAATAACAAGTATATTTTTTATACAAAACAATTGGCCTAGAGTTCAGTTCTTGAGTGTGTGAGACCATCTGCTGACTGAGTGTGTACATCAAATGCTTTACACTGTCCTCTGATACTGCCTTACTGCTCGACCAAGCTACTACTTTGGAGAGTAAGGTTCTATCTAACTTTAATCTCTACCAAACCTCTGGAGACTGATGGACTCTGTGCACACTGTACCTTACTTTGGTGCAGTATATACAGAGCCAATTTTTTACAAATGTAGAAGGGGGTTATGGGGTGGTGGGAAAAAGCGTGAATAGATTTCACATCCTGCAATCCAGGCCAGTGGCGTAACGAAACTTGAGGGGGCCCCCTGCAAGGAACATGGAGGGGCCCCTCCAACTCAGTCAGGAGCTCTGGGTGCTGTGCTGAGGGGGCCCTCTGGAGCTTGGGCAGCTGCGGGGCCTATGCTACGCCCATTCAATGAGGGGCAAAATCACATTTGGTTCAACATAAACAGGAGTAGTGTGACACTAGGGTAACCAGGCATCCCGGATTAGCCCGGATGGTCCTGTTTTTTCAACAGTTGTCTAGGCAGATTATGGTAAAATTGCCTCATGCCCCGTTTTTTTGAGAGGGTAAACTGAAAATAGTGTGAGGTTCTATTTTAGGTGTTCCAAAGCATGCCTAGTAAGCAGCTGTTATGAGTAACCAATTTAATTAACAGGTATGATGCTGGTTTTAAAAGTTACATTTTATTTATTTTCTTAGGGCCTTCTCTGTGTGTCATTCTTTGCCACTTTATTGTTGTAAATTTGTAGTCCTCCCTCTATTTTTGCGAAATGTCCCGGTTTTTGGGTCGCACGATCTGGTTATCATAGTAGTGTGGCAATAGTGTAATACGAAATAAAGTTGCAAAATCGCTCAAAAAAGACAAACTGCCGTAGAAAGTTGTCACTTGAGGGTTATCGGTGTGCATGAACGTGATAGGATGGTAGCTCATTCACGTGAAAAAGCACCATTGGTGCAACAAGAGCATAAGTTTCAAAAACATTTATAAACACAAATGTGCAGCATCACCTTTATGAGTAAATTCACTCTCTGTGTAAATGATGCAGGGTGCACTATCACCTTTTGAATCTAAATCTTATGGGTGCAAAAATACATGGAGTGCAAATTTAGCAGGCGTGTGGAAACACATTTAGGAGTACAAATCCCTTTTAGGAGCAAAAACACTTTTCAACAAAATTGAATTTAGTTGCAAAATCAGGCTTGGATGGAAAAAGAGCAGGGTCCGATGAGAAGCTTTCGGTTGGAGAAATAATTTTTAAGACAAAAACTTGTTATGGGGACAAAAAAACATTTAGGTGCAAAATCACTCGAGGCACAAAGTCAGCAGGAGGGATGGTACAATTTTGAGGTGCAAAGTCATCGAATACTGAGAGAATATATGGTTATAAGAAGTTACATTAACTGTACATATGAGATGGTGGAGATAGACTATTTTCCAATCATCACTCCAAAATGTAAAGCAGCGCAATACACAGATGGCTTTATACAAATTGGAAATACTCTTTAAATAAGCAATGCGGAAGGGGGCCGACCCAACCAATTCAGAGGCTGGAGGCAGCTGACCCAAAGCCCACTCTGAATTTTTGTTTATCGGTGACGTGAACCGTAGCTATAAGCAAGGACTCTCTGTAGCAAGGCCTAAAATTAATGGAATGGAGTGTGCCGCAACTGAATGCACCCAGTGTGGTTCCTGCCCGAGCTAGTGACAACTCTGAATAGGTTAATGGTTGCCAGTGGGACTGGGAGAAGGAAGGGTGGAGTGAAGGTGAAGAGAGGCATCACAGAGGCCTGAAATTAAAGTGCAAAACATGTTTCCACAATTTGTGCTGCAAACGCTTTGTAGGATCCCACCTCCCTTTTATGCAGCCCACCTCCAAAAGGACTAAAACAGTGTTCCACCTCATGGGCAGTGCTTATGTCTCACAGTGTGACTGACCTCCCAGTTACAGCGATATCAGATGAGTGTCCCCTACATCTAAATATTGCTGCTACCCATCTGCCTCAGTCACCACAGCCCCCAATGGCACCCCCCCCCCACTCAACCGCAGCTCCACCCTGCACTTTCATCTTCCTAAAACTCCCTTTCCTGCATTGACCCCTACACACAATGAAAACATGCACCTGAGCCCAGGCGTGCAACCCCCATTGGGCCGAAAGGGCTTCAAATCTCACCCCCACACCCTCCCCGTCGTGAGTCTCAGCCTGTGTTGAGACGGCTTCCTGGGCACATACACAGCCTCACCCGAGTACTTCACAAGTCTTTAAAAGACTTGTTTACTTCCTAATGAGGCTTTGTTGTTCTTTCACCCCTTCTTAAGAGTCCCTGCATCTCCACTCTGGCTATCACTGGCAGAATTAGCCCTGCCCCCCCCACCCACCCCGAAATGTGGCTCTCTCTAGTTGCGCCTCTGCCTGAGCCTATAAGAGGTTCTCTCGTATGCGTGGCCCCTGCCGCCATGTTGATGAGCTTGTACCATTCCAGAAATTAGCAGATCGCCGCGCACTCCATTTTACAAGATCGAGATAGTGGCACCCCCCGTAATAGGAAATACAATGGAAGCAGTGGTCGAAGTGGGGGGAAAAAAGTAGGGGAACTGTGGGCGGAGAATCAGAGGGCGGGAGTAACGCTTAGATTGGGTCAGTGGGCGGAGTCAGAGGTGTGGCAGAAAGAGCATATTTAGTATTTGTTTCCCATTTCACTAAACGGTTACAGCTTAATGTTATTCAATTTAACCAATAGATACACATGTTTATTTAAGGTTTAATATGAGTTATTGACATTGAAATACAGTCACAAAGTGGGATATGTTTCCAATCACAGAATGTCCCAAATATCCTTAAAAGTGGAATCACAAGCCATTTCTCTCCCAGCCATGGAGTTTGTCATCAGCACTGATGATGATCAGTAGCTCGGACCATAGTGCCACATCCTCTCCCCAACTGAACACTGAGAGAAACTTGCACTGCACTGACCCCCTATAAACACCTGGATGTGACTCAATTAAAATTACGCAATAGACAAGAGCAATATGCTGCCTAAAAAAATAACATCCTAGAAAAAGCACACACTCATAGGGAATGCAAGATTAAGTCAAGCATGTGAAATATAAGCAGGAACAACATGGTTACCTTTTTCCTTTTACACTCATTCAGAAATTAGTGAGTGCTTTTGCCTAAAAAGTAAAGGCAATGACTAAAGGTTCCAGAAAGGACCCCTTTCAGTGTCCATTTTTTATATCCATACAAAACATAGGCAGTGTGAAAACACAGCCGCTGTACACATTTTTTTCCAATTCACACATCAAGCAGGTATTTCAGTACCTCCAGTAAAGGTGTACTTTCCCACCCAGGGAAAACAATGTCGGTCAAAGAGAGGAGAAAACAAAAGTAGCGCTTCTCTGGCAAACACTGTAAAGTGGCGCTAATGTGTTTATGTGTGAAAAAAATCAATGCGGCTAGAATCGTCTCTACCAGATACATCGTTACCGAAGGAAAGTAACTCTTAAATCTGATAGACTACTAGCCGCAGATTCCTTAACGTAGAATAGATACCCTAGCCATACCCACGGTGAAGGGGGTCTGAGAGAGGACCCCATAAGCCTGGACATAACAGTGTCCCACCTGGGACGAGTCCAACGGACAGGGCGAGGAGCCCTGTCCCCCCAGGCAAGCGGAACCCCTACAGTCAGAACACCACCGACCCCAAAGGGGATACGTGAAGAAGAAAAGAAGAGGAAGCCCGTTCACACTCAGCAGAGGAAACAAGGGCAAGGCAAGAGGAGGCCGAAGCACCCCACGCCCATACAAGGCAACAGAACCTCCATCCAAGGCCAAGGCAAGAAAGAGGAAGAAGATCAACCTAGAGGCTCCAAGGAGACGAGGTAGAAAGAAGGCAAGCCCTCTCACTGGGAACACACTCCGCGAAGAGGGCAGCTGAGCCTACCACAGCCAGAAGTCAATAGACCAGACAGAACAGCGCTGACAGCAATAAAGCAGGTGGAAGCAGAAAGAGTAGTTCAGGGGCACCCAGGAAGCCCAGGCAGGCAGCGTCTGAAAGAGGAAGGAACACAAAATCCATCTCAGTCCCCAGGACAGAGAGCAGGAAGGCGAAGAAGGGCCCGAACACACCTCAGGGAGGGGCCCGCACACACGACCCAAAAAGAAGTGGAACCAGAGCCATGGCGCTAGGCCGCAGACAGCAGGTCAGACCAGGCTAACAGCGTAGTGACCCCGGAGAAGAACACCCCGGGGCGCCACCATAGGCATTCCAGACCAACAATAAGGGAATTGCACCTGCAACGTACTTAAACGCCATGGAGAGCAGAGGCCTGAAGGCGACCACAACTCCCAAGCACAGAACAAGCTATATAACAGCTACCACTACCCCACAAAGGGTATGTCAGGTCCCAAGACATGGGAACCCTCTTAGGAAGAAACTTCCACAGGAGAGGACAACAGAAAAATCCGCAAGAAAAACCCCGCAGAAGGCTTGTCAAGCAGCCAAAGAGAGAAAAAAAAACAGAAGGCCTAATCTCAGGGCCAACCTGGTGTAGATAACCCAAGGCAAAAACACACAGTCAAGAAGGGCCGGCCAGCAGCCAAACAGAACCACAGTCCCATCAAAGAGGACTCGAATGCACACAGATCACACCACTGGGGCGACCCGCCCCAACGAAAGAATAGTACCAAAAACCAGATCAACTCACAGGTCACTGAGGGGGAGGAGGCCGAAGCCCCGCCAAGAACCTCTGGATGGCCGAGTCTGCCAGGGCATGGAACAAAAGAGTGCCATCGAAGGGAAGATCTACCAGCCTTTCCTACACATTTTCCGGGAACACACTGTCCAGAAGCCAAGCATGGTGGCGAAGGGCAACCGAAGAAGCCATGGCACGACCAAGCACCTCCGAGATTTCCAGAGCGGAGCGAAGAATAAACGCTGCCAGCTCCCGGCCATCCAACGCATGGTGCCGCAAATCAACACCAGGACCTTCCTGAGAAGCGGGAGATCCAAGGGACTCCGCTGAGTCCCACAAGCAAGAGGTGGCCCTAGCCAACACACAAAGTGTTAAGGGCCCGAAGGGCCGCACTGGTCGAAGTGAACATATTGCGCCCCCAAGAGTCCAGCCAGCTGGCCTCCCGTGATGGTGGAGACAACAGAGGCGGCAGGGAGGGAAAGGCAGTGCGCAAAAGGGGGATGGTGGCAGAGGGGTGGAGGGAAAGACAAACCGGGTCCAGCGGTGCGGTAAGGTGCCGTTGCAGAAGGTGTTGGGGCACCGGATCCCCTGTGGCGGGGCGCCCCCAAGCTCCCATTAGAGAAGAATGGAGCGAACCCTCAAAGGGAAGCAGCAGCTCCCTCCCACAAAAGCCCTGGTGGAGAACTTCCAGAAGATGACCCGCGGGGAAATGGGCAGCCGGATCACCCATGCGCAAAATACCCAAAGCCGTGGAAACGGCGAGAGCGAATGCCGCCTCTGTAGGGTCCCGCGGTGGGGAAAGCCGCACCTCCGTAGGCAACGGCTGCAAGCGACGGCGGCCATCCCCTAAGCCAATCGGAGTGGGGAAGGGTCAGGTCCGGAATGGAGAAAGAGGGGCCGAGTAGTGTGGGACCTGTGGCTCCTCCGGCGAAAACCGCAGCCACGGTGAGGAGCCGTCCTTTGATGACGTCGGGGAAAAAGCCATGACACGGCAGCCCATTTCTGGCAAGGACGACACCAGCAGGCGCCCAACCTCCTGGGATAGAGGAGGCGTCCGTAGACTAGTCCACGACCCAGCGCCTGTCCGGCGCCGTAGAGTCCGCAACCTGAGGCAGGACGTCATCGTTGTCCAGCGCCAAAGGAGACGCCGGACAGGGCCTCCTCCACACCACACGGCACAGGAGACCTGGGCTGGGCCGGAGCAGAGGCGGCAAAGGAGCGCTGACTCGACCTCCGACGAGGCAGCCGCCTGCGTGGAGGGACGAGAGGGGTCCGTGGAGGGACGAGAGGGGTCCGGGGAGGAACGAGAGGGGTCCGGGGAGGGACGAGAGGGGCCTGGGGAGGGGTCCCCCGCCAGCCTCGACACATGAAGGGACGAGGGGGGTCCGCCGGCCTGTGGCACCGCCAGGGCAAGCAGATGCCGGCACCGTAGCGGCGTTAGCTCAGCCTCAGACAAGATCGCTGCCTGTCCATAGGGCCGAGAGGGGCTCGGGGATGCGACCAGAGCCCCGGCAACCTCCCACGACACCACAGGGACTCCAGCAGGAGTTTGCGGCGAAGCAGGGGCACCGTGGTCCGAAGGAGGGACTCTGAAGGGCCGCACCCCATCCTCCAAACCTGGAACCGAGCCAGTCGGCGCTGGAGCCGCCACAGAGGGTCCCGCACAATGCAAAGGATCCGCTGATGTCCCATGAGGAGAAGGAGGAGAAGCCAGCGAGGCCTGCAAAGCCGCTGCATATGTGTCCATCTGGGCTCTCGACGCTCCCTCAACAGGAAACAGTGGATAGGGGGACGATACACAGGGCCGCATCACCTGCGGAGAAGCCACACCCCCAATAGGCCGGAAACCAGCCCTCGGGGACAAACTGCGACACTTACCGACAGGTGAGCGACGCTCCTGCGGCTTAGGAGAGGGATGAGGACGACGACGGCGGCTTCAAAAACCTTCTGCAGAAGCTGATCGAGGAGACGTAGCCGATCTGGACATGCGAGCCGAGAGAAGTTTCATCCGGCGCTCCCACCGCGACTTCGGCTTCAACTGCTGGCACACCTCGCAATCAGTGGAGTCATGATGTTCCCCCAAGCACCACATGCAAATGAGGGGAGGGTCCATCGCCGACATCAGGCGTCCACACGACGAGCACGTCTTAAAGCCCGAAGGCATCCGCACACTGTTCCCACAAACACACGCAATAGCGAAAGGCCTAAACAGGCCTGGAGCACGAACCGGATCTGCGTTGCACGTGAAAAAGAAAAAACTGACGTAGGCACGCCGGGTGGGACTTGTGACCTCGCTGACATCCCGTACGCGGACAACGCCTGGGCGGAGTCGCGTGATGCCGTCCCCCGGCACGCAGGGATGCTGTGGCAAAAAAATTCCAGATCCAGTCTCACACCTGGGGATAATTCTACGTTAAAGAATCTGTGGCTAGTAGTCTCTATTAGATCCATAGTCAGTTGCATCAAGGGAAGAATTAAGAGAGAATTCAGCCATGCTTCTGCCATGCAGCAGAAGGCAAAGCAATTCTGTTTGTGGCCCTTCGGAATTGAAGTGAGAAGATTAGCAACTGAGTCCCAAGGAGCTGAGGATGCGTGTGCAAATACACAGGCCGTATTTAAAGCCCGGATGCCTGCGCTGGCAGAGGCGAAATGCCGGCGACCACAATCATCCAGCCACGAGACTCCCTGGTGGGATGTAATAATGGGAATGTGGGTGAAGCTTGAAATTAAAAGCCGCCTGAACAAATAAGCCTTAAGTTGTTCAGGCAAAGAGGATCACCCGGAGCAGGGTGGTGCCTACGAGCAATAGCCCCATCAATAGGGTCACCCGAAGAGGGTCTTGACCATGTGCCACGCAGAACGTCAAGTAGAGGAGTACACAAAGGGCAGCAAAGGTTCTACTTCGATAGACTCCAAATGGAGCAGATCCAATAAAGGATCGGAAAGTAGAGGCACCATTGGAGGCTGAAAGCGGAGTACAGCAGCCGGCTCCTGAATAGAGCGCATGAAGGCAGCACTAGATTCAGTTGTATCCTTGTAGGTGACAACAAACCGTCGGTAGAAGACGGCTGAAGGATAAGCCTAGCACTAGACATGAGGAGTGGAGGAGCCCGAGACTGACCCGAAGGCCAGGCAACACAGGGTACTTGCACTCTCTCTAGCTCCTTGATCTGGGGAGTCTAGGGAAGCATCAGGTTGCAAATGAGGAGTTGTAAATGGTATTACAGGCGTCAACCGACGCCGCGTTGGAGACTTATCGCGCCCGAGGTATTGAGAGGAGCAACCATCAAAGGAAATAGACGATGCCTGGGAGTTGCCAGGACGTTGACAACCTCCACAGAGGACTCGACCGGGACGCCGACCGACGTCGATCCCACTGCCAACTTCCTGGGGGGAGCAAGAGGTGCCGGACCCGGCGTTGAGCCAGGTGTAGTTCCCGGCATCGACACCGGCTTCGCCTCCAACGTCAGCGTAGGAAGCCGCACAGGGCTATGCGCTGACTGACGGGGAGGGCTGTGTTCTAGGCCCTGGCTTGGTGGTGTCCCGTCGGCTCCGGAATCGACGCACACAGCCGGTGCCGGGGAAACGTCCGCATACGAAGACCCGTCATGACAGCCTGGTACCTCTGTGGGACCCAAAGGCGCACCAGGGAGAGGGGGCGACTTAAAACAAGCCTGGAGTGCCTTAGAATAAGCCTCCATTTGGGCAGGCGTTGCCCCAACACTCGGAAAGGGTGGATACAGAGGATGAGGTTGCCGTGCGCCCTTACCCGGCATAGTGAGAGGGGAATGGGCGGCACGGACATTGGAAGCAGATTTCCATAAGTGATGCCTGTGCTTACGTATACCTGTTGTCTAACGGTGGTCGCGGGAGCGACCTCGGGAACAATCCCGATAGGACCATACATCCATGCGGCCAGCAATTTCATGCAACGCTCCCTCAAGTGCTTTGGTTCCATCCTCTGACAGGTGTCACAGTCCTTGGAGTCATGGTGCATGCCGAGGCACCACATACAGATGAGGTGTTGGTCAGTGCCAGACATCTGACGCGCGCAGGCTTCGCAAGCCTTAAAACCGGAAGGCATTGCACACTGTTCCCACGACACCGTGGATGTCAAGAAGGCCCAAAAACCAGGCCATGGAACTGCTGGTTTTCCAGGATCCGCCCTCGGACACAGAAAAGAAGAAAACTGACGTCAGCGCACCGGGAGGGGCATATATGGCTCCGCTGACGTCATGTCCGTGGACGGCGCCGTCCCCCCGGCACGGAGAGGTGCTGCTGCGGAAAATTTTCCGGATCCAGTCTGACGCCTGGAGGTATTCTAAGTTAAGAAATCAGTGGCTAGACATCTCTATCAGATACCCTGTAAGTTATAGGAGGGCAGAGTGAAAATCTCAAATTCGTAATAAAATTCAGTAGATAATAACATAGCAAGGCCTTCTTTTGCATGATCTTTCGAAACAGATTCAGATGGATCATCTATAATATAATGGGACTGCATAACCAAATATGAAAGGGATAGCCTCATGAACGCTCTTTGAGTTGGGCAGAGGTCGCTTCGCCTCCAGAAGATTCGGGGAGGTGCAGAGCAACTCATGCTCAGAGTCCACAAGTGGAGTGCAGGAGCAGGGTCTCGACTTGTGGCATTGTTACATTGCCTCATCCAATGACTGACCGACGCGGTGAGGTCGTCAAGCGGTTTGACTTTTCAAGCTTGTGGGATTTATCAGATGACGAATTAGACTGACAACGATCAATGAGAACCACTGAAAGCGGGCTCGGTACATTCCAAAGGATCAGGAGCGGTGTGGAGTCTTGATGTCAGGCCGCCAGGACTTTCGTCTCTCACTCCTGAATCGGCTTCGTATTCATGGTATGGCAGTCGGACAGTTCCTGGAATCATGGTCGGGTTCCAGGTATCACAGACAAACCAGATGATGGTCTCTTACAAACATTTGCTTGTGACAAGCCCCACAGGATTTAAAAACCAGTGGCTTTTTATGGGAAATCCCTAACACATTGGTAGCATAAAGCTGAAAAAAATACAGACACTAATACTGATACTGGTAGCTCTTCCGGATCCCCAAAAAAAGACAAGCATTTGCAATGCAATAGGTCTCGCATTAGGAAAGTTTGAGCTATTGGTATCGTAAATGACAATTTGTTTATTTATGTGTTGGTTAGCGAAATTAATAGCTTTGTCATTTACAATGCCAATACTTTTAACTTTCGCAAATGTGACACCTATAGCATTTGTAATGCAATATGTGTTGTATTTACGTGACTTAGATGTATTGATATTACAAATAACAATTGCTTACATTTTTTTAAAATAATTAATACTTAAATAAAAGTTATAGTAATTTATAATTGCAATAGCTTAAACTTTTGTAAATAACTTTTGTGAAGATTATGTTCAGTGTATTTTATTGTGACGAAAATCCAAGAACAGAAGTGAAATATTAACATCTTTTTGTGACATTTGTAATAAAGCTTAAAACATTGAGAGAACATATTTGAACAAGTTGTTGTGGAATGGTTGCACAGATTGATGCAGTGGTGGCACTGAGTGATGTTGTGGTGGCGACGAGTGATGCTGTGGTGTTCAGTGATGCTGTGGTAGCACATAGTGATGTGGTGCCCCTGAGTGATGCTGCGGTGGTGCTGAGTGATGCTGTGGTGATGTGATAGAGTGTAATTATGTGGTGTGTAACTATGTGGCACTGAGTGGTATCTGGAGTGTATGTTGCATTGAGTGCAGTGTAATTATGTGGCAATGAGTGGTATTTGGAGTGTATGTTGCATTTAACGACCCACTTCACAAAATGGAAAAGGAAGAAGGTTCCCTGGTTAAACTTCCAACTTTGGCTGTTCAGAATAATCTAAGTTCCTCGCAGTTCTCCTCCGGTACAATCCAAGCTGAGACAACTGATCAACATGCAGAATTGAACACCAGGATGCCACCGGTAACCACCATTAAATCTCTGTACCAACAAGAAGTTATTTTTAGAGCGCACTTACACCAGGCGGTTTCATGGCGCTATGAGCGGTGAGGAGAAGCAGAGACCAGCAGTGAAGGTTAATGGACAGATAGTGCGTTACTCATAGGCCTGGCAGAACAGTAACCTTTTCAGGCGGGATCTGAAATGGATGTAGGAAGTAGTAGATCTAAGTTCCAGAGAAAGTAAATTCCAACAGTAGGGGGCAAGGAAAGAAAATCTAAGACCTCCGTGTTTCTTGCGAATAAATGTAGGGGTTGTGAGTAGAGCCAAGTGGGAGGAGCGAAGATTACGAGAGGGAAGGTAGCGGTGAAGCAAGGAAGAAGCAAAGGCTGGACCGAGGCCGACCAGTGCTTTAAAAGTGATGCAGCCTAGTTTAAATTCACAACGTTTGGCCACTGGGAGCCAATGAAGGCTTTTAAGCAGGGGGCGGACGTGATGGTGTGTAGGTTGATGAAAAATTAGTCTAGCAGCCTGATTTTGTACCACCTGCAGACGACGGAGCTGGTAGGCGGGGATGCCAACGTAAAGTGAGTTGGCGTAGTCAATACGGGAGATGACCAGGGCCAGTAGAGCCAGGGTTAAAGCTTCCGTAGTTAAAAATCGGGAGATCTTACGAATTCTGCGGAGGTGGAAAAAGCAGGAGGATACCACCGCGCTAATCTGGGACTTCATGGAAAGGTCTTTAGAGATTATGACTCCCAGGCTTTTTGCAGAGTCAACAGGGCAGGGAGGAACACCTAGGCGAGGGGGCCAAAAGTTAGAATTCCACGGATTAGAGGTACCTCCGGTCAAGAATAACTCCGTCTTATCGGGGTTGAGTTTTAGGTGATTGGCCTCCATCCAATTACTGATGAGGCACATGGTTGACTGAAAGTTATAAATTGAGTGATCTGAGGAATCGATATCGAAGACCAGCTGAATGTCATCTGCATAATTAAAGGCAGTGATTTTGTTTCCGCGTAGGGACCGAATGAGGGGAGTCAAGTACAAGTTAAATATAAGGGGAGAGAGGGAGGATCCCTGGGGGACACCACAAGTCAGCTTAACTTTTTTCGCAGAGAAGTTGGAGAGGCGGACAGCCTGATGTCGGTTACTAAGGAAAGAGGAGATCCACCTGAGGGCCGGCCCCTGGATGCCGGCGTCACTGACACGGTCGATTAGGGTGTTGTGGTCGACCGTGTCGAAGGCAGCAGACAAATCCAGGAGCACTAAGGCCTGGCTGGTCTTAAGATCCGCTCCCCTCCTAAGTTCGTCCATAACGAATATGCTACTTACCAGTATGCATCTGTTCTTGGCATGTAGGGCTGCTGAATTCATATCTTGTGCATAGATCGCCGCCTAGTGTTGGGTCCGGATGATTGCACATTGCTGTCCTGGAAGAGTCTTCGAAGTATCACGAGATAGGTGGCTCCTCCTCAGGACTACAGTGCGCTTGGGCATCGACTCCATCCTCAGATTGTTTTTAGCCATTGTGGCAAAGATGGAGTGTAACACCGTGAGTGATGACCATGCTAAGAGTAAGTGCTGCAGCCGCTACAGGCGCCGGGGAGGAGGGCGGGCGATATGAATGTCAGCAGCCCTACATGCCAAGAACAGATGCACACTGGTAAGTAGCATATTCGGTTCGAGGCATGTGGGCTGCTGAATTCATATCTTGTGCATAGAATACCTAGCAGTCCCTCCATTAGTGGCGGCCGCCTGTGCCAGCTGCAGCAGTTTGAAAAAGTGTTTTTAGAACAGCCTGCCCTACAGCTGCCTGCTGTTTGGAGTACACATCTACACAGTAGTGTTTTGTAAATGTGTGTGTGGTAGACCATGTGGCTGCTCTACATATGTCTTCTAAAGGAATATTTCCAAGGAAAGTCATGGAGGCCCCCAACTTTCGCTTGGAGTGGGCCCGTGGGGGAACCGTTAATGTGCGCTTGGCTTTTTGATAGCAAATTTGAATGCACTTAACGATCCACCTGGCTATACCTGCTTTGGAAATGGGGTTGCCTTTGTGTTGTGGCGAAAAGGCAACAAACAGTTATTTTGTTTTCCGAAAATCTTTGGTCCTATCAATGTAGTACATTAGAGCTCTTTTGACGTCCAGTATGTGGAGCTTCCTCTCCGCCACGGACTCTGGATTTTGGAAGAACACTGGCAGTTCTATAGTCTGATTGATATGTAACTGCGAAACCACCTTAGGAAGAAACTTAGGGTTAGTACGGAGTACCACCCTGTTGGAGTGAATCTGTATGAATGGCTCCTGGATAGTGAGTGCTTGGAGTTCACTAACGCGTCGCAGCGATGTGATTGCTATGAGGAAAGCCACTTTTCACGTCAAGAACAGAATCTCGTATGAGTGTAGAGGCTCAAAAGGTGGACCCATCAGTCTGGTGAGGACCACATTTAGGTTCCATTCAGGAGCCGGTGGGTTCCGGGGAGGAATAACTCGTTTGAGTCCCTCCAGAAAGGCTCTAACGGCAGGTACTCTGAAAAGCGAAAGGTGCTGCCTGTTTTGGAGATAAGCTGATATTGCGGACAAATGTATACGAATGGAAGCATATGCTAGATTGCATTTGTATAGATGTAACAGATAACAAATGATGTTGTGGGTAGATGCATCTAGCGGGTTGATGTCGTGGTCTGCACAATAAATGACAAACCGCTTCCATTTTGCCGCATAACACGCTCTGGTGGTGGGCTTTCTTGCCTCTGTTATGATATCCATACAGGCGGGAGGCAAGTTGAGGTAGCCAAAATCTAAGACCTCAGGAGCCAGATCGCCAGGTTTAGCTGTTGCGGTTCTGGATGCTGAATGTCGCCATGGTTCTGCGTCAAAAGCCTGGGTGTGAGGAGCAGCCTTTGATGCGGCACCACGGATAGTTCTAGGAAAGTGGTGTACCATGGTTGGCGTGCCCACGTTGGAGCAACCAGGATGAGTGTCATCGAGTGTTGCTTTAGCTTGCGTGCCACCAGCGGTATGAGAGGTGCTGGGGGAAAAGCGTACGCAAATAAGCCTGACCAGTTCATCCATATCGCATTGCCTTGCGACTGTGGGTGTGGAAGCCTGGCGGCAAAGCTTTGGTATTTGGCGTTTTCCTTTGTGGCGAACAGGTCTATCTGTGGATGACCCCACTGCTGGAAGTATGGGTGGAGTACAGATGGATGTATCTCCCACTCGTGCATTTGGTGGCTGTGCCTGCTGAGCAGGTCCGCCATCTGATTGTCCTTGCCCGGGAGGTGTTCCGCCATAAGGAAGATGTTTCTCTGAATGGCCCACTTCCACATGCTCTGAGCCAGATGAGACAACTGTGGAGAGTGTGTACCTCCCTGCTTCTGTATGTAGTACATGGCCGTCATGTTGTCCGTCCGGATCAACACAACCTTGTTGCACAGATGTACTTTGAATGCTTTCATTGCCAAGAAGATTGCCATCAGTTCTAGAAGGTTGATGTGCATCTTCTTCTGCTGCGCTGTCCATAGTCCCTGCACTGTGTAGTGGAGTACATGAGCTCCCCATCCCTGGAGAGAAGCGTCCGTTGTCAGAATAATCTGTGGCACAGGCTCTTGGAACGGTCGGCCCTTGCAAAGGTTTTGTGGAGTCCACCAATGCAGAGAGTTGTATACACGACCGGTCACCAACACAAGGTCTTTCAACTGTCCGTGAGCCTAGTTCCACTGACGTGCTAAGCACTCCTGAAGCAGACGCATATGTAGTCTCGCGTGCGGGACTATGAAGATGCAGGAGGCCATCATGCCTATCAACTGCATGAACACACGTGCCGGAAGCGAGTGTTGTGGTCTGAATTTTTGTATCAGCAAATGAATGCTGTTGATTCACACTGAATTTGGCTGTGCCTTGGCTGCCAGAGTATCTATTGTCGCGCCCAGATACTGCCGTACGTGGGCGAGCTGAAGGTGGGACTTTGGATAATTCAGTGAAAACCCCAGATCGTGAAGAAGTTGAATGGAGTGGGACACGTGGGCGGCACACTGCTTGTCCGGCTTCGGTTGGATAAGCCAGTCGTCCAGATAAGGGTAGACGTGAACGTTCTGTCTCCGTAGGTGTGCAGCCACTGTCGCCAGGCACTTTGTAAACACCCTGGGTGCCGTCGTCACTCCGAAAGGGAGGACCTTGAATTGATAATGTTGATTTTGAATGGTGAACCTGAGGTATTTTCTGAGTGACGGGTGTAGCGGAATATGGAAATATGCATCCTTCAGATCTAATGTTGCTATGAAATCCCCCTGACTGAGTAACGGTAGAACTTGCTGCAATGTGAGCATGTGAAAGTGTTCTGATAGGATGTACTGGTTTAGGGGCCTGAGGTCCAATATGGGTCTGAGGGACCCGTCCTTTTTTGGGATTAAGAAGTACAGCGAGTACACCCCTGTACCTCTTTCCTCCACAGGCACGAGCTCTATTGCTCCTTTTTGCAGCATGACGACCACCTCCTGCTGCAATAAGTGCAAATGCTCTGTGGACATAGGACGGTGTTTTGGGGGTATGTTGGGTGGAGTGGATGTTAACTCCAGACAATAACCGTACTGGATAAGCTTTCTCACCCACCTGTCTGTAGTGATGGATGTCCAGACTGGTAGGAACTGTTGCAGTCTCCCCCCGACTGGTGTGGCATGGTCGGGGGCAGTGACAAGGCGTCACATTTGTTAGTGGCGGAGGATCGGGAGCGGTTCTTTCCACGACCTCTGCCCTTGGCGCGGTTTCCACAATAGCCACCTCTACCTTGTTTGTTGTAGGTGGTTTGCGTGCCTCCTTTACTGTATTGTGTCTGCTGTGACAGCTGGCCTCTGGAAACTCCTCTATTGTTGGAGCGACGAAAAGAACCACCCCTAAACTGCTGGGACTGTAGAGCTCCCATAGACTTTGCAGTCTCAGTGTCCTTTTTGATTTTTTCCAAGGTGGTGTCCACCTCGGGTCCAAATAAGTGATCAGGGTTTACAGGCTGATTTAGTATGGTGGTTTGTATCTCGGGCTTGAAGCCGGAGATTCTCAGCCAGGCGTGTCTGCGCAACATTACACTTGTGTTAATTGCCCTGGCCGCGGTGTCTGCTGCGTCCAGCGCACACTTGATAGATGCATTTGATATAAGCTTCCCTTCCTGTATGAGCATCTCTGCTGCCTCCTTATATTCATCTGACAAGTGTTGTAACAGGGTTTCAAGTGTATTGTAATGAGCCCTGTCATATCTGGCTAAGAGTGCCTGAGTGTTGGAAATGCGCCAGATATTGGCCGCTTGAGCTGCCACCCTTTTCCCTGATGTTTCTAGCACTTTAAATTCTTTATCAGGGGGGAGGCGCATCACCCGTTGTTTGCGAGTTTGCCCTCTTCCGGGCATTTGAAACAACCAGAGAGTCCAACGGCAACTGTCCCTTTATATAGGTAGGGTCCCCAGGTGCTGGCTCGTACTTCTTCTCAACCCTGGGGTTAATCACACTAGCTCTGGTGTTTTCTTTAAAAATGTCTCCAGCATGTTTTAAGACACCCTTTAGCATTGGCAGAGTCTTGACAGTTCTCTCCGAGGTGGAGAAGGTGTCAAACAAAAAATCAACTTCAATAGGGTCAGCATGGAGCTGGACATCATGATTTTTGGCTGCCCTTTCAATAAGCGCATTAAACGCCGCAGAGTCTTCAGTAGGCGAGGTTTTTACAGCATACGCATGACTGTCTGGGGCAGTGTGTGGATCTCCTGGGTCAGCAGCGTCTTTGTGATCTTCAGGATCAGTGTCCATAGGATAACTGTACTCCTCATTGTCACCTTCTCCCGTCTCCACATCTGAGTAAGTTGGGGAGATAGGAGCAGTGTCTTGGCCAAGTGGTGAAAGAGGCTCAACAAGAAGAGGTGAATTAGTAGAATCCTTCTTTTTCAATGGAATTTTATATGACTCCATAGGCTCTTCAGGGGCGATCTTTCTCTTATAAATAGAAAGTCTACACGTGTCTGCGTCGATGAATTGCCTCGACTGCTCTTCAAGCAGGGGCTGTCGATGCTTTGTGACAAGGTCCGCAGTTGTAGGCTTCGGCCCCGTGGACACCCTTTTGGACGCTTCGACGGCCGGTTTAGAGGCGAAGGCTTAAGGTACCACTTTCGGCGGCAGTGTGAACTGGATGGGTGCCGACAATTTTTGAGGTTTAGTGGGAGGCTGTGGTGTTTGAGTGTCCTTCGGTCCGACAGGAGAAGCCTTCTCCTTAATGCGTTTCAGCGATTCCGACACCTGCTTGGAGAAGGAGGCGGACGGCTGTGTCGACTCGACGGGTTCCTTCGAGGCACCGCCAGGCGTTGGCTAGAGGTTCGTACTGCTTATAGCCTTATCTGGTCGACGCGTAGGATCTAGGACCTTCCGAGCCCCGAGTCCTTTTTCAGTGTCGACGGCCTTCGGCACCGACTTTTTCGGGTCGACGTCCTTGACCAATTTTTTCTGTGTCGCAGTCTTCGGCTCGACACCCTTCAGCGACCTCACCGGGTCGACAACACTTGTGTGCTTCGTCGGCGCCGATAGTTCGGAGGACTTCGAGCCGACCAAAGCAATACGCACTTTCGGTTTCGATTTTGCCTCCAGTGCTTGAGGTTGAGTAGACACCGAAGCTTTCTCTTTCGGTTTCGATCGGTCAACCAGTGGCTCTTTAGAAATGTCCGTAGCCGGGCCCTGAGGCGAGGCTGTAGAACTGAGTGTACGATCTCGGGTAAGGCCATGTGGCGATCCCTCGACCTGAGCCTTATTGAGTGTTTCGGTCTCGGGCCCCGTAACAACGATCAGGCCTTGCTCTTCGCCCGAGCTATCTTCTCCGGCCCCAAAGGCCACATCGTCGTCTCCTACCTCGTCGACGACGTTATCAATATCGACCATCTCGATATCTGCGTCGTAGTTGGAGTCGTTCTCCGATGCAGGATCAGACTCTCGAACTTCCTCCTTGACTCCTTCATCCTCTTCGGTATCGAAAATGTTCACTGGGTCAGGTGCCGTCTGCTGGGCCTCCTTGCGCGCTGAGCAACGAAGTCGAATTGTCTTCTTGGAGCGGAAACGAGAACAAGCCATACAGCTGGCTTCATCGTGATCCAGAGACAGGCACTTGTTGCACACCGGGTGGACGTCGATATGAGGATATTTGGAGTTGCAAACGGGACATCTCTTGAACGGGCTCCGTTCCATGATGGTTCGTCGATAAGGCCTCTGGCGTCGACAGGGCCTTCAGTGCCGAAAGCCACGCGGCTCCTTTGGAGGTTCGGCTCGGAACCCGAGCTGAAACAAGAACTGGCACCGACCGCAAGACAATACCGACGATAACTAAAGGCCTTTTGGCCAAAAAGAAAGTTTACTATCGATTCCGAACTTGAGTTAACTAACATGCATCCGAACCCAATGGCGGAAAAAAACAATCTGAGGATGGAGTCGATGCCCATGCGCACTGTAGTCCAGGGGAGGAGCCACCTATCTCGTGATACTTCGAAGACTCTTCCAGGACAACAATGGGCAATCATCCGGACCCAACACTAGGCGGCGATCTATGCACAAGATATGAATTCAGCAGCCCACATGCATCGAACCTGAAAGGATGACTAATTCAGTAGAATGAGCTGGCCTGAAGCCTGCTTGTTGCGGGTCAAGGAACTGGGAACGTTCAATGAATGAACTAAGGAAGTTAGTGACATGGGCCTCAAGCACCTTACTAAGGTAAGGGAGCAACGAAATGGGACGAAAGTTGCACATTAAGGAGGGGTCAGCATTGGGTTTCTTCAGAATGGGAACGACTTCAGCTATCTTAAAGGAATCGGGGACTAAACCTGAACTGAGAGAGTTATTGAGGAGTGCCAGAGGGGGTTTGGGACAGATGGTGAAAACTTCTTGTAAAATGTGGAGGACAACAATCTGCGGGGAGCCTGTACATACCTTTTTTTAAAAGAGCTATGAACTCCTCCTCGGATATCACTGGTATTTGGTCCCCAAATCTGGAGTTCCAAACCATCCCAGCAGACCCTCGAAATATATATTAAAAGGAATGTCCGTTCCTGGTCCTTACACTCTGGCAGAACACAACTGACTCAACGTTAGCACGTCTGGACAGTTACATCAGGGTTCATTGTAGGGGTTGTGGGGCCACACCTGTTGTGCACCTACGCAGTGCACTGGAAAAAAAAATTGTTGGCCCTCAGAATGGGAGAATGGCCCTTCCTGTATCATCTAGCAGGCTGTCGCCATACAACCAACAATATAAAGTACAGGGGGTGCAGGAGTAGCAGGGAAATGATTGAACATGTGGTATGCCTTTGCCCTGCACTTCTTAACGATCGAAAGATTCTGCAACGGGACGAATGGAAGAAACTTTGTGTCCGCTCCTGCCAACCAGCCATCTCTACCTCTATGAACCCAGACAATCCAATGCTTAACATAGAGTTCACCAAGTTTGTCGCAAGGGCAGTAAAAAAAAGCTTACAATCTGTGCGAGCTAGTGAGTCGACGATCGTTAATTTGCACTGGGCAGCATTCCGCCCGCTGCGTTAACTTGTTACTATATTGTTTAACTTGATAGCGGCCTTAGCTACTTATTCGTGACGCTATTAATGGATTACAGGGCTATATATCCAGACTTGGTTTTAAAAGAGTGTGAGACAATAATGTAAGCAAAGACACAAACTCAGTTCATGTTCTTTTTTATTGTCCCACATGTGTAAATGTTTTAGCAATTGACTGATATAGGTTTTTATTGTTGTATGTCCATAATTGTAATGATTTTTATTATATGTGATCATGAAGATAAAGGCAGCAAAGTTAAAATAATACAATTACCTAAGATCACACAATATGGGCAAGTGGTGAAGCAGATATTGCTCCCAGGTCTTCTGGTTTCCCATTGAGCAATCCAGTTTCATTCCAATTCAATAACCAAGTTAGATTTATTTTTCCACTTGTATCTCTTAAGTTAGGGATAGCAAGCAGAGTTATGCTTATCCCATGCTGCGGTCGAGGTATAGCAATTCTGATACTGCACAAGAGCATTGTCAAATCTATGACTCTTCTAGAGACTAGGAGCTTAATTTATAGGCCAGTATGGAATTAAATGCTCAAAATAACTCGACTAACTGACCACACCATGTACATGCTTTGATATCCCTACGTCCACTTAACTCCGGCAAAGATCGACTCCTAAACAGCTAGCATCAATGCGGCCTCACGAATACCACAGATCATACTCTGTGGACCCTGGTCAACATGTTTGAGAGTACCGCTGCTCTATGCCTTCCTTCTGTGTCCTGCAGCAGTGTTTTCAGCTTTGAGCCAAAGTATGCAAGCTGCAGTGAGAGACTCTCGGGAGAGCCATAGCATCCTGGGCTGGAAGGGCTTTGTGATTATAACAAGTTGTGTTAGCCATTTCTGCCACGTCATAGCGGTGAATTACTGGATTTAGAATTCAGTTATTCACGCTAATAGCTACCTATCAAGAGCCATGCATACACAACATGCTGTATTAGTACAATCACACTGCAGAGCGCCTCCTAAAGGAGGGAGCACTCAATGTCAGATAAACATGGGATAGCCAAGTCAACTCTTATCAAGTCAGTAATGGTTTAAAATAACATACAGAACACCCAGGTAAATTACGTTCAACTAAAATTACTATTTCGAAAAATAAAAACTGATAAAAAGTAAAATCTCAGAAACACCTCCCAAAAGAAACATAATTAAGGAATATAGTAATTCCCCTAAATACATAAAAGGCATGTAGAAAGTTGTTTGAGATAACTTGAACAGCCAGTCACCCCAAAAGCTGAGGAAACTTCTGTACAGCTACAGGTCTTAATCAATCACAATTACGTGGTTTATTATTTTTTCCTACCAAACCGTGACCATTGTGTTTAAACATGAACTATTGTAACGTTTGCGGTTCAATGGTCTAAACAGCGTGACATTTCCATTCTTTTTTAATAAGTGAACAATAAGTAATTGCCACGATAAACATTCTAAGATTCCACTGGCTTTAAATCTCAGACAGGCCTTTCTCAAACAATTCTCTTCATAACAAGAATACGAGCAATCAATCAAAATACGCTTTATTCGATTTTAAAAAGTGTTAAATCATAAAAGCTCAATGCATAAAAATAAATAAAAAAAGAACACATATCAACCGTTTTCAGATTCTGTGAATGTAATAATATTCTGGTGTGGCTAATGCCAAACCTACAAAGAACGACTTACAATCTGATGGAAGAACAGCCTCCTCGTGTTATGTTAAAACCATCGCTAATGATGTCCTTCCAGCACACGACAATTACAACTAAACACCGTAATTGCCCATTCACTGAATTTTTGGTTCGATTAGCTGAGAAAAGTGCAATGTTTCCATAACTTATGACGCGCACACTGCGAACTACCTTTTGACTGAGGTCCGATGACGGAATCAAACATTTCTGCATTTATGTTTAGTCACATACTGTGAATTGGTATACTGTTTTTTATATTATTTTTAATACCTGCATACCTAAAAGAAAGGATCTATTAAAGCCCAGCTAGTTTCACAATAAATGATACAGTCATTCCCACAATAGGCCTGTTCGTTATCACGTATACTTGAAGTCCGAATACGGTCGAGACGGCGGGCAATGAGAGTGGGACAATAATGAGATCACAGAGAAAATAAAGTGAGCACAGCCCACGGTTTCATACTTCGGAATGTTGGGGGTGGGGGGGTTGGGGGTAGGAACAACGTGCTTCGCTCTGAATCAACAGCGAAGTAGCTTCTGTCAGTCGTCTGCTGGGACACAACAGTTTTTTTTTGTGCTTATTTTATATAGCGCGAACTTAACCCTAAGGTATTGGACAGGGCACAAGTCCTAAAACAAGCCACTGACCTGAGGGGCCTGGGGGTGTCTGCTTGGTTGGGAAGATTTACCGCTCACTTTCTATCAATCTGCCCATATGAATGCCGATCGGCTGAGCATAGTTTACTTTCAAGCTGCAAAACCCTTAACGGTCCTTTTACCTAAATCCATTGAAAAAGACAGCTTGTTGCCTCCCACGGGTGCTGTACATTCGTCCACACTGCGCGAGCGAGCCTGCTCCGATCTCTGCCTGGCTGCGGCAGCTCCAGGACTCGCGCACGAGTGGGAGACCTCTGGGGAGGACGTGGCTTACTGCAAGCTCCTGTGCGAGACAACATTTTCTGAAAGGCTTTAAAGAATTTTTTTTCATTTTGTACTGGATCGGGAGCCTTGGGAAAAACATTACCAGGGGCCGCATCTAATCCACACTGCACTGGCGAACAGAAAGTTTGTCACCAGCTTCCGGTCTTTGCGAATCCTTTTTTGGGCCCCGCCTACAACCAGGGGGGGGGGGGGGGCGGAGACCAGCTGCCTTGTGAAGGAGGGGGCAAAGGGGAGAGCAATCTGCAGAGCAGAGCTCAGATGTGAAATGCAAGCAACAAAGAAAACAAGCAGCAATGAAAAAAAGTAGTCCCTAAAAAAAAATATAACAGCCAGCAGCGTAAGTTAACTGTAGTTGGTCCATGCTGCTTCCTCCAGAAAGGGAAGAAAAAGGAAGTGATGTATCGGACCACAAGTCAACAATGAGCAAGATAAGAACAGCACGGCCAGATTCCACCAATTGCAAGCCACAAAACAAAGACAAATGCAATGGGTGGAGTTTCTGTAGTAATACTGATTACTTGATGCCTCACAGAGGCAGCGAAATATGCTGCTCTATGCGAGCCCAGATGTTAGCGCACTGGGATGGCGTCTACATAGGCACTGTGCACGTC
This sequence comes from Lissotriton helveticus, assembly GCF_964261635.1. Taxonomy (NCBI): domain Eukaryota; kingdom Metazoa; phylum Chordata; class Amphibia; order Caudata; family Salamandridae; genus Lissotriton; species Lissotriton helveticus. Next base: position 356,635,661 of record NC_136059.1, on the reverse strand, counting down.
ACCTCCGGTGAGTAAAATGCTTAAACGGAGTCGTCTGACGCCACCTACTGGCACACATGGGTACTGGTCAAGGTTTTTGGACCCAGTATGATGCCTGGGGAATTTTATATAGTAAAGAATCTGCAGTACAAAGTTATCAGATAGTATTTTTTTGTGAGGTCAGGGAATCACGCACCTTAGGCTCCTTTGATATCTGCCTGGCAGAATTTAGTTTAATTTGTATGATGTATACAAGTGCAGTTCTTATATATATGCACAAGTTACTACTTGTGTAACAATCTATCTATAAGAGAGATTAGTTACTAATAGATTCCTTACCTTAGAATATCCCCAGGCATCAGACTGGATGCGGAAAGTTTTGCTAGCAGTACCCCTGCGCGTCAGTAGGTGGCGTTGTGCGGCTACGCGTCAGTCGCTGGCAGCGTATGCGCCGAGATGACATCACGGAGACTACTTAGAGACCACCTATGTGCTCTGACGTCAGTTCTATACACGACAGGAACGCAGAGCCATGCAAGCAACTGACCACTGGTGCCATGAAACTAGGGCCCTAAAAAGGGATGTCCTTAACCCTAGTAATCAGTTCGCAGAACGGGTAGGATGGGTGGGGCAGTAAGGAGTCTATCTCTAACAACCTTACAGATATATTGTTACACAAGTAGCAGTAACTTGTGCATCTAAAAAAGACACGTTAGTGATAAACTCCTTACCTTAGAATAGATAACCCAGCAATACCAACCCCGGTGGTGGGTCTGCGAATAAGATTACACCAGAAAGTCACGGAGAACAGAACGGCCAAAGAAGCAGTCTCTCCGAACTTGACTGTCAAGGCAGCGATGTTGGGTAAACGTGTGCAGCGAGGCCTACGTAGCTGCCAGACAAATGTCTTTCAAGGGTACGCCGGGTCCCAAGGCAGTAGTTGCTGCAGTTGCCCTGCTGGAATGGGCACGCAGCCCCACAGGAGGCTCCTTAGCCAACGAGTAACCAGCCTTGATGCAGAGAACGACCCACCGAGAGATGGTCGGTTTGTGCACGGCCCGACCTTTTTTGGCAACCACGTAGCCAACAAAGAGCTGGTCATCCACCCGGAACTGTTGTGTGCGCTTCAGATACAACGAGAGCGCACGTTTTGGGTGCAGACGGTGGAGCCTCTCTTCCTCTTTTGAAGGATGCGGCGGCAGAAAGAAGGTGGGCAAAGTGACGGTCTGCCAGATGTGGAAGGCCGTTACAACCTTTGGCAAGAAAGAAGGACAGGTGAGGACCTGCCTTGGGACACCTTGTCGGGATGAACAGAAAGGAATGGAGGTTTGGAAGAAAGAGCCTGGAGCTCACTCACTCTTATGGCAGAGGTGATAGCTACCAGGTCTTGAGAGTAAGAAGACGTAAGGGATAGTTATGAAGGGGCTCGAATGGAGCGCACATGAGAAATGTCAAGACGAGATTTAAGTCCCATTGAGGCATGATGAACGGCACAGGAGGAAAGGTGTGCGTAATGCCTTTCAGAATATAGTTAACAACCGGGGACTTAAAAAGAGAAGAATGGTCTGGAAGCCGTAGAAAGGAAGAGATAGCAGATAGATAACCCTTGATGCCCAGAGCAGAGCCCTGCTGGGCCAGGGAAAGAAGGAACAAAAGAACTTCGGAAAGAGGGGCAGAAAGGGGATCCACAGGCTTAGCTGTGCACCATGCCACAAACTTGTTCCACCTGCAGGCCTATACCATTTTCGTGGAGGGACGCCTGGCTGCCAGAATGACATCACAGACTTCGGAAGAAATATCAAGGGCTGTCAACTGTCGCCGCTCAATCTCCATGCATAGAGGTGGAGGCTGGACAGGTTCGGGTGAAGGACCATCCCCTGCTGCTGCAACAGAAGATCCTCCCGAAGAGGCAGTCGGATCGGGGGATCGATCGCCATGTTGAGTAGCTCGGGATACCAGTACCTTCGTGCCCAGTCCGAAGCCACCAGAATGACTCGGGCCCGTTCGTGCCGAATCTTCCTCAGCACTCTGGGCAGAAGTGGTATAGGCGGAAAGGCGTACAATAGACCGCAACTCCAGTCGTGACGAAAAGCGTCCCTGAGCGAATGCCGCCTTGGAAATTCCAACGCGCAGAATTGATGACATTGCGCGTTCTCTTCGGTGGCCAATAGATCTCCCCACTGCATAGCTCACCCCACTGCAGAAAGAGACTTGCGCCACGTCAGAGTTCAGACGCGATACGTGATCCATCATGTACCGGCGGCTGAGATCATCCGCCCTGGCGTTCAGAGAACCTGCTACGTGTTGAACCACCAAGGAAATGCCTTGATGTTCCAGCCATGTCCAGAGGCGCAGAGCCTCCCGACAGAGGGTCCAGGACCCCACCCGCCCTGTTTGTTGCAATACCACATGGTGGTGGTGTTGTCCGTGAACACCTGCGTCACACTTCCCCGGACAGAGGGAAGGAATGCCTTCAGTGCAAGCCGGATCGCCCGAAGCTCCAAAAGGAGCCGAGACTCCGCCGGAGACCAGAGGCTTCTGATCTCCGCCTCTCCCAAGTGGCCTCCCCATCCCAGGAGGGACGCACCCGTCACCACAGTGTGCTCCGGTTGGGGAAGGGAGAGGGATCTGCCATTGACCCAATCGCGATTTGTGAGTGTGAGAAAGCGCAATCTTTCTTGCATGCTCAATTTTTGCTGAATTGCTGATGTACTTTGACTGAGTGTGCCCATGGCGTGTGTTCCTTCCCGAAAACTGTGTTGAAACCTAAACCCAATTGGCATCTCTGGCCACATGTCAGCCCCTGGTAAAACTTTCCAGATCCAGTCTGGCGCCTGGAGATATTCGAAGGTAAGGAATCTATCACTAATGTCTCTTTCAGATGTATATACTCACCGTTACATTGATTGCATGTGTGACATAAGTGATATGTTAATTAACATGAATTTGTATTACGAAGTTAAGTACAATTTTATTTAATTCTACGCAAACATTTGCACTTGTAACTCCAGCAAAGATGTGAATAGCTTTCTGTGAAGTATAGAGAAAGGTACAGTGACCTTACCGCAGTATCATCAAAGAGGTTCAGTAAAGAAATGAGAAATGCTCGTCTGTGCTGTCTGTTTCCTCGAATCATGGAATAAAGGTGTGCACACAATGCACTTGTAGACTCGTCTTGTCTGAAACCTCTTATAATTTCATTAAGATTGGAGTTGATTGCCTGTTGTACCAGGTAAGACATCTTTATACCAGCAACTGCTTTCATCTGCAATTACAAAGCAAACTTATTGAATAAAAGTTCTCTGACTGATTAACAAAATACACAAAGTGAATGCACTGTGAAAATTCGAAGTCTATCGAACAATTTACTTACCTTTGGTAACACATTATCTGGTAGAGACATAGTCTAGCTGCAGATTTTGAATACTCCCCAGGCGTTAGACTGGATCTGGAAATTTTCAGCAGTACCTCTGCGTGTCGGGGGATGGCGTAGTGTATGACTACGTGCTGACTTTGACTGGTTGTGAAGTCAGTGGAGTCATATAAGCGCTCCATGATGATCTGACTTCAGTTTCTTCTATGAAACCTTCCGCGCCACAAAGATTGAGCCACTATAAAAACTGGCTGTGGAACCAGTGTGTCAAAAAGATCAATGTATCTTTGAAACAATAATATGATCAGAAATGAATGGTATGGCAATATCATGTCAAGATCTACAAGGTAAGGCCAAATGGTTCTTGAATCACACAGCTACAAAAAAAACGCTCACTCGGAAACCAGTGCTGAAAAAAGGATAAAACCCTCACGTATTGAGGAATATAAAGCCACAGTAAACATACAAACGCTTACGTGGGAAGACCGCTTGAAGCTAGAGGAGGAACTTACACTTCCGGGAGTACAGACGACAATTGCCAAACTAAAACTGGGCAAGGCTCCAGGTTCTAAAGGCGTATGAGTTCTAAAAAAGAAACACCGTATCCTTGGGCCCCCATCTTCTTAATATGAATGTTAAGGTGAGAATTAAGGGTATTCCTTCACCCGACCATCGTCGTGCCACAATAGTGGTAATCAATAATTAAGGTAATCCAGCCACAAATTGCAGTTCATATCACCTGTTTGCACTCCTATATACAGAGAAAAAAATACTGGTGACAGTCCTAGCCATAAGATTGATTGCCGTTATATCCGCCCTAACTCGTAAAAAAACAATCAGGTTTTCTGTTAGGAGATTGTGAGAAAGTGCCATCTTTCTTGCATGGTATGCCCCCACTTTTTGCTGATGTGCTTTGACTGAGTGTGCCCTGGGGTCCCGCCAATCAGGTGCCCAGGGCCGGTGTTCCTTCCCTAAAACTGTATTGAAGCTAAAACCCAATTGGCATCTCTGGCCACATGTCAGTCCCTGGGAAATGGTACCCCAGGTACCCAAGGCATTGTGACCAGAGAAGACCCCTAAGGGCTGCAGCGCTTATTGTGCCACCCTTAGGGGCCCTGCACCCTGACGCCCACACCCTTCCTTTGCAGACTGAGTGTCCTGTTGCAGACCTAAACAAAGAGTCGACATGGCACACATCCCTGTGTGCCATGCCCACAAACCCACTGCCCTGGCATACATCAGTCACCCGTCTAGCTGGGTGTGCTAGGCCAGTGGTTTTGGCACAGATGCATGAGCCCTGTGCCCCTACAGTACCCAGGGCTAACCCTGGGCACTAAGTGCAGTGATGCCAATAAGAGTATATGGTGCTGGGAGGTTGTCATTACGAACTCCACAGCACCATAATGGCTACACTGAAGACTGACAAGTTTGATATCAAACTTCTCAGCACATTAAACCCACACTGATGTGGGATTTAATGTAAAGTGCACTACAGAGGGTATCTTAGAGATACCCCCTGAAACCTAACCTACAATCCACGTCTTGTCTGAGAGACTGCCACACAGCAGACATGTTGCTGGACCCCTGGGTGGAGAGCCCCCCGCTCTCCTGGGCCTGCAACAATGCATATTCTAGGCAGGTGCTAGGTCTCCTACCCCAGGATGGGCAGGGGGATGCTTCAAAGGCATGCCGCCTTTGTGAGCTCCTCCAGACCACATGCTGTACTCAGCAACTGGCCACCACCAGTTCTGAGCCCCACTCTGGCGGGAAGACTGTCGGGAAACCCTATGCGAGGAAAGGGGGTGTACCAGCCTGTGCCAACTCCACCCCTCAGGTGGGAGAGGCGAGGTGAAGTACAACTCCGGGCTCCGGCCATCTTGAGGATGGGGAGCCCTGCCCAATCAGAGATAGGCTCCTGCCCCCTCCCACAGGAGAGAAGCAGGATAGGGGTATACTCACCCCAGGACAGGGACCTATTGGTCCCTGCCCTTGCCCCTAAATTTAGTATTTAGGGGCACCCTGAACCTTCCTTACTCAGATCCCGATTTCGAAACAAGAAAGAAGGCCAAAAAGAAGAAGACCTGCCGTGCAGCTGCTAACAAGAGGACGACACCAACTGACTTGGCCCCAGCCCTACCAGCCTGTTGATCCTTGAACCTGCTCCTGCTAAATCCCAGCGTCTCCTGCGGACAGCAACCCAGAGAACCCCGGAGGACCTGCCTGCCTTGACCCTCTTAGAGACTGGGACTCCCACGAGCAGTGGTTCTACTCAAACAGCAACACCCCTGGTGTCAGCCAGGAACCGCTAATCCAGCCCACTATGAAACCGCCGAGTCCAGCCCGTGGCCGAGTGAACCAAGACCACAAGGACGTCCCCCCAGCGACTGGGACCTGAAGTCCAGTGCCCAAAGACCCTCCTCAACGAACCAGACGACACCTGCAGCCTCAGAACCAGAGCCCCCCCCCACCCCACCATGACCAGCCGAGGGTAAGATTTCCCAACACCAAAAGACACCCATTCATCCGGCTCCCTGCAGCCCCCTGTGCCTTCCTTTGGAGTACCTACCCCTTCTCCAAGATCCCAACTTGCCTCTCTGGAAGTGGTGGTCGCACCGGAAAAATCACCGTCCCGAGTCTGCAGCCTTTGTTCCCTTTTTACCTTTTCCATTGAATAACATTGGGCGCCCGACGGCTCAAAAGCACCCGGTATCCAGCCCCCCGCGTGCCGCTGGAAGTGCAACTACTACCTTACTCTACTTCCCCACTTGCCCTGAGTAAGTGACCAGGAGCTCAGCTCCCACAGCCGCATGGCCTACTTGCTTGCAACCACCAACCAAAGGCCCCCTCCCCTCCATTGAATAACATTGGGCCTACCTACCTCTACACCCGGCTGCCCATGTGCCGCTGAGGGTGTACCAACTGTACCTACCTGACCCTGGGGGACCCCTGAGTCTATGCCCAGAACCTTAACTTCACAAGTCGAGTACTCACCCGGAAACCGATAACTCACTTTCCAGCCATAGGATAACATTGACTGGTTTGACTCGAAAAATCTTCTAAGTGTGAAGTTTTGAAACTCTAAAATATTCCTATAAAATCAGCTGAATACCGAATTCCGAAGTATTCACCTGTGATCAGGAGAGAAGCCAGAACTGTACCTTGAAGCCCAGTACTGAACCGCAAAAGTAATCCTAACCGGGTTTACTAGTAACCTGTAAAGTGTCTACTTTTGAAAACTTGAAATATTCCTTAAAAATCGTACCTACTACTAAAACGTAATGACTAACCTGTCTGAAGTAGAGATCCCAGTGCTGGACCTAGGAGCCCAGTACTGGATTACAAAACTAACGAGAACGTACTTTAACTGTAACCTGAATTTTCTCCCATTGGATAGCATTGCTAGATTTTCACTGAAAAGTTTTTAAGTGTGAACTTACTAAATCCTTCGCTTCCAGGGCACCTAGGGGTAACTGCGCTCCAATCGCATCAATTGGAGTGTTCCCACACTGGTGTCCTGGGGCCTCAGTACTAAGGGACCCAAAACTGGATAACCAAGTACTCCTCTCCAGCACTTGACTCTCTCAGGGTAGCGAGACAGAGCAGTCCAAGGCTTACTCAAGGCGGTGAGGTGGGGTTAGACATTCAGAATACAGTGTAAACCGTACCACCAGCTGATAAACTCAATGTCCAGTCAGTGCTTTACTTTTTTTAAAGGAAAAGTACTTTAATACACATAAGATAATTATTCTACACATAAAACTAGGATAAACAGTGAAAACCAGAAGTCTCTACAACCCTCTGGGACAGAGTTCTGACCCCAAACAGTTTTATAGCGCCTAGACGCCAAGCACTATAAAAACACAGTTAACATGAAAACACACAGTAAGCATTGCATATTAAAGATCATGTTACACAGGGCTGCTTTCATTCACTAGAGCCTTGATACCAAACTTTGCATTGAAAGAATATAGTTTCAGCATATGATGTGAAGTCAAATGTTCGTGATCAGCCCCATAACCCCCCCACCCAAAGCAACAGAAGTGCCCTCCCATTGTGAGTGAGGACACCGCTCTAGTGGTGTCAGAGATCTGATCACAGGTGCCGGATGTCTTGGCACAGTTTACTGGAGTCCCACTAGTCCAGTAGCCACTGGTAGCTGTAGGAGGGTAGTGGCTGGACAGAGTGCCAGTTCACCCTGATACCCTCAGAGATCACAAAAAGAAAGGTGGGGGCCTGCTTCACTGGCCTCTATCCCCAGTTACTGCTTGTACAGGCTCCCACAGCGCAAGGGAGGAGCCTAGAGGGGATTTGATCTCACCTTCAAAGACTAGAATCATGCTTCCTCCTCTCTGGCTCTCGTCATGTGCTGCAAGCTTCTTTCCACCAGCTTTTCTTGATGTGCCGCAAGCTTCTTTCCACACCTTGGGTGATGTGCAGCAAACTTCCTTTCCACACCTTGGGCAGCTGTCTGTAATTTCCTTGGTCCAAAGCGCAGGCTCCCCCAAGCATCACAGAACAGCTGGTCCTTAATGTTGCTGATGCCTTCCTTCCAGACCGCAGTGAACAGAGTCTTATCTCCTGCCTTCACACTGCGGGGTCGCGTCTGGCTACCGTCAGAGGGCTCTGGTGTGGCAGCCTCGTCAGTCATAGACCAGTCTTGAACAACAGCTGACCACTCAGGCCAGACTTTTATCACCTCTGATTGATAGGCTCATCCAATCAGAGGGTCTGCTACTTTTGCATCCTGAATACACCTCCAATCACAAACCATTCACCGCGTGTTCAATGCATGGGTAAAGCATGTACCAGGTCCCTTTCTGGTATCAGGCTGTGCAACTCCCTAGAGAGGAATTTTAATTAACTTCAGCCCAGGAGGCCCTGACCAGTGGGGGAGGGCCCTCTGCACAAAGTTAGTGCAGCTAAACCCAGATAAGAGCAGAGTGTCTACCCCAGCACACCAGGCCTTTCCAAGGAAATAGGCAGAGGCACGGGGAGCTGGGATGTCCAGCAGAACAGCTCGCATTCCTCACACTGGCTCAAATCCCCATTCTTCCCCTGTACACCCACGGGCTCTCAAACATACATCAGTCAGACAAAGGCAATAGGCCCACAGGCATGGCAAACTGCACAGACTTGGTCAGGAGGGTGCCTAGGGACTCACCCCTCCTGACTATAGATTTATTGCTGCCACCACTGTCAGTCTACCACAGCTTTAATAGGAAGGGCAGTAGCCACTCTCTGAAAAATAGGGGTGCACTAGGCATGCACCCTCGACCTCAGAGCCAAGCTCTAGGGTCTCAATCCATGTAAACAGGGAGACCCTCAGTGGACATGTATGATTGTCATGCTCACTTAGGTAGGGATCTAGAAACCATACAGTAGCTTTTGAGTGACTTGCCTTGAGATTAGCATAAGGCAGGGGAAGCACTCTTTCCAGAGACATGCAGGCGACTTCCCGTCCCAACATATGCCCTCCCCAGATCAGAAAAGCCGGTACTTACTTCCCAGTGGGAGAAGACCGATCATCTGATTGGATAAACCGGCGGGAAAGTCCATCTGCATTACCGTGCTGTAAGCCTGCTTTATGTTCCACAGTAAAATCTAGTCCCTGCAGAGATATGGACCACCTGAGCAACTTTGGGTTCTCCCCCTTCATCGCCATAAGCCACTTGAGGGGCTTGTGATCTGTCTGAACCACAAACCTTGCACCAAACAAGTAAGGCCTGAATCTTCGAAGGGCCCACACTATGGCAAAGCATTCTTTTTCCACTGCAGACCAGTTCTGCTCCCTGGGGAGTAGTCGGCGGCTGATAAAGGCCACCGGATGCTCCCTTCCTTTTTCATTGAGCTGGGCAAGAACTGCCCCAACTCCCTTGTCTGAGGCGTCTGTCTGCACAATGAAGGTCTGACTGTAATCAGGGGCCTTCAACACAGGTGCATTGCATAGTGCAGTCTTCAATTCATCAAATGCCTTCTGACACTCTTCAGTCCAGATCACCTTCCTGGGCTGCTTCTTAGAGGTCAGGGCTGTCAATGGAGCAACAATGGTCCCATAGTTTTCTACAAAGTTCCGATAGTAACCAGTAAGGCCAAGAAAGGCCCTTACCTCGGTCTGAGTAGTGGGAGTCTCCCAGTCCAGCACCGCCTGGACTTTAGCCTCCAGAGGGCGACCTTCCCATTACCCACCTGATGTCCAAGATAAACAACAGAGGACTGCCCAACTTGACACTTGGTTGCCTTGATGGTCAGCTTGGCCCCCTGCATCCTCACCAACACCTGCTCCAGGTGTCCCATGTGATCCTCCCAGGAGGAGCTGTAGACAGCAATGTCATCCAGGTACGCCACACATAACTCTTCCAGGCCTGCCAATACATGATTGACTAGGTGCTGGAAAGTGGCGGGAGCATTCTTCAATCCAAAAGGCATAACTTTAAATTGGTAGAGGCCCCCTGGGGTTGAAAATGCTGTTTTCTCCTTGGCACCAGGTGTTAATGCAATCTGCCAGTAACCGCTGGTTAGATCAAAAGTACTAAGGTACTTTGCGGCACCCAACCTATCCACCAGCTCATCAGCTCGGGGAATAGGATGGGCATCAGTTTTTGTCACAGTATTTAAACCGCGATAGTCCACACAAAAGCGCAGGTCAGCTGACCCCTGCTTAGGCACCAACACCACTGGACTAGCCCAGGGACCACGGGAGTGTTCAACAACTCCCAGGTGAAGCATCTTGGCCACCTCCATCTTGATGCACGCTTGAACCCGGTCTGACATCCTATATGTCTTGCTCTTAACAGGCAGGGTGTCCCCTGTGTCTATGTCATGCACACAGACAGGTGTCAGCCCAGGGGTAAGTGAAAAGAGATGGGAAAATCTCTCCAGCAGCTCTTTACACTCCACCTGCTGTTCAGGTGTCAGTTCAGAGGCAAGCTTAACTCCCTCAACTGAACCATCCTTCTCATCCCCTTGCAAGAAGTCAGGGAGGGGCTCACTCTCTTCTTCCACCTCTTCAGCCATTGCAAGTAAAGAAACAGTGTACTCCCTGCGAAGACACGGCTTCAGCCGATTGACATGGAGTACCCTTTTGGGCTCCCGTGCAGCACCTGTGTCAACTAGATAGTTGACATCAGAAATCTTCCTAACAACTTTGTAGGGGCCACACCGCTTGTCCTCCAGAGTCCGAGGACAAATCTGCTTCAGTACCCACACTTCCTGGTTCTCCTGGTACCCAGTCAGCATAGCCTTCTGGTCATACCACTCCTTCATGAGCTGCTGCCTGGCTTGAAGATTGTTCTTTGCTTTACTCATGAGCTGGGCCATCAGCCTACGGAGGCCCAAGACATAGTCCACCACATCATGAGTAGGGGACTTAGGGTTGCCTTCCAAGCCCTCCTTGACCACTGTCAAGGGACTTCGGACAGGATGCCCAAAAAGTAGTTCAAAGGGACTGAACCCTACCCCTTTTTGTGGTATCTCCCTGTAAGCAAACAACAGGCATGGCAAGAGGAGATCCCACTTCCTCTTGAGCGGATCAGACAGAGTCCCCATCATGCTCTTTAAGGTCTTATTGAAGCGCTCCACCAAACCGTTGGTTGCAGGATGGTTAGCGGTGGAGAAGTGGTAAGTCACCCCGACCTCTTCCCACATGGCCTTCATATAAGATGAGATGAAGTTGGTTCCCCTATCAGTAACCACCGACTGTAGAAGTCCAACCCTGGAAAAGATCCCTAGAAGAGCCCTAGCTACCACCTTAGCAGTAGTGCTCCTCAAAGCCACAGCCTCAGGGTACCTGGTGGCATGATCCACCACAACAAGAATGTATTTGTTGCCCGAGGTTGATGGAGGGTCAAACGGACCAACTATATCAATCCCCACCCTTTCAAAGGGCACCCCCACCACAGGTAGGGGCACCAAGGGTGCCTTTGTCTGACCACCAGACTTGCCACTGGCCTGACAGACCAGACAGGTTCGGCAAAATGTCTCCACATCCTGACCAACTCCTGGCCAGTAAAACAGAGGTGCTAACCTGTCCTTTTGATGCCCAAGTGCCCAGCTAGGGGTACTTCATGGGCTAGCCGCAGCAGGAAATTCCTGTGCACCTGAGGTACCACCAACCTTTTACTGGCCCCTGGCTCTGGGTCAGCAGGCTCACTGTAAAAGAGTCCATCTTCCCAAGCCACCTTGTGCTTTCCAACTACTCCAGTGGAAACCTGTTCCTGAGCAGCTTTCCGCAGGCCAACAAGTGTAGGACACTCAGCCTGCGCCTTACAAAACTCCTCACGGGAAGGTCCTCCTGCCGCAAGCAGCTCCTGCAGCTCTGGCAGGGACCCAGACTCCAACACCATATCCGCCTCTGGATGCTCGCCCTCCTCTCCAACCGGAGCAGGAGGTGCAGACACCAGGACAGGTGCCTTCTCCGAATCTGCCCTTAGTTCTTGTTCTGGCCTGTTCCCCTCTAGTGTCTCTTCCACTAGAGTGGTCCCCACTTCACTAGGAAGCAGTTTTTCAGTCTGTGCCCTAGTGAGCACAGCTGATGAAATCCAGGCCATATAGGCCTCAGGGCCTGGTACTAACCCAGGTTCAACAAGATCATTCCCCAGAAAGCACCCAGCACCCTGCTTCTCTCGCACCCCGACATTGACCATGGCCTTCCTGCCATTCACCTCTACCTCCACTCTAGCAAGAGGGTACTCCATGTCATTACCACTAGCTATAAGTCCATAGCCCTTGGAACCAGGAATGAGCTCTTCGGGTTTGAGATATTTGCGTTCAACCATAGTCCTGTGGGCACCAGTATCCCTCATGGCAGGAACCTTCCTTCCATTGATACTTGCCACACTCATATACCCCGTTGAGTTAGGGTGAATATGCTTAAGGGCTTCTGGGTCAAGTTCCCAGATGTCCCTGGTGACTAAGTTAAACTCACTTGGGCTTCCCTTCATGTCTGCCCCCACTGAAAGCACACTTGCTATCACGGGTGCCACTGGCACCACGTCCTTCACTGGGCAGTCTGGCTTTAAGTGTCCCTCTCGGTGGCACTTCTAGCATTTAAATCACCGTGGGAGTGAAAGGACCCTTACCTCCTTTCCCCTCCTGGTTCTGACTAGAGGCCCCGTTCCCCTTAGACTCTTGTCCTGACTGAGAGCCTTGGGAACCGTTCTGGCCCTTCCCCTCTGGTTTAGGGCCAGCCTGCTGGGAGTTCTTCTCCCCCTCTGGCTTGGAAAGGGGTTGCCCCTGCCCCCTGTTCACTCTGTTGACAGGCCACTTATCTGCCATCACTGCAAGTTTCTCATGATCCCTCTCAGGAAGGTCAGACAAATACTGTCTGAGTGGGACAGAGCACCCCTCCCGGAGACGCTCTGCAATCATCACCTGATTTAGGGACTGGTAATCATTTGCTTCCATCCCTCTGACCCACTCATTCCAGTCTCTCACTATGTCATGGACCCAATTCTCAAAAGGAACCCCCTATGCCTTCTTGTTCTCACGGAACTTCTGCAAGTACTGGGCTGGTTTCAACCCAAACCGCCTAATCAAAGCATCCTTCATGCACTCATATGTCAGACTGTCTTTCTCAGGCATCCTTTCAATCACTTCAGTCCCTTCCCGAGGGAGGCGACTCAGTAAAGTTGCTGCTTTGGACTGACCATTAAGACCTTGAGCCTTACATGCTAGATGAAAGGCATGCATCCAACTGAGAATATTAGTGCCAGGGACATACATGTGTATCAATTCTTTTGGTACCTTGGTGGTATTTTCCTTTCCCTGGGACTTTGAAGTGGATGCACCATCCACAGAGCTAAGCCCTCTATCAGCTGCTAACTTGAGCTTCTCTTTCTCCAGGGCCATCCGCTCTTTCTCCAATTCCCTATCCTTCTCTTTCTCCTGTCTCTCCCTTTCTTTCTCCAGCATCTCCCTTTCCCTCTCCTTCTCCTTCCAAGCCCACTCTTCCTGTCTGACCCTTCGCTGCTCCTCTTCTGCCTGGCGGGCCATCCTTAGCTTCTCCCTTTCAAACTCCCTTGCTTTCTCCTCTGCTAAATCCTTAGCTTCCTGGAGTTTCAGCTGAAGTTTGAGGGTCTCTGCTAGCTCAGTCCCTCTCAAGGAGGCAAATCCTGGGACAGGGGAAAAGGTAGCCCTAGAGATAGGGGGAGGTGAAAGTCTAGGGGCAGGTCTAGGGGAATACCTAGGGGAAAGCCTTGGGGAATGCCTTGGGGCTGGTACAGGAGAAGCCTGCACTGACTGACTTGGTAGGCTTGTGGTAACAGTGCTCTCCAACTCTTGCACAACAGTGACCTCTTGCTCAAAGCATTTTGTCATGTGGCTAATCAAGTGCTCCCTGTCCTTAGACCTTGGGACCTTCCACCCCCTTTCAGCACACATTTGCTTTAATTGCTCCACAGGCAAGTTCTGCAGTTCCAATTCATAGGTAGTTAGCTATAGGTGTGGCCATCATTTTGACTGTTTCAATTCTTCCCCACCAGGTGATAAATTTGGGCGACCATTTTTCTAGCAGGTCTCTTATCTTTGTCAGTGTACTCTTTTCGTTTAGGTCTAGGGTCGTTTTTAGGTCTTTGACAAAGTTTATTCCTAAGTATTTGATCGATTTTGTTTGCCACACTAGCCCAGAGTCCACACCAACGTGGTTGGCCCTGGAAAAAGCCATCCTACCCAACTCGGACCCCCTAAACCTCCTCACAACCAATAAACAGTCACTAAAAGGTAACTCAATATTTAAAACAACAAGATGTGCCCTCCTTAAGGTTGATCAGAAACTAGAAGTAAGCCTAAAGAACTCGAAATGGGTGGCGCTATGGGCGAACCCGAAAATAAAGTACAAAGGAAAGCCCCTGGACATAAAGACGTGGAGATCACTAGGCCTTACACATCCAGCACATTTAGAAGAGGATGGCAAACCGCTCCCCCCACAGTACCATAAAGAGCAGGTTCGGCCTCCCACAAGTGGAACTATATCACTTTCTGACCATCGAAACAGCAATCACGGGAGCGAATCTACGTAGCCTCACACCATCTATCTTTCAACTCACGGAAGACTTAAACAAAACTGGGCACCACATATCACAGCTATACAAACTTCTCCGCCCAAAGACCTCAAAACTCAATGAAAAGCATAAACTCTACTGGGAAACCCAGATAGGCCGCACCCTCACAGAGAAAGAACTGTCGACCGTCTGGGCCTCCCCCACGCAGAACATAATCTCGCCAGTACTAGCTCAGACCAAATTTTGGCTAATACACCAGGCACACTGGACCCCCAACAAAACTAGCAAAACTGGGCCTAAGAGAGAATAGCCAGTGCTGGAACTGCAACAAAGCAACAGGGGACCTGGCCCATCTAATTTTCTACTGCGGCAAGGTCAGAAAATTCTGGGATAGAGTGTTCGAATTCACCAACCAGACATTAGGCTGCACCCTCAAGCGAGAGTTCTGCACCCTAACAGCACATATCAACACAGACATCAACACACAACAGGAAAGGAACCTTTTAGATTTCCTCCTAACAAGTGCCACAAAAATAATACTAACCAAATGGAAAAACACCTCCAAAGCCACCTTTATGGGATGGATAAATTGGGTTACATTCCTAAGAGGCGCTGACAAAACAGCTCTAAAATACACTCCCTGGAAGAAGCCCAATAGACAGATGTGGTCAGCACTAGACAGCGCACTAGACCCTTTCAAACCACCGTAGCCAAATATACTACGGTTTCGAAGAATACGGTGGAACACCGACCTGCCGACAGTTATATGTTACATGTTGCATGTTATATGTTCACGAAAAATCTATGAGCCAACGCAAGAAGTCTACCGGCATACGGAATAGAACTATTAGCCCAGAAGGACGGGGGGAATGCCCGCCCGACAGAGTAAAACAACGCACAGATCACCCATTTGTTGAGGATGGAAAATGTAAGACGAAGTGATCGACGCACGATAAAGAGCATATGTACTCATGTATGTTTTATGTATATCCTGTCTATGTAAAAAAATACAATAAAAATATATTTGAAAAAAAAAAGACCTTTACATTCCTCAAAAATCATTGCAATAACCAAAACGTTTTTACTAAACTGTTTTCAGCTTAGACCCCAGGACTAAATCTAGGATCCAGCCCTGGAATTACAAAAGTAACTTAGAAAGTAATCAACTGCATTTTTTGTAGAAAAACCCATTGAGCTCAATGTTAGATTGTGTTTAGAATTGCGTTACCTACTGCAACCCCGGTACCGGTTGTGTTTACAAAGTTATTTTCTTTCTGCAAAGTCATTACTTGAGATCACTCACAGTTGGGAAAAGTATATTTTTGATACCTGTTGGTTCTAAAAATAAAACAACTATATCTTTTGATATAAAAACAATTGGCCTGGAGTTCAGACCTGGAGTGTGTGAAAACCTTTGCTGACTGAGTGTGTTCAACAAATGCTTTACACAGTCCTCTGGTACTGCCTTACTGCTCGACCAAGCTACCACTTTTGAGAGTAAGGTCAGCCTTGACTTTAACCTCGGTTATACCTCTGGGTGGTCTCTATACACACTGTACCTTACTTTGGTCCAGTTTATATAGAGCCACTTTCTCACAAGTGTGTACAACAAATGCTTTACACTGTCCTCTGATACTGCCTTACTGCTCGACCAAGCTACCACTGTTTGGAGAGTAAGGTTATATCTAACTTTAACCTCTGCCAAACCTCTGGGGACTCTATACACACTGTACATTACTTTGATCCAGTATATATAGAGCCACTTTCCTACAGAGATCAACTAGATTTAATCTCCGGAGACTTCAAAACTGGCTAGAGACGAAAAACAACCATGTTTATTTCTCACCCTAAATGCAGAGAAGGCATCTGACGTGGTACACTGGACCTTTTTGACACAGGTCCTGCAGAGATTCGGTTTTGGGCACAAGCAGAGATCTCAATCGAGAGAGGGATGAGACAGGGATGGCCACAAGATGGGTGACCTCTAGGAAAATGGGGAGCTAGTCTCCTTTAGCTCTCTTTAATGTGATTATACCGTAGATATGCTTGGATAGCGGAAGGATTAGTTACTTACCTGTAATCCTAGTTCTCTTCCATGGGTATCCTCATCAAATTCATAAGCATTAGAATATTCCCGCCCATGCGCGGTACCCCGGAAACACTATATTATATGTGCCCCACATATATATATAACCATATATATATATATATATATATATATATATATATAACCATATATATATATATATATATATATATATATATATATATATATATATATATATATATATATATATTTAACACCAAAGGAACTCTGCTGCTCCGAGAGGGCACACTGCGATATCTCCGCTATCCAGCATGTTTAGCCCCCAGTGCGTGCCTTTCCTGCCCTCTCTCCATCATTAATCACATGTTCCGACGCGTTTCGAGGCCAGATCGCCTCTTAATCATGGAATCTGTACTCTGAGGCAGACATCACTCACCATCTGAATTCAAAAACATCTTTTATTTGCTGAATTCAACCACCCTCAGTGGGCGTGGCTGACTGAATGCATCAGTCGGTTTTCTGGTCATTGTAGTCCATGACAGTGAATGTTATATAAAAATCCTTACGTAGGTTGTTGTCTCAAAGTATTATAACAGTCTATTTTATCACCTTGAGTAGGAAGGGAAAGACGGGCTGGAAGGCTGTGCATCTCCTGGGAAACATCGCGCTGCACGGTAAGGACGGGTCCTCGCCACAGCTTTACTGCTTGTAGGTGTACTTACTACAGCGCAGTAATGGTGCTCCTCTCCACGGCCAGAGCCAGCCGTGCGAAAATCTTTAACACCAAAGGAACTCTGCTGCTCCGAGAGGGCACACTGCGATATCTCCGCTATCCAGCATGTTTGGCCCCCAGTGCGTGCCTTTCCTGCCCTCTCTCCATCATTAATCACATGTTCCGACGCGTTTCGAGGCCAGATCGCCTCTTAATCATGGAATCTGTTCTCTGAGGCAGACATCACTCACCATCTGAATTCAAAAACATCTTTTATTTGCTGAATAAGAACTAGGATTACAGGTAAGTAACTAATCCTTCTCTTCCAGGGGATCCTCATCAATAGTCATAAGCATAAGAATAGAATAGCGAGCCTCACTTCATCTCCCTGCGGGCAAAGGAACAATGAAAACAGTATATCATTGATAAGCTTAGACAAAACCAAGCTTGAGCAAGCCGCAGGCTACCCAAATAGATTCCTCAAAGAGGCCTGCCCTACTTGAGTATCGACCCTGGAATCAGATTCTAAACAGTAATGCCTTGTAAAGGTATGAACTGATCTCCAGGTTGTAGCCTTGCACATTTCTGACATAGGGACATCATGTAGGAAAGCCACTGTGGCCGCTTTCCCCCTAGTAGTGTGTGCCTTGGGTGTCAACAATAAGGGTTTGCCCGCTAGCTGATAAGCCAATTTGATACAGGAGACGATCCATCTAGAGGTGGATCGCTTGGCAGCTGGAAAACCCGTTCTCATAGAAACATAATTGACAAAAAGCTGATCCGTCTTCCTAATACTCTTAGTGTTTTCCAAATAAAACTTAAACACTCTATTGAGATCCAAAGAATGCAGCGACCGCTCAGCCGGGGTCGTAGGATTTGGAAAAAAGGATGGAAGAGAAATGGATTGATTAATACGAAAATCAGACACCACCTTTGGTAAGAAAGATGGATGTGCCCTCAAAACTACTCTGTTGTGGTGGAAAACAGTGAAAGGCTCTTTTGTACACAACGCTTGGATTTCGCTTACTCTGCGCGCTGATGTGATAGCAACTAAGAAAGCGGCTTTCCAAGATAAATGTTGTAACGTTGCTTTGTGGATGGGCTCAAAAGGAGCTCCCATCAACTTGGATAAAACCAGGTTCAACTCCCAGGGAGGAGAAGGATTTCGAACAGGGGGTGTAGACCTTCTTTAACCGCTGGAGGAAGTCCTTAACCACTTGCATCTGGAAGAAAGACATTTGGCTCGGCGATTTCCTGTACGCCACAATGGCTGACAAGTGCACTATAATGGAAGCATACTTTAAACCAGATGTTGCTAAGGAAAGGAGGTATCGGAGAATAACATCCTCCTGCCCTTTAGTAGGGTCAAGATGATGTTCCCTACACCAAATATAAAATCTCTTCCACTTGAACGCATACGACGCTCTTGTGGAAGGCCTCTTAGCTTCCTTTAAAATGCGCATACAATCAGGAGGCAACTTTAGATGTCCATACTGCAGGACTTCAGGAGCCATGCCGTTAAGTTCAGAGAGGGAAGGTTGGGATGAAGAATCCTCCCGCTCATCTGCTCAACAGGTCCGGCCTGCAAGGAAGACGTCTGTGTGGACACACAGACAGATAAAGAAGGTCCGGGTACCACCACTGCCGTGGCCAGTCCGGAGCTATTAGGATCATCTCCAGGTCTGACCCGAGGAGCTTGGAAACCACCTTCGGAATCAGAGACGGGGGAGGAAATGCGTAGGCAAATGTCCCTGACCAATCCATCAAGAGTGCATTCCCTTGCGTCCCTGAGCGGTGGAATCTGGACGCGAAGGCGTGGCATTTTCTGATTTCGTCGTCTGCAAACAAGTCTATAGTTGGACGACCCCAACAATGATAAAAGTTCTGCCACTACCTCGTCGTTTAGCACCCAGTCTGGCTGGGCTTCGAAGTGCCTGCTGAGTGTGTCTGCCTTGATGTTTAACTCGCCTGGAAGGTGCACTGCTACCAGCGAGAGGTTCCGAGCGAGAAGCCAGTGCCAGATCGCCTGGGACTCCAGTGAGAGAGGTCATGATTGTGTGCCGCCTTGTTTGTTCAGGTAGAACATGGTGGTCGTATTGTCTGTCTGAACTAAGACCGAGTCGGCTTTGATTGCAGGGAGAAAGACTTTGAGAGCGAGATGCACCGCTCTGAGCTCTAGCATGTTGATGTGGTAGGTCTGTTCTTGAGCCGACCACCGACCTTGTATCTGAAGGCACCCCATGTGTGCCCTCCAGCCTTGAAGATATTTACAACAAGGGGTGGTGATGGACAGAGTCTCTGAATTAAGCAGAATACTCTCACCCAGTCAAGAGATCAGGGCTAGATCCAACACCGTTTTTTAGCTCATTGCACCATCCCAGTTTCAGAACCTGGCTGTATGCAAATTAGTCTGTCCCTGGCCCAGTGCATCATGGGAACAGGGCAGACCAGACTACAAAAGCCAATTCTTACACTGGGAAGGAAACAAGCTTCCGGGGACCGGTTTCTGGCATTTCAGCCGTCTTCGGCCCGGCAGTGAGCTAAATAACGGTGATGGATCAAGCCCTGATCTTTGGACTGGGTAAGAGTGGTCTGCTTAATTCAGACACTCTGTTCATCACCACCCCCTTTTCTGAATCCCCAGCCTTGAAGAGACGCGTCCGTCACTATTGACTGAGTCGGGAGAGGTTGGTGAAAAGGAACTCCCACCAACAGATTTTGACGCCGAGTCCACCACTTGATGGAAATCCTTGCTTCCTGGGAAAGACTGATCCGGTCTTCCCAGCGTCCTGTCGATTGGTCCCGCTGGTCCTCCAGAGACTGTTGCAAAGGACGCATCCTCAGCCTGGCATGTGGTATGAGGAAGATGCAGGACGCCATGGAACCCAGCAGGGAGGCTAGTTTGGAAAGGCCTAAAGCTAGTAAATATTTAGATACACATAACTTGGGACATACATGTATATTTCATAACCCACTACATACAAACTTTTCACCAACTCCATAAATCAGTTATGTAATTTTATTATTTAAATTCATATTGATTTTTTTTATACATTATCTCTATTTTTTTTTAAGTATAAATATATTTTTGTAGATGCAAAAGTGTTTTTGATACTATTTGTGATAATATATTTAGTTTAGTTCATAAAAAACACAACACACAAATCAATGAGCATGAGACAAGAAAAATGATGGAGGCAAAGCGGTAGATGTCACACTACGCGCGTTTCGGCCTGTCAGCCTTCATCAGGTGACCCGTCTTTTTGCAATAGATAGCTCAAGATGTGAGCAAATGGCTTAAAAACATATATTTAGTCAGAGCTTCACAACCCAATAGAAGATATTCAGTAATTCATTCGATGATGTTTTATATACAAAAACGTTTTTGAAAATAGGCGTCCTTAAAATTGTGATGATGATGAATACATTTTACTTCTAGAGCAGTGTTATTGTTCCAACATTCAAACGGCACGGGATTTGTAGGTCAAGCCTATAGTGTCAACAGCGGATCTGGGTTTAGATATATCTTGTCCTAACCGGGGGCCAGATGGATGCTGTAGTGGGGTGATGCATCTGATGTTTGGTCAGACTAGCGGGGTATGGCCCTCACGGCGTTGGGTGCTCTGAAAGCCGGCGTCTTTCCTCGGTCGAGGCAGCAGGGAGGCTACCTGACTGACTGTTGGATTTTGGTTCTCGAGCAGAATCCTGCACTTCTGTTGCATCGAAAAAAGTCTCTCCTCCGAAGGATACGCTCTTCCCAATCTTGTGTCCAGAGCGGAGCCTAGATAGTGGATGGACTGGGTTGGCTGCAGGACTGACTTTTCCACGTTGACATGGAGGCCGAGCTTGCGCAATTGTTGCAGGCAAAGGCGAAAGTCGCTCTCTACTTGTAGAGGAGATGGACCTTTTAGGAGCCAGTCGTCTAGGTACGGATAGACAAAGAGCCCCTTTTTGTGAAGAAAAGCTGCAACCACCGCCATGCATTTGATGAAGACTCGAGGTGCCGACTTGAGTCCGAAGGGTAGCACCTTGTACTGGTAGTGTTTGTTGCCGACCACAAACCTAAGGAACTTGCGATGATGCAGTGCAATTGGAATATGAAAGTATGCATCTTGCAGATCCACCAAACACATCCAATCGCCTTCCTGCAGATGTGGACATATTTGGTGAACGGCCAACATGCGGAACTTTTCTTGGACTATGACCTTGTTTAGCAGACGAAGGTCTAGAATGGGACGGAACTTGTTCTCTTGATCCTTTTTGGGGACAAGAAAATATCTGGAGTAGACTCCCTTTCCTCTGAGAGGGGGGTACTTCTTCTATAGCTTGTTTTTGAAGAAGAACCTTTACCTCCTTCCGTAGCAGGTCTAACTGGTGAGGACGAGATTTCTTTGGAGGAATGTTCTTTGGGGGCGCACGGAAACGAAGTGTGTATCCATTGCGCAGTATATTTTGTGATGCTGCACCACTCAGCCAGATGTTGTGAAGCACTTCCTCCCACTGGAGTGGGCAACGGCGACAGAGGAAGCCACTGCTCATGACTTCCCTCCTCTCGTTGATGTAGAGGATTGTTGTTGATGACCTCCTCTACCTCTGTTTGATTTTCCCCCTCGAAACTGGGTCTTGCCCTGATTCTTGTTTTGGGACAACTGAGGGGTTTGAACTCTCTGTTGAGCCCCTCTGCCCCTGTTGGATTTAAAACGGCGCTTGAACTCCTTTTTCTTTTCTAAACCGACTGCTTTGACCGTTTCTTGTTCGGCTTTCATTCTACTCATCTCTTCGTCAGTGTGTTCACCGAAGAGAGAGGAACCAGAAAAAGGAAGGCTTAAGAAGTGTTGTTGTGCATCGGGCTTGAGGCCTGTCAGGCGCAACCAAGACAGCCTTCTGGCGCAAATTCCATGGGCATATGAATGCGCCGCAAGGGCTGCGGCGTCCGCAGCCGTGCTGATCATCTGATTCGCTACCAGACAGCCTTCTGTCATTGTCTCTTCAAAGTCCTCCTGGTCTTCTTATGGCAGTTTGGACTTGAAACGATCCATGGAGTCCCATAAGGCTCTATCATATCTACCCAACAGTGCAGCCGCACTGGAGACCTTCAGAGTAGAAGAGGCAGAGCTACAGACCTTACGACCCCACGAGTCCTGTGATCTGCTTTCCTTATCTGGCGGGACTGAGGAGGTAGCAGTGACCGAGTGTGTTTTTCGTGCTGCTGCAACGATCACCGAGTCTGCAGGAGGATCAGGCTTGACAAAGACCGGGTCAGAGGCAGCTGGCTTGTACTTTTTTTTGGATGCGAGCCGGCACCGCTCTAATGGTCGCTGGAGCCAGGAATATATCTTTGACCGGGTCCATAATCCCTGGAACTAATGGCAGCAAAGGACGTGAAGCAGACTTATGGTGAAGAGTCTCAAAAATCTCTGTCTTAGTGACTTGTGGAACAGACAGTTCAATGTTGAGCTTTTGAGCTCCTCTTTGCAGAACATCATGAAAAGTGTTGATGTCATCAACCGGTGAGACCCTAGAGATGGGGCTATCCGAAAGTGTGGGAGAGTAATCCCTCTTGGAAGATCGGGTAGAGGATGTAGAAGAAGTAGATGGTGTCCTCCTACTCCTGCGATGAGCACTGTGCCTCCTATCGCGTGATCTTCTTGAACGTTCCTCCCTTCTGGGGGAACGAGATCTAGTAGGCCTCCTTACAGGTGATCTTTCAGCTTGTCTGGGAGGACTGCGTCCGTCACTTCATCCACTAATCTCTGAAGCGGAGACCTGTGTGTAGGACTGGCGCATTCCTGCATCGGTCTCGCAGCACCTGAATCCCGCCAATGATCCAATGGCAGATTCCATCTAGGGGACAACCTCACATTTGCAGAAGAAGGGTCCCTCAAAGGTGACTTGCGGGCAGGGCTTTTAGACTTTGAAGCGGCTCGTCCAGACGAATGCGAGGATGAGTGGCGGGAGGCTGATTCCGTCACTAGAATCACCGATTCTCTTCCTGAAGCGGAGTTCCTCGACGTTGACCCAGCCCGCTCTTGATGCCTCGACGTCGAAAGCCTAGGTGGTGAGCGATGCGAGGATCGGCGATGTCTCAAAGTCGAGCGGCGATGTGAAGCCGACGACGGAGCCCTCGACGCCGAATGCCGCTGGGGCGACGGCGGAGCAGTCAAACTCGACGTCGAGTGTCTACGCGACGACGGCGGAGGGGTATTGGTCACCCTCGACGCCGAACGCCTACGAGACGTCGACAGAGATCTCCTCCTCGACGCCGCTCGACGCCTGGTTGTCGACGGCGGAGGATCTTGGGCTCTCTGCGACGACAGAGGTGAGCCTCTCCTCGACGCCGAACGTCGTGACGACGAAGGCGGAGGTCTGGTCCTCGACACCGATCGTCACCCGGTTGACTAAGGCGGAGGGGTTACACTTCTCGACGACGATCGTCGCCTGGTTGACGACGGCGGAGGTGTGATGGTCCTTGACGCCGATCGTCACCGGGTTGACGACGGCGGAGGGGTCTTGGTCCTCGACGCGATCGTCGTCGGGTTGACGACGGCGGAGGGGTCTTTGTTCTCGACGCCGATCGTCGCCGAGTTGACGATGGCGGAGGGTTTGGAATTCGACGACGACTACGTACCTGAACTCCCTCTTCTCGACGGCCAGCCCGCCGTCGAAGGTCGTTTTTTAGATGAATGACCCACCGGTAGTTCTCTCCTCAGCGCCGAGCCTGATGCTGAAGCTGAAGGGTGTGAAGATTTATCCCTTGAAGGTGTTCTAGCCCTCTTGGAGCCCTTCCATACCGGAGACCTTCCGCTGGATGACCTTTGGGCTAGGCCATAGATGGGAATCCTCTCCCTGTCCTTTAGAGTTCTTCCTGACAGGGTTTTGCAGTGAGGACAGGCTTTTGTGTCATGATTTTCAGGTAGACAAAGGATACAGACTTCATGGCTGTCTGTCTTGGCCTTCTTGTTGCCACAAGAAGGGCAGTTGTCAAAAAGGGAAGGCATTTCAAGCAGAAAATACCCACCAAACTGTCAATAAATGACAGATTCTTACTTGACAAGATGTTAAAAGTCAAAGTAAGTCAAACAAGCATTTACAATGCAATGGTTTCGCCTTTGGAAAAGTTAGAGCTATTGGCATTGTAAATGACAAAATGTGTACTTATGTGTTGGTTTTGAAAACAGATAAATAAATGGCATTGTCATTTACATTGCCATTAGCTTAATCTCTCGCAAATGTGAGACCTATTGTACCCTACGGACGGACGAGCTCAGCAGACAGCAATTACTACCACACACACACCCCCCAGAGCCGCACACACACACACCCAGAGCTAGCCCCACACACCCAGAGCCAGCCCCACACACCCACACCCAGAGCCACACACCTGACTTGTAGGAATGATTTTACTTGTTGCATTACAGGTCTGGATGCAACGACAGGAGCAGCAATATACAAGTCGGATCAAGTGTACAGATTCATGTGTATATACTGGAAATATGTTAAGATAAAGAAGTGTAGTATATATGTTGCATTCATGGACCTACGCTCGGCGTTTGATCTTGTTCCTCGCCATTTATTATGGGAATGTTTACAGAAGATGAGTGTCCCGGATGAATTGTTGATTAATCTTATAAAATTGCATACTGACAACTTTGCTAAAGTAAGGTGGGGAAGAAACGGAGAACTTACACGATCTATTCCAGTGAAAAGGGGGGTGAGACAAGGGTGTGTATTGGCCCCAACCCTCTTTTCCCTGTTTGTAAATGACATTCCCCACTATCTAGCTCAATGCAATCATGATTCACCTAAACTGTGCAATGAGGTAGTCACAGCACTATTATTTGCGGATGACACCATCCTAATATCCCAAACCCCTAAAGGCCTGCAAAATTTAATTAACAAATTCAACAGCTATTGTGTAAAGAAGGGGTTAGAAATTAACTCATCCAAAACGAAATATATGGCAATCAATCCCTCCAAATCATTCAAGAAGAACCTGGCCCTAAATAATACCAAACTTGAGTATGTAGACTCTTTTGATTATCTGGGCATTAGGCTAGACAGTAGAATGTCTTGGACAAACCAACTTGATAAAAGCAGGTTAACACTTAAACAGAATTCACTCCCCATTTTAAAGATCCATGGTGGAAGTACATCTAAAGCTATAACTCCTGCGATAGAAGTGTTCAAAGCAAAAGCTCAATCTGCTGCCTTGTATGGGGCTGAGATTTGGGGGCCTTACTGTAAAAAAACATTTGATGTTGACGAAAATATGTTTTTTAGACGTCTACTAAGACTGCCTGTAAGAACACCTTTAGTGCCAGTCTACCTAGACATCAACCTAAAGCGTACAGACCTCTTATGTTGGATGCGGCCATTGCTTTACTGGGTGAGATTATGGTCTACCCCGGAACTTGCTGATTATAGAGCTGGTTTATTGGAAGTTAGGGAGTTGGACTTTTTTAACTCAATTAAGTGGCTGAGACACGTACGCTACTGGTTCACAAAAATAGGCCTATCACACTTCTGGGAAACACCAGCTATATCTATTACCTCGCCAAATATTTGTAAAAATCAAGTAAAAACTGCCTACTGGAATTATGTAAACACACATGTATACGAACGTGCTACTGGTACACTAACGCACACATTTTTGCATTTTAAGGACCACCCCTCATTCGAACATTTTATGGACGAAATTGAGCCACCCCTGGCTAAATCTGTTTTCCTCAAATTTAGGTATGGGGTTCTACAGATCAAAGCAAATACGTGCCGGTGGGGAGGAACAAGTAAAGATCCTTATTGCACTTCATGTGACCTAAAATTGAAAGAAGACGAGGCTCACATCCTCTTCTTTTGTTCGTTATACGTATCATCTCGCAAAAAATGGATATTACCCCTTTGTAAAAACCTGGGAACACGTTCATACAAAGAGGCAGAGCGTATACTTAGATCCTCGAACAGTAGGTTATTAGTATTTGGGTTGAGTAGGTACCTCCATGGTGTTTGCATAATTAGAAAGAAACTTGGAATTTTACTGTAGAAACAACATGATTTTAATTCTCTGGCTTTTAAATATTTATAATTGTATATAATTGCTCTTAATAATTGACTTGGTCTAGTAAAAAACCCCGGCATGTATAATCTCCTTAAAATATATGATCAATTAATTATCTCACAATTGAATCTTGCACCTACTTGTACTTTTGCACATATGAATGTTTGTAAAGTTTAATGATTGAACAAATTTTAATGATAATTATGTGTACTATATGCATGTTGGCTTTATGACAAAGTGTCGAATAAAAGCTTTTTACAACAAAATATACAAGTCGGGGGCACACTATGCTGAACACAGATATTTAGCTTATGTGTTCTTAAGCCACGCCCTTAATTACATTGGCAACGACCCTTTGAAACACCCCCCCACCCCCCAGTTTTTTCATCCCACTTAAAGCCCTGTCTGTAAGTGCTTGCAGGTGACAGGGGTGTGAGGATGGACCTGTCGGTGGAGGGGGGGGGGGGGTCTAGGGAGGATAGAACACAGAACAGGGGAGGTGGGGGGGAGTCAAGGGAAGACAAGCGCTCCAGATGGGGCCCTTTGAAGGGAGAGGGAAGAGACAGAAGGAAGGAATAGAGAGCTCTCAGACAGGGAAGCCTGTCGTTGAACCATCGAGGGTGAGGCCTGCAAACGTCCGAGAGAGAGAGACCCGGAAACCTGGGGAGAGAGAGAGCTCTCGTCTTTTGTTTCATTAAATGTCTTTATACTTCAGTTAACCTGCATCAGTTGTTAAACGTATCTCATGATTTTAAGCTAAAATGGCTGATGTCTGCCTCATAACGTATTGTGGAGATTCTCACCTTATAAATTAACCATGCATTCAAAAACTACAAATATTGACTGTCTATTAGTGCTAGATTTGCAACACTTATTCATGGGAACATTGAAGCTAGTTTTTTCTTTGAAACGTGAACATTAGCAATGGCAACCGAATAATATTATAGACTTGGCAAAAAAAGCATAACCTTTCTCTACTGTGCAGACTCCAGATGGTGTTAAAGGAATATGCTACTTACCAGTATGCATCTGTTCTTGGCATAGAGGGCTGCAGAGTGGTACATTTATGAATAGATCGCCATCTGGTGTTGGGCTCGGATGATTGCACTTTGTTTTTCTTCTGGAGAAGTCTTTGTCGTCATAGGTGACTCCTCCTCTCGGTGTTAGTGCGCATGGGCATCGGCTCCATCCTTAGATTGTTTTGCCATAGTAGGGTTAGATGGAGTAGTGTAGTATAGTACATAAAGATATGCCCATGTAAATGTATCTAAATAAGATAATGTTGGGACAGACACAGGTTTCCGGGGAGGCAGGGAGGGCATGTACCACTCTGCAGCCCTCTATGCCAAGAACAGATGCATACTGGTAAGTAGCATATTCCGTTCGAGGCATATGGGCTGCAGATGGTACATTTATGAATAGATTGTACAGCAGTTACCTCCCTAGCGGTGGTCACCAGTGTCTGTCGCAACTGTCTGAAATAGAGTTTTTAATACAGCTTGGCCCACTCTGGCTTGTTGTGCAGCCGGTACATCAACACAGTAGTGCTTTGTGAATGTATGTGGTGTAGACCAAGTTGCTGCTCTACATATGTCATCTAGGGGAATGTTCCCTAAGAATGCCATAGATGCTCCTAGTTTTCTTGTGGAATGAGCTCTAGGAGGAACAGTTAATGTTCTCTTTGCTTTAATGTAACATATTTGTATACATCTTACAATCCATCTTGCGATGCCTGCTTTAGAGATAGGATTGCCCTTATGTGTTGGGGAAAATGCTACAAATAGTTGTTTAGTTTTCCTGAAGTCTTGTGTTCTTTCTATGTAGTACAAAATGGCTCTTTTAACATCTAGTGTATGTAGAGCCCTTTCTGCCACCGTCTGTGGCTTTGGAAAGAAGACTGGTAATTCCACTGGCTGATTGATGTGGAATGCTGAAATTACTTTAGGCAAGAACTTTGGGTTTGTTCTAAGAACCACTTTATTCTGGTGTAACTGTAGGAATGGTTCTTGTATTGTTAATGCCTGTAATTCGCTTACTCTTCTGAGTGAGGTAATAGCTATAAGGAATGCCACCTTCCATGTAAGGAATTGTATTTCGCACCTATGCATAGGTTCGAAGGGTGGCCCCATTAGTCTGGTGAGTACTACGTTGAGGTTCCAGACTGGGGAAGGTGGTAATCTTGGTGGAATGACTCTTTTAAGACCTTCCATGAATGCTTTTATCGCTGGTACTCTGAACAGTGATATGCGCTGCCTGTTTTGTAGGTATGCTGCTATAGCTGCTAGATGTACTCTGATAGATGTGTACGCTAGATTACATTGCTGTAAGTGTAATAAGTAGCAAATAATCTCCCTTGTTGATACGTCTAGAGGGTTGATATTGGTATTAGTACAGTGTATAGCAAACCTCTTCCACTTAGCTGCATAGCATGCTCTGGTGGTTGGACGTCTCGCTTGTTTAATTATTTCCATGCAATTTGGGGGGAGATCTAAGTACCCAAATTCTAGGATTTCAGGAGCCAGATCGCTAAGTTCAATTGAGTTGGATCTGGGTGCATTATTTCTCCATGGTTCTGTGTAAGGTGCATGGGTAGAATTCGTAGCTTTTGATGTGGCACTTGTGAGAGTTGCAGGAGCGTGGTGAACCACGGCTGTCTTGCCCACGTGGGTGCTACTAGTATCATGGTCATTGAATGTTGTTGCAGTTTCCTGACCACTAATGGGATTAGTGGGAGAGGGGGAAAAGCGTATGCAAATTTGTTGGACCAATTTATCCATAACGCATTGCCCTGCGACAGGTGATGTGGGTACCTGGACGCGAAGCTTTGGCATTTTGCGTTCTGATGAGTGGCAAATAGGTCTATCTCTGGTTGTCCCCATCTTTGGAAGAATGGCTGCAGTATTTGTTGGTGCAGTTCCCATTCGTGTATTTGTTCCGACTGTCTGCTTAAGATGTCTGCTATCTGGTTTTGAACTCCTGGTAGGTGTTCGGCTAACAGATAGATGTTTTGAGGAATGGCCCATCTCCAAATTTCCTGTGCTAGTCTGGATAATTGGAGAGAGTGCGTCCCCCCCTGTTTTTGAATATAATACATTGCTGTCATGTTGTCTGTTCTGATCAGGACTGCTTTGTGGATAACATGTATCTGAAAGGCTTTCAATGCTAGAAACACTGCCAGTAGTTCTAGGTAGTTGATGTGTAGTGTTCTTTCCTGCACACTCCACCTTCCTTGTACTGTGTACTTGTCCATATGTGCTCCCCATCCGGTGAGCGATGCGTCTGCTGTTATTGTCACCTGTGGAATTGGCTCTAGGAACGACCGCCCCTTGGTAATGTTTGTTCTGTTCCACCACTTCAGAGAGCGGTGTGTGCGGTCGTCTACCAACACCAGATCCGTAATCTGCCCTTGAGCCTGATTCCACTGTGTCGCTAAGCATTCTTGTAGCGGACGCATTTGTAGTTTTGCATATGGTATTAGCAGTATGCAGGATGACATCATGCCTAATAGCTGCATGAACACTCTTGCTGTTAGTGAGTGTTGTGGCTGAAATCTCTGAATGATTGTAAGCATTGCTTGGACCCTGACTGGGTTGGGGTACACTTTGGCTTTTTCTGTGTCTATAGTAGCCCCCAGATATTGTTGAACCTTGTTTGGTTGTAGGTGTGACTTTGTGTAGTTCACCGTGAACCCTAGCTGGTGTAGTAGCTGAATTGTCTTTTGTGTGTGTTGCAGACACTCCTCTTGCGACCTGGCTTTTATTAGCCAGTCGTCCAAGTATGGGAAGACATGAATTTGTTGTCTTCTTAGGTGAGCTGCTACCACTGCCAGGCATTTTGTGAACACCCTTGGTGCCGTCGTGACACCAAATGGAAGGACTTTGAACTGATAATGTTGTCCTTCTACCACAAACCTGAGGTATTTCCTGTGGGCTTTGTGAATAGGGATATGAAAGTAAGCGTCTTTTAGATCCAGTGTAGAAAGAAAGTCCCCTTTCTTCAGTAAAGGAAGTACTTGTTGGAGCGTGACCATGTGGAAATGTTCCGAATTTATGTATGCGTTGAGAGGTCTTAGGTCCAGTATTGGCCTTAGAGACCCGTCCTTTTTGGGGATTAGGAAGTATAGGGAGTATACTCCTGTTCCCTGTTGGTGCTGTGGAACCCTCTCTATGGCATGCTTTTCTAGCAGTGATATTACTTCCTGTTTTAATAGTGTCAGGTGATCTTGTTTCATTGGACGCTGTTTGGGGGGGATGTTTGGTGGGGTAGCTGTGAGTTCTAGGCAATAACCATGTTGGATAATTTGTCTTACCCACTTGTCTGATGTGATGTTTTCCCAGACAGGTAGGAACTGTGATAGGCGTCCCCCTACCGGTGTTATATGGTCTGGGGGAAGCTCTATGGAGTCACTGTTTTGGGGTTGGAGAGTTGCGGTTGTTGTTGTTTCCGCGACCTCTACCCTTGTTGTTGTTACCCCTGTATCCACCTCTAGAATTACCTCTGGGTGATGTAGGTGTAAAAGAGGTTTGCTGTTGGTTTGTACCTGTACTTTTGGATCCTCCTCTATAGGTGGATCTACGAAAGGAACCTCTTTGTGTCGGCTGTTGCAATGCTCCCATTGATTTAGCCGTTTCTGTATCCTTTTTCATCTTTTCTAGGGCCTCATCTGTCCCTGTGCCAAAAAGTGTTTTCCCATCAAAAGGTTGGTTCAGTAACGATGTTTGTACCTCTTGTTTGAACCCTGACACTCTGAGCCATGCATGTCTCCTTAACATGATGCTTGTATTTGTCGACCTTGCCGCAGTTTCTGCCGCGTCTAGGGCGCACTTTATTGAAGTGTTAGTAATTAACTTCCCTTCTTGTATAAGTTGATCTGCTTTCTTTTGATGTTCTTTAGGGAGATGTTTGATGAGTGTTTCTAACTCATCATAATGCGCTCTGTCATACCTTGCAAGTAGTGCTTGCGTATTAGCTATGCGCCAACTGTTTGCCGCTTGAGATGCTACTCTCTTGCCAGAGGCATCTATTAGTTTAGACTCTTTGTCAGGAGGTGGAGCTTCTCCTGTAGATAAAGAGTTTGCTCTCTTGCGAGCGTTTGTGACCACTAGTGAGTCTAGAGGAATTTGTCCCTTAATGTATATTGGGTCTTTTGGAGCTGCCCTATATTTTTTATCAATTCTTGGGTTCAATACCCTAGCCCTCACTGGGTCTTTGAATATCTCTGATGTATGACTGAGAAGGCCCTTTAGCATTGGTAGTGTTCCTGATGTTCTTTGTGCAGTAGGTAGTGTTTCTAATAAGAAGTCCTGTACTAGAGGTTCTGTATGTAGGTCTACCTTATGAAATGTTGCTGCTCTAGTAATGAGTTGTGCAAACCCAGTATTGTCATCAGGAGGTGAAGGTTTTGAGGGATATGACTCAAGGTCGGTATCATTACCTGATCCCACATTATACTCCTCCCATGGGTCTGCCTCCTCTGGGATTGTGTCCTCATCATCCCCAGGGTGTCCCCCCTCCCCTGTGTCACTCTCTCCATCTGTTGTAGGTGTAGATGGACGTGTGGGAGGAATATCTGGCCTATTGTGAGGAAGAGGTGAAGATGGTGTGTGAGGTTTGGGAGAAGGGGGAGGAGTTGTATTCGTCCCCATTGTTCTCTTCTTTGGATGAGCCTTGTCGTCCAAATGTTCATGTTTCCTCTTTTTAGGTAGTTCTGTGGCTACCTTGCCAGTCTTTGGGTCAATAAACAAAGTCTTTTGTTTAGGATCCGTTCCGTGTTCCTGTGTCGGTACCGCAGTTTTCGGTTCCGAAAGGTGTTTTTTCTTTGAACTGTCCATTTGTATTTTCGGTGCCGAAGTTTTGTTCGGATCCGACTTCTTCGGTATCGAAGATGTCCCCGGTGTCGGGGGTGTTTTCGGCACCGAAGCGTGCTTCGGTGTCGACATGGACTGCTTCGACTTCGAGCTTTCCTTGACCTGGTGCTTCGGTGTCGATGTGGTCGGTTTATCGGAACCGGAACCACTATGATGTGGGACCGAGTGTTTCGGTTTCTGTTTCGTTGCCGGGCTCGAAGGCGGGGCGTTGGAAACTTTTTTCGGTTGTCTGACCGGGCTCGAGGGCGGGGTCGACACCGTGCGGGGTCTGTTTTTCGGTAAGGGGACGTCGTCACTCACGGTTTGTTGGACGTCGATTTCCTCGACGTCGGACTCGTCCGCTTCTGACCCCGCCTCGTCGGCCTCTTCTTCCTCCTCTTCTGGGTGCTGGTCCTCGAACAGCTCCGGGATTGCTTGTGACTGCATTCTCGATACCTCGTGTCTTCGGGCTCGACGGTTTCTAATCGTCGATTTTGACGAGAACGCTGCACAGGCCTCACAGTCCCTGGATTCGTGTTCAGGGGACAAGCAGAGGTTGCACACCTCGTGTAGGTCCTTGTGTGGGAACTTAGCACCACACGTTGGACATTTTTTGAATGGAGTCCTTTCCATGGGCCCCGGGCTGGACTACGTTGAGTTTCTCGTAGTCGTCGTCCTTCGAACCGCGTCGGTATGGAGTGAAGTCGCGTTCGATAACGATACCGTCGATTTGGAAAGGAATACGCGCCGGTTATAACCTTCTTTGTTGAAGTCGGTCCGGAGCGCTTCGATCCTCATCCGAACCCGATGGCGGAAAAAAACAATCTAAGGATGGAGCCGATGCCCATGCGCACTAACACCGAGAGGAGGAGTCACCTATGACGACAAAGACTTCTCCAGAAGAAAAACAAAGTGCAATCATCCGAGCCCAACACCAGATGGCGATCTATTCATAAATGTACCATCTGCAGCCCATATGCCTCGAACACAGGCGCTACAAATCGGTCGCTGTGTTTCGGTTCAAACAGAGCAAACCAGTGGAAAATTCCGCCGAGTATGCTTTATAATCATCCTTCTGCGTGGACCACTTTTTTCCGTGTATTTACCCATTTTCTTCTAAAAAAAAATTCTTAGTAATTTGCCGCAAAACACCTTTAACAGCAGGCTTCCAGATTTAAAGTTGGGACAAAATGCAAAAATGGACTCTGCGCCTATTGAGGCAACTTCTGACAGGCAGGGTACCACAACATTTTACATTCATTAAATATTTTGCCATTTACTGGAGACCGTCAAAGTGGAAGAGCAACAACAGCAGCCCCCAGGCTTGAAACAACTTCAAGATGGCGGCGCTACTGATTTATGCTGGCAGCGCTGCTGTTTCTGTAGGAAGTACTTGCGGTCCACAAACTCCAACCACTTCCTACCCCCCTATATTTTACAACCAACAGCTGCAACAATCACATAATATTGATTGTGCAGACCGCCATTGTGTGCTATGCCGCTGCTTCCCAAGTGGAAAATGTAGGTACCATTTATGGCTGTATATTGGTGCTTGACCCAGTCTAACAGCATATCTATAAAATAACATATAGACGAAGTTGTTTCAGGATAAAATGCACAAATATTACAAGTGGTGTCTTATCCATTTTTAAAATCAGTAATCCAATTTCTACTTCTGCCGTAATTGTAGGATAAAACAAGCAGAGGCAGCATGGTCGCTGGAGAGGGAGGGGAGGGGTGGGGGCCCGGGGGAGCGGCAGAGCGCGACAGAGGAGAGCAGAGAGAAGGGGGGGGGGGGGGGGAGGCCAGCGGAGCCGAGCAGCTCCTGAAAGCAGCCACGCACAACATAACACGGAGACCACAGGCACAAAGACGACAGCCACGCACGAAAACCGGAGCATACATACTGGGCAAAGACGGAAGACGGAGACGACAGCCACGAGCCAAGCACGACATAACACGGAGACCACAGGCAACAGAAATAGCGCAGCTCATCCGTGCAACAGACACCTTCCAAATGACAAAAACATGAGAAAAAAAGAAAAAAAATACCGCCCACCGCCGCATGACGAAAGAAAAGGGGTGGGATGAGTAAAAATCGCGGGAACGCCCACGAATCTGCTCCGGCAATGACTGACAGATCTGTCTTCCAATGGCTAGCCTCCATTTATGGAGCTAGCCAATGGAAGACAGAGGTGGTAGAAAGCTCTATATTTGTAAACAAAAGTTTTCGCCTGCGCGATACTGCTTGCGCAGTAAACGCCAGGCGAAACCTAAAAACTGTGAAAAGTGAAGAACATTTCTGTCAGAAAAATAGAAATGAGTGGAGCTGTGTTGCCAGGATCCTTCCTGAAGGAGCCAGAAAGAACAACTGACCTAACTGTCACCCCTGAGGCATGATGGGAAGCTGGGGCTCCTGGGTGCCTTAAAGGCACGGTGTCAGTTTATTGCATTCAGCTGCAAGTTAGCTTGTTAGTCTTTTTAGACTGGCAATTTGCAATGCAGCCTGGGAGCTTCCTATGCTTTCAGTGTTTTATAAGAATTTCTGCTTTCTGAGCATTAAAACAGTTCTAAAACAATCTTTATTATTGTTTCTCTTGTTTTCTAATGCAAGTTTTTTCATGTATGGTGGAAATTCTTTATAGCATAATTCAGCTCTGATGTTTAGTAGGCTGCTATTGCTTATATATATATATATATATAGTTATATATATGTGGGGCACATATAATCTAGTGTTTCCGGGGTCCCGCGCATGGGCGGGAATATTCTAATGCTTATGACTATTGATGAGGATCCCCTGGAAGAGAAAGTTTAGATACAACAGACATCCCTGAGTATGCACCACTAGAGGGTAGGTTGCTCCAGTGGAACTGGAGACTAATCTCATGGACACATAAAACAATTAATAAAAATATACACTGCTCCTTAAAGAAATTAAGAGAAAGATGGGACAGTGAGGTGGGCGAACTAGACGTTAGAGATTGGGAGGCGGCCCTGATGCACCCAAGAGAGGTGGTAATTGAATTGTAGCTAACAATGATCCAATTTAGAGTCCTCCTTACAGTTTATTATGATGGTGTCTGCCTACATAAATGTGGAAGAGCGGAATGCCCCCCCGCTGCCTGTGATGTATGATCGACAGGGGTACATTCCTACACACAATTTGGGGCTGTTCAAACACACAACCACACTGGAATGACATAGTGGGAGAGTTAGGTGACATATTGGGGGGTACCTTCGGTTGACCTGAGGTTTGTCCTACTGGGCATAACCACAGACATAGCCATCCCACGGGCCAAACTCTTATTTAACAATCTCGGCCTGGTAGTGGCCAAAATAAACGTAGTCAAACACTGGCGACCACTGGAAATACCAAACTTAAGGGAATGGAAAACAGGAACGGACCTGTACACTCCAGCTGAAAAGATTGCTTGTAACGCAAGTGGATGCCAGAGGAAATTTTATAAGGTGTGGAGTCCCTGGCTTAAGTATTATGTAATCAACGTTGAGGAAAATATGGCGGCCTCCCCGCCGTGACAGTCCTAACCATTTACGGTGTGTTACGGTCTTCAATTGATGAACAATTTGAAAATTGCTTAATTGAGAAACATTTGCTGTTTTTTTTTTTTACAAAATGTCAGTGAAAAAGTCAGACAATGGCTTTTCACTCATAGTGTTAATGTTATGAGTGCAATGTTAAGCATTGTGTTGCTTGATAGAAAAAACATAATATTTTAAAAAACTATTCACATTTATTGAGTTTTGTAATTGCATAGTGTAGGAGGCTGGCTCAGTATATAATGCCCAGCTATGGCAAGGCACAGTGCACTGAGTCCAGGCAACCCTTAGTGATAGTTTTTAGGTCTCTGATAACCGAAACTCTCAAGGGGTAGCTGTGGAGAGCAGCTACGGTTTATTCACAGGATGGTGTAACGTGGGTGCATTTAACACATAGTCAGACAGTAAGCCCACACCTAAGAAAGAACTACACCAGGCGAGTATAAAAATACTTTGTATTTATTAAACACACACTATACACTAACTTGGCATATCGCCTATCAGGAGATGTCAACTACGCACAAAATACTTTAAAACCATGTAAGTAGTACGAATGTATGACGCTACAACGAATTCCATTGCAACGCATGCCTTTACCACGCATGCGTTACAACGGAATTCGTTTTCCACGCATAACCTTTACCTCAAATACTTGCGTGGTGACGTCATACGTCGTTAAGAGGAAACAGAATTTTTTTTTCCGATTTCTCTTAAAAGACGCTGATTATCTTCATATCCAGACGTGACTTCTGGTGGGTTTTTTTTGGGGGGGGGGGGGGGGGGGGGGGGGGGGGAGACCCCCCCCAAGCCTCCCAATTTTTTACTTTTTACCTTTACCACATATGCCTTTACTACAAATCTCGTAGTAAAGGTATGCGTGGTAAAGGCTTTAGTGGTAACCACGCATGCGTTGTACTGCATGCGTGGTTAAGGATTTCGTGGAAACGGCTTCGTTGTAGTGGCCGTTTCCCAAGTAGTACATGAAAACACATGGGCCACTATAAAGGGGCTAACCACATACTAAAATAGTGGAATGTGAAATGGTTACCTAAATGGGACTAATACCCAAGGATGGAGGACCCCAGGGTAAGCACAGAACCACCAAAGGTGAGTAGCCAGAGACCCCAAGGCACCCGGGTGCAGAGTGGTTACCCTGGGTCAAACGTCCATAGGATAACACAGGGTAAGTCGCGGTTGGATTTTTACGGTTCTACGACCTTCTCAAAGGAACCACTTGGATCAAGGAAGGTTGGAGAGCCACCCCACCCTTGGATACCCGGCCAATCATGATACCTACACCAGCGAGCTCGGATGCATAGGGGTGAAGTGGTGTCGGTACCGCTTGTTGATGCCAATATAGGATCGTGGAGGATCAGCAGCTACAAAGTCTTATGGACCAGACTGGTGGAACCTGGATGTGGAATCCAGATGAGCAGAACCTGAAAGCAGAAGGGACCTCGAGGTACAGGAGCACAATACCAGCCGGAGGTTCTTACTGTAGCACGGTGAAGTTGAAGCAGCAGCCGTGGAGACCAGGCTATGATGCAGGAGCACAGGAGCTGTCCCGCGCCGGTCGACGGGTGTAGAAAGGTCAGTGGCCGGCAGGACCACCAGCAAACATTGGCAAAAGCAAAAAACGGTTTGCGGGAGAACACGCTGTGTTGCAGACCAGTAGTCTATGGGATTAACCCAGCTAGGGTAAGCCAGAGCCAGCCCTAAGCACGCAGGAGAGCTACAAGTAATTGATGGAGCCCCCTTGAGGATCCTCTGGCAGCATGCAGGGAGTCGCAAGGAAGCCTCAGCAGCACAAATGAGATGAAGGCCCACGATGCAGAGAATGCAGGCAGGATGCCAATCTTGGAGCAGTGCAATGCGGGAGACTGGGGCTTCTTGGAACTTGTAGATTTACAGTGAAAAAGCCAATAAGCCTTGGCAACGGCAACCAGATGCGGTGCACAGGGAGGAGGTTCAGATTGGTTGGCGAGATATTAGTCACCCAAGTTGCAGGGAAGACTGGCCAGGCCTCTGAAGAACCAACAAACCATCACCTGTGTTGTAGAATCAGACGATATCTGTGGGACAACGGGACCAGCAATGAATATGCTACTTACCAGTATGCATCTGTTCTTGGCATGTAGGGCTGCTAACATTCATATCTATAGCATAGATCGCCGCCTAGTGTTGGGTCCGGATGATTGCACATTGTTGTCCTGGAAGAGTCTTCGAAGTATCACAAGATAGGTGGCTCCTCCCCTGGACTACAGTGCGCATGGGCATCGACTCCATCCCTAGATTGTTTTTAGCCATTGTGGCAAAGATGGAGTATGATCGTGTAAGTGATGTCCATGCTAATGAATGAATGCAAGAAGGTCTGCAGCCGCTACAGGCGCCGGGGAGGAGGGTGGGCGATATGAATGTTAGCAGCCCTACATGCCAAGAACAGATGCATACTGGTAAGTAGCATATTCAGTTCGAGGCATGTGGGCTGCTAAATTCATATCTATAGCATAGAATACATAGCAGTCCCTCCATTAACGGCGGCCGCCCGTGCCGGCTGCAGAAGTCTGAAAAAGTGTTTTGAGAACAGCCTGTCCTACAGCTGCCTGCTGTTTGGAATGCACATCTACACAGTAATGTTTGGTAAACGTATGTGGTGTAGACCATGTGGCTGCTCTACAGATGTCTTCCAAACGGATGTTACCTAGGAATGCCATGGAGGCCCCCAACTTACGGGTGGAATGGGCTCTGGGGGGGACCGTTAAGGTGCGCTTAGCTTTCTGATAGCAAATCTGAATACACTTAACGATCCACCTGGCTATTCCTGCTTTGGAAATGGGGTTGCCTTTGTGCTGTGCAGAGAAGGCAACAAAGAGTTGCTGTGTCTTTCTAAAAGGTTGTGTTCTGTCAATATAGTACATTAATGCCCTTTTGACGTCTAGTGTATGGAGCATTCTTTCTGCTACAGTTTCTGGGTTTGGAAAGAATGCGGGCAGTTCAATGCTTTGATTGACATGGAACTGCAACACCACCTTAGGAAGAAACTTGGGGTTAGTGCGGAGCACCACCCTGTTGGAATGAATTTGTATAAACAGCTCTTGAATCGTGAGCGCTTGTAGCTCACTAACGCGTCTTAAAGACGTGATGGCAATGAGAAAAGCGACTTTCCATGTGAGGAATTGAATCTCACACGAATGTAGAGGCTCAAAGGGTGGACCCATCAACCTGGTGAGGACCACGTTGAGATTCCACGCAGGAGCTGGTGGGGTCCTGGGAGGGATGACCCGTTTCAGCCCTTCCAGGAAGGCTTTAATGGCAGGCACCCTAAAACAGAGAGATGCTGCCTGTTTTGAAGATAAGCTGCTATGGCGGATAAGTGTATCCGAATGGAAGCGTATGCTAGATTGCATTTGTAAAGATGTAACAAGTAGCAGATGATGTTAGGAATGGATGCATCTAGCGGGTTGATCTTGTGTTCTGTACAGTAAACGACAAACCGCTTCCACTTTGCTGCATAGCAAGCTCTGGTAGTGGGCTTTCTTGCCTCCCGGATGATGTCCATGCATTCAGGAGGCAAATTAAGGTAGCCAAACTCTAAGACCTCAGGAGCCAGATCGCCAGATTGAGCTGTTGCGGATCTGGATGCTGAATGTCGTCATGGTTCTGCGTCAATAGCTTGGGTGTGAGGCGCAGCCTTTGATGCGGTACCACGGAGAGTTCTAGAAACGTGGTGTACCAAGGTTGGCGTGCCCACGTTGGAGCAACCAGGATGAGCGTCATCAAGTGTTGCTTTAGCTTTCTTTAAGTTAAAAAGTAAAGGAGGACCCCGCACAGGCTTATAGGGGACTGGGGGGATAATGAATCTTAAAAGACAGGGATGTCCCCGCGAGAGAGCAGTCTTAGACTGAGTTTCACACCTGGTTCTTAAATTCTAGGGTGAACATTTCATTCTAAAATAAAAGTATTTACGAAGCATGCCTTTAATATGGCGGGAGAGGTAAAGTTACAATGATTTGTACTCAACTTCTATAAGTGTATGGTAAGACCAACTACTTGCTTATATCACTAAAGATGCCAGATACAGAAGGAGATGATTGTTATATACCCTTGTTCAAACTGCAGTTATTACGTATTCCCCACCATGAGCACAATATTTGGTTGTTAAACAAAAAGAATAAACAAAACCCAATGACAATAATGTAAAAGATAAAATGCAATAAAAATTTTTTCACACCATGAGTTACTCTGTCAAACATTTATTGTATATACACATTGTTAAAAATTTCATTGTTACACAGTATAAAAACTTTTTCAAAAACATTTAATACATTTGAATGAACACAGTTAAAAAACAAAGAATCACAGGTCGACGCGGCGTTTCGGTTTCTTGGATTAGTACCTTCTTCAGGACAGATTCTTAAAACCAGTGGAATAAATTCCCCACCGGACAACGTTTTCTGTTCACAATCTTGCAGCCGTCTTACTTATGGGCTTAATATTTGGTATTTCACCTTTTATTCACACAAGAGCTTGTTACCGGATCGGAGCAGACCGAAGGAGAAATGCCAGAATAGACTGCCAGGACCAAGGAGCAGGGAGGCCGATTGCTAATTAAAAGCCACGAACCCTGATATCCATAAAAGGAACTGAGAATCAGAACACTCAAGGAACTGCAATAAGCAGAAACACTTTTTTGGGTCATTGAGGAAACCCAAATAGGACAAAATACGGTGGCTCCTCCTGGTAGTCAAAGACAAAGTAGACCAAGTGTGAATAAAAGGTGAAATACCAAATATTAAGCCCATAAGTAAGACGGCTGCAAGATTGTGAACAGAAAACGTTGTCCGGTGGGGAATTTATTCCACTGGTTTTAAGAATCTGTCCTGAAGAAGGTACTAATCCAAGAAACCGAAACGCCGCGTCGACCTGTGATTCTTTGTTTTTTAACTGTGTTCATTCAAATGTATTAAATGTTTTTGAAAAAGTTTTTATACTGTGTAACAATGAAATTTTTAACAATGTGTATATACAATAAATGTTTGACAGAGTAACTCATGGTGTGAAAATTTTTTTATTGCATTTTATCTTTTACATTATTGTCATTGGGTTTTGTTTATTCTTTTTGTTTAACAACCAAATATTGTGCTCATGGTGGGGAATACGTAATAACTGCAGTTTGAACAAGGGTATATAACAATCATCTCCTTCTGTATCTGGCATCTTTAGTGATATAAGCAAGTAGTTGGTCTTACCATACACTTATAGAAGTTGAGTACAAATCATTGTAACTTTACCTCTCCCGCCATATTAAAGGCATGCTTCGTAAATACTTTTATTTTAGAATGAAATGTTCACCCTAGAATTTAAGAACCAGGTGTGAAACTCAGTCTAAGACTGCTTTAGCTTTCTTGCCACCAGCGGAATGAGAGGCGCTGGGGGAAAAGCGTACGCAAATCTGCCTGACCAGTTCATCCATATCGCATTGCCCTGCGACTGTGGGTGAGGAAACCTGGCGGCAAAGCTTTGGCATTTTGCGTTTTCCCTTGTGGCAAAGAGGTCTATCTCTGGATGACCCCACTGCTGGAAGTACGGGCGGAGTACTGATGGATGTATCTCCCACTCGTGCATTTGGTGGCTGTATCTGCTGAGCAGATCCGCCATCTGATTGTCCTTGCCCGGGAGGTGTTCCGCCATGAGGAAGATGTTCCTCTGAATGGCCCACTTCCACATGCCCTGAGCCAGATGAGACAGCTGTGGAGAGTGTGTACCTCCCTGCTTTTGTATGTAGTACATGGCCGTCATGTTGTCCGTCCGGATCAACACGACCTTGTTGCACAGATGTACTTTGAAGGACTTGAGTGCCATGAAGATTGCCATCAGTTCTAGGTAGTTGATGTGCATCTTCTTCTGTTGCGGTGTCCATAGTCCCTGCACCGTGTAGTGGAGCATGTGAGCTCCCCATCCCTGGAGAGATGCGTCCGTCGTCAGGGTAATCTGTGGCACAGGCTCTTGGAACTGTCGGCCCTTGCAAAGGTTGTGTGGAGTCCACCAATGCAGAGAGCTGTATGCCCGACCGGTCACCAACACTAGGTCTTTCAACTGGCCATGAGCCTGAGTCCACTGACGTGCCAGGCATTCCTGGAGCGGACGCATATGCAACCTGGCGTGCGGGACTATAAAGATGCAGGAGGCCATCATGCCTATCAACTGCATGAACACTCTCGCTGGGAGGGAGTGTTGCGGTCTGAACCGTTGGATTAGCGACTGGATGTTGTCGATCCGTGCTTGGTTCGGCTGAGCCGTGGCAGTCAGAGTATTTATTGTCGCACCCAAATACTGCCGCACATGGGCTGGCAGGAGGTGCGACTTGGGATAGTTCAGGGAAAACCCCAGACCATGAAGAAGGTGAATGGTGTGAGACATGTCTGTGGCGCACTGTCGCTCCGACTTGGCTTGAACGAGCCAGTCGTCTGGGTAAGGGTAGACATGTATGTTTTGTCTCCTGAGGTGCGCTGCTACTGTTGCCAGACATTTGGTGAACACTCTGGGGGCAG
Organism: Lissotriton helveticus; assembly: GCF_964261635.1. Lineage (NCBI taxonomy): Eukaryota > Metazoa > Chordata > Amphibia > Caudata > Salamandridae > Lissotriton > Lissotriton helveticus. The sequence goes on along the minus strand of NC_136059.1, from coordinate 356,593,542 downwards.
TGGTCACTCCGAAGGGGAGAACCTTGAACTGGTAATGCCTGTTTTGTATGGTGAACCTGAGATACTTTCTGTGTGAAGGATGGAGTGGTATGTGGAAATAAGCATCCTTGAGGTCCAAGGTTGCGAGGAAGTCTCCCTGGTTTAGTAATGGAAGAACCTGTTGCAGTGTTAACATGTGGAAGTGTTCTGAAAGAATGTACTGGTTCAGAGGCCTGAGGTCCAGAATCGGTCTGAGTGAGCCGTCCTTCTTTGGGATTAAGAAGTACAGGGAATACACCCCTGTGCTTCCTCCTCCACCGGCACGAGCTCTATAGCGCCTTTTTGCAGCATTACAAGAACTTCCTGCTGCAATAAGTGCAAGTGCTCGGCTGACATAGGACGTTGTCTTGGGGGAATGTTGGGGGGAGTGGATGTTAACTCCAAACAATAGCCGAACTGGATAAGTTGCCGTACCCACCTGTCTGTGGTGATGGACTGCCAGACAGGGAGGAACCGTTGTAGTCTCCCCCCGACAGGTGTTGGATGGTCGGGGGGCAGTGACAGGAAGTCACTGTTTGTTGGAGGCAGAGGAACGGGAGCTGTTGTTGCCTCTTCCTCTGCCTTTGGCACTGTTTCCCCGGTACCCTCCTCTACCTTGTTTGGGGTACGAGGATTGCGCCCCAACCTTGTTGTAAGGCGTTTGCTGTGCCAAGTGTCCTCTGGTAACACCACGATTGCCTGAGCGACGAAAAGTGTTCCCACGGAATTGCTGAGACTGGAGAGCACCCATGGATTTGGCCGTCTCCGTATCTTTCTTGATTTTCTCGAGGGTGGTGTCCACCTCTGGGCCAAATAACCGGTCTGGATTAACAGGCTGGTTAAGGATAGCTGTCTGGATCTCTGGCTTGAACCCTGAGATGCGGAGCCATGCTTGACGCCTCAGCATAACACTAGTGTTTATCGCCCTCGCTGCTGTGTCCGCAACGTCGAGCGCACATTTTATCGCAGCGTTGGAGATGAGCTTGCCCTCCTGTATAAGCATCTCAGCTCCCTCCTTAAACTGGTCTGGAAGGTGTTGCAGCAGTTGTTCCAGGGTGTCGTAGTGCGCCCTATCGTATCTGGCCAGCAGAGCCTGTGTGTTTGATATGCGCCAGATGTTTGCTGCCTGAGCTGCCACCCTTTTCCCTGATGCCTCTAGCACTTTGGACTCTTTATCCGGGGGAGGAGCTTCACCCGTTGTTTGAGAGTTTGCCCTCTTGCGGGCATTTGAGACCACCAAAGAGTCTAAGGGCAACTGGCCCCGGATGTAGGTTGGGTCGCCAGGTGCGGGCCTGTATTTTTTCTCTATCCTGGGGTTCACCACCCGAGCCCTGGTGGGTTCCTTGAAAATGTCCGTGGCATGTTTAAGGACCCCCTTTAGCATAGGAAGAGTTTTCACAGTTTTTTCCGCTGCAGAGAAAGTGTCAAATAAAAAGTCATCCTCCACAGGGTCAGCATGCATCTCTACTTTATGATTTGTAGCTGCCCTCTCAATTAAAGCATTAAATGCCGCAGAGTCTTCTGTGGGAGAGGTTTTTACACCATAAACCTGAGTGTCCTGGAGAACCTGCTGGTCTCCGTGATCACCAGTGGCCATCCAGGAGTCCTGCTGATCATCAGTGTCTGTGTGTGCAGGAAAGTTATACACCTCATCTTGTTCACCTTCATCTCCTTCTGAGCAAGTGGGTGAAGGTGTTGCCCCTCTCCCAGTCTGTGGAGGAAGTTGTTCAACTAGCACTGGAGTATCTGGTGCTGGCCTCTTCCGTTTGAGAGGAATTACAAACGACTCCAGAGGCTGTGAAGTAATTTTCCTCTTGTACAGCGTGAGCTTCCCTGTGTCGGCGTCGATAAAACACGCTGACTGCTCCTCCAGTAGAGGTTGTCGAGGACCGAGACTTGCGCCGGAAGCTGTGGAGTCCTTGGTCACCAAGCGTGGTGCAAAGGCCTTAGGCGCCACCTTAGGCGGTAGAGTGTAGAGGATCGGCATCGAAGTCTTCTTCGGTGCGGCCAGCGGTTGGGGTGCTGAAGGTGTGCTCGGCTCCGACGCCTTGTCCCGTATCCGCTTGAGGGAATCCGAGACCTGCTTGGTAAACGAAGCGGATGGTTTCGTCGACCCGAGGGACAACCTCTGTCCACCTCCATGTGAAGAGACGAGCGTCGTTGATGGCTGTTTGGCCGCCGTAGGCGCAGACGTGTCTTCGACCATCGCGCTACTGTCACCGACTTCTTCGGATCGACTGCCTTTGTTTTTTGCTTCGGGACTCCAGGCGGTTGCTCGGTGCCAGTTGCCGACTTTGACTTCGACCCGGCCACCTTGCTCGACACCCGCTCGAGCACACCCTTCGAGCTTGGTTCCTTGGCCACTTTCGACACCTTTGCTGGGTCGCTAGCTTTAGAAGGTTTTGAGGTGTCCGAAGAAGACGACGGCGTCGATGGCGGAGCAGGCGTCGTCGGTGTCGATGGCGTGTCGGCCATCTTTGTTTTGGTCGATACCGATGTTGTGAGTTTCGGTTTCGATTTCTTTAATGGCGGCCCCCCTGAGGTGTCGGCCATCTTCGTCTTCGTCGATACCGATTGTGTGAGTTTCGGTTTCGATTTCTGTAATGGCGGCTCCGTGGATCGAGGTGGAAGGTCGTGGGTAAGGCCGCGTGGCGATCCCGTGACCTGGGCCATTGTCAGAGTACGAACGGGGCATAGCTCATCCTACGAGCTATCTTCCACGGCCCCATATACTTCTTCGTAGTCCCCTACCTCCTCGACGTTTTCTGCCAGGTCTAGAGCCACGACATCTGCCTCGGATTCGGGCTGGACCTCCGCCTATGAAGGTGAAACTTGTAGTTGAAGTACTTGTACTTCTGCTTCGGGGTCTTCGAAGATGTCGTCCGGCGCCGGGGCCGACCGCTGTGCTTGGAGGCGCGCCACGCGCCGAAGCTTGAGAGTCTTCTTCGACCTGAATTTGGAACAGGCCATACAGTTGGTCTCGTTATGGTCCGGCGACAGGCATTTATTACACACAGGGTGTACGTCGATGTGTGGGTACTTCGAGTCACACACGGGGCACTTCTTGAATGGACTTCGTTCCATGCCGTCCAAGTCTTGCTGCGTTCACAGGGCCTCGATGACCGAAGAGTCACCCGACTCCTCAGCTCTCCGACTCGACGAGTTGGAGAGTTCACGAGACCGAACGCGAACAATGCCGACGGGATAAGCGAAGGCCTTTTGGCCTTGAAAAGAGTTTTTTATCGATTCCGAACAGGAGACGTCGAAATCACATCCGAACCCAATGGCGGAAAAAAACAATCTGGGGATGGAGTCGATGCCCATGCGCACTGTAGTCCAGGGGAGGAGCCACCTATCTCGTGATACTTCGAAGACTCTTCCAGGACAACAATGTGCAATCATCCGGACCCAACACTAGGCGGCGATCTATGCTATAGATATGAATTTAGCAGCCCACATGCCTCGAACACCGGTTTTCAAAGTAGAGGTGCCTGCGGATGCAGGGAAGTGACTCCTTCACACCAAGGAAATTCCTTCTGGCTTGGATGCAAGCAGATTATTTTTTGACTCGGAGGATGCACGGCCACAGAGTTGCAGAAACTTGAAGAAAGTGAAGACAAAGTTGCAGCAGGAAGCTTCCAACCGAGAGCAGTCTTGTCTTTATTCCTGGCTCGAAGAAGCAGCAGAGCTCCAGTGTCCACCAGCAGAAGAGTCGTTAAACAGTCAGTCCTACTCTGGTTTCTCTTCAAAACGAAAAAATCTTTCGCCTTTTGCTAAAGATTTCCGTGGAAACGAACATTTACGAGTTTATTCAATTCAATCAGTTCTTGAAGTTGTTGCCAGGACAAATCTAATGACCACCCTCAGGGACGCTACCCAGCTAGCCAATCCAGTCATATGAACCCAGGGGCCAAGATTCAACATGGCAGAATCAAGTGGCCACCTAGAGGAGCTGGACAGGAGAGTGGATACTCCCCTGCCCTTTGTGTATTTTCGCACCAGGGCAGGATCCAAGGGCTCCTGAACTGGACCAAACTAGTATATTTAGAGGAGATAGCACTGTCACTTGGGTCCTGGTTAGAAGGATCCACGCGAACTACAGTCAAAACACATTAACACCAAGAAAAAAGTGGGGGCATCTATGCCAGAGTTATCCTACTTTTCTACACATAGTACATACAGAAAGTGCATTAATCCATCGATGCATTCCCATCTTTAGAGCAGAATATGAAGAGCATTTAGCACATCCATCACACATGCCCCAGTGTCAAGAAATCAGCTGCACAGGTAAGACTTCAATCTTTTTAGAGCAACCAGTCCATGCCTGCACCCCCCACCATTTACTCCAAATCTTATAATATTTGGCAAGGCAGCCTCTAGCCTCATATACTGGTTTCTCCTGCTGGGCACACCAATGTACCCCTCATCACCACTGGTCGATTGTTGGAGGTGTTGGCAATTTCCACTGAGCAGCTATATCCCTCCTGCCTACCATGGTGTGCCCAGCAGGGCCCTATCTGCCCTTGTACACCCCCTCCGCCCACATCCAGCAGCACCATTGGAGAAAGGTCTACTTTCTAGCCCAGTACTGTGGTGAGTTCCGCCATTACCACCTACCAGAAACTTCGAATGTTGGAACAATCCCAAACCATGTGATAGAAGTTTGCAGGAGTTTGGGAGCATCTGGTGCATTCACAGTGCAACAGGAGGCCCGCTTTATGTAGACAGTCCAGGGTGAGATATGCACAATGAAGATAGTAAGTCTGGACCAGCCTTAGTCTAGAGAAAATCGTAATGACCCAGGGCCCCATCCGGGCATCCCTCACTCAGTCTTCCAGTGGGCTCACCCACTCCTCCCACTTTGCTGAGAAGGATCCAATAGAATCAGGGGCAATAATGATAAGTGTTCGCTAGATCTGTGAGACCCCTCGCCTCCCAAGGGCACCCAGCGTGATCTTAGCCTCGAGGGGCCTGAATTCCGTTAGAGGGGAGCCTTGTGTACTATGTTTATGTAGAGCATGGTGCAATTGGGGGTACTTATGAAATTGAGTCGGGGACAGTATGTAGGTGGCCTGAAGGTCCTGGAAGGAATGCACGTGTGTCCCGCTCCATACATTTCCCAGCAGGGTAATGTCTATTGAATGCCAACGACCAAACCCCTCCAAGGCTGACGCATAAGTTACTTACCTTCGGTAACGATATATCTGTAAGAAACATTAGTTAGTGTTAGATTCCTTACCTTAGAATATCCTCAGGCGTCAGACTGCATCCGGAAAGTTTTCGTCAGCAGTACCCCTGCGTCGTCAGCGGCTCTGCGTCCGTCGTCGGCGTGTGATCGCCGGAATGGCGTTGGAGTACTTAGACGCCGTCCTCGTGCGCTGACGTCAGTTCTGTACATAGTTTCCGCGCCAGGAACGCAGAGCCATGCAAAAAAAACAACAATGGTGCCATGAAACTAGGACCCTAACATGGAAAGTCCTTAACCCTAGATATCGGCTCGCAGAACGGGAAGGATGGGTGGGGCGGTAAGGAATCTAACACTAACTAATGTTTCTTACAGATCTATTGTTACCGAAGGTAAGTAACTTGTGCATCTGAAAGAAACACGTTAGTGTTAGATTCCTTACCTTAGAATAGATACCCCAGCAATACCAACCCCGGTGGTAGGCCTGCAAACCAAAATCACACCAGAAGGTCCTGTAGAACAGAACGGCCAAAGAAGCCATCTCTCCGGACTTGACTGTCCAGGCAGTAATGCTTGGCAAACGTATGCAGCGAGGCCCACGCAGCTGCCTGACAAATGTCCTGGAAGGGGACTCCCTGTCCTAAGGCAGTAGAGTAGCCGCCGTGGCTCGAGTGGAATGGGCCCGCAGCCCCACAGGAGGTTCCTTTTTAGCCAAGGAATAACAGATGTTGATGCACAAAACGACCCACCGAGAGATGGTCCGCTTGTGCACTGCCCGTCCCTTCTTAGCGCCCTCATAGCCAACAAAGAGCTGGTCGTCCACCCGGAACTGTTGTGTGTGCGGTTCAGGTAAAAAGAGAGCGCACGTTTTGGGTCCAGACGGTGGAGCCTCTCTTCCTCTTTCGAGGGAGGCGGAAAGAAGGTGGGCAAGGTAATGGTCTGACAGATGTGAAAGGCAGTAACCACCTAGGGTAGAAAAGAAGGACGAGTCCTCAGAACAACTTTGTCCGGATGGACAGAGTAGAAAGGAGGCTTAGAAGAAAGCCTGGAGCTCACTCACTCTTCTGGCAGAGGTGATGGCAACCAGGAAAGCAGTCTTGAGAGTCAGAAGATGAAGAGGACAGTTATGGAGAGGCTCAAAGGAGCACACATCAGATAGGCCAACACCAGATTCAAGTCCCACTGAGGCATTACAAAGGGAACAGGAGGAAACATGGGAGTAATTCCTTTCAAGAATCTATTTACAACAGGGGACTTGAAAAGAGAAGGCTGATCAGGAAGCCTCAAGAAGGCTGAAAGAAATCCCTTGATAGTGCCAAGAGCGGAGCCCTGTCGGGCCAGGGAAAGAAGAAAGAGGAGAAACTCAGAAAGATGGGCAGAAAGGGGATCCACAGCCTTTGCTGTGCACCATGCCACAAATTTGCTCCACCTGCAGGCGTATACCGTTTTTGTGGAGGGACGCCTGGCTGCCAGAATGACATCACAGACTTAAGGAGGTAAGTCAAATGGCATCAACTGTCGCCGCTCAATCTTCATGCATGTAGGTGAAGCCTACACAGGTATGGGTGGAGGACCATCCCCGGTTGATGCGACAGAAGATCCTCCTGAAGAGGCAGTCGAATCGGGGGATCGATTGACAGACTGACTAGCTCGGGAAACCAGTATCTTTGTGCCCAATCCGGAGCCACAAGGATGACTTGGGCCCGGTCGCGCCTTATCGTCTTCAGCACTCTGGGCAGAAGTGGTATAGGGGGAAAGGCGTATAACAGACCGCAACTCCACTCGCGGCGAAAAGCGCTGCCGAGCGAGTGCCGCCTTGGAAATTCCAACGCACAGAACTGATGACATTGCACGTTCTCTTCGGTGGCGAATAGATCTAACCAAGGTTCTCCCCACTGCCGAAAGAGACCTTGCACCACGTACGAGTTCAGACACCATTCGTGATCCATCATGCACAGACGGCTGAGTTTGTCCGCCCTGGCGTTCAGGGAACCTGCCAGGTGTTGAACCACCAGGGTGATGCCCTGGATGTTCCAGCCATGTCCATAGGGTCCACGACCAAACCCCTCCCTGTTTGTTGCAATACCACACAGCGGTGGTGTTGTCCGTGAACACCTGTACCACACTTCCCGGACAGAGGGAAGGAATGCTTTCAGTGCAAGCCGGATCGCCCGCAGCTCCAGAAGGTTGATGTGGAGCCGGGACTCTGCCAGAGACCAGAGGCCTCTGATCTCCACCTCTGCCATATGGCCACCCCATCACAGTTGGGATGCATCTGTCACCACTGTGTGCTCCGGTTGGGGAAGGGAGAGGTATCTGCCCCTGACCAAATTGCGGTCCGTGAGCCACCGCTGCAACTGTCTCGCAGTGCCCTCCAAGATCAGGACGTGGTCCGACAGGTTGCCCTGATGCTGTGCCCACTGGAACTTCAGGTCTCATTGCAGAGCCCACATCCGCCACCTGGCGTATTGAACCAGCAGGATGCAGGAGGCTATCAGTCCCAGAAGCCGTAGGATCAACCTGACCGAAACTTGGGATAAAGGCTGAAAGATCAGAATTAGAGCCTGAATATCCCGAACCCGCTGCTTGGGAGGATAAACCCGAAACTGCGCCGAGTCCAGAACCGCACCGATGAAGAGGAGCTTCTGGGAGGGACTCCGGTGCGACTTCGGCACGTTGATGGAGAACCCTGGCGAATGCAGGAGGTTGGCCGTAGTCTGGAGGTGGGAGACGACTGTTTGGGGCGAGCCCTTCTTCAACAACCAGTCGACAAGATAGGGGAAGACTGGAACCCCTGATCTGCGCAGATGAGCTGCGACCACTGCCATCACTTTTGTGAACACCCGAGGGGCACTGGTGAGGCCGAAAGGGAGCATGGTGAACTGAAAGTGCTCGTGGCCTACCATGTACCGCAGGTAACGCCAATGGGCCGCCAGGACAGGAATATGGAAATAAGCATCCTGCAAGTCCAACGCTACCATCCAGTCTCCAGGGTCTAGGGCAGCCAGAACCTGAGCTAACGTCAGCATCTTTAACTTCTCCTTCCGGAGGAAGCCGTTGAGGCTCCTGAGGTCCAACACAGGGCGCAGGCCCCCTTTGGCCTTCTTGGGAACCAGAAAGTAGTGAGAGTAACACCCCCCGCCCTACTTCTGGGCAAGAATGCGCTCAATGGCCCCCTTGGCCAAGAGGGCCGTAACTTCCTCCTGCAGAAGTTGCAAGTGATCACCCGACATGTGGTGGTACTGCGGTGGCATGGCTAGAGGGGTCATCTCGAAGGAGAGGGAGTAGGCCCCTCGGACGATTTGCAGCATCCACCTGTTTGAAGTGATGGTACGTCAATGGAGCAGGTGATGGCGAACTCTGCCTCCCACTGGCGTGGAATGAACCTAAAAGCTCGGAAGGCTTTGACGCAGATGCTGCAGGAGCAGATGTAGACTGACTGAATGAAATTAAATGAAAGGATTCTTGTAGTGCGCAAACTATGCCCAATGGGCGTCAAGGCGCCTATATCAAAATAACAGCTCGTCACTACGTGTAGCATTCTATCATAGGTAGGCCCTCCTGAAGAACCAGGTTTTAAGTTCCTTTTTGAACAGGTCAATTGAGGGTAGGGTTTTTATCTCAATTGGGATGGAGTTCCAGAGCTGCGGAGCAACAACTGAAAAAGCCCTGGCTCCCCATCTCGTTAGCCTAAAACGGGGCACGTGTGGACTAACCTTCTCACTGAGGTGCTTCAACCGCCAGTAAGCTCTTCGGAGCCTCTGCTGCCGTTTAATGTGGCCCTCAACGACATTCTGATGGACACTTGGTCCAAGCCCACCACAGTCCCTCCTGTGGATCGGAACATGGCACTGGCTCACTGCCCCCTGCTCCGCCACGGCGGAACGCAGGTCCGCGATCGCGTTGAGGTTGATTCTGCGGCCTGTGGCTGGAGAACGTGTGGGGGTGCCCCTTCCGTGGCCACGAAAGGAGCGAAAAGCAGAAGTTTGCTGGCGCTGGGCCGACAGGCCCAAGGACTTGGCCGTAGCCCTGGAGTCATTAAAGGTCTCCAGCGCGCTACCTGCTTTGTCGCCAAAGAGGCGACGGCCATCAAAGGGCATGTCCATGAGAGTGCTCTTGACATTCCCTGAGAAGTTGGTGGACCTCAGCCAGGCGTGACGACGAATCGCCACCGGCATTGCAATCGCTCTGCCCAGCGAGTCCGTGGTGTCAAGTCCACATCTAATGGAGTACCGTGCTGCAACCCGCCCCTCAGCAAGTGCCGGTGCGAGCCGTGTCTTGGTCTACTCAGGACACTGGGGCAGCACGTCAGCCACCGTATCCCACAGAGTGGGTGTAACGGCCCAAAAGGCACGCGATATTAATGGACCGCAACCGTAGACTGACAGAGGAAAACAGTTTCTTGCCAAACTGTTCCAGCCTTTTGGATTCCCGGTCCAGGGGTGCCGTCGGGAATGCGGTTTGGGACGTGGAGGCCTGGATAACCAGACTTTCAAGGGTGGGGTGGCTGGACAGAAAGCAGGGGTCGCCCGGAGCTGCGCGGTGGCTCCGTGCCATGTTCCGATCCACAGGAGGGACTGTGGTGGGCTTGGACCAAGTGGCCATCAGAATGTCGTTGAGGGCCACATTAAACGGCAGCAGAGGCTCCGAAGAGCTTACTGGCGGTTGAAGCACCTCAGTGAGAAGGTTAGTCCTCACGGCCGCTGCAGGAAGCTCAAGGCCCAAGGCCTTGGCCGCCTTGCGCAGCACCTCAGCTTAAGTTGCTCCCTCCTCCGTAGCCACGGAAGGAGGAGAGAGAAAACCAGTGTCAGGCGCAGTATCTAGCCCACTGGCCTCCCCTAGCTCATCTGCCCAGTCCTGACTTAACTGGCACTGCTGTGCCAGAGGGTCCTCACACCCATCCCAGTCCTCCCCTTCATCCGTGTCCTGATAAACAGGCAAAAATGACAGAGCCGGGGCATAGGTGAAAAGCTCACCAGTCGGCGTCGGAGACGGCGCCGAGTGGCGGCGCTTTGACGCCGCACCCGCTGAAGTCTCGACGGCGGAAAGAGAGTACTCATAGCCACGAGGAAAGCTTCAAATCTGCTTCGGAGTCGCATTGAGCCCAGGGACCGGAGAGTGTGGGGCTGGATGCGACTGCGCGGGCTCCGCCGGCGCCACCTCGACCCTCAGCCGAGTCGAGCAATCGGTGAGAGGAGGTCGAAGAACGATGGCGTCTCTGACTTTTTTGCCATGCCTCGACTTACCCGAGTGCGAGGACTTGGATCCAGACTATCTATGGTGACTGCGGCTCCCTGACCGGTCCCTCGTCTTCCTCCTCGACCGGGACCTCGAGCGGCGCGGAGCCGACTGCCGGAGCTCGAGGAGCTTACGGGAACGCTCCTGCCTAGCCTTCAACATCAAGGCCCGGCAGACGGGGCATGACTTGTCATTGTGGTCGGCCCCCAAACAGTAGAGACACCGGCAGTGGGGGTCGGTAACTGACATCAGTCGCTGACAGGCGTCACACAGCTTGAACCCGGGCATCCCTACCGGCACCAGGAGTCAAAGTCGACTCGCTCTTCCTGGATCTGCGCTTGCTGGCGCGGTAAAAAGAAGAACTGACGTCAGCGCACAAGGGTGGCGTCTAAGTACTCCGACGACGTAATTCAGGCGATCACGACACCGAACGCGGAGCCGCAGACGACGCCTACCGATGCGCAGGGTTACTGCAGACGAAAACTTTCCGGATTCAGTCTGGCGCCTGGTGATATTCTAAGGTAAGGATTCTAACACGAACGTGTTTCTTTCAGATACCTCCCTTAACCATTGCCATGCCACAGGGGAGTTTGTTGCGTGAATGTGGCGGCCCAACTTGTGTGAGTCAATGCCACCCTTTTGGATTAGAAACACCATGCCAGTCACCTCTAGAATTGGCAAATAACCTTTAACAGTGCCCACTGCAAGTACTTGATGGGATAAAGACAAAGAAACAATACATCAGACAGTCTAGCCTACCTGCAACAGGTCCATATTATAGATGCCACACCAAGCTTCAAACTTGTTTCAGCCTCCGGCATAAACAGACTTTGCTGAAGGAAGCCTGGCTGCAAGGATAATATACACTACTTCAGCAGAAAGATTAAATGCAGTTAACTGTCGCATGGACATGTAGATTTAAGCAGGCCTGGGAGCAATACATCCTCCCGAAGCACAGCCTGATTGAAGGACAGATGCTCATGCCCAGAAGTTCAGGGTAACACATCCCTGGCCCAATCCGCAGCCACTAGGATGACTTGGGGCTCGAGGTTCCTGATCTTCTCAGAACTCAGGGCTAGAGAAGTAGCAGTGGGAAGGCATACAAGACTCCCAAGCTCCATTCTAGGCAGAATGCATCCGCAAGAGCTAGCCGTATGCGGGACTCGAGTGAGCAAAAGTGCTGCCATGTTCTCTGCAGTAGAGAAGAGATAAAGCCAGGGCTCTACGCATTTTTGAAAGTCGTCTTGTGACACATGTACGCTTCTATGCATCGCAGGCTGAGTTTGGTGTTTAAGGATCCTACCAGGTGGTACACAACCAGGGAAATGCTCCGACAATTCAGCCAGTTCCAGAAGTGCATGGCCTCCCGGCAGAGGGCCCAAGACCCCAGTCCGCCCTGTTTACTTCAATACCTGTAGGAAAGTAGTATCTGCTTTCATGGTTACTGTGAGAAGTTGGCCTGATGTGCAGTGCTCACTATTCTAGTGATCACTATATATCAGTCCAAACAACCCTTATTGATGATTGGTTGTAAGTCAACCTTATAGACCAGCTATCCTAGTAGCATGGATACGAGCAGTCTAAGGCTAAGACTCTAGAGGGCGTGTTAAGCCAGCTGTTTTACCATCACATTACCCCTTGAACACCCAGTGAAAGGACACCACACAAGTGTTATGAAAATAAACAATGTATTTATTAGAATCACAACAACCCTGTACTCTTTATGAGGACAGGGTGCTAAGCACACAACAAAACTTTTATGAAAATACTTAAGTTAGCACGTTATACACAAATGCCCGAGGGGCACGAAAAACCATATACTCTAAAAGTGGAATGCGAAATTACTAGCAGGTAAGTACAGTACTAATAGGCTTTGGAATCGCTAGGACTTGACTAGGGAATCGTTAGATTACTTCTAGGAGACCTAGGGGACTCGGGTGCAGAGTGTGCACTCTCACGCGGGATGCGGGACAAAGTCTATGGAAGCTAGAATTCACAAAGTTAGTGTTCACGGGCGAACCCGACCTGGTAGGGAGAAAACGACAGTGGATCCTGACCCTTGGATAGTGAGGCTATGCTGGGACACCGGAGTGCCGAAGTTACCTAGCCCAGGGGCTGCAGCTGCATAGGTCTGAAAAGACGTCGGGGATCTCGTTGCCGGACCAGGAGCCTGGAAGGAAGAAGTTGCTGGCAGGCGACCAGTGAAGAAAAGTTCGATGGATCCAAGCCTGGATCAAGGAAGAAGGAAACCTGAAAGCAGAGGGGACCAAGTTCTTGAATCACTAGCCAGTGATTAAGTGGGCACCAGGATGGCACCGGGCGAAGTCACCGCAGTCAGGTGAGTGGGCGCTGCTGGGCTCTGCAGTCTCTCGGACCAGGAGGCGTTGTCGGCGACCAGGATGGAGGTGCGAGCTGTCCCACGAAGGATGAAGTCGTTGGCGTCGAAGTTACCCAGGATTGGGCAACAAGCCTTGGCTAATTCAAGCCCACGCGGTGGACTCAAAATGGCGTCTTGAGTGGACCAGGAGGGTCCAGGGTGCTCCTCTTCTGGGAGGGAGCAAGGGCCAGTCTGGAGCAACCAGACCAGCAGCGGAAATGTCGTCGGGCGTCGTCAGGAAGGCCACAAGCCAACGGGCTAGTAGCCAAACAACGCGGTGAGCAGCAGAAGGCAGAAGGGCCCCACGCCGATCGTGGAGATGCTGGGGGGCTGCTCTTCGGTGCTGGAGCTGCTCAGGGTGGGGGCTTCTCGGACCCCAAAGCACTCACCAGGAAATTACTCGGTGGGCTTGCTGTGCAGAAGTCGTGCAGTCTTGGCGATGGCCGGTCCCTCGAGGTCTCGTCGCACCCACGGTTCTCAGCTGTGCTGTAGAGGTGGGTAGAGGTCAGAGGTGCCAGGGAAGCCGGGTCTCGTCGAGCTGGGCAGTCGGATTCCGGAGGAAGGACGTGCAGCAGACCGCAGTGTTCTTAGATGGTGCCTGCGGATGCAGGGTGACTACTCCTTAGCCACAAGGGAGAATCTTGAGGAAGAAATCGTGAAGTCCTTTCGTGGAAAGTGGTATCTTGATTCCAAAGATGATCTGATTTGGAAGGGGGCCAGTCCCTACCTTTATCTGGGAAAAGGGGGCTGGCACGCGACTAAGTCCTGCCCTATGGGTGGGACTAGGAGGGGGGTGGTTACACCCACTTCCTTGGCGGGCTTTTCCCCAGCACAGGGTCTGGAGTGACCCTGGAACTGGTTCCAGCCAGCCTATGCACAGTGAGCACCGGGGTGCCACGTGCAGTCACCTTCCTCTAAAGCCCTGCCTACCTACAATACACAAAACCCTGTCTGGGACGGTGCTGGCACCGCCCCTGGCAGGAAACCCTTTGTCCTTATCTCCTGCTCTGGGAGGACTCCCAGCAGCAGGAGGGCAGACTTGTGTCTCGGTGGCAGCATCCATTTTGTGGATGCTAAGGCTCTGTCTGACTTTTAACCGGGTTATAGGTTACAGGCATGTCGTGTCCCTCTAGAAGGGTGGAATGCTAACCCCGTCGCCAGAATTGGCGAGGGGTTAGTATTCCAATTCGTATGACACCTTACTCGACATGTTTTGATAAAGCGATACCAGAGTTGGCACATAACCGCGAGGATTATAATGCACTTAAGAGTATATGGTATGCGATATCATGGAAACGGCTAAGGGATGGATCCCGAAAGCCGCAGACAGGCTCAGCTCATGCCAGAGCACCATCTCACACGATTCCAAGCACTCTGCCTTCAGGATTGTTAAGGCCTGCCATAGGAGTGACTGATAGGAGATCTGTGTGTCCATTTTAGGGTTAGATATAGGTATACTATATCTACAGCAAAGGGTGATTACACCACCTTGCCCCAGCTGTCAAGCAGCCAGTTGTGTCAGATTTGGATGGCCAGCCAGGGGTGGCATAATACATGCTGCAGCCCCTGGTAGGCCCTGGGTACACCTATGCCCTGGGTACCTAAGGTACACTGTACAGGGACTGATAAGGTGGCTCAGTATCCAATTTAGATATGTACCTAAGGTACATGGAATCCATTTTACAGAGAGAGCAGTAGGCCTGGGGTCCTGAATAGCAGGGCCCCAGGTCAACTAAGTCAGAAAACCAGCAAAACACCAGGCAAAAAGTTGGGGGCAACCATAGTCAGGGATCAACCTTCCTACAGTTACCCCCTACATTTTGCTGGTGTTACTCTGTTTTCTGACAAGTCTGACTGGGACCCTGCTAATCAGGACACCAGTCACTGTGCTTTCAACCTAAATTTGACAGTGTTAAGAACTTTAGTACCTTCCCAACTGGCTACTGGTGTACGTTCTTAAGTCCCTAGTATATGGTACTAGGGTACCCAGGGCAAAGGTACCCCAGAGGTCTCCCATGGGCTGCAGCATGTAGTATGCCACCCATAAGAGTGACTGCAGGCCTGCCATTGCAGCCTATGTAAGTTGATCCTAGCACCACTTATGACAGATGTACTTGTTCTTATATCTAGGGTCACTGCTCTTAAAACCTATAAGTCACCCCTAAGGTAGACCTTTCAATTCTGAAGGCAGGGTGCAAGGTTATAAGTGCATGAGCAGGACACCCACTACAAACCCCGGAGTCAATTCTCCAGGCTTTGTAAGTGAAGTGGAGCCATTTTGATACATATAGTGGCCATGCATCATCTGTGATGGCTAACTATATATTGGCTGCGCCAAACCTGGGCATGTTTGATATCAAACATGTTGTAATCGGAAAAGTTACTTACTTTCCAGTAGTGCTATAACTGGTAGAAACACAGTCTCGCCGCAGACTCATTAACTTTGAATTTCCCCCAGGTGCAGATCTGGAGATTTTTCAGCAGTACTTCTGCGCGCCAGGGGGCTGAATCGTACGGCTCCATAGTGACATCATTTTCTAATATGACGTCAGTGGAGCCATAGAAGTCCCATCCGGCGCGCTGATGTCAGTTTTCTGCTCTGAAACTTTTCCGCACCAGAATGCGGAGCCAGTAAAAGAACTGGTTGTGTAAGGAAAATGCTACTTACTCAGTCTGCATCTGTTCTTGGCATGTAGAGCTGTAGAAACCCATGCTTTGCATAGATCGCCACCTAGTGTTGGAGTTGGTGGTCCCAAGTACTTCTAACCGACTGCATTGACACTAACCCACGTTTTCCATGAAAAATTTCTAAGTGCACAATTAGTTGACTCTGCCAAGGCTCATTTGTGGTTCAGTGAAACTGCACAGATGTATTATTGCTTGTAAAATCTATTGGTGTATCTATTTAGTTCTAGTGTCGAAATACCTGCAACGCCCTTAAATTGAGTATTTAGGAAAGAGGCTTCCCTTAAATGGAGTATTTAGGGGTACCCCTGAACCTTGATCCTCAGATTCCTGGTGACCTAAAGGACTGAAGAGACATGCAGCAGTGAAGACTCCAGATGACAACTGATTTGGTCCAAGCCCTACCGGCCTGTCTGCAGCCCTCGAAGAAACCTGCTCGAAGAAGAGACTCATCCTGCAGGCCCAGCAACCTCCTAACCCTGGGAGGACTGCCTGCTGGAAATTCCCTAAAGACCAAAAACTTCAGAGGATAGCGGTCCTGTCAACAAAGAAACAAACACCAAGGACTCCCTTGCCTTCTGGGTGCGTGAGCCCTGCCCACTCTGCACCCGATGCCAGTAGGGGAGTAGGATCTGCTTCCTATGGTTACCCCCACTTTTTGCTGTGATTCTCTGATTTTTGGACTTTGGTGTGGCTGTGGACCTGCTAATCAGGCCCACAGCCCAGCTGTTCTCTCTCTAAATGGATACCATGTACTTTAGGTACATACCAGATTGGTTTCTGGGTCACCTTTGTGAGCCCCTATATAGTGTAGCATAGGTACCCAGGGCATAGGTGCACCCTAGGCCTACTCGGGCCTGCTACATGTAATGTGCCACCCCTGGTTTGCCTTCCACAATGACACCACAGGTCTGTTCACACAGCCTGGGTAAGGTGGTGTAATCACTCACTTAGATATAGTATACCTATATCTATACATGAATGAATGAAGGGGGAACTTATATCGCGCAACTTAGCCCAAGGGCATCAAGGCGCCAGCCATAACAAGATGGACAGACAGACAAATAATCTCACAGTACCGGATCCAAGAACTACAGGTACGCCTCCGAAAAGTGCCAGGTTTTTAGTTGTTTACGGAAAAGCACCAGGGAGGATTGTCCTACCAATTCTGGACGGAGAGAATTCCAGAGCTTGGGAGCCAGAGTGGAGAAGGCTCTACCTTCCCATCTAGCTTTTGCCAATCTGGGAACAGAAAAAAGATTTTTAGAAGAGGAGCGAAGGACTCTGCTGGGGCTATAGGGATGAAGAAGGGACCTGATGCCTTCAGATCCCGAACCATAAAAGGCCCCATGAGCAAGGCAGAGAAGTTTGAAGGAAATCCTAAACTGGACAGGGAGCCAGTGGAGGTTTTTCCGGGCAAGGGATACAAAGGAAAGTCGTGGAAGATCCAGAACAATCCTGTCCGCGGCGTTCTGCACCATCTGGAGACGATGAACAGAGCTCTTATTTATGCCCCCATACAAAGCGTTACAATAGTCCAGTCTCGAAGAGACAAGAGCAACTGTGGCTTGTTTCCGGGCAGCAGGAGAGAGCTAGGCTGCAATCTTTCCGAGGATCCTGATAACACCACAACAGGTGGACACCGTCCTACTGACCTGAAGGTCAAAGGAAAGAGAGGTATCTATCAGGACCCCCAGATTTCTGGCCGAATAGGAGGGAACGGGACAGTCCCCAAGAGAGGTCGGCCACCAGTCGTTAGACCAGATGAACAAGTTACTTACCTTCGGTAACGATATATCTGTAAGAAACAGTAGTTAGTATTAGATTCCTTACCTTAGAATATCCCCAGGCGTCAGTCTGGATCCGGAAACTTTTGCGTAGCAGTACCCCTGCGCGTCGGTAGGCGTCGTCTGCAGGCGTCCCCTGCGGCTCCGCGTCGTCGGCGTCGTGCGCCGTGATGACGTCGCTGGAGTATATAGACGCCGCCTCCGCGCGCTGACGTCAGTTCTTTGCACACAGCTTTTCCGCGCCAGAACACGCAGAGCCATGTGAGAACCAACACTGGTGCCATTTGAAAACTAGGGCCCTGAAAGGGATGTCCTTAACCCTAGGTATCAGTTCGCAGAACGGGGAGGATGGGTGGGGCGGTAAGGAATCTAATACTAACTACTGTTTCTTACAGATATATCGTTACCGAAGGTAAGTAACTTGTTCATCTGAAAGAAACAGGTTAGTATTAGATTCCTTACCTTAGAATAGATACCCCAGCAATACCAACCCCGGTGGTGGGTCTGCGAACCAATACAACCTACACCAGAAAGTCCTGGAGGACCGAACGGCCAAAGAAGCCATCCCTCCGGACTTGACTGTCCAGGCAGTAGTGCCTCGCAAAGGTGTGCAGCGAGGCCCACGTAGCCGCCTGGCAAATGTCCTGCAAAGGGACTCCCCGGCCCAGGGCAGTAGTAGCCGCCGTGGCCCGAGTGGAATGGGCCCTCAGCCCAACAGGAGGCTCCTTCCGAGCCAAAGAGTAGCATGCTTTGATGCACAGGACGACCCACCGAGAGATGGTCCGTTTCTGTACCGCCCTTCCCTTCTTCTCACCCACGTAGCCAACAAACAGTTGGTCATCCACCCGGAACTGGCGTGTGCGATCCATATAGAATGAAAGCGCACGTTTTGGGTCCAGACGATGGAGCCGCTCTTCATCCTTTGAAGGATGCGGAGGCGGGAAGAAGGAGGGCAAGGTGATGGACTGCCCAATGTGAAAAGCAGAGACTACCTTGGGCAGGAAAGAAGGTCTAGTCCGAAGAACCACCTTATCAGGATGAACAGACAAGAAAGGAGGTTGAATAGAAAGAGCCTGGAGCTCACTCACTCTCCTGGCAGAGGTGATGGCTACCAGGAAGGCCGTCTTTAAGGTGAGAAGACGGAGAGGACAGGAATGAAGGGGCTCAAAGGGAGCGCACATCAGGAAAGTCAAAACCAGGTTCAAGTCCCACTGAGGCATCACGAACGGAGTTGGAGGATACATGTGCGTGATGCCCTTCAAGAATCTTAACACAATAGGGGACTTGAATAAAGATGGCTGATCAGGTAGCCTCAAGAAGGCGGAAAGGGCAGAAAGATAGCCCTTGATAGTGCCCAGAGCAGAGCCCTGCTGGGCAAGGGAAAGGAGGAAGAGGAGAACCTCAGACAGAGGGGCAGAAAGGGGATCCACAGCCTTTGCTGTGCACCATGCCACAAATCTGTTCCACCGGCAGGCGTATACCGACTTTGTGGAGGGACGCCTGGCTGCCAGAATGACATCACAGACTTCAGGAGGCAAGTCAAATGGCCTCAACTGTCGCCGCTCAATCTCCACGCATGGAGGTGGAGACTGGACAGGTTCGGGTGGAGGACCGTCCCCTGCTGCTGCGACAGAAGGTCCTCCTGAAGGGGCAGGCGGATCGAGGGACCGACTGTCATGCTGAGTAGCTCGGGATACCAGTACCTTCGAGCCCAGTCCGGAGCCACAAGGATAACTTGGGCCCGGTCGCGCCTGATCTTCTTCAGCACTCTGGGCAGAAGTGGTATAGGCGGAAAGGCGTACAACAGACCGCAACTCCACTCGCGCCGAAAGGCGTCGCCGAGCGAGTGCCGTCTTGGAAACTCCAACGCGCAGAACTGATGACATTGCGCGTTCTCTTCTGTGGCGAATAGATCTAACCAAGGCTCTCCCCATTGCTGAAAGAGGCCTCTCGCCACGTCCGAGTTCAGACGCCATTCGTGATCCACCGAGCACCGACGGCTGAGTTCGTCCGCCCTGGCGTTCAGAGAACCTGCCAGGTGTTGAACCGTCAGAGTCACGCCCTGACGTTCCAGCCATTGCCAGAGGCGCAGAGCCTCCTGGCAAAGGGTCCACGACCCCACACCGCCCTGTTTGTTGCAGTACCACATGGCGGTGGTGTTGTCCGTGAACACCTGCACTACACTCCCGTTGACAAAGGGGAGGAATGCCTTCAGTGCTAGGCGAATCGCCCGCAGCTCCAACATGTTGATATGGAGCCGGGACTCCGCCGGAGACCAGAGGCCTCTGATCTCCGCCTCTCCCAAGTGGCCACCCCAGCCTTGGAGGGACGCGTCCGTCACAACCACGTGCTCCGGTTGGGGAAGGGAGAGGGATCTGCCCCTGACCCAATCGCGGTCCGTAAGCCACCACTGCAACTGTCTCGCAGTGCCCTCCGAGATCAGGACATGGTCGGATAGGTTGCCCTGATGCTGGGCCCACTGAAACTTCAGGTCCCACTGCAGAGCCCGCATCCGCCATCTGGCGTGATGCACCAGAAGGATGCAGGAGGCCATCAGCCCCAGAAGCCGCAGCGTCAACCTGACCGAAACCCGGGATAACGGCTGAAAGATGGGAACCAGAGCCTGAATATCCCGGACCCGCCGTTCCGGAGGATAAACCCGAAACTGCGCCGAGTCGAGAACCGCTCCGATGAAAAGGAGCTTTTGAGAGGGACACAGGTGTGATTTCGGCACATTGATGGAAAACCCCAGCTCGTGCAGGAGGTCTGCCGTCATCTGAAGGTGGTGGACGACTGTCTGGGGCGAGCCCGCCTTCAACAGCCAGTCGTCGAGGTAGGGGAAGACTGAAACCCCTAACCGGCGCAGATGAGCTGCGACCACCGCCATCACTTTCGTGAACACCCGTGGGGCGCTGGTAAGGCCGAATGGGAGCACGATAAACTGAAAGTGCTCGTGGCCTACCGTGAACCGCAGGTAACGCCGGTGGGCCGGCAGGACGGGGATGTGAAAATACGCATCCTGCAAGTCCAACGCTACCATCCAGTCTTGTGGGTCTAGAGCAGCCAAGACCTGAGCCAAAGTCAACATCTTGAACTTCTCCTTCCGGAGGAAGCCGTTGACGTTCCGTAGATCCAAGATAGGACGCAGGCCTCCCTTGTCCTTCTTGGGTACCAGAAAGTAGTGGGAGTAGCAACCACACCCTACTTCTGGCCCAGGAACGCGCTCGATGGCCCCCTTGGCCAAGAGGGCCGTAACTTCCTCCTGCAGAAGCGTCAAGTGGTCCCCCGACACACGGTGGTTCTGCGGTGGCATGGCTGGAGGAGTGGACTCGAAGGGGAGGGCATAACCCCTTCGGACAAGCTGCAGCACCCACCTGTCCGATGTTATCGCGCGCCAGCGGGAGTGGTGATGGCGAACCCTGCCACCCACTGGCGTCACGTGAGCCCGAAAGCTCGGACTAGGAAGGCTTGGATGCAGCAGCGGAGGGAGGCGTGGACTGACCACGCCGCTGGCCTCTACCGCCACCACAGCGGAAACCACGGCCGCCACCGCGCTGGGGAGCGCTCTGCGTCGCGTGGCTGGCAGCACGTTGGGGACCTCCCCTCCCTTGGCCACGAAAGGGCCGAAACGAACCCGTCTGCTGGCGCTGGGTCGAAAGACCCAAGGACTTGGCCGTGACCCTGGAGTCCTTGAAGCGCTCCAGCGCGTGGTCCGCTTTGTCACCAAACAGGTGACTGCCATCAAATGGCATGTCCATGAGTGAATTTTGGACGTCTGGCGAGAAGTTGGCAGACCTCAGCCAAGCATGGCGACGAATCGCCACCGTTGTGGACATCGCCCGTCCCAGCGAGTCGGTCGTGTCGAGACCACAACGCATCGAGTACCGCGCCGCATCCCGGCCTTCAACTAAGGCCCGGGTGAGCTTGTCCCGCACCTCCTGGGGACATTGCGGCAGACACTCCTCGACCGTATCCCACAGGGAGTGGGTGTAGCGGCCCAAGAGGCACGCGGTATTACAAGACCGCAGTCCAGCGCTCAAAGAGGAAAATACCTTTTTACCAAATTGGTCATACCGCTTCGATTCCCTATCGGGCGGAGCCGACGGAAATGCGGACTGCGAAGTGGAGGCCTGGATCACCAGACTCTCCGGGGAGGGATGGGTGGATAAAAAGGCAGGGTCGTCCGAGCATGGACGGTGACGCCTTGCAACATTCCGGTCAACCGGCGCACCAGAAGCGGGCCTGGACCAGGTGCCCAAAAGGACATCCGTCAGGGCCTCATTAAACGGCAGCAGAGGCTCCTGGGGGCATGACTGCGGTTTAAACACTTCGGTCAGAATGTTCGGTTTGACCTTCGCGACGGGGAGCTCAAGGTGCAAGGCCTTGGCAGCCCTCATCAGGACCACCGAATAGGCAGCACCTGCCTCAGACGCCACAGGGGACGGAGAGACAAACCCAGGGTTGGGCGACTCGTCCAGGCCACTGGCATCACCCAGATCACCTACCCAGTCCACATCATACTGGCAGGCACGGGATAGAGGGTCCTCAGACCCCTCCCAACCCTCTCCATACTCATCTTCATCATACCCATATTCTGGGTCGACGATATAGACATCGGGGTCAACGGGCCCCATCGGCGTCGGATCCGGCGTCGGCCGACGCCGGTCCGACTCCGCGTCCGGAGTCGGGGAGGAAAGGGGGGTGGCGCCGCGCGGCGTCGGTGCCGGGGACCCGACGCCGGCCGGAGCCGACGGCGGAGTCGCTGCACCACGCGGGGGCGGTACCACGGGTTGGCCCACAGGAACCGACGCCGGAGAGGCCGGGAGACCAGCCGGCGACGAACCAGGGGGAACCAGCGGCGCCGGGGCCGGAGCCACCGGCGGCGCCGGGGCAGGAGCACCCGAACCGCTCGGGCCCCCAGACGGGACCGACGGGCCCGCAGGCGCCGTAGGCCCCACCGGAGGAGACCTCGCCCTCATAGCAATGAGGAAGGCCTCGATCTCCTCACGCGACGCGCCTTCCCCAGGGACCGACGGGTATGGGGTAGACGGCGTCGGCGACCCACGCGGGGCCGCGGGGGTGGGGTCACCCGAGCCCCCGGCCGCATCACGCGGGCGTCGGGGGGAGTCGGGGGTGCGATGGCGACGCCCCGACTTCTTGTGGTGCTTACCTGACGAGCCGGAGGAATGGTGGAGACTCCCGGAGCGCCCATGGCGGCTCCGCGATCGTTCCCTCGACCGCTCCCTCGACCTCCGACCGGACCGGGACCTCTCTCGACGCGGGGCCGACACCCGGAGCTCGAGAAGCTTGCGGGACCGCTCCCGCCTAGCTTTTCCAGTCAAGGCCCGACAGTCGACGCAGGACTCCACGTCGTGGTCCGCGCCCAAACACCGGAGGCAGAGTCGATGGTGGTCGGTGACCGACATCATGCGGTCGCACTCGTCGCAACTCTTAAACCCAGGCATCCTACCGGCACCGGAGAAAGATTTAGTTTTACAAACACTTGGTCAAAAGACCGGAGTACTGCTCTTCGGATCTGCGCTAACTGGCGCGGAAAAAAGAAGAACTGACGTCAGCGCGCGGAGGCGGCGTCTATATACTCCAGCGACGTCATCACGGCGCACGACGCCGACGACGGGAAGCCGCAGGGGACGCCTGCAGACGACGCCTACCGACGCGCAGGGGTACTGCTACGCAAAAGTTTCCGGATCCAGACTGACGCCTGGGGATATTCTAAGGTAAGGAATCTAATACTAACCTGTTTCTTTCAGATGTCCTGGTTGCCCCCGAAAATCAAGACCTCTGTCTTTTCTCCATTAAGTTTTAAAAAGTTCCGGATCATCCATTGGGAAACAGCTTCCATACAAGATCTGAACTTCAAAGCAGAGTCATTCACCGACTGGGTGAGAGAGACCATAATTTGGGTGTCGTCGGCGTATGACAACACCTCAAACCCAAAAGATCTCACAACCCTGGCAAGTGGGGGGTCACATAGATATTAAACAATAAGGGACTTAAAGAAGAACCCTGGGGGACCCCACATTGCACAGGCTTGGGAGGAGACAAAAACTCGCCCAACTTAACTCTTTGTTCCCTTTGATGGAGAAAAGAAGCCAGGAGGCTAAGTGCCGAGCCTCCAACCCCTATCTCCCCCAGACTGGAAACCAAAACCGAGGGGGACAGGGTGTCGAAGGCTACCGTAAGGTCGAGAAGGACGAGGAGAGTGGTATGGCCCCTGTCAACCTTGGAGCGGATATTATTGATAACCACAGTGAGGGCAGTCTCTGTGCTGTGAGCACTTCGAAAGCCGTGTTGCGAAGTATCCAGGAGGTTGGAGTCATCCAAGAAAGCGGTAAGGTGACGATTCAGTTGAGCCTCCAGAATCTTAGCGGGGGCAGGCAACATAGAGATTGGGCGAACATTTTTCAGGACCCCGGGGTCCAGAGAGGCATTCTTCAGGAGCGGTTTGACGACCGCCAATTTCCAAGGAAGGGGGAAGGTTCCCTCTGTGATTGCTAAATTCATCACCTCAAGAAGGGGAGGGATAACCACCTCCCTACAGGCCTTCAAGGTTTTTAACGGACACGGGTCCAAAGGAGAGCCTGATTTGATAGTATCAAGGAGGCGGTTTATCCCATCTAAGGTGAGCAGGGGGAAATCAAGAAAACTAGGCCCAGACTTCACAGCCCGGACGTCCGTCGCGTGAGGAGAAGGCGGAGAAGAGCTGGCGACCAATTCTGTATTGAGAAGTTCGAGGGATTTGTAGATATCAACGATTTTGAGGTGGAAAAAGGTTGAAATATCACAAAGCTCCTGGGTTTCCGTTATGGGATCCACAGTCTTAGGTACGGAGAGGGAATCGATGATCTTAAAAAGATCTCTGGATGATTTTAGGGAGGTAGTCAGATTAGCATAGTAAGCTTTTTTCTCCTCCGTGATGGCTAACATATTCTTTTAGGAGACGTTTATGTTGCGTCTTTCCAGAGGGATCAGGATGGGCATGCCATTGCCTTTCCTGTTTTCTACAGCCCTGCCTCAACAATCTAAGACGATCGGAAAACCAGGGCATACAGGGACTCTTTCGAGCAGAGTAGTGTTGCTTGGCGGGGGCTAAAATGTCTACAGCTCTGGAGATAGTACTAGACAGGTCCATAGCAGCAGAGTTAATATCCTTCTTTGAAAAGGGTCTCAGTTCGTTCATAAATGGGGCAAGGGTTTCGTTGTTAATCTCCCTAAGGTTTCTTCTAAGCTCCCATTTCTTGGTGTCTGGAAGAGACGGGATGATATGAGGGATATTCAGCTCAAAGGGCACTGCCAGATATGTCTGACCAGCCCAAGAGAATCAGAATACCTGTCTTCAGTCTGACGTCATTAGAAAAGATGCCATCAAGCGTGTGGCCTGCTAAGTGAGTGGGACTGCCCACGAGCTGAGCCAGGCCACATGAGGCCAGGGTATCCACCAAAGAAGTGGTGTCTCTGGAATTCACATTCTCTAAATGAAAATTAAAATCACCTAGAAGGGTGAAGTTAGGCCTATCAATAAAGGGTTCCAATAGGTTCATCAGGTCCTGAATAAAGGGAGTTCTGGGACCCGGGGGCCTATAACATAGAATACCCGAGAATGAGACTGTGGAGGTGGAGTTTATAGAAAAGTACATGGCCTCAAAAGTGTCGGAGGGAGTAGAAAGGAAGTCAGAGCGACATTTGGAAGAAGCCCTATGCAGTATTCCTAGACTACCACCTCTTCGCCCTGTTCTGTCAATTCTAGTCAGGGCGTAGCCCGTGGGAATAGCGGCTACCAGATCGGGGCCTGAGGAATCCAAGGCCCAGGTTTCAGTAATAAAAACCCAGGAGATTTGACTTGTTTGCCACAACTCCCGAGGCAGAAAGCCGGGAGTATCTTTGTTTTTAACTTGTGTAATATTTTTAAAATCGCCGCCTTTGCACTCACCCTCATTCTTCCCCCCCATCTCACCTCACTCCGCTTCCCTGCACAGCCGATTAGGCTCTGCAGCAGGGGAACGGGAACGGCGAGGAAACACGCCATCTTGGAGGGAGGCCTGGGTTGGCGGTGCAGCTGTTCGACCCTCCCGCCAGCTCTTAAGCCGCGCTCTGGATCTCGCGCGCAGATTTGACTTGTTTGCCACAACTCCTGAAGCGGAAAGCTGGGAGTATCTTTGTTTTTAACTTGTGTGATATTTTTAAAATTGCCGCCTTTGCACTCACCCTCATTCTCCCCCCCCTCCTCGCCTCACTCCGCTTCCCTGCACAGCCGATTAGGCACTGCAGCAGGGGAACGGGAACGGCGAGGACACACGCCATCTTGGAGGGAGTCCTGGGTTGGCGTGCAGCTGTTCGACCCTCCCTCCTCCCTACAGTATATTATGCCTACTCACTCCCGGCCGCGCAGCGGGCGCACCAAAGGCAAGCCTGTCTGCGCCCGTCCGCGACCGGCCGGGACCTGGGGCCTATCACTATGCCAGAGATTTATCCTATTCCTCAACCCAACTTCATGCCTGCCAGGGCGACTGGTCTATCAGTCCTTCCTCTCAGGCACGAATCGGTAACCTTGATATTTCATTGCCTGCCCTGACATCAGCGCAGTCATCTGCGCCTTTAGAGCCTCCTCTGCAGCCCTCCTCACCTGCTCCTCCTCTCTTGGCTACCGCCTTGTTCCTTAATACTCGCTCGGCGGTTAAGCATCAACTCGAACTGTTCAACCTCTTGGACTCCGCAAAACCGGAATTTCTATTTCTCACTGAAACTTGGTTTTCTCCCGAGTCACTGCCTGATGTGCTTGCGGCTCTCCCTGACCCTTACTATGCCCTTCATGCCGATCGCCCGGGCGGGAAAGTAGGTGGCGGAGTGGCCATGATAGTCCACTCCAAGTTCCAGTTCCAGCTCTTGTCCTATCCCACATCGCATCAGTCGACTTTTTGGTTGTCCGCTCAGTCAACCTCGCGGTCCCCCTTACTTGTGTATTATTCTATCGCCCCCCTCAGGCCATGCCCCATTTAATTTCAGCCATTCAGGAATTGCTGGCCACCCTTGTGGTCAACAACTCCTCTGTGCTGATTTTGGGCGACTTTAACTTTTGGCCCCATGACCCCCGGGAAGACATCACTTCCAAGGACTTCACTGAATCTCTTGGTTGCCTAAATCTTACTCCCCAGATCCACCTTCCCACCCATACAGGCGGCCATATTCTTGACCAGATTTGGTCAGCCAACTTACCTATCTCCTCCCTCACCATCTCCCCCTGCAATTGATCGGACCACTCTCTAATCTCCTTGTCCCTCGACCTTGGGGCTATTAATAAGCCTTCCCTCCCCAAAAATACCTGGGCTCGCAACTGGAACCGTGTGGATATGGCCGCCTTGTGCTCCTCTCTCGCGGCCTCACTCCCTCACTTGGCTGATGCCTCCCCGGACTCACAGGTCGTCGCCATTAACAACTGGCTTTCAGCCTCTTGCGACCTAGCTGCTCTTTCCAAGCTAGTCAGGACTTGCCGCTCCCATGAGGCCAATAGATGGTTCACTGATGACCTTAAAACCCTCAAACTCGCACTCAGACAAGCAGAACGCCACTGGAGGCGCGGGTACTGCCCCATCCTTAAGTCCCAATACTCAGCCCTCCTCCGCGACTAGCAGAAAGCTATTCTTTTGGCTAAAGCAGAGCGGCTAACAAACCCAAAGAGATCTTCACTGTAGGAGAGTAGGGTCTGCAATCCTATGATCACCCAGATTTTTGCTTTTTGCTGCACTGGTTTACGACTTTCCCTGGCTGTGGGCCTGCTAATCAGACCCACAGCCTAGCTGTTCTCTCTATCCAAATTGTACCCAGGTACTGAATTGGCACTGGGCCCTCTCCAAGTCCCTGTACCCAGGGCTGAGGTGCACCCAGAAGTCTCCCAGGGGCTGAAGCACGTATTGTGCCACCCCTGGATTGACTAGCTAAAACTGACACAACTGGCTGCACGACAGCTGGGGCAAGGTGGTGTACTCACCCTTTGCTTTAGATATAGTATACCTATATCTAACCCTAAAATGGACACACAGATCTCCTATCAGTCACTCCTATGGCAGGCCTTAACAATCCTGAAGGCAGAGTGCTTGGAATCGTGTGAGATGGTGCTCTGGCATGAGCTGAGCCTGTCTGCGGCTTTCGGGATCCATCCCTTAGCCGTTTCCATGATATCGCATACCATATACTCTTAAGTGCATTATAATCCTCGCGGTTATGTGCCAACTCTGGTATCGCTTTATCAAAACATGTCGAGTAAGGTGTCATACGAATTGGAATACTAACCCCTCGCCAATTCTGGCGACGGGGTTAGCATTCCACCCTTCTAGAGGGACACGACATGCCTGTAACCTATAACCCGGTTAAAAGTCAGACAGAGCCTTAGCATCCACAAAATGGATGCTGCCACCGAGACACAAGTCTGCCCTCCTGCTGCTGGGAGTCCTCCCAGAGCAGGAGATAAGGACAAAGGGTTTCCTGCCAGGGGCGGTGCCAGCACCGTCCCAGACAGGGTTTTGTGTATTGTAGGTAGGCAGGGCTTTAGAGGAAGGTGACTGCAAGTAGCACCCCGGTGCTCACTGTGCATAGGCCGGCTTGAACCAGTTCCAGGGTCCCTCCAGACCCTGTGCTGGGGAAAAGCCCGCCAAGGAAGTGGGTGTAACCACCCCCCTCCTAGTCCCACCCATAGGGCAGGACTTAGTCGCGTGCCAGCCCCTTTTTACAGGATAAAGGTAGAGACTGGCCCCCTTCCAAATCAGATCATCTTTGAATCCTGAAACTACTTTCCACGAAAGGAACTCAAGACTTCTTCCTAAGATTTCTCCCTTGTGACTAAGGAGTAGTCACCCTGCATCCGCAGGCACCATCTAAGGACACTGCGGTCTGCTGCAAGTCTCTCCTCCGGATCAAGACTGCCCAGCTCGACGAGAACCGGCTTCCCTGGCACCTCTGACCTCTACCTGCATCATCAGTCACGCTGAGATTCGTGGGTGTGACGAGACCTCGAGGGACCGGCCATCTTCAAGACTGCACGACTTCTTTTCAGCAAGCCCGCCGAGTAATCTACTGGTGAGTGCTTTGGGGTCCGAGAAGCCCCGACTCTGAGCAGCTCCAGCTCCGAAGTGCAGCCCCCCAGCATCTCCACGATCTGCGTGGGGCCCTTCTGCTTTCCGCTGCTCACCGCGTTGTTTGGCTACTAGCCCGTTGGCTTGTGGCCTTCCTGACGACGCCCGACGACATTTCTGCTGCTGGTCTGGTTGCTCCAGACTGGCCCTTGCTCCCTTCCAGAAGAGGAGCACCCCGGACCCTCCTGGTCCACTCAAGACGCCATTTTGAGTCCACCGCGTGGGCTTGAATTAGCCAAGGCTTGTTGCCCAATCCTGGGTAACTTCGACGCCAACGACTTCATCCTTCGTGGGACAGCTCGCACCTCCATCCTGGTCGCCGACAACGCCTCCTGGTCCGAGAGACTGCAGAGCCCAGCAGCGCCCACTCACCTGACTGCGGTGACTTCGCCCGGTGCCATCCTGGTGCCCACTTAATCACTGGCTAGTGATTCAAGAACTTGGTCCCCTCTGCTTTCAGGTTTTCTTCTTCCTTGATCCAGGCTTGGATCCATCGAACTTTCCTTCACTGGTCGCCTGCCAGCAACTTCTTCCTTCCAGGCTCCTGGTCCGGCAACGAGATCCCCGACGTCTTTTCAGACCTATGCAGCTGCAGCCCCTGGGCTAGGTAACTTCGGCACTCCGGTGTCCCAGCATAGCCTCACTATCCAAGGGTCAGGATCCACTGTCATTTTCTCCCTACCAGGTCGGGTTCGCCCGTGAACACTAACTTTGTGAATTCTAGCTTCCATAGACTTTGTCCCGCATCCCGCGTGAGAGTGCACACTCTGCACCCGAGTCCCCTGGGCCTCCTAGTAGTAATCTAACGATTCCCTAGTCCAGTCCTAGCGATTCCAAAGCCTATTAGAACTGTTACTTACCTGCTAGTAATTCGCATTCCACTTTTAGCGTATATGGTTTTTCGTGCCCCTCGGGCATTTGTGTAACGTGCTAACTTAAAAGTATTTTCGTAAGAGTTTTGTTGTGTGCTTAGCACCCTGTCCTCATAAAGAGTACAGGGTTGTTGTGATTCTAATAAATACATTGTTTATTTTCATAACACTTGTGTGGTGTCCTTTCACTGGGTGTTCAAGGGGTAATGTGATGGTAAAACAGCTGGCTTAACACGCCCTCTAGAGTCTTAGCCTTAGACTGCTCGTATCCATGCTACTAGGATAGCTGGTCTATAAGGTTGACTTACAACCAATCATCAATAAGGGTTGTTTGGACTGATATATAGTGATCACTAGAATAGTGAACACTGCACATCAGGCCAACTTCTCACATTGGTGAGCAGCGGTTGGGATTTGAGCTTGCTGTTGTTTTACCACACATGCCCTAAGAATATCTTGTGAAAGATCACATAAGTACTAAAGGTACATATAACTTAGCTTAGAATACTCTGAGTTCTACTGAACCAGCTGTTGTAGCTCCTAGGGCCTAGCACACCCTAAACTACAACTCTAGCAAGGGATCAGTAGGCAAACATATAGTGTAGGTAAGTGCACCACTTACACCTCACTAGAAAAGCATGTCGACTCAGGGGGACTCTACTGAGACTCCCCTGGTCAGTGTTGACCCTCCACAGGTCACTTCAAGATATGCAGCTCTCAGTTTTCAGGAGATGAGACAAATCTGTGTCTCCAGGAAACTGAAGCAGGGGTCTAACCCCACCATTCCCTTTCTGATAGGTCTCTTAGAGACATATGATGCCAGAAAGCTCTCTCAGTTACATGAGAGCATGCCAGCCTTAGAGGGAACCTCTGGGGATCCAGACCTCCCCAACACTGATTCAGCAGTTGAGGAGGAGGATCAGGAGGTACTCTCTGGGGATGAGGTAGACAAAGGTCTTGAGGTAGTCAGAAGGCTAACTAGGACCAACTTAGACTTACTTGGGCTAGGATCTGGGGGCCCCCCAGTACTAACCCGAAGTGGGCCTAACCTTGGAGTTAGGAGAGATAGATCTCTTTCTAGGGACTCCAATAGATCTCTGCACTCTAATGCCTCTTCTCA
This sequence comes from Lissotriton helveticus, assembly GCF_964261635.1. NCBI lineage: Eukaryota > Metazoa > Chordata > Amphibia > Caudata > Salamandridae > Lissotriton > Lissotriton helveticus. Next base: position 356,563,113 of record NC_136059.1, on the reverse strand, counting down.
GGGGAGAAGGAATCCTCCACAGAGGAGATTTACTTCCCCTCAGAGAAAGGAGCATGAAGCTAGGATGAGACAAGCTGAACTGAGGATTGAAAGGGAAGAAATTGCCCTGGCCAAAGAGAAGCTTGCCCTGGCAAGAGAGCAGCAGATGAGTGGGCTAGCTCCCACTGGTGGCAGCAATCTCCCAAGAGATAGAGAGAAGGGTTTAGATACTAAACACCTGACTAAAATAGTGCCCCCCTTTAAGCAAGGGGATGACATCCAGAAATGGATGGCTGCTCTGGAGAGGGCCTGCACTGTGCAGAACATTCCCCAGAGTCAGTGGGCAGCTATACTGTGGCTCTCCTTTGATGGTAAAGGTAGAGATAAGCTCCTCACTACAAGAGTGGAGGATGCTAACAATTACCAGGTCCTGAAGAATACACTGGTTGATGGGTTTGGTTTAACCACTGAGCAGTACAGGTTGCTGTTCAGAGACACCCAGAAAACTCAGTCTCAGGACTGGTCTGATTTTGTGGATTGTGCCACTAAGGCTTTGGAGGGCTGGTTGCTGGGTAGCAAGGTTACAGATTACACAGGATTGTATAATCTAATGATGAGAGAACAAATTTTAAACAATTGTCAGAACCAGTTGCTGCACCAGCACCTTGTTGATTCAGATCTGACCTCTCCCCAAGAATTGGGAAAGAAGGCAGACAAATGGGTCAGGACAAGGATCAAGCAGAACCAGAACCAGAACCAGGGTGGTCAGAAGAAAACAGACCAGAAGGGTAATGTTAAGAATGAGCAAAATGACCAGAAGTCTTCACCAGGTCCCCAACAAACCAAGGAGGGTGGGGGTCAGGCTTCCCAGAAGAAGAAGACTCAAGAAGGCCAGTCAAAAAGGTGGTGCCAGTACTGCAAAAGTAAATCTCACTGGTTTAGTGAGTGCACCAAAAGAGGAGGACAAACTCCTGCCACTACAGCTCCTAAAGCAACTGCACCCCCTAGTACAGTCAGTAGTGGTAGTGTCACTCCCAAGGCATTAGTTGGGTTAACCTTGGGTACTGAGGGGTCTGACAACTTAGTTGGCACACTCACACAGGCTGTCCTTGTCTGTACAGGGGATATGGATATGTCCCCTGAAATAAGTCCCAATACTTTGGGCAAATACAGGCAGACACCTTTGATTAATGGCAAAATGGCTCAGGCCTATAGGGACACTTGTGCCAGTGTCACCATGGTGACACCTAACTTTGTGGACCCTGGACAGATCATGCCAGGTACTGATTTCCTGGTGACCAATGCCAGCAATGTCACTACTAGTCATAGTGTGGCAATTGTAGCTTTCTCCTGGGGTGGAGTGAAGGGACAAAAGAAAGTTGTAGTCAGTTCAGACCTCCCAGTTGATTGTTTGTTGGGCAATGATTTGGAGTCATCACAATGGTCAGAAGTGGAGCAGAGGACTCACATGGAGATGTTAGGCTTGCCAGCACATGTGCTTGCTGTGACTAGGTCACAGGCCAGAAAATGGCCCACTGAACAGGTGCTGGATCCTGAAATTATGGACCAGACACCTCCCAAGAAGAAGAGCAGTAAGGGTAAGGCTTTGCCTTCCCCCTTGCCCCAGGTTGAGGATCAAGTCTCTGAGGAGGCTGATCTAGCAGAGCTGAGGGAAACTGAGCCTAAAGAGCTTGAACTTGATCAAGTTGAGTTTCTGGGCTCAGGGGGACCCTCCAGAGCAGACCTGGGGAAGGAACAGTTGAGCTGCCCTTCCCTTGAACCCCTCAGACAGCAGGCTGCTGCTGAGGCTGCAGGGAATGCCACAGGTGCCCACAGGGTATACTGGGAAGATGGACTCCTGTACTCTGAGTCAAGAGACCCCAAGCCTGGTGCAACCAGGAGGCTGGTCATCCCCTTGTCTCTGAGAGGTTTCCTTCTCACCTTGGCCCATGAGATTCCCCTTGCAGGTCATTTAGGTCAGACAAAGACTTGGGACAGGCTTGTCTCACACTTTCACTGGCCCCATATGAATGAGAATACCAAGGAGTTTTGTCGCTCATGTGTCACTTGCCAAGCCAGTGGTAAGTCAGGTGGCACAACAAAGGCCCCCCTCATACCACTACCTGTGGTGGGGGTTCCCTTTGAAAGAGTGGGGATTGACATTGTTGGTCCAATGGAACCCCAGACAGCATCAGGACACAAGTTTATACTGGTGGTGGTGGACCATGCCACCAGGTATCCTGAGGCTATTCCCCTTAGGACCACTACAGCCCCTGTAGTGGCAAGAGCCCTAGTTGGAGTGTTCTCCAGAGTGGGTTTCCCTAAGGAGGTCGTTTCTGACAGAGGTACAAACTTCATGTCAGGATATCTGACTGCCATGTGGAAAGAGTGTGGTGTGAACTACAAGTTCACCACACCCTATCATCCACAATGCAATGGGCTTGTTGAGAGATTCAACAGGACCCTGAAAGGGATGATTCATGGACTACCTGAACCTCTTAGGAGAAGATGGGATGTCCTGATCCCCTGCCTCTTGTTTGCTTACAGAGAGGTCCCACAGAAGGGGGTTGGCTACAGCCCTTTTGAGCTTCTGTATGGGCATCCTGTAAGGGGACCCCTGTGTTTGGTGAAGGAAGGATGGGAGAGACCTCTCAAAAAGCCTGCAACCAACATAGTGGACTATGTACTTGGTCTCCGCTCCAGGATGGCTGAGTACATGGAAAAGGCATCTAAAAACCTTGAGGCCAGCCAGGAACTTCAAAAAGCTTGGCATGACCAAAAGGCTGTACTGACTGTGTACCAGCCAGGACAGAAGGTGTGGGTGCTGGAGCCAGTGGCCCCAGCAGCTCTGAAAGACAAATGGTCTGGGCCCCACACCATCATTGAGCAAAAGGGAGAGGTTACCTACTTGGTGGACCTTGGAACTCCCAGGAGCCCTCTCAGAGTGCTCCATGTTAACAGGCTCAAAGCATATGTTGACAGGAAGGACATGAGCTTGCTCATGGCCACAGATGAGGGACAGGAGGAAGAGAGTGACCCTCTCCCAGACCTGCTCACTCAGAATCCTGATGATGGATCAGTTGATGGTGTTGTCTTTTGTGGCAGCCTCACTGAACATCAGCAACAGGATTGCAGGCAAGTTCTGCAATCCTTTCGACATATGTTCTCTCTGACACCCAGCCAAACTGATTGGTGTACCCATGATGTTGACACTGGAGACAGTCTGCCTGTCAAGAGTAAAATCTACAGACAGCCTGATCATGTTAGAGACTGCATCAAAACTGAAGTGCAGAAAATGTTGGAACTGGGAGTCATTGAGCCCTCAGATAGCCCTTGGGCTAGCCCAGTAGTTCTAGTGCCAAAGCCTCACACCCAGGGTGGTAAGAGAGAGATGAGGTTTTGCGTAGACTACAGAGGCCTCAATGCAGTCACTAAGACTGATGCCCACCCAATACCAAGAGCAGATGAGCTTATAGATAGATTGGCTTCTGCCAACTTCTTAAGCACATTTGATTTGACAGCTGGGTATTGGCAAATCAGGTTAGCTGAGGAAGCCAAACCTAAGACAGCATTTTCTACCCCTGGAGGGCATTATCAATTTGTGGTAATGCCCTTTGGACTGAAAAATGCACCTGCCACCTTCCAAAGGTTGGTGAATCAAGTCCTCACTGGGCTGGATGACTTCTGTGCAGCTTATCTTGACGATATTGCTGTCTTTAGCTCCACCTGGGAGGATCACCTGGTCCACCTGAGGAAAGTGTTAGAGGCCCTGCAAAAGGCAGGCCTCACTATCAAGGCCACAAAGTGCCAGATAGGGCAGTCACAGGTTGTCTACCTGGGCCACCTTGTAGGTGGAGGCCAGGTTCAGCCACTGGAGAGTAAGATACAGGCCATCAAGGACTGGACTCCTCCAATCACCCAGACTCAGGTTCGAGCTTTCTTGGGCCTGACTGGGTACTATAGGAAGTTTGTCAGAAATTATGGGTCCATAGTGACCCCCCTTAATGACCTGACAAGCAAAAAGATGCCAAAGAAAGTTCAGTGGACAGCAAGCTGTCAGAAAGCATTCAATGACCTAAAACAGGCCATGTGCACAGCACCTATCCTCAAGAGTCCAGATTACTCCAAGCCATTCATTGTCCAAACAGATGCTTCTGAGTTGGGTGTGGGAGCTGTTCTGTCTCAACTGAATTTTGATGGTAATGATCAGCCTATTGCTTTCATTAGCAGGAGGTTGACACCCAGAGAGAAAAATTGGTCAGCTATTGAGAGGGAGGCCTTTGCTGTGGTCTGGGCCCTGAAGAAGCTGAGGGCCTACTTGTTTGGCACTCACTTCACCATTCAGACAGACCATAAGCCCCTCTTGTGGCTAAATCAGATGAAGGGTGAAAACCCCAAACTGCTTAGGTGGTCCATTTCCCTACAGGGGATGGATTTTACAGTGGAGCATAGACCTGGGACTGATCACAGCAATGCTGATGGGCTCTCCAGGTATTTCCACTTAGAGCAAGAAGACTCACCTGGTCAAGGTTAGCTTATTGTCCCAAAGTTTGGGGGGGGGTCATGTAGGAGAGTAGGGTCTGCAATCCTATGATCACCCAGATTTTTGCTTTTTGCTGCACTGGTTTACGACTTTCCCTGGCTGTGGGCCTGCTAATCAGACCCACAGCCTAGCTGTTCTCTCTATCCAAATTGTACCCAGGTACTGAATTGGCACTGGGCCCTCTCCAAGTCCCTGTACCCAGGGCTGAGGTGCACCCAGAAGTCTCCCAGGGGCTGAAGCACGTATTGTGCCACCCCTGGATTGACTAGCTAAAACTGACACAACTGGCTGCACGACAGCTGGGGCAAGGTGGTGTACTCACCCTTTGCTTTAGATATAGTATACCTATATCTAACCCTAAAATGGACACACAGATCTCCTATCAGTCACTCCTATGGCAGGCCTTAACAATCCTGAAGGCAGAGTGCTTGGAATCGTGTGAGATGGTGCTCTGGCATGAGCTGAGCCTGTCTGCGGCTTTCGGGATCCATCCCTTAGCCGTTTCCATGATATCGCATACCATATACTCTTAAGTGCATTATAATCCTCGCGGTTATGTGCCAACTCTGGTATCGCTTTATCAAAACATGTCGAGTAAGGTGTCATACGAATTGGAATACTAACCCCTCGCCAATTCTGGCGACGGGGTTAGCATTCCACCCTTCTAGAGGGACACGACATGCCTGTAACCTATAACCCGGTTAAAAGTCAGACAGAGCCTTAGCATCCACAAAATGGATGCTGCCACCGAGACACAAGTCTGCCCTCCTGCTGCTGGGAGTCCTCCCAGAGCAGGAGATAAGGACAAAGGGTTTCCTGCCAGGGGCGGTGCCAGCACCGTCCCAGACAGGGTTTTGTGTATTGTAGGTAGGCAGGGCTTTAGAGGAAGGTGACTGCAAGTAGCACCCCGGTGCTCACTGTGCATAGGCCGGCTTGAACCAGTTCCAGGGTCCCTCCAGACCCTGTGCTGGGGAAAAGCCCGCCAAGGAAGTGGGTGTAACCACCCCCCTCCTAGTCCCACCCATAGGGCAGGACTTAGTCGCGTGCCAGCCCCTTTTTACAGGATAAAGGTAGAGACTGGCCCCCTTCCAAATCAGATCATCTTTGAATCCTGAAACTACTTTCCACGAAAGGAACTCAAGACTTCTTCCTAAGATTTCTCCCTTGTGACTAAGGAGTAGTCACCCTGCATCCGCAGGCACCATCTAAGGACACTGCGGTCTGCTGCAAGTCTCTCCTCCGGATCAAGACTGCCCAGCTCGACGAGAACCGGCTTCCCTGGCACCTCTGACCTCTACCTGCATCATCAGTCACGCTGAGATTCGTGGGTGTGACGAGACCTCGAGGGACCGGCCATCTTCAAGACTGCACGACTTCTTTTCAGCAAGCCCGCCGAGTAATCTACTGGTGAGTGCTTTGGGGTCCGAGAAGCCCCGACTCTGAGCAGCTCCAGCTCCGAAGTGCAGCCCCCCAGCATCTCCACGATCTGCGTGGGGCCCTTCTGCTTTCCGCTGCTCACCGCGTTGTTTGGCTACTAGCCCGTCGGCTTGTGGCCTTCCTGACGACGCCCGACGACATTTCTGCTGCTGGTCTGGTTGCTCCAGACTGGCCCTTGCTCCCTTCCAGAAGAGGAGCACCCCGGACCCTCCTGGTCCACTCAAGACGCCATTTTGAGTCCACCGCGTGGGCTTGAATTAGCCAAGGCTTGTTGCCCAATCCTGGGTAACTTCGACGCCAACGACTTCATCCTTCGTGGGACAGCTCGCACCTCCATCCTGGTCGCCGACAACGCCTCCTGGTCCGAGAGACTGCAGAGCCCAGCAGCGCCCACTCACCTGACTGCGGTGACTTCGCCCGGTGCCATCCTGGTGCCCACTTAATCACTGGCTAGTGATTCAAGAACTTGGTCCCCTCTGCTTTCAGGTTTTCTTCTTCCTTGATCCAGGCTTGGATCCATCGAACTTTCCTTCACTGGTCGCCTGCCAGCAACTTCTTCCTTCCAGGCTCCTGGTCCGGCAACGAGATCCCCGACGTCTTTTCAGACCTATGCAGCTGCAGCCCCTGGGCTAGGTAACTTCGGCACTCCGGTGTCCCAGCATAGCCTCACTATCCAAGGGTCAGGATCCACTGTCATTTTCTCCCTACCAGGTCGGGTTCGCCCGTGAACACTAACTTTGTGAATTCTAGCTTCCATAGACTTTGTCCCGCATCCCGCGTGAGAGTGCACACTCTGCACCCGAGTCCCCTGGGCCTCCTAGTAGTAATCTAACGATTCCCTAGTCCAGTCCTAGCGATTCCAAAGCCTATTAGAACTGTTACTTACCTGCTAGTAATTCGCATTCCACTTTTAGCGTATATGGTTTTTCGTGCCCCTCGGGCATTTGTGTAACGTGCTAACTTAAAAGTATTTTCGTAAGAGTTTTGTTGTGTGCTTAGCACCCTGTCCTCATAAAGAGTACAGGGTTGTTGTGATTCTAATAAATACATTGTTTATTTTCATAACACTTGTGTGGTGTCCTTTCACTGGGTGTTCAAGGGGTAATGTGATGGTAAAACAGCTGGCTTAACACGCCCTCTAGAGTCTTAGCCTTAGACTGCTCGTATCCATGCTACTAGGATAGCTGGTCTATAAGGTTGACTTACAACCAATCATCAATAAGGGTTGTTTGGACTGATATATAGTGATCACTAGAATAGTGAACACTGCACATCAGGCCAACTTCTCACATTCACCATTGTCCATAACCTAGCAGCCGCCGATAGAGTCTCTCCTAAACCCGCTCCCTCTCAATCTCTCTGCAATTCCCTTAATGATTACTTCATTGAGAAGATCGCCACTATTAAACACAATATACCCCTGCCTTCCTCCTCCTTTTCTCTCCCCTCACTCCCTTCCCCATCTATTTTCCTTGACCAGTTTCCCGTAATTTCTAAGGAGACCTTTCTTACTTTGTTGAAGAAAGTCATATCGGGGTCCCCCTCCGATTGCTGCCCTGCCCGCATATTGGAGGTCTTTTCCAACTGCGCAGAATCCCCGCTTATTCTCCTTAACACCTCTATTCTTCAGGGAACTGTCCCAGTTGCTTTTAAATCAGCCACAGTTATTCCCATCTTGAAAATACCTGGGGCTGATCTCTCTTCTACCTCCTATTTCCGCCCTATTTCTTTGCTCCCGTTCCTGGGCAAAATTCTGGAGAGCCATATCACCACCTGTCTCTCGGCCTTCATCGAGGAGAACCATCTTTTGGCTTCTCATCAGCCGGCTTCCGTCCAGCCCATTCGACGGAATCCGTGGTCCTCTCTGTCCTGGATGAGCTTAGGCAGAGTGCGGATGCCAACTCCTCCCAGGCCCTTGATCTGTCTGCCGCCTTCGACATTGTTGACCATTCCATCCTTCTCGACCGTGTCACTTCCTTCCTACAAGATCGGACACAGGCCGTTCACCTGGATGGCTTCTCTGCCCCCTCCTGTTCTGTCACTTGTGGGGTTCCCCAGGGTTCCTCCCTTTCCCCTCTGCTATTTAACCTCTACATCAACCCTCTCATCGCTGCCTTACAAAATATGGAGGTGTCAGTATTTAATTATGCTGACGACCTCCAGCTTATCTTCAATCTTTCTTCCTCCCACAATTCTATTTTCAAATTCCACACTGTACTTACTTTCATTTATGACTGGATGAACTACAACCATTTAAAACTTAATCCGGACAAGACGGAACTGATCCTTACTGGTAGCCTTCCCAGCCTTGGTCCCCTGTCTTTTGGCCCCCCGCTCTTGGTCCCCCCCTCACCTTCCACTAAAGCAAAAAAAACTTTGGGCATCCAAATTAGTCAAGACCTGACCATGCGCCCCCAGATCAGCTCCGTTGTCTCGTCCTGCTTCTTGTCCCTCCGCAAAATCTCTCGCTTCTTCTCCATTGAGGCCCTTAAGCTTATCATCTCGGCCATGATTATTTCCCGCCTGGATTATGGTAATAGCCTCTATGTAGGGACTCCGGCGTACGAGCTCCGGCGCCTTCAACTTATTCAAAATCAGGCTGCGTGCCTTATTTACAGGCTCCCTAAGTGCCATCGCGTAACCCCTCTACTCAAATCCCTCCATTGGCTACCCATCTCCCAGCGCTCCCTATTTAAGTTGGGCTGCCTACGTTTTATGGCCCTAGCCGGCACTGCTCCAGGGTTTGTCAACTCAAAAATTCGTACCTATCTTCCCAACAGAAGCCTTCGCTCTTCTACTCAAGCTCTTTTGGAGGTACCTCGCTTTAGGAAGAAAAAACAGGGTGGCCTGCGTTTTTCCACCCTTGCCCCCCGCTTCTGGAACGCTCTCCCTTTCACCATCCAGTCCCTCTCTGTCTACACAGACTTTCGCAAAGCTTTAAAAACTCATCTCTTTTCCCTAGCTTTTCCCATGCAATAATCTCCCGGCACCCCCCCCCTCCTATGTCAATTCACAGCGCCAAGAAACCGCTAGGTGTTAGTGCGCTTAATAAATTTCTTCAACTTCAACTTCAGGAGGGTTTCCTGAGCGAAACAAAGCCGTTAAATGCAATGTTATTTTTGATCAGGGATCTAGCATTCATGAGGACACCTACTTCATTAATCAGAGGAGTAGTCTTCGGTACCTCAGAAATCACCCGCGTCTTTTTAGGATGCAAATTTCTGGTGAACCTAAGGTAGCAACTGCAACCGTGTGCAAGAGGGATATCATCGGGACAGAGAGTGTGATGACAGGATTTACACGGTGGTCTTAAAGAGAGTAGAGTGATGGGGGAATAAAGACAGCTCCCTACCAATAAGGTGAAACGAGGGGCAGGCCGCCTGCTTGTTTCCGGTCCAGGGAAGACATGGCTTGGCAGTTCGGGCTGGACTGTTCCCATGAGGCACAGGGTCAGACTGATTTGCATACAGCCATGTCTGAATTGGGGTGGCAGAGTGGGCTAAAGAACGGTGATGGATCAAACCCAGATCTTTTGACTGGGTGTGAGTGTTTGATTGGTTCAGATGCTCCGTCCATCACCACCCCCTTTTGTACCGCTTTGGCCACCATAAGTGTGGCAGGGTATGCTCAGACGTGAGTCTCTTGCTCACTTTGCCACTGGATTCAAGCAAGCCAGGCTGAAGACGGCTGGAATGCCAGAAACCGGTCCTCGGAAGCTTGTTTCTGGTCCAGGGAAGACATGGCTTGGCAGTTCGGGCTGGACTGTTCCCATGAGGAACAGGGTCAGATTGATTTGCACATAGCCATGTCTGAACTGGGGTGGCAGAGTGGGCTAAAGAACGGTGATGGATCAAACCCAGATCTTTTGACTGGGTTTGAGTGTTTGATTGGTTCAGATGCTCCGGCCATCACCACCCCCTTTTGTACTGCTTTGGCCGCCATAAGTGTGGCAGGGTATGCTCAGACGTGAGTCCCTTGCTCACTTTGCCACTGGATTCAAGCAAGCCGGGCTGAAGACGGCTGGAATGCCAGAAACCGGTCCTTGGAAGCTTGTTTCCGGTCCAGGGAAGACATGGCTTGGCAGTTCGGGCTGGACTGTTCCCATGCGGCACAGGTCAGACTGATTTGCATATAGCCATGTCTGAACTGGGGTGGCAGAGTGGGCTAAAGAACGGTGATGGATCCAACCCAGATCTTTTGAATGGGTGTGAGTGTTTGATTGGTTCAGAAGCTCCGTCCATCACCACCCCCTTTTGTACCCCCTGGCGCGTACTCAGCGCGGACGGGTGCAGACGGGCTTAACTTTGACGCGACTTCGGCGCGCGTCCGCTGAGCACGCAGAGAACCATCGAGCCTAAATAAGGTGTGTCATGAAGGTGTAGCCCCGCGTGAGCCTCTGTGTCCAATCAGGGCAGGGACACCAAATGTTTGCCGGCACCCTCCACAACAAACGGGAAAACCCGTGGTGAACCGGGGCGCTGGCAGGAGTGACAGTCAGGTAAGCGAGCGCGAGGAAATGCGCACAGAAGAAGAGTGTCAAAGTCACAATTATTTACAAACACAGCGAAAGTCAAAGCGACATGGTTATCATGCAGCAGGTAGGATTTTAAAACAGCGCTAATTAAGAACGAGGCATCGTAATCATGCACTCGATGCTCTGAGACAAACCTATATACATACATATACACCTATAAGTCACTCCTATGGCAGGCCTTGACAATCCTGGAGACAGAGTGCTTGGTTTTATGTGAGAGGGTGCCCTAGCATGAGCTGAGACCCTCTGAAGAACGAGGCATCGTAATCATGCACTCGATGCTCTGAGACAAACCTATATACATAGATATACACCTATAAGTCACTCCTATGGCAGGCCTTGACAATCCTGGAGGGAGAGTGCTTGGTTTTATGTGAGAGGGTGCCCTAGCATGAGCTGAGACCCTCTGCAGCTTTCGGATCCATCTCCTTATAGCTTTTCTATGATATAGCCATACCATATACTCTTAAGTGCATTATAATCCTCGTGGTTAATGCTAACTTTGGTTTGGCTTTATCAAAACGTGTTGTGTAAGGTGTTAAACACTTTGGAATACTACCCCCCCCCCCCCGCCAGTCCTGGCGGTGGGGGAAGCATTGTATGTAGTAACTGGTTTACCCGGTTTAAGTTAAACAGAGCCTCAGCATTACAAAACGGATACTGCTGCCACAGACACGAGTCCGACCTCCTGTTGCTGGACGAATCTCTGGCAGGGGGGCCTGGACAATAGGTTTCCTGTCCAAGGAGGTGCTGGCACCTCCCCAGACAGGCTTTTGTGTATTGGGGCAGGGAGGGCTGCATTCAGTGAATGCTTTCCAGACACTGCCTGGGGCACACAAGGTGCTCCATGCATTTCCCAGTTCAAACCGGTTGCTGGGGCACTCTTTGAAACATATATCCTGGACCTTCGATATTCCATTTCGACTGGAAGACGGAAGATATCTCCCTTGTGGTCAAGGAGTGACCACCCTGTTCAAAGAGGCACCAACAGCAACTTTGCCGACCTGCATTTCGAGGCTCCCGCCGGATCCTAAAGAATCTGCGACACAGGACACAGACTTACAGACATCTCTGACCCCGACCTTCGCTCACAGCAAAGCTGAGACCCTTGGTGGACACGAGAGACGTGGGACCGGAACTCCTAGACATCCTGCATTTTGCAAGCTGCACCCACTTCACGAGGTAACTCGAAGTTGTACATTGGGGTGCTTGAAGCCCCAGACCCGAGCACCATTTGCACCGAAGCTCAGAGGCCCCACTCCACGAGTGACCCGTGGGCCCCACTTTTGCATTTCAGCTTGACGCGTCTTCGCTGTTCCTGATCCGTTGGCTAGTGAGCAGCCCGAAGACTTTCTTTTGAATCTAACTTGCTTTCCTGGTTGCTCCAGGCTTGCTCCAACTTCCCTACAAAGGAGAAGTTCCTCAGACCTTGGTGGTCTGCACCGAAGCCAATCTCGACATCCTGCGTCGGTTGCGTTTGCCAAGGCTTGTTGGGTCCAATCAGGATACCGACACCGCAGTCAACTAGATCCTTCGTGGGACAGCTCGAATCCAGCTCCTGGTCGTCGCTGACACCTCCTGGTCCTCGTGGCTGAAGAGACAAGCTTCACATCTTCACCTGAAATCACCCGACTTCTGGTGGCATCTTTCTATCGCCGCCCTGGTCACTGGCAAGTGACCCAGAGTCTGTCCCTTCTGCTTTCAGGTCCTACTGATCTTGGTTCCACCCTTGAATCCACCCGGACACTTTTCCTCTGGTCGCCTGCAGCACTTCTTTGCAGATTTCCATTGAAATAAACGACGAAACCAGACACCAAAAGACACCTATGCACCCGGTTTTGGTGGATGAGGTAACACGAGTTCTCTGGTAGTCTCGAGGGTATTGGCCCTCCTAGTGTCTAAGTCCAAAAGGGTTCCATCGTAGTTTATTTAGAAGTGTCCTTAAATTGTAAATTTGTAACTTGTTTGTTTCCCATAGAAAGTCAATGGTAACCAACGGCTGTGTTTAGTCACTGCACGCGGCTCCTGTGAGCCTCCTACCTCCTAACCTTTGGTTGTTTAGAGTAGCCCCAGCGATTCCACAGACCCTAAGTCCTGCTTTCTAATTCTCATGTGGTTCTTATACCACTATTTTAGTATATGGTTTGTGAGGCCCCTAGGGCATAACGTATACTGTGCAACTTATCGTATGCTAAATGAGTAACTTGTATTGTACTTTTACCTCTGACCTCATAAAGAGTGCAGAGGGGTTGTGTTTAGAATAAATACATATATATTTGATATATACCTGTCTGGTGTCCTTTAATTTGGTACTCAAGGGATTATAATTGGTAAAACAACTTGCTTAAAACGCTCTCTGAAGACTTTGCCTGATGATTGCTGGTCCATGCTAACACTAGGATAGCTTTCTATAAGGTTTACTTTACAACCACCATCAATAAGTGTCGATTAGACTGGTGCAAGGTGCCCACTAGAACTAGTGGACATCATTTGTCAGGCTAACTTCTCACAATGCCCACTGCCCGAGTGGCCCACTGAAGTCTCCCCATCGATCCTGACCTCAATATAATCAGTGGGTGACCTCTCCTGGACTCCACACAGAAGCCTGTACCCTCAGCTCGAAGTTTCCCCCTGAACGCGACTGGCGAAGATTTTCCGACATATAAAGGCACACCTGTATCCTCAGCGCTCCGGCTTTGTAGAGCTCAGTTGACGGTACTCATATGTCCAACATGCAGCCTCTTAGTGAAACCGAATTCCCCCTTCACTTGCATTGGGTGCCCGACTCTGACATTAAACCCTGCCCCTGCCGCCTCTGCTGACATAAGCATGGTGGTGCTTTGTGCCCCTGGCGCACTCTTGTGCTTGCTTAAACCCGCGTGGCCTGTGCCCGGAAACTGTGGGTACTTACCTGCAAACAGTGCATCTCTGATCACCCCAGTCTCCAAAGACCAACATTGGTCTCCGGGCACCACCTTTGACCTCTGCACCCGGCCACCGCAGTGCTGCTTATGGTGTCCACATGAACCTTGCCCTGTGTTGGTCCAAACCCGGAAGACTGGGATAATAAGTTGTGTACTGACGAGTTAGTGTGCATAACTATTTTCCTTCCATAGGATTACACTGTATTTCTTGCTATTTGTCTATTTTATTTATTTATTTGACTCATTTATACGGCGCACGAATCATCCCCAGGGGGATCTCTCGGCACCCGGGGAAGCGGCAAATGTAAAAGGAATACAATATTCATTCATTAGAATAGCCAGGTCTTGAGCAACTTTTTAAATTGTGGAAAGTTTGGGCAGGCACGAATATGTTCAGGGAGCTCATTCCAATGTTTGGGGGCCAGGTAAGAAAACACACGACCTCCCATTTTGACTTTCCGAATTCTCCTGCAACAGAGCAGAATGCGATTACTGGATCTAAGTGTAGCCCAGGTTGATCGCGTTAAATTTTGTTAGTCAAATAGGCCGGGCCCATACCGTGCAGGGACTTAAAGACCAGGCAGAGTAGCTTGAAGATAGCTCGTTTCTTTACAGGAAGCCAGTCTAAGAGGCGCAGGAGAGGGCGGGAGGAGGTTTGAGCTGGTGTGTTGAGGGCAAGACGGGCTGCGGTACTTTGCACCACCTGCAGCTTGGATAGCAGGTCTTCCCTAATTCCTACCAACAAGGAATTGCCATAGTCAAGACTGATAAGGAGCGACTGAATGAGGGTCTTTCAGGCGTTCGATGGAATCCAGGGAAAGATCTTCTTGAGTAACCGCAAGGTCCCGTAGCAGGTACCTACGAGAGTTTTCACCTGATCTTCCATTGAAAGCTTATTGTCTATTCTGACCCCTAGGTTTTTAGCCTACCCTCCAGGGGCAGGTGCTTCTCCTAATTCTGTCAGCCACCAGCCAGCGCTCCACAGCTCTTCAGCCTTGCCAAACAACAGAATCTCCGTTTTAGAGGAGTTAAGTTGCAGGAAGTTCTTCCTCCTCCAGCTGTCAATGCTCGTCATACAAGTAATAAACTTAGCTTTAGTTACTGCGGGGTTATTCTCTATGAGTACTATCAGCTGCGTAGGATATGGTTTCAAACCCGTAATTTCTGATGATCGAGGCCAAGAGGCAACATAAAGATTGAACAGCGTGGGGCTCAATATAGAGCCCTGTGGAACCCCCTTGTCCACCACAGTTGTCTGTGACACAAATGAATCAAACTGAACACACTGTGTTCTGTCGGACAGGTAACTCTGAATCCAGGTAAAGGCCAGGCCTCTGACAACAATCTCTCGAAGCCTGTCCAAAAGGATACGATGAGAGATGGTGTCAAAGGCTGCCGACAGGTCAAGCAGCACCAACATGACTGGAGAGTCCCTGTCCAGTGACATCCTGAGGGTGTGCGTAATATCTAGTAGAGCGGCCTCGGTGCTATAAGATGCACAGAAGCCGGACTGGGATGGATCTAGTATTTTGTGTTCTAAATAACTAGAAAGATGTTGGTTGATTATTGTCTCCATAATTTTGGAACAGCAGGGGAGAAGAGAGATTGGCCTGTAATTCAGTAAGACCGTAGGATCTTTAAGCAGAGGCTTAATGCGTGCGTTCTTCCATTTACGTGGGAAAGTCGCAGTCGCTAATGAGATATTTCATATCTCTGCAAGTGAATCTGCTATGACCGGGGATAGTTCAGACATAACTGCAGGAGGTACTGGGTCTAAGACAGACCCCGATTTCGCTTGAGCTAGAAGGGCGCCTACCTGTTCGCTGGTAATAATAGAGAAGCATTCTAATATCGGGGAACAGGGATTTTCCTGTGGAGGGGCGCTCTCATAAACGTCCTCTTCAGGGCCGAAGGAGTGATAAATTGTGTCAATTTTTGATAGTGAAATGTGTCGCTAGGTGATTGCATAATTCCTGCGTTGATGGCCCTGGGCTTTGTATACTCCTTCAGGGTGGCAAAGAGCTTGCGCAAGGAGTCCTTGGCTCCTATAATGCGAGAGCCTTAATAGGTTCTCCTGGCTGCATTACAACTATTTAAGTAAGTTCTATGGGTCTCTCGGTAGCACCGTTCATCTTGCTCGGATTATGATTATTTTTCTACATTGCTAAGTATTGCTACTGTTGATTGACACTACAAAGTATTTCTAATACTACTGTAATTATTCAGATTGCTACTTGCAACACATGCCTACCGTACTTGAAAGTATTGCTAATCAGAAACTAAAGCGCACCAGAAACGGAGTTTTTCTTGGTTCTAAAATAAAAGCAACAAAGTAATATGTTTGTACAAACATTCGCCTTGGAGTTAGTCATTGAGTGTTTGCCTTATTTCTTGACTGTGTGTAACAAATGCTTAACACAGCCCTCTGATGAGCCTAACTGCTCAACCACACTACCACAAAAGAGAGTAAGGTATTATCTACTTTAGCCTCTGTAAAGCCTCGGGGGATCCACTGGACTCTGTGCACACTATACCTTACTTTGGTATAGTATATACAGAGCCAGCTTCCTACTGACAGGACAATAGTATAGGAGTCATCAGAACCAGCGTAGACGTGGCAGGAATCAGTATTGATCATGCTTCTGGACTCCGAACTGAAGCTGAAATGGGTTCTGGAGGTAGAGACTGTGTCGAGGGCAAAACCAAGACAGGCCAGAGGGAGCTGGCAGAGTGCCAAAGATTTGCAACATGGATTCCTTGAACGTCTCAATCTGTTGTGGCATCGCTAACAGCCCAGGAAATTCTTGGTGCATCAGTATCAGCTGTAGAATCTGCTCCTCAGAGCAAGACTGGGAGTGAGAACAAGGGACACCTTGACGTCCTTAGGCTGGGATGAGGTCAGTTTGGACTGCTGATGTTTCTTTTCGGACTTTGATGAAAACTTGGACAGCAAAGACCACCGGTTAGGGGAGCAGCTCCAAAAGCATAAATGGGTCCATGCTCTCAACTTTGAACTTGGGTGGGGCTTACTGGACTTCCTGGGCTGTTTGCCGAAATACAGTTTGACTTTGCAATCCTGAATTGCCTTCCTCACAAGACTTAAGTCATGGTCCGAACCCAAACACCAGTGATGCACCTCGTGAGGATCTTACACAGACATCTGCTTTCAACAGTCCCTACAATGTATAAAACTAGTAGTCTTAGGAAAGAATATGTTTCCTTGCACACTGGAGAAGAATTCAGAGAAAAAAACTCATTAGCTGATGAGCAAAAGAGGAGCTAGCCCTGGATTTGCATACAAAAGCCAGGATCTGATGTCAGCACACTCTGGAAACGCTTATAGCAGCTCCAGACATCACTTTAGGGGTGGAACAGAGTAGGTGGGGAGCTGCACAATGACACCTATTGTTGTGCATGGGCTATACTGAAAAATCTTACGGATCTAGTCTGGGGATATTTTAAAGGTGAGGTCTCTGCAGTCAGAAGTAACCATCAAAAGCCCAAATTCAAATGGGTAAAATTTGGAGCTGGGAGACTTTACTAGTATAACATGCAGTCCATTTAAATCACACAGACACCCTGCAGAGAAGTAGTTATCCAGTGCATTTTACTGCCACATAACGTGTTGGCACTTTCTTTGATTACCCATATTTTACTGCAGAGAAGTAGTTATCCAGTGCATGTTTTTTTCCCCCAAACAATGTTAGTATTTTTTTGATTACACATTTTACATACAATCATCAAATACATAATAAAGTACATACATGAATAAAACCGGTGTACTTTTTATCTATTTCCACTAGCTGCTGATCGGCTTTGTTCCGCATAGATGGCTCTGGGTCCGTCCCCATAGCGATTAAATACGGCACACACTAAAAAAATTAGATGAAAGAAAAAAAAAATCGAGCTATAAGAAGCATTATGTTGAAGCATAACAGTACAGTAAAGAAAATATCGAACACTCTTCATATAACCTAGCAGTTTCCAAACAGACTTCAGAAGAAAATATTTTATGATAAATTGTGGTTTTGACATCTTCCTAACACTCAGAGGAAAGACAAAATCAGATAGCGTACTTCTTGCTGCCTGCGCACAGGCTCCAGACATGATCTATGACTTTTCTGCTTATAACCGCCCTACTGGATCCTATATCTCTGTATGTTCATGTATCTGAGTGCATGTTTTTAATTAATGAGCAAGTTACTTACCTTTGGTAACGATATATCTGTAAGAAACATTCGTTAGTGATAGATTCCTTACCTTAGAATTAGCCCCAGGCGTCAGACTAGATTCAGAAAGTTTTCGACAGCAGTATCCCTGCGCGCCGGAAGGTGGTGTCGTGCGGGGGCTCAGCATCGGTCATTGGCATCATGGTCGCTAAGAAGACGTTGCGGCAGCTACTTCAACGCTGCTCTCGCACGCTGACGTCAGTTCTGTACACGACTATCCATGCCAGGAACGCAGAGCCATGCAAGATACTGACCACTGGTGCATTGAAACTAGAGCTCTGAGAGGGATGACCTTAACCCTAGAAATCAGTTCGCAGAACGAGGAGGATGGGTGAGGCTGTAAGGAATCTATCACTAACTAATGTTTCTTACAGAAATATTGTTACCGAAGGTAAGTAACTTGTTCATCTGAAAGTAACACTTAGTGATAGATCCCTTACCTTAGAATAGATACCCCAACAAATACCAACCTTGGTGGTGGGTCTGCCACCCTAGATCACACCAGAAAGTCCCAGAGAGCAGAACGGCCCAAGAAGCCGTCTCTCCGGACTTGGCTGCCCAGGCAATAATGCTCAGTAAAAGTGTGCAGCGAGGCCCACGTAGCTGCCTGGCAGATGTCTTGTAAGGGGACACCACCTCCCAATGCCGTAGTGGCAACCGTCTCCCTGGTGGAATGGGCAGGTAGCCTCACCGGAGGCTCCTTTCTAGTCAGAGAATCACAGGCTTTAATACACAAGACGGCCCATCGGGAGATAGTCTGCTTGTGTACGGCCTGACCTTTCTTGGCGCCAACGTAGCCAACAAAGAGCTGGTCATCCACCCGGAACTGTTGTGTGCAGTTCAGGTAAAATGAAAGCGCAAATTTTGGGTCCAGACGGTGGAGCCTCTCTTCCTCTATGGAAGTAGGCGGAAAGAAGGTGGGCAAAGTGACGGTCTGTCTGATGTGAAAGGCATGGACAACCTTTGGCAGAAAGGATGGACGTGTTCTGAGCACAACCTTGTCCGGATGGACAAATAGAAAGAACAATTGTTACTTACCTGTAAACAGGTGGTTCTCCAGTATTGGTGTCTTTCATAGATTCACAAGCTTGAATATTCCCCGTCGCCGAAGTGGGAGTCCCACGGTAAATAAAATACCAATAACGCTAAATATATGTATATATATGAAAACATAGTACACAATAAAAGAAAAGGAAGTACAACTGAAAACCTCCAAAATGATTCCTACATAGCAATGCAAGGAAAGAGAAAAAACTACTTGTAACACATTAGTGTCATTATGTTAGTCCAAATTGCAGCCAATCAGGCGCCAGCACCCTCTAGAATCTTCTCCTCAGAAGCTCAAGCCCTCAGATTTTCGGAGCACCAAAGTGACCAAGAGTGCATGAGGAGAAGAGAGCCTCTGAGGGGAGGAGGGTGGGTCGCATGTGAATCTATGAAAGACACCAATACGGGAGAACCACCTGTTTACAGGTAACAATTGTTCTTCTCCAGTATTAGGGGTGTCTTTCATAGATTCACATGCTTGAATAGAAAGCAGTAACCTCCGAGAGCTGAGATTGCTAGGCACATATGGAAAACCAAGACAGTAAGGAGTAGTTTCTGTCCTGTAACTCCAGTTCTGTAGTAGGGGTATCTCTGTTATAGTCATAATTTAGTGAATAGTCCCGCTCATGTGCGTGGACCCCGGCAATCAAAAATAATCTCTTAAATTGTCAGAAAATTGCAGAAGAAATGCGTTACTTACCTGTAACTGCAGTTATCCATTATTGGTGTATTTCATAGATTCACATGCCTGAATCATTCCCCGCCGTCGAGATGGGAGTCCCCGGTAAATAGAAAAGTAATGTCCTATAGACATACATAGAGAAAAGTAGGCCTAAGGACCTTGCCTTAGTAGCCTATCTATGTCCTTTTGTAAAAAGGACCAAATTCCTGAAGGTAGCCAATCAGCTACCACCTCCCTCTAGAACCTTCCTGCCAGGAGCCTCAGTCTCTCAGATTTTCGTACGCACCAAGCTAGGTAGACGTAATGAATATGCTACTTACCAGTATGCATCTGTTCTTGGCATGTAGGGCTGCTAACATTCATATCTTTTGCATTAGATCGCCGCCTAGTGTTGGGTCCGGATGATCGCACATTGTTGTCCTGGAAGAGTCTTCGAAGTATCCTGAGATAGGTGGCTCCTCCCCTGGACTACAGTGCGCATGGGCATCGGCTCCATCCCCAGATTGTTTTGCGCCATTGTGGCAGAGATGGAGTGTAAAGTGTAAAGGATGTCCATGCTAATGATTGAATGCAAGAGTATGTCTGCAGCTGCAACAGGCACCGGGGAGGAGGGTGGGCGATATGAATGTTAGCAGCCCTACATGCCAAGAACAGATGCATACTGGTAAGTAGCATATTCAGTTCGAGGCATGTGGGCTGCTAAATTCATATCTTTTGCATAGAATATATAGCAGTCCCTCCATTAGCGGCGGTTGCCCGTGCCAGCTGCAGAAACTTGAAAAAGTGTTTTGAGAACAGCCTGTCCTACAGCTGCTTGCTGCTTGGAATGCACATCAACACAGTAGTGTTTCGTAAAGGTATGTGGCGTAACCCACGTGGCTGGTCTACAAATGTCTTCTAAAGGAATGTTCCCCAGGAAAGCCATAGATGCCCCCAATTTGCGTGTGGAGTGCGCCCTTGGGGGTATTGTCAAGGTACGTTTGGCCTTCTGATAACAGATTTGGATGCACTTAACAATCCACCTGGCTATTCCTGCTTTGGAAATAGGGTTGCCTTTATGCTGTGGCGAGAAGGCAACAAAAAGTTGTTTTGTTTTCCTAAAGTGTTGTGTTCTGTCAATATAGTACATCAATGCCCTCCTGACATCCAAAGTATGAAGCATTCTTTCCGCCACCGTTTGTGGGTTTTGGAAGAATGCAGGCAAGTCAATAGTTTGGTTGAGATGAAACTGTGACACCACCTTCGGAAGGAATTTTGGGTTAGTACGCAGTACCACCCTATTTGGATGAATCTGAAGGAATGGCTCTTGTATTGTGAGCGCTTGCAGCTCACTAACACGCCTCAGTGACGTAATAGCTATTAGGAAAGCTACTTTCCACGTTAGGAACTGGAGTTCACACGAGTGTAGTGGCTCAAAAGGTGGTCCCATCAGTCTGGTGAGGACCACATTGAGGTTCCACACCGGAGCTGGCGGTGTTCTTGGGGGAATGACTCGTTTCAGACCTTCAAGAAAAGCCTTAATGGCAGGCACTCTGAAGACAGAGAGATGCTGCCTGTTCTGAAGATAAGCTGCTATGGCGGATAGATGTATCCGAATGGAAGTGTACGCTAGATTGCACTTGTAAAGATGTAACAGATAGCAAATGATGTTAGGGATAGATGCATCTAGCGGGTCGATGTTATTAGCCGTACAGTAAATGGCAAAACGCTTCCATTTTGCAGCATAGCATGCTCTGGTAGTAGGCTTCCTCGCCTCCTTGATGATGTCCATGCATTCTGGAGGTAGGTGAAGGTATCCAAACTCTAGGACTTCAGGAGCCAGATCGCCAGGTTGAGCTGTTGCGGATCTGGATGCTGAATGTCTCCATGGTTCTGCGTCAAAAGTCTGGGCGTGAGGCGCAGCCTTTGATGCGGCACCACCGAGAGTTCTAGAAACGTGGTGTACCATGCTTGGCGCGCCCACGTTGGAGCAACTAGGATGAGTGTCATTGAGTGCTGCCTTAGTTTTCTTGCCACCAGCGGTATCAGAGGGGCTGGCGGAAAAGCGTACGCAAATCTGCCTGACCAGTTCATCCATATCGCATTCCCCTGCGACTGTGGGTGAGGGAACCTGGCGGCAAAGTGTTGGCATTTTGCGTTTTCGTTTGTGGCAAACAGGTCTATCTCCGGCTGACCCCACTGCTGGAAGTACGGGCGGAGTACTGATGGGTGTAACTCCCACTCGTGCATTTGATGGCTGTATCTGCTGAGCAGATCCGCCATCTGATTGTCCTTGCCCGGGAGGTGTTCTGCCATGAGGAAAATGTTCCTCTGAATGGCCCACTTCCACATGCTCTGAGCCAGATGAGACAGCTGTGGCGAGTGGGTGCCCCCCTGCTTTTGAATATAGTACATCGCGGTCATGTTGTCCGTCCGGACTAACACTACCTTGTTGCACAGATGTACATTGAAGGACTTGAGCGCCATGAAGATTGCCATTAGTTCCAGATAGTTGATGTGCATCTTCTGTTGCTGCGTCGTCCATAGTCCCTGCACTGTGTAAGTGAGCAGATGAGCTCCCCATCCCTGGAGAGACTCGTCCGTTGTCAGGATAATCTGTGGCACTGGCTCCTGGAACAGTCGGCCCTTGCAAAGGTTGTGTGGATTCCACCAATGCAGAGAGTCGTACGCCCGACTGGTAACCAACACTAGGTCTGTTAATTGTCCCCGAGCTTGTGTCCACTGATTTGCTAAGCACTCCTGGAGCGGACGCATATGTAAACGTGCGTGAGGGACTATGAAGATGCAGGAGGCCATCATGCCAATCAACTGCATGAACACTCTCGCTGGGAGCGAGTGTTGTGGTCTGAACCTTTGGATTAGAGACTGCATGCTGTCTATCCTGACTTGGTTCGGCTGAGCCATGGCCGTCAGGGTATTGATCGTCGCACCTAGAAACTGCCGGACATGTGCCGGCTGAAGATGCGACTTTGGGTAGTTCAAGGAGAAGCCCAGGTCGTGAAGGAGGTGAATGGTAGATGACATGTCCGCGGCGCACTGTTGTTCCGACTTGGCTTGAACGAGCCAGTCGTCTAGGTAGGGGTAGACATGGATGTTCTGCCTCCTGAGGTGCGCCGCTACTGTCGCCAGACACTTGGTAAACACTCTTGGAGCTGTGGTCACTCCGAAGGGCAGGACCTTGAACTGATAATGCTTGCCTTGGATAGTGAACCTGAGGTATTTTCTGTGGGACGGGTGTAGTGGAATGTGGAAATAAGCATCCTTGAGGTCCAAGGTTGCTAAGAAGTCCCCTTGGTTTAACAAGGGAAGAATCTGTTGCAGTGTTAGCATATGGAAATGTTCTGACAGTATATACAGGTTGAGGGGACGCAGATCCAGAATGGGTCTGAGAGATCCGTCCTTCTTTGGAATAAGGAAGTACAGGGAATACACCCCTGTGCCTTCCTCCTCCACTGGCACGAGCTCGATTGCGCCTTTTTGCAGCATCACCACTACTTCTTGCTGCAATAAGTGCAAATGCTCTGCGGACATAGGCCGTTGCCTTGGTGGAATGTTGGGTGGAGTGGACTTTAACTCTAGACAATAACCGTACTGGACAAGTTTTCGTTCCCACCTGTCCGTGGTGATGTTTGTCCAGACTGGCAGGAACTGCTGGAGTCTCCCCCCGACAGGTGTTAAATGGTCGGGGGGCAGTGACAGAGAGTCACTGTTTGTTTGGGGCAGAGGAACGGGAATTGTTGTTTCCTCTGCCACGTCCTCTGGTGTTGTTTCCTCGATTACCCTCTTTGTTCTGCTTGGGGTACGAGGACTGTGCTCCACCTCTAGAGAATTGCGACTGTTGACCCATCTGTCCTCTGGTGACTCCACGTGCACCTGAGCGACGAAAAGTGTTGCCCCGGAACTGTTGAGATTGTAGGGCCCCCATAGACTTAGCTGTTTCGTTGTCTTTCTTAATCTTTTCGAGGGTGGTGTCAACATCAGGACCAAACAGTCTATCAGGATTGACGGGCTGATTGAGTATGGTTGTCTGAATGTCCGGTTTAAACCCCGATATGCGGAGCCACGCTTGTCGTCTCAGCATGACGCTAGTGTTAATAGCCCTAGCCGCTGTGTCTGCGGCATCAAGTGCACACTTTATGGCTGCATTGGAGATTAGTTTGCCCTCTTCAATAAGCAGTTTGGTAGGCTCTTGAAACTGCGGAGGCAGGTGTTGTAAAACTTGCTCTAGGGTGTCGTAATGCGCCCTATTATAACGCGCCAATAGTGCTTGTGTATTTGCAATACGCCAGAAATTGGCAGCCTGCGCAGCTACCCTTTTGCCCCCTGCCTCCAGCACTTTTGACTCCTTGTCTGGGGGAGGAGCTTCACCCGTTGTTTGGGAGTTCGCCCGTTTGCGGGCATTTGCGACCACAAGGGAGTCAAGTGGCAACTGTCCCCGAATATATGCAGGGTCTGCAGGCGCTGGTCTGTACTTCTTCTCGATGCGAGGATTGACCACCCTCGCCCTGGTTGGTTCTTTAAAGATGTCCGCAGCATGTTTAAGGACCCCTTTGAGCATAGGCAGTGTCTTGACTGTCCTTTCAGAGACTGAAAAAGTGTCAAATAGAAAGTCTTCTTTAACTGGGTCAGCATGCATGTCCACATCATGATTAGCAGCTGCCCGTTCAATGAGTGCGTGAAAACCTGCAGAATCTTCTGTTGGGGATGCACGTGCAATGAAAGGCTGTGGGTCCTGCCCCACATTCTGGGTGTCTTGGTCACCTATGTCGTCATAGGAATCCTGCTGTGCATCAGGGTCATTGATGGGGAAAGTGTATTAGTGTATTAGTCATCTTCTCCATATCCCTCACCCTCAGAGTGTTCTGGGGAAGGTGTTGGGCTCCTTCTAGGAGGAGGCTGTATAGGTGCCATCAGGGCTGAAGCGTCCGGAGCAAGCCGTTTCTTCTTTAGTGGGATGACATAAGAGTCCACTGGCTGTGAAGTGATCTTTCGTTTGTAAAGGGTCAACTTGCCCGTGTCTGCGTCGATAAAACGCTCAGAATCTTCTTCTGAGTCGAGTAGTCGACTTGAAAGTGCTCCAGACGTTTATGATTCCGACGTCTTTGGCGCCGATTTTGTGGTAAAGGCCTTCGGTGCCTCCTTTGGCGGCAGAAGGAAGAGAAGTTTGCCTGCAGGCTTTGCCGGCAAGTCCATCGGCTTCTGGTGCGACGGCGTCGGAGCCGGCGTCGCAGAGGCCTTCTCCCGAATCCTTTGTAGCGAAGAGACGATGGGGGACGCGTCACTCACAGCGGCACTTGGCGCCGACGAGGAGGCCTTCACCCTGCCCTCGGATCCGACGTCTTGTTGGCCCTTTTGAGTCTTAGACGTGGATGCTGCAGCCGTGGACACAGAGTCTTTGGACCGATGTGTTGAGCTTCCAGCTTTCGATCCGTGTGATTTTGCAGGCTCCGTTTCCACCACGCGTCCGACTAACGATGTCCCAGTCGGCACCGCAGTCTTGTCGCTGGCTTTGGCGGGCTTAGACGGCGTCGCACTTGTCGACCCGTGCCGAACACCCTTCGTAGAGGAAACCTCCTCCGCCGACGATTTCGACATCGTTTTCTTCGACTTCTGTGGACCGGAGGTCGACGGAGTCGATGAGGCAGCAGGTTTTGGTGTTTTTGGTGTAGCGGCCGCCATCTTAGGAACGCTCGAATCCGTAAGTTTCGGTTTCGGGTCGGCCATTTTAGGTGTAGTCGATACCGCCTGTTTCAGTTTCGATACGGGCTTCGCAGCAAGTATGTCCGTGGCCGGGCCTGAGGGCGGGGCCGTGGCTTGCGGTGCGGGGTCTTGGGTAAGGCCGACTGGCGATCCCGTGACCCGAGCCTGATCCGTGTAACCTTCGGGGCATAGCTCATCCCCTGAGCTATCTTCCGCGGCCCCATAAACTTCTTCGACGTCCCCTACCTCGTCGACTTATTCAAGGCCTTGACCCACGACTCCGTCGTCGTCTTCCGGATCCGCCTCGATGTCCGTCGCGGGCGGTGAGATTTGAAGATGATGGCTCTGGCCCTCCTCTTCTTGGTCGCCGAAGATGTTTTCTGGATCCGGGGCCGCTTGTCTGGCCTCAAGGCGCACCGCGCGCCGAAGTTTGAGTGTCTTTTTTGACCTGAATCTGGAGCAGGCCATGCAGTTGTCCTCGTTGTGGTCCGGCGAGAGGCACTTGTTACAGACCGGGTGCACATCGATATGTGGGTATTTTGACCCACAGACGGGACAGTACTTAAACGGGCTTCGCTCCATGGCAAAAAGTTGCCGTCGGGTTGCGATGAGAAGGCCTCGATGTCCGAAGAGTGATACGACTCCGTAGATTCCGACTCAAAGAGACGGAAGAACTCGAGACCGTAAGCAAACAATACCGACGCAATGAATCTAAGGCCTTTTGGCCGTAAAAAAGCTAGTTTTCTCGGTTCCGACAGAGAGACGTCGAGACCGCATCCGAACCCAATGGCGGAAAAAAACAATCTGGGGATGGGGCCGATGCCCATGCGCACTGTAGTCCAGGGGAGGAGCCACCTATCTCAGGATACTTCGAAGACTCTTCCAGGACAACAATGTGCGATCATCCAGACCCAACACTAGGCGGCGATCTAATGCAAAATATATGAATTTAGCAGCCCACATGCCTCGAACCATATGTTATAGAGGGAGAGATGAGACCTTCCTGTGGAGGCAGGAGGGTTGCATGTGAATCTATGAAAGACACCAATACTGGATAACTGCAGTTACAGGTAACGCATTTCTTATCCAGTATTTTGGGTGTCTTTCATAGATTCACATGCCTGAATCAGAGTAGCGAGCAATACATTATGCACATTTGTGATGGAACATTATGAGCAGTCTGAGATAATACATATCATGCAACTAGTAACCATCAGCGAGAATAAAGAATAAAGTAAATAAATGTGCATACCAGTACAGGACGGTGGGAAGAAGGAGGGCTCATCTTACTGGAATAGATGGCGAAGTACAGCCTGGCCCACAGCTGCATCCTGCATCAGTTCCGTATCCAGGCAGTAGTGCCTGGTAAATGTGTGCGGCGATTTCCAGGTCGCTGCCCTGCAAATGTCCAAACCGGCACTCCAGCATATAGTGCCGCCGATGTGGACATAGCTCTTGTGGAATGTGCTCGGACTTTGGAGTGTAATGGACGTCCAGCTTTGTCATGGCAAAAAGCAATTGCAGATGATATCCATCGTGAAATGCTTTGTTTGGAGAGTGGCATGCCTTTTCTAGGTCTGCTGAAAGCGATGAAAAGCTGATTCGTTTTTCTGAAATGTTTTGTTTTGTCTAAGTAAAATTTAAGACATCTTTTTAGGTCCAAAGAGTGAAGGGATCTTTCAGCTGCAGTACTGGGATTTGGGAAGAACGAGCGAAGTACAAGTGGTTCATTTAAATGGAAGCCCGAGGGGACTTTAGGAATGAAGCGAGGATTAGTTCTTAAGATCACTCTGTCTTCTCTGAACTGCATGAAAGGATCTTGAATGGAAAGAGCTTGTGACTCACTGACCAGTCTAGCTGAGGTCAAAGCTAAAAGAAGTGCTGTTTTCCATGAAATATATTTGATATCAGCCCTATGGATGGGCTCAAATGGGTATTTCATCAATTGGTTGAGTACCACATTAAGGTGCCATGTTGGTGGAATTCTACGTGGCCGTGGAAATTATCTATAGAGCCCCTTAAGGAATTGCTTTATTAATCTGTTGGACCATAGAGAAGGTCATTTTGAAGTTCTTGTAAAGCGGGAGATTGCTGCCAGATGAACTCTGATAGAGGCATGTGCAAGTCCCGATTGTGCCAGATGTAATAAATATGGTAGTAACTGCTCCGGAGTGATCCTTAAGGGATGGAGATCGTTGTCCTTACACCAAACACAGAAGAGTTTCCATTTCAAGGAGTAAGTTTTGTTTGTGCTAACTGCTCTTGCTTTAGCTAGTACTTCCTTGCACTCCTGCGGGATGTTTAGTTGGCAGAACTCTCGGTACTCAGGAGTCATGCCGATAATCTGAGAGATTTCAGATTCGGGTGGAGTACTTGGCCTTTGGACATCGAGAGTAGAGAGGGATGCTGATCCAGATGGATTGATGGGTGGACTGAGAGGCGACGGAGGTCCGTGAACCAATGCTGTCTCGGCCAGTATGGGGCAATGAGAATCAAGGTGCAGTGCTCCGTTTTCATTTTCCGAATGACTCTTGTTATCAGGGGAAATGGAGGAAATGCGATGGAAAATGCATTTCCTAGTGACCGTGGTTGGGGATGCCAGCTTGCGAAGTTGTGGCATTTGGCGTTCTCCCTGGTGGCAAAGAGGTCTATTTGCGGTCTCCCCCATGTCGAGAAGATGTCGTTTAGTACTTTTTGGTCTAGTTCCCATTCGTGGGACAGTGACCTCTGCCTGCTTAGAGCGTCCGCTATGACGTTGTCCTTGCCTGGGACATACTCTGCTGTTAGTTTGATGTTGTTGTGTACTAGCCAGTTCCAAATTTTTTGCGATTCGCGAGATAGTGTCAGCGAACGTGTCCCTCCCTGCTTGTTCAAGTAGTGCATTGTGGTTGTGTTGTCCATTCTCACAAGCACTGCTGAGTTTTTGATGCGAGGGAGGAATGCTTGGAGAGAGTGGAGAACTGCCCTGAGTTCTAGGAGGTTGATATGTAGTTTCCTTTCTTGTTTCGTCCACTTGCCACTGATCTGCAATTCTTGAAGGACTGCACCCCATCCTTCTAGAGAAGCAGCTGTGGTGATGACATGTGGAGTTGCAGGCATCAAGAACGTTAGACCTTTCGATAGGTTCTTGTACGTTCTCCACCATAGTAAGGCCTTGGTTATTTGTCGAGTAATGACTATGTGATCCTCGAAAGAACCTGTACATTGAGTCCACTGCTTGGTCAAGGCCTCCTGGAGGGGGCGCATTCTGAGCCGACAGGGAGGAATGAGAAGTATGCAAGAAGACATCATCCCTAGTAGGGACTTGAAAGTACGGACTTTGATGGTGTTCCTTGAAGACACTGCGGTAGCCAGAGTGATCAGTTTGTGTTTCCTTTCCCGAGATGGGAATGCTTTGGAAGAGGTCGTATTTAGAATTGCCCCCAGGAATGTTATAACTTTGGTTGGCCGTAAGGTCAATTTCTCGTGGTTGAGTGCCAGACCTAGGCTTTGGAAAATAGTGAGACAGGCGTTGGAAGACATTTGTGCGTCTGTCATAGAAGGCGCCTTCACCAGTCAGTCGTCCAGGTAGGGGAAGACCTGGTGTCCTTGCTGACGTTGGAAAGCTGCCACAGGAGCGAGGCACTTTGTGAAAATGCGAGGCGCTGATTTGAGGCCGAATGGGAGGACACAGAATTGGTAGTGTTGACCTGCTACTGCGAATCTTAGGAATTTTTTGTGGCGCCTGTGTATTGGGATATGGTAATATGCGTCTTGCAGGTCTAAAGACGCCATAAAGTCTCCTTCTTCCAGGGATCCCAAGATTTCCTGGATGGTCACCATTCGAAACGATTGGCTCTTCAAGAATGTATTGAGTGCCCTGAGATCTAGAGTGGGCCTCCATTTCTTTTTCTTCTGTTGTATTAGAATGAAGCGGGAATAAAATCCCTTCCCTTTTTGAGCTGATGGAACTCGCTCTATTGCTCCGTTTTTAACATTGCAGAGATTTCTTGAAGGAGTAATCGTAGGTGCATCTTGCGAGGAGGAGTTAACGGCGGGATTGAACTGAATTCCAATGAGTGTCCGTGTTGGATTAATTGGAGTACCCACCGATCCGCTGTTATTGATCTCCAATTGTGGAGGAAGTGTGTCAATTTTCCTCCAATCTTGAAGGGACGAGACGGTGGAGGGACTGGCTGTTGGAAATGGTCATTGGCGTCCGCCGGCTGGTTTCCTCTGGCTCTTCCCCCTGAAGTTCGATCTCCCGTAGGAGGTCTGACGACCCTGTTGCTGTTGCCGCTGTTGGTATTGTGAACGATTTTGACCATAGGAATAAGGGGATTTTACTTGATATGATCCCCTGTAAGAGGGTTGATCCCTGCTCCTTTGCCCTCGAAAGGACTGGTTTCTGAATTGCAATGTGCCGAGAGCTCTTGCAGTGTCTGTGTCTTTTTTGATTGTTTGCAGGGCCTCATCTATTTTGTCGCCAAATAGGTGTTGTCCGTCATAGGGCATGTCCAAGACTTTGGTTTGGACCTCCTGGCGGAAGGATGTCGCTTTGAGCCATCCTTGTCTGCGCAAAACTGCTGCACCTGCCAGCTGTCTAAAGCCTGTCATCGCGACATCCACAGCAGAATCGATGATTTCCGATGCTGACATTTGACCTTCCTTAAGGAGCGATTGAACCTCATCCTTTAATTATTCAGGTATATCCGCTAGGTACGGGACAATTGTCTGTTATATCTGCCTAGTAGCGCAATGGCGTTGGCTACTTTGATAGTCATAGCCGACGTTGTAGAAAAACATTTGCCGATGCCATCCAGTTTCCTGCCCTCCTTGTCTGGTGGTGCTGACAGTGGAGAGGACGGATTCCTTGAATTCTTTTGTGCGGCTTGGGTGACTACCGAATCCGGCTTGGGATGTGCATTAAGGCAGGTAGGTGCTGTTGTTGGTGCCTTATACTTCTTATCCAGTCTAGGTACCACTATTGAAACCGATGCAGGTGTTTGCATTAGTTGCTGACCTTGTTCCCAAATGTGATCTATTATGGGAATTGATCTAGCCGTCTTTTTGATAGGATCCTTAAAATCGTATAAGAAACAGTCCGTTTCATGTGATTCCATGGTCATGTGGAACCTAGTGGCTGCTCTCTCTATCAAATTATGGAATCCGCCAATATCCACTGGCGGAGAGTCCGAAGTATTTGGTTCAGGTGTGGCTGGAAAATGAGCGATATAGTCTTCATCGTCTCTGTTCTGGGACAGGTCGTCTCTAACCTCCCCTTCCTCTGGTTCATTGCCCTCTTCCTCAGAAGATTGGATGTGATGAATTGTTTCCCTCTCTTGAGGAATATCTAAAGGTGGTGGTCTTGTCTTTGGAGATGGTTGCGGTCTGGATGATGCTGGAGATTTCTCCGTAGTAGGGGCCGCTGGTGATTCAGGGAATCGTTTCTTGTAGTCCTCGATCAAGAATTGTAGATCGGTGACTATAGCTGCTGGAAGGCAGATCATAGGAGTCACTTGAGTCTGTACTTGAGTATGAATAGTATGAATAGTTTCTTCCGTAAAAATGACGTCATCGCCATCTTCATCTGTGCTCTGGCATTTTACAATTAGATCCGATGGACTAGTAGCCTGATCTATTTGGTCATCCTCAGAGTCATCATCTTGTAGCAGACAAGATGGGGGTAATCTCTGTACCCTACTTGGAGATGTAAAATCTGGCGTAATAGGGTTTTTAGTAATCTTTTTTGATGGTATTAATTCAGATTTTTTCCATGGCGTGGACGATGTTGTCGTCGACATCAGTGTCGTCGATGGTGCTGACGTCGATCGTTTTTCAATAGTCGACGATGAGGTCGTCGACGGTTCCTTCGTCGACGGTGTGGTCGTCGGCGGTGTTGTCGTCGACGATTCTTTCGGCGTCAACGGTCCAGTCGACGGTGGTGATTTCGTCGTCGACGGTGTACTCGTCGACGGTGACTTTGACATCGTCGATGTCTTTACCGTCGTCGATGTCTTCGTCGACGGTGCGCCCGATGGAGTCTTCGTCGACGGTATAGGTGTCGACGGTTTTTGCCTCGTCGGCGGCGGGGTCGTCGTCGTCGACGATGACGGAACCTTGATGAACGTCGATTGCTGTTTTAGAAGTACAATCGATGACAGTGGCTTACCCGTCATCGACGATTGAGTGGTCGTCGTCGTCGATAAAGAGGCTGACGACGCCATTGTCGTCGACACCGTCGTCGTCGATGTGGAGACATATGTGGTTTTTCTTGAAGAAAACGTCGACGAACTCGTCGACGATGACTGCGTCGGTTTTCTGAAGGTGGGAACATCCTTCACAGGCTTGACAGATTTTACCTCAGAAGACTTTGTGGTAGTCTTTTTAGAAGGAATGTCTGTAGGGCTAGGGGAAGCATCCCTTGGCCTCTTCAAGGACAGTTTTGATGAAACTGAAGCCATTTCACTGCCCTCTGAGGACAGGACATCATCATCTCTGGTTTTAAGTCTGTTCAACCAGAGGAGCAGTCTCCCTTCTCTGTCTTTAAGAGTCTTAGAAGAGAATGTTCTACAAATCCTACATTCTTTAGGAGAATGGTCAGGGTAAAGACAGTAGAGGCAAGTTTCCTGCTTGTCATCGACGTGCAGTCTCTTCTTACCACAAGATGAACAGGCTCTGAACAGACCTTTCTTCTGCTGATCAGCCATTGTTATTTGTTGAAGAAAATATCCAAGCTTTATGAAGAAAAGAGATAAATCCAAGAAACCTGAGGAGAACTCAGGTGGAGACTCCCTAGCACAACGTGCAGTAGAAAATCTGAGAGACTGAGGCTCCTGGCAGGAAGGTTCTAGAGGGAGGTGGTAGCTGATTGGCTACCTTCAGGAATTTGGTCCTTTTTACAAAAGGACATAGATAGGCTACTAAAGCAAGGCCCTTAGGCCTACTTTTCTCTATGTATGTCTATAGGACATTACTTTACTATGTACCGGGGACTCCCATTTCGACGACGGGGAATGATTCAGGCATGTGAATCTATGAAAGACACCCATAATACTGGATAACTGCAAAGACACTTAAGAGAGAATTTAAAGACAAATAATGCAGCCTATATCCACAGGCTACACTGTCCAGTACTTCAACTAGAAATTCCACCAAAAAAACACACAAATAGCACAGCCTGCCCAGTTTCCTCCATAGAGAAACTTGCCTCTACCAGAAAAATCCTCTGGAATGATAGAGAGGAAGGCATGGACAGACAAGCCCCATAGGCTGGCATAAATAGGATACTGTGCCTTTAAGAGAACTTTCCAGAACTTCTCCCAGTATCCCAGAATGCACAGCAGGTCCCTCTTACTTTCAGTTCTTTTTGAAGGCGTAACACGCCAGACCTGTAGCATTCCTTACATGAATATCTCTCTCCACCGGGGAGGGCGCTTATGACTATAACAGAGATACCCCTACTACAGAACTGGAGTTACAGGACAGAAACTACTCCTTCTGTAGTAGGGGATCTCTGTGTATAATCGTAATCTAGGGAATAGAATGGCAAGCCCATCCCCACACCAAAGCGGCGGTGGAGAAAAGGGAAACAACACCACTAATGTGCGAACAGATTTCGCAGCGAAGCCTGCCCAACCTGAGCGTCTGCCCTGGCATCAGTGTCCAGACAGTAATGCTTAGCAAAGGTATGGACCGACTTCCAAGTGGCCGCCTTGCAGATTTCTGCAATTGGAACATTACGGAGCAAAGCAGTCGTGGCAGCTTTGCCCCTGGTGGAATGAGCCTTAGGTTTACCCCCTAAGGTCTTATTAGCTTTTAGGTAACACAGCTGTATGCAGGACACAATCCACCTAGAGATAGACTGCTTAGAGGTCGCAAGACCCGTCCTGACCGATCCATAATTGACAAACAATTTGTCTGACCTACGAATATCTTTGGTTTCATCCAGATAAAATTTCAACACCCTCCTAACATCCAGGGAATGTAAAGACCTTTCCGCTGGAGATGAAGGATTCTGAAAAAACGTAGGCAAAGTTATGGTCTGGTTGACATGAAAATCAGAAATAACCTTGGGAAGAAATTTAAGGTGAGTACGCATAACAACCTTAGCAGCATGAAATACAGTATAAGGTTCTTGGCAACACAACGCCTGAATTTCACTCACCCTGCGGGCCGATGTAATGGCTGTGAGAAGTTGGCCTGATATATGATGCTCACTAGTTCTAGTGATTACCTTGTATCAGTCCAAACAACCCTTATGGTGATTGGTTGTAAGTCAACCTTATAGACCAGCTATCCTAATGGTAGCATGGACAAAGCAGTCTTAGGCTAAACTCTTTTGGCATGTGAAGCCAGCTGTTTTACCACAATATAACCCCTTGAATACCAGATGAAAGGACACCACACAGGTTGTTATGAAAATAAACTGTATATTTATTAATAACACCTCTGAACTATTTATGAGGTCAGAGGGCTAAGCACATGACAATCTCTTAAGAAAAATACGATAAGTTGCACAAAATTACAATGGTGCCCTAGGGGCACGACAAACCATATACTAAGTAAGTGGAATGTGAAAGTCGATAAAAGGAATGGAGCTGTCCAGAGGCTGTAGGATCGATGGGACCACGCTACACTAACTCTAGGTAAGTAATAGGAGGCCCAAGGAACGCGTGTGGAGAGTGTGAACTCACACGCGAGATGCGTAACAACGTCTATGGACAGTACAGTTCAAGTAAAAGGTGAGTACGGACAATCCTGACTAGTTAGGACTAAAACGACTGTGGAACGGGACAATAGGACAGTTAAACTACCCTTGAGCACCGAAATGCTCTCGTTACCTCACCCACGGGCTGCGGGTGCATAGGTGCCAAAGTGTGTCGGGTTCTCGCGTTGAAGTCAATGGAGCCTGAAAGAAAAGATGCTGCAGGCGACCAGGAGGAAGATGTCCGGTGCGATCCAAGGGTGGATCGGTGGAGAAGAGGACCTGAAAGCAGAAGGGACAGTGTTCAAAGTCACTAGCCAGTGACCGGTGTGGAACCAGGAAGGAACCAGGTGCTGTCGTCGCGATCAGGTGAAGAGTGGACGCTTGACTCTGCAGCCACGTGGACCAGGACGTGTCTTCGACGACCAGGATGGAGGCACGAGCTGTCCCACGCAGGCTCTCGCTGTCGGCGGTGTCGGATCCGGAATTGGAGTCAACAGGCCTTGGCAAAGGCAACCCACGCGGTGAGTGGAAAAGACGTCTAGTGCGGACTAGGAGAGTCCGGGGTGCCCCTCTTTTGGAAGGGAGCAAGGGCCAGTCTGGAGCAACCAGACCAGCAGCAAAGATTCGAAGGTTCGTCGTCTAGGAGGTCACTAGCCAGCTGGCAAGTGACCAGACAACGCGTCGAGCAGAAAACAAGCAAAAGGGCCCCACGCAGATCTCGTGGAGGCTGGAGGGCTGATCTTCGGTGCAGGAGCTGCTCGGGGCTGGGGCTTCGCAGTCCCCAAAGCACTTGGTCGAGTTTACCTTGGGAGTCGTGCTGGAAGCGAAGTGCAGTTTCTTTCAAGATGGCCGGTCCCACGTGTCTCGTTGCACCCACGGATCTCAGCTGTGCTGCAGATGTGAGTTGAGGTCGGAGAGGTCTGGGAATCCGGGTCTTGTCGGGCTCTGAAGTCTGGATCCTCGAGGGAAGACGACAAAGTGAAGCCGCTGGACGCTTGATGGTGCCTGCAGTTGCAGGGTGGACACTCCTTGCCCACAAGGGAGATTTCTTCAGTCTTCTGTGGAGCAGAACGTCGAAGTCCAGAGTTTCTTCTTGTAGAGTAGTTCAGGATTAATCTAATTTGGAATGGGACCAGCTCCTACCTTTATCCTGCTAAAGGGGGCTGCACTACTGACTAGGTCCCTCCTATGGGTGGGACCAGGAAGGGGGGTGGTTACACCCCCTATCCTTTGTCCGGTTTCGCGCCAGAGCTGGGGCAGGGATGCCCCAGCAACTGGTTTGAACCGGTGTATGCACAGGACACCTTGTGTGCCTCAGGCATGTCTCATTCATTTCAGGCCTATCCTCCCCAATACACAAAATCCTGTCTGGGGTGTTGCTAGCACCTCCCAAGGCAGGAAACCCTTTGTCCAAGCCTCCCTCGCTGGAAGGACTCCCAGCAGCAGGAGGTCAGACTTGTGTCTGTGGTGGCAGCATCTATTTTGTGATGCCAAGGCTCGAGTTAACTTTAACCGGGGTTCGCAGTTACATACATGTCGTGTCCCTCTAGAAGGGTGGAATGCTACCCCCGTCGCCAGAATTGGCGAGGGGGTAGTATTCCAATTCATATGACACCTTACTCGACATGTTTTGACAATATTAGCATTTAACCGCGAGGTTGATAATGCACTTAAGAGTATATGGTATAGCGTTATCATGGAAACAGCTAAAGGACTTGGTTCCGAAAGCTGTAGACTGGCTCAGCTCATGCTAGAGCATCATCTCACATAATTCCAAGCACTCTGCCTTCAGGATTGATAAGGCCTTCCATAGGAGTGACTGATAGGAATATATGTGTCCATTTTAGGGTTAGATATAGGTATACTATATCTATAGCAAAGGGTGTTTACACCACCTTGCCCCAGCTGTCATGCAGCCAGTTGTGTTAGACTTAGATGGCCAGCCAGGGGTGGCATAATACATGCTTCAGCCCCTGGTAGGCCCTGGGTACAGGGACTGATAAGGTGGCCCAGTACCAATTGATAAATGCACCTAAAGTACATGGTTGTCAATTTAGAGAGAGAACAGCTAGGCTGTGGGTCTGATTAGCAGGCCCACAGCCAGGGAAAGTCGTAAAACAGTGAAGCAAAAAGCAAAAATCTGGGGTGACCATAGGATTGCAGACCCCACTCTCCTACAGTCCCGTCTGCTTTCAGGTCTTCAGCTCCACGGATCCGCCCTTGGATCCCACCGGACATCTTCCTCCTGGTCGCCTGCAGCATCTTTTCTTTCAGGCTCCATTGACTTCAATGCGAGAACCCGACACACTTTGACACCTATGCACTCGCAGTCCGTGGGTGAGGTAACGAGAGCATGTCAGTGCTCAAGGGTAGTTTAACTGTCCTAGTGTCAAGTTCCACAGTCGTTTTAGTCCTAACTAGTCAGGATTGTCCGTACTTACCTTTTACTTGAACTGTACTGTCCATAGACATTGTTACGCATCCCGCGTGTGAGTTCACACTCTGCACCCGCGTCCAGTGGGCCTCCTATTACTTACCTAAGGTTAGGATAGCGTAGTCCCAGCGGTCCTGCAGCCTCTGGACAGCTCCATTTCTTCTAGTGACTCTCACATTCCATTTACTTAGTATATGGTTTGTCGTGCCCCTAGGGCACCATTGTAATTTTGTGCAACTTGTAGTGTTTTTCGTAAGAGATTGTCATGTGCTTAGCCCTCTGACCTCAAAGAGTTCAGAGGTGTTTTGTTATTAATAAATATACTGTTTATTTTCATAACAACCTGTGTGGTGTCCTTTCATCTGATATTCAAGGGGTTATATTGTGGTAAAACAGCTGGCTTCACATGCCAAAAGAGTTTAGCCTAAGACTGCTTTGTCCATGCTACCATTAGGATAACTGGTCTATAAGGTTGACTTACAACCATTCACCATAAGGGTTGTTTGGACTGATACAAGGTGATCACTAGAACTAGTGAGCATCATATATCAGGCCAACTTCTCACAGTGACTAGTATCTGTGAGGAAAAGTCTGACTAGTGAAACAGGCAATGTAATGTTGAGTTTTATTGTTCCCATAGCCAAGAATTCATGAAGGGCATTATACGGTCTTAAGAGGGCTATCAAAGGAGTAGAATCAGGGTACGCATGGTACTTCCTGATGACCTGAAGGATTAGGAGGGGCACACTATTTGCAAAGTGTGGGAAGGTAAGCGCGTAAAGCTCCTTTCATTGACTTTGGGATTTTTCTTCTAGCTGTATTCAATCTCATTTTGGAGGTTCCTTGATCTTTTTTCCCGGGTTAAAGATATCCCTTTCACAGGTGCCTTAGCCCAAACTGTTGCTTGAGATAGTGGCATATTAGTTCCTTTCGGAATAGATTTAATGTACACTGTCTAAGAGCCAGAGAGATAATAGAGGCACTAGACAAATGAATATTGCAGTGTTGGCAGTTCTGGTTGGTGAATAAGGTGCAATATTTGGAGTCTGATGGTCAAGGTCAATATCTCATAACATTCTTGTGTTATGACTTCGATGTATGGGTAGGCATATTACTTGGACTTCGAAGAACACCCTAGGTCAACCTTTACTTTTTCTATGCCATTTTATGATGCATCAGTTGTTAATGGCAAGCAGACTTATGAAATACCACCCCACAAAGTCTAAAAGTACCTCAGGATTGAATAACATTTAGGAATATCTTGAAAACATCTCAATCTCTCTTTTTGGGATTTTTTGGATTGAGCAAAGGCCCTTCTTTTGGACGGAGTGCCTTCTTAACATTCTTCTGACATTGAGGGTCAGTCTACTGCTTTATTGAAACTTCAAGGTCTTCTCACAACTTTTTGCAACTTTGTCTTTACTTAGAGTTATAGCAAGTAGAGCAAAACCCTCATGAATAAAGGCAATCAGCAGTGCCACAGTGCCTCTTTTTCTTGTGGAGTATTCCAAACAAACTACTATAACACAAGCAAATTCAACAAAACAAAAATAAAGTATATCAACACCATTTATATAATCATATTTCAGAAAAAAATAAGCAAATTAACTGCTCTAATTTTGTAGTTCTAAGTCCAGGTTAACGTTTCCTGTGGAGCAGTAGATGATGGTGACGGCCATATGGGTTACTTCAGACTTCCTGCATGATTGTTGTAACCAAGGATATTGATTAGGAAGTGGATGGGTTAATACTAACAATGAAAAAGGTAAAAAGGTACATTATGGAAGGTGGGGACGAGGAGTGTGGAAAATAAAGTAGGAAGGAGTCCCTGGGCCTGCCGTAGTAGCAAGAGATGGGGTGACAACAAAGACTGTATCCGTTGTGCGGATTCGCGTCCGTCTATGGCGCCGTAGGTCCAGAGATGACGTCACGGAGGCTACTTAGGCGCCACCCATGCGTGCTGACGTCAGTTCTGTACACGACTTTCCGCGCCAGGAACGCAGAGCCATGCAAGAAACTGACCAATGGTGCCATGAAAATAGGACTCTGAAAGGGATGACCTTAACCCTAGAAATCAGTTCGCAGAACGGGGAGGATGGGTCGGGCGGTAAGGAATGTATCACTAACTAATGTCTCTTACAGATATATTGTTACAAGAGTAGAAACTTGTGCATCTGAAAGAGACGTTAGTGATAGATTCCTTACCTTAGAATAAAAACCCCAGCAATACCAACCCTGGTAGTGGGTCTGAGCACAAGATTACACCAGAAAGTCATGGAGAACAGAACGGCCAAAGAAGCCGTCTCTCTGGACTTGGCTGTCAAGGCAATAATGCTTGGTAAACGTGTGCAGCGAGGCCCACGTAGCTACCTGACAAATGTCCGGCAAGGGAACGCCGCGCTCCAAGGCGGTAGTGGCTGCCGTTGCTCTGGTAGAATGGGCATGCAGCCCCACAGGAGGCTCCTTCTTGGCAAACGAGTAACATGCTTTGATGCACAGAACAACCCACCAAGAGATGGTTTGTTTGTGTGCGGCCCAACCTTTTTTGGCGCCCACGTAGCCAACAAAAAGTTGGTCATCCACCCGGAACGGTTGTGTGTGCTTCAGGTAGAACGAGAGCACATGTTTCGGGTCCAGACGGTGGAGCCTCTCTTTGTCTTTTGAAGGATGCAAAGGCAGAAAGAAATGTGGGCAAAGTGATGGTCTGCCCGATGTGGCAGGGTGTGACAACCTTTGGCAAGAAAGAAGGACGAGTCTTTAAAACCACCTTGTCCGGATGAACAGAAAGAAAAGGAGGTTTAGAAGAAAGAGCCTGGAGCTCACTCAATCTTCTTGCAGAGGAGAGAGCTACCAGGAAAGCCGTCTTTAGAGTGAGAAGATGTAAGGGACAGTTATGAAGGGGCTCAAAGGGAGTGCACATCAGATAGGTCAAAATAAGATTAAAGTCCCATTGAGGCATTATGAAAGGCACAGGAGGAAACGTGTGTGTAATGCCTTTGAGTAAGCGATTAACAACTGGGAACTTAAAAAGAGAAGGATGATCTGGAAGCCGCAGAAAGGCGTAGAAGGCCGAAAGATAACCTTTGATAGTGCCCAGAGCAGAGCCCTGCTGGACCAAACAGAGAAGGAACAGAAGAACTTCGGAAAGAGGGGCAGAAAGGGGATCCACAGCCTTTGCTGTGCACCATACCACAAATTTGTTCCACCTGCAGGTGTATACCGTCTTAGTGGAGGGACGCTTGGCTGCCAGAATGACATCACAGACTTTGGGAGGAATATCAAAAGCTGCCAACTGTCGCCGCTCAATCTCCACACATGGAGGTGGAGGCTGGACAGGTTCGGGTGTAGGATCGTCCCCTGCTGCTGCAACAGAAGATCCTCCAAAAGAGGCAGTCGGATCAGGAGATCGATCGCCATGCTGAGTAGCTCGGGATACCAGTATTTCGTGCTCAATTTGGAGCCACAAGGATGACTTGGGCCCGGTCGCGCCGAATCTTCTTCCGCACTCTGGGCAGAAGTAGGTATAGGTGGACAACAGACCGCAGCTCCACTCACGACGAAATGTGTCGCCGAGCGAGTGCCGCCTTGGATATTCCAACGCGCAGAACGGATGACATTGCAAGTTCTCTTCGGTGGGGAATAGGTCTAACCAAGGTCCTCCCCACTGCAGAAAGAGACCTTGCGCCACGTCCGAGTTCAGACGCCATTCGTGATCCATCATGCACCGGCGGCTGAGTTTGTCCGCCCTGTCGTTCAGAGAACCTGCCAGCATTGAACCACCAAGGTAATGCCTTGATGTTCCAGCCATGTCCAGAGGCGCAGAGCCTCCTGACATAGGTTCCATGACCCCACCCCGCCCTGTTTGTTGCAATACCACATGGCGGTGGTGTTGTCCGGGAACACCTGCACTACACTACCCCGGAGAGAGGGAAGGAATGCTTTCAGTGCAAGTCGGATCACCCGACGCTCCAAAAGGTTGATTTGGAGCCAGGACTCCGCGGAGACCAGAAGCCTCTTATCTCCGCCTCTCCCAAGTGGCCGCCCCATCCCAGGAGGGAGACATACGTCACCACTTTGTGCTGCAGAGGGATCTGCCATTGACCTAATCGCGATTCGTGAGCCACTACTGCAATTGTCGTGCAGTGCCCTCTGAGATCTGGACATGATCGGACAGGTTGCCCTGTTGCTGTGCCCACTGGAACTTCAGGTCCCACTGCAGAGCCCGTATTTGCCATCTGGCATGTGGCACTAGCAGGATGCAGGAGGTTATCAGGTCCAGGAGCCAGAGGGTCATCCTGACTGAAACCCGGGATAGAGGCTGAAAGATCGGAATCATAGCCTGAATAGCCCAGACTCGCTGCTCGGGAGGATAAACCCAAAACTACGTTGAATCCAGAACCGCTCTGATGAAGGGGAGCTTCTGAGAGGGACTCAGGTGCGACTTCGGTACATTGATGGAGAACCCCAGCAAATGCAGGAGGTCGGCCGTAGTCTGGAGGTGGGAGACGACAGCCTGGGGCGAGCCCGCCTTCAACAATCAGTCGTCGGGATAGGGGAAAGACTGGAACCCCTGATCTGTGCAGATGAGCTGCGACCACCGCCATGACTTTCGTGAATACCCGAGGGGCACTGGTAAGGCCAAAGGGGAGCACGGCAAACTGAAAGTGCTCCTGGCCTACCGTGAACCGCAGGTAACGCCAGCAGGACAGGGATATGAAAATATGCGTCCTGCAAGTCCAACGCTACCATCCAGTCTCCAGAGTCGAGGGCAGCAAAGACCTGAGCCAGAGTCAACATCTTGAACTTCTCCTTCTGGAGGAAGCGATTGACGTTCAAGTGGTCCAAGATGGGGTGCAGGCCCACTTTCTCCTTCTTGGGGACCAGAATGTAGTGGGAATAACAACAACGTCCTACTACTGGCCCAGGAACGCGCTCGATGGCCCCCTTGGCCAAGAGGGCAGTGACTTCCTGTTGGAGAAGCGCAAAGTAATCCAGAGATATGCGGTGGAACTGGGGTAGCATGGCTGGAGGGGCAGACTCAAAGGGGAGGGAGTAGCCCCTTCGGAAAATTTGCTGCACTCACCTGTCCGAGGTACTAGAACGCCAGTGGGGGAGATGATGGCGAATCCTGCCGCCCTGCACCCCAAAGCTCGGACTAGGAAGGCTTTGAGGCGGACGCTGCGGGAGCAGAGGTGGACTGACCCGCACACTGGCCCCCTGTCCAGCCGCGGCAGGAACCACGTCCACACAGGCTCCTGGTTGAACGAAGGTCTCAGGCGCCCCTTCCATGGCCACGAAAGGAACGAAAAGCAGACGTGGCCGGGCGTGTGGTGGAGAGACCCAAGGACTTGGCATTTGCCCGGGAGTCCTTAAAATGCTCCAGCGCACTATCTGATTTATCGCCAAACAGGTGAGTACCATCAAAGGGCATGTCCATAGGAACTTTGAACATCCCCTGAAAGCCCAGTGTACCGCAACCAGGCATGGCGACGGAGGGTCACTGTCTTGGAAATCGCCCTACCCAGTGAGTCTGCGGTGTCCAGTCCACACCGATGGTGAACTTAGCTGCATCTTTCCCCTTAGCAACAGCTTGGGAAAGCACTGCCCGAAACTCCTCCGGACACTGAGGTAGCATCTGCGCAACCATGTCCCACACAGTGTGAGAGTAGCGGCCCAAGAGGCATGCGGTGTTCACCGACCGCAAACCAAAGCTGGCAGAGGAAAACAGTTTCTTGCCAAACTGTTCCAGCTTCTTAGATTCCTTATCCGGCGGGCGGTAGGGAATGCGCTTTAGGAAGTGGAGGCCTGGATGACCAGGCTCTCCAGAGTTTGGTGGGTTGTCAAAAAGGCAGGGTCACCAGGGGCCGTGCGATGACGCCTGGCCACATTTTTATCCACAGGAATCCCCATTGCTGGTCTAGACCAGGTGCCCATCAACACATCAGTTAATGCTTCATCGAATGGTAGCAGGGGTGCCATAGAGCTTGAGCCGGCTGAAGGCCTTCAGTGAGGAGATTAGTTTTGAGCGTCACCGTAGGCAGATCAAGTTCAATGGCCTCAGATGCTCTACAGAGCACCACAGTGTATGTAGCGCCCTCCTCCATAGCCAGTCCATTCCTGCTACGCACTGCTGTGTAGGAGGGTTCTCCGACCCCTCCCAGTCGTCTCCTTCAGGAGAATATAAATGGTCCAACTGCACCAAATACGGCGCTGGTCAGCGCGATCAGGCTCCATGTCCCAATTAGGGTCCCAATCCGGAGCAAAATTGTCCGAAAAACTGGGCAAGGGCGGAGATGGGATGAGCGGAACCCATTGCGGCGCCGGGATCGAAGCAGCGGGTGGAGCCGGGAGGTATGGAGCCGCCGGCAAAGGACCGTGCGGTGCCGGAGCTGCCGGCGGAGGACCTTGCGGTGCCGGAGGAAGACTTTGCGGCGCCAGAGCCGGCGGTGGCAAAGGAAGCCCCTCAGCTGGGACCGCAGGGCCTAAAGGCGCGCCAGCGGGAGCCCGAGGCCTAAAAAGGCAGTCCATGGCAGCAAGAAAATCTTGCACCTGGGCAGGAGTCGCCGACGGACCCGGATATGGTGGGTAGGCCGCAGGACTCACAGGCTCCAATGGAGCAGGGGGAGGTACCCCTGGGCCCCCCCATCCGCATCCGGAGACCGATGGGGGATGTCGGAGAGCGCAAGCGATTCTTCGACATCTAATGACGTCTCTTACCCGATTCAGAGTGTGAAGACTTTGACCCCGAGGAGCAATGATGATGGCTCTGCGGTCGGTCCCTAGGTCGACCTATGGACGTTGAACGGCACGGAGACAACTGCCAGGCCTCCAGCAGCTTACGGGACCGCTCCCGCAAGGCCTTCGGAGCCATGGCCAGACAGTCGGAATATGACCGGGAGTCATGATCACGCTCCGGACAGTAGAGACAGAGGTCATGGGGGTCGTACACCAGTAATTACGATTCTCTCCGTATAATACTCTGTTCCTTTTTATGTCAGTTCTGCATAATAATT
Source organism: Lissotriton helveticus (assembly GCF_964261635.1). NCBI lineage: Eukaryota > Metazoa > Chordata > Amphibia > Caudata > Salamandridae > Lissotriton > Lissotriton helveticus. The sequence goes on along the minus strand of NC_136059.1, from coordinate 356,519,902 downwards.
GCTTACACAAGTCAATCTTTGAATGAGGAGTCGGTTCACCTACAACTTCTGTACTTTTCCTTCTTCCTCACATCTCCTTCAATACACTTTTGAGAGACTCCTACTCTATGCATGAAGATGATCTTGGAAGTTTGGGTTAACAGACTCCAATGCTCCCCTATGAGGACATGGTAAGAAGCCACACTGATGGCACGGACAGCAGCACGTAAATGCATAAGGGCAATCAATAATGCTGTTGAATATCTAAGTTGGAAATGTAAACAATATATCCAACACATCGAATTAATTAAAACAACTTGGCTAAAACTCGAGGAAATTATTTAAATTAAGTTTACAAAATAATTTTTTATCAAATGGCTAAGAGTTCCTTTATGAAAGACGGCTGTGTCTGGTTCATGTGCACTTTGTATGGCACTGATACGTTTGAACTGCCTGTGCACTGCCTGTATACATGATACATTGTAGAAAAATTCGACATAAGTAATAAAACATTGAAAAAAAGCTCACGTACCTGAACTGGATGGATTAGACCCTGGTTTAACGTCAAAGCAATTACATTAAGAGCAAAGTGGCGGACAGCAGACTGAGTATGGAAAAAGGCATCGAGGACCTGTTTAAGGTAAAGCTGCATGATAGAACTGCTCATTCCTGAGGAGATATCTCCCATTTCTTTAAGGTCTTCTTGTTTTGATAATTTTTTCCCTATAAAAGAAATAAAGGTATTATTAACATCTTGACAGATGAATAACAGACCATAGCTTAAACAGCTGTCATGGAGTCTTATGATCTAATATTTAGAGTGCACATGATAGTAAGTTTGTTATATGACAGGAAAAAGATAGGAATTACTTGCATTTATTAATGCTTTTTCTGATGGCTACTCCGCCTCCCTGAAGATTACTCATCTGTAGAAACATTCCATACCTCAAAAAGAATCCAGAAAAAATTGTTCTACCATACTGTTCGGGAGGCAACTGTTGCAAAAGCAATGTTTGATTCAATCTACATGGGCTAAAGAAATGCAGACACCCATATATACATATACATATATATACACACACACACACATATATATATAAAATCATATATATACATATATACGTATATATATATATATACATATACATATATATACATATATATATATATACATATATATATATATATATACATATATATATATATATATACATATATATATATATATACACATATATATATATATATATATATATATATATATATATATATATATATATATATAAAATCATAACCGTCTATATATCTTTCGACAGATTCATCAACCTATGAATATAGCCCATGTGTCGAACAGGAAATGTTTCCCTAGAAGCAGCTCTCCAATACTGCTATGTATCGGCATCAATCAATCAAGCATTTGTAGTGCGCACTACTCACCTGAGAGGGTCTCAAGGCGCTAAGGAGGAGGAGGGGAGGCAGCTGCTGGTCTAACAGCCAAGTCTTTAGGAGTCTCCTGAAGGTCAGCAGGTCCTGGGTCTGGAGCAGGCGGGCGGGAAAGGGTGTTCCATGTCTTAGCGGCGAGGTGGGAGAATGATCTGGTGCCTGTGGTCGCTCGGCAGATGCGTGGGACGGTGGCGAGTGCGAGGTCAGCGGAGCGAAGCTGGCGGTTCGGGCGTAGAAGAATAGTCGTTCGTTGAGGTATGCTGGTCCAGCGCTGTGGAGTGCTTTGTGAGCGTGGGTGAGGAGTTTGAAGGTGATCCTGACAGGGAGCAAATGCAGGTGGGTGGTGATGTGGCTGTGGCGAGGGAGTCAGAGGATGAGGCATGCAGAGGCATTTTGTATGCGTTGGAGTCTCTCCTGGAGTGTAGCCATGGTTCCTGCGTAGAGGGCGTTACCGTAGTCCAGCCTGTTGCTGACAAGTGCTTGGGTGACCGTTCTCCTGGTTTCGGTAGGGATCCATCTGTAGATGTTGCGGAGCATGTAGAGGGTGTTGAAGCAGGAGGAGGAGACAGTGTTGACTTGCAGGGTCATAGAGAGCATTGAGTCCAGGATGAACCCCAGATTGCATGCGTGGTTAGTGGGTTTCAGGGCAGCTCCCAGCGTGGTCGGCCACCAGGAGTCGTCCCATGCGGAGTGGGTAGAGCAGAGGATGAGGACCTTCGTCTTGTCTGAGTTCAGTTTCAGTCAGCAGGTCTTCATCCACTCTGAGACGGTCTTCAATCCCTCGTGGAGGTTGGATTTGGACCATTTGGCCGGGTCCTTGGTGAGGGAGAGGATCAGCTGGGTGCCGTCCGACTTACGAGACGATGTTGAGGTGGTGTGCGCGGACGATGTTGGCGAGCAGTGCCATGTAGATGTTGAAAAGGGATGGGCTGAGGGATGATCCTTGGGGTATGCCTTCGGGTTTTAGTTGCGCGGTATAAATCTTCTTTCATTCATTCATTCATTCATCCTGGTTGCTTCAGATTGGAACAGGGGGAGGCGGACACTCTGGGTTCTGCCTGAGAGGAAGGAGGTGATTCAGTCCAGGGTTTTGCCTCGGATCCCTGCGTTGTGGAGGCGTGTGCGAAGGGTGTGGTGGCCGACTGTGTCGAAGGCGGCAGAGAGGTCCAGGAGTATGAGGGTCGCAGTTTCGCCTTTGTCGTGTAAGGCCCTGATGTCGTCAGTGGTGGCGACGAGGGCAGTTTCGGTGCTGTGGAAGCCTGGATTGGGAGGAGTCCAGGACGTTGTTCTCCTCCAGGAAGTGGGTAGGTTGTCTGTTGACCGTCTTCTCAATGACTTTAGCCGAGAACGGGAGCAGGGAGATGGGTCGGAAGTTCTGGAGGTCCTTTGGGTCCGCCTTGGGTTTCTTGAGGAGGGCGTTGACCTCGGCATGTTTCCAGCTCCCTGGGAAAGTGGCGGTCTCGAAAGAGCTGTTGATGATCTTTCGGAGATGGGGTGCGATGATGGAGCTTGCCTGGTTGAAGATGTCATGGGGACAGGGATCGGAGGGTGAGCCGGAGTGGATGGTGTTCATGATTTTGATGGTGTTATCGTCATTGTTCCAGGAGAGCAGGAGGTCTGTGTGTTTGGTTGGTTATGAGTTGGGGGTGTTGGCGTCAGTCGTCGGCACCTGGGTGTCGAAGCTGTTGTGGATGTTTGCGAACTTGCGGTGGAAAAAGGTAGCCAGGGAGTCGCAGAGTTCTTGTGACGGCGGTACATCGCTGGATCTTGCAAGTTCTTTCATGATGTTGAAGATCTCTTTGCTGTTGTGTGCGTTGTTGTCGATGCGTTTCTTGAAGGAGGTTCTTTTGGCGGATCGGATGCGTTGGTGGGGTTTGCATCTGGCGTTCATGAGGGCTGCGTGGTTGCCTGGTGTCTGGTCTTTGCGCCATTGCTTCTCGAGTCTTCTGCAGGTGTGCTTGGAATTCTGGAGGCCGGCGTTGAACCAGATGGCTCTTGTGTCGATGCGCCTGTTGGAGGGGTTCCTGATCGGGGTGAGGGTGTTGGCGCAATAGTCAATCCATTGTCTGAAGTTGTGGGCTGCTGCGTCGGTCTTAGAGGGCTCGGGTGGAGGGTCTCGGGTGAGTATGATGAGCTGGTCTTCTGTGACTTTTTTCCAGTTGCGGTGTGGGATGCGTAGAGGTTGCTTGAGTGCGGGGTGTTTCTCAAAGGAGAAGTGGATGCAGTGGTGGTCAGTCCAGTGAAGTTAGGTGGTGTGGCTGAAGGTGACATGGTCGCTGGCGGCGTAGATGGGGTCTAGCGTGTGTCCGGAGGTGTGGGTGGGTGTCGTGACGAGTTGTTCGGGTCTGAGGTTGTCGATCAGTGTAGTGGAGTTGTTGTCGTTGGCATTTTCGAGGTGGAAATTCAGGTCTCCGAGGAGTATGTAGTCTGAGGAGGCGAGGGTGTGCGTGCTGATGAGGTCGGTGATGGATTTGCTGAACTGTGGTCGGGGTCCCGGGGGTCTGTAGACGAGGGTTCTTCGGAGGGTGGTGGTGTGATCGACGTGGATCTGAATGTGTAGGTGTTCGGCCAGGTTTGTTTGTTGTTCCGGTTCCTGAGTGTGATCTTGTAGCCGTCCAGGATGGCTATGGCTATGTCCGGTGCCGAGGAGGTGTTCATCCAGGTCTCCGTCAGGAAGGTTACGTCCGGGGCGGAGTCGTCGAGCAGGTCCCAGAGAAGGGTCCGTGGGTGAGCTTTGGGGTGGCCTGGAAGCAGGTGGAAGGTCGTGGGGTCCAGGGGGTCTGTCGCTGGGCTAGGTTCAGGCACGGACAGGCGCAGACGGACTTGCCTTAGGCGCGCCGGCGGCACGCCCGCTGGCCGCGACGAGGTCGGCCTTTGTAGGGGAGGGACGAGCAGCTGGGAGCGGGGCAGAAAGGGAGTGTCGGCGGTCAGCGACAGAGGGACAACGTAGGGAAGAGCAGACACACAACCGAGGGGCACAAATGAACCAAGAAAATAAACAATCACAGGCACACCACAGAGGGGCACAAAGGAGCTGAGCAATAAAACAATTACAGGCACAAGTACAGTGAAATACAAGAAAAAAAAGCTAAGCTGCAAAAAAGATACTAGACCATGAAACGTGAACAGGGAAGCCACGAACCCTGAACAGAGGTGCTGGCTGGCTTCAAGGCGAAGCAGAGCACCGCTGGGCTGTTGGGGAGTGTGATGTCCTGGGACAGAAGACTCACTGAAATGACATACTCTCTGGATGTAACAGTGCCTATTCAAGGCACCATCTGGCACCAGTTTTACATTTTTGTGCAGCCAAATGAGATGTGTGGAGCAGAATCAAAAACAGCTTAAGGGCTGTCCATAAAACAGTAGAACAGTTGATTAAGAAACTAAGTTACTTACCTGTAAACTGTGGTTCTCCAGTATTGGTATCTTTCATTGATTCACATGCTTGAATCATTCCCCAAAGTGGGAGTCCCACGGTACATTAAAAAGCAGTAAGTAATAACGAACATTGAAGATAATGGAGAAAAACATTCCCTTTCAACATTTCATCCTAGTCATTAAGAATGGTCCAAATTCCCGCTCATCAGGCGACAGCACCCTCTAGAACCCAAACCACAGAGGCTCCAGGCTCTCAGATTTTCAAGCTCAAAAGTTCAAGTGCATAAAAACAACCAGGGGAGCCTCTATGGGTGGAGGACGGGTCGTATGTGAATCTATGAAAGATACCAATACTGGAGAACCACAGTTTACAGGTAAGTAACTTATTTTGTTCTCCAGTATTGGGTATCTTTCATAGATTCACATGCTTAACTCCGAATAGTTAGCAGTAGCATTATAGGTATGTATGCTGATACAAGGCATGCAGTAAAAAACATATACGTAACCCAGTACGTAGCAAAATGCATCACAAATACATACACACACAAATATATATCTACACACACATATATATATTCACTTGCATATATGTATTTAAATATTTAAGCGTATATAACAATGTACACAGGAAAAACCAAACAAATCAGTCATCGACCAAATAAAAAGAATAGTCAAAACCTATAGGAAGGTGGGAAGGAGAGAGGCTCACCGTACTGAAAAAGATTACAGAGAATGGTTTGTTCCACAGCTGTCAGCATTGCTTATGGCTTCAAAACAGTAATGTCTTGTAAATGTGTGCCTGCTGGACCAGATTGCTGCTCTGCAAATCTGTTGTACAGGCACACCGGCAAAGAGGGCTGGCGAAGAGGAACCAGCTCTCGAAGAGTGAACTTTCACTGTTGCAGATAGTGGTTTGCCTGCTTGTTGAGGGCACAACTGAATACCTGCTGAAATCCAATGTGCTATCCCTTCCTGATGTTCCCATATGCCGCAAACAACTGGTCAGTGTTGCGGATGCTGGTGGTCTTCTGCAAACAGAATTTTATAGATTTCTTGAGATCCAAGGAGTGTAAGTATTTTTCTGCTGGTGTTTGCGGATTTGGGAAAAAAGTTATCATGACTGGTTCATTCAAATGAATATCTGATGGTATAACAGAGTCCCTTTTGAATTGAAGGAAAAGGTGACAAATAGTGAAAGCTTGTATGTCGCTTACTCGTCTAGCTGACGTAAGAGCCAGCAGATGAGACTTTTTCCACGTGATATATTTTAGGTCCGCACTATGAATGGGTTCAAATGGTCATTTCATAAGTGGTGCCAACACAATGTATAGATGCCAAGGCAGAGCTGAATGCCTTATTGATGGGAACATCCTAAACAAGCCTTTTAGAAATAGGTTCATAATTCTTGATGACCAAAGTGACTGTGACCCCCCTCATACCCCTAATACTATTCCTTATCCCTCTCCTTCCTCCCTGCCCCCACACCCTGAATCCCCCCCCCCACAGAATCCCCTTCTGTGCCCCCTCCAGCCTCATCTTCTCCCTCACCGAAACCATTATCTCCCTTTCTGAATTATACACCACCCCTAAACCTTGATGCAGTCTTTCCCCACACTCCTCACGCCCTTTTAACATCTCAAACTACATCCCGAGTGTAGGAGAGTAGGGTCTGCAATCCTATGGTCACCTCAGATTTTTGCTTTTTGTTTCCCTGGTTTACGACTCTCCCTGGCTGTGGGCATGCTAATCAGACCCACAGCCTAGCTGTTCTCTCTCTAAATTGACATCCATGTACTTTAGGTGCCTTTACCAACTGGTATTGGGACCCCTTATCAGCCCCTGTACAGTGTACCTTAGGTACCCAGGGCATAGGTGAACCCAAAGCCTACCAGGGGCTGAAGCATGTATTATGCCACCCCTTGCTGGCCATCTAAACAGACACAACTGGCTGGTAAGACAGCTGGGGCAAGGTGGTGCAATCACCCTTTGCTGTAGATATAGTATACCTATATCTAACCCCAAAATGGACACATATATTCCTATCGGTCACTTCTATGGCAGGCCTTATCAATCCTGAAGGCAGAGTGCTTGGAATTATGTGAGATGGTGCTCGAGCATGAGCTGAGCCTGTCTGCAGCTTGCGGAACCAAGTCTTTATAGCTGTTCCATGATAACGCTATACCATATACTCTTAAGTGCATTATAATCCTCGCGGTTATTGCCAACTTTGGTATAGCATTATCAAAACATGTCGAGTAAGGTGTCATACGAATTGGAATACTACCCCCTCGCCAGTTCTGCCGACGGGGGTAGCATTCCACCCTTTTAGAGGGACACGACATGTATGTAACTGTGAACCCCGGTTAAAGTTAACTCGAGCCTCAGCATCACAAAATGGGTGCTGCCACCACAGACACAAGTCTGACCTCCTGCTGCTGGGAGTCCTTCCAGCGAGGGAGGCCTGGACAAAGGGTTTCCTGCCTTGGGAGGTGCTAGCACCACCCCAGACAGGATTTTGTGTATTAGGTAGGACAGGCCTGAAAGGAATGAGACATGCTTGGGGCACACAAGGTGTCCCAGTGCATACACCGGTTCAAACCAGTTGCTGGGGCACTCCAGCCCCATCTCTGGCGCGAAACCGGACAAAGGATAGGGGATGTAACCACCCCCCTTCCTGGTCCCACCCATAGGAGGGACCTAGTCACAGTACAGCCCCTTTTAGCAGGATAAAGGTAGGAGCTGGTCCCATTCCAAGTTAGATTATCCTGAACAACTTTACAAGACGAAACTCTGGACTTCGACGTTCTGCTCCACAGAAGACTGAAGAATCTCCCTTGTGGGCAAGGAGTGTCCACCCTGCAACTGTAGGCACCATCAAGCGTCCTAGCGGTCCACTTTGTCGTCCTTCCTGCCGGATCCAGACTTCAGAGCCCGACGAGACTCGGACTCCCAGACCTCTCTGACCTCTACTCACATCTGCAGCACAGCTGAGACCTGTGGGTGCGACAAGACACGTGGGACCGGCCATCTTGAAGAGACTGCACTTCGCTTCCAGCACGACTTCGGAGGCATCCTCGAGAAAGTGCTTTGGGGATTGAGAAGCCCCAGCCCCGAGCAGCTCCTGCACCAAAGACCAGCCCTCCAGCATCCACGAGATCTGCGTGGGGCCCTTTTGATTGATTGCTGCTCGACGCGTTGTCTGGTCACTTGCCGGCTGGCTAGTGACCTAGACGACGATCCACGAAATCTACACTGCTGGTCTGGTTGCTCCAGAATGGCCCTTGCTCCCTTCCAAAAGAGGAGCACCCCGGACCCTCCTGGTCCACTCCAGACGCCGTTTCCACTCACCGCGTGGGTTGCCTTTGCCAAGGCCTAATGACTCCAAATCCGGATCCGACACCGCCGACAGCAAGAGCCTGCGTGGGACAGCTCGTGCCTCCATCCTGGTCGTCTAAGACACCTCCTGGTCCACGTGGCTGCAGAGAAGCGTCCACTCTTCACCTGATCGCGACGACAGCATCTGGTTCCCTCCTGGTTCCACACCGGTCACTGGCTAGTGACTTTGAACACTGTCCCCTCTGCTTTCAGGTCCTCTTCTTCCTCGATCCACCCGTGGATCGCACCGGACATCTTCCTCCTGGTCGCCTGCAGCATCTTTCTTCAAGGCTCCATTGACTTCGACGCGGAAACCCGACACACTTTCACACCTATGCACCCGCAGCCCGTGGGTGAGGTAACAAGAGCATTTCGGTGCTCAAGGGTAGATTGACTCTCCTAGTGTCCAGGTATCCTGTCGTTTTAGTCGTAACTAGTAGGAATTGTCTTTTACTTACCTTTTCGTAATTTGTTCTGCCCATTGACTTTGTTCCGCATCCCGCGTGTGAGTTCACACACTGCACACGCGTCCCGTGGGCCTCCTGATACTTACCTAAGGTTAGGGTAGGGTAGTCCCAGCGAACCTACAGCCTCTTGGCATCTTCATTTTATAAATCGTTCTACTTATACCATTTACTTAGTATATGGTTTGCCGTGCCCCTAGGGCATCATTGTAATTTTGTGCAACTTATCGTATTTTTCCTAAGAGGTTGTCATGTGCTTAGCCCTCTGATCTCATAAAGAGTTCAGAGGTGTTGGTTATTAATAAATATACTGTTTATTTTCATAACCTGTGTGGTGTCCTTTCATCTGGTATTCAAGGGGTTATATGTGGTAAAACAGCTGGCTTCACATGCCAAAAGAGTTTAGCCTAAGACTGCTTTGTCCATGCTACCATTAGGATAGCTGGTCTATAAGGTTGACTTACAACCAATCACCATAAGGGTTGTTTGGACTGATACAAGGTGATCACTAGAACTAGTGAGCATCATATATCAGGCCAACTTCTCACACCGAGGTCATAAATCTCCTGTCCCCATCACACCCAACAGCCTTATCTCTCCTCATACCCCCCTACTGGCCGCTCACACCCTCCATACAATAGACCTCCCTCCGCGGTAAACACACAACATTCCCCTTCCCCCTCCTCCACCCCAGCGGTGTTCCCCCTCACTCTAATAAACCAGACTACTCAACATAGAACGCAATTTCTTTACAGTGACGCTAGAACTCTCTCGACTCAGAGAAGATTTTAACTCCCTCAGCTCAAGAATTCTCCTCAATCGTGCAAACCCCCCGCCCCCCTTCTCCGGCCCAAAAAACACCACTAACCACAAACATTGGAGAACTACTCCTCTCCACGGCCGTATTCATAGGCCTTACCGCACCTCGAGCCATCTCTCCCCGTCTGACCTTAATGACCTATGCAACTCTTACCATCCTAGTTCTTCAAATAATCCTCCCCTCGTCTAACATTCCCAGTTATCATGGGGATTCACTGAATCCCCTCCTCTACAGTCTCCCCCAGAACCCCTCACCAACTCACCACTATCCACTCCTACCCACCCCCCAAAAACAACCCAAAACCCCTCGCCTACATGCTTGTGAACTGTCGATCTGCTGTCCGACATGTGACACATTTCTGAAACTATCTTAAGTGAAACCATTGATATCGCCTTCCTCATGGAAACCTGGCTCAATGACCACTCTCAGCATACTGGACCTAACGGATACTCTATCCTCAGAAAAACAGACCCGACAGAATAGGGGGTGATTTACCCATAATGTTTAAAAATGAACTTCAGCTCTCCTGTGTTAAAAACTCTGATCACTCTACCTTTGAATACCTTGAAGCTGAACTAAAAGTACAAGGTTCCCACCCAATTCGTCTACATAGTATCTACCACCCTCCTGGAGATTCTTTTCCCTTCGTTGATAAACTATCCGACCTCCTGACACAATCCTCAATTTCCAACTCAAAAAATCTTAACCTCAACTGGAACAATATCGATGATCTCACAATCACCCTCCTCACCAATCTTCTTGAGATTAATGACCTCAATGAGCCATTCTGGACGCCATTATTACCAATAAGGATTTGGCCTTCCTGTCCAATATCATCCCCATCGACTGGTCAGACCACCACCTCATACTGTTCACCATAGCGACCACAGCCTCCCCACCCACACACAAAAATCATTAAAACTAGGAAATGGACCAGAAATCTAAATCTTATCCCCCCTGGAGAACTGGAGACTAAACTCCAAGCTCAACTTCTTCTCACTCCTCTCTCCCAAGACGCAAATGTGCTTACTGTGAATACTTTAATGCACAAGTTACTTACCTTGGGTAACGATATATCTGTAAGAAACAGTAGTTCGCATTAGATTCCTTACCTTAGAATACCCCCAGTCGTCAGACTGTGTAGTGTAGTTCCTATATTCCCAATAGGCTCTGCGCATTGGAATAATATATTCAGCAGTGTAGACGTAGGACTGAGGTTAACTAGGTCTCTACTGACTATATTAGACTTAAGGTTTGCCAGCTAGCTCAGAGGTCACTAGAAACTTTCTCGAATGTTCAGGAAGGAATTAACGTTCCTGATTAGACAAGGGATTAGCTTCCGACAACCATATAACATGACAACTTTGCTCCCTCAGAATAAGAGTGTATCTCTAGAGTCGTGTGAAAACAATAGACAGCTATTTCACTCAGTCAAGTGTGCATACTTAGTTTCACCAGAGTGCAGAGAAAAGAGACGGGCGTTTTCAATAAAAGGTGTAATTTATTGAGCAGTCTTCTTTCTCATACAAGAGAAATGAATTGCCACAATTGCAATACTCATAGTAAAGTAAAGTGCGTACAGTAAAAGGAGGATTATAAAATAATACTGTAAAAGCATTGATATGGTTTCTTAGCCATATGATACTTTAAAATAGATAAAACATATATATACATAGACTAACGTACTCAACTGGTGCTTCTAAATACGCCTACCCCGGTGTACCTGACCTAAGCCTAATACGTGGGAAGGAGTAAGTAAGTAGCAGTTTAAGTTAAGTTGGTTTTGCCAAGAATCTGAATCAAGAATTCTCCTAAGGGTTTAGTCAGCTCCGTACCTGGGTAATTAGAAAGCAGGAGGTCTTGTATCTCTCTCTCAGGACTCGATATCCCAGTAACCCGCGAAGGTATCTGGAAACAGCGAAGCTGGATTTCTCTACAGGAGAAAAGACAGCGTCTCTCTCAGTGCGTCAAAAGGGAGGGGCAGCGTCCGTGGGCTCTCGCATCAGCTGGGCTCTCGGGCAAGTAGATCGCTGCTCTGCTCCAAAACCACCACAGTGTGTTTGCTTAAGGCAACGTTGGTATATTTATACCTGAAAGGTGCCGGGTTTGACGTAAGGTTGGACATAAGACGTCAATAAAGATGTCACTAAGAACTGGCCGTTCTTACAGTGCTTTACAGGAGTTCTAGGACGAAATCAAAACAAAAGCAAGGGGGATTTCCCAGGTTGCTGGAGGTTTGGTTTGTTTAGAGAACTCGTTGTGCTTTCTAGGAGGCCGGGGAAGTAGCCTTGCTTAATGTGACTGCATGGGCTACTTCTAATATGGATATGATTCCTTATGCCATTATAGGGATATTATTGATTATAGCCGAACAAGGGCATAAAATAGAAATATCGATTTAGGTTCCTAGATAAAAACACAATACCCACTCCACGATCTAATGTCCATCATTACTAAAACTAAGCAATAGCAAACATATAAAAGTGCATGTGTATTTCAACCCACCCCAAAATAAATTTTTAGCATTTGAAATGGTGCATACGATATACACAAAATAGCGTATAGGTACTGTACGATATTCAAGCAGTGTAATCATTCAGTAAAAAAGATGCATATATATATCAGCATGAATGATTTGCGAAATTTACACATGAAATGGCTCTTAATACAGAAAAGAAGGTCGAGACCATTCCATCACATATAAATACAGTTGCTGTAAATGTGCTAGAGGCTGAGGTAATATATTGTCTCTAGAGTTCCTAAAAATAGAAGCTCTGTTCTCTAAGAATAGTTCTACTTTAAGCAGAGTACATGTGCCAGAAAAAAGGTAAATATTTTGGAAATGGAAAAAAAATAATTTTGCTTTCAGGGGAAGAAGAGAAAAAAATTAGTTCCAAATATTTTCAGTACCTTTTGTTTATCAAAGCCGAAGGCCGAATTTAGAGTTCAGGGAACGCTGTGTACTTTGTCGCTTAAAAGTTATTATTTTTGCTCAGGGGAGAACATCATTTCAGACAGACTCGCAAAAAAGTGGTCTACCGCTTGAGGTGAAAGTTCGACCAAGTTGGAAAATGCTGCAACTGTGCAGTCGTGAGAATGATTGCTATCATCGATGTCAGGATCAGCAATGCTCACAGAAGGTCGTACCTGGGTGATGTTGCTCTCATCTCGTACTTCACTACCCCCTAATCGTAGTGGTGAAGTCTCAACGAATGCAGTCATCAGAATGGGTAGCCGCTGGGGACAACACGATGCATGAGCCGTTACCGGACTTAGCAAAGTATCTGTATCCAATGGTACTGCTGATGGTAGTGTAAGACAGACGTCCAACACGCATTCTTCTCCGCATAGCATACATCGAAGCACAAGTAAGATGCAATTCTGCCAGATGGGTCTAAATGAAAGAAACCAGGTCATATTCAGATCTCTTAGCCGGGCTAATCCAAGGACTTTAGTTATGCGGTCCCGATAGCGTATAGCTAGGATTGTTTCTTCCATCGTTGCTGGAGGCTTGTCTGCAACTTGGCTTGCCATATCGGAGCAGAAGTATCAAAAACAAAATTCCTGCTACGAGTCCCAAAAGGAGTGGTAGGCCGCCAAAGACAGAATGGACAAAATTAGGAAAAATGCCCAGAACTGTTTTGAAGGGTGTTAACAGTCCCGAAAAAATGGTCTTAAATATATGTGGGATACCACTGGTATCAGACATATTTAGGATTTGGCTTAGCATTTCTGCGAAAAGCACGGGGCAATTTGTTGATCAAAGGGTATGTATCTCTGCCGTTGTCCTTGCAACTTGCAGATCATACGTTTCTTTTGATGATGTCAAGGGCACAGTTGTCTGTAAAAGAACAGACTTCAATCTGCTTAAAGTATCAATTCGAATAGAAGAGATATTAAAAAAAAGGAAAATTTTCGCCTCTGTTTCTGGAGTGCTGTTTGGATACAATACTTGCAATACAGCAAGTGACCATGGAACTAGCGCTCACAAGATAAGCTTTTCCTGGCACCATGCCACAACAGCTGTGGTTCACTATTAGACTATAGCTCCCGTTAGAAAGCCGTCTAAAGAATGGCTCTATTTGTGTTGCAGGTGTGCCATGCTGGTGACATGAAAGGTTATTTGAAGTCCCCTCACAGGCCCCATGCAAGTTAATACCTTGACACAGAAGTATACCACCTTAGTGATCGTTTACAATTGTTACCACTAAGAAATACATTCTGTTCCTTTTCACTATAACGTGTGTGTGTAAGGTAATTTCCATGATGACTTAACATACCCTTTACCCAACCTTTCATACTGGCCTGCTGGTATATACTCTTGACAGTATTTAAATTGGAAAGTTGTTATCGGAATTGTTATTATTCCGTGTATTATCCATTCAATGACAGGTCTTTCTGACATTGTCGATGGTAATCTCTCAAGTTTTTCAATGCTCAGAATCGTATAGTCTGCTCCTTTTTGTGCCAAACTGATTTGTGTATCAGTAAGGTTAAAGATAGAGAATAATGACGTTGTGTTGATTAAACGCCAGGGCACGTAGCCTGAACGCAGATTTTGCAACGTCCAGCCAAGCTGTACAATAGAACGTAATTGGGACTGACCGTGTTGTAACATTAGTAAGTCCTGCTCTATTATATCAATAGCAGATGATACAATACTGTCCAGTGAATATATTCTGGAAGACAGTCATTAACCCATTGTCCACAACAGAAAGTGATTTTTCCAAACGAATACGGTCAATTTCCCGTATTTTTTTCTGCTGTTTCAATTTGCATTACTTTCCAAGCTTCGTTGTACGCAGCGTATACACTGGCCGCTATGAAACCTTTTTGACGCTGTTTGCGTGGTCCCATTATGAGATCACGGAAGTCAGCACCGTCATTAAGTAAAGTCAAGTGTTGCTTAATTTCTGCCAGTGTTGATTTCTGTAGCCATTCGAGGCAGAATTTTCCTACACTGTATGTTGTAACTATCCCTGGATGTTGTCTCTGGGAGTATCTAGGTTCTGGCCTGGTCAATTTGAACCCCTGTATTTTGTTCAGGAATCTATCTTGACAGTTATTTGTGTCTGTGGGCCAGATCAACCTTTTTTCCCAATCAGGATGTGTTCTGTTTTGGTTAAAAATATGGGATACCTCTATCTCAACATCTGTAGTGCTATTACTGTCAGGTGTTGGCTTTGGAATAGACGATTTGTTTAAGTCTTTAATTTTGGCTAGGCCAAGACAGGTTGTCTGTTGAATGCAGGCCCGGACTGGCCGTTGTGGGCACCGGGCAATCCCCTGGTCGGCCGCAAGGGTGGGGGCCGGTTTTGGGCCCTGGGGGCCGTTTCTGTTGCAGAGCCGTTTTTGCAGCATAGCTGCAAAATCGTCCCTGTAACAAAATCGGCTGAAAAGTGGCCCTGGCAAAGCGCTCGCCCCCCTCCCGCCCGGGGGGTGGGGGGGCCGGCCGAGCACTTTGCCAGGGCCGGTTTTGGTTCCCAGTCCGGCCCTGGTTGAATGGTGTCATTCAAGAATATAATCTGTTCTGGGACCATGCAGGCCCTAAATAATGCTTCTAGACCTTGGACATGCCAATCTTTGGTACCCCAGATGGTTTTTGTTTCAATGTTCTTTTTCCAAAAATCAAAACCAAATGTAGTCATTTTGTCATAAAATGTTTCTGAATAAATCAATTTAGTATTTGTCAGCATTGTTTTCACCCCTGTCGCACAAATTACTACTTTTGTAACGATATATCTGTAAGAGACATTAGTTAGTGATAGATTCCTTACCTTAGAATATCCCCAGGCGTCAGACTGGATCCGGAAATTTTTGCGTAGCAATACCCCTGCGCGTCGGTAGGCGTCGCCTGCGGCTCCGCATCCGTCGTCGGCGTCGTTAGCGCCGGAATGACATCGGAGTACTTAGACGCCACCCATGCGCGCTGACGTCAGTTCTGATACACAGCTTTTCCGCGCCAGATACGCAGAGCCATGATAGAAGCAACACTGGTGCCAAGAAACTAGGGCCCTGAAAGGGGATGACCTTAACCCTAGATATCAGTTCGCAGAACGGGGAGGATGGGTGGGTCGGTAAGGAATCTATCACTAACTAATGTCTCTTACAGATATATCGTTACACAAGTAGTAACTTGTGCATCTGAAAGAGACACGTTAGTGATAGATTCCTTACCTTAGAATAGATACCCAAGCAATACCAACCCCGGTGGTGGGTCTGCGAACCAATAATCACACCAGAAAGTCCTGGAGGACGGAACGGCCAAAGAAGCCATCCCTCCGGACTTGGCTGTCCAGGCAGTAGTGTCGAGCGAACGTGTGCAGTGAGGCCCACGTAGCTGCCTAGCAAATGTCCTGTAAGGGCACACCTCGGCCCAGGGCAGTTGTAGTTGCCGTGGCCCGAGTGGAGTGAGCCCTCAATCCAACAGGGGGCTCCTTCTTAGCCATGGAGTAACATGCCTGGATACACAAGATGATCCACCGGGAGATGGTCCTCTTGTGTACCGCCTTCCCCTTCTTAGCACCCACGTAGCCAACAAAGAGTTGGTCATCCACCCGGAACTGGCGTGTGCGATCCAAATAGAATGAGAGCGCACGTTTTGGGTCCAGACGGTGGAGCCGCTCTTCCTCTTTAGAGGGATGCGGAGGCGGAAAGAAGGTCGGCAAGGTGATGGACTGCCCAATGTGGAAGGCTGAGACAACCTTGGGCAGGAAGGATGGCTTCGTACGTAACACAACCTTGTCCGGATGGACAGAAAGGAAAGGTGGAGTACAAGAAAGAGCCTGGAGCTCACTCACTCTCCTGGCAGAGGTGATGGCAACCAGGAAAGCAGTCTTTAGAGTCAGAAGACGAAGAGGACAGTTGTGAAGTGGCTCAAAGGGAGCGCACATCAGGAAGGTAAGAACAAGGTTCAAGTCACACTGGGGCATCACGAAGGGAACAGGAGGGAACATGTGCGTGATGCCCTTAAGAAATCGATTTACAATAGGGGACTTGAACAAAGAAGGCTGATCAGGTAGCCTTAAGAAGGCAGAAAGGGCAGAAAGGTAGCCCTTGACAGTGCCCAGAGCAGAGCCCTGCTGGGCAAGAGAAAGAAGGAAGAGGAGAACCTCA
Organism: Lissotriton helveticus; assembly: GCF_964261635.1. Lineage (NCBI taxonomy): Eukaryota > Metazoa > Chordata > Amphibia > Caudata > Salamandridae > Lissotriton > Lissotriton helveticus. The sequence goes on along the minus strand of NC_136059.1, from coordinate 356,503,327 downwards.
GAAAGGGGGGCAGAGAGTGGATCCACAGCCTTTACTGTGCACCATGCCACAAATCTGTTCCACTTGCAGGCGTATACCGACTTTGTGGAGGGACGCCTGGCTGCCAGAATGACATTACAGACTTCGGGAGGCAAGTCAAATGGCCTCAACTGTCGCCGCTCAATCTCCAAGCTTGTAGGTGGAGACTGGACAGGTTCGGGTGGAGGACCGTCCCCTGCTGCTGCGACAGAAGGTCCTCCCAAAGGGGCAGACGAATCGGGGGATCTACTGACATGCTGAGTAGCTCGGGATACCAGTATCTTCGTGCCCAGTCCGGAGCCACAAGGATGACTTAGGCCCGGTCGCGCTTGATCTTCTTCAGCACTCTGGGCAGAAGTGGTATAGGCGGAAAGGCGTACAATAGACCGCAACTCCACTCGCGGCGAAAAGCGTCTCCGAGCGAGTGACGCCTTGGAAATTCCAACGCGCAGAACTGATGACATTGCGCGTTCTTTTCGGTGGCGAATAGATCTAACCAAGGCTCTCCCCATTGCTGAAAGAGGCCTTGCGCCACGTCCGAGTTCAGACGCCATTCGTGATCATCATGCACCGACGGCTGAGTTCGTCCGCCCTGGCATTCAGAGAACCTGCTAGGTGTTGAACTACCAGGGTCACACCCTGACTTTCCAGCCACTGCCAGAGGCGCAGAGCCTCCTGGCATAGTGTCCACGACACCACCCCACCCTGTTTGTTGCAGTACCACATGGCGGTGGTGTTGTCTGTGAACACCTGCACCACACTCCCCCGGACAGAGGGGAGGAATGCCTTCATTGCAAGACGAATCGCCCGCAGCTCCAGAAGGTTGATATGGAGCTGGGACTCCGCCGGAGACCAGAGGCCTCTGATCTCCGCCTCTCCCATGTCGCCTCCCCAGCCCTGGAGGGACGCGTCAGTCACAACTACGTGCTCCGGTTGAGGTAGGGAGAGGGATCAGCCGCTGACCCAATCGCGGTCCGTGAGCCACCACTGCAACTGTCTTGCAGTGCCCTCCGAGATCAAGACATGGTCCGACAAGTTGCCCTGATGCTGGGCCCACTGAAATTTCAGATCCCACTGCAGAGCCCGCATCCGCCACCGGGCGTGATGCACCAGAAGCATGCAGGAGGCCATCAGCCCCAGAAGCCGCATCGTCAACCTGACCGAGACTCGGGATAACGGCTCAAAGATCGGAATCAGAGCCTGAATATCCCGAACCCGCTGTTCGGGAGGATAAACCCGAAACTGCGCCGAGTCTAGAACCGCTCCGATGAAGAGGAGCTTCTGAGAGGGACACAGGTGTGACTTCGGCACATTGATGGAGAACCCCAGCAGATGCAGGAGGTCGGCTGTAGTCTGGAGGTGGCTGACGACTGTCTGGGGCGAGTCTGCCTTCAACAACCAGTCGTCGACGTAGGGGATGACTGAAACCCCTAACCTGCGCAGATGAGCTGCGACCACCGCCATCACTTTCGTGAACACCCGTGGGGCGCTGGTAAGGCCGAAGGTGAGCACGGTAAACTGAAAGTGCTCGTGGCCTACCGTGAACTGCAGGTAACGCCGGTGGGCCGGCAGGAAAGGGATGTGAAAATAAGCATCCTGCAAGTCCAACGCTACCATCCAGTCTCCAGGATCTAGGGCAGCTAGGACCTGAGCCAATGTCAGCATCTTGAACTTCTCCTTCCGGAGGAAGCCGTTGACGTCCAAGATAGGGCGTAGGCCCCCTTTTCCCTTCTTGGGTACCAGAAAGTAGTGAGAGTAACAACCACACCCTACTTCTGGCCCAGGAACGCGCTCGATGGCCCCCTTGGCCAAGAGGGCCGTAACTTCCTCGAAGGCATGGCTGGAGGGGACGCCTCGAAGGGGAGGGAGTAGCCCCTTCGGACGATTTGTAGCACTCACCTGTCCGATGTGACAGTGCGCCAGTGGTGGTGGTGTTGGCGGACCCTGCCCCCCACTGGCGTCACATGGGCCTGAAAGCACGGACTAGGAGGGTTTTGAGGTGGATGCTGCAGGGGTAGGTGTGGACTGGCCTCGCCGTTGTCCCCGACCGCCGCCACGGCGGTACCCACGTCTGCCACCGTGCTGGATGGTAGTCTGCGACCCGTGGCTGGCAGGACGTGTGGGGTGCCCCTTCCTTGGCCACGAAAGGAGCGAAAGGCAGCCGTTTGCTGGCGCGGGCCGAGAGGCCCCAGGACTTGGCCGTAGCCCTGGAGTCCTTAAAGCGCTCAAGCGCATGGTCTGCCTTGTCGCCAAAGAGGCGACGGCCATCAAACGGCATGTCTATAAGGGTGATTTGGACATCAGCCGAAAAGTTGGCAGACCTCAACCAGGCGTGGCGATGAATCTGCCCAGTGAGTCAGTGGTATCCAGTCCACACCGGATAGCATACCGTGCCGCATCTCGACCCTACGCAAGGGCTTGGGCGAGTTTAGTCAGGGCCTCCTCCGGACATTGTGGCAGCACGTCAGCGACCGTGTCCCACAGAGAGTGGGTGTAACGGCCCAAGAGGCATGCGGTGTTGACTGACTGCAATTCCAAACTCAGGGAGGAGAATACCTTCTTCCCGTATTGCTCATACCTTTTTTTTTTTGCAGAGTTTTATATAGCGCGAACTAGAACCAAACCAAATCAGTTATCAGAGCACTTTACATAGCACCAGTTACGTTACATGAGGACACACTTTCATTTTAGGCACGGGGAGATTAAGTGATTTGCCCAGAATACCTCTTGGATTCCCGATCGGGGGGAGCCGCCGGGAATGCGGTCTGGGATTTAGAGGCCTGGATAACCAGGCTCTCGGGAGTGGGGTGGGTGGACAGGAAGCAAGGGTCGCCAGGAGCCAGGCGGTGGCGCCTGGCCACGTTCCTATCTACAGGCTGACCTGTAGCGGGCTTGGACCAAGTGCCCAGAAGAACGTCCGACAAGGCCTCATTAAAAAGGCAGCAGAGGCTCGACCGAGCTTGTCTGCGGTTTAGGGACCTCTATGAGGAGGTTAGTCCTCACGACCGCGACGGGGAGCTCAAGGCCCAAGGCCTTGGCAGCCCGCGTCAGCACCACACTATAGGCAGCCCCCTCCTCTGTAGCCACGGTAGGAGGGAAGACAAAACCAGTGTTGGGCGAGGTGTCTAGACCACTCGCCTCCCCAAGCTCACCTGTCCAGTCCTGAAAAGACTGACACTGCCATGTCAGAGGGTCCTCGGACACCTCCCAATCCCCCTCGTCACCCATCGCCTGATACTCAGGCTCAAAAGTCAGGGCCGGGTCGTAGAAGTGGAATTCTCCCATCGGCGTCGAGAGCGGCGCCGCTCCCGCATCGAGGGTAGGACCGGGGACGTCGTCGTCCTGGGACGGCGCCGGGGGGCGACACCCTGGGGGCCGGCGCCGGCGAGGTCGACCGGCGGCGAGCCGGATCCGGACCCGGCGGGGCCCTGCGGCGTCGGGACTGAAGTCGCTGACGGCGTCGGAGCCGAAGCACTCGACGGCGCAGGGGCCGAAGCACCCGGCCCGCTGGGGGACCCAGTCGGGGCCACTTGGCCCGAAGGCGCCGCGGAATCAGATGGAGGAGTTTGCGACCTCATGGCCGAGAGGAAGGGCTCGATCTCCTCTGGCGTCGCGTGCTGCCCAGGGACCGGCGGGTATAGAGCAGGCCGCGACGCCAGCGGCTCCGGCGGAGCCGCTGGGGCGGTGTCGCCCCGGCCGCATCGCGCGAGCGTCGGGGGGAGTCAGAAGAGCGATTTTGTCTCTTCGACTGCTTGTGCCTCTTACCTGAGGACTTCGAGCCCGAAGACTGATGAAGACTCCCGGAACTGTGGTGACTCCGACCCTGCAACCGGTCCCTCGACCTCCTTTCGGAGCGGGACCTCGAGCAGCGCGGGGCTGACTGCCGGAGCTAGAGTTGCTTGCGGGGCCGCTCCCACCTAGCTTTAGACGTCAGGGCCCAGCAGTCGGAGCAGGACTTGTCGTCGTGGTCTGGGACCAGACAATGAAGACACCGGCGATGGGGGTCGGTAACCGACATCAGTCGGTTGCAATCAACGCAGGGTTTGAACCCGGGCATCCCTACCGGCACCGTCAGAGTCGTTAGAGACTCGAAAGATGATCAAAAAGGATCGAAAAAGTTAGTCAAAAATTGACTAGGGTACAACTTTTTCCGGATCGGCGCTTGCTGTCGCGGAAAAAAGAAGAACTGACTCCGGCGACGTCATTCCGGCGTCTACGACGGACGCGGAGCCGCAGACGATGCGTACCGACGGGCAAGGGTACTGCTACGCAAAAGTTTCCGGATCCAGTCTGAGACCTGGGGATATTCTAAGGTAAAGAATCTAATACTAACCTGTTTCTTTCAGATAAAGCTGTCACTGATGACGCTCACTAAGACCGGTGGAAAGAACTTGGAAACAGCATCCTTCTCCCTCACATCTGGCACTCCTCAGATTAGCTAGATCTACATACAAGAAACATATTTTTAACGAAAAGGCATCCTTCTTCCGTACACAAATTGATTGGGCCAAAAATAGACCCAGAGAACTGTTCAACTTTGTTCGTAACCAAACATCCTCCCCACCTCCAAAGCCGATGGCCTCGACTAAAAAAAAAATCGTCAAAATTGATCAATCCTTCATTTTAACTCCGATCCCAACCAACTCCCCCTCATCCAGATTCAACCTCACACTTGTCCACTACAACACCTCCCCCTTACTAATCCTCACACTTTCCTACTACTACACCTCCCCTAAACTACTTTCCACACTTACAAACAGCTACAACCTATGAAACCAACCACCCTAACCCACAACTAAAAACAATGCCTCCTGGTATAATTTCCAACCTGTAACTGAACTCTAGGTTTTCAACATCATTGCTAAACTAAAACCGTCTTCTCTTACCCCCTCCGTCCTAACCTTCTCCAAGACCTAAAGCACATCATTGCCCCATCTTAGACTACAATCATTAACACCTCCCTTGCCACAGGGTGTGTCCCTATCTCCCTCCGACTTGGACAAAATCACTCCCATTATTAAAAACTCTATGACCTAAACAATCTTCACCCCATCACTAACCTCCCCCTTCTTTCCAAAGCCCTCGAAAAATGTGTCCTGCTCCAATTAGACAAACATCAAAAATGTCAACTTACAGGACCCCCTACAATCAGGCTTCAGGAAAGGCTGCAGTACCGAAACTGCCATGCTAAACATTGTTGATGACATCCACCACTCCCTCGAAAATGGCGAGACCTGCCTTCTTTTCCTCCTAGACCTCTCCGCAGCGTTTGATACAGTTAACCACTCTGCCCTATTTAATGTGCTCAGAGATCACTTTGGCCTCAATGGTACTGCCCATAAATGGTTTGTCTCCTATCTCCAACACAGAGCACAGCAAATCAAAATTCATAACTGCCTACCAAACCCCACTCCGGTTTCTCTAGGAGTCCCCCAGGGTTCTATTCTCTCTCCCTCTCTCTTTAACCTCTTTATGGAACCCATCACCTTCAAACTAAAACAAGTTGGAATCAACTACCACCTCTATGCTGATGATACCGAACTCTACTATAAGATGTCCAACACCTTAACAACACCTTCACTAAGATCCAATCCTGGTTCCAATCAAATCATCTCAAACTCAACCCTAAAACAACTGAAATCATTATCTTCTCCCCTAAAAACAACCTTCTCCCCATCTAAACTTGGATCTCCGACCTTAGTGCCCTCAACTGTTCCCTCTCCTTGTCCAACTCAGTAAAATCTCTGGGTATCTCCATCGATAATAGCCTTACTCTCAAAGCCCACATAAAAAATTTGGCTAAAGGAGCCCTCTTCACTCTCCATCATCTCAAGAAAATTAAACCCTTTATTACAACTGATGACTTTAAATTAGTATTCCAATCACTGGTCCTTTCGCGAATTGATTACGGCAACGCCATCCTCACAGAAATCCCCAAGGTCCACCTAGCTCCACTCAAATCTGTGCTAAACGTACGAGTTTCTTACCTTCGGTAACAATGTATCTGGTCGAGACGATTCTAGCCGCAGATTCCTTCACATAGAATTATCCCCAGGCGCGAGACTGGATCCGGAAAATTTTTTGTCCAGCATCCCTGCGCACCGGCATCACGCGACTTCGCCCAGGCGTTGTCCGCAAGGTCACATAAGCCCCACCCCGGCGCGCCTACATCAGTTTTCTTTGGAGAACTTTTCCGCGCCACAACGCAGAGCCATCAAACAAAACTGTGAGAGTATAGGAACAGTGTGCAAAAGGAACAGAAAAGGAATGGTGAGGAACAACACCATACAGAGCATAGTATAAGCACTAAACGTGTGTCGAGTATAAAAGGCTGAAGGATAAACAGCTTGTGTTCAAAATAGAGGCGGGTATTGCCTAATATCGATGCAACAAGCGGCTGTAAGACGATGAGTAACGCGCCAGGTTTCCCATATCCGGCAAACCTGGCACGTTACTCATCGTCTTACAGCCGCTTGTTGCTTCGATAGTAGGCAATACCCGCCTCTATTTTGAACACGAGCTGTTTATCCTTCAGCCTTTTATACTCTACGCACGTTTAGTGCTTATACTGGGCTTAGTACACCCGACTAGGACCGAGTTGGAATTATCACCGGTTCCCCGATACCACGTATCTCCACATGCTCTCAGCCCTGAAGAGTCACGGGTTAACACCGGATTTAACGAAACACGTGTCGGCTGGTTTCTTTCTCCGTGGGTCTTCTTTGATAGGAGGACCATCCACATACCCATAAAAACAAGATAGAAAGAACACTCGTGTGTGATCTTATCCTTAACAAGTAGCACCAACCAGTACTACCTCTTTGCGATTACTCAACCACTACCTGTTGTGCGCCATCTATTTCTGAACACTCACAACCCATCGCGGAACTCGAAAACACCATACAGAGCAGTGCCAGGCACTGCAGTACCCAAAGGCAGGGGAAGAATAAAGAACAGAGCCAAGCCCTGAGCAGCAACCCTGCCAGTACAGAGAAAGCCCCCTGGAGACAAAGGACATATGTAAAAAATGGCATGATAACATGTGGCAGGACTACAACCCCAACCAAAACAACGAAGGGGAACCAGCCCGGGACAGACAAGGAACAACAACACTCCAAGACAGCCCCATCACAGTGTGTGACAACCCCCACAAGGAATAAAGGGCAGAGGCACAGTCAAAAGACCCCAACCTAGAGGACAGCAGAGGGCCCAGAACCCTAGTAATAAAGGGGGGAGAGGTGGAAGGTAGGCCTTAACCTGGAGCAACCAGAGCATAAGGGCACAGAAGCACCCACAAACCTTTCCTCCAATGTGCCAAAAGGGGAGGAAAGGAACAATTAAACAGGACGAACATCATGTCAGAAAGAGGGAAATAATGTATTCATAGAAGAAACAGCAACCCACAGAGAGGCAAGTGCAAAAGACCAAGCCAAAAGTCCTCGCATAACAGGCAGTAAGGGCCGGCCGTGAGGAATCTGCGGCTAGAATCGTCTCTACCAGATACATCAATCCTGAAGCTAAGTAACTCGTACATCTGATAGAGACTACTAGCCGCAGATTCCTTCGGTTAAATAGATACCCTAGCCATACCCAAGGGGAAGGAGGGCCTGCATGAGGACCCCACCCGCCTGGCCATAACAGAGGGTCCCAGGGGCCGAGACCCAAGACAGGACGAGGAACCCTGTCTCCCCCAGGCAAGGGGAACCCCCGCCAGAAGACCACCAACCCCAAAGGTGATACGGAAAAAAGAAAGAGGCGGCAGCCTGTCCATCACCCAGCAGAGGAAAAGACAAGGCGAAAGGAGGCCAAGCACCCCACGCCCATACAAGGCAACAAACTTCTGCCCAAGGCCAAGGCCAGGAAGAGGAGCACCGAAGGAGAAGAGTAACCTAGAGACTCCAAGGAGAAGAGGCAGAGCAAAGACAATCCCAGACAGAACGGCGCCGCCAGCAATAAACAGGCGGAAGCCGAAAAGCGTAACTTAAGGTCAACGAGGAAGAACCTTCCAATGGCCCGCAGGTACTGACTGCACCCACAAAAGGGACAAGACGTCAGGGACCAACTCCTCCCACAGAGAGAAGAGGTAGAACCAGGTGCATGGCCTACTGGAAGAAGCGGACAAGGCAGGATGACAGTCCCACTAAATCCCCAAAAAACCCACAATGGTGCCGAGAAAACGATAGGTCGGCACCGGCAGGTTACGCCAGACGCCGAGGACACCACAGAACGAAGCACTCAGAGCAATCCAGACTCCAGCCGATGACAAAGAGCAGGAAGGCGAAGAAGAAGCCAACCGGAGAACGGAAGGGCCAGGTCCGGAAAGAAGAAAGAGGGACCGAGGAGTGGGGAACCTGCGACTCCTCAGGCAAAGACCACGGCCGCGGAGACGGCGAGGAGCCGCACTTAGACGGCCTCGGTGAAAAAGCCACAATGCGGCGGCCCGTCTCTGGCAAGGATGACACCAGCAAACGCCAAACCTCTGGAGAAGAGGAGGCATCCGAAGACGAGTCAACGACCCGACGTCGGCCTGGCGCCGTAGAGTCCGCAATTTGAGGCAGGACATCGTCGTCGTCCGGCACCGGGGCCAGGGCAGCAAGAAACGGCTCTGGAAAGGCGTCGACCCGACCTCAGACGAGGCAGCCACCTGTGTGGAGGGATGAGGGACCCGGGGAGGGACGAGGAGTCCCCCGCCAGCCTCCACCCCTGACGGGGCGAGAGGGGCCCTACGCAGACCCTTGTGGCACCGCCAAGGCCAGCAACCGCCGGCACCAAAGCGGCGTCACCTCTGCCTCGGACAAGACAGCCGCCTGTCCAGAGGACCGAGAGGGGCTCAGGGGTGCATCCCGAGCCCCTGCGACCTCCCGCGACACCACAGGGACTCCCGCGGGAGTTTGCGGCGAAGCAGAGGCGCCGTTGTCCGAAGCAGGGAACCCTGAAGAGCTGCACCCCAACGGCACCTCCGAACCTGGATCCGAGCAAGTCGGCGCCAAAGCCGCTGGCGACGCCATGGAGGGCCCCGCACACTGCAAAGGATCCGCTGACGTCCCGGGAGGGGAAGAAGGAGGGGGGAGAAGTCAGCGAGGCCTGCATAGCCCCCGCCTATGTCTCCATCTGGGCTGTTGTCGCTCCCACACCGGGAAAGGGCAGATAAGGAGACGACACGCGGGGTCGCACCACCCGCGGAAAGCGCACGCCACCGACTGGCGGGACTACGCTTTTGTGACCTGGGAGAAGGACGCTGTCGATGAGGGAGGCAGCGGGTTCGAGAACTCTCCGCAGGGGCCAGGCGAGATGACGCCGCCGACCTGGAAATGCCAGCCCAGAGAAGTTTCATCAGCCGCTCACGCGGGACTTCGGCTTCATCTGCTGGCACGCCTCACAATCAGTGGAGTTGTGGTTTCCACCCCAAACACCACATGCAGATGGGGTGAGGGTCCGTCCCCGACATGAGGTGTCCACAAGACTAGCACGTCATAAAGCCCGAAGGCATTCGCAGACTGTTCCCACACACACGCAATAGCAAAAGGGAACGGCCTAAATAGGCCCAGAGCATGATCAGGATCCGCGCTGCACGCGGAAAAGGAAAAAACTGATCTAGGCGCGCTAGGGTGGGACTTATGTGACCTCGCTGACGTCACGGACAATGCCTGGGCGGAGTTGTGTGATGCCATCCCCGCTGCGCGCAGGGATGCTGAGAAAAAAAACATTCTGGATCCAGTCTCACGCCTAGGAATAATTCTACGTGAAGGAATCTGAGGTTAGTAGTCTCTATCAGATCTTACAGCCAGGCTCGTCACCGACTGCAAACGTTTCAACCACATCTCCCCAGTCCTCAAAACTCTTAAATGGCTTCCTATCGAAGGCAGAGCCTCTAACAAAACTGCTTGCATTACACACAAAGCCCTCCATCAAAATACACCGCCGTACCTCGCCAATAAACTTTGCAAAGCGGGCAGCTCACGACCAATGAGAAGCACCAACGCTCTCCTCCTCGTCCCACCCCTGCTAAAAAAAGAAATCCCACAATCCTGTTCCTTCTCCGGAAATGCCCCAAACATCTGGAATGTCCTCCCCAAAGACCTGCGATGTAACCCTTCCTACATCAGCTTTAAAAAAAAACTCAAAATGCACCTCCTTAATAAATACTGGGGGTCCTGAATCTCCCCTCCCTCCCTCCACCATTTTGGTCCCCCCTACTCTCCCCTAAATGTTTTATAGGTATACAGCTCTTGCTCCATCGATCCGTTTATTTGATCTATGTAAACTCAAGCTGCTTCTATTTTGGTAACCTGTTGGTATTCCATGCTGTTGAAATAATTTTTTATACTGTAACTATCTTCTTACTCAAGTAAAGCGCTCGGATTCCTCTGGGTCTAGCCAGCGCTATATAAAACCTCGAAATAAACAAATAAAATTCTGCCACAATCTGGATATTGCGGCAAGGAAAACCTTAATGGACGAATGGGAGGTACCAAACTTAGCCAGCTGTAGGAAAAATGGTAGTCACTGCCCACGAGGAGACTGGATAGGATGTACCTCAGAGCTTACACACCAATGGCAGAATCTCTTCCATTTAAGCTTTTAAGTTTTAATAGTGGACAGAACTCTAGCGTTCGCAAGGACCTCCCGACAGTCGGTAGGGATGGCTAGATCAGCAAACTCAGTGTTCAGGAGCCAAGCCGACAATCGCAGAGATGTTAGGTCTGGATGACGGACCCAGCCGTGATTCGTCATTAACCGGTTCAGTTTTGGACGCAACAGAATAGGTTTGCACTCCGAAAAAAGGAGAAGCTCTGTGAATCAGAACTGCCAAGGCCACCTGGGCCCTTCCTCATCTTCCGGAGCACCCTTGGAACTAACAGTATTGGAGGAAAAGCGTAAGCATAAACCTTTGAACAATTTATTAAAAACGCATTCCCGCACGATCCCTGTTGGGGTAGACAGCTTGCGAAGAATCTGCATTTGTGGTTCTGACTGGTCGTAATTTGGGACAATTTGGGGAGGTAACAGGAAATCCTTCCACCAATTTTGCAAGGACTGGTAGGGATTGTGGCTGGCACTGGGCGTTTGTGTCGGGCGCGGAGCATAGGCGCCTACAAGAACATTTATTGGAAGTTGCATCAGGGAACTACAACTCCCAGAACTCCTGCAATTGTGGGAGGGGCCTCTGGGATTATCTCCCAGCGACGCACACCTGGCGGCGTGCGTAATTCTGGTTGTATAGAGGAAGCGAGTTGTGTGGCTAGACGACTTCTGGACGCTTCTCGTTTGTTTGTAGGAATTGGCGCTGCCCGAGGATTTGGTGGCGTTCCTGATGTACAGTTCTTCTCGAGGGCTGCATTCGCGCTTAGGAGTCCCGCTGTCTTGGGTGTGCTGTTCTGGAGCGGGGATGAGTCTTGTCCTGGTTTTGATTTATGGTGCGAGCATTCCGCCGATGGTGCCGGGGCTGAGGTCTGAATTCCTTGCGATACCGGAGTTCCTGGATTTACGGCTACCTTGGTGATACCAAAAGGATCCGGCAGATGGTGGATTCTTACTGCTGCTTGGGCTCGAGTAGTAGCAGAAGACTGTTCTGGATTGCATCAATTCCTCTCATCCTGGAAGCTTCAGGTATCAGCGTTTCAATCCCTAGCTGATGTTACACACCATTCCTGTGTACGTTACTTTATCTGACTTGGTTTCATTCGTTTTTATTTCATATCCTCATAGCCAAGGAGGCTATTTTTGATTTTTTTCCCCCTTTTTTATGTACTGGACTAAACACAGACTTACTGTAGGCTCAGGGTGGTGATTGCTCCTGAGGTTTCCACAGGAGGACAATGATCCTGGGGTTTCTCTCTGTGGAACAGAAGATCTATTACTCGGTTACCGCTGTGCTGTAACACAGGATTCTCTCCACCTTACAGGAAGAACCTCAGCACTTTTCTTCTTGGCTTCTTTTCTTCTTTCTGTTGGATGAAAGAAAAGGAAGGTACGTATGAGCTGTTTGGGTTCACTTCTAAGAGAAGTGGGAGCGAATGGTGCAGTAATCTGGTTTTGATTTGTAGTTTTAGGTACATATCAGTTTGAGAGAAGTATCATTACTGGTGATAGGGAGGAACACAGCGGCCAATACCTAGTTTGTTTCAGGTAACTGTTCGTTTAGTGAGATCATATTGAGTGTAGCCTGTAATAGAACTGTATTGACTTTGTGTTCTTTTGATTGCAGGTATCCCCTTCCCCGCTGTTCCTCACCTAATTCCTTTCCCTCGCTTGATTGCCTCAATACTCTGCGTATTTCCATTCAGAGCTGGGGACGTCAAGAGGTGGACCCAATTGTGCATCGCCCGGATTTTGAGGAGTTCATGTGGACGTTACAGTTTGTCACTGTTTCTTGGTGGTCTCTCTGCCTCTGAATGCTGTCTTTCCTCTATAGTGCTTGAAGAAAGCAGCAGGAGGTTGCTTGTACGATTGCTGATGCTGTTGTGTTGATGAATATCGGGATTACTCCTAATAAGGTTGGAACTGTTTGTACTGGTTATAAACTCCCCGAAAGGAAGATGAGCTGAGCCCTCTGGCTCCACAAAAGGGTTGCCTCTTAAACTGCAGGGTGCCTTGCGCCTTTGCAGTATCTGTATCCTTCTTGATCGTTTACAGCGCTTCATCAATGTTCTGGCAAAACAGGGATTCGCCATCAGAAGGCATATAGATGATCTTTGTCTGTACTTCTTGGCGGAAAGAAGTAGCTCTTAACCATCCCTTTCGTCTTAGGACCGCAGCCCCAGCCGACTGCCGGTAATCTGTTGACGAAACATCTACAGCACAGTCAATCTTCGCAGAGATCCTCTCTCCCTTCTGAAAAATTCTCCTTGATTCTGCCTTCGAGTCTACAGGCGGAGAAGAGAAAGCCGGTGGCAGAGGCTGACTCAATCTGCTTGGCGCTGGAGTAACGCTACAGGCGCTGAAGCGAGTGTATTTTAAATTTGGCGTGCTCTGCTGTTTTAATTGTATGCGTGTGAATTGTTTTAACACTGTATGCACTTTAAACCCTGGGCTGATTCCTTGCTCGGGGGTCACTCACCCTTGTTAAATCCCGCCGCGGTCCGCCGCGTCCACTCTGGGCGTTTGTAGCGGAGGGCGTGGAGGAGCCCTGCACTTCCGGGTTCTCTGGGGGTAGGTCAGCGCTCTAGCTGACACGCCTCTCCTCATAAATGTGTTTGGGACAGCGGGCGCGACGAAGGCGCGCCGAAGTGTCGCCTAAGTCAAGCCCGTCTGCGCCCGTCCGCGGCCGGCAGGGGCCTGGGGTCGTGACCCCTGTGCTTTCTGGTCAATCCCCATATACGTTATGAGAGACAACAACTGCTTGATATGTGCCCCTCTATTATGAAAGAATGTTTGCACACGATGGAAGCTCTAACCCTTCACAACTGTCCTATATGCCCCTTCACATTCTGTCGGGACCTTGTTAGTGAGGCTGAATCTGGAAGGGTCATTGGTGGCTTACTTAATTGTAGATCTTTAAGGAAGCACAATACTCAGATATGGGATCTCCTCTTGGAGGAGAAGATGGATGTTCTCTTCCTGACGGAAACGTGGCTGAGCGAAGATTCTGAGCCTGATATCATTGAAGCCATCCCGCCTGCATACTCTATAAATAGATTAGATAGGAAGGAGGGAAGGGGTGGAGGCATCGCCATTGTTGTTAAGGCCCCGCTCGAATGTTCCCTGGTGTCCACTCACATAGACCACTCGGAAGCCGGCCTCTTCACTCTCAAACTGGGCCCTCGGACTACAATATCTGGTATCCTGATATATAGACCTCCTGGGAATTTGAAGGAATTTAAACCCACCTCCTAGTGGAGACGATAGCACACTTAGCTATCAGAAAAAGCAGACTTCTGATACTAGGTGATTTTAACATCCACTTGGAGGATGAACTATCCAGGGATGCTTTAGACTTAAAGCAGGACTTGTTGACTTTACAAATAGAATTAAAAAATAAGAACCCCACCCACATACATGGCCACCTTCTAGACCCTGTCTTTAGTAGCTGGAATGGTGTGAGCGTTAAACAGCCCGTCCCTGTCCCCTGGTCGGACCACTTCCTAGTTCCATTTAAGATTCACTGTCCGAATATAGACAGTCGGAGGGGCGAAAACAACTGCTATCCCAGACGTAGATGGAAGGCCTTCTCATCTGACACCTTTGGTCACCTTCTAGAGATGGGAGGCCCTCCAGGAGGCGAGGATTGTGAAAGCGCGAATAGCAATCTTGAAAAGCGCATTCTTGACGCACTAAATGTGGCAGCCCCTATTTGTCCTTTAAAGACCAAAGCCAGAGAAAAAAAGTCTGCCCCCTGGTTCACATCGGAATTGCAAATGGCCAAATCGGAATGCAAGAAGTTAGAGCGTAAATGGAGGGTTGACTTTTGCCCCCTAACCAAGAACGCGTATAAAGAAGCACAAAGGAAATATAAAACATCACTTCGCAGAACTAAAGCTGAGCATTATAAAAGCCGCATAGAAGAGGCAGAAAACTCCTCGCGTGAACTTTTTTAAATTTTTAAAGAGATTTCGGTAGTAACTAACGCTAACGCTCCTGGAAAAGACTCTGTTGAGGAATGCAACAGAATAGCCAATTATTTCTCAGGAAAGGTCAAAGATATTTATACTACGTTCTCGGGTGACATAATCAGTGGACGTGATTTCAAGGAAACTGCAGGTGCAAGCAAGGTAGAGAACTGCCTTAGAACCTTTTTAGTACCCCCTACAGAGACACTAATTAAGATATGTCGGAGTATCAAATCTGGCTCCCCCAGAGACCCTGCACCTCCGAGGGTGCTGGGGGATGCCATCCTGGTACTGGAACCTTTTTTCAGGCATGTTCTTCAAATCTCCTTTACCACCGGTACTCTTCCGGGTGACTGGAAGAAGGCTATAGTCCTGCCCATCAAAAAAAAAAACAATGTTAGTCAGGAAGTGCTAGAAAACTTGAGACCCATTTCTCTGCTGCCCTACCTAGCTAAAGTGGCAGAGAAAGTAGCAAATGTACAACTTATGGCCCACCTGGAGGAAAACAAACTCCTACATCCGTCTCAGTCTGGGTTCCGACCGGGCTTCTCTACAGAGACGGCCCTGTTGAAAGCGACTGAGACCTTGCGTCAAAAGGCAGACTCAGGACATACCATGGCGCTGATAATGCTAGACCTTAGCGCGGCGTTCGACACTGTAGCTCATTCCATCCTGCTACAGTGTCTGAACAATGCCGGGTTTACGGAGTCAGCGCTAAGATGGCTGAAAGCGTTCCTCACGGACCGTAGCTTTCAGGTCCAAAATTGCTCATTTAAATCCTCTGCCTTGGCACTTGAACAGGGAGCGCCTCAGGGCTCGGCTTTAAGCCCTAGCCTGTTCAATCTTTACATGGCTCCCTTGGCAGAAGTGGTGCAGGCGTTTGGAGTTGATTTAGTTTCTTACGCCGACGACACCCAACTGCTGATCTCCCTGTCCCAAGCCCCTAATACAGCTGCCTCCAATTTTAAGGCCTGTATGCAGGCCTTAGCGGGCTGGATGAACTCACACTGCTTAAAACTCAATGGCTCCAAAACGGAGGTTGTGGTGATTGGGGGGAACAACTCTAGTTGGACAGGAGAGTGGTGGCCAGCATGTTTGGGACCCACACCTAACCCCAGTAAGGAGGCAAAGAATTTGGGAATTTGGGTTGATCCCTACCTATCCTATGAGGGTCATGTTAATCGCCTAGTGGGTAAATGCTTCGGCATACTGAAAACCCTCAATCGTACCCTGGATTTATTACCACTAGAGGCACGGCGCACCCTGACTCAAGCCCTGGTCACGTCCCGCATGGACTACGGGAATGTGTTACTCTTGGGCACCTCTGAAAAAAATCTTAAACGATTACAAGTCCTCCAAAATACCGCGGCCAGATTAGTGCTGAGACTCCCGAAAAGATCTGCTTCTCTGCCTGCCTTGACCGCACTTCACTGGCTTCCGGTCAGAAAGAGAGTGCTATTTAAAGCACTCCTAATATGCCACAGAATTGTTTGGCATAAGGCTCCTTCGTATCTTTCTGACCTGATACAGACTTATGAACCCACCAGAGAATTACGCTCTACTGGAGCAGGGCTGCTAAAAACTCCCCGTGTCAGAAGAGCTAGAATGGGAGGACGTTCCTTCAGACTATTGGCAGCCAGTAACTGGAATAAACTTCCCATCAATATTAGGCTAGAAGCATCTGAAATCAAGTTTCGAAAACTTTTAAAGACCCACCTTTATAAAAACTAGACATCCCTCCGCTTTTAATTCTTAACCGCCTTCCTTTTGGTCTCTCCTCTCCGTAGCGCGGGGACACGCCGTGAAGGCGTCACCAGGCGCTTTATAAAACCCTTTATTATTATTATTATTATATCAATAAACATCGAAATATCCGCTCACATTTGGCGGTCATATCTACCCAGAATGGAAAGAGTTTGCCGCTCTAACCATGGTTGCAGCCATAGTAGAGAATCTTTTGCCAATAGAGTCAAGACGTCTTCCGCCTCTATCTGGAGGGGCGGACAGGGGTGAAGCAAGAATCCAGGGACGACGTTGAGCCGCCTGAGAAATCACCCAATCCGGCTTAGGTTGCCCTATACGGCAGGCAGGCGAGTTGTCCAGTGTAGGAGAGTAGGGTCTGCTTCCTATGGTCACCCCCACTTTTTGCTTTTGCTTTACTGGTTTTCGACTTAGATGAGGATGTGGGCCTGCTAATCAGACCCACAGCCCAGATGCACTCTCTCTTAATTCACACCATGTACTCTAGGTACATCCACAGTTGGGAATTGGTTCAGCTTGTCAGCCCCTGTAGAAGTGTTCCGTAGGTACTCAGGGCATAGGTGTAACCAAGGCCTACCAGGGGCTGCAGCATGTATTATGCCACCCCTGGCTGATCACTCAGCTGGGGCAAGGTCGTGTAATCACCCCTTTCTTAGGTATAGTATTCCTATATCTACCCTTATATATAGACACACAGTAACCTATAAGTCACTCCTATGGCAGGTTTTAACAATCCTGTAGGCAGAGTGCTTGGTTATGTGTGAGATGGTGCTCTAGCATGAGCTGAGCCTGTCTGCAGCTTTCGGAACCATGTCCTTATAACTGTTCTATGATAACGCGATACCATATACTCTTAAGTGCATTATAATCCTCGCGGTTACATGCTAACTTTGGGTTGGCTTTATCTAAACATGTCGTGTAAGGTGTCATACGCTTTGGAATACTACCCCCTCGCCAATTCTGGCGACGGGGTAGCATTCCACCCTTCTAGAGGGAGAAGACATGTTAGAGCGGACTATCCCGGTTAAAGCTAACCAGAGCCCCAGCGTCACAAAATGGACGCTGCTGTCACATACACAAGTCTGACCTCCTGCTGCTGGGTGTCCTTCCAGTCACGGAGGTTTGGACAATAAGTTTCCTGCCTGGAGAGGTGCGAGCACCACCCCAGACAGGACTTTGTGTATTGGGACAGGGAGAGATGAATAGAATGAGACACTGCCTGAGGCTCACTAGGTGCTTCATGCATACCCCAGTTCGAACCGGTTGCTGGGGCACTCCAGCCACAGCTCTGGCGCGAAACTGGACAAAGGAAAGGGGGTGTAACCACCCCCCTTCCTGGTCTCACCCATAGGAGGGACCTAGAAAGTAATACAGCCCCTTTTAGTTGTATAAAGGTGGAAGCTGAGTTTTGAGACTTTAGATTAATCCTGGAATCGAAACTTGACACAAAACTCTGGACCTTCGACGTTCTGCTGAAGCTGAAGACTGAAGAATCTCCCTTGTGGCCAAGGAGTGACCACCCTGGGCAACCAGGCACCATCCAGCAAATCAACGGCTTGCTTTGTCGACGCTCCCGCCGGGACCCGAGCACAGAGCCTGACAAGACCCAGACTTCCAGACCTCTCTTCACGTCTGCAGCATAGCTGAGATCCGTGGAGGCGACGAGACACGTGGGACCGGACATCTTGAAAAGTCTGCAACTTGCTAACTGTGCAGCTCCTGAGGTATCCTCGAAGCTGTGCACTGGGGATTGAGAAGCCCCGAATCCGAGCTCCACCAGCACCGAAGATCAGCCCTCCACACTCCACGAGTTTTGCGTGGGGCCCTTCTGCTTGTGTTCTGCTCGACGCGTTGTCCGGTGCCTTTACCGTTGGCTAGTAGCCTCTGTGACGACAATCCTTTTGAATCACCTCGCTGGTCTGGTTGCTCCAGACTGGCCCTTGCCTCCCTGCAAAGGTGCAGCACCTCAGACCTTGCTGGACTGCATCAGAAGCCCTCTATGAATCCTGCCTGGGTTGCCTTTGCCAAGGCTTGTTGACTCCAATCCGGCGGTCGACCCCTCCATCTGCGAGAACCTTCGTGGGACAGCTCGCCTCCAGCACCTGGTCATCCTCGACGCCACCTGGTCATCCTCGACGCCTCCTGGTCATCCTCGACGCCTCCTGGTCCGCGTGGCTGTAGAGACAAGCTTCACGACAGCACCTGATTGCTCCTCGACGTCGTCTGGTTTCTTTCTGGTTCCACCCGGTCACTGGCTAGTGACCCAAACTCTGTCCCCTTTGCTTTCAGGTCCTCTTCATCCTCGATCCGCCCTTGGATCCACCCGGACATCTTCCTCCTGGTCGCCTGCAGCATCTTTCTTCACAGGCTCCATAGACATCAACGGTGAAACCCGACACATCTTCACACCTATGCACCCGCTTCCTGTGGGTGAGGTAACGCGAGTACTTCGGTGCTCCCAAGGGTATTGACTATCCAAGTGTCTAGGTTTTTAGTTGTTTCCTTCTAGCTAAACCAGAAGTGTCCTAAATCCTTCTTTTTCTAAACTCTAAGTTCCCATTGACTTAACATGGACTCCCGCGTGTGTGTAAAGACATTGCACGCGCCGCCTGTGGGCCTCCTACTCCTAACATAAGGTTCAGATAGTGTAGCCCCAGCGATTCACTAGGCCCTAGGCCTTTTCTTTTCTCGTGACGTGGTACTTGTACCACTTTCTTAGTATATGGTTTGCTTCGCCCCTAGGGCCTAACTGTATTTTGTGCAACTTAACGTATTCTGTTTAAGTAACTTGTGATGTGCTTTTGCCTCTGATCTCATAAAGAGTTCAGAGGAGTGTGGTAGTAACTAAATACATATATATTTTATATATATCCTGTGTGGTGTCCTTTCATTTGGTATTCAAGGGGTTACATATGGTAAAACAGCAGGCTTTACACGCCGTCAAGAGTCTTTTAGCCTAAGACTGTTCTGTCCACACTACCACTAGGATAGCTGGTCTAGAAGGTTGACTTACAACCATCACCATAAGGGTTGTTTGGACTGGTGCAAGGTGCTCACTAGAATAGTGAACATCATATACCAGGCCAACTTCTCACATCCGGCGCCTTATACTTTTTTTCCAACGTAGGCAAGACTGCTGAATGGAGGTTGGTGTTCTCATTACCTTTAGGCCTTATTTCCCATATAAAATTCACTATGGGAATTGAACGAATCTTTTATTCTGCTCCTTAAAATCATAAAGGAAACAATCAGATTGTTTGGTGACCATGGGAAGCTAACATTTCTTTGCTGCTCTTTCCATAAGGGTATGAAAACCCCTTATGTCTTCAGGTGGCGAGTCCACCGGAGGTGGGGTGGAAGGAGATGGTGTCTGTATCTGATAATTGTCCCACTCGTTAGGTAGTGATACTTCATCCAATTCTCCTCCTCTCTTTCCTCATCAGTAGTGTGATGCTCCTGACCCTGTGGTTGCTGTGCTACAGGTGGTATAGAAAAAGGAAGAGGAGATCATACTATCAAGGATGGCTGCACAATAGGAGTTTGAGGGACTGAAGTAGCTGGTTCTGAAGGAGGGAATCTGCTGTAGTAATCTTCCACCTTATGCTGCAGATTTGATACTAGGGAAACTGACATTTGAATGATTTGTTCCCTCTTTCCATCCTGGTTGGTGTCCTGAGGGTAATAATATCCACATTTGTAAAGCGCACAATCACCCGTTAGGGTCTCTAGGCGCTGGGGGCCGTCGGGAAGATTAAGCAAGCTATTGCCCAGAGTCACATGGTGCTGGGCTAATCTGCCGCCGGTGCCGGGGATCGAACCGTGATCCCCAGATTCCGGAGTCAGTCACCCTGGCCGCGGCGCCACACCTAGTAGACATACTCATCATCATCCTCCTGGCATTTTATCTGAAGGTCTGTGAGGCACACCAAACATGCCGTCCTCATCCGAATCTTCTTCCTTGTCTCCATAATCAAATATTTCTTCTGGAGGACAGGGAAACACCTTACTAGGCGAGGTGTGGATAGGTAAAATCACTTCTTGTGAAGCTCTTCTTTTGGACTGGGGAACTGTAGTCGTGTCCTGGGCAACTTGCATCTTCATCGACAGAGTCTGATCCATTATCCTGAGTTGCGGACAAAATAGTCGAGGGAGCCAACAACGACGGTGATGTCAAACAGTCGATGAGGATCTTGACGGCTCTTCTGTCGACAGCCTTGACGTCGATGAGGATCGATGTTGCAGGTCCATGGGTATAGGCTTTGGGTCCGTCGACTGGGTCCCCGTTGACTAGGCTACCGTCGACGAGGCTAATGTTGATGAGATTCTTATTTTTAAGAGCCGCCGACAACCGCAGCAGCGATGACTGATCCATCGACGAATCTTTTAATGATAGTCCCTTTTTTGTCGTCTTCATAGAAGATGCAGTCATCGAAGTAGAAGGCCTCACCTTGACAGAAACTATGGTCGACGGAGAAGTGGAGGAAGACATAAGTTTAGTTTGAGGCGAAGAGAAAGTGGTCGTCGTAGTTGTGGCGACTGAAGTATTCGCCGACAAGGACATTGTGGATGGCTTCGTGGAAGGAGAGTCTTTCTGAGGTGACAAAATCGTCTCCGGTTGAGACCTGGAGTTGACTTTACCTTAGATGAGAATGTAGAAGGAGCATAGGGCACAGAATGACCCTTGTGAGAGGCAGACTCCTTTTTAGATAAGGAGGGCTGATCATCAGGTTTCACAGAATGTTGATGTTTCATCAGCAACTTTACAGACTTGGGAGACACCAACTCCACCTCACTTGCCCCCATTTTAGAAGCAGTAGTTTTGAGGGAGGAATCACTATAGTCAGACAGAAGACTGCCTTTGGTCTTTAACTTCTGTAGCCACAGAAGATGTCCCTCTCTGTCTCTCAAGATTTTTTGAGAGAAAGTTCTGCAGATTTTACAGACTCCCACCTGGTGATCAGGGTGAATACAATAAATATACTTCTCGTGGGGATCATCCGAGTGTAGTCTGAGTTTCCCACAGACGTCACAATGCCTAAAAGGTGAACTTTTTGTAGAAGACATGCTGTTCTGATGGATTAAATTATTCAGTAGGCCAAAAGAGAAAGTACTGAGCAGAGCTCAGGGAGACTCCCTTCACACGACGTGCAGTAGAAAATCTAAGAGCCTGAAGTCTATGTGGTGAGGGTTCTAGAGGGTGCTGTCGCCTGATTGGCTAAAATAGGGACCATTCCTAATGACTAGGACGAGATGTTAAAGTAAATGTTTTTTCTTCATTAACTCTAATGTTAAAGTTATTACTTACTGCTTTTAATGTACCGTGGGACTCCCACTTCGACGACGGGAAATGAGCAAAACATGTGAATCTATGAAAGATACCCCACTACTGGAGAATTTAGAATTTTGTTTTGAACAACATGATGTCAAAAAAAGGAGGAGGAGATGCGGTGAAGAATCTGAAGGAGGATATAGTATTGTTACTGAACATGGGTAACTATCTTCTATTGGATACTTCCGTACTGAAATTGACTTTTTTACGAGAAGTAGAGCTGCTAGCCTGCAAATGCTTTCCTGCCTTTCCAGCGAGGCAAAGGCCTTTGCCTGTGGAGTGTCTAAGGTTGCTACTAAAAACGTTCTGACCCTCGAGGAAATTAGCTGGGACTTTGAAACGTAGATGGACAGCCCCAGGGACTTGTTGAGGGACAGGCATTTCTGAATATGACTGAATGCCACTGTAAAGGGTTTTGCTTTTATGAGACAGTCGTCCAGGTAAGGGAAAATTTGAATCCCTGCTTGTCTTAGATGTGCCGCCACCAGTGCTAGAACCTTGGTGAACAGTGGAGGTGCCGAACGAAGGCCCAATGGAAGAACACAGAACTGATAGTCGATGCCAGCCACTCTGAAGCGCAAACATTTCCTGGGCTAGGGGTGAATGGGGATATGAAAATAGGTGTCTTGAAGGTCTAAGGTACTCATTTGATCTCCTGGATTAACTAATTGAAGCACCTCCTGAAGAAATAACATAAAAAGGTTCTTCAGATTTCCCACCTTATGATTGAGTCCCAAATCAATCCTCACAGCAGAATGGCAGGTAATGCAAGTATCAAGCACTCTGCACCTGAGCTGACGAACAGCAATATTTAGTAAAGAATGTTGTAGCCTGGCAAAACATCAGCCACTGGAACACCAATGGTAAGTGAAGTATAAGTCGTAATTGACCGCTAGAAGTGCACAAAAATGCAAACCAGAGCTGCTTCTTTGCTCAAGGTGTAGTTCTAATACAAAGAGTGACCAAACCTGAAAAAGTTCAGAGGAATACTGGGTATAGGTGTTAAAGAGAAACCAGGATAGATGCTTAATAAATGTAATTTAGGCTACTGAAAATAATTTGTGGAGGTGAATGTGTCTTGTTTAAACTGTTTACCAATCTCGTGGCATATCGATACTTATTTAGAATGGGGGGGGGGGGAAGATAGGAGTATGACAGATTGGAACTTATAGATGCCGGACACCACTTTTGGTAGGATAGAAGGACAAGTACCTAGAACAAGCTTGTCTGGGTAGAAGACAGAAAATGGTGATTGGATAGACAAGGCATGCAATTGTCAGACCCTACCTACAGGCTACAGCAATTATCACCAGAAATAGCCTTTTGAATCAGAAGATGGAAAGAACAGTGCATCTGTATGAACGATGCCATAAGAAAAGACAGATCCATACACTGCATCTCAATAAAGGACTTGGATGGAAACACGTAATAAGGCTTTCCAGACTGTGTCACCAGAGGTGATCTAAATAAAGAAGGCTGGTTGGACATAAGAATGCAAACAGCAGCAAAATGGCATTTTATGGTATAGACTGCTAAACCTGGATGAGTAGAGGGCAATGCCCGGCACATAACGGCAAAAAGGCTAACCACAAAATATTTAAATCTGGAGGAGTACCAAGAAACAAACTCATACCAGTGACCTGCATAGACCAACTTGGAGCTGGGTTCCTGACAGCTAAGATGACATCTACTACATCTACTGTTTCGATAATGTTTCTGTAAGTATTGGTGTTTGGCTCCAAAGACGGCAAGGGCCTCCACTGCCTTACATTCAAATGACTTGAAAGAGCAAACTTCCTCAGAATTGAGACCAGAAGGATAGAGGATGGAAAATGCTACTTACCAGTATGCATCTGTTCTTGGCATGTAGAGCTGCAGAATTGCACACTATGCATAGATGGCCACCTAGTGTTGGGCCCGGAGGTTTGCAGTTTGTTTTTCTTGTAGAAAGTCTTTGAAAGTCACGAGATAGGTGACTCCTCCTTTGGGTGATACTGCGCATGGGCATCGGCTCCATCTCCAGATTGTTTTTCGTCATTAGGGAAGTGATGGAGCTAAGAGGTAGTGATGACAATGTGTGTTTGTATCTATGAGGCCCCTTATTTGAGTCTCACTGGAACAGATAAAGGTAGCCGGGAAGGCGTGTGCAATTCTGCAGCTCTACATGCCAAGAACAGATGCATACTGGTAAGTAGCATTTTCTGTTCGAGGCATATGAGCTGCAGATTGCACACTATGCATAGATTGTCTAGCAGTACCCAAGTTAGCGGCGACCACCCGTATCTGTTGCAGTTGTTTGAAATAGTGTTTTAGGTACAGCTTGGCTACAGTGTATTGTTGCTTTGTTTGCACATCTACACAATAGTGCTTTGTGAATGTGTGTGTTGTAGACCATGTAGCTGCTTTGCAGATGTTTTCTAAGGGAATGTTCCCTAGGAATGCCATGGAAGCCCCTATTTTCCTTGTAGAATGGGCTTTTGGAGGAATTGTTAGTGTGCGCTTAGCTTTATGATAACATATTTGGATACACTTAACGATCCACAAGGCAATACCAGATTTTGATATTGGGTTGCCTTGATGCGGTGGTGAAAAAGATACAAAAAGCGGTTTTGTTTTCCTAAAGCTTTGTGTTCTCTCTATGTAGTATAGTAATGCTCTTTTGACATCTAAGGTGTGCAGAGCTCTTTCTGCTACTGTTTGTGGCTGCGAGAAAAACTGGCAGTTCCACAGATTGGCTTAGATGGAAAGGCGAAATGACTTTTGGAAGGAATTTAGGGTTTCTACGAAGAACAACCTTATTGTGGTGCATTTGCAGAAAAGTCTTGAATGGTTAATGCTTGCATTTCACTAACTCTTCTTAAAGAAGTAATGGCTACTAGGAAAGCCACTTTCCATGTGAGAAATTGCAATTCACATTTATGTAAAGGTTCAAATGGAGGTCCCATGAGACGTGTGAGCACTATGTTTAAGTTCCACAAAGCTGAAGGTGGTATTCTTGGAGGTATTATTCTTTTGGTACTCTAAAAAGAGACAGATGTTGTCTATTTTGTAAGTAAGCTGCAATGGCAGCTAGGTGCAACCTGATAGATGTGTAGGCTAAATTACACTTTTGAAGGTGTAGTAAATAGCCTATAATGTGTTGGATGGACACATCTAGGGGATTTATGTTGTTGTTTTTGACAGTATATTAACAAAACGTTTCCACTTAGCAGCATAACATGCTCTAGTGGTGGGACGCCTTGCTTCCTTGATAACATTCATGCACTCTTGAGGGAGTTTAAGATAACCAAACTCTATGACTTCAGGAGCCAGATCGCAAGGTTGAGCTGAGCTTGGTCCGGGTGCCTGATCTCTCCATGGTTCTGAGTTCTGAGTTCTGAGTTAAAAGATGTGGAGATCGGTTTAGTTTTTGATGTGGTACCACAGATAGTTGTAGCAGTGTGGTGTACCCCGGTTGTCTGGCCCACGTTGGAGCTACTAGTATAAGCGTTAGCGAGTGTTGTTGCATCTTGCGTACTAGTAAAGGAATTATTGGTAGAGGAGGAAAAGGGTACGCAAATAGTCCTGACCAGTTCATCCATATCGCATTGCCTTTGGCCAATGGGTGTGGGTATCTGGCGGCGAAGTGTGGGCATTTTGCGTTGTCATGGGTGGCGAAGAGGTCTATCGGAGGTTGTCCCCACATTTTAAAGAATGGATGAAGAACTTGTGGATGAAGCTCCCACTCGTGCATCTGCTGAATCTGCCGACTTACAAGATCTGCCATGGTGTTTTGTACTCCTGGAACGTGTTGGGCTATTAAGAATATGTTCTGAGGTATAGCCCACCTCCATATCTGCTGAGCTAGTTGAGAGAGCTGCAGAGAGGGTGTCCCTCCTTGTTTGTTTATGTAATACATGGCTGTCATATTATCTGTGCGGACTAAGACAGTCTTGTTTGCAATTTGTTTTTGGAATACTTTTAGAGCTCCACAGAAGGCCCCGTGCGAGGCAAGGGATCACGGACGTCTCAGGAGGGGCCAGAGAAGCCGACAGAGCCACAGAGTAGGCTGTTATTTGGGCCCTAGTCGCCCGACGCCCGGAAAAGGCGAATAGGGTGGCGACAGGTGAGGGCGCACGTCCCGGGAGGGACCCGCGCCCTCCGCCGTAGTAGGACAGGGCCTCGGAGACAAGCTGCAGGACCCACCAGTCGGCGAGTGGAGCCCTTGAAGTCTCGGCGAAGGGCTAGATCACAGCCCAAACCGGCGGCTCCTAGCTTCCGAGGTGGGGGACGGATGATGGGACGACACCGACCTAGACAAGCGGGCCAACAGCAATTTCATCCGGCGCTCCCGCCGTGACTTTGGTTTGAGGTGCTGACAGGCGTTGCAGTCCGTCGAGTCATGGTGCTTGCCCAGACACCACATACAAGTCGGGTGAGGGTCCGTCGCCGACATCTGGCGTGCACAGGAGGTACACATCTTTAAGCCCGAAGTCATTCATGCACTGCTCTAAAAACGCAAAGCGTGAAAGAGAAGGCCTGAAAACAGGCCAGGACACGATCCGGATCCGCGTTGCACACGGAAAAGAGAAAAACTGATGTTAGCAGGCCAGGGTGGGGCTTATGTGACCTCGCTGATGTCACACCCGCGGACAACATCAGGGCAGAGTCTCGTGGTACCGCCCCCGGCACGCAGATATGCTGTGGCAAAGGAAAATGTTCCGGATCCAGTCTCACACCTGAGGATAATTCTAAGTTAAGGAATCTGCGGCTACTACTCTCAATCAGATATATGTGCGACAAAGAGGGTGCTGCTTTCAGAATCTGAATCGCTTTGGTGGGTACTTCAACAGAAAATTCCTGCCTTTAGTGTACCCACCAAGTGCCAGACTGGATCCGCTGAAATTTGTAGCAATGCACCATACCACCCGGGAAAGAGCAGAGCCACTGTATGTGCAACCTCTGCGCGCAAACATCAGTTTGTCTCTTTTCGCAGGGCATGAACAACAGTTGGTAAAAGTGTGATGATCACGAACTTGGGAACTTTTTAGATGTTACAACAGACCACTCCACAGTATTGTGAAGTGGGAGGGCACTACGGAATCTGTAGTTAAGAGTATCTACCAAAAAAAGTGTGATACTGAGGAAAATACTTTCAGAGTCCTCACCAAGCAGTACTTCCCCCAAGGTGCAGGGTCTGTGGAGTGGACTTGGACCAAAAAGTGTTAAAGAATTGAGCTGGTAAAGTGCACTTGGTGCCAGACACAGCAATCAAGGAAGTTTGCACCAATGCCCATGCTGCAACCCAGCAGATATACATAACATATACTCCTTGTGGCAATGCAGTTGTAGTGCTTAGTAGAAAGTCCACCCATGTTATTAGCACCAATTGTATGGATATTAGGTGGGGTAAAGCAGCTCACTCATGCAACGAGCTGACAATCGTAATAAGGAAGACCGTTTGAGTCAGAAGACACAGCATGTAACTAAGCATAGATGTGGAGGGTAAACATATAAGTCAGGACTAGGGTTGAGGTTCCAAATAGTCATCATAAACTGTTTGGAGGGCACACATGTGCCAATCCTTCAATAAACCTTACTGCAACAGGTGATTTAAATAGGAATGGTTAGTCCAGCATCCCGGAATGCTGAAAGGGCTGACAAATGACCGTGTAAAGTCCTTAATAAAAGGACATCAGATAACTTGGAGGTCAGTGCCCTGGGCACACCTCCAGGTTACAAACTTGTCCCAGCACCCAGCGCTTATGGATTTTGTAAAGAGGCACCTATCATCGAGGATGAAATACATCACTTTAGATGTTACATTAAATGTTGTCAATTGCAATTGTTAAATTGCCATGCATGGAGATGTAAGTTGCAGAGGTTGACCCTGCCCTTTTGCGAAGGCAGGAGCGATTGCCATGCCAGTTGTTTTCTAGCCTAGTTGTTTTCTAGCCTTTGAAAACACATTTATGTGTGTGCCACTTTGTCATACTTATGGGAGCCACTATAATTCTGGGCAAGCAGTTAACTGAAGAATGTCTGCTTTTGAAATTGCATTTTTGTGTTTTAAAGAGCAAACAGGAAAGCCTAACAATACATAATGATCATTTGGAAACTAAGGAGGCTTACATAGCTTAGGAATATGTGGGCAATGCTAGTGACTGAGAAATACTGAAATACCAAAGGCATCAGATAACAGACAGCACCTTTTTAACTGCATAGAATTTGGATTATAATTCCTTTTTTACTGCAACATAGTTGGATATGAAAATGGGTTACAGCTTGATTTGATGACCAGAATGTCCAAACTAAAGTACCTGAAGTGAGATATTTATGGGTATTTATCAAGAGGTTGCAATACTTTTTGGGTGAATAAGGATAATATCACTTTTCTTATAAAATCAAGTTTTACTGTATGATGCATGTAAAGCATTGACATCGTTGGGTCAGTGTTGTTGACCCAAAATCAAAAGAACAAGGTAATTACCTTCAGTAACGATATACCTGTAAGAAACATTGGTTAGTGATAGATTCCTTACCTTAGAATTACCCCAAGGCGTTAGACTGGATCTGGAAAGTTTCC
Organism: Lissotriton helveticus; assembly: GCF_964261635.1. Classification (NCBI taxonomy): domain Eukaryota; kingdom Metazoa; phylum Chordata; class Amphibia; order Caudata; family Salamandridae; genus Lissotriton; species Lissotriton helveticus. The sequence continues at coordinate 356,475,105 of NC_136059.1, read as the reverse complement.
GTCAGCAGTACCCCTGTGCGTCGGAAGGTGGCGTTGTGCGGCTCCGCGCGCGTCATGGTCACCGACATGACGTCGCGGCACCTACTTAGACGCCGCCCTAACGTCAGTTCTGTACACGAGTTTCCACACTAGGAACACAGAGCAATAAAAGATACTGACCACTGGTGCATTGAAACTAGGGCCCTGAAATGGATAACCTTAACCTTAGAAATCAGTTCGCAGAACAGGGAGGATAGGTGGGGGGGTAAGGTATCTATCACTAACTAATGTTTGTACAGATATATCGTTACCGAAGGTAAGTAACTTGTTCATCTGAAAGAAACACATAGTGATAGCTTCCTTGCCTTAGAATAGATACCCCAGCAATACCAACCCTGGTGATGGGACTGCAAACTAAGATCACACCAGGAAGTCCCGGAGAACAGAACGGCCAAAGAAGCCGTCTCTCCAGACATGGCTGTCCAGGCAATAGTGCTTAGTAAAAGTGTGCAACAAGGCCAACGTAACTGCCTCACAGATGTCTTGTAAAGGGACACCACGTCCCAATGAAATGGCAGCTGTCGACCTGGTGGAATGGGTGCGCAGCCGCAATGGAGGCTCCTTCTACGCCAGAGAATAGCAGGCTTTTATACACAAGACGATCCATCGGGAGATAGTCCACTTGTGTATGTCCTGACATTTCTTGGCGCCTACGTAACCAACAAAGAGCTGATCATCCACCTAGAACTATTGTGTGCGATTGAGATAAAATGAGAGCACACATTTTGGGCCAGGACGGTGGAGCCTTTCTTCTTCTCTGGAAGGGTGCGTAGGCGGAAAGAAGGTGGGCAAAGTGATGGTCTGCCCGATGTGAAAGGCAGTGACAACCTTTGGCAGAAAGGATGGAGGGGTTCTGAGCACAACCTTGTCAGGATGGACACACAGAAAAGGAGGTTTACAAGAAAGAGCCTGGAGCTTACTCACTCTCCTATCACAGGTGATGACAACCAGCACAGCAGTCTTCAGAGTTAACAAATGAAGAGGACAGTTGTGAAGAGGCTCAAAGGGAGCGCACATCAAGTATGTAAGAAACAGGATCAAGTCCCACTGTGGCATTATGAAGGGAATAGGAGGGAAAAGATGAGTAATGCTTTTGAGGAATCTGTTTACAAGAGGGGACTTAAAAAGAGAGTGCTGATCTGGGAGCCTGGGAAAGGCCGAAATAGCTTAAAGGTAGCCCTTGATAGTGCACCTTAGCGCCTGGAACACAATAACCACTGAAGACACCATCCGCCTAATGAACTCAATCCACTCTGGCTCGCCCACCGACCCCTGCCCACACCACATCTTCAACAAAGCTGACTCCATCATCGCACCCCATCTTCGCGATGTCATCAACTGCTCGTTTAACTCTGCCACCTTCCCAGAAAGCTGGAAACACGCCGAACTCAGTGCCCTCTTGAAGAAACCCACAGCAGACCCATCTGAACTTAAGAACTACCGTCCCATCTCCCTCCTCCCTTTCCCCGCCAAAGTCATTGAAAAAGCCGTCAACAACCAGCTCGCCACCTTCCTTGAATGCAACAACTGCCTCGATCCATCTCAATCCGGATTTAGAGCCAAACACAGCACCGAGACCGCCCTCATTGCAGCGACAGACGACATCCGAACACTACTGGACAACGGAGAAACTGCGGCCCTCATTCTACTCGACCTCTCCGCCGCCTTCGACACAGTCTGCCACAGCACCCTTATAAAACGCCTCAGCAACATCGGCATACAAGGAAAAGCCCTGGACTGGATCATCTCGTTCCTCGCCGGAAGAACTCAAAGAGTCCGACTTCCCCCATTCAACTCAGAAGCCACAGAAGTTATCTGTGGAGTACCACAAGGGTCATCACTCAGTCCCACCCTCTTCAACGTTTACATGAGCCCACTCGCATCCATCGCGCGCCAACACAACCTCAACATCATCTCTTACGCCGACGACACCCAATTAATCCTCTCCCTCACCAAAGACCCTAACACCGCCAAAAACAATCTTCACGAAGGCATGAAAGAAGTAGCTGAATGGATGAAACAGAGCCGCCTAAAACTCAATTCAGACAAAACAGAAGTGCTCATCCTAGGATCCACACCCTCTGCCTGGGACGATTCATGGTGGCCTTCCGCTCTAGGCACAGCACCCACACCCACCGACCACGCACGTAACCTTGGCTTCATCCTAGACTCTTCTCTCTCGATGTCCAGACAAGTTAACGCAGTATCTTCCTCCTGCTTCAACGTACTCCGCATCCTCAAAAAGATCTTCCGCTGGATCCCCCTCGAAACAAGAAAGACTGTGACCCACGCACTAGTCACAAGTCGTTTGGATTATGGTAACACTCTGTACGCCGGAATCACTGCAAAATTGCAGAAAAAACTCCAACGCATCCAAAACTCATCAGCGAGACTCATATTGGACATCCCTCGCCATGATCACATCACTGGACACCTTAAGGACCTCCACTGGCTCCCGGTCAACAAAAGAATTACGTTCCGTCTTCTCACCCACGCACACAAGGCCCTCTACAACCTTGGACCCGAATGCCTCAACACTCGATTATCCTTCTACAAACCCACGCGCCAACTAAGATCTTCCAATCAAGCCCTCGCCGCAGTCCCGCGCATCCGAAAATCCACCATGGGGGGCAGATCCTTCTCCTTCTTGGCTGCCAAGACCTGGAACTCACTTCCCTCTCACCTCCGCCTTACTCAAAACCACATCTCCTTCAGAAAAGAACTTAAAACCTGGCTATTCGACAAATAATAAACCCCCTCCCCAAGCGCCTTGAGACCCTCTGGGTGAGTAGTGCGCTATATAAATACTTGAACTTGAACTTGGCTGCCAGAATGACATCCCAGACTTCAGGAGGCAAGTTGAAAGGAATCAACTGCTGTCGCTCGATCTCCATGCAAAGAGGTGGAGACTGCACAGGTTCAGTGGAGGTCCGTCCCCTGCTGCTGCGACAGAAGATCCTCCCGAAGAGGCAGTCGGACCGGGGGACCAATGGTCATACTGAGCAGCTCGGGATACCAAACTCTTCGAGCCCAGTCCGGAGCCACAATAATGACTTGGGCCTGGTGGCGCCTGATATTCAGCACTCTGGGCAGAAGTGGTTTAGGCAGAAAGGAGTACAACAGACCGCAACCCCACTCATGACGAAACTTGTCGCCTAGCGATTGCCGCCTAGGAAATTCCAACGCACAGAACTGCTGACATTACACGTTCTCTTCGGGGTCGAATATATCTAACCAAGGCTCTGCCCACTGTTAAAAGAGACCTTGCGCCACGTCCGAGTAAAGTCGCCATTCATGATCCATCATGCACCTGCAGCTGAGTTCGTCCGCCCTGACGTTCAGTCAACCTGCCAGGTGTTGAACCACCAGGGAAATGCCCTGATGTTCCAGCCATGTCCAGAAGCGCAGGGAATCCTGACATAGGGTCCAGGACCCCACCCCGCCCTGTTTGTTGCAGTACTACATGGCGGTGGTGTTGTCTGTGAACACCTGCACTACTCTCCCCCTTGACAGAGGGAAGGAATGCCTTCAGTGCAAATCTGTACAAACTGGCTCTATCTATACTGTACCAAAGTGAGGTACAGTGTGTATAGAGTCAAAGGGGCTCCAGAGGTTTGGTAGAGGTTAAAGTTAGATATAACCTTACTCTCTTAAGTGGTAGCTTGGTCGAGCAGTAAGGTAGTATCAGAGGACAGTGTAAAGCATTTGATGTCTGCAAATGGTCTCGCACACTCAAGAACTGAACTCTAGGCCAATTGTTTTGTATATAACAAAATATACTGTTATTTTATTTTTAGAACCACAGGTTAGCATAAAATACTTTCTCAACATAAGATGCTGTTCCTGAATACTTTCAATGAACAATAGACTTTGAATAGAATAATATACAAGGGTTGCAATAGGCAACACACTTATCACAAATATAACATTGCGCTCAATGGGATTTTTAAGCAAACTGCAATAGATTTACTTTACAAACGTTTTCTTACTCATTGCTGGGTCCTGGACTCAGCTCTGGTGCATTTCCTGTAAACAGTTGAAAGAAATCGTTTTTGTTAAGCAAGCAATTTTTAAGGAATATTTGTATGTTGCAAAAATCGACACTTAGAAGAATTTTTGGTAAAAAACAGGCAATGTTATCCCATGGAGGGAAATCAGGTTATCGGAAAATCACAGTTGTAATTACTTTTTCGAGTCAGTGCTGGGTACCTAAATTCAGCACTGGGATCTCTCCTGAGATCAGGTGAGTAATTTTGATGTTGTTAATCAGGCGATGTTTAGAGAATATTTCAAAGTTCCTAAACTCGACAGAAGAATTTCCAAGTGAAAACCAGCCAATGTTACCCTATGGAGAAAATGTAAGTTATTGGCTTTCAGGTAAGTACTCAGCTGGCACAGTTGAGGTTCTGGGGCAAGACTCAGGGGTCTCCCAGGTTCAGGTTTGTACTGTAGTTACACCCTCAGCGGCAAAGGGGCAGCCAGGTGCAGAGAGAGTAGGCCAATGTCAGCCAATGGCAGGTAGGGGGCGTTTGGTTGTGGCTGCTAGTAGGCAGGCCACATGGCTGGGGGAGCGGAGCTCCTGGTCACTTACTCAGGGCAAGAGGGGAAGTTGAACAGAACAGTTGGTGCATTCCCAGTGGCACTGGGGCGGCTGGGTGCAGGGTGCTTTTGAGCTGTCGGGCGCTCAATGGATTTCAAAGGGAAAGCTGCGAGACGAGCAAAGGCTGCAGGCTCGGGGACGGTGATTCTTCAGGTGCGACCACCACTTCGAGGGGTAAGTTGGGGAGCTGTAGGTTGGGTAGACTTCCAGGAGTTGGGGACAGGGGGCCGTGGGGCGCCGGGTGCAGGGGTATCTTTAGGCGTCAGGAAATCTTACCCTCTGCTGGTCGCTGTTGGGAGGGGTCCCTGATGTTGAGGCTGCAGGCGTCGTCAGGAGTGTCGAGGGAGGTACTTGGGTGCTGGATTCTTGGTCACAGTCGGCGGGGGGATGTCCTTGTGGTCTTTGTCCACTTTAGCTCAGGCTGGGATCGGCAGTTCGTGTGGGCACGATCCGCGGTTTCAGGCCAAGGCCTGGGATTGCAGATGTTTGAGCCACTGCTTGTGGGAGTCCCAGGATTTAGTTGAGCAAGGCAGTCAGGTCCTCTGGGATTTTTGAGGTTGCTGACCACTGGAGACGCCTGGGTTTAGCAGGTGCAGGTTCGAGGGTCGACAGGCCGGTAGGGCTGGAGCCAAGTCAGTTGGTGTCATCCTCTTGTTAGCAGCTGCACGGCATGTCTTCTTTCTTCTTGTTCTTGTAGTTTCGGAATCAGGATCTGAGGAAGGAAGGTTCAGGGTGCCCCTACATGCCAAATTTAGGGGCGTTACAGGTAGGTAAAATGTAGGGACCAATGGGTCCCTTCCCTGGTATGGGTACACTGCCACTCACCAGTGGGTGGGGGGGGGGGGAGGAGCCTGTCCCTGGTTGGCTGGGTCCCTCCATCCTCAAGATGACAGGGACTCAAGGTTGAGCTTCACCTTGCCTCCCCCACCCTAGGGGTGGAGTTGGCAGAGGTGGGCACACCTCTCTTCCTCACATTGATTTTCCCGCCGGGTCTCCCGCCCAAAGAAGGGGGTAGAACGAGTGCGGACCAGTTGCTGAGTACGGCAAGTGGTCTGGAGAGGCTCACAAAGGCGGTGTGACTTTGAAGCTTCTCCTTCGTGAACCCTGCCCATCTTGAGGGAGGAGGCTTGGCACCTCAACCCAGGATGTGCATTGTTTCAGGCCTGACAGCAGCCAGCTCTTGACCCAGGGGTCCAAAACATGTTTGGGGGTGGCAGCCTCGACAGCCACTCAGTCAGGTCACTGGGAGTTGGTTGGGTTTCAGGGGGCATCTTTAAAATGCCCTCTGTCGTGCATTTTACATTAAACCCCACACTGGCATTAAGTTGGTTTAATGTGCTGAGAAGTTTGAACCAAACTTCTCAGTCTTCAGTGTGGACATTATGGTGCTGTGGAGTTCGTAATGACAACCTCCCAGCACAATATACTCTTAATGGTAGAACTGCACTTACAGTGCCCATGAATGGACCTGGGTACTGTAGGGGTACAGGGCTCATGCACCTGAACCCTCACCACTGGCATAGGGCACCCAGCTAGAGGGGTGACTGAAGTATGCCAGGGCAGTGGTTTGTGGGCATGGCACACAGGGATGTGTGCCATGTCGACTGTTTTGTTCTGCAACAAGACGCGTAGCCTGCCAAGGCAGTGTGTGTGTCAGGGCCCAGGGCCTCTATGGGTGGCACAATAAGTGCTGCAGCCCTCAGGGCCCTTTTCTGGTCACTGTGCCCTAGGTACCTAGGATACCATTTACCAGGGGCTGACATGTGGCCAGAGATGCCAATTGGGTTTAGGCTTCAATGCAGTTTTAGGGAAGGAACACTGGCCCTGGGTACCTGATTGGCAAGAGCCCAGGGCACACTCAGTCAAAGCACAAAAGCAATTCAGCAAAAAGTGGGGGCATACCATGCAAGAAAGAGGGCACTTTCTCACAAGTCGGATCGCCTGAAGCTCCAGAAGGTTGATATGGAGCCTGGACTCCGCCGGAGACCAGAGCCCTCTGATCTCCGCCTCTCCCATGTAGCTCCCAATCCCAGAAGGGACGCATCCGTCACCACAGTGCGCTCCGGTTGGGGAAGGGAGAGGGATCTGCCATTGACCCAATGCCAGTTCATGCAGCTGCAGCTGGTTTGCAGTGCCCTCCGAGATCTGGATGTAATCGGACAGGTTCCCTCGATGCTGTGTCCTATAGTGTAGTTCTTATATTCCCAATAGGCTCGGCGCATTGGAATAATATATCCTATAGATTCGACGTAGGACTGAGGTCGACTAGGTCTCAATCGGATATACTAGACTTAATTGTGTGTGCCAGCTAGCTCAGAGGTCATTTGAAACTTTCTCGAATTCACAAGAAGGGATTAGTCTCTTACAACCGCATTAACATGACAACTTTGTTTCCCCAAGATAAAACGTATCTTCAGAGTCGTGGAAACAATAGATCGATATTTCACTCAGTTAATCGTGCATGCTTCGTTTCACTAGAGGTGCAGAGAAAGTAGAAAGACAGGGCGTTTTCAATAAAAGGATTTATTGAACAGTCTTCTTTCTCAAGCATAAGAAATGAACGGCTACAATAGTAAAACGGTTTGTAAAATATAATGCGTACAGTATAAATAGTAGAATAAAATAATACTGTAAGAGCATTGTATGGTTCCTAAACCAACGATAAATACATACATAAATAACAGAGGCTAAAAAGTACTCAACTGGTGCTTCTAAAATACGCCTACCCCGGTGTACCTAACCTAAGCATAGTACAAGGGAAGTAAGTAAGGTGGAGCATAAACGTAGTATTCTTTTGACAAGAATCTGCTCAAGATTTCTCTAAGGGTCTAATCAGCTCCGTACCGAATGGAGAAGGTCGTCTCGAGACTCGATTTCCCAACAACCCGCAAGGGTAGCTTGGAAACACTGGAGCTGGAAGGTCGGCTTCCTTCGGCACTTGCTGTAGCAGGGCGCGTCGGGCAAGTAGATAGTCTAACTGCTCCAAACCACCGTGTGGTTGCTTGGGCGAGTGTGGGCATATTTATACCTTGAAGGTGCCGAGTTTGACGTAAAGGTGGACATAATAACGTGACCAAAGAGTCTCAGTTCTTTGAAAACTCCATGAGTTCTTGGACAAATCAATATTCAAGCAAGGGGAAGTCCCCGGCTGCTGAAGCTGAGTTTTCCAAGAAATAGTTGTGGATTTTCGGAACTAGTGGAAGTAGCCCTGCCGTATTTGGACTGCATGAGCTATGCCTAAATATGGTTCTGATTTCTATGCCTATATAAGTATATGGTGATTTATACCTATATAAGGGCATGAATCGGGAAACTTACAATAGGGTCCTAAAATGATACATAACAGTCCACTGGATCTTTCGGGCCCACTGCAGAGCTCACATATGCCATCTGGCATGAGTGACCAGCAGGATGCAGGAGGCCAGAAGGCCCAGCAGCAGCCTCAGGGTCATCCTGACCGAAACACACGATAGAGGCTGAAAGATCGGAATCATAGCCTGAATATCCTGGACTCGCCGTTCGGGAGGATAGGCCTGAAAGTGTGTCATATTCAGAACCGCTCTGATGAAGAGGAGCTTCTGAGAGGGAATCAGGTACAACTTCGGCACATTGATGGAGAACCCCAGCAAATGCAGGAGGTCGGCCGTAGTCTGGAGGTGGGAGACGACTGTCTGGGGCAAGCCAACCATCAACAGCCAGTCGTCGAGATAGGGGAAGACCGGAACCCCTGATCTGAGTAGATGAGCTGCGACCACCGCCATCACTTTGGTGAAGACCCGAGGGGCGCAGGTAAGGCCAAAGGGGAGTTCGGTAAACTGAAAGTGCTCATGGCCTAACGTGAACCGCAGGTAACGCCTGTGGTTCGTCAGGACGGTAATGTGGAAATATGCATCCTGCAGGTCCAACGCTACCATCCAGTCTCCAGGGTCGAGGGCAGACAAGACCTGAGACAAAGTGAGTATCTTGAACTTCTCTTTGCGGAGGAAGCGATTTACGTTCCAGGGATCTAAGACAGGACGCAGGCCCTTGTCCTTCTTTGGCACCAGACAGTAGTGGGAATAGCAAGCACAACATACTTCTGGTGTTGAAACACGCTCAATGGCCCCCTTGGCCAAGAGGGCCCCAACTTCCTGCTGAAGAAGCACCAAGTGATCCCCGACATGCGGTGGTATTCAGGTGGCATGGCTGGAGGGGTGGTCTCGAAGGGGAGGGAGTAGCCCCTTCAGACTATTTCTAAAACCCACCTGTCCGATGTGATGGTGCGGCAGTGGGGGAGGTGATGGCGAAGCCTGCCGCCCACTGGCATCTGATGGGCCTGAAAGTTCGAACTAGGAAGGTTTGGAGGCAGTGGTGGCCGGGGTGTAAGTGGACTGACACGCCCACTGGCCCCTTGGTCCACCACGGTGGGACCTGCGTCCGCGCTGGGATGGTTGCTGCGCAGGATTGTGGCTCTGATGCAAACGCTGTGGGGTGCCCCTTCCAGTTCCACAAAAGGAGCGAAAAGCAGCCTGCGGAGGAGGCCGGGCTGCGGAGAGCCCCAAGGATTTGGCCGTACCCCTGGAGTCCTTGAACCGCTCCAACGCGTGGTCTGCTTTGTCGCCGAAGAGGCGACGGCCATCAAAGGGCATGTCCGTAAGTGTGTTTTGACATCCCCCGAGAATCCAGTGGTACTCAACCAGGCGTGGCGTCGAACCGCCACTGTCGTTGCCATTGATCTGCCCAGTGAGTCAGCGGTGTCTAGGCCACAACGAATCATGAACTTGGCTGCGTCTCTCCCCTCTGCAACAGCCTAGAAGAGAGCTATCTGGGCCTCATCCGGACACTGAGGCAGCACTTGTGCCACCGTATCCCACAGAGAGGGGGGAATAACGGCCCAAGAGGTATGCAGTGTTCACGGACCGCAGAGTAGAACTGGCGGAAGAAAAAATCTTCTTTCCGAACTGATCCAGTTTCTTGGATTCCCTATCCGGGGGTGCAGAAGGGAAGGCAGTCGGGGAAGCGGAGGCTTGGATAATCAAGCTCTCAATGTTGGGGTGTTGGGAGAGGAAAATGGGGTGACGCGGAGCCGGGCGATGGCGTCGGCCCACTTTCCTATCCACAAGTTCCCCTGTGGTGGGCCTGGACCAAGTGCCCAAAAAAACGTCAGAAAGTGCTTTGTTGAAAGGAAGCAGCAGTTCCGCAGAAAGGAAGCAGCCGCTCCGCAGAAGTAGCTGCTGGCTGAAGCACTTCTGTCAGGAGGTTAGTCCCGACGCACAAGTTACTACTTGTGTAACGATATATCTGTAAGAGACATTAGTTAGTGTTAGGATCCTTACCTTAGAATATCCCCAGGCGTCAGGCTGGATCCGGAAAAGTTTTTCTGGCTAGCAGTACCTCTGCACGCCAGTAGGTGGCGTCCTGCAGCTCAGCGTCCGTCACTGGCGTCCTTGGCGCTGAAATAACATCACTGAGAGTACTTAGGCGCCACCCATGAGCGCGGACGTCAGGTCTGTACACAACTATTCCACGCCGAAACGCAGAGCCATGCAAAAGACTGACAATTGGTGCAAAAAACTGGGGCCCTAAAAGGGGGATGGCCTTAACCCTAGTAACCAGTTAGTAGAACGGGGAGGATGGGCGGGGCGGATGTGAGAAGTTGGCCCGATATATGATGCTCACTAGTTCTAGTGATCACCTTGTATCAGTCCAAACAACCCTTATGGTGATTGGTTGTAAGTCAACCTTATAGACCAGCTATCCTAATGGTAGCATGGACAAAGCAGTCTTAGGCTAAACTCTTTTCGCATGTGAAGCCAGCTGTTTTACCACAATATAACCCCTTGAATACCAGATGAAAGGACACCACACAGGTTATGAAAATAAATAATATATTTATTAATAACAAACACCTCTGAACTCTTTATGAGATCAGAGGGCTAAGCACATGACAATCTCTTAGGAAAAATACGATAAGTTATACAAAATTACAATGGTGCCCTAGGGGCACGGCAAACCATATACTAAGTAAATGGGTTAAGGAACTCGATAGAAGGAATGGAGCTGTCCAGAGGCTGTAGGGCCGCTGGGACTACGCTATCCTAACTTTAGGTAAGTAATAGGAGGCCCACGGGACGCGGGTGCAGAGTGTGAACTCACACGCGGGATGCGTAACAACATCTATGGACAGTACAGTTCAAGAAAAAGGTGAGTACGGACAATCCTGACTGGTTAGGACTAAAACGACTGTGAATCTAGACACTAGGAGAGTCAAGCTACCCTTGAGCACCAAAATGCTCTTGTTACCTCACCCACGGTCTGCGGGTGCATAGGTGCGAAGTCGTGTCGGGTTTCTGCGTTGAAGTCTATGGAGCCTGAAAGAAAAGATGCTGCAGGCGACCAGGAGGAAGATGTCCGGTGTGATCCAGGGGTGGATCAGAGATGCTGAAGACCTGAAAGCAGAGGGGACAATGTTCAAAGTCACTAGCCAGTGACTGGAGTGGAACCAGGAAGGAACCAGATGTCGTCGTCGCGATCAGGTGAAGAGTGGACGCTTTACTCTGCAGCCACGTGGACCAGGAGGCGTCTTCGACGACCAGGATGGAGGCACGAGCTGTCCCACACAGGCTCTCGCTGTCGGCGGTGTCTGTTCCGGATTCGGCGTCAACAGGCCTTGGCAAAGGCAACCCACGCGGTGAGTGGAAAAGGCGTCTGGTGCGGACTAGGAGAGTCCGGGGTGCTCCTCTTTTGGAAGGAAGCAAGGGCCCGTCTGGAGCAACCAGACCAGCAGTGTAGTTTTCAAAGTTCGTCATCTAGGAGGTCACTAGCCCGCCGGCAAGTGACCAGACAACGCGTCAAGCAGCAAACAAGCAGAAGGGCCCCACGCAGATCTCGTGGAAGCTGGAGGGCTGATCTCCGGTGCAGCGGCTGCTCGGGGCTGGGGCTTCTCCATCCCCAAAGCACTTGGTCAAGTTTACCTCAGGAGTCGTGCTGGAAGCGAAGTGCAGTTTCTCCAAGATGGCCGGTCCCACGTGTCTCGTCGCACCCACGGATCTCAGCTGTGCTGCAGATGTGAGTTGAGGTCAGAGAGGTCTGGGAATCCGGGTCTCGTCGGGCTCTGAAGTCTGGATCCTCAAGGGAAGACGACAAAGTGAAGCCGCTGGACGCTTGATGGTGCCTGCAGTTGCAGGGTGGACACTCCTTGCCCACAAGGGAGATTCTTCAGTCTTCTGTGGAGCAGAACGTCGAAGTCCAGAGTTTCTTCTTGTAAAGTTGTTCAGGATAATCTAATTTGGAATGGGACCAGCTCCTACCTTTATCCTGCTAAAGGGGGCTGCACTTACGACTAGGTCCCTCCTATGGGTGGGACCAGGAAGGGGGGGGGTTACACCCCCTATCCTTTGTCCGGTTTTGCGCCAGAGCTGGGGCAGGGATGCCCCATCAACTGGTTTGAACCGGTGTATGCACAGGGCACCTTGTGTGCCCCAGGCATGTCTCATTCCTTTCAGGCCTGTCCTACCCAATACACAAAATCCTGTCTGGGGTGGTACTAGCGCCTCCCAAGGTAGGAAACCCTTTGTCCAAGCCTCCCTCGGTCAGACTTGTGTCTGTGGTGGCAGCATCCATTTTGTGATGCCAAGGCAAGAGTTAACTTTAACCGGGGTTCACAGTTACATACATGTCGTGTCCCTCTAGAAGGGTGGAATGCTACCCCCGTCGCCAGAATTAGCGAGGGGGTAGTATTCCAATTCGTATGACACCTTACTCGACATGTTTTGATAATTTTATACCAGAGTTAGCATTCAACCGCGAGGATCATAATGCACTTAAGAGTATATGGTATAGCGTTATCATGGAACAGCTATTAGGACTTGGTTCCGCAAGCTGCAGACGGGCTCAGCTCATGCCAGAGCACCATCTCACACAATTCCAAGCACTCTGCCTTCATGATTGATAAGGCCTGGCATAGGAGTGACTGATAGGAATATATGTGTCCATTTTGGGGTTAGATATAGGTAACTATATCTACAGCAAAGGGTGATTACACCACCTTGCCCCAGCCGTATTAGCAGCCAGTTGTGTCAGTTTTAGATGGCCAGCCAGGGGTGGCATAATACATGCTTCAGCCCCTGTTAGGCCCTGGGTACACCTATGCCCTGGGTACCTAAGGTACACTGTACAGGGACTGATAAGGTGGCCCAGTACCAATTGATAAATGCACCTAAAGTACATGGATGTCAATTTAGAGAGAGAACAGCTAGGCTGTGGGTCTGATTAGCAGGCCCACAGCCAGGGAAATTTGTAAACCAGTGAAGCAAAAAGCAAAAATCTGGGGTGACCATAGGATTGCAGACCCCACTCTCCTACAGCGGTAAGGAATCTATCACTAACTATAATCTCTTACAGATATAACGTTACAAAAGTAAGTAACTTGTTCATCTGAAAGAGACACGTTAGTGATAGATTCCTTACCTTAGAATAGTTACCCCAGCAATACCAACCCCGGTGGTGGGTTTGCAAACAGGATTACACCAGAAGCACAAGTTACTTACCTTCGGTAACGATATATCTGTAAGAAATAGTAGTTAGTATCAGATTCCTTACGTTAGAATACACCCAGACGTCAGACTGGAACCGGAAACTTTTGCGTAGCAGTACCCTTGCGCATCGGTAGGCGTCGTCTGCGGCTCCGCGTCCGTCGTCGTTGGTGGTGGTGGTGGTGGTGCCGGGATGACGTCGCAGGAGTACTTAGATGCCACCCTCGCGCGCGGATTTCAGTTCTTATACACAGCTTTTCCGTGCCAGAAAACACAGAGCCATGATAAAAACCGACACTGGTGCCATAAAATCTAGGGCCCTGAAAGGGGATGACCTTAACCCTAGATATCGGTTCGCAGAACGGGGAGGATGGGTGGGGCGGTAAGGAATCTAATACTAACTACTGTTTCTTACAGATATATCATTACCGAAGGTAAGTAACTTGTGCATCTGAAAGAAACAGGTTAGTATTAGATTCCTTACCTTAGAATAGATACCCCAGCAATACCAACCCCGGTGGTGGGTCTGCAAACCAATAATCAAACCAGAAAGTCCTGGAGAACGGAACGGCCGAAAAAGCCATCTCTCCGGACTTGGCTGTCCAGTCAGTGGTGTCTTGCGAACGTGTGCAGCGAGGCCCACGTAGCTGCCTGACAGATGTCCTGCAAGGGAACTCCCCGGCCCAGGGCAGTAGTAGCCCCCGTGGCCCGTGTGGAATGGGCACGAAGCCCCACAGGAGGCTCCTTTCGAGCCACAAAGTAACAAGCCTTGATGCACAAGACGACGCATCGAGAAATGGTTTGTTTGTGCACCGCCCGTCCCTTCTTAGCGCCCACATAACCACCAAAGAGTTGGTCATCCACAGAGAACTGGCGTGTGCGATCCAGATAGAATGAGAGCGCACGTTTTGGGTCCAGACGATGTAGCCTCTCCTCCTCTTTCGAGGGATGCGGAGGGGGAGAGAAGGTGGGCAAAGTAATGGACTGCCCGATGTAGAAGGCTGTGACTACCTTGGGCAGGAAAGAGGGTCGCGTTCGCAACACAACTTTGTCCATATGGACTGAAAGGAAAGGAGGCTTAGAGGAAAGGGACTGGAGCTCACTCACTCTCCTGGCAGAGGTGATGGCAACCAGGAAAGCAGTCTTCAGAGTAAGGAGGCGAAGAGGACAGTTATGAAGTGGTTCAAAGGGAGCACACATCAGAAAAGTAAGAACAAGGTTCAAGTCCCACTGAGGCATCATGAAAGGGACTGGAGGAAACATATGGGTGATGCCCTTTAAGAACCTATTTACAATGGGTGACTTGAACAAAGAGGGCTGATCAGGTAGCCTTAAGAAGGCGGAAATGGCCGAGAGGTAGCCCTTCAGAGTGCCCAGAGCAGAGCCCTGCTGGGCAAGAGAAAGAAGGAAGAGGAGAACCTCTGAAAGAGGGGCAGAAAGGGGATCCACAGCCTTTGCTGTGCACCATGCCACAAACTTGTTCCACCTGCAGGCTTATACCGATTTTGTGGAGGGACGCCTGGCTGCCAGAATGACATTACAGACTTCAGGAGGCAAGTCAAATGGCCTCAACTGCCGCCGCTCAATCTCCACGCATGTAAGTGGAGACTGGACAGGTTCGGGTGGAGGACCGTCCCCTGTTGCTGCGACAGAAGGTCCTCCTGAAGAGGCAGACGAATCAGGGGATCGACAGACAGGCTGAGTAGCTCGGGATACCAGAACCTCCGTGCCCAGTCCGGAGCCACAAGGATGACTTGGGCCTGGTCGCGCCTGATCTTCTTCAGCACTCTGGGCAGAAGTGGTATAGGCGGAAAGGCATACAATAGACCGCAACTTCACTCACGTCGAAAAGCGTCTCAGAGCGAGTGTCGCCTTGGAAATTTCAACGCACAGAACTGATGACATTGCGCATTCTCTTCTGTGGCGAATAGATCTAACCAAGGCTCTCCCCACGGCTGAAAGAGGCCTAGCGCCACGTCCGAGTTAAGACGCCATTCGTGATCCATCATGCACCGACGGCTGAGTTCGTCAACACCTAGCGTACAGGGAACCTGCCAGGTGTTGAACCACCAGTGTCACGCCCTGATGTTCCAGCCACTGCCAGAGGTGCTGAGCCTCCTGGCATAGGGTCCAAGATCCCACCCGGCCCTGTTTGTTGCAATACCACATGGCGGTGGTGTTGTCCGTGAACACCTGCACTACACTTCCCCTGACAGAGGGAAGGAATGCCTTCAGTGCAAGCCGGATCACCGCAGCTCCAGAAGGTTGATATGGAGCCGGGACTCCGCCGGAGAACAGAGGCCTCTGATCTCCACCTCTCCCACGTGGCCTCCCCATCCCAAGAGGAAAGCATCCGTCACCACTGTGTGCTCCGGTTGGGGAAGGGAGAGCGATCTGCCACTGATCCAATCGCGATTCGTGAGCCACCACTGCAACTGTCGTGCAGCGCCCTCGGCGATCCGGACGTGATCCGACAGGTTGCCCTGATGTTGTGCCCACTGGAACTTCAGGTCCCACTGCAGAGCCTGCATATGCCATCTGGCATGATCCACCAGCAGGATGCAGGAGGCCTTTAGACCCAGCAGTCGAAGCGTCATCCTGACCGAAACCAGGGACAGAGGCTGAAAGATCAGAATCATAGCCTGAATATCCCAGACTCACTGCTCCGGAGGATAAACCCGAAACTGCGCTGAGTCCAGAACCGCTCCGATGAAGAGGAGCTTCTGGGAGGCAATCAGGTGCGACTTCAGCACATTGATGGAGAACCCCAGCAAATGCAGTAGGTCGGCTATAGTATGGAGGTTTGGAGACGACTGGGGCGAGCCCGCCTTTAGCAACCAGTCGTCGAGATTGGGGAAGACTGGAACCCCTGATCTGATCAGGGGTTCTGCGATCAGATGAGCTGCGATCACCGCCATCACTTTCGTGAACACCCGACGGGCGCTGGTAAGGCCGAAGGGGAGCGCGATAAACGGAAAGTGCTCGTGGCCTACCGTGAACCATAGGTAACACCGGTTGGTCGGCAGGACGGGGATGTGGAAATATGCGTCCTGCAAGTCCAACCCTACCATTCAGTCTTCAGGGTCAAGGGCCGACAAGTCCTGAGCTAGCGTCAACATCTTGAACTTCTCCTTCCGGAGGAAGCGGTTGATGTTCCTGTGGTCCAAGATAGGACGCAGGCCCTTGTCCTTCTTGGGGACCAGAAAGTAGTAGGAATAACAACCACAACCTACTTTTAGCCCAGGAATGCGCTCTATGGCCCCCGTGGCCAAGAGGGCTGTGACATCCTGCTGAAGTGCAAGATGGTCCCCCGACATGCGCTGGTATTGGGGTGGTATGGCTGGAGGGGTAGTCTCGAAGGGGATGGAGTAGTCCCTTCAGACTATTTGCAGCACCCACATGTCCGAGGTGATGATGCAAATCCTGCTGCCCGCTGGCATCTGATGGGCCTGAAAGTTCGGACTAGAAAGGCTTGGAAGTGGATGCTGCGGGGTGGAGGTGGACTGACCCACCTGCTGGCCCCAGTACAGCCTCAGCGGTTCCCACGTCTGTGATGATGCTGTTGCGCAGACCTGCGGCTCTGAAAGGTGTTGGGGAAGCCCTTCCGTGGCCACGATAGAAGCGAAAAGCAGAAGGCGGAGGGCGAGTGGCCAACATGCTCAAGGACTTGCCCATAGCCTGTGAGTTCTTAAAGCGCTCCAACGCACTATCTGCCTTATTGCCGAAATGGCAAATGCCATCAAAGGGCATGTCCATCAGAGTGTTCTGGACATCCCCTGAGAAGCCAGTTGCCCTCAGCCAGACGGGGCACCGAAGTGCCACCATCGTGGAAATCGTCCTGCCCAGCGAGTCGGCGTATCAAGCCCACAACGAATGGTGAACTTAGCTGCGTCTCCCAGCTGCTATAGCTTGGGGGAGGACTGTCCGTGCCTCCTCCGGACAGTTGGGCAGCACCTGCGCAACCGTGTCCCACACAGAGTGGGAATAACGGCCCAAGAGGCATGCAGTGTTCACCAACCGCAGCCCTAAGCTGGCAGATGAAAACAGCTTCTTGCCAAGCCGCTCCAGCTTCCTGGATTGCCTATCCGGAGGTGCGGTAGAGAACGCGCTCTGGGAAGCAGAGGCTTGGACAACCAAGCTCTCAGGAGTGTGGTGTTGGGAGAGAAAGAGGGGGTCGCCGCTAGAGGTGTTACAAGGTCAAATGGTGTCGCCCGGGATCTGAGTCCAGATCCAGGGGGGGGTCCTGCGATGCTGGGGCCAAAGCAGACAGCGATGGAAGGGCAAGACCCCTAGTTGGGCCCGCGGGCCCGTAGGTGCAACGTCAGGGCCAGACGGCCGAAAGTCGGGCTATGGCAGCAAGAAAATCTTGCACCTGAGCAGGCGTCGCCGACGGACCGGGAAAGGGCAGGTAGGCCGGAGGCGACGTTGCAGGCTCTGCCGGAGCTGCGGGGGAGGCACCACCCGCACCCTCAGCAGTGACGGGCGGCGCGGAAGTCGAAGAGCGACAACGCTTCTCCGACTTCTTCTTGGAATGCTTCGAGTTACCTGACCCCGAGTGCGAAGACCGAGATCCAGAGGAACAATGGCGACGGCTCCACGACTGGTCCCTTGACCTCCCAAGTGACAGGGACCTTGAGCAGCGTGGAGCCGACTGCTGGACTTTAAGCAATTTTCGGGACTGCTCCCGCAAAGTCATCAGCACCATGGCCTGGCAGTTGGGGCGAGACTTGGAGTCATGGTCGCGCCCCAGGCAGTAGAGACACACAAAGTGTGGGTCCATCACCGACATCATGCGGTGACTGTGCCCACAGTTCTGAAAGCCGGGCATCCCTACGACACCTGGAATCGATCGTATAAAAAGAATTGAGACAAAGGGCCTTGAAAAAACTCAGTCAAAAAGTGTCTAGGGGTACTTGCTCTTCCTGGAACTGCGCTTGATGGCGCGGAAAAAGAAAGAACTGACGTCAGCGCGCGAGGGCGGCATCTACGTAGCTGCCGCGACGCCATTCCGGCGATCACGACGGACGCGGAGACGCACAACGCCACCTTCCGACACGCAGGGGTACTGCTGACGAAAACTTTCCAGATCCAGTCTGATGCGTGGGGTAATTCTATTCTATGAAATCACAATTGTTACAGGTTTGTAAATGCTTTGAAATCAGTTCAAATTACACAATAATTACTAATTTTTACTTTGAGAACTGAGGGTGGTATGCCTAGTTACCACAACTTAGGAATGTTAACCCCTTTGCCGTGCCGCGATTTCGCAGCACTTCCGCAAAATGGGTGGGGCCGCGTTGGCCGACGGCAGCACTAGCGAGGTAGTGCTGCCATCAGACAACGGCTGCACGCAAGGGGTTAAATACAAGGTAAGTACGACATTTTATACTTTTCAATAGAATCACTTTTCTCGTCCTACAACACAGTTCAACACAAACATTTTTTAGGCGCAAAATCTCTTTACATGGGTTCCTATGGGGAAAAATTGTTAGCGGTTTTACAGGTAAGTACATGATTTACAAGGGCGAGTTTTGGGGGTCAGGACCAAGGTTCCATAAGGTCTAGATGGGCACTCAAGTTGCACTACCAGTGGCACTGGGGCGGCCAGGTGCAAAGTGCAGTGTACTGCTATTAGCCAATGGGGCTAGGGGAGGCCTTTGTTAGGGACTGCTGATGAGCAGGCCACTCTGGTGTGGGAGCAAAGCACCTAGGGTTAAGGTCAGCACTGCAGGGGCCAACGACCAGCACAAGAGCTGCACAACCAGCAGCACTGGCCAGTAGGGCTGGGGCAAAGGCAGTTGGTGTCCTTTTCTTTCTTTCTTTCAAGAGTTTTATATAGCACGGTACTTGACCTGAAGGTATCAAGTATCAGAGCGCTTTACAAGAGCACCAATGCGTTACACAAGGACGCATTCATATTTTTTGTTAGGCATGGGGATATTAAGTGATTTGCGCAGAATCACAGGATGTTGAGCATCACTGCTGAGACTCGAACCTGGTTCCCTAGATTGGAGGTCGACTGCCCCGGCCGTTAGACCAACATCCTCTCCCCTTCTGCTTTCTGGGTCAGCATGCCTCTTCCGTCCTTCTTTCTTCCTCAAATCGGAGGAGGCAACGTTCAGGGTTACCCCAGAATACTAAATTTAGGGGTGTTAAAGGAGTGTGTAGGTCAAGAACAATGGGTCCCTTTCTTGGGGTCGGTACACCCCCTATTAGCCACCCTCCAGTGGGAAGGGGCACAAGACTATTCCTAATTGGATGAGTCCCCTCATCTTCAAGATGGAGGGGTCTGAGATGTAGGCTTCACCTCGCCTCCCCCACCTGAGGGGTGGGGTTGGCAAAGCTGGGAACACGTCTCTTCCTAGCTTGGTTTTCCGGCCGATTCTCCCATCCAAAGTGAGGGTCAGAACTGGTGGGTATCCAGTTGCTGGGGGCAGCAAAAGGCGGGGGCAGCAAACGGCAAGTACAGCGTCCAAAGGCTGCAGGCCTTTGAAGCTTTTCCTTTTGAGGACACAGCTTATCCTGGGGAGGAGGCATAACACCTCTTCCCAGGATGGGCTTTGTTTCTGTACCCAAAGAGCAGAGGCTCTCTGCCCAGGGGTCAAGAAACCAGTCTGGTGGTGGCAAATGGCAGGCAGCCATTCAGGAACCACACCAGGGCTAGTCGATTTTCAGGTGCCATCTCTAACAAGCCATCTGAGTGCATTTTACATTAAATCCCACACTGCCATCAGTGTGGGTTTATTGTGCTGAAAATTTTGCTATTCACTTCCTAGTTTTTAGTAAAGCCATTATGGAGCAGTGGAGTTCGTAATGACCAACTCCTAGACCATATACTCTTTATGGCCTTACTACACTTACAATGTCTAAAAATGGACTTTGACACAGTAGGGGTACAGGGCTCATGCCTCTGTACCCTCGCCTTTGGGCAAGTGCACCATGCTAGAGGGTGACTTATTAAGGCTTCAGGCAGTGGATTGCAGGCATGCCACACAGGGATGTGTGCTGTGTCGACTCTTCACTTTTCTTTGCACCCAAACACGTAGCCTGCAGTGGCAGCGCGCGTGTGTGTGTGTGTTAAGGTGCAGTGCATCTAAGGGTGGCATAATAGGTGCTGCTGCCCTTAGAAGCCTTCCTGGTCACAGTGCCCTTGGTACCCATGGTACCTTTAACAACGGGCTTACCTGTGGCCAGGGATGTGCCAATTGTGGATACAAAGGTACAGTCTTGGGAAAGAGAATCTGATTGGCAGGATATATATATATATATATATATATATATATATATATATATATATATATATATATATATATATATATATCAGGCTCCTCCTCTGAAGAAGGCCAAAGGTTATGGCCGAAATGCATAAGGACTACGGAGCTCCTGTTTAATAATAAAAACTTGATTTTACCGCGATGCGTGTGCGATTCACTTTCTCCTCTGGGAAAGGTTTTAGAATATATATATATATATATATATATATATATATATTCTAAAACCTCTCCCATATATATACATATATATATATATATATATACATATATATATATATATATATATATACACACACATACACTTTCTCCTCTGGGAGAGGTTTTAGAATATATATATATATATATATATATATATATATATATATATATATATATATATATATATATATATATATATATATATACACATACATACATACATATACACGCACACATTCAGAAATGCTCCCAAAGCATACAAAAGATACTCCACATAGAGTACCGAACGTACCATGAAGGTTATCAACCCTTGAGCGTGAGCTCTTTTGCCTAGTAAAGCTAAGTGCAAGACCTGCCTATCAGGTAATCAAAAAAACAGCCGAAAAACTGAAGGAGAAAGTCACAACTACTTTGCGAAGCAGTAAATAGTTACCCAGAAAGTCATATCATGAAATATACTCTCAAGAGTACAATTTTAGTGTAAAGATTTTTGCAGAATAAATGCACTACTATAATTGTAACAGACTAGAAGGGTTAGGCAAACGTGTGTAAATAACCACAAGGATAGCTAAACAACCATAAACTCCTGCAATAGAGAGAAATGCCAAACTGGGTGCAACTAAACTATTACATATTGCAACTCAAGACATTTATTAACACTTATGTCCACCCAAGTCAGAAATGTCTAGGTGTCGTTACCACACGGTGCAGCTTTAAATCGCCGTAATGCAGAATCAGTAGGTACACCAAATTAATGTACATCATCAAATGGCACATCTTTCCAGGGTATTCTGCACAGGCTCTGAAAACCCAGACTGACGCAGCCATGCATGCCTGCGCAGTGCAACTGACTGAGCCATAGCTCTACCCACAAAATCAGCAGTGTCCATACTATATCTTATGATGAATTTCGCGACCTCTCTGCCATCCAGTACCAACTGTAGCAGTTTACTTCTGGCTTCCTTCGGAAGAAAAAGCAGAAAACTCTCTACTGAGTCTCACAATGCATGGGAAAAGACCGCAATGCTGCACTAACAGAAGAGAAAATATTCCTCCCACAAATTTCCAGGCATCAGACCTCAGTGCTTGGTGGTACCAGAGGGGTGACATTTGTGTCCATAGAGGCTATTGCTACTTGCACAACTAGATCTTTTGTGGAGGGATGTTTAAAGAGACAATGAGAATCTCTAGGGGTGGGCCGATGCCTGGTTTACAGGCATTTCTGTTACTGACCTTGCCCAAGCCCCCTAACAATATGTTGTGTAAAACTCATTATAAGGGAGTAAGGGATCCACTTCTGTGTTACCCTGGTGAAGAACATTCACCAAGTGGCCTGTGGATAATTCCACTGACAGACACTGGCACTCTAAAATAACAGCTGCCCTCCTTAATACTGCAGCATAAGAGAAACCCACCTATGTTGCCATACCAGGTGGAGACCGTACTCAAGTCCACTAGCCTCACACAGTTTAGTCTACCACTTTTCCTACAAGGGAGGCTTGACAGTGTTGCCCAAAGGGTTTGACACCCTATATTTTCCCCTTTGCCTGCCAAACTGTGCATTTCCATAGGTAGAGCAGAAGTAGGCTGTATAGGGACAGATTGACAGTTGCTTAAAGTGGATGGACCATCGGCCAATTGGCGATGTGTTGACGACGGGAAGAATAATTGGTGGGGTGTTGTTTGGCGCTGCCGATGTCATTGGCGGACCAGACTCGGATGGTGAAGATCCCGAAGGGTTGTGAAACAATACTGTCTCAAATACAAAAACAGATTCAGAGGGCCGGAAAGGTACCGAGGGCGAACCTGCCAGCGAGGATCTAGTCAGGGCACCTCCCTCCTCCTTAGGGCAAGAGTGCGCGTCAGCGGGGATTTGGGGCCCAAAGACTTTACGCAGGGAAATGTAATAATCCTGCATTTTGGATAGAGCCCCTCCCCCCGGCTCTATTATATTTAGGGAGGCACGGGGTGGACTCCGGAGAATGCTACGCAACTGAAGGTTGGGAGACGGCATTAAAAACTAACTTACATTTTGACCATTGGGGATTCAGAGCATCCCTAGACATCGATGGGTGGGTAATTGTTGTCTGGACCACGTTAATAAAGAAAGCCATGGATCAACGACAATGGCGGGTCCAGCATGAGTGAACCATCACCAAGAACAGAACTTTGACATTGTGACCCTAAAAGCAGGTGGGGAACGCAGAGGGGCAAACTAAGGTACAGGAGCTACCCTGACGTACAAGCCTCTTATCTTTGGAGGAAACGGGCCATACAATATTACCCCGTAAGACTTGTCCTATTGGGATCATTTTAGCCTGTCCCACAGATTACCATAGTACTAAATATAGTCCATCGCTCACACAGCTGTATGATGATTATACACAATAATTGCTTTGAGCAATAGCATTAAAGTATTACACCTCATGACGCTGCCACTTGAGATATACTGTTCGATTTAGAAGAGATGCAGACTGCCAATGCTAAAATCATGGAAGGGGGGTGTATAACTTTATTATTACTCATTAAATGTACATCAACCTTAGTTTTGAAAATACCTTAGGTCCCAAGTATAACATTTACCCCACTGAAAGTCTAAAACAAATTTCAAGAAAGTATTAATTGCTCACATATTCCTCCTTAACTCCTTTTCCACACATTGCTATTGATAGTACATTATAGCGAAGTACTTACACTCTCGATCAGCTTCCTGCATGCGTGTATCTTCTTCCTGAAGATAAGTCTGAAGATTCTTTAACACTTGTATTTTTAAATTGAGTGAGGAGTTCTTATCTGAGAGAATGTTGTTGTACAGATTTTTTACATCCACTTCAAACATAAGGATTGGGTGCTGTATGAATGAAAACCCTAAAAAAATAAAAAGCTTATTTTTCCACAGCATTGGAGCTTGACTTGTTAAGTGTTCAAATGAAGTGCAAATACATGGTTTCATCAAGTAATGTTCAAACTACATACATTAAATTGTCCCAATGTGCATTTCTTAATGAACATATTAGTAAACGTTTGCTTCCTTAAAACTACTATACAGCCCAATAATACGCCAAGGTAAAGAATGCGTAGAGACCATCCACTGAGAAATGCAGAAGTAATAATGAAGGCACAGTCACTAGCAGCTTCATATCAATGTTTTCCTCAGAATCAAGTAAAATGTAAATTGGTTGGGCATGAACTCTAGGATAAATAGTCTTATCTTCAAAGTACAAAGGCATTTTCTATACTGCAAACCCAATAGACAAGCTTATTGTACAGGGTTTTTAGAGTAGGTAATGCAAAAGGAGGCTTGGCGGTTTAACAGAGGGAACTGGAAGACTACACTGATAATTACAAAAAAATGCTCCATACAAGTTATGAAACTAATAGCATGATTAAAAGTTTGCTGAATGGGTTACTCTGTCACAAATGTGATGGTTATCCTGTCCGCCTTGTTCAAAGTGACACAGGATATAATGCACTTGTTTCTTTGAATATTCACTATGTTTGTGAAAGAGTAACATGTCCACCAAACTTTAAATCAGGCCCAAGTCTTCATAAAAATCTTCAATGAAGATTGTGCTTATGAAATGGTTTCCACAATTTTCTTTTTTTTTTTTTACTTTACTATTTTTTTTTAATGGATATGTAGTCTCCCACAGATTTCTCATGTGAACCATGAACAGGCATCAACCTATATCCAGTGCCATGTGGCTGTGTGTCGATTTGGAAGTCTACATAGTAAATGAGGTAATGGTGGTATGCAAAGTGTATTTTTTGGCCTCTAAGGCCGTCAGAGGTTACTTGGCAGGATGCTGTGTGGATACCCATTGATTACCACTGGTGTCCCAAGGACACACTAATTTTCTCCCTTTGGATAAGCAAGTTACTACTTTCGGGCATCTGACTATGTGGAGAGGTCTAGCCATGAAAGCTTACTTAAGGTGAAGTTACAAGTTTGAGTATGCGAAGGAGGCACTACAGGTCCAGAGCAGGCTCAACCCAGAAGTACTGGTCAAGCCTTTGCCACCTCCCAACCTTGAGGTCAGACTGAGCAAATAACTTGCGTGGTCTTGAGAAGGGAATCCCCCTCTCACACGTAGATACACTTTAGGGCGTGTAGACACATAGTCTCCCCTACACCCCCACTAGGTAATTTGCACTCACTTATTTTAGGTCCTGAAGAAAGCCAGTCTAGTCATAAGGCACTGGCTGAAACATGTTGACCCATTGGATGTGAGAGGTCGTAACTCGCCCCTTACATACCCTTGCCTTATTTTTAACCGCTGACGGAGGCCCAGGTATTAAAGTCTAATTTTACCTTCGGGTACTGGGACCACCGTTCAGCCGTTTTAACATCACTTCCTTAACTATCTTCACCGCACACTCAGTAAAATACCAGCTCCGCTGTAGTCAGGCGTTGAAGCACACCCGGGGCACGCTAGGTGCCACTGGGTGGGCCCGATGATGAAGCATGCCACCAACTAGGTTGGTGGGTGAGGGCTTTTTGAACACACCTGCTGGGTGTTCACACTCCGTGACAAAACATATCAGAGTCTTCCCCCTCCCCTAAAGTAACTTGAGCTAGTCTCTTTTTGATTTAATCACAAGTTTGAGTACAACATAGATATTACCTTCAACATCTAGGCAGTGCTTTACTAACTGAAAATGAAGGGATTTTATTTAAGAGATAAGTACGCACAACTTGAAAATAAGAAACACACACACCAGAAGATGTTCTCTTTAGGGCAGAGCTACTATCACAAGTGTAGTATAGCGTCTAAGATCTAAGCTCTAGGTTTCTCATAACACATAACCATTGGTCAATGATACCCAATGTGGCTTAGTTCGAGTTAATGCAGTTTATCTATGGGAACAATGGTGTCCTTTGGCTTTAGAAGTTGATTAGGGGGAAAAGCAACAGGGAGTTTGAGGCCAACCATGGTCCTGGACCAACTTTGGTTACCACTCTGTGCTAGTTTAGGTGTCACTTCAATTACTGTTATGAACACTAATGAAAATCCAATTCATGGAAATGGTTTTGCTTGGCTTTTCTCAAGGAGTATGTGATGTGTATCCAATTAAGCATCTTCTGTTTCTTTAATTTTATCAGTTTTAATGGATTCTTGATACGTGTGCTGGATTTCAAAGGGTCCATGACTGTTCTCCCAAAAGAGACCATACAAAGCGTAGCTTGCATGTTCTCTAAAGCTTTTGGGTACATGTTGGTGCACAGCTCACAAAAAAAGTGTGTCATTGGCTTTACACAACAAAGCTATAGTTAAAGGGGACCTTGCACAGACATCTAGTGCAAGGCTTGAAGACAAATGATTTAGGTTGATGATTTCTTCTCAAACCATGCAGCTTTGTCAATAAAACATCAAGTAAAAAATGAACAGCTCAGGATATTAAAATGGTAGAAAACAGGAAAAACAGGAACACCATCAATGGTGATGGCTCAGTCACTTCATGTGAAGCTTTGCAGATCAGCGATCTCTATTGACCACAAAATCTTGCTGACAGAGGATATCTGGACCATGTGTGTTACCTGGGAAAAGTGGGAACATGGAATTTGCAGGAAAGTGATTCTTTAAGATTCATTATTAAAGTAAGGCCTCTACTACCAAAACACAGCACACAATAAATGATAAAAAAATGGTTACTTACCAGTAGGAGTAGTTTTGTAGCTTGAAGAGTTTTCTGGATTCACATGCTGTGCATCATTCCGCCATCTAGTTGTTGGGTCCGGAATTGTCTTTGTTGCTCTTATTTTTCTTCTTGTTTTGGTCGCTGTCTGCCACTATTTGGTGCCTGGTACGTCCCCTTTGTGACGTCAAATGGTATCCTGGAGGTCGACGTGCGCGGTGGCCATCTTCAGATTCTTTTTTCTGTTTTTATGCTGTGTAATCCTTGTGATGGTCCTTATTTTGAGTTACTAATGCAATTTGCTTCCCCACCTGTTTGTCTTCCTTCTAGAGGAAGGCTGGGTGGCTCGCATGTGAATACAGAAAACTCTTCAAGCTGAAAAACTACTCCTACTGGTAACTAACCATTTTGTTTTGCAACGTGAATCCTTTTCTGGATTCACATGCTGTGCATCAGATTATGTAGCGGTTTCTCCCGTGTTTGGGAGGCCGTGGTGAAAGGAAGCCTTAGCATACAGGTGTTGAAGCACCCTTTGCCCAATTTGAGCTTCCTTATTCATCTGTATATCAAACAATAATTCTTTGTGAAGGTGTGTGGTGATGCCCATGTTGCTGCTACGCTGATGGCATTGATGGGTACATTTGCCAAGAAAGCTAGCTTTGCTCCTTTCTTCCTAGTGGAGTCAGCTGTTGGTTGTATTGTTAGTTCTTTTTTGGCATTGGTATAGCTTGTATTGTTAGTTCTTTTTTGGCATTGGTATAGCTTAGTTGAACAAGTTACTTACCTTCGGTAATGATATATCTGTAAGAAACAATAGTTGATGATAAATTCCTTATCTTAAAATTAGACTGGATCCAGAAAATTTTCGTCAACAGTACCCCTGCGCGTCAGTAGGCGTCGTTGTGCAACTCCGCGTACATCGTTTGCGTCATAGTCGCCGAGATGACGTCGCTGGAGCTACTTAGACGTGCGCTGATGTCAGTTCTGTACACGACTTTCCGCGCCAGGAACGCAGAACCAAAAGGACTCGCGAAAGGGGGGGGGGGGAAGGGGATCCACAGCTTTTGCTGTGCACCGTGCCACAAATTCGTTCCACCTGCAGGCGTATACCGATTTAGTGGAGGGACGCCTTGCTGCCAGAATATCACAGACTTCAGGGCATGTCCATCAGAGTGTTCTGGATATATCCGGAAAAGCCAGTCGTCCTCAGCCAGGCGTGGCGGCGGAGCACCACTGTCGTGGAAACCGCCTGCCCAGCGAGTCGGCTGTGTCAAGGCCACAACAAATCGTGAACTTGGCTTTGTCTCTCCCCTCAGCAATAGATTGGGAGAGCACCGCCCAGACCACCTCCGGACATTGAGACAGCACCTGCACAACCGTGTCCCACAAAGAATGGGAATAACGGCCCAAGAGGAAGCAGTGTTCACAGACCGCAGGCCTGAACTGGTGGAAGTAAAAATGTTCTTCCCAAATTGTTCCAGTTTTTTTTATTCCATGTCTGGAGGTGCGGAAGGGAATGCTCTTGGGGACGTAGAGGCTAGGACAAACAAGCTCTCAGGGGTAGGGATTTGGGAGAGGAAAATGGGGTCGGCCGGGCCGGGCGATGGCGTCGGGCCACGTTCTTTTCCACAGGAGCCTATGTGTTGGGCCTGCACCTGATGCCCAAAAGAACGTCCGAAAGTGCATCATTAAAGGGCAGCAGCGGCCTAAGCACTTCTGTCAGGAGGTTAGTCCTGATGGCCACAGTAGGGAGCTCGAGGTGGAGAGCATCGGCCACCCTATGCACCATCACAGAATATGTACCACCCTCCTCCGTAGCCACTGTAGGAGGAGACAGTGCGCAAGATTCTGGAGTAAAATCCAGGTCACCTGCATCCTCCAAATCCTCCTACTAGTCCGGGTCTAACTCGCACTGGGCTGCGAGAGGGTCCTCAGATCCCTTCCTGTCCTCCACAACCTGCCGGGCAGGCGGAAAAGAAGGAAGTGGATGGAGAAAGGGATAGAAATTCCCCATCGGTGTCGGAATCTGCGTCCATCGACACCGGTCCGGCACCGTCGGGGTGGGAGCCGGCCGACGCCGGCAGCGGCGCCGTCGATGGAGGTCGTACTAGGCCAACCGACATCGGCTGGGATCTCTCGGAATCGAGACCTGAGTCATCGTCAACAATGTCGGGCCAGAGCTGACGACGTAGAAGAGAACGCCCAGTCAGACCCGCGGGGCCCACAGGTGTGCAGACGGGTCCCAACGGGCCAAAGACACGCGCCATTGCCGTAGGAACTCCTGCAGCTGAGCTGGAGTCGCCGATGGACCCGGAAAGGGCGGGTAGGCCATTGGCAACTGCGTAGGCTCCGCCGCGGCGCCACCTACACCCTCAGCCGTGTCACGCTACAGGAAGGCGAAGAGCGACGGCTCTTCTTTGACTTCTTGTGCTGCGCCTTACCTGACTCCGAGTGCTAAGACTTTGTCGAATGATGGTGAAGGCGGCTCCGCGACCGGTCCCTTGACCTCCCACGGGACCGGGACCTTGAACGGCACAGAGCCGATTCCCGGGCCTCCAGCAACTTCCGTGACTGCTCCTGCAAAGTTTTCGGAGCCAGGGCCCAGCATTCGGGGCAAGACTTGGAGTCGTGGTAGTACCCCAGGAATAAGAGACACTCCTGGTGCAGGTCAGTCACCGACATCATGAAGGGACAAGCCGCGCAAAATTTAAAACCGGACATCCCTACACACCAGGAGTCAAAGACTAAAAAAAAGACAAAAGTCCCAAAAAACTCAGACAAAAATTGACGGGGGGGTACCGCTCTCTCCGGATCTGCGCTTGCTGGCACGGAAAAAGAAAGAACGGACAACTGGGCACATCCAAGTAGCTCCAGCGACATCATCTCGGCGACTGCAACGAAAGCGACGTACGCAGAGCCGCACGACGACGCCTACCGACGCGTAGGGGTACTTCTGACGAAAACTTTCCTGATCCAGTCTGACGCCTGGGGGTAATTCTAAGGTAAGGAATCTATCACTAACGTGTTTTTCAGATGTATTGGTTGTACTATCCATCTTGCAATAGTTGCTTTAGTGACAGCTGATCCTGTGTTGGTATGTGAGTAAGCAACAAACTGTTTTGTTTTCCTTACTTGTTCTGTTTTTTGCAGATAGTACAGTAAGGCTCTGGTTACATCCAGGGTGTGGAGGTCTTTTTCTGCTTTAGTTTTCTTTTAAAAAAACTGGCAAGATGATGTTTTGATTTAAGTGATAATTAGTTACCACGTTTGGTAAAAACTGTTTTTAAGATTACCTTATCCTTGTGAATTTGAAAATAGGGTTCTTGTATAGTTAATGCTTGTAGTTCACTTACTCTCCGTAGTGATGTTATTGCATTGAGAAAAGCTGTTTTGAGAGTAATATGTTTAATGTCCGCTGTAAGCAACTGTTTCATCTGCTTAGCAGGTCTGCTGTGACGTTGTCTAACGCTGGTACATGTACTGTTTGCAGATTGATTTGCTGTGGTATTACCCATTGCCAGATTTCTTGCGCAAGTTTGCTCAGGGGAAAGGACTTCGTTCCACCCTGTTTGTTCAGGTAAAACATTGTAGTTGTGTTGTCTGTTTGTATTAGGATGGTCTTCCCCTGATCCTGTTATGCTTTGAGTGCCAATAGAACTGTTTTCATTTCTAAGAAATTATGTGTTTCGTTGAGTCTTCTTCGCTCCATTGACCATGAACCTGTAGCTGGTTCAGATGCGCTCCCCAACCGTTGAGGGATGCATCCGTGGTGATTGTCACAGATGAAGTTGTGTTCCTGAAAGGTCGCCCCTGTGCTATGTTGTTGGATGCCCACCATTGTGTGCTTGTACCTTTTGTGTAACAACCACTAGATCTTCCCAACTGCCTATGGCTTGTGACCAGCTGTTGGAGAGACATTCTTGGAATGGTCGCATGTGTAGGCGAGCGTGAGGGCTGAGTGGGATGCATGATGCCATCATGCCTATAAGTTTCATTACCATCCTCACTGTCAGAGACTGCCCCTTCTGGTAGTGGGCTGTTTCTTTGTAGATAGCTTGTATCCTGTTCTGTGTGGGACAAGCCTTTGCATCCTTTGTATCTAGTCTTGCCCCCAGGAAGACCTTCTACTTTTCTGGGATAGTTGATTATTTTTTGTGGTTTATTGAGAAACCTAGACGTTGTAGTGTTTGGATTGTCCTCTGAACAGGATTGTAGCATATTTGTTTTGTGCGTCCCCTTATTAGCCAATCGTCCAGGTAGGGGTATACGTGGATCTTTTCTGTTCTTAGGTATGCGGCCACTGCGGCCAAACACTTTGTGAACACCTGTGGAGCAGACTTTATTCTGAAAGGGAGTACCTTGAATTGGTCATGTGTTCCGTTGTGTTTTTTGTTCATTGGAATATGTAAATAGGCATTCTTGAGGTCTATTGATGCTATAAAATCTCCTTTTTGGATTTGTGGGATTATTTCTTGAAGGGTACACCTTTTGAAGTGTTGTGTCAGTATGAACTTGTTTATGAATCTTGAGTCCAAAATTGGCCTTAGGGTTAGGTCTTGTTCAGGTATAAGGAAGTATTGTGAGTAGTTTCCTGTGTGCCATTCCTGTTTTGATACTGTTTCTATTGCCTGTTTTAGAGAGAGTTCTTTGATCTCTGCGTTTTGCAGTATTTGTTCTGATTTTGATAATTTTCTTATCCTTGGTGGATTTACACAGGGGGTGTTTTTGTTAGCTCTATGCAATATCCGTGTTGAACCAAATTTAATATCCATTTGACTGTTGTGGTCCTTTCCCACTGGTTGTGGAAAAAGGATATTCTCCCCCCCCCCCACTGGTGTGTTGTGTGGGTCCTTTTTGGTGTGGAAGTCAGTTAGAGGTATTTATTCTCCCTCTAGAAGTTTGGCCTCTTCCTCAGCCATTACCTCGTCCTCGAAAGGCAGCTTCTGTTGCTGCCAGCACGGGTAACTAGATTTTTGACCCATCAGTTGGCTTGTGTGTTGCCCCGGAGAATGTTGAGGCATCAGCTGGTTTTGGCTGAAGCTGCCTGTTCCTGTGGTCTTTTTGTTAGAGATACCTATTCACTTGAAAGATCCTTTTTGTGGCAGGGCCCCCATTGCCCTTGCTGTTTCATTATCCGTTTTAATCTGTTGAAAGGATTCATCCACTTCTTTGCCAAATAAATCTTGCCCGTTAAGGCGCCTGTTGATAATTGATGTTTGAACTGCTTGTTTGAATCCAGAAATCCAGAGCCAGGCATATCTTCGGAGTATGGTTCCCGTGCACATTTGCCTGCTTACAGTATCTGCTGCATCTAGTGCAGATTCTAGGCATGTGTCAGCTACATTTTTTCCCTCTTAAGCAACAGCTCCTGCTCTTTTCTTGTCCTCCTATGGAAGTTTGTTTATAAACTTATCCATTTCATCCCACTGTTGGTGGCCATATCTGTTTAGCAGGGCATTTGAGTTGGCAATGTGCCACTGCATTGCTGCTTCTCTCTCCGTTCTTCTATGCACCAAGTACATCCTTTTACTCTCCTTTTCTGGTGGAGTTCCTGTGTCGGAGGCTGCGTTAACTCTCCTTCTGTTACGATAATGGAATATGGTGTAACATTACCCTCTATATAATTAGGGTCTTTTGAAGAGGGTTTGTATTTTTTCTCCACTCTAAGAGTTAGCCCTCTGTTAGATGCTGGCTCCTTGAAGGCCTCCTTGCCTTGGTCCAGAATACTTGGCAACCTGGATAGATATTATGTTCCCTTTGTTGCAGGTGCCAGAGTTTCCAGGAGGAAACATGTATCTCCCTTTTCTTCCTCTAGGGGTACCCCAAACTGGCTTGCAGCCCTTTTAACAATTTCATTGTAGGAAGCAATGTCATCTGTGGGAGATGCTTTTGAGGGATAGATGCAGATTTCCTCCTCTGGACTCTCAGTGTCGAGATTGTTGCACTCGTCCTCGAAGTTTTCTTCGTTTTCATCATCCTCCGGAACGTTTCTGTATTTCTCTGGATGTTCGTCTCGACGTTCCGCCGTTGGTGGGGATTGGAGGATAGTATCTTCCTCTTATTCGGCATCTTCAGCGTCAACAGTTTCCGGTTCAACTTCCAGTGCTTTAGGGATCGATACTCCTTTAATGATTCATCAAATTCCTTTATTCTTTGTAATAGCGCAGCCATTTCTTCCTTGAGTCCTCTTTTCAACTTCGAAGGCCCTTTCGGCGTCGGATGCCAGGGTCTTCCTTTTCTTTTCAGCAGCGACGTTAGTTTACGACGTCAAAGACTTTTTTGCAGGTTTGTTGTCGTCGACCCTTGACTTTGAATTCTTGTGCGATCTCCCCTATTCGGCAACGTGGATTTCTTTAGATGAGGGCTGACCTTCGATCGCCTTTTTGTTCAGCGCCGGGGCTCTGTTGGCTGTTTTTGTTTTGTGGCCCTTCGGTTCCAACGGATCTTTACGTCTTACATTCTCCTTCTTCAACTCGTTCGCCTTCTTTTCGGCGCAGCTCTTTTTGGGGTCCTTTTCTAGAACTTAGACACCGATTCTGCAAGAGCTGCATGCTCCTCTTGGTCGCTCGAGAAACCTATCTCCCTCATGGAAGGTTTTTTAGTTGGCTGCGGCAGGAACGCTGCACAGGCCTCTCAGTTTTTATCGTGGTGATCCTTGGGTAGGCAGAGGTTGCACACGTTGTATGGATCACGCTGTGCGTATTTGTGATGGCACTTCGGGCAGAATTTAAAAGCGGTCTTCTCCATGGCCCCTACCTCGCCATTTGTGGCCCGAAGTGGTCCTCTGTTGTTGAAAAAGGGCCGCTCTGCTTCTGTCTACGACTATGCGCCGTTGATCGATCTCTTCGCGTTGATCCTTTCAATGACGATCTTCTTTTCTTTAAGTTTTTTAGGGAAAATGCAAACTCTCTTCGGAGCTTCCCGACCAACGGCGGAAAAAGTAATCTGTAGAAGGCCACTGCACACGTCAACCACCTGGATACTGTCTGATGTCACACAGGGGACGTACCTGGCACCAAATGGTGGTCGACAGTGACCAAAACAAGAAAAAAAAGAAAAAGAATACCGGACCCAACCACTAGATGGGGGAATGATGCACAGCATGTGAATCCAGAAAAGGATTCACGCTGTAAAACTTGTCTTTAGAAAAACAAAGCAATCAACATGTACAATATTACATCATCACTACTTACCCAAGCCAATAATGGCTTTTGTCTGGACCTCTTCATCCGAATGTTTAGTAAAATACAGCAATAACTCAAGAACTTTATCTCTTATGTTTACCTATCAAAGAAAATAAAGTAGAGACTAGTCAGAATTATAAATCCAACAGCTGTACAAAACAATAATGCTGCATCTTGACTGGCTCCTAGCATCTCAAAATCTACTTTAGAGTGTCAGACAAACTGTGACTTTCTGCTTGACAGTCGCAACTCACATTACTATGTTTAGTTTCTAAAACAGCAAAGAGTAAAAATCATAAAGTTCTACTAAAGGAGAGAGATAACATTTCTTACATAGTGTGTGTGTATGTGCGGGAGAGGATGCTGCTGCATATGACACCCATCAAATCTTTTACTTTCCTGAGAAGTGTGCAATATATGGAGATGGAAATGCTTCTCATCTTTTCCGATATAGGTTCCAGATTGAGAGAATCCCAACACAATCTTTATATTATAAGAAATGCGTTACTTACCTGTAAACTGCAGTTATCCAGTATAGGTGTCTTTCATAGATTCACATGCCTGAATCTTTCCCCGTCGTCGAGACGGGAGTCTCCGGTATATAGAAAAGCAATGTCCCATGGACATATAAAGAAAAAAGTAGGCCTGAGAGCCTCACCTTAGTAGCCTATCTGTGTCCTTATGTAAAAAGGACCAAACTCCTGAAGATAGCCAATCAGCTAACACCTCCCTCTAGAACCTTCCTGTCAGGAGCCTCAGTCTCTCAGATTTTTGTACGCACCAAGCTAGATGGGCGTAATACTGATAGAGAGATAGGTGAATCCTTCCAGGGGAGGCGGGAGGGTTGCATGTGAATCTATGAAAGACACCAATACTGGATAACTGCAGTTACAGGTAAGTAACGCATTTCTTATCCAGTATTATGGGTGTCTTTCATAGATTCACATGCCTGAATCAGAGTAGCAAGCAATACATTGTGCACATTTCTGGTGGAATATAATATGCAAGTCATGAGATAATACATATCATGCAACTATGTAGCATCAGGACCCATAAACTAAACCATAAATATTATAAGAAAATGTGCATACGAGCAAAGGATGGGGGGATAGAGGAAGGCTCACCTCACTGAAACAGATGGCGTAGCACTGCTTGCCCCACGGCTGCATCCTTCAACAGCTCCGTATCCAGGCAGTAGTGTCTGGTGAAGGTATGCTGCGACTTCCATGTCGCTGCTCTGCAGATATCCAGAACTGGCACCCCTGCAAATAGTGCCGCAGAAGTGGACATGGCTCTTGTAGAGTGAGCCCGGACTTTTGCTGGCAATGGCCGTCCAGCTCTGTCATGACAAAAGGCAATTGCCGAAGGTATCCATCTTGAAATACTTTGTTTTGAAAGCGGCATACTCTTCCGTGGTCTACTGAAGGCTATGAACAGCTGAGTTGATTTCCTGAAACTGTTGGTTTTGTCAATATAAAATTTTATACACCTCCTAAGGTCCAGTGAGTGCAGAGATCTTTCGGCTGCAGTGCTGGGATTCGGGAAAAAAGACCTGAGGATCACTGGCTCATTTAAGTGGAAGTCCGAGGGAACTTTAGGAATAAACCGAGGGTTAGTTCTGAGAACCACTCGGTCACCCTTAAACTGCATGAATGGGTCTTGTATGGAAAGAGCCTGTAATTCACTGACCCTCCTTGCTGAGGTAAGCGCTAGTAGAAGAGCTGTCTTCCACGAAATATATTTGATATCCGCCCTATGGATGGGTTCAAAAGGGGGTTTCATCAATTGGTTAAGGACCATGTTGAGATGCCATGTTGGAGGAATTATCCGTGGCCGAGGAAAGGAGCTGTAAAGTCCATTGAGGAACTGTTTTATCAATCTATTAGACCAGAGGGAGGGTCCTTTCAATGTTCTTTTAAATCTTGAAATCGCAGCCAGATGAACTCTAATGGATGCATGGGCCAAGCCCGACTGCGCCAGATGCAGCAGATAGGGTAATATTTGTTCTGGAGAGGTGCGGAAGGGACGTAGACCGTTGTCCGCACACCATATACAAAAGCGTTTCCACTTCAGGGACTAGGTCTTGTTAGTGCTGTCCGCTCTTGCCTTGGCTAGGACGTCTTTACACTCCTGCGGAATGCTCAGTTTACTGAACTCTCTGTACTCAGGAGCCAAGCCGATAACCGGAGAGATTTCAGATCCGGATGTTGAACCTGCTTGTTGCTCATCGTGAGCAGAGACGGATGCTAATGCAGACGGACTGGCGGCTGTAGTGAGAGGCGATGAAGGTCCGTGAACCAGTGCTGTCTCGGCCAGAATGGGGCAATCAGGATCAACGTGCAAGGCTCCGCCTTCATCTTCCTGAGGACCCTGGGAATCATTGGAAATGGCGGAAATGCGTACCAAATACGTTGCGCCATGCTATGGAAAATGCATTTCCGAGGGACCTTGACTGGGGATGCCAACTTGCAAAGCTTTGGCATTTGGCGTTCTCCCTGGTCGCAAACAGGTCGATTTGCGGTGTTCCCCACACCGAAAAGATATAAGCTACCATCTCCATGTCGAGTTCCCATTCGTGGGACAGAGACCTCTGCCTGCTCAGTGCATCTGCTATGACATTGTCCTTGCCTGGGAGGTATTCCGCTTTTAACGAGATGTTGTGGAGAACAAGCCAATTCCAGATCTTCTGCGATTCGCGTGATAGTGTGAGCGAACGCGTTCCTCCCTGTTTGTTCAAGTAGTGCATCGTCGTAGTGTTGTCGGTCCTGACGAGCACTGGGGAGTTCTGGATCCGTGGCAGAAAAGCTTGCAGGGCTAGGAAAACCGCTCTCCGCTCCAGGAGGTGGATATGAAGCTGTTTTTCCTGGTTCGTCCACTTGCCACTGATTTGTAATTCTTGTAGGACTGCTCCCCAACCCTCCAGAGAAGCATCCGTTGTTATTACATGTGGAGCTGGAGGGAGCAGAAATGGCAACCCCTGTTAGAGGTTCTTGAGCGACCTCCACCACTGCAATGCCTTGGTAATTTGTTGTGTGATCGCAATGCGGTCCTCGAAGGATCCCGAGCATTGGGTCCACTGACTGGACAGAGCCTCTTGCAGCGGACGCATCCTGAGGCGACAGTGGGGTATAAGCAGGATGCACGAGGACATCATCCCTAAGAGCAATTTGAAGGTACGGACTGGTAAAGTCTTCCTTGAAGCCACAGATGTGGCCAGAGAGACAAGCTTGTGTTTCCGCTCCTGAGAGGGGTATGCCTTCGCATTTGCCGTATACAATGTCTCGGGAGGGCTGCAAAGTAGATTTCTCGTGGTTGAGTGTCAGACCCAAATGCCTGAAGAGATTCAGACAGGCGCTGGAGGATGCGGTTGCGTCTGCCAGAGATGGTGCCTTTACCAGCCAGTCGTCCAAATATGGGAAGACTTGGTGTCCGTGTTGTCTGAGGAAGGCTGCAACTGGGGAGAGGCATTTGCTGAAAATCCTGGGTGCAGACTTGAGGCCAAACGGTAGGACACAGAATTGGTAGTGCTGACCTGCTACTGCAAATCTGAGGAACTGCCTGTGTCGTTTGTGGATAGGGATGTGAAAGTATGCGTCTCGTAGATCTAAAGACGTCATGAAATCCCTCTCCTCTAAGAGACCCAAGATCTCCTGGATCGTCACCATGCGAAACGATTGACTCTTCAAGAATGCATTGAGTGCTCTGAGTTTCAACATGGGCCTCCATTTCTTCTCCTTCTTTTGAATCAGGAAGAAGCGGGAGTAAAATCCCTTCCCTTTGTGAGCTGATGGTACTCGCTCTATTGCTCCTTTCTTTAACATAAAGGAGATTTCTTGAAGAAGCAATCGCATGTTGCATGATACGAGGAGGAGTTGTCGGGGGAATTGTTTTGAATTCTATGGAGTGTCCAAATTGTATCAATTGCAGCACCCATCGGTCGGTTGTAGTTGCTTTCCAATTGTGAAGGTAGTGGGTCAGGTTTCCTCCAATTTTGAAAGAATGAGATGGTGGAAGGACTGGCTGCTGGAAAAGGTCATTGGCGTTTGCCAGTGGTTTTCCTTTGGTTTTTCCCTCTATAGTTTGATTTTCCATAAGAGGTTTGTCGACCTTGCTGCTGCTGTCGCGACTGGAACTGTGAGCGCCCCTGATTATAGGAATAAGAGGACCTGTTTGTATAGTTTCCTCTGTAAGAGGATTGGCCTCTGCCCTTGTTCCCTCGAAAGGACTGATTTCTGAATGAAGTGTTCCGAGTGTTCTTGCTGTGTCCGTATCCTTTTTTATCGCTTGCAGGGCCTCATCAATTTTTTCCCCAAATAGGTGTTGGCCGTCGTAAGGCATGTCAAGGACTTTGGCTTGCACCTCCTGCCTAAATGAGGTAGCTTTGAGCCACCCCTGCCTTCGCAATGCTGCTGCCCCTGCCAGCTGCCTAAAACCCATCATTGCTATATCCATAGCACAGTCAATCAGTTCAGAAGCTGATGTTTGACCTCCTTTGAGTAGGGATTGAACCTCATCTTTCGTGTCGTCTGGTAGCTCGGATAGATACGGAGCAATGTCAGCCCACAACTGCCGATTATACCTTCCCAATAGTCCAATTGAGTTTGCTACTTTCACTGTCATGGCTGAGGTGGTAGAGAACCGTTTTCCAATGCTATCCAGCTTCCTGCCCTCCTTATCTGGTGGAGCTGTCACTTGTGAGGATGGGTTCCTAGCATTTTTCTGTGCCGCCTGAGTGACCACCGAATCCGGTTTGGGGTGACCTGTAAGGCAAGCTGGTGCTGTTGATGGGGCTTTGTACTTTTTATCCAGCCTTGGCACAACTGCCGATACTGAGGCTGGTGTTTGCATTAATTGCAGACCCTGCTCCCATAGGTGGTCGATAATGGGAATGGATCTGGTTGTCTTCTTAACCGGGTCCTTAAAATCATAAGAAAACAGTCTGTTTCTTGAGATTCCATAGTCATATGGAACCTCTTGGCCGCTCTCTCTACCAGATTGTGGAACCCTCCTATGTCTGCAGGTGGTGAATCTGAGCTTACGGGTTCAGGAGAGGCTGGAGAAGAAGCTATATAGTCCACATCGTCTCCATGATCGGATTGGACCTCACCCTCTTCATGTTCTACCTCCTCTTCGTCAGAAGACGGAAGATCTTGTACTGGTCTAGCACGTGGAGACGCAGTCACCCTAGTTGTCGATGGAACCAGTCCCGCTGCCTGTGGGGCGGCAGAATCTGGAAATCGTTGTTTGTAGTCCTGGATCAAAAACCTTAAGTCTGATACTATGGACGCTGGTAGACATACCATTGGTGTAATTTGTGTCTGGACCTGTGATTGAACAGTAAGTTCCTGAGGAATTTCCACCTCATCGTCCGTGCTTTGGCACTTCACCACCGGGTGAGATGGACTCGTAGCCTGCATGTCCTGTTCCTCATCTGAGTCTTCATCCTGTAAAGACAAGATGGTGGCAATTTTTGTACCCTACTGGGAGACGTTAGGTCTGGAGTAAGCGTCTTTTTTACGGCCTTTACTTGTTGTGAGGCTTGTTGTAGACCATCTTCATCTGTCAAAACCGTCCCCGACGACGGTAGGGTCGTCGACGGCATAGTAGCCACACTTCCCGTCGACGGTGGAACCATCTCTGACTGTTTCCACGGTATCGTCGACGATGTCGTCGACGATGTCGTCGTCGGCGGTAATTGCACCGATGCAGCCTTCGTCGACAACGTCACCGGCGACGGTGGCTTCTTCGTCATCGATGTCCTCGTCGACGGTACACCCGTCGTCTTCGTCGACGGCACACCCGTCCACGGGAGAATCCTCGTCGATGGCAAAGGCGTCGACGTCTTTGGCGTTGTCGTCGACACTGACATCGTCGACGAGATTTTAAGCGTCGACGACTGATTTTTAATGAGGATAATAGACGACACAGGCTTACCCGCCGACGACTACGGAGTATTCGTCGTCGACTATGAATACGCCGACGACGCTGTCGTCGTTGACCCTGTCGTCGAAGTGGAAACATGGACAGGAGACACAGTCTTCTTTTGCGCCGACGATAGCGTCGACGATGTCGTCGTCGTCGACGGCGCTAGGTTCCTGGAGGCAGGAACTTCCTCGTCAGACGCTGAAGATTTAGCTTCTGAAGACTTTTTAGGAGCCTTCTTAGGAGGAGCGTCTGTAGGGCTAGGGGAAGCAACCCTTGGCCTCTTCAAGGATAATTTAGAGGAGACAGAAGCAATCTCACCGTCCTCTGAAGACTCCAAGTTGTCTCTGGTCCTAAGTTTGTTCAGCCAGATTAAAAGTCATCCTTCTCTGTCCTTAAGTGTTTTTGTAGAGAATGTTGTACACATTTTGCATTCCTTTGGCGAATGGTCCGGATACAGACAGTATAGACATGTCTTGTGCTGATCCTAAATATGTAATCTCTTCTTATTACAAGAAGCACAAGCTCTGAAGAGACCCTTCTTCTGAGGGTCAGCCATAGTCAGATGTTGATGAAAGTAATCCAAGTTTGTGAAGAAATAGCTTAAAACAAGCAAACCTGAGGAGAACTCAGGTGGAGACTCCCTAGCACAACGTACGGTAGAAAATCTGAGAGACTGAGGCTCCTGACAGGAAGGTTCTAGAGGGAGGTGTTAGCTGATTGGCTCTCTTCAGGAGTTTGGTCCTTTTTACATAAGGACACAGATAGGCTACTAAGGTGAGGCCCTTAGGCCTACTTTTTTCTTTATATGTCCATGGGACATTGCTATTCTATATACCAGAGACTCCCGTCTCGACGACGGGGAAAGATTCAGGCATGTGAATCTATGAAAGACACCCATAATACTGGATAATGGGCTAATCTTATATAGTGTTCCTAGTCTGAGGAAATTAATCTAAACAGGGCAACCATCAAAATTTTCACGGTTTCCAAATGGTTGCCACATTTTACAGATTATTATTAAATCTTGTATAGTGTGTACCAATCCAAATAGGGTTTCCCAGTATTTTAGCAGCAGGTAAGGCATGAAGGGTCAATTAAAAGCAGATTACAACCAACAAGTTTTCAAATACTAGCAAAAAATGGTAAGTGATGTACAGCTTCTCAGGGACAGTGTTCCGTAGCTTGGAGCCCAGGTAGGAAAAGGAACGATCCCACATCAGCGCACGAATGACTCCGGGGAAAATGTAGAAGAATTGTGTGCAGCGTGCGGGAGGGCTTATAAGGAGCTACCAGCTATTGTAAGTACTGTGGACCAGTGCGCGAGTTGACTTTATTCATGAAGCACACCATCTTAAATTTGATTGGTTAGTCTTTTGAAAGTCGGTGTAGGTCCCGAAGAAGACCAGAGACAAGGCACGTTTCGGAGGACAGAACAAATGCCTGCTGGCAGTATTCTGGACCACTTAAAGGTGTCATTTAACAGCCTAATCTGGCCCCAAGTACAGAATGTTGCCGTAGTCTAGCCTTGAAAGGACAAATGAGAAGAGCTTATATTGTAATGAAATATATTATGTGGTTCATTCGTCAGTATTTTTCATTGCTGTTGTAAATTTGCAAAATATTGAATAAGTAGTAGCAAGTAAACTATACAACACAAACAAGGTCAATTAGGGTATATACACGCTAACACAGATTTGGGCTTTTTGGGGGGCTTTTGCCAGAGAGTGGCTCATCAAAAGATTTTTGAGAGGTTGTCTCACACCCTCAACTTATCGAGGCATGCTTCATCATTTGATAACCTCTCACGCTTGGCTAGAAACAATGCCACCATGGTAAACTCAACCAAAGGAAACTAGTTTACCTCTGGGAGTTCTTATAAAGCTATGAGCAGAACAAAACACTTGGTCCGTTTTTTTGTGGGCAAGAAAAAAAGTTTTTAAAATATACCTAGTGGTATACTCAAAATATTCCATTATTCGGTGAGTACCCCTGGTATGTTTGAAAAAGCTAAAACAGCAAGTGTCCGGGGCTTGTTGAGATCCATATGGTCTTCCTTCTGATGAATGTGTGACTACGGAGAAGTCCCCACATCTTTGCCATGGAGCCCATAGTTGAATATGACTTAAGTGTAGCTGAATTAGCAGAGGGACTGGTAGAGGTGCACATTTTACCTTTGTTGTATGGTCTGAGAGTGAGAAAGTGCCCTCATTCTTGCATGGTATGCCCCTACTTTTTGCTGAATTGCTGATGTGCTTTGACCGAGTATGCCCTGGCCTCCTGCCAATCAGGTTCTCAGGGCCTGTGTTCCTTCCCTAAACCTGCATTGTAGCCTAAACCCAATTGGCATCTCTGGCCACATGTCAGCCCCTGGTAAAAGGTACCATAGGTACTCAGGGCACTGTGACCAGAGAAGGCCCCTAATGCACAAGTTACTTACCTTCGGTAACGATATATCTGTAAGAAACAGTAGTTAGTATTAGATTCCTTACCTTAGAATATCCCCAGGCGTCAGACTGGATCCGGAAAAGTTTGCGTAGCAGTACCCCTGAGCGTCTGTAGGCATCGTCTGCGGCTCCGTGTCCGTCGTCGGCGCCGGGATGACGGAGTACTTAGACGCCACCCTCGCGTGCTGACGTCAGTTCTTATATACAGCTTTTCCGCGCCAGAAACGCAGAGCCATGATAAAAACTAACACTGGTGCCATAAAAACTAGGGCCCTGAAAGGGGATGACCTTAACCCTAGGTATCGGTTCACAGAACGGGGAGGACGGGTGGGGCGGTAAGGAATCTAATACTAACTACTGTTTCTTACAGATATATCGTTACCGAGGGTAAGTAACTTGTGCATCTGAAAGAAACAGGCTAGTATTAGATTCCTTTCCTTAGAATAGATACCCCAGCAATACCAACCCCGGTAGTGGGTCTGCGAACCAATGATCACACCAAAAATTCCTGGAGAACGGAACGGCCGAAAAAGCCATCTCTCCGGACTTGGCTGTCCAGGCAGTAGTGTCTTGCGAACGTGTGCAGCGAGGCCCACGTAGCTGCCCGATAAATGTCCTGCAAGGGGACTCCCCGACCCAGGGCAGTAGTAGCCGCCGTGGCCCGAGTGGAATGGGCACGTAGCCCCACAGGAGGCTCCTTTTTAGCCAGTGATTAACAAGCCTTGATGCACTAGACGACCCATCGAGAAATGGTCAGTTTGAGCACCGCACGTCCCTTCTTAGCACCTACGTAACCAACAAAGAGTTGGTCATCCACCCAGAACTGGCGTGTGCGATCCAGATTATATGAGAGCGCACGTTTTGGGTCCAGACGGTGGAATCTTTCCTCCTCTTTTGAGGGATGCGGAGGCGGAAAGAAGGTGGGCAAGGTGATGGACTGAACGATGTGGAAGGCTGTGACTACCTTGGGCAGGAAAGAGGGTTGCGTCCGCAGCACAACTTTGTCCGGATGGACAGAAAGGAAGGGAGGTTGAGAAGAAAGAGCCTGGAGCTCACTCACTCTCCTGGCAGAGGTGATGGCAACCAGGAAAGCAGTCTTAAGAGTAAGGAGACGAAGAGGACAGTTATGAAGTGGCTCGAAGGGAGCGCACATCAGATAAGTCAGAACAAGGTTCAAGTCCCAATGAGGCATCACGAAAGGAACAGGAGGAAACATATGAGTGATGCCCTTCAAAAACCTATTTACAACCGGGGACTTGAACAAAGAGGGCTGATCAGGGAGCCTTAAGAAGGCGGCAATGGCAGAGAGGTAGCCCTTTAGAGTGCCCAGAGCAGAGCCCTGCTGGGCAAGAGAAAGAAAGAGGAGAACCTCTGAAAGAGGGGCAGAAAGGGGATCCACAGCCTTTGCTGTGCACCATGCGACAAATTTGTTTCACCTGCAGGCATATACCGATTTTGTGGAGGGGCGCCTGGCTGCCAGAATTACATTACAGACTTCAGGAGGAAAGTCAAATGGCCTCAAATGCCGCCGCTCAATCTCCACGAATTTAAGTGGAGACTGGACAGGTTCGGGTGGAGGACCGTCCCCTGCTGCTGCGACAGAAGGTCCTCCTAAAGAGGCAGACGAATCGGGGGATCGACTGACATGCTGAGTAGCTTGGGATACCAGTATCTTCGTGCCCAGTCCGGAGCCAAAAGGATGACTTGGGCCCGGTCGCGCCTGATCATCTTCAGCACTCTGGGCAGAAGTGGTATAGGCGGAAAGGCGTACAACAGACCGCAACTCCACTTGCGACGAAAAGCGGCTCTGAGCAAGTGCCGCCTTGGAAATTCCATAAGAACAATTGGTTCTATCAGATATGTGTCAACTTCTTTGATATATTGTGAATATAATACTTCTTTATATACTTCACTCAGTCCCCATTTGCGGTATGGTGCGTAAGGTGACACACGACAATTTTCAATTTTGAAAAGTTCTTCTTATTATGGAAATTTTACCAACCAGGTTGGCTCCGTAATTGGAACAGGGCCTTAGTTAACATTCTAGATACAATCATTTTTATAAGACCTGGATATCTTGTGCATGCACAGACGCACATCTTGGTCTGTTAACCACACAGACCTCGACGGTATTCCAGAATCAGATAAATACCACTCACTGCACGTGTAGAAGTAGAATCCCCACCTGGAACACGAAATACCTGAAGTTTATATTGGTAATCCAGTGGTAACAAATACTTACCTGAGGTTTAATTCAACTCCACAGGTGATCGCTCAGGCGGCACAAACCTCAAATCTCTGCACTGGCTGGTGAAGAAAACCCTGTGTTAATTATATAAGGTATGTTCATACTTTGGACACTTTCCTTGCTCATTCTTCTCATGAGTGCACCAGCGCTGACTCTGATGTACATATCCCCATAGAATCCTCCAAGTCAGGATATCTCCAAACAGGGTGTAGGCTGACACCGAAACCTCCAACGGCTACTGAAGAATCCTCTAGCTGTCCACGTCCTCCGGTGAGAAGGTCAACAGACATAGCCTCCACTCTGATATCATGCCCCAGACACACACACGCCTTTTAATACACCGTACTTACCATTGCAGGCTGTCGCTCTCTTATTGTCCTGATGAAGACCCGCTCCAGATGCAAATAATTCTGCACTAATGTCTAGGGTCGAAACGTCGACGTTACTTTTGTCAATCCGTCCATCTTAAGCCACAACACGAAAAAAGAAAATAATATGATTGTTGTGACCTTAAAT
This sequence comes from Lissotriton helveticus, assembly GCF_964261635.1. Classification (NCBI taxonomy): domain Eukaryota; kingdom Metazoa; phylum Chordata; class Amphibia; order Caudata; family Salamandridae; genus Lissotriton; species Lissotriton helveticus. The sequence goes on along the minus strand of NC_136059.1, from coordinate 356,430,527 downwards.
TTTTCAATTATGGACTGATGAAATTCTATGTTTTTCTATAATTGTAAATACGTCATCTTCACTTATTCATGTATAGCACGACCATCACTTGTCACTATTAGTCACTAAATATTTCACTCTGTATGTGATTCTTTGCTTTTATTGTCCCTGACAGCCACTGTTCATAAATTAATTTATATGTGTTAAATTTCCATAAGAAGAACTTTTCACAATTGAAAATTGTTGTGTATCCTTACGCACAATACCGCAAATGTGGACTGAGTGAAGTATATAAAGAAGTATTATATTCACAATATAGCAAAGAAATTGACACATATCCGACAGAACCATTGTTCTTATTTAACTTTGATACCCAGGTTCTGAGGGTCACTGGGATACCCCATTATCTCTAATGGCCTTGAAAATTCCAACGCGCAGAACTGATGGCATTGCGCATTCTCTTCTGTGGCGAATAGATCTAACTAAGGCTCTCCCCACTGCTGAAAGAGGCCTTGCGCCACGTCAGAGTTCAGACGCCATTCGTGATCCATCATGCACCGGCGGCTGAGTTCGTCCGCCCTGGCGTTCAGGGAACTTGCCAGGTGTTGAACCACCAGGGTCACGCCCTGATGTTCCAGCCACTGCCAGAGGCGCAGAGCCTCCTGGCATAGGGTCCACGACCCCACCCCGCCCTGTTTGTTGCAGTACCACATGGCGGTGGTGTTGTCGTGAACACCTGCACTACACTCCCTCGGACAGAAGGGAGGAATGCCTTCAGTGCAAGCCGGATCGCCCGCAGCTCCAGAAGGTTGATGTGGAGCCGGGACACCGCCGGAGACCAGAGGCCTCTGATCTCTGTCTCTCCCATGTGGCCCCCACAGCCCTGGAGGGACGCGTCCGTCACAACTACTTGCTCCGGTTGGGGTAGGGAGAGGGAACTGCCACTGACCCAATCGTCCGTGAGCCACCACTGCAACTGTCTTGCAGTGCTTTCCGAGATCAAGACATGGTCAGACAAGTTGCCCTGATGCTGAGCCCACTGAAACTTCAGGTCCCACGGCAGAGCCCGCATTCGCCACCGGACGTGATGCACCAGAAGGATGCAGGGGGCCATCAGCCCCAGAAGCCGCAGCGTCAACCTGACCGAGACTCTGGATAAAGGCTGAAAGATCGGAATCAGAGCCTGAATATCCCGAACCCGCTGTTCGGGAGGATAAACCTGAAACTGCGCCGAGTCTACAACCGCTCCGATGAAGAGGAGCTTCTGAGAGGGACACAGGTGTGACTTCGGCACATTGATGGAGAACCCCAGCAGGTGCAGGTCGGCCGTAGTCTGGAGGTGGCTGACTACTGTCTGGGGCGAGCCCGCCTTCAACAACCAGTCGTCGAGGTAGGGGAAGACTGAAACCCCCAACCTGCGCAGATGAGCTGCGATCACCGCCATCACTTTCGTGAACACCCGTGGGGCGCTGGTACGGCTGAAGGGGAGCACGGTAAACTGAAAGTTCTCGTGGCCTACCGTGAACCGCAGGTAACGCCGGTGGGCCGGCAGGACGGGGATGTGGAAATAGGCGTCCTGCAAGTCCAACACTACCATCCAGTCTCCTGGGTCTAGGGCAGCTAAGACCTGAGCCAAAGTCAGCATCTTGAACTTCTCCTTCCGGAGGAATCCGTTGACGTTCCGTAGGTCCAAGATAGGGCGTAGGCCCCCTTTGCCCTTCTTGGGTACCAGAAAGTAGTGGGAGTAACAACAACACCCTACTTCTGGCCCAGGAACGCGCTCGATGGCCCCCTTGGCCAAGAGGGCCGTAACTTCCTCTTGCAGAAGTTTCTAGTGATTCCCCGACACGCAGTGGTACGGAGGTGGCATGGCTGGAGGGGACGCCTCGAAGGGGAGGGAGTAGCCCCTTCGGACAATTTGCAGCACCCACCTGTCCGATGTGACAGTGCGCCAGTGGTGGTGGTGGTGGTGATGGCGGACCCTGCCTCCCCACTGGCGTCACATGGGCCTGAAAACTCGGAAGGTTTTGAGGCGGATGCTGGAGGGACTGGTGTGGACTGGCCTCACCGTTGTCCCCGACCGTCACCACGGCGGTTTCCATGTCCGCCACCGCGCTGAATGGTAGTTTGCAGCCCGTTGCTGGCAGAACATGTGGAGGAGCCCCTTCCTTGGCCACGAAAGGGGCGAAAAGCAGCCATTTGCTGGCCCGGGGCCGACAGGCCCAAGGACTTTTTTTTTTTTTTTTTTTTTTTTTCCGTAAGACCTTTATTAACATAAAGCATAATACACAGCATGAGCCTACAACCCTGAGGCCGGCTCGCCACTGCACCATGTTAGATCAGTACAATCATAGATGAATATTTAAAGCCATACATTAGCGTTAGATAGAACAATCCGGTATTCTCCCGTCAGGGCACGCATTGTACAATCGACATGAGCCTTACATTTTGTGGTTTTATCAACCAAACTCTAACTTCCCCAACTTAAGACCTCTCATTGCTCTCATTTACATCCTATACAGTGAGCTAAGCAGTGTTCCATAATTCCCTCCCGATGGTTCATTGGGGTCATAACCGAACGGCAGTCATACACCTCACAACGTCACCCACACATAAACTAATCCTCCCCATTCTCCTGTAAGGAGATCAGATAGTCTGTCAAAAAGCACCACACATCCTTGGGCCTAGTTTTAACAGGTAAGTCTTCCTCATACGTTTGTAGTTTATCCCTACAAGTAGACATGCTATGCATCCACGCCTTTGCAGTCGGTACCTTCCGGCTGTGCCAGCATTGTGCCACCTGTCTTTTGGCTAAGAGGAGTGCGATAGCACAGAATTTGCGCTTCAGCGCTCTGAATTGGGGTATAATACCGAGCAGGCAAATCTGTGGTGTGCAGTGCACCTCGTCCTCTAACATGACCGACAATGCGGCTGTGACCTCCTCCCAGTAACCGGCTACACGCTCACATTTCCACGCTAAATGTACAAAGTCCGCCCCCTCCCTGTTGCAGCGCTTGCATTTGTCTTCCTCTTGAAGCCCGTATCTGCGCATTTTCACCGGTGTGTAATAGCTTTGGTGGATGAACTTGAAATGGATAATCCTCAGATTCCCGTTTGGCGTCAGTATCTGTGTCAGGGCGCATGAACTATACCATTCTACTTCTGTCAGTGGAGCATCCAGTAGTGCATCCCATCTTTCCTTGGCTTTAAGTGTGTGGCCTGCTATGTCCGATTGTGCAGCAGTGTAGAGTCTGGATACTAAGTGAGAAAGATCACTTGTGGTGATCAGCATCTGTAATGACGCCAGTGTTTCCGGCTCCTCCGGGAATGTAGGGTAATGTCCCTTCAATGCCCTCGTCAGTCTGTAATATGTGAAGCGGAACAGAAGAGTTTGATTTTGGATATAACCCAAACTATCAAGTTCCATAAACGTGCCTCCCCGAAAGACGTCGCCCATTTTGTCGATCCCAGCCCTGGACAGGAGCGACATCCCCACTTTCTCGCTAGTGACTGATAAGGCCTGATGGTGCTGTAACGGCATGTTCGGTGCATATAGTGGGGTCTTGTGGGCCAATTGACCTAATCTATTCCAGGCCTTGATCGTTGTGTCTACCGTGTTAATGTCTTTTGAATGGAGCGGGGGTCTAGTGTGTGACAATATCGCCGGTAGGGGGACCGGATGAGCATCACCCTCCTCAATGGCCACGTGTGTAATGTAGGGGACTTCATGGTACCAGTACGCTGCGTACTGTGCCTGGGCACAGAGGTAATATAGGAGAAAATCGGGCACCCCGAAACCGCCTTTTGCTACCGGGAGTGTTAGGGTCTGTAGTTCAATGCGAGCCTGTTTACCCGCCCAGATCAAGGTTAGTACTAGTGATTTGATGCGCCTAAAGACCTCCCGTGTTGGTGTGATGGGAATGTTGTTAAAGAGATATAACAACTTAGGCAAGAGGTTCATTTTGACGATCGCTATGCGATCAGCAATGGACAATGGCAGGTGTATCCAGCGACGGACTTTGTCTTCCAGGTTGGTGATTACTACTCCATAATTCGCACGCATGACTTCGTCAGGGTCCCTATGGAACATAACCCCCAGATAGCGGATCGGGTCCCGCTGCCACTCTAGTGGATAATCCAGTGCAAAGGAAACAGTGGAGTCAGTGAGGGGTATAAGCGATGATTTGGACCAGTTGATCGCCAACCCCGAGTGTCCCCCAAATCGGATGTACTCCCTGAGGAGCGGGTTCAAATGTGTTTCTGGATCACGAACATATAGCAACATGTCGTCCGCGTAGAGTGATATGTGCAGTGGTCTGGACACAAATTGCAACGCCGATTCCCTGTAATTCTGACGCACTATGCACGCCAGTGGCTCCAGCGCCAGTGCGAAGAGCAGGGGTGACAGGGGGCAACCTTGTCTTGTTCCCCGCCCAATGTCAAATGGGGCCGAAACGTACCCATTTATCCGGACCCTCGCACACGGTTTGGTATATAACAAGGAAATCCACTGCACAAATCTTTTGGGAAATCCCATCCTATTAAGGACGGTCAACATGTATCGCCATTCAATGGAATCAAACGCTTTGGCGGCGTCGAGTAGTACAGCCACTGCTTTAACCGAGGGCTTGAGATAGTGCGCCAGAGCAAACAGGGACCGTGTGTTATGTGAGGTGGATCTTGTGGGGACGAACCCCGCTTGGTCCGGGAGCACTAGGCGAGTCATCAGGGGGGACAATCTAACAGCTAGTAGTTTTGCAAGAATTTTGGAGTCCACATTTATTAGGGATAGGGGCCTGTAGGAGTCACAATTGTCCGGGTCTTTGGCCGGTTTGAGGAGTGCAATGATCATAGCTTCTCGCAAAGTGGGGGGGAGCAGCGAACCCTCAAAGGAGGCGCCGTACATGTCCACCAAGTATGGGGCAAGGAGATCGACAAATTTCTTGTAAAATTCGGACGTGTATCCATCTGGGCCTGCCGCCTTACCATTTGGGAGCGAGGCGATCACTGCAGTGACCTCCTCCACCGTGATCGGCCGAGCCAGATATTCCCGATGGGCATCTGACAGCCAGCCAATCGCCACATCATGAAGGTATTCGTAAGTTTCCTCCGCTGTAGCTGTTGGTTGAGACTAGTATAGTGTGCTGTAGGAGTCTGCAAAACATTTGACAATGTCTGCCGAGTGTGTCTGGACTACGCCCGCTGCTGATTTGACCCGAAGGATAGCCGAATGCCCCCGCCCTTCACAAATTTTTTGCGCTAATACACGCCCTGGCCTGCCCCCTTCCCCAAAAGCCCTGGCTGAGTGTTTGCGATCTAGGTACTTGATTTCTGACGTTAGGAAGTCGGCATGCTCTGTGTGTAAATCTCGCAGTTGGGGTAATAACAGTATGTCCTGTGTGTTTTCATATTGCATTTCAAGCTCCCTCATCCGACTTTCGCATCGGCGGATCTGGGTCCTGATGTCTTTGAGTACACCTATGGTGGTGCTAATGCAGACGCCCCTTATCGTGGCCTTGAAGGCTTCCCAGAGTAGTCGTGGGTCGTCCGTAGTTTGGGAGTTATTATTGAAGTAGTCTTTGATCGCCCCAGTCAGGGTGTCGACATATACAGGGTCCATGAGGGCCTGGGAGTTAAATCGCCAGTGAAAGGGGGGGGGTGTGTAGTGCGGAATGTCTAGCTGTAATACTACCGGGTTGTGGTCCGATAATGTGCATGGGAGCACTTTTACCGTACGCGCCCATAGTGCAACATCCCTGGACCCCAGCCAATAGTCCAGTCTGGACCAACTATTGTGCGATGCTGTGATGTGCGTAGCGCCAGGATCGTCAGTGTGTTTCAGTCTCCAGATGTCCGCTAACGCCAGATCGCTCATCATGTGGTCTATCATAAGCCTCGCCTGCTTGTGCTGTTCCACTGATTGGGAAGACCGGTCCAGACCATCCCGCAGTGTTACGTTCCAATCCCCCCCACATAAAATGTGCGTGTCAGTGTGGTTCTGCAAGTGTCCCCAGATTTCCCGATAAAAGTCAGGTGCATCAATGTTCGGGCCATATATGTTGAGGAGAGTTATGTGTTGCCCCCTAAGCTTGCCGGACACTAGCACGTATCTGCCAGCCGGGTCCTGTGTCACATGTCTTTCTTCGAAGTGTATCCCCTTCTTGACCAAGATGAGCACCCCCCGGGAGTAGGAAGAATAGGAGGCCCTGTAGGACGATCCCGCCCATCTAGCCCCCAATGTAGCGTGTGTATGCGGTGCCAAGTGCGATTCCTGCAAGAATGCAACGTCGATATTCCACCTGGTAAGGCTGGCAAACACTTGCCTAATTTTCTGTGGGCGTGAGAATCCTCGTATATTCCACGTAAGGACATTTAGTCCGTTCCTGCTAGCAGAATTGGTGCCTTCAGTACCCATTTGACACAGTACCATTCATTCCCAAGCATGCAAGTAGACCGCCCCCATCCCGACCCCCTTCAGCTCTATGAACACCACCTGCATATACAAGCCCTAGCAGGGCCAACGTGTAGAATTTAATGGTTTGCAATACCTTCGGTCTTAGTAAACAGTTAAGCTTCCCCCCTCCCCAAGTCCCTCCCACTCCAGCAACCCCAACCTGCCGAAGCCTAACCCTCTCAGAGCACAACTCCCCCAACAGTGTAACCAACAACTTGGTGCTCAAAGCAAAACTCGTGTAGGGTTGTACCCTCATGGAGGACCGCTAGTGGCACAGCACATCACCCGATACACAGGTGCAGGCGATATTAACTCGAATCAAACTAATGCGCAAAATATGTGTCCATTTTAACCACAAGTCCACATTCCCAGTATCACCCCTGCGCTGGATATAGGCAATGAAGCAGACCCATGGAGAACAGAACCCCATTTTATAATGCACAAACTCGCAGGGGAGGGGCCATTCTTATGCAATGCAGTGTATCTCTTTCCCCGCACTTAATAACTGTCCGGCTACACCCACCCTGGACCTCAGCAGCCTGTGTGGTCCGGACACCTCCAGTAGTGCACTTCTTGTGACGGGGGACGGAGCACGATGTCCACAGTTCTGCAACCCCATAGGTGATCCCCCTTCCAGTTCTGAGGGCATGCGGTCACAGAGTATACAAAAAAGACCCGACCCAGTGCACTCATGAGCGGCAGGAGCAGTCTCAATATGGCCGGTCTTTCCGAAATCTCATGAAGAAGGTCTGGCAGCGTAGGGCGGGCAAGAGTGCTCGCGACAGCGCAGTGCAGGATAGGGCTATAGTCACAGTTAGTTCAGCCGCCCCACACCCTGTCATCGCCCAATGCGCATACCAGAAATAAAGCGCCAGCAGCTCACCTCAGGTAGTCGCTCATCAACAAACCTTGCATATACAGCCGATAGTGGCAGTGTAGTAGTACCACGCGGTAATTTGTGCAGACGTCTCTACCGCTGTGTGAATTCTGAGTGGACTAGGCGCCTCAGTCAGAGTCTCTGTTCTGGTCTCGTCTGGCTTCCGACCTCGCCTCCTGTTGTATTTTCTTGACCAGATCGAAGGCCGCCTTGGGTGTCGTTAGTACTATCGTCTGTTCCTTCCAAACCACTCGCAGCCGGGCAGGATATAACATGGAATACCCAACGTTTAGTTCTCGCAATTTGGCCTTCACCGCTGTGTATTCTCTGCGTGCTTGCTGAACAGCGACCGTGTGATCGGGGTAGAATTCCAGAGTATTGCCCTGGTGAACGATTTTGCCCTTCTCCCTTGCAAGCCTCAGGATCACGTCTCTGTCCCTGTAATTTAGGATCCTCGCTACTATCGGTCGGGGAGGAGCGCCTGGCGGCGGTTTGGGGCCTAGCGATCTGTGGGCCCGTTCCACTATGAAGATCTGCGATAAGGCTTCTGCTCCAAAGATATCCCTACAGAGCCCTTCAATATACTGTTCCATGCGGCCCGTGTTGGTGGATTCTGGCAGGCCCGCTATTCGCACGTTGTTGCGCCTCGAGCGCGCTTCCAAATCCTCCTCCTTCGCTTTTATTACCTCCAGGATGCGCTCCATTCCCGCGCATTTCGAGGTGGACGTGCGCGCCTCATCTTCTACCGCCGAGATCCTGGTTTCGGCTACATCCAGTCTCTCACCGTGTTGTTCCTGTCGGGCAGCCATGCCATCCATCCTGCACGTTAGATTGTCCAATTTACCGTTGATGTCCTGTAGATTTGATTGTATCGCCAGCAGGATCTTCTCCATGTTGGTGGACGGCGGCGAGGCCGAGGACCCGCTGGCTTCCGTTGTGTCATCTACTGGCTTAGACCCCTTCCTATTATCAAAAGAGAGTTTTGGCTGCTGTTTGTCCGGTTTGCCCATGGTGGCGGGTGGTGAAGGCACCTTACTCAACTGGGGTCTGGTCGCCCTCGTCACTCTGGTCGACGTCGCCGTGTTTCCGTTTTGGTGGTAGTCAGCAGAAGTACTCAATGGCTAGGTCGTTCCCTAGGTGGCCCTCCCTGTTAGTATTATTCCTGCCAGACTATGGAAGCGACGTGCACTGGCCAGCGCCGCTGCGTTGGGGGACGAGGGAGATAGTTGCAGTTGGGGCGTTCAGCCGCGAGTACAACCGGAGCCTCTGTCCCTTATTCGTGTGGTCTTCTGCCCCCGATGCCCGTGCGTTCCCCAGTCCCCTGCGTGTCGAACTCTGAAACGGCGGATGTCTGAAGGCCTCCAATGCGCTGTGCCCAGATAATGTAAGCGCTGTAGTGTGCCCAGTCCTACTATCTGCCGGACCGCCGTTAGGGCGCCTCGTTACATGAGCAGGGGCCCGCCTGTTTTAGTCCGCCGATATCGCCGTTGCGGGAGGGGGTGCCGCCATCTTGTCAGGCAACCAGGCGAGGTGGAAGCGGACTTCGCCGCCAGTGCCCAGGCCTGCTGTGGTGTGGACGCGTTCCCTGGTTCTGGCGGTCCGCTAGCGAGGAGGTGCGCTGATGTTGGGCTAAGCGGTCCGCCTGTTACCGCTCGCGCGCTGCTCGCGTCATACCTCTGGGCGGCCGCCGGCCATTTTGTCTGGCAGTCCGATGCGGGCTACAGCGACCTCGGTTTTTCTCCGTAACGAAGGAGAGGTGGCCGCCTCCGCAGTCGCCCAACTGTGCTCCTCATCTTCCCGCACCTGATCGTGGGCCCGCAGGGTGGGTTGGGGGGGCTTTAGTGGCAATGGATCACATCGTGTGATATCGCCCGGCGGAGCTGCAGTTCAGGCAGCCATTCCGCTGTGCGCCCCCTAGCGCCTCCCAGGCCCAAGGACTTTGCCGTAGCCCTGGAGTCCTTAAAGCGCTCGAGCGCATGGTCTGCTTTGTCGCCGAAGAGGCGACGGCCATCGAACGGCATGTCCATAAGTGTGTTTTGGACATCAGCCGATCTCAACCAGGCGTGGCGACGAATCGCCACCGTCATTGCCATCGCTCTGCCTAGTGAGTCAGTAGTGTCCAGCCCACACCGAATGGAATAACGCGCCGCATCTCGACCCTCCACAAGGGCTTGGCCGAGTTTAGCCCGGACCTCCACCGGGCATTCTGGCAGCACGTCCGCGACCGTATCCCACAGAGAGTGGATGTAGCGGCCCAAGAGGCATGCGGTGCTGACTGACCGCAATCCTAAACTCAGGGAGGAGAATACTTTCTTTCCGTATTGCTCGTACCTCTTGGATTCCCGGTCGGGGGGAGCCGACGGGAATGCGGTCTGGGAATTAGAGGCCTGGATGACCAGGCACTCGGGAGTGGGGTGGGTAGACAGAAAGCAAGGATCGCCCGGAGCCGGGCGGTGGCGCCTGGCCACATTCCTATCCACAGGCTGACCTGTAGCGGGCTTGGACCAAGTGCCCAGAAGAACGTCTGACAAGGCCTCATTAAACAGCAGCAGTGGCTCGGCCGAGCTTGACTGCGGTTTAAGGACCTCAGTGAGGAGGTTGGACCTCAGTGAGGAGGTTAGTCCTCACGGCCACGACGGGAAGCTTAAGGCCCAAGGCCTTGGCCACCCTCATCAGCACCACACTATAGGCAGCCCCCTCCTCCGTAGCCACGCTAGGAGGAGAGACAAAACCAGTGTCGGGCGAAGTGTCCAGACCACTGGCCTCCCCGAGCTCTCCTGTCCTGTCCGCAGAAGTCTGACACTCACGTGCCAGAGGGTCCTCAGACCCCTCCCAATCCCCCTCATCACCCATCGCCTGGTACTCAGGCTCAAAGGATGGGGCCGGGTCGTAGAAGTAAAAATCTCCCATCGGCGCCGAACGGCACCGGACCCGAATCGAGGGTAGGACCGGGGCGACACTCTTGGAGCCGGCGAGGTCGACCGGCGACGACCCGGATACGGATCCAGTGGGGCCTTGCGGCGTCAGGACCGAAGTCGCCGACTGCGTCGGGGCCGAAGCACCCGACGACGCCGGGGCCGAAGCACCCGGTCCACGTGGGGACCCAGTCGGGGCCATTCGGCCGGAAGGCGCCGCGGAACCCAACGGAGGAGCGAGCAACCTCATTGCCATGAGGAAGTCATCAATCTCCCCCGGCGTCGCATTCTGCCCAGGGCCGGCAGGTATGGAGCAGGCCGCGACACCTGCGGCTCTGGCGGAGCCGCGTGGGCGGTGTCGCCCAAACCCCAGGCCTCGTTGCGCGAGCGTCGGGGGGAGTCAGAAGAGCGATTGTGCCTCTTTGACTTCTTGTGCCTCTTACCTGAGGACTTCGAGCCCGAAGTCCGATGACGACTCCCGGAACTGTGGTGACTCCGGCCCTGCGACCGGTCCCTCGACCTTCTTTCGGACCGGGACCTCAAGCGGCGCAGGGCGGAATGCCGATGCTCGAGTCGCTTGCGGGAACGCTCCCGTCTAGCTTTAGACGTCAGGGCCCGGCAGTCTGAGCAGGACTTGTCGTCGTGGTCCGGGCCTAGACAGTGCAGGCACCGGCGATGGGGGTCGGTAACCGACATCAGTCGGCTGCAGTTGGTACAGGGCTTGGACCCGGGCATACCGACCGGCACCGTTTGAGTAGAGGCTTCGAAGTAGATCAAAAAGGATCGTAAAAAGTTAGTCAAAAAGTGACTAGGGTACAACTTTTTCCGGATCTGCGCTTGCTGGCGCGGAAAAAAGAACGAACGTCAGCGCACGGAGGCGGCGTCTAAGTACTCAGACGATGCAGACGACGGACGCGGAGCCACGGACGACGCCTACCGACGCGCATGGGTACTGCTACGCAAACAATTTCCGGATCCAGTCTGACGCCTGGGGATATTCTAAGGTAAGGAATCCCGATCACTAACGTGTCTCTTTCAGATATGGTATGTCTGGCAACATGTCCTAACAGCTGTGATCGTTCAACATGACGTAACTCATTTGAAAGTTGTCCAAAAATTGGATCAATCACCGCAGCTGGTGAACCTTGCAGGTGGCAGGATAAATTGTTAGAAGAACCATCGTTTATACCCTGACAAATAGTGCGTTTTCACAGTTTTTACCACTAAGAAGCACTTCCCTTCCCCCACTCCAACATCTGTGTGTGTACAGTAATTCCCAGGAAGTCTTGATGTATTCTTTACCCAACCTTTCATATGTGCCTGCTGGAATGTGTTTTAGGCGATATTGAGAATGGAAAATTGTAACAGGCAGAGTGATTGTTCCATGTATATTCCATTCAGTAGCTGGCTTTTCAGCTACAGTAAATGGCAATCCTTCCATGCTCAGCACCGTATAGTCTGCTCCCCTCTGTGCCAATTTGATCGGTTTATCAGTGAGATTGAATTCTGAAAACAATGACATAGTATTGATTAAACTCCAAGGCACATAGCCTGAACAAAGGTTTTGCAATGTCCAGCCTAATAGCATGATAGAACGTAATTGCGACTGACCATGTTGCAAGATGACCGAGTCCTGTTCCATGATGTCTATGGCAGAAGACACTATGCTGTCCAATGAATATATCCTGGACGACAGAGTCGTTAACCCATTGTCAACCACAGAGAGAGTTTTCTCTAAATTAATACGATCAATTTCTCGTATTCGTTCTGCAGTCTCTGCTTGCGTAATCTTCCATGCTTCATTATAAGCAGCATAGATAACGGCATATATAAAACGTTTTTGACACGGTTTTCTTGGTCCTAGCAAGAATTCCCAAGGATCAGCGCCATCTTTAAGTAAAGATAAGTGTTGCTTTACATCCTTAGGTGTAGATCAGTGTAGCCAATCAAGGCAGAGCTTCCCTCTACTGTATGTTGTTACTATTCCAGGATGCTGTCTTTGAACATATCTTGGGTCTGGCCTATTGAATGTGAAACTCTGTTTTGTTCAGGAATCTATCTTGACAGTTGTTTGTGTCTGTGGGCCAGATCAACCATTTATTCCAATCTGGATCTCTTCTGTTGTGAAGCAAAATAGTATGTACCTCAACCTCCCCATCTTAAGTGTTACTGCTATCAGGTGTAGGTATGGACGGACTGTTCAAGTCTTATCTTGGCTACCCCAAGGCTGTTGGACAGTGTCATTCAAAAACAATTTGCTCAGGGATGATACATGCTCTAAACAAAGCTTCGACACCAACCTAAAATTAACAGAGAGTCAGAAAACATGCAATCAATGTACCCAAATACAGTTGTACAGGAAGTAGTTATTAAACTATGCGAGTTCCCATCAGTCCACCATCGAGACCGCCCTTCATCATCTGGGATCTCTGGTGCATAATTTCTGTCACATTAGCGGGTGAAAAAACCTGTGCTGGTGGATGACTAAACCAGGCACAGGAAAAACCACAGTGATATTTACAGATGTGAATCAGAAAAAGCGTATCTAGATGGGAACTAAAAATAGCAGTGCGTGAGAAAAAATGTGTGTTTGTGAAAATGAAAGAAAAATGCTCTAAAATTAGGTAGTGGTCGGGAAAACAATTTAATAAACACCCTCACACTCCTAAATCAATAAAACAGTGCAATAGTGGTTTAACAAATAGCCACTAAAGATGAAAGGTCGACATGTTTCTGCAGACACCCGGAGTCTAGTGATCTCCTGCTGCTTCCTCGGGACCATTAATGCTACTGCTAGAGAAAATAATAATAAAAAACAAGAACCATATCACCTGAAAGTGTATGTATCAACATCCTCTCATCCTAAAAATAGGGGAGAAAATTATAGTATAAGGGTACAAAGTCATGCATGCATCCAAATATAACGTGCACTTTGCGTGCCATTATTATTATATGCTAGACATAGGCTCATATTGCCCAGCACTCTGACTAACAAACTTAGTCGCAAATCACCAGTTCAGCAAATTTGTAGATTACGGTTCACTCACCCACTTGATGAGAAGGAACCACTCCACCTCACCTGGCACGAGCTCAGGTAAATGGATGCACCGCACTAAAAACAAACAACAAATCAAAAGATGTATCCACATCTAAATGCATTCCTAAACTGATCGATCTTAGCATGCTCCACACCAAGCATCACGTTCCTACCAGCGCCGTGGAACAGCACCTGGTCAGTAAGCCATAGTTTATAAATGGGTAGTTATGAATTGATGACAGCGCTATATAAAGTCATCACTGTTTCCAACAAGTGTACGCATGCATACGCACTTATCTACAATGCCAGAGTATTACGCGGGCAATCCTGCATGTGAAAACGGGACACAGCCTTTCTCACTCATACGCATGCATGCCAGCCGTCTTACCTCTCCGTCGGTGCACCGGTCGTCCCTCTAAGCTCTATCGTAGGGAGGAACAGACACTGATATCATGTGGACAGTCTTGGACCAACCATGGATTCCACCGTCAGTTATTGATACGGCGAAATTTCTGTTTAAATGTGAACAAAAGTGGGTCTATCGCCTTCGGAGTGATGAACGTGGGCTGAATGATGCCATCCCGTGGATGTCCCTTTAGGCAGAAGGGGTGTCTTCCCAATGGACCCTAATTCCTTTGATAGTACACAGTCTTTGGGAATGATAAACTGGCACTTTTGTGAACACAGCAGATTACATCTTTGTTGGGGTAACAACGTAACCCGCCCTAGCACGTATGAGTGGCTTTCATATAAAGCGATGGCACTATGAAATTGTATTAGGCTCTGGTGCAGAGGACCAGTTTGGCTCGCTGTTGGTCTGTTTTTGCCCATTTGTCTTATTAGTGGGATGATAATCCTGCTTTTTTACTATTTGTTTATGGATTCCTCTGAATGTGAGAGAAGGAAACATCTTCTCCATAATGCAAATAGTTTTGCATTGTCAAAAAATATTTCTGCATTGTCACAAAACTATCATTAATACGATTTTACAATCGTCATAATTGTTGTTTACGCAGCGCATTCAATAATAAAACGCGTTCCTTGCTATTGGCTGTAGATATAAAATAATCAGCGAACAAAACCACCCTATAACAAGGCGGGGTCTTTCGGCATACTCTGTCACGGGACAGAGAGAATTCGGGAACTACATTTCCCAGCAGCAGGAGCGCACCAAGTAGCGAGTAGGCGCATGATGTCATCACGCGCAGGGGGCGTTGGACATTGGTGCGCAGTGAATGCGGAAGCGAGAAAGGTTTATTTACCTCGCCGGTGCACCGAGTCGGTTCCTCCCTACGATAGAGCTTAGAGGGACGACCGGTGCACCGACGGAGAGGTAAGACGGCTGGCATGCATGCGTATGAGTGAGAAAGGCTGTGTCCCGTTTTCACATGCAGGATTGCCCGCGTAATACTCTGGCATTGTAGATAAGTGCGTATGCATGCGTACACTTGTTGGAAACAGTGATGACTTTATATAGCGCTGTCATCAATTCATAACTACCCATTTATAAACTATGGCTTACTGACCAGGTGCTGTTCCACGGCGCTGGTAGGAACGTGATGCTTGGTGTGGAGCATGCTAAGATCGATCAGTTTAGGAATGCATTTAGATGTGGATACATCTTTTGATTTGTTGTTTGTTTTTAGTGCGGTGCATCCATTTACCTGAGCTCGTGCCAGGTGAGGTGGAGTGGTTCCTTCTCATCAAGTGGGTGAGTGAACCGTAATCTACAAATTTGCTGAATTGGTGATTTGCGACTAAGTTTGTTAGTCAGAGTGCTGGGCAATATGAGCCTATGTCTAGCATATAATAATAATGGCACGCAAAGTGCACGTTATATTTGGATGCATGCATGACTTTGTACCCTTATACTATAATTTTCTCCCCTATTTTTAGGATGAGAGGATGTTGATACATACACTTTCAGGTGATATGGTTCTTGTTTTTTATTATTATTTTCTCTAGCAGTAGCATTAATGGTCCCGAGGAAGCAGCAGGAGATCACTAGACTCCGGGTGTCTGCAGAAACATGTCGACCTTTCATCTTTAGTGGCTATTTGTTAAACCACTATTGCACTGTTTTTATTGATTTAGGAGTGTGAGGGTGTTTATTAAATTGTTTTCCCGACCACTACCTAATTTTAGAGCATTTTTCTTTCATTTTCACAAACACACATTTTTTCTCACGCACTGCTATTTTTAGTTCCCATCTAGATACGCTTTTTCTGATTCACATCTGTAAATATCACTGTGGTTTTTCCTGTGCCTGGTTTAGTCATCCACCAGCACAGGTTTTTTCACCCGCTAATGTGACAGAAATTATGCACCAGAGATCCCAGATGATGAAGGGCGGTCTCGATGGTGGACTGATAGGAACTCGCATAGTTTAATAACTACTTCCTGTACAACTGTATTTGGGTACATTGATTGCATGTTTTCTGACTCTCTGTTAATTTTAGGTTGGTGTCACTTCTATACAGGGGGCTTAACAGTAGGGTCTATAAACTTTCCCCTGGGACCTTCCTTGTGTGTAATTAATTTAACTAAACAAAGCTTCTACATCCTGCATTTGCCAATATTTTGTACCCCAGACAGTTTTTGTCTTAATGTTGTCTTTCCAAAAGTCGAAACCTAGTTTAGACAGTTGGGCATAAAAGGCTGCAGAATAAATCTGTTTGGTATTTGTCAACATACTTTTCATTCCTGTTTTGTTTTCATTTTTAAAGTAAAATGATTCAGCATTTGATACATTAAACCCTGAAAAGTACAGAAACTTGCTGGTAAAAGTTTTTCAGCTACCCTTTAGTGGCTTAGGACAATGTTCCCATTGGTTATACATCAATACATTTCTAGGCATTGTTGATTTGTGCAACAAATGGTGACCATAATGATTATAACACTACATTTGTTCATAGTCTGATGAACCTTCTAAATATTCATGATTTGTGAATACTGCAGACATTTCTAAGTCTGACATCATATTATTACCAGTCTAGAAGTCCCAATTATCAGAAAAGGTAATGGATGAAACAAAGTCACTTAATGAAATCTTGAATAAGTGTGGAATCTTCAACAGCTCCAACAGGACAAAAATGTCATTCAGTTTTGTCCCAAGCTATACCCCCAGTATAGGTATGGCTGTGATGTTCACTGATGACAAGTCTCTTTGCTCACGATGAGATGATTTGTGTGGCTTGAGTAGTAAGTTGATGTTCTTACTTGCTGTGTCCATTTTGACATATCTTCCATTTATCAGCATTCCCAGTGTTATTACCAGAGTCAACCAAAGTAGAAGAAATAGTACACCCAACACAATCCAAAGTTCAATCCATGGTGAAATAAGATAAGTCTTTTCCAGGTGATGAAAAAAGGTCTGTTGCTTGTTCTTTGAAAGTTCTTTTTGCTGGCGTCGTTTCAGGTTCGCTGGGATCCTCAGAAAACGTATCAAAGTTAATGAAATAGCCAGAGGCAGTTCTGTTAATTGTTGGAATTGCATCAGGATTCGGTGAAATCGCTGGAACCACTTGATCACTTGTTACTTCATTGTAGACAGGTGTTTCTTGACAAACTGTTATTTGGGTTTCAAGAGGTACAAGTTCCATAGCTTTATTGCATAGTCCTTCATTTCGCACTGCAGATTCCTCAAAGGTAAAGAGTCTCTCAGTTTGAACCTCTTGGATAGTTGCCAGATTAGGGCATCTGCTACTTGGTCGGAGTCAACTTGGCCTACTGCTTAGTATTGGCCACATGATGTGGTTTGACCAGGTCAATAGGACACGAACCTGTTCTTTTTACCAGCAAGGGGCGGTAGTCATACTGTTCTTGATCCGTGGATTGCTAGGACAGGTACTGGTTGTCTGTAAGAAGGCCCAAATTTCTTCTTGTCCGCGATCTTTTCTCTGACTAGATCCCTGAGCTTTGGAATCCAGCCAGGCCTTGCTGGGACGGTCAGTTTTTCTTCAGTGGTGGTTGGCT
Source organism: Lissotriton helveticus (assembly GCF_964261635.1). NCBI lineage: Eukaryota > Metazoa > Chordata > Amphibia > Caudata > Salamandridae > Lissotriton > Lissotriton helveticus. The sequence goes on along the minus strand of NC_136059.1, from coordinate 356,413,290 downwards.
TCAGGAACACGTTGCTTTGTTTCGTTCTTATTTCATGTAAGTCCTATAAAACAGCCAAACGGTCTTTGATATCAAATGGTTTTTGGTCTACCACTAAAGTCTGACAATCGAGGTCCGCTACTAACATTCTGGTCCCAAAAAGGACTTCATATGGAGTGATATCCCCTAGAGAACGTCTTGGCAGATTGTTAAGACTACGTTGGACACTTATTAGATGTTTGACCCACCCGTCACCCGAGCCGAATACCCTAGCTGTTATAGCGGTTTATGTCCCGTTTTTTTCTCTCCAAAACCCAATTTCCCTCAGGATGGAATAGACCAGAGTACCGCAATTCTATGCCCAATTTGGCCATGGCCTCCTTGTAAGCTTGAGAGCTAAACGCAGGACCCTGGTCAGAATGTAGCGTGCCAACTGCATATGTGCCGATAAAGACTCGCAAATCTTTTATTACAGTTCGAGCGTCAGCCGAGCACTGAGGCCACATCCAAATGAACCTTGAACACAAATCTACTGTGACCAAGATATATTTATAGTTACCATCCCTCTGTAAGGGACCGCAGTGGTCCAGGTAAACACAAGCTAATGGTTTATCTGAAATTAACAGGGGTGCCTGCGCAGAACGTTTCACAGTAGAGACTTTCATCTTTTGGCATATTTCACATTCCAAAACATAATTTCTGGTTTGTTTCTTCATCCAGTATCTCTGTTTTAATAATGACACTGTGGCGGAAACACCTGCATGTGCAGAGGCAAGCCCTTCATGTGCTGCTAAGATCAGTCCTAATCTATGTTCCATTTTTGGAATTACTCTATCCCCCACTCCAGGCATCTGAGCAAACGGAACATTGTTCGTATCAGTTATGAGTATTTGAGTGGAAACCCTTTAGGTAACGTACAACCGCTGCCTTTGCTTGTTGCATTGATGGCTAGCATTATTTTGCTGTCTATTTTCGTTTTTGAAAGAGTGATTGCAGCTACGGAAGCCGTTTGCACATCTGCCTTCGTAGTCCTTGACGTAACTGAACTACTTGTTCCCAAAGCAGTTTATGCTTTATTGTGCCACCTTTTGCATCTTTGTAACCGTGTTGAACCCAGTTTTGCAAGTATTCATTGTAAGATTGAACACAATAATACGAATCGTGCACTGAGTTTCGGAATTTGCGATCTGTATTTGCAAGTGCCATCTTGAAGGCTTGTAGTTCAGCTCACTGAGCTGTACAATCTCCTGAGGATTGAATTTTAGTGACCATTGGTCGGAATTTGCCATTGTGCAACGACATCTAACGATCGCGCACGCCGCACTTTAGGCTTGTTTACCCCCCCCCCCGTAGCGGGTTGAGCCGATCCGACAGTATAAATTATACATTCATACTGGCCAAGAGGTAGAATTACAGTAGGCAGAGGACATTCATGTTCGTACTGTAGAAATGCTTGTTTTCAAATAAGGGTCAAAAGCGTATACAACGTCTGTTGCAGCAAGAGAATTAACCATTTGTATCCATCTTGGATGGAAAGCATTTGCATTTGGTATGCTCGCTTTCGTCACTGCTTTTAAGGCAGGTACAGGAGTTACGACCATTATGCATTTTCCCTGTGCTAGGGCTCTTTCTTTTGCTACTGCAGTTTGAACCGCTGTCAGAATTTTTTCTGTTTAGGTGAATTTCATTTCTGCTTGTGTGTACAAATGTGATTTTTAAGCTATTGGTACTTTTTCACCTCCATTAAAAGTTAAGTAGGTGAATCCGCATTGACCCGGAATGATACGGATCACTAAGTAGCATACATTTATGCATGTTTGCAAATGTTTAGTTGCTAGCATGTCTGTTTGCAATAAATGCAAAATCTCTGTGTGTTTTTGTGTCCAATTTACTGTTTTAAAATCAGGTTTTATTAATACGTAGAGAGGTTTAACCCTTTCTGCGTAGTTTAGAATGTAAGTTTTTCCAAAATTTAAGGATCCTAGAATCGACTAAGTTTTTCAGCGTTTTTGGAGGTTGGAGCAGTGCACATTTCTCAAGAAAGTTTGCTGCCAGGCTTTTGCTTTCACTTGATAACTCCTATCCTAGATATAGGATGTTGAGATGGGCAATTCTAGATTTTTTTTAATTGAATTTGTAACCCTCTGATGCGAATCCAAGTATAATGGTGTTCACTCTGTTCAAGTGCCTATCCAAGTCATCACCTGTCAGATAGATGTCATCTACGTATGATAATGCTTCATCATCATAAGTTTATAGTAACTCTGTTACTCTTGCTGAGAATAACCCAGGACTGTTCTTGAATCACTGTGGGAGACGACAGAAGTGACACTGTGTCCCCACAATTGAAAAAGCGGTCAAATACCTACTTTCTGGTGCAATGTTTTGACAGAAGAAACCGTTAGAATTATCTAATGTGGTTTTATATTTTTTACGCACAATGCTATTCAATAATGCTGTACCGTGTGCATTTTGCACAGCAAATGTTTTGCAACAACAATTTAGATGTCTGTAATCCAATACTAGACTATATGTATTGTCTGGTTTGGATACAGGAAACAAAGGATTGTTCATTGACGAGGTGCATGTTTCACTCACCCCCTGGTATTCAAGTTGATCTAATATCTCCCTGACCTGTTTTTAGCTTCTTGCTTAACTGGGGTCTGCCTTTGTGCAGGGGGTTGATTGTTTAGTTAGATTTTATGGTGAGGAGAGTCCTCATCCCATCCTACATGATTTTTGTATAATGCTGGAGCTTGGGCGACTGCCCATTTCCTGGCAGAAGTATACTTTAAATGAATTGGAATAGGATTAGAGAAGGCTGGCATTATGATGTCCTCACCATGTGGGCACTCCCTGACAAATTGTGGTGGCCAGTCTTTTTCAGCTTCAGGAATGCCATAACCCTCAGAAAGTCGCTCCCAAAAGAGTGCTCTCACTTTTCTTGGTATATCTCCCTCCATCTGGAGTGTTTTGTCATATAACCTATGTGAGAACTAACCCTGGTATCTGCAGTTTCAACTTCACTGAATTCATTCATGTCCACTGTCCCCAGAAGACCCTTCATGTTCTGGCGAGCTATGGTGACTTCTGCTGCGCTGTCCAACATTGTCTGAGCCCATTCCCCGTTCTTGAGTTGTGTCCTCCAGATCCTCGGCATGTCTGATTTTTAGACCTGCTACCTTCTTTCTGGTGAATTGAGGTTTCTTGCTTTCCTGAACGTGTTGATCGTCTTTGGACTTCACACGTTCTTCTTTGTTTTCTGACCGTCCTCTTCTTTCGGATTTCTGTGATGAAATCTGAAAGGCACGAGAGGAACGTGTATCAGTATCTTGATATCTATCAGGTTTTTTTAAATTATCCCTGTTCCTGAGGTTATACCTCCTTTCAGAGGGCTCCCTTTGAGGAGACCTGCCTCTGGAATGAGAACGCTTCTCTTTAGAAGTTTGTTTCCTATTTTCCTACTTCTTTTTAGAAGGAGTAGGTGTGTTTTTAGTAAAGAACTTTTCAGGACTTTCAGACAGTTGGGGTTTCACTGGTTTCCCACCCAGACTGTCTCTGCCTTATTCTTCATAGGATTTTTCAATTATTCTGGCTAATTCTTGTGGTTGCTTACTTACATCAAATTCCCTTAATTTTTGGCGGATCGCCACTGATGCTGCTTATCCTTTAATATTAGCAAAAATTATTGCGGAGACCTGTTTAAAATTTTTCAGTAATTTCATACCCAAATTTAAAGCAGGCTCTGCCCTGTATTCATTTTGAATCTGTTTCAGGACATTAGGTATTACCGCCATAGACGGTACACCATGTGTTTTAGTGTAGATAGCAGTGAAGACTGTACCCCAAGTGTTGCAGTCCTTCAGATGTGGTGCGGTCGCCAATGGTAAACAGATTGTTAAAATTCTGGTTTTCTCACGAGGGGTAGTATTAGGAAATACTGCTTCGATTTGAGAAATGTAAGCTATGCAGAATGGAATCTGTTCCCTCTTTGCAGGTAACTTACCAATGACAGAGTGAAGTCTGCGGTGTAATTTTTAGTGTATTCCCCTGGTGAGGGGTATGTTGTGAAATTACTATTGCAGGTTGGACTGTGAGAGTCCGCATGACATATTGAACCAATTGTCTATAGATTTTGATTAACTCCTTGAGCTGAACTGGTAATGCCACATCTGTCATATTATCAATGTCAGGATGTGGTGTATAGCCAGCTAAAACCGGCCATGTGGCTCCTGGTCTACCTAGTGGACCTGGTAATATGATTTAAATGTTTTAGAGCGCCTTTAAACCAGAGCTCATGCTCCTGGTATGTAAGTGGAATTTATATATCCTCGAAAGGAATGTATTCTTCTGGTGGTTCATCTTCTTTGTAGAAGTGAAACACATGTGTTACTGGATTTGCTTCAGGGAAGGCTATCCAAGAATAGAACACCGTGTCTGGTGATATTCATGTGCCTCTATCACAAAAACTGCCCTACCACCTCTCGATGAAAGGCCATGTTTTATACATTTTATAGTGATGGCTTTCCTTAAATTAAGCAGAATGCTTATAGCATCCTAGTCGGTTTCTTGGAAACCTGTGATGTTAAAAGCTGGTACGGCGTTTTCGCCTGCAGCTCCACTAGCCCCGGGATTATCTTCGTTGGCCATTTTGTTGACTAAAAGTTTGCAGAGCAAGCTTCAAGGAAACAAAGATAAGGTGCACAATATTTTGGAACACTATCCTTCAACATTGAACAAACCAAAAACTAATACATAGGATTTTCGTTCTACTCAGCTATGGCGGATATTATCCTTTTACCCACTCCAGACGTCTATTGGAGTATTTACTGGAAAAGAGGTCTCTGAGAAAAGCACGACTGAGTTACTTTAGTATCTAGCTTAAAGTTAAATCAGTACCTTACCAAACCGTTGGGCGCCATGTAGTCTAGTTCCTTTATTCCCAATAGGCTCTGCACATTGGAATAAAATACACTATAGATTTGACAGAGGACTGAGGTCAATATGTCTCTATCGAGTATACTAAACTTAATTGTGTGTGCCGACTAACTCAGAGGTCACTAGAAACTTTCTCGAGTAAACAAGAAGGGAGTAGTTTCTGACAACCATATAAACATGACAACTTTGTTTCCCTAGGACTGAACCAAATATCTTCAGAGTTGTGGAAACAATAGATAACTATTTTTATCAGTCAATCGTGCATGCTTCGTTTCTACAGAGTTGCAGAGCAATAGTGAGGCAGGCGTTTTCAATAAAAGGATTTATTGAACATTCTTCTTTCTCATGCAAGAGAGGTGAACTGCTACAATCGTTAAACAGAATGCAAAGTATAATGCGTACAGCAAGAATAGTATTATAAAAGAATACTGTAATAGCATTGTCTGTTGCTATGACATGTACAAATACATACATAAATAACACAGGCTAAATTACTCAACTGGTGCTTCTAAAATGCGCCTACCCCAATGTACCTAACTTAGCTCTAGTACCAGGGAAGAAGTTAGTGCTGCTTAGCATAAGTTATAGTTCTGCCAAGAATTGCCAAAGGTTTCTCTAGGTTCTAATCAGCGCCATACCTTAGAATGAAAGAGGTTGGTATCTCTGTCTCGGGACTCGATTTCCCAACAACCTGCAAGGGGAGTCAGAAACACTGGAGCTGGATTCTCGGCAGGAGGATGTAAGCTTCATTGTCAGTGCGTCAGCTGGAGAGTCCTTCCTTTGGCACTTGCTCTAGCGAGCTGCGTCGGGCAAGTGGTTAGTCGAACTGCACCAAACCACACAGTCCTTTGCTATAGCAAGTGAAGGTATATTTATACCTTGAAGGGGTTTAGGGATGCCAGCTTTGAAGTAAAGTCGGGCATATGAACGTCATGGATGTACCCTTAAGGAACAGTTGCTCATGCATAATAAATGAGTTCTTGGAGAAATTAATATCCAAACAGGGGGAAGACCCTTACAGCTTAAGAGCCTGGTTTTCCTAGAACTCGTTGTGACGTAGATGAACGGATGGAAGTAGCCATGCCTGTATTTGGGTAGCATGGGCTATGCCTGAATAAGGACTGGATTTCTATGCCTATACAAGGGCAACGCGAATTGTACCTATATAAGGGCATGAATCGGGAAAAGTCATTCGGAATCTAAAATGCCATACAACAACACTGTCCTCTGATACTGCCTTACTGCTCGACCAAGCTACCACTTTATTGAGTAAGGTTATATCTAACTTTAAAAATTAGAGAGTTTCCCAGAAACCAGAAAGGACTGGGTATCAAGTATTTATCAAAAGAGAATCCTTTCTGTGTATTAATCTTTCCTTTGGTGACCAAAAAAGCCTACACATTCAAATCAATACCAGTTTTACAATTATGGTATTACAAAGATATGAAGTAAATATTCGTACTCCACACTAGAAGATCATTTTTTTACTCTCAAAAGTTTATTATACAGGAACATTTATATTAAAAACCATTGTTTAAATTTCAAACAATTAGTATTCTACGTAGGGTGCTCTGGTACAATCTTAAATACTGTAACAATTCCGATTACGGTATCTACCTCAGAGTCACTCCCTATTAGAAAAATTTTAAAAAATTGTGCATTTTTATGCTCACAAATTAAATACAAAATACATATAAACCATATACATTTACCACTGTCGACGCGTTTCGGTGTGTTGGTTATAATTATGGCACCTTCCTCAGGACGGACGAGTCTAAAACCACAGATTATTTTACTTCTTTTTGAAGTATAGGGGTAGAGGTCCTTCTATTGATTTTCAGGACATCTATATTTCCTTGTATGGTTGCGGATGGAGTCACTCACTACGAGGTCTTTTTAGGTCATTGACTTTCATGGGGTTCTGGTAGACACTTTATTTAATGGTGTCTGTCGAGCAGGTAAGTTGTATTGATGTGCACCGTCTGAATTAGGTTATCATGCCGTGCCAATAGCCATTGCGTCTGATGCGGACAATCAGGCTGTTCTTTCTTTCACCCCTTCCAGTGGTATCTTTGTACCGATTGGGGGCTGTAGTGTCCCCCCACCCCACAGTGAATCTTACAGCGCTCAATGAAAAGGAGAGAACACTGCACATCAGGCGATAAAGGGACACTACAGCCCCCAATCGGTACAAAGATACCACTGGAAGGGGTGAAAGAAAGAACAGCCTGATTGTCCGCATCAGACGCAAAGGCTATTGGCACGGCATGATAACCTAATTCAGACGGTGCACATCAATACAACTTACCTGCTCGACAGACACCATTAAATAAAGTGTCTACCAGAACCCTATGAAAGTCAATGACCTAAAAAGACCTCGTAGTGAGTGACTCCATCCGCAACCATACAAGGAGATATAGATGTCCTGAAAATCAATAGAAGGACCTCTACCCCTATACTTCAAAAAGAAGTAAAATAATCTGTGGTTTTAAACTCGTCCGTCCTGAGGAAGGTGCCATAATTATAACCAACGCACCGAAACGCGTCGACAGTGGGACTTTTAAATGTATATGGTTTATATGTATTTTGTATTTAATTTGTGAGCATAAAAATGCACAATTTTTTAAAATTTTTCTAATAGGGAGTGACTCTGAGGTAGATACCGTAATCGGAATTGTTAGACAGTATTTAAGATTGTACCAGAGCACCCTACGTAGAATACTAATTGTTTGAAATTTAAACAATGGTTTTTAATATAAATGTTCCTGTATAATAAACTTTTGAGAGTAAAAAAATGATCTTCTAGTGTGGAGTACGAATATTTACTTAATATCTTTGTAATACCAGAATTGTAAAACTGGTATTGATTTGAATGTGTAGGCTTTTTTGGTCACCAAAGGAAAGATTAATACACAGAAAGGATTCTCTTTTGATAAATATATCTAACTTTAGCCTCTGCCATACCTCTGGTGACTGTGAACTCTGTGCACACTGTGCCTTACTTTGGTACAGTATATACAGAGCCACTTTCTTACAGGCACTAATCTGGAGAGTGTATAAACAGGCTCAATTGGCCTACGACGAAGTGTAGTAGAACTTCTATTTAATGTGGATTGTCGACATGTTGACCACTGAGCAATTTTGATTCCGTATTATCTGCTTGTTGTTGTGATGAAAATGTAATATATATATATTTTTTTTTTTAAATGACGGGTGCCCAGCCCATGTACTCTCTATGGCTTCCCAGTGCACTTACAATACCCAAGAATGGACTAAGATATTGTAGGGTCATATCTGCTCAGGCAGATAAGACCACACGTTATATAGTGACAATGCTAAAGGGCTGTAAGGCCTGCCGTAGGGGTGACTTACATATAACTTATGAAGTGTCTGGGGTATGGCATTCAGGGATGTGTGCGATGTCGACTCTTCAGTTTTCACTGCACGAAGACACAGCCAGCAATGGCGGTTTGCATGGTCTTGATGAGGGGTCACAATTTGTGCTGCATCCCTAGTGGACCATCTTCAGTTCCAATATTCTAGGTACCATTTACTAGGGACTTACAGGGGTTGCTGAAGTTGTGCCAATTGTGGTACAGTTTTAGGAAAGAGGTCTGGCATTGGGGAACAAGTTAGCTGGGACCTTGTGCACTTTCATTCGCAATCACATGTTCCAAGCAAAAAGTGGGGACTAACCATGTCAAAAGAGGCACTCTCACATATCCAGCATTAAGGGTCTATGGCAGACAGGACTTGGGCTAGCATGAGCATCTTGACTTGGTACTTGAGCGAGTGCAGAACAAAAATAAGACAAAGGCCTCTGTCCTTCTTTGATACAAGTGTCACATGGCCCATGGGGAAATTGTTGTTTTCCCTAAGCTGGCATGAGCACGCTGCAGACTGTCTGCTGCTTTGCACATGTTACTACACGCGTTTATATCGTTAATACTTCTTTTAGTATTTTCACATGAGAACCAACTGCTGAGTTCAAGCTTTGTAGCATCCTGGGATTTAGTCTGAACATTGTGAACAAGGTCGAAAAACAATGCTGCTTGATATTCTGTTCTGTTCAGGCCCTAGCACCTAGACAAAACATACAGATGTAGCTGTTTGGGAATACGTACTTTGGTCTTATTGGAATTCACGGATAGGTAGAGAACACTTAGAGAGGGACCTTTTCAGGGAGAAGAGCATGACAGCATCTATGATGTGGAACTACCATCTAAAGACTAAGGAAAGGGGTCTGCAGATAACACCCGGAGATCTTCCAATATATAACCATCCAGCCTATGTTCAACGGGAGGGAGGTTAGGCTAAGCCGTCTTTCATTATGACAGCTCCCTTTATGATTTAAGGACTACTCGCTATGCTGACCGTCTTTGAGTTCTGCAATTTCTCTGCTTATAGTGGCAGGTATGCTGCATGTTTGTTAAAATTAAATATTTGAAACTGGTTTGTGTCTGACAGATCTTATTGTGGACAAGTACAAGAATGTGAGCGAAAGGGTGTGTCTTGTAACCGCGATTCCTGAGAGAGTCGGGAGTGTTGAGTATGGGGGGTGTCTAATCACTTGTTCATCTGTAAGTGAGTAGAAGGGCAAGTGAGACACTATAGCTAGGAGGTCCTGGGTTCCTGGGTACTAAGGTGGAAGGACGACTGAGTCCCTTTATACTATGGTCCCATAATCCTACGCATAGTTCTGTGTTTGCAATGAATCCCTGCAACACAAGGAATTATAGCGAGTAACACCCTGCTCCTGCGTTTGAAAGAATAACCCGGTCTATGATCTCTTTGGCCAAAAGGGCTTGCCCTTCCTTCTGCACGATGGAAAGATTGGCTTCCATCAGGTGCCCTGATGGTGGTGGAAAGAAATGGGAGGGTTAGACCCGATGGTCAATTTGGAGGACCCACTTTTCTGAAATGATGCCTTACCAGTCTTGAGATAAATATTGGATCCTGCCTCCAACTGGGTGGCTGTATGCCAGCAAGGACATACTAAAGCAGTTTAGAGTCTGTGGATGCTAGAAAGTCAGGGTACTATGCTGAACATTGTTCCTGCTGTCCTGGGAGTTAACTCTGTGAGCCACAGCCTTGGCCACAAAAAAGGATGAATGGCTTGCTGTACTGGCGGAGGGGCCAGATGCTGGCAATAGCGATAATCCTTGCCAGAGAGGGAGCAAAATTATTGGAAGTGCCTGGCGGGGCAGAAAGATACAAGAAACATGCTGCGGCCCTGCTTTCCTCAAACCGCTCAAGGGCTAAATCTGCCTTGCTGGCAAAAAGGCAAGAACCATCAAAAGGCATGTCAAACAAAGATACCTGGACATCCCAGGAAAACCCTGTAGACTGCATCCAGGTGAGGTGCTAAAGTACCACACTGGTACTCATTGCCTGACTCAAGGAGTTGGTTGTGAACACACCAGCCAAATTAGAAACTTTTCTGTATGCCAGCTATTCTGGAAAATTTGGGTCAGGGATGCCCTGAGGTAGTATTGGAACAGCAGGTAATACCTAGGCCGCCGTGTTCCATATGGCATGGAAGTAGCAGCCTAGGAGACAGCTGCCATTTACTGAATGTGCAACTAGGCCCATTGAGGAACATTTACATTTGTCAAATGTGTCTATTTTCTTGGACTCTCGATTTCGTGAGGTGCTGGTGAAGGCGTTGGGATTTACTTAACCGGTGGACGACTGCACCATGCAACTCTCTAGTGCAGAATGCTGTGTAAGAAAAGCAGGGACACCTGTTGCTGGATGATGCTGGTGAGCAACCTGCCTATTAAGTGATTATTCTAAACACAGCTTTGCAAAAGTGATCAAGACTGTATCAATAAGTGCCTCTAAGCTGCAATGGAGGTTATATAGGTGCTTGACCAGGCTGGAGTACCTATCTCAAAACACTCACCTTTGCCACCATAGTATGAAGTTGTATGTCCAATACTTTCAACACCCTTTGCATAACGGTTGGTGAAGACTGCTGTGAGGAAATGGGGTGTATTATATGGTGGGATTGTGTGACCTCATGGTGCAATACACTCCCAACCGCTTTAGGACCAGTCAGATTTGGTTTGTTAAGCCTTTAGCTCAACCCCGACTAGCTGTGGCTCGGAGGCTTACACAAAGGAACAAGAGTGAAGCATTTAAACAGCACCAAAACAATTGGAGAAATTAATTCTATACTCAAGTATTCCGACACCAATTTATAAAAATAAAGTATATTTGTATGAATTTAATGACTTAAGGGTTTTAGAGATATACATTTTAGAAGGAACAATAAATCTAGACTTTTTACTTACCACACACAAACATTGGCACATTCAACGAATTTAACACTTAAAATCTTTTTCATTAAAATGTTTGTGCTAGTTGTAATGCAGCTACTTGGAGAAACTTTAGATGGTCAACTCCAGTAGGGAGCTAGTCAGGGGAAACCAGCAAGGTCCTCAGAAACCATTACCTCAACAGGTGAAGCAGTATTTAGTCAGTATTAAGTTACAGGCACTTTTATCCTTTGCAGGGCTTTCCTATGGAAGTAGTCCTGATGCAGGGGATGAAGGATGCTTAAGATATGCAATGTGGTTGACTGGGGTCTTGCTCCCTCGGTCCATGAAGGGGGTGATGCTGTCCTGGTCACAGGGTCATTGTCCGTCGAAGTCTTCTCTGTGCTAGCAGAAGTCCATCAACAGTGGACTACCAGTCGCCCAGTGTTGCGGTCACAGAGCAACCATTCCTGGGTCGACAACTCATCCTCCAGAGTTCCCAGTTGTACTCAGACAACACGCAGGGTTCAGCAACCTTGGGTGCAACTTTGTGCATCTGGTCCTGTTTCCTGGTGCTGCACGGTGGCTGCTGGAGGTGGGTTTAAGATTCTGGACTACATAATTGCTGCAGCAGGCTTCCCAGCTGTTGTATTCCTGTGCTGTGAAAAGGAGGCCAGACCACCAACCCTTGAAGACTCTTGTCTTTGGCTGGCCTCTGCAGGCAACTTCTCCCTGAGCAGGACACAGCAGGCACAGTCCCTCTTCTTTGCTAGACACCAGGTTCCACAGATGCAGTCCACTCAGGTGCAGCTTCTCTTTGCCAGTACCACGATACAGCAGGGCAGTCGTCCTTTGGTCGTTCTTCCAGTCCAGTCGATATCTGAGTACAGGGTGCCAGAGGTGTTCTACGTATGGTCAAAAAATGCCCTCAGGGAAGGATGAGGTTCGGGGCCAATAGACTACCAGGGTCCCTCCCAACGGATGGCCACTTCCTGCGAAGTCTGTCATCTGACTCCCCGAATGCACCATTCTGGCCTCTTCCACTATGGCAAGGACCCCTCTTCTCGCAGGTGGAGCTCCCTTAGCCCAACCCAGAGGTGTGGCTACCAAGTGGGCCCCCTGCAAGCCACTGGAAAACCGGTTTGGCAACTCCTTTCCCCTCTCCTGTCCCAAGTGCCATCCTGTCTGCCCGAACAATGGAGCAGCCCCTCTCTCAAGTGTTACCCATTTGCTCTTCAGATGCAGCTTATCCTTTGAAGCTAGCCTTTTGGGCCTACACGTGTGTGGCTTCCTGCAATAGGGAGGTTATATCTCCTTCCAGAGCAAGCCCCTATTGTATCCTTTCCTGGGGGTCGTTAGCATGTCTCCACAGGAGGTCAGAAAACGGTCTTGAGAAAAGGACACTGTGTGCAACCAGATTGGGAATAGGTGACTAAAGGCAATAAAGAGCCAACGTTAATAAAGTTGAAGGCCTAGTAAAATGTATTTCTAGGTTACTTTGTAAATGTAAAACATAATTAAACAGCTACGTGATGGTAATTGTAAGTTTATGGAAAATAATATTAAGTATAGTAGACATCTATGGACCTACTGTTCCTTGTCCCAGGAGATCTACTCCACCTGCAGAGCTCCTGAGATTTCCATATTGTCCTTAGTCTTATTTAACGCCGACATGGTGTCCCTTGTTACTCTGCTCACAGATAACAGTATTAAAATTCACTAATATGCCAACAACAGACAATTCTGCAAGAGTCTCCTCTGCTTCAGACAGACCACCAGACTTTGATAACAATCACCTGCCTACAGCTGAATCCATCAAGGCAGAATTCCACTAATTTTCCAGAAACACGTCCCCTCCAGGGCGTAAAGAAATAATAACCACATCACCCGAGAACTAATTGAACTTCAGAGGTTCCCTTTACCGACCTCTACTTTCTTCAAAAAGATCTTTCTCATTCATAAACTAGAGCCTTGGAGTATCTGGTTGACAAGCTCACAACTGCGGTTGGCTTGTAGCATACCTGGAACCAGGACAACATCAGACATGATGCAAAGAAATGCAAAAAAGAACAAAAGGCCAAAATCTCATATATGCCACAATACTCCTCCAATTTAAGAAAGCTGGAGATGCACCACTTTAAAACACGCACTACACAAAGACGCACTAATAGTCTCAGCATTTTGCCGCTGTGTCTTTAAAGTAATACACTGTCTTTTAGTTAGGTTTAAGGTAAACCAATATCACATAAATGCATATGACTTTACCCAAAGTCCTAACGTCTTGGTTGCATCCTCCTCCCACCCCCCCCCCCCGTCCCCCTTGCCCCCTCCCGGAAAGCTATCAACTATAATACTTAGAAAACATGATGTGACTACCAATACACTTGGAACAGTTCAGAACTAGCATGAAAGAAAAACGTAGGTAATACTTTTCATGTAGACAATATAAATAATTTTACCTTGCTGTTGCCTTTAAATTCTTCCTGATCGAAGTCAAAATGGCGACAGAGGGCCCCGACAGTAAAGAGGGACCGAAGGAGTGCCGGCTTATTTGCGGCAAGAACAGTACTATTTGGATCTTCCTGGTGTTGGTTTTTTAATTTTGTGAGGGCACCTACAAGAAAACATAATTGCAGTAAATCTGGCATAAGAACATGGGCAAATACGTTACATGTAGGAAATTAACATTTGACTTACCATAATATCTATTAAAACAGGCCCAGACAAACTTGTAATTTTGAGTAACTTTGTTAACAACTGATCCAAGACAGCTGACACAATGCTGCACCACCTATGTAAAAGAAACAAATACAATTAAATGCACCGTTTATTCTGCAACTGGCATTGTCTGGGGGAAAAGGGAATGGTGGGCAGAGGTATAATTTCCGATATAAGTTAACAGCTTGAAGAATACTTCAAATTTGGATAATATACATTGCTGTCATGTGAATACAATTTCAGGCACTTCTGGATTACACCCCCGCGATCAAAACCAAGATTCACACGCTCTTCTGATTGGGAACCGAAATTTACTAAATTGCTTTAATTTGGCTTTAAATGTTGAAAGGTTATGATGAGAACCTCTAAACCAATGAAATGCATCAGTTTTCCTAGTGATGCAACCATGCTCCCCCCCCCCCCCCTGCCCCCCACCAATCCTTGCCCCGTTCACAACTCTACACTGAATTAACACCACCACTGGCACCTCTACTTGAGACCCTCACAAACAGGAAAAGCAATTACATTCTGATTATGAGGTGGAGGAAAGTATCTTTATTTTGCTTAAATGTAGAGGGGCTGATAATTTTACCAACTAATGCGAGCAATAGAACCATAACGATCCCATGAACTAATCACGACAGCAACGTGATGGCATGAACAGCATCACAACATTGAGATCAGTAACATCATTGAACATGAACAACCTCCACACATGCAGCAATTCACTGGACTCAAACTCTGGCTGTGAGCACGTCTCCTCTAGGTGGAGGTACAGGCCAGGCCTCACACAAGTTTACCGTCAGAATGCCGATCTGTCTGCTGACTTCAGCAATAGTCAGTGGGTTCTGAGCACACCACATAGCATTCAGCAAATCAAGCATTATGTACCACTGTAGTGCTCTGGGGGAGTGTGACTGGATGAAGTGGGAGGGAGATATGCCTGTGCGAAGTCATGCACAACACTCTGTGGTCCTTCTTCATCAACACATTCATTGGTGCATAGTAAGTCAAAGCTCAATGTGTGGTAATGGGCTGCTCTCTAAAGTGCTAAAACACGGAAGACCAAAGCATATGATTGGACTTCTAGTAGGATATATTTAGAAGCCTTTAATCATCGAGTACTGATGCAATATTTAAAGGTTTGTTGTTTGGAAGGATGGGAATGGAATTACCTGGTGTAAACAACCACCCGTCTGGCATTCCTGTCAGACTTTTTGTTTACTCAACAGAGTAAGCATTGCCCTATTACAGTAGGTAAATTCAGCCCAGGCGGTGTCTGGAAACCAATGAAACAGGAAACAATTGGTGCAGCCTTTCCACTTTTTAATCTGAGCAAATATGGCATTTACAATAGAGAATCAGTATTCTCTTTATTCTTTAGAATAAAAAAGATAGCCATGCTGTTCATGTTCTCAGTAGGGGTAGTATTGACAGGCTGCACCTACTTCATAACGGACTTCACGACCTGAGCAGTAGTCTACCTCATCCTGGCCCGTGGCTGAGCTGGCATTAGCAGACTCGAATTGAGCCAGAGGCTCATGGACAAGTTGCAGAGGTCATTTCTCATGTAATTATGTGAATGCCTCAATAATTTCTAGCACTGTGCCCGTGTCACTCCACTTTTCTTTTTTTTTCCAGTTTTATATAGCAGGAACTCGCTGCGAAGGTATTGGAGCGTTTCACACGGGCAACAGTTAATTACACAAGGTCACACATTTAGACACACAGAAGTACGAGTTACCTTCGGTAACAATGTATCTAGTAGAGACGCTGTCTAGCTGCAGATTCCTTAACTCAGAATATCCCCAGGCATCAGACTGGATCCGGAATTTGTTGGCGGCAGCACCTTTGTGCGCCGGCGCGACACGACCCTACCCTGACGTCGTCCACGTACGTGGCTTCAGCAAGGTCATATAAGTCCCTCCCGGCGAGCTGACGTCAGCTTTCTTCAGAGAAACTTTTCCGCGGCACAACACGGAGCCACCAACAAAACTCTGAAAGTATGGGAACAGTGTGCGAAGGATGAGAAATCCGTAAAAACAAAGAAGGCAGATGGTGTAAAACACCATCATAAAAGACAGTATGAGACACTGTCTACATATAAGTGAAAAAGTGGAACAAAGCTGTGAGAAAGAACCTCGCAAAGTGAAGCGTAGACCCTTCCCAAAAGTGTGAGCAACAAGAGAAGAATATCTCAACAGACAAGATAGACTGTCATTACCATGTAGAACCGTGTCATCCAACCAGGATAGAGCACAAAGAACAACAATCCTCCGCAAGAAGGATGAAAAGATTGACACGTCCCCTATATGAAAGGAAGACTAAAGCACAGCCCAACCAATCTCCAAAGAAGACGACTAGAAAGGAGACAAGAGCCCCGAGTCAATGGAGAAGGCGGGGGGGGGGGGGGGGGGGGAAGGCAGCAGGAGAAGAAGAAGAATAATCTCCTGAAGGTGATTCAAAAGTCACCATCTTACAGGAAAAAAGCCACCCGGAGGGAGTCAGCCGCATATGGCAATTCTTTAAGGGGTGCAACAATGTGAGTAACCTTGAAAGAAAACCAATGGCAACTGAAAGGATACAAGTGGAGAAGCCAACCTGGCAAGGTCCTCGCAGAACGGGGAGGATAGGTGGGGGTTAAGGAATCGGAGGCTAGACAACGTCTCTACCAGATACATCGTTACCGAAGGTAAGTAACTCGTACATCTGATAGAGACATCAAACTGCAGATTCCTTAACTTAGAATAGATACCACAGCCATACCCCAAGGGGGGAGGTGGGTCTGCGATAGAACAACAGAAAGTGCCCGAAGCACTGAGCCGGCAGCAGAGTGATGGACTATGGGAAAGGCTATGACGGAACAGCCAGACAGCAACGCAAATAGCTCGGAAGAGCAAAAGACAACGGGAGACAAGGCATCACAAAAATGCCAGAATGGCACAACACCATACCCGTATGAAATGTAGAAATGGTACTAGCCATATCCCAGAACAGAAGAGAGTCGAGAACAAAGGAGGAAGAAGGACTACTCCCAACTCAATGGTGCACTAAGTGGACACCAACCAACGCTAGAGGATAACATGAAGAGATGTAACCAGAGCCTACCAGGCTAGCCTATGCCAGGGAGGCCGGAGAGGCCACATCCAGGAGAGAAGGGCAAGAGGCAGGAACTCAGCAACACCTCAGAAGTACAGGAGGGAACAAAAGACACGCCAAGTGCACACCTAGTCACCAAAGGGGCGACAGGGGTGAACAGCATCACGCTGAAGCACGCTGATACAGACCACAACTGAATATGCACAGGGTAGACAGCCACGGAGACAACAAGGTGGCGTAGGTAAAATGAGCACAGGACTGCCCAACCAGGCAGCTTGGAGAACTCCCCCACAAAATACAGGGACGCAGGGTGCAGCACCTGGGACGACCTACATCAGAGGAGCTGTCCCACAGGCAGAGCAGACAGAGTAGGGTGACAATGAAAAAGACACATCCGAAGGGTGTGGCAAGCAGAGGCACAAAAAGCACCAATAGGAGCTGTTTAGAGGAACAGGCATAACTTTTGAGAGAACCTCAAATCTTCAAACCACCTCCTCCGACTGAGGGGAAAAGCATCCCCCCCCAGAAGAGTGGGACGGTTTAGAACATGAACACCAAGAAAGGTGCAGCGTGAAACTGGGGTACCACCCCAGGGAGAGGAATGCAAGGAACCCATATTGCATAAGATACAGGAAAAAGCAACAAAGTGCACTTAAACGTACTGAAAAGAAACACTGGTGCGCAGAACAAGGGCAAGCTTGAGTACAGCCCTGATATGCCCCTTGAAACACGGAGACATAGGACCAGAGCTCACAGCAGTGAAGAGAGGTGGACATGTAGAAAAAAGGGTACCCTATGACCTTTTTATAATTTGGGATGGGCTGGAAAGTGAGGCAGAACAGTTTATTGAAAAGTTGAATGACAACAACCTGAACTTAGAGTTTACAAGTCATATCAGTGCCACATCTATCGGTTTCCTGGATGTAAATATTTATTAGTGAGGGCAAGCCTAAGACTAAACTTTACCGTAAACCCACAGCTTGTAATACAGTCTTACATGCTGAAAGTCATCATCCTGCCCACCTCATACGCAGCATCCCGTATGGAGAAATGCTCCGTATTAGACGTATCTGTAGCACTGAAACGGACTGTAGAGAGGCGCAAATATCTTGCAAAGCTAGGTTCCTGAGGAGAGGCTATAAAACAGAAATCATAGACAAAGCTATGAGTAGAGCCAACTCCCAGGACAGAGTACAGCTATTGGCTAATACCATACATAGTAAGAGAAACCTAGATTGTGTTGAACACAGTGAGACAAGGCTCATTTTCACTTACAGTAACCAACACCAGACGATCCAGAGCATTGTCAAACGTAACTGGGCACTTATCACCAGTGACCCGGGTTTTGGGCAAACAGGTTACATGTACTCTCAGCATAGCCTTCAAACGAGCTAGGACCATGATAAACTGTCTGGTCTCTAGCAGCCCTGAAGTTAGGACCACGGGCTCGTGGTTAAACAGTAGTAAAGTTTTCCTGAGATGCTCATCTTGTAAGGCTTGTAGGAATGGAATCAGTAGAACTGAATACATGACTCCCTTTAGCAGCAGACCTACAAGTATCAAATACAAGTTAACGTGCAGGATGGAGTACGCAGTGTATGTGCTGGAATGTCCCTGTGGTCTGCGCTAAGTGGGTAGTACAAGACCACAGGTGTACAAAAGAATTCACCAGCACCTTAGGGCCATTACCAACGGCGACACTGCGTACCCCCTCGCACGTCATTTTGAGGAAGGTCATAATAAAAATTCTGCAGAGCTCAGGTACTTTGTAATAGACACGGTCCCGCCACAGAGGAGGGGTGGGGACCATGAATCTTTGCTACGGAGATTGGAGACGAGGCATATAATCTTGCTGGACACTAAAACTCCGAATGGTCTCAACTTAGCGAGAGCAGGGTGGTGCTAGTTGAGGCGAAAATGTTATGACCCCACGACTCCAGCCATCTGGACTCAAGGGAGGGAGGAAGGATCAGCTGAGGCAAGGAAGGGAAGGCAGTTTGCAGAACAAATACCTGAACGTCTGGGTGAACAAATCAGCAAACTGGATCACATGGAGCAGGACTGTGACGGTGCAACATAGAACGAGCCACAAAATCACCGGAAGCTAGGTGAGCCCAGGTGCCCAAAAGGGCATCATAAATCATTCAAAGGGCAGAAGTGGCTCCACATTTCCCGACCTGTGGTGGAGGACATCTAGCAGAGGGTCCACAGGCAGGGGGACCGAAGGGGGTTACATACTTAGAACCCGGACGGCCAAGGAGACCACCCTAATGAACGCCGCACCGGCCTCGGAAGCCCTCAGAGGAGGGAACAGCAACTCATCTGTAGGTGAGGGCTGTAAACTAACTCTTCCACCCAAAGGAGGTCGACCAAGAAACTGAGGATGCGACAAATGCACAAAAGAAGGAAGCCCCATTGACGAATGAGGTTGCTGATGGGGCTCCTGTGGAGACTAGGATTTTGCCAGGGCCACAAATTCTAAAGGGGAGAGAGGCAAGGACAGATCTGGCGTGGCCGGATGTGAAGGAGACGCCAGACTCTCCCCGGAAGCCTCCAAAGAGCAGTCAATAATCCGGCGTCGGGGCAAAGCCAGTGTGACTTCGGTCGGTGCCGACCCTGCCTCGTTGGGCGCAGTCGGCCTCTTCCGGCGCAGACTCCACGTCAACCACGAAGAGCTCCACTTCCGAAGAAGGGGACGGTGCCGGAGATGGGGAGGCAAGCCTACGGCGCCGACTCAGCCTCAACCACAACAGGCTCCAACTCCGAAGTAGGAAGTGGAATCAGAGCCTGGGAGGTGAGGTTAGGGCGCCGGATCGGCACCGACCCTGCCTCCGGACAGGCAGCCGCCTGCCCGGAAGGCCGAGGTAGGCTCGAAGCAAGGCTTTGAGCACCAGTAACCACCTGGGATGCCACAGGGAGCCCCACGGGACTATGTGGCACGGCAAGGGTGCTATGGGTCGTAGAGAGGGACCCAGCCGGGCCGCACCCTGATGCCATATCTCCATCATCCCTACAGGGCAAGGGCTCATTCGGGGCCGGGGGCGAACCCACCGGCGAGTCCGTCGGAGACCCCGTAGGTAGCGGAGGCACCGAGGACGCCCCAGGGAGAGGGGGAGAGGAAAGGCCCCAAGGGAGGCCTACAGAGCCACGGTATAGGCCTCCATCCGAGTCATCCTCGCGCCCGGATAGGGGAGTGGCGACTCCCAGAGGGTTCCAGGAACTAGTGCCCCTGACAACTGAAGGAAGTGAGGTCGAGGACCTCGGCGACATGTGCCGCAACTTACCCAAAAGCGGCGAACGACGCACCTGTGTAAGAAACTGGCTCTATATATACTGCACCAAAGTGAGGTACAGTGTGTATAGAGTCCAAGGGTCTCCAGGGGTTTGGCAGAGGTTAAAGTTAGATAGAACCTTATTCTCTAAAGTGGTAGCTTAGTCGAGCAGTAAGTCAGTATCAGAGGACAGTGTAAAGCATTTGATGTACACACTCAGTCAGCAAATGGATTCACAACCTCAAGAACTGAAATCTAGGCCAATTGTTTTGTATAAAAAAAATATACTGTTTTATTTCTAGAACCAAGCAAGCCTGGTACAGGTAAGCATAAACATACTTTTCAGTAGTAAATTACTTGTATGAACACAGTTCAAAATTGCAGAGTAACTTGTACTGGTTTTGGTTACAGTTTTAAGCAAGCAGTTTGCAACACATTGCAGATATCGTACATTCAAATGAATGGGCTTTTTAAGAAAAATGCAGTTATTTTTATTTATTTATTCAAAGTTTTATATAGCGCGAACAGGATCCTTACAGATATCAGAGCGCTTCACAAAGACAGGGTAGGGGCAGTAGAGATAATGGGAACAGTATGATAGTCAATAACATGGTAATAACATGGATAATAAAAACATACATAAAACCAATCCAAATACAATCCATTAAGGAAGTAATATAGGACAGCATAAGTCATTGATCCCACTACAGAGGTGTTTAGGAGGATCAGTAAACCAACGTGTATCCGGTCTTGGTCGGTAGTAAGAGAGTAGCGTAGTAATGCCCCCAACAAGTAGCGTATAGTGCCAAGGGATAGGGTGAGCAGTGACATGAACCAATGCAGAGTCTCTGAACCAACCTCTATAACGATCAGGAGATCTTGGCCAGAAGGATTGTTTTCACCTCTTTCTTGAAGAGTGCAGTGGAGGAGATCAGCCTTGTTTCAGGCGGGAGCGCATTCCAGATCCTGGGTGCCATTCCTGAGAAGGAGCGCTTGTAAGTTTTCACTTTCCGGAATCTACGAGGTTTCAGGAGTAGATTTTTTGTACTCCTATTGGATCTCGAACCTCCTGATATAGACAGCTTTTGGGCGAGGTAGTTGGGTGCCTTGTGGTGTACGGCCGCGTGTGTCATCACTGCAATTTTTAGCTGTATTCTGGCTTCAAAAGGCAGCCATTTTAGAGACTTTAAGTCTGGGGATATGTGCGAATGCTTTCTAGATCCAGTAATGAGTCTCGCGGCAGCGTTCAGGGAGGCTCTTAAAGGTGCTGTTGTGGATAGCGGGAGACCGCTGAGGGCCGCAATTCCATAGTCTATTCGAGGGATGACTAAAGCCTGTACAGCCGTTTGGAAGTCTTTGGCCGGGAGGAAAGGTTTAATTTTCCTCAGCGTGTTAATTTGGAAATTAGCTGCTTTTGTGGCATTGCTGACGTGCTGCTGCATGTTGAGCCTTGCGTCGAGTGTGATGCCTAGGGATTTCGCCGAGTCCATGATGGTAGGTTGGACATTGAGTGCTGTTAGGTTGTTGAGCCAGGTCTGGGTGGTGGAGATTTTCGCCGGAGGTGAGATGAGTAGGAACTCAGTTTTCAGGGCATTTAGTTTGAGGTGATTAACGGCCAGCCAGGATTGGGTGTTGATAAGCGTGGAGTTCAGATGTTTGATATCTTCCGGGGATTGTAACTTTAGATAGAGTTGTGTGTCATCAGCGTACATATGAAATTGAACATTGGATGCTTGAAGCAAGGTGGCGAGCGGTTCCATAACGAGGTTGAACAGTGTGGGGGAGAGGGAGGATCCTTGTGGGACACCTAGATCTGCAGGCACAGGTGTAGATAGCACATTGTCGATCTTGAACCTCTGAGACCGGTTGTGAAGGAAGGACGAAAACCACTTGAGAACAGTTCCCGATAGCCCCATTCTAGTACTTAGCAGCTCCAGCAAATTCTCATGCTTGACCGTGTCAAATGCTGAGGAGAGGTCAAGAAGGATGAGGAGGCAGGACTCATTGCGGTCCAGAATTTGGAGGGCATCATCAGTTATGTGTGTCATTGCTGTTTCCGTGCTATGTTTCGCTCTGAAGCCTGATTGATGAGGGTTGAGGAGGTCAAATTGATCAATGTGTTTTGTTAGTTGGAGTTGGACACATTTCTCCAGCAGTTTGGCCAGGGTGGGGATATTGGTGATGGGCCGATAGTTGTTTAGGTCAGCCGGATCAGCTGTAGGTTTCTTGAGTATAGGCGTGACTTGCCCCACCTTAAGGGAGTCTGGAATGTGGCCTTGTTGCAGAGAGCTGTTGATGATCTTGGTCCAGAGAGGGAGGAGCAAGGGGATAAAGTCTTTTACAGCATTAGCAGGTAGAGGGTCTGAGAGGTGATTAGAGGGCTTCAAGGTGTAGAGCAGTTTGTGAATTGCTTCTTCCGAGTAGGTATCGAAGTGCTGCCAGGAGGCCTTGTTTTTAGGTTGAGTGTCTGCCATTCTGGTGTGGTTGGGGTATCTGCTTACATCCAAGATGAGGTCATTTCTTATGTTGTCAGTCTTTAGTTTAAAGAAAGCAGAGAAGGCTTCACAGTGTGGGGTGTCATTTGTTGTGCTGTTTGATTGAGTGGGTTGTGCCTTTGTTTGAGTCTTGATAAGCTCGAACAGCTTTCTTGGCCTGTTCTTCGCTTGGTCCAACTGGCGGCTGAAGAAATCCGACTTTGTGCGCTTTATTTTCCTAAAGTAGGCATTTCTCTTGTTCTTAAGCTTTCTGAGATGCAGTGCTGAGGGATCCGATCTCCAGGTGCGCTCTGCCATTCGCATATTACGCCTTTCGTCATTGAGACTATCATCATACCAGGGGTTAGACATTTTGGTGGAGACTCTCTTCAGTTGCAGAGGGGCGACTTCATTGACTATTGTATTCATAGAGTCAAGGTAGTGGTCAGTCAGTGATTGAACATCTGAGGCCCCTGAAGGGGGAAGGAGGAGGTTGCCGATGTGGGGAGGTAGGGTAGAGGGGTTGAGATTCTTCAAATCCCTTTTCCATGTTTTGGTTTTGATTGGTTGAGTAGGGTTAGGTTTAACTTTTTCGTTGATAAAGAAGGTGATAATGTGGTGATCTGACCAATCGCAGGGTAGAATTGCCTCTAGTTGAATAGCGTTCTCTTTGGCAATGATGAGATCGAGTATCGCGCCTTTATCGTGTGTTGGTTTATCGCATAGTTGGGTGAGGTCAAGCGCATTGAGGAAAGTTTTTAGACTATTCACCACGGTATCTTTCTGATCGTTCCAGTGGAGATTGAAGTCACCCAGGTAGACTTGAGTGGTCTGCCGACCGGCATTGGAGGTGATCAGGTCCATGAATTGTTGGATGAATATGAGATTGTCACCAGGCGGGTGATAGATGAGATGTAAGGCACAGACTTATTAACAAAGTTAATTACTTTTCAGATTACTTTTGCTAACACAGGACTGGATCCTAGATTCAGCCCTGGGACATTTCCTGAAAACAGGTGAGTAAATGCGTTTTGGTTAAAGGTACGATTTTTAAAGAATATTATTGCATTTCAAAAGTTGACAGAAACTTTTTCACATAGAATCACCAATGTTATCCTATGGGAGGAAATTCACTTAGGAGCGACCAACACTTTAAGAGGTAAGTAGGGATGTAGAGGGTTGGTTAGGCACCGCTGAGTTGGGCACACAAGGCCGTGGGGCGTCGGGTGCAGGGGTGCCTTGGGACGTCAGATTTTCTTACCCGCTATGGTCGCGGTAGGAGGGGTCCTCTGGATGGAGGCTGCAGGCGTCGTCTGCAGGCTTCAGACAGGTCAGGGGTTGCCAGATCCCGGGTCAGGATCGCCAGGGGGACCTCCTCGTGGGGTTTGTTCACTCAAACACGGGCCGGGCTTGGCGGGTGCAGAGTGTGCTGGATTAGCGGTTCCTGGCTGGCACCAGAAGCTGCAGTTCAAACGCGTCCTGTGTTCACTGCAGAAACAGCTTGGAAAGTGAATGCAGGCAGGTCCTCTGGGGTTTTTGAGGTTGCTGGCCGCTGGACACGCTGGGGTTTCGCAGGAGCAGGTTCGAGAGGAGACAGGCCTGTAGGGCTGGGGCCAAGTCAGTGGGCGTGGTCCTCCTGTTAGCTCTGCACAGCTTCTCGTCCTTTTCTTGTGGTTGCTGGATCTGAGGAAGGAAAGTTCAGGGTGCCCCTAAATACAAAATTTAGGGGCGTTACAGGTAGGTAAAGGTCAGGGACCAATTGGTCCCTTCCCTGGGGTGGGTACACCCTCTATTCTACCACTTTCCAGTGGGAGGGGGTGGGGGGGGCAGGAGCCTGTCCCTGGTTGGCTGGGTCCCCCCATCCTTAAGGTGGCGGGGACTTGAGGTTGTGCTTCACCTCGCCTCCCCCACCTTAGTGGTGGTGTTGACAGAGGTGGGCACATCTTTCTTCTGCACTTTGTTTTTCCCTGTCGTGTCTCCCGACCAAAGTGGGGGGAGGTGGGTTTGAACCAGTTGGGACCAGTTGCTGAGTACAGCAAGTGGTCTGGAGAGGTTCACAAAGGCGGTATGCCTTTATTTATTTTCAAAGTTTTATATAGCGCGAACAAGATCTTTGCAGATATCAGAGCGCTTTACAGAAACGAGGGGTAAGGGAAACAAGGGGGTGGTTAAACAAACTTTTTGGGTACAAAAATAGTAGTAGGTAGTATGTGAGTAGCAAAATAGGATAGCAATCAGATAAAACAAAAAGTACAGTTAGACAATCAGATAAGCAAATAATACAAAGTCGGTGCAACGTGTTCGATATATCCAAAAAGGGGTTCAAGTGAATTTAGCCATAAGGATGGCTTTTACTTCTTTCTTAAAAAAAGCAGTGGAGGAGATAACCCTTGTTTCGGGAGGGAGTGCGTTCCAGATCCTGGGTGCCATTCCAGAGAAGGAGCGTTTATATGTTTTTTCCTTCCGGAATCTTCGCGGTTTCAGGAGGAGATTTTTTGTGCTTCTGGTGGATCTCGAGCCCCCTGATATAGTCAGCCTTTGAAGCTTCTCCTTCGTAAACCCTGCCCACCCTGGGGGAGGAGGCTTGGCACCTCGTCCCAGGATGGGCATTGTTTCAGGCCCCCCGAGAGCGGCAAGCTCTCGATCCAGGGGTCCAGAAACAAGTCTGGTGGTGGCAGCCTCGACAGCCACTCAGTCAGGTCACTGGGAGTTGGTCGAGTTTCAGGGAGCATCTCTAAGATGCCCTCTGTCGTGCATTTTACATTAAATCGCACACTGGCATCAGTGTGGGTTTAATGTGCTGAGAAGTTTGATACCAATACTTCAGTGCAGCCATTATGGTGCTGTGGAGTTCGTGATGACAAACTCCCAGCACCATATACTCTTAATGGAGAGCATCCATGGACCTCGGCTGCAGACCGGAGGGTTAGAGACGGTGGCAAAAGAGGGAGGGAGCTTGGGTTCCACGCGCTGCCCTCCCCCCCCCCCATTGGAAAAAACGCCCTTGTACTTTCCCCACTAAAGGGCCCTCCTTTGACCCTGCCTGCAGGTAGGTCGCCCTCTCCCCCCCAGGCGCCACACGGTCCCCCTGTGTAGCTGCCCTCGCTGTATCCTGCTCCTGCTTACTGGTGCTACGTGAGTCCTCCTAGGCTCTTGCCTGTGCTCATTTCCGTCACTACTGCTGTGCCCTCCTAGGCCTCTCTTAGCCTGTGTTTACGTCCGCTACTACTGTTGTGCCGTTGTGCCCATTTCCACTTTACTGTTGTGCCCTTTTGTGCACCCCCTTCCCTCGTTTTTGCTTTCTGTGCCCCCTCCCCCGTTTCTGGGCTGTGCTCCTTCACTGTTACCTGTTTGTTAATTTCCATTGTATTTCCGCCGTACTTATCAGCCTGTGCCCCCCCCTCCCTCGTTTTTGCTTTCTGTGCCACCTCCCCCGTTTCTGGACTGTGCCCCTCACTGTTGCCTGTTTTTAATTTCCATTGTATTCCACCGTACTTCTCACCCTCTGTGCCCCCTCCCCCGTTTTTGCCTTCTGTGTCCCTTTTTCCACCGCTCTCCCTCCGTGCCATTGTCCCGCCGCTGCGTCCCCGCCCCCCACTGTCCCATTCGCCACCCCGCTCCCGCCTAGCTGCTCCTCCCTCCCTCTTATGGAGGCCGCGCGGCTGCCGCGCAGCGGACGCACGCCACTGGCGCGCCGAAGGTGAGCCTAAGGCAAGCCCGTCTGCGCCCGTCCGCACCTGGACCGCGCCCAGTGCCAGAACTCCTGGCCCCCGCCTGAACCAGGGGACTCGACTGAGATACAACTCCACCGCCCTCCACGCACTCCACACCGGACGACCACCCGCCTGCTACCGAGCCACCCCGAAGTGCACCCACGGACCCTTCACCCGTCTCCGAACCTGCCCCCCACCCCCGAACCTCGCAACTACAACAACCACCTCAAGTGCATCCTCCTCAACACCCGCTCTGTCCACAAACACGCTGTCGAATTGTGGGACCTCCTCGACACAACAGCACCAGACGTCACCTTCCTCACGGAACCCTGGATAAACGCATCCTCGGCCCCCGACATAGCCATCCCGGATGGCTACAAGATCACCCGGAAGGACCGCGTCAACCAAACCGGAGGAGGAATCGCCATCGTCTACAGGAACAACATCACTACCGTCACCGAAGACACACCCTCCGCCGCCGAACACCTACACTTCAAGATTCACACCGACCCCAAGACCACCCTTAGAGGAACGCTCATCTACAGACCCCCGGGCCCACGCACACAATTCAGCGAAACCATCGCCGACTTCATCAGCCCGCACGCCCTAGCCTCACCAGAATACATCCTCCTAGGGGACCTGAACTTCCAACTGGAGAAAAACAGCGACAACACCACCACCACCACCCTGCTCGCCAACCTCGGACTCAAGCAACTGGTGAACACCCCCACCCACCTCGCTGGCCACACGCTCGACCCCATCTTCTCCGCCAGCAACCACGTCTCCTTCAGCCACTCCACCGACTACACTGGACCGACCACAGATGCATCCACTTCACCTTCAAAAAGAATACATCCCACCACCGCACGCAACAGATCCCCGCAGATGCTGGAGCAAAATCACCACAGACCAGCTCCTCATCGCTGAGCCAGAACCCGCCAGCCAACACCGCCGACACCAACGACGTAGCCCACAACCTCGCACAGTGGATCACCAACTGCGCAAACGACCTCGCACCACTGAAGAACCCCCCAGCCACGACCGGCAACAGGAAAACCTCATGGTTCACAGACGCCCTCAAAGAAATCCTGTTGAACCCTCGAAAAAACCTGGCGCCACGAACGAACTACAGAGAACATGACAGCCCTCAAAAACGCCACCCGCGAACACCACCAGCTGATCTGCACCACCAAAAGGACATCATTCACAGAGCGACTAGACCACAACACCCACAACAG
Organism: Lissotriton helveticus; assembly: GCF_964261635.1. Lineage (NCBI taxonomy): Eukaryota > Metazoa > Chordata > Amphibia > Caudata > Salamandridae > Lissotriton > Lissotriton helveticus. The sequence goes on along the minus strand of NC_136059.1, from coordinate 356,385,599 downwards.
CAAGGAACTCTTCAACATCGTCAAAGAGCTCTCCAACCCCAGCGCCAGCAACAACGACATCACACCGTCACAAGAACTCTGCAACTCCCTCGCCACGTTCTTCCACCGAAAGATCGCAGATATACATGACCGCTTCGGACCCCAAACTCCGCCTCCAGTAACCGAACCAGCGACCCCCACCACCACCCTCAGCGCCTGGACCCCCATCAGCACTGAAGACACCACCAATGTCATGAACTCCATCCACTCCGGCTCCCCCTCTGACCCATGCCCCCATCATATCTTCAACAAAGCAGACACCATCATCGCACCGCATCTCCGGAACGTCATAAACATCTTGTTCACGTCAGCCGCCTTCCCCGAGAGCTGGAAGCACGCGCAAATCAACGCCCTTCTAAAAAAAAAACACAGCGGACTCCAAAGTTCTCAAGAACTTCCGCCCCATCTCTCTTCTTCCCTTCCCGGCTAAAGTCATCAAGAAGACCGTCAATAAACAGCTGACTGCTTTCCTCGAGACAAACAACTCGCTCGACCCGTCCCAGTCCGGATTTCGAGCCAACCACAGCACCGAGACTGCCCTCATCGCAGTCACCGACGACATCAGGACCCTGATGGACAACGGAGAAAAAACCGCCCTCATCCTCCTAGACCTTTCGGCAGCTTTTGATACCGTCTGCCATCGCACCCTAATAACCCGCCTCTTCCACACTGGGATCCAAGGAAAGGCCCTTGACTGGATCACCTCGTTCCTCTCCAACAGAACCCAGAGAGTCCGCCTCCCACCCTTCCGCTCAGAGGCCACCAAGATCATCTACGGCGTACCCCAAGGCTCCTCGCTTAGCCCAACCCTATTTAATATCTACATGAGCCCCCTCGCCGCCATCGCACGCAGGCACAAGATTAACATCATCTCCTACGCCGATGACACCCAACTGATACTCTCCCTCACCAAAGACCCAGCCACTGCCAAAACCAACCTCCAGGAAGGAATGAAAGACGTCGCAGAATGGATGAAGCTCAGTCGCCTGAAGCCGAACTCAGACAAGACGGAGGTCCTCATCCTCGGACAGTCCCCATCCGCCTGGAACGACTCCTGGTGGCCCACAGCACTGGGCTCCGCGCTAACACCCTCGGACCACGCACGCAACCTGGGATTCATCCTGGACTCCTCCCTCACGATGACCAAGCAAGTAAACGCCGTCTCGTCCTCTTGCTTCAACACCCTGCGCATGCTCCGGAAAATCTTCAGGTGGATCCTCATCGAAACCAGAAAGACCGTCACCCAGGCCCTCGTCACCAGCCGACACGACTATGGAAACGCCCTATACGCAGGAACCACTGCCAAACTTCAGAAACGACTTCAACGCATACAGAACGCCTCCGCACGACTCATCCTCGACATCTCTCGCCACAGCCACATATCCGCCCACCGTCAACAAAAGGATCACGTTCAGGCTCCTCACCCACGCACACAAAGCGCTCCACAACATGGGCCCCGAATACCTCAACAACCGCCTCTCGTTCTACACTCCTGTAGGAGAGTAGGGTCTGCAATCCTATGGTCACCCCAGATTTTTGCTTTTTGCTTCACTGGTTTACAACTTTCCCTGGCTGTGGGCCTGCTAATCAGACCCACAGCCTAGCTGTTCTCTCTCTAAATTGACATCCATGTACTTTAGGTGCATTTACCAATTGGTATTGGGACCCCTTATCAGCCCCTGTACAGTGTACTTTAGGTACCGAGGGCATAGGTGAACCAAAGGCATACCAGGGGCTGAAGCATGTATTATGCCACCCCTGGCTGGCCATCTAAACAGACACAACTGGCTGGTAAGACTGCTGGGGCAAGGTGGTGTAATCACCCTTTGCTGTAGATATAGTATACCTATATCTAACCCCAAAATGGACACATATATTCCTATCAGTTACTCCTATGACAGGCCTTATCAATCCTGAAGGCAGAGTGCTTGGAATTATGTGAGATGGTGATCTAGCATGAGCTGAGCCTGTCTGCAGCTTGCGGAACCAAGTCCTTATAGCTGTTCCATGATAACGCTATACCATATACTCTTAAGTGCATTATAATCCTCGCGGTTATTGCTAACTTTGGTATAGCATTATCAAAACATGTCGAGTAAGGTGTCATACGAATTGGAATACTACCCCCTCGCCAGTTCTGGCAACGGGGGTAGCATTCCACCCTTTTAGAGGGACACGACATGTATGTAACTGTGAACCCCGGTTAAAGTTAACTCGAGCCTCAGCATCACAAAATGGATGCTGCCACCACAGACACAAGTCTGACCTCCGTCTGCTGGGAGTCCTTCCAGCGAGGGAGGCCTGGACAAAGGGTTTCCTGCCTTAGGAGGTGCTAGCACCACCCCAGACAGGATTTTGTGTATTAGGTAGGACAGGCCTGAAAGGAATGAGAGATGCCTGGGGCACACAAGGTATCCCTGTGCATACCCCGGTTCAAACCAGTTGCTGGGGCACTCCAGTTCCATCTCTGGTGCGAAACCGGACAAAGGATAGGGGGTGTAACCACCCCCTTCCTGGTCCCACCCATGGGAGGGACCTAGTCACTAGTGCAGCCCACTTTAGCAGGATAAAGGTAGGAGCTGGTCCCATTCCAAGTTAGATTATCCTGAACAACTCCACAAAGAAGAAACTCTGGACTTCAACGTTCTGCTCCACAGAAGACTGAAGAATCTCCCTTGTGGGCAAGGAGTGTCCACCCTGCAACTGCAGGCACCATCAAGCGTCCTAGCGGTTCACTTTGTCGTCCTTCCTGCCGGATCCGGACTTCAGAGCCCGACGAGACCCGGACTCCCAGACCTCTCCGACCTCTACCCACATCTGCAGCACAGCTGCGACCCGTGGGTGCGACGAGACACGTGGGACCGGCCATCTTGAAGAAACTGCACTTCGCTTCCAGCACGACTTCAGAGGCATCCTCGAGTAAGTGCTTTGGGGATTGAGAAGCCCCAGCCCCGAGCAGCTTCTGCACCAAAGACCAGCCCTCCAGCATCCACCAGATCTGCGTGGGGCCCTTTTGCTTGATTGCTGCTCGACGCGTTGTCTGGTCACTTGCCGGCTGGCTAGTGACCTCCTAGACGACGATCCACGAAATTTACACTGCTGGTCTGGTTGCTCCAGACTGGCCCTTGCTCCCTTCCAAAAGAGGAGCACCCCGGACCCTCCTGGTCCACTGGAGACGCCGTTTCCACTCACCGCGTGGGTTGCCTTTGCCAAGGCCGGTTGACTCCAAATCCGGATCCGACACCGCCGACAGCGAGAGCCTGCGTGGGACAGCTCGTGCCTCCATCCTGGTAGTTGAAGACAACTCCTAGTCCACGTGGCTCCAGAGACAAGCGTCCACTCTTCACCTGATCGCGACGACAGCATCTGGTTCCCTCCTGGTTCCACACCGGTCACTGGCTAGTGACTTTGAACACTGTCCCCTCTGCTTTCAGGTCCTCTTCTTCCTCGATCCACCCGTGGATCGCACCGGACATCTTCCGTCCTGGTCGCCTGCAGCATCTTTCTTCAAGGCTCCATAGACTTCGACGAGGAAACCCGACACACTTTGACACCATGGGTGAGGTAACAAGAGCATTTCGGTGCTCAAGGGTAGATTGACTCTCCTAGTGTCCAGGTGTCCTGTCGTTTTAGTCGTAACTAGTAGGAACTGCCATTTACTTACCTTTTCGTAATTTGTTCTGTCCATTGACTTTGTTCCGCATCTCGCGTGTGAGTTCACACTCTGCACACGCGTCTCATGGGCCTCCCTTTACTTACCTAAGGTTATGGTAGGGTAGGGTAGTCCCAGCGAACCTACAGCCTCAGGGCATCTTCATTTCCTAAATCATTCTACTTATACCATTTACTTAGTATATGGTTTGCCGTGCCCCTAGGGCACCATTGTAATTTGTGCGACTTGTGTTTATTCTTAAGAGAATGCTATGTGCTTAGCCCTCTGATCTCAAAGAGTTCAGAGGTGTGTGTTATTAATAAATATATCGTTTATTTTCATAACAACCTGTGTGGTGTCCTTTCATCTGGTATTCAAGGGGTTATATGTGGTAAAACAGCTGGCTTCACATGCCAAAAGAGTTTAGCCTAACACTGCTTTGTCCATGCTACCATTAGGATAGCTGGTCTATAAGGTTGACTTACAACCAATCACCATAAGGGTTGTTTGGACTGATACAGGGTGATCACTAGAACTAGTGAGCATCATATATCGGGCCAACTTCTCACAACTCCCACCCCCCAGCTCCGCTCGCCTCGCCCTCGTCCCACGGATTCGCAGAACCACCACCGGAGGAAGATCGTTATCCCACCTGGCAGCCAAAACATGGAACTCCCTCCCAGCCCACCTACAAATGACCCAGGACCATCTCACCTTCAGGAAACTCCTCAGGACCTGGCTTTTCAAGCAGTAGCAGCGCCCCCGCCCCCCTTCAGCGCGGGTGAGTATCGCGCTCTATAAATGTTCTGATTGATTGATTGATTGCACTTACAGTGCCCAGGAATGGACCTGGGTACTGTCGGGGTACAGGGCTCATGCACATGTACCCTCACCACTGGCATAGGGCACCCAGCTGACTTGGCCCCAGCCCTACTGGCCTGTCTCCACCTCAAACCTGCTCCAGCGAAATCCCAGTGTGTCCTGCAGCCAGTAACCGTGAAAATCCCGGAGGACCTGCCTGCCTTCAACCACAAAGACGGTCTCCCTTGAACAACAGATTTGTTCATCTGCGACCTCTGGCTGCAGCCGGACACCGCAAATCCGCACCACTCTGCATCAGCCGTCCACGGCCTGAGCGGGCAAACACCACAAGGAGGTCCCCAGGGCGATCTTAACCCGTGATCAAGCGACCCCTGATGGCCTCAAACCTCCAGCCGACGCCTGCAGCCTAAATCCAGTCTCCCCAACCACGACCAGGAGCTGGTAAGAAGATCCGACCCCAAAAGGCCCACGGCCTTGGGTGGCCAAACCTACGGTGCCTAACCAACCCCTAACTTACCTCTCCAAGTGGTGGTCACACCCAGAACACCTTTGTCCCTAAGCCTGCAGTGCCTTTGCAAACCGGAAGTTTCCCAACGCAAACAGGGCTCCTGACGTCCAAACAGCACCCTGCACCCGGCTGCCCTAGTGCCGCCGAGGGTGCACCTTTGGTGCTACTTAGTTTCCCCATTTGCCCAGAGCTAAAGTCTAGGAGCTTTGCTCCCACAACCAAGTGATGTGCTTGTCAGCAGCCACCGACCGGAGGACCCCTATCCCCCATTGGATAACATTGGGCCTCAGCACTCTGCCCGCACTCTGCCCTCTCCCTCCCTAGTGCCTCTGAGGATTTAACAAGAGTGTATCCCTGACCCGGACGACCAGGCCGCTGGATTGTGGGAGCAAAACCCCTGGACTTCAGCTCAGGGCAAATGGGGGGTTTAGACCGGCACAAAAGATGCACCACCAACGACACTGGGGCGGCTAGGTGCAGAGTGCTGTTTTGGTGCCAGGTGCCCTGTAGCTTTCAATGAGGCCTCTCTGCTTTGCAAACACACTGCAGGCTCAGGGACGAAGGTCATGTGGGTGCGACCACCACTTAGAGATTTAAGTTGGGATGTTGGGGGTCGGTTAGGCCCTGTCGGTTGGGCCAGCCAAGGCCGTGGGGCGTCGGGTGCATGGGTGACTTTTTGGATCGGATCTTGGGGGTACCTTCCGGTTTGAGGCTGCAGGTGTCGGCTAGAGGCAGGTCAGGGATCACTGGATCTCGGGTCAGGATCACTGGGGAGACTTCCTCTTGGTGTTGGGCCAAGAGAACTAGGGCTGTGGCCATCGAGTGCAGAGTGGGACAAGCCCGCGGATCCTGGAGTCTGTAGTTGAACAAAGCCAGTTCAGGGCTGCACCCTAAATACACTATTTAAGGGGCGTTTTAGGGGTGTCTAGGTCAGTAGCCTTAGGGTGACTACACCCTTAGTGTGCTCACCCCACGTGGGGGAGTAAGCACAATCCCTAATCCTGATTGGAGAGTGCCTGTCATCTGTAAGACAGCGGGCACTGAAGAGTGGGCTTCTGCTCGCCTCCCCCACCTGAGGGGTGGGTTGACAGAGGTGGGCACACTTTCTGGGCTAATTTTTCCATCTGTTTTCCAGCCGAAAGGGAAGGAAGACAGGAAGGGGGCCTGCTCCTGATAGCAGGAGAGGCTGTGGGTTGCATTACAAAGGCTGCCAGGCCTTTGAAGCTCCCCTGCCACAGATGGCTCTTCATGGCCTGGGGGAGGCGTGAATTCCTCCGCCCAGGAAAGGCTTTGTTTCTGGGCCTAGGGAGCAAAGGCTCCCACCCTAGGGGTCCAGAAATATGTCTCGTTTTGGCAGGATGGTGTGTACTAGTCAAGGAACCCACCAGAGGCTGGTCGTTTTTCAAGAGGCATCTCTAAGATGCCCTCTGAGTGCATTTTCCATTAAATCCCACACTGGCAGAAGTGTGGGTTTAATCTGCTGAGAGGTTTGATACCAAACTTCTCAGTTTTGAGTGTAGCCATTACGGTGCTGTGGAGTTCATAATGACAATCTCCCAGCACCATATACTCTTAACGGCAGCATTGCACTTACAATGTCTAAGAATGGACTCAGACACTGTAGGGGTACAGGGTGTGAGAAAGTGCCCTCTTTCTTGCATGGCATGCCCCCACTTTTTGCTGAATTGCTGATGAACTTTGACCGAGTGTGCTCTGGGCTCCTGCTAATCAGGTGCCCAGGACCTGTGTCCCTTCCCTAAAACTGTATTGAAGCTAAAACCCAATTGGCATCTCTGGCCACATGTCAGCCCCTGGTAAATGGTACCCTGGGTACCAAGGGCATTGTGACCAGAGAAGACCCCTAAGGGCTACAGCATTTATTGTGCAACCCTTAGGGGCCCTGCACCCTGACACCCACACCCTGCCAATGCAGACTGAGTGTCCTGGTGCAGACCTAAACAAAGAGTCGACATGGCACACATCCCTGTGTGCCATGCCCACAAACCCACTGCCCTGGCATAAATCCGTCACCCCTCTACTAGGGTGCCATATGCCAGTGGTGTGGGCACAGGTGCATGAGTCCTGTGCCCCTACAGTACCCAGGGCCATTCCTGGGCACTGGAAGTGCAGTGATGCCATTAAGAGTATATGGTGCTGGGAGGTTGTCATTACGAACTCCACAGCACCATAATGCCTACACTGAAGACTGACAAGTTTGATATCAAACTTCTCAGCACATTAAACCCATACTGATGCCAGTGTGGGATTTATTGTAAAATGCACTACAGAAGGGCAGCTTAGAGATGCCCCCTGAAACCTAACCTACAATCCACATCTTGTCGGAGAGGTTGCCTAGGCTGCCACACAGCAGACATGTTGCTGGACCCCTGGGTGGAGAGCCTTGCGCTCTCCTGGGCCTGCAACAATGCACATCCTGGGCGAGGTGCTAGGTCTCCTCCCCCAGGATGGGCAGGGGGAAGCTTCAAAGGCATGCCGCCTTCGTGAGATTCTCTAGACCACTTGCTGTACACAGCAACTGGCCCCCACCAGTTCTGACCCCCACTCTGGCAGGAAGACTGGCGGGAAACCCTACATGAAGAAAGGGGGTGTGCCAGCCTGAACCAACGCCACCCCTCAGGTGGGAGGTGAAGCACAACTCCGGGCTCCGGCCATCTTGAGGATTTGGAGTCCTGCCCAATCAGAGATAGGCTCCTGCCCCCCACCCACAAGAGAGGAGCAGGATAGGGGGTGGACTCACCCCAGGACAGGGACCTATTGGTCTCTGCCCTTCCCCTACCTGTAACGCCCCTAAATTTAGTATTTAGGGGCACTCTGAACCTTCCTTTGAGATCCCGATTTCGAAAACACACTGACTTGGCTCCAGCCCTACAGGCCTGTTGATCCTTGAACCTGCTCCTGCTGAATCCCCGCGTCTCCTGCGGACAGCAACCTCGAGAACCCCGGAGGACCTGCCTGCCTTGATCCTCTTAGAGACTGGCACTCCCATGAGCAGTGATTCTGCTCAAATTGCAATACTCCTGGTGACAGCCAGGTACCGCGAATCCAGCCCACTCAGCACCCGCCAAGTCCGGCCTGTGCCCGAGTGGACAAAGAGCCTGAAGACGTCCCCCCGGCTATTCTGACCTGGAATCCAGTGCCCAAGGACCCTCCTCGACTACCCAGACAAAGCCTGCAGACTCAGAATCAGGGACACCACCAACCGCGACCAGCAGAGGGTAAGATTTTCCGACGCCAAAAAGACACCCCTGCACCCCCCTGCCCCTTGTGCCCAACTCCGGGGTGCCTACCTAACCTCCAATATCCCATCTTACACCTCAAAGTGTTGGTCGCTCCAGAAGATCCTCCATCCCCGAGCCTGCAGCATTTGTTCCCTTTTCAAGATCTCCATTGAATAACAATGAGCGCCCGACGGTTCAAAAGCACTCTGCACCCAGCTGCCCGAGTGCCCCTGGCAGTGAAACCTTTGTCCTATCTTACTTCCCCCATTTGCCTTGAGCAAGTGACCAGGAGCCCAGCTCCTACAGCCGCCTGGCCTGCTAGCCAGCAGCCACCAACCGAAGGCCCCCTCCCTCTCATTAGGAAACATTGGGCCCAACTACCTCTGCACCCGGCTGCCCCTGTGCCGATGAGGGTGTACCAACTGTACCTACCTGACCCTGGGAGACCCCTGAGTCTATGCCTAGAACCTCAACTCTGCCAGTCGAGTACTGACTTAAAAGCCGATAACACTGACTGGTTTCACTTGGAAATTCTTCTAAGTGTGGAGTTTTGGAACTTTAAAATATTCATCGAAAATCACCCGAACTATGAATTCCGATTTACTCACCTGTTATCAGGAGAGACCTAGGTGCTGCATCTTTGAGCCCAGTACTGACCCTGAAAAGTAATTCTAACCGTACTTACCAGTAACTTGAATTTCCTTCCATAGGATATCATTGCCTGCGTTTTGCTGAAAAAGTAGTGCTTGGTAAACATGTGCAGCGAGGCCCACGTAACTGCCAGACAAATGTCCTGCAAGGGAACGTCGCGTCCCAAGGCAGTAGTGGCTGCAGTTGCCCTGGGTGAATGGGCATGCAGCCCCACAGGAGGCTCCTTCTTGGCCAAGAAGTAACATGCTTTGATGCACAGAACGGCCCATCAAGAGATGGCCCGCTTGTGCACAGCCCAACCTTTTTTGGTGCCCACGTCACCAACAGAAAGCTGATCATCCACCCGGAACTGCTGTGTATGCTGCAGATAGAATGCGAGCGCATGTTTTCAATCCAGACGGTGGAGCCTCTCCTCTTCCCTTGAAGGATGCGGAGGTGGAAAGAAGGTGGGCATAGTGATGGCCTGCCCGATGTGGAAGGGCGTGGCAACCTTGTGCAGGACGGGTCCTTAAAACCACCTTGTCCGGATGAATAGAAAGGAAGGGAGGTTTTGAAGAAATAGCCAGGAATGCCGTTTTCAAGGTTCAAGTCCCACTGAGGCAATATGAAGGGCATGGGTGGAAACGTGTGTGTAATGCTTTAAAGGAAACTGTTAACAAACAGGGACTTACAAATGAGAAGGCTGATCTGGAAGCCGTAGAAAGGTAGAGATGGCCGAAAGATCACCTTTGATAATGCCCAAAGCAGAGCCCTGCTGGGCCAAAGAGAGAAGGAACAGAAGAACCTCAGAAAGAGGGACAGAAAGGGGATCCACAGCCTTTGCTGTGCACCATGCCACAAATCTGTTCCACCTGCAGGCGTATACCGTTTTGGTGGAGGGACGCCTGGTAGTCAGAATGACATCACAGACTTCGGGAGAAAGATCGAAAGGTGTCAACTGTTGCCGCTCAATCTTCAAGCATGGAGGTGGAGGCTGGACAGGTTCGGGTGGAGGACTGTCCCCTGCTGCTGCAACAAAGATCCTCCCGAAGAGGCAGGCGGATCGGGGGATCGATGCTCATATTGAGTAGCCCGGGTTACCATACTCTTCGAGCACAGTCCGGGGACACAAGAATACCTTGGGCCCAGTCGCGCCTGATCTTCTTCAGCACTCTGGGCAGAAGTGGTATAGGCAGAAAGGCGTACAACAGACCGTAGCTCCATTCGCGACGAAAAGAGTCTCCGAAAGAGCGCTGCCTTGGAAATTCCAACGCGCAGAACTGATGACATTGCACATTCTCTTCGGTGGCAAATAGCTCTAACCAAGGCTCTTCCCACTGCAGAAAGAGACCTTGCGCCATGACCGAGTTCAGACGCCATTCGTGATCCTTTAAGCTCCAGCAGATGAGTTTGTCCACCCTGGCGTTCAGAGAACCTGCCAGGTGTTGAACCACCAAGGTAATGCCTTGAATTTCCAGACATGTCCAGAGGCGCATATCCTCCTGACAAAGGGTCCAGGACCCCACCCTGTAGGAGAGTAGGGTCTGCAATCCTATGATCACCCAGATTTTTGCTTTTTGCTTCACTGGTTTACGACTTTCCCTGGCTGTGGGCCTGCTAATCAGACCCACAGCCTAGCTGTTCTCTCTACTCCAAATTGTACCCAGGTACTGAATTGGCACTGGGCCCTCTCAAGTCCCTGTACCCAGGGCTGAGGTGCACCCAGAAGTCTCCCAGGGGCTGCAGCATGTATTATGCCACCCCTGGGCTGACTAACTAAATCAGACACAACTGGCTGCTTGACAGCTGGGGCAGAGTGGTGTACTCACCCTCTGCTGTAGATATAGTATTCCTATATCTAAACCTAAATGGACACACAGATCTCCTATCAGTCACTCCTATGGCAGGCCTTAACAATCCTGAAGGCAGAGTGCTTGGAATCGTGTGAGATGGTGCTCTGGCATGAGCTGAGCCTGTCTGCGGCTTTCGGGATCTATCCCTTAGCCGTTTCCATGATATCGCATACCATATACTCTTAAGTGCATTATAATCCTCGCGGTTATATGCCAACTCTGGTATCACTTTATCAAAACATGTCGAGTAAGGTGTCATACGAATTGGAATACTAACCCCTCGCCAATTCTGGCGACGGGGTTAGCATTCCACCCTTCTAGAGGGACACGACATGTATGTAGCCTGTAACCCCGGTTAAAGTCAAACAGAGCCTTAGCTCCACAAAATGGATGCTGCCACCGAGACACAAGTCTGCCCTCCTGCTGCTGGGAGTCCTCCCAGCCCAGGAGGCAAGGACAAAGGGTTTCCTGCCAGGGGCGGTGCCAGCACCGTCCCAGACAGGATTTTGTGTATTCTAGGTAGGCAGGGCTTTAGAGGAAGGTGACTGCAAGTGGCACCCCGGTGCTCACTGTGCATAGGCCGGCCGGAACCAGTTCCAGGGGCACTCCAGCCCCTGGCCTGGGGAAAGCCCGCCAAAGGAGAGGGGTGTATAACCACCCCCCTACTAGTCCCACCCATAGGGCAGGACTTAGTCGCGTGCCAGCCCCTTTTTGCAGGATAAAGGTAGGACCTGGCCCCCTTCCAAATCAGATCATCTTTGAATCCTGAAACTACTTTCCACGAAAGGAACTCAAGACTCTTCCCAAGATTCTCCCTTGTGACTAAGGAGTAGTCACCCTGCAGCAGCAGGCACCAACCAAGCATCACGGTTTGTTGCCAGTCTCTCCTTCGGATCAAGACTGCTCCAGCACGACGAGAACCGGCTTCCCTGGCACCTCTGACCTCAACCTACATCATCAGCCCAGCTGTGATCCGTGGGTGTGACGAGACCTCGAGGGACCGGCCATCTTCAGAACTGCACGACGCTTGTCCAGCACGATTCCCGAGTGACCCTCGACTGAGTGCTTTGGGGTAAGAGAAGCCCCGACCCTGAGCAGCTCCAGCACCGAAGTTCAGCCCCCCTGCATCCACGAGATCTGCGTGGGGCCCTTCTGCTTTTTACTGCTCACCGCGTTGTCCAGGTCGCTTGCCCATTGGCTAGTGGCCCTCTCACGACGCTCCACGACGACAACTACTGCTGGTCTGGTTGCTCCAGACTAGCCCTTGCTCCCCTCCAAAAGAGGAGCACCCTGGACCCTCCTGGTCCACTCAAGACGCCATTTTAGGCCCACCGCGTGGGCCTTGCATTTGCCAAGACTTGTTGCCCAATCCTGGGTCCAGCGACGTCGACAGCAAGTACCTTCGTGGGACAGCTCGCACCTCCATCCTGGTCGCCGACAACGCCTCCTGGTCCGAGAGACTGCAGAGCCCAGCAGCGCCCACTCACCTGGCTGAGGTGACTTCGTCCGGTGCCATCCTGGTGCCCACTCAAATCACTGGCTAGTGATTCAGAACTTGGTCCCCTCTGCTTACAGGTTTCCTCTTCCCTGATCCAGGCTTGGATCACTCCGAACTTTCTTCACTGGCCGCCTGCCAGCAACTCTTTCTTCAGGCTCCTGGATCTTCAACGAGGGTTTCCGACGCAACTTCAACCCTATGCAGCCGCAGCCCCTGGGCTAGGTAACCTGAGTACTCCGGTGCTCCAGCATAGTCCAACACCCTAAGTGTTCGGATCCACTCCCGTTTTCGACCCACCTAGTCGGGTTCGCCCGAGAACAGTAACTTTTGCAACTGCTAGCCTCCATAGACTTTTTCCCGCCTTACGCGTGAGAGTTCCCACTCTGCACACAACGTCCCTAGGTCCCTGCTAGTAATCTAAAGGTTCAGTAGTCCAGTCCTAGCGATTCTAAAGCCTATGAGAATAGTACTTACCTGCTAGTAATTTCGCATTCCACTTCTTGTGTATATGGTTTTTTGTGCCCCTAGGGCATCTGTGTAAATTGTGCGACTTAAAGTATTGTCTTAAGAGTTTTGTTATGTGCTTAGCTCCCTGACTCAAAGAGTTCAGGGTAGTCTTGTTATAAATAAATATCTGTTTATTTTCATAACAACTTGTGTGGTGTCCTTTCACTTGGTGTTCAAGGGGTAATGTGATGGTAAAACAGCTGGCTTAACACGCCCTCTAGAGTAATAGCCTTGGACTGCTCGTATCCATGCTACTAGGATAGCTGGTCTATAAGGTTGACTTACAACCAATCATCAATAAGGGTTGTTTGGACTGATACATAGTGATCACTAGAATAGTGAGCACTGCATATCAGGCCAACTTCTGACATTGGTGGCAGCGGTGGGATTTGAGCTTGCTGTTTGTTTTACCACACATATCCTAAGAATATCATTTGAAAGATCACATAAGTACTAAGGTACATATAACTTAGCTTAGAATACTCTGAGTTCTACTGAACCAGCTGTTGTAGCTCCTAGGGCCTAACACACCCTAAACTACAACTCTAGCAAGGGATGAGTAGGCAAACATATAGTGTAGGTAAGTGCACCACTTACACCTCACTAGAAAAGCATGTCTACCCAGGGAGAGTCTACTGAGACCCCCCTTGTGGATCTTGACCCTCCACAGGTCAAATCAAGATATGCAGCTCTCAGTTTCCAGGAGATGAGACAAGTGTGTACCTCCAGGAAACTGAAACAGGGGTCTAACCCCACCATTCCCTTTCTGATAGGTCTCTTAGAGACATATGATGCGAGAAAGATTTCTCAGCTAGATGGGAATATGCCAGCCTTAGAGGGTACCACTGGGGATCCAGACCTCCACAACACTGTAAATGCAGTTGAGGAGGAGGAGCCTGAGGAACTCTCTGGGGATGAGGTAGACAAAGGTCTTGAGGTAGTCAGAAGGCTAACTAGGGCCAACATAGACTTGCTTGGGCTAGGATCTGGGGGACCCCCAGTACTGACCCTAAGTAGGCCTAACCTTGGAGTTAGGAGAGATAGATCTCTTTCTAGGGACTCCAATAGATCTCTGCACTCTAATGCCTCTTCTCAGAGGAGAAGGAACTCTCCACAGAGGAGATTGACTTCCCCTCAGAGAATGGAGCATGAAGCCAGGATGAGACAGGCTACTCTGAGGATTGAAAGGGAAGAACTTGCCCTGGCCAAAGAAAAGCTTGCCTTTGCTAGAGAGCAGCAGATGAGTGGGTTAGCTCCCACTGGTGGCAGCAATCTCCCAAGAGATAGAGAGAAGGGTTTAGATACTAAACACCTGACAAAAATAGTGCCCCCCTTTAAGCAAGGGGATCACATCCAGAAATGGATGGCTGCTTTGGAGAGGGCCTGCACTGTGCAGGGCATTCCCCAGAGTCAGTGGGCAGCTATACTGTGGCTCTCCTTTGATGGTAAAGGTAGAGATAAGCTCCTCACTACAAGAGTGTAGGATGCTAACGATTACCAGGTCCTGAAAAATACACTGGTTGATGGGTTTGGTTTAACCACTGAGCAGTACAGGTTGCTGTTCAGAGACACCCAGAAAACTCAGTCTCAGGACTGGTCTGACTTTGTGGATAGTGCCACTAAGGCTTTGGAGGGCTGGTTGCTGGGTAGCAAGGTTACTGATTACACAGGATTGTATAATCTGATGATGAGAGAACAAATTTTAAACAATTGTCAGAACCAGTTGTTGCACCAGCACCTTGTTGATTCAGATCTGACCTCTCCCCAAGAATTGGGAAAGAAGGCAGACAAATGGGTCAGAACAAGGATCAAGCAGAACCAGAACCAGAACCAGGGTGGTCAGAAGAAAGCAGACCAGAAGGGTAACACTAAGAGTGAACAAAATGACCAGAAGTCTTCAACAGGTCCCCAACAAACCAAAGAGGGTGGGGGTCAGGCTTCACAGCAGAAAAAGAAGACTCAAGAAGGCCAGTCAAAAAGGTGGTGCCAGTACTGTAAAAGTAAGTCTCACTGGTTTAGTGAGTGCACCAAAAGAGGAGGGCAAACCTCTACCACTACAGCCCCTAAGGCAACTGCACCCCCTAGTACAGTCAGTAGTGGTAGTGCACCTCCCAAGGGATTAGTTGGGTTAACCTTGGGAACTGAGGAGTCTGACAACTTAGTTGGCACACTCACTCAGGCTGTCCTTGTCTGTACAGGGGATATGGATATGTCCCCTGATGTAAGTCCCAATACTTTGGGCAAATACAGGCAGACACCTTTGATTAATGGCAAAATGGCTCAGGCCTATAGGGACACTTGTGCCAGTGTCACCATGGTGACACCTAACTTTGTGGACCCTGGACAGATCATGCCAGGTACAGATTTCCTGGTGACCAATGCCAGCAATGTCACTACCAGTCATAGTATGGCGATTGTTGCTTTCTCCTGGGGAGGGGTAAGTGGCCAAAAGAAAGTTGTGGTTAGTTCAGACCTCCCAGTGGATTGTTTGTTGGGCAATGATTTGGAGTCATCCCTATGGTCAGAAGTGGAGCAGAGGACTCACATGGAAATGTTAGGCTTGCCAGCACATGTGCTTGCTGTGACTAGGTCACAGGCCAGAAGATGCCCCACTGAACAGGTGCTGGATCCTGGAAGAAAGGACCAGACACCTTCCAAGAAGAAGAGCAGTAAGGGTAAGGCTTTGCCTTCCCCCTTGCCCCAGGTTGAGGATCAAGTCTCTGAGGAGGCTGATCTGAGAGAGCTGAGGGAAACTGAGCCTAAAGAGCTTGAACTTGATCAAGTTGAGTTTCTGGGCTCAGGGGGACCCTCCAGAGAAGACCTGGGGAAGGCACAGTTAGACTGCCCTTCCCTTGAACCCCTCAGACAGCAGGCTGCTGCTGAGGCTGCAGGGAATGCCACAGGTGCCCACAGGGTATACTGGGAAGATGGACTCCTGTACTCTGAGTCAAGAGACCCCAAGCCTGGTGCAACCAGGAGGCTGGTCATCCCCTTGTCTCTGAGAGGTTTCCTTCTCACCTTGGCCCATGAGATTCCCCTTGCAGGTCACTTAGGTCAGACAAAGACTTGGGACAGGCTTGTCTCACACTTTCACTGGCCCCACATGAATGAGAATACCAAGGAGTTTTGTCGCTCCTGTGTCACTTGCCAAGCCAGTGGTAAGTCAGGTGGCACCACAAAGGCCCCCCTTATACCACTACCTGTGGTGGGGGTTCCCTTTGAAAGAGTGGGGATTGACATTGTTGGTCCAATGGAACCCCAGACAGCATCAGGGCACAAGTTTATACTGGTGGTGGTGGACCAGGCCACCAGGTATCCTGAAGCTATTCCACTTAGGACCACTACAGCACCTGTAGTGGCAAGGGCCCTAGTTGGAGTGTTCTCCAGAGTGGGCTTCCCTAAGGAGGTTGTTTCTGACAGAGGTGCAAACTTCATGTCAGGATATCTGACTGCAATGTGGAAGGAATGTGGTGTTAACTACAAGTTCACCACACCCTATCATCCACAGTGCAATGGGCTTGTTGAGAGATTCAACAGGACCCTGAAAGGGATGATTCATGGACTACCTGAAAAGCTCAGGCGTAGATGGGATGTCCTGATACCCTGCCTCTTGTTTGCTTACAGAGAGGTCCCACAGAAGGGGGTTGGCTACAGCCCTTTTGAACTTCTGTATGGGCATCCTGTAAGAGGACCCCTGTGTTTGGTGAAGGAAGGATGGGAGAGACCTCTCAAAAAGCCTGCAACCAACATAGTGGACTATGTACTTGGTCTCCGCTCCAGGATGGCTGAATACATGGAGAAGGCATCTAAAAACGTAGAGGCCAGCCAAGAACTCCAAAAAGCTTGGCATGACCAGAAGGCTGTCCTGACTGTATACCAGCCTGGACAGAAGGTGTGGGTACTGGAGCCAGTGGCTCCAGCAGCCCTCAAAGACAAATGGTCTGGGCCCCACACCATCATTGAGCAAAAGGGAGAGGTTACCTACCTGGTAGACCTTGGAACTCCCAGGTGCCCCCTCAGGGTGCTCCATGTGAACAGGCTCAAGGCATATGTCGACAGGAAGGACATGAGCTTGCTCATGGCCACAGATGAGGGACAGGAGGAAGAGAGTGACCCTCTCCCAGACCTGCTCACTCAGAATCCTGATGATGGATCAGTAGATGGTGTTGTCTTTTGTGGCAGCCTCTCTGAACATCAGCAACAGGATTGCAGGCAAGTTCTGCAATCCTTCAGACATATGTTCTCTCTGACACCCAGTCAAACTGATTGGTGTACCCATGAAGTGGACACTGGGGACAGTCTGCCTGTCAAGAGTAAAATCTACAGACAGCCTGATCATGTCAGAGACTGCATCAAGAAAGAAGTGCAGAAAATGTTGGAGCTGGGAGTCATTGAGCTCTCAGATAGCCCTTGGGCTAGCCCAGTAGTTCTAGTGCCAAAGCCTCACACCCAGGGTGGTAAGAAAGAGATGAGGTTTTGCGTAGACTACAGAGGCCTCAATGCAGTCACAAAGACTGATGCCCACCCAATACCAAGGGCAGATGAACTTATAGATAGATTGGCTTCTGCCAACTACTTAAGCACATTTGACCTGACAGCTGGGTACTGGCAAATCAGGTTAGCTGAGGAAGCCAGGCCCAAGACAGCATTCTCTACCCCTGGTGGGCATTATCAGTTTGTGGTAATGCCATTTGGGTTGCAAAATGCACCTGCCACCTTCCAAAGGCTGGTGAATCAAGTTCTCACTGGAATGGATGACTTCTGTGCAGCATATCTGGACGATATTGCTGTCTTTAGCTCCACCTGGGAGGATCACCTGGTCCACCTGAGGAAAGTGTTAGAGGCCCTGCAAAAGGCAGGCCTCACTATCAAGGCCACTAAGTGCCAGATAGGGCAGACACAGGTTGTATACCTGGGCCACATTGTAGGTGGAGGCCAGGTTCAGCCATTGGAGAGTAAAATACAGGCCATCAAGGACTGGGCTCCTCCAATCACCCAGACTCAGGTTCGAGCTTTCTTGGGCCTGACTGGGTACTATAGGAAATTTGTCAGAAATTATGGGTCCATAGTGACCCTCCTTAACGACCTGACAAGTAAGAAGATGCCAAAGAAAGTTCAGTGGACAGCAAGCTGTCAGAAAGCATTCGATGACCTAAAGCAGGCCATGTGCCCAGCACCTATCCTAAAGAGTCCAGACTTCTCCAAACCATTCATTGTCCAAACAGATGCTTCTGAGTTGGGTGTGGGAGCTGTTCTATCTCAGCTGAATTTTGATGGCAACGACCAGCCAATTGCTTTCATTAGCAGGAGGCTGACCCCCAGAGAGAAAAATTGGTCAGCTATTGAGAGGGAGGCCTTTGCTGTGGTTTGGGCCCTGAAGAAGCTGAGGTCCTACTTGTTTGGGACTCACTTCACAGTTCAGACCGACCACAAGCCCCTCTTATGGCTAAGTCAGATGAAGGGTGAAAACCCCAAACTACTTAGGTGGTCCATTTCCCTACAGGGGATGGATTTTACAGTGGAGCACAGACCTGGTACTGATCATGGCAATGCTGATGGGCTCTCCAGGTATTTCCACTTAGAGCAAGAAGACTCACCTGGTCAAGGTTAGTTTATTGTCCCAAAGTTTGGGGGGGGGGGGGGTCATGTAGGAGAGTAGGGTCTGCAATCCTATGATCACCCAGATTTTTGCTTTTTGCTTCACTGGTTTACGACTTTCCCTGGCTGTGGGCCTGCTAATCAGACCCACAGCCTAGCTGTTCTCTCTACTCCAAATTGTACCCAGGTACTGAATTGACACTGAGCCCTCTCATGTCCCTGTACCCAGGGCTGAGGTGCACCCAGAAGTCTCCCAGGGGCTGCAGCATGTATTATGCCACCCCTGGGCTGACTAACTAAATCAGACACAACTGGCTGCTTGACAGCTGGGGCAGAGTGGTGTACTCACCCTCTGCTGTAGATATAGTATTCCTATATCTAAACCTAAATGGACACACAGATCTCTTATCAGTCACTCCTATGGCAGGCCTTAACAATCCTGAAGGCAGAGTGCTTGGAATCGTGTGAGATGGTGCTCTGGCATGAGCTGAGCCTGTCTGCGGCTTTCGGGATCTATCCCTTAGCCGTTTCCATGATATCGCATACCATATACTCTTAAGTGCATTATAATCCTCGCAGTTATATGCCAACTCTGGTATCGCTTTATCAAAACATGTCGAGTAAGGTGTCATACGAATTGGAATACTAACCCCTCGCCAATTCTGGCGACGGGGTTAGCATTCCACCCTTCTAGAGGGACACGACATGTATGTAGCCTGTAACCCCGGTTAAAGTCAAACAGAGCCTTAGCTCCACAAAATGGATGCTGCCACCGAGACACAAGTCTGCCCTCCTGCTGCTGGGAGTCCTCCCAGCCCAGGAGGCAAGGACAAAGGGTTTCCTGCCAGGGGCGGTGCCAGCACCGTCCCAGACAGGATTTTGTGTATTCTAGGTAGGCAGGGCTTTAGAGGAAGGTGACTGCAAGTGGCACCCCGGTGCTCACTGTGCATAGGCCGGCCGGAACCAGTTCCAGGGGCACTCCAGCCCCTGGCCTGGGGAAAGCCCGCCAAAGGAGAGGGGTGTAACCACCCCCCTCCTAGTCCCACCCATAGGGCAGGACTTAGTCGCGTGCCAGCCCCTTTTTGCAGGATAAAGGTAGGACCTGGCCCCCTTCCAAATCAGATCATCTTTGAATCCTGAAACTACTTTCCACGAAAGGAACTCAAGACTCTTCCCAAGATTCTCCCTTGTGACTAAGGAGTAGTCACCCTGCAGCAGCAGGCACCAACCAAGCATCGCGGTTTGTTGCCAGTCTCTCCTTCGGATCAAGACTGCTCCAGCACGACGAGAACCGGCTTCCCTGGCACCTCTGACCTCAACCTACATCATCAGCCCAGCTGTGATCCGTGGGTGTGACGAGACCTCGAGGGACCGGCCATCTTCAGAACTGCACAACGCTTGTCCAGCACGATTCCCGAGTGACCCTCGACTGAGTGCTTTGGGGTAAGAGAAGCCCCGACCCTGAGCAGCTCCAGCACCGAAGTTCAGCCCCCCTGCATCCACGAGATCTGCGTGGGGCCCTTCTGCTTTTTACTGCTCACCGCGTTGTCCAGGTCGCTTGCCCGTTGGCTAGTGGCCCTCTCACGACGCTCCACGACGACAACTACTGCTGGTCTGGTTGCTCCAGACTAGCCCTTGCTCCCCTCCAAAAGAGGAGCACCCTGGACCCTCCTGGTCCACTCAAGACGCCATTTTAGGCCCACCGCGTGGGCCTTGCATTTGCCAAGACTTGTTGCCCAATCCTGGGTCCAGCGACGTCGACAGCAAGTACCTTCGTGGGACAGCTCGCACCTCCATCCTGGTCGCCGACAACGCCTCCTGGTCCGAGAGACTGCAGAGCCCAGCAGCGCCCACTCACCTGGCTGAGGTGACTTCGTCCGGTGCCATCCTGGTGCCCACTCAAATCACTGGCTAGTGATTCAGAACTTGGTCCCCTCTGCTTACAGGTTTCCTCTTCCCTGATCCAGGCTTGGATCACTCCGAACTTTCTTCACTGGCCGCCTGCCAGCAACTCTTTCTTCAGGCTCCTGGATCTTCAACGAGGGTTTCCGACGCAACTTCAACCCTATGCAGCCGCAGCCCCTGGGCTAGGTAACCTGAGTACTCCGGTGCTCCAGCATAGTCCAACACCCTAAGTGTTCGGATCCACTCCCGTTTTCGACCCACCTAGTCGGGTTCGCCCGAGAACAGTAACTTTTGCAACTGCTAGCCTCCATAGACTTTTTCCCGCCTTACGCGTGAGAGTTCCCACTCTGCACACGACGTCCCTAGGTCTCCTGCTAGTAATCTAAAGGTTCAGTAGTCCAGTCCTAGCGATTCTAAAGCCTATGAGAATAGTACTTACCTGCTAGTAATTTCGCATTCCACTTCTTGTGTATATGGTTTTTCGTGCCCCTAGGGCATCTGTGTAAATTGTGCGACTTAAAGTATTGTCTTAAGAGTTTTGTTATGTGCTTAGCTCCCTGACTCAAAGAGTTCAGGGTAGTCTTGTTATAAATAAATATCTGTTTATTTTCATAACAACTTGTGTGGTGTCCTTTCACTTGGTGTTCAAGGGGTAATGTGATGGTAAAACAGCTGGCTTAACACGCCCTCTAGAGTCTTAGCCTTAGACTGCTCGTATCCATGCTACTAGGATAGCTGGTCTATAAGGTTGACTTACAACCAATCATCAATAAGGGTTGTTTGGACTGATACATAGTGATCACTAGAATAGTGAGCACTGCATATCAGGCCAACTTCTCACACACCCCGCCCCATTTGTTGCAATACCACATGGCGGTGGTGTTGTCCTTTAACACCTGCACTACACTTCCCCGGACAGAGGGAAGGAATGCCTTCAGTGCAAGCCGGATCGCCCGCAGCTCCAGAAGGTTGATATGGAGCCAGGACTCCGCCGGTGACCAGAGGCCTCTGATCTCCGCCTCTCCCATGTGGCCTCCCCATCCCAGGAGGGACGCATCCGTCACCACTGTGTGCTCCGGTTGGGGGAGGGAGAGGGATCTGCCATTGACCCAATCGTGATTCGTGAGCCACCACTGCAAGTGTCGTGCAGTGCCCTCCGAGATCTGGACGTGATCGGACAGGTTGCCCTGATGCTGTACCCACTGGAACTTCAGGTCCCACTGCAGAGCCCGCATATGCCACCTTGCATGCGTCATCAGCAGGATGCAGGAGGTCAACAGGCCCAGAAGCCGAAGGGTCATCCTGACTGAAACCAGGGATAGAGGCTGAAAGAGCAGAATCATAGCCTGAAAATATCAGACTCACTGCTCGGGAGGATAAACCCGAAACAGCGTCGAATCCAGAACCGCTCCGATGAAGGGGAGCTTCTGAGAGGGACTCAGATGAGTCTTCGGCACGTTGATGGAGAACCCCAGCAACAGCAGGCAGTCGGCCGTAGTCTGGAGGTGGGTAACAACTGCCTGGGGCGAGCCTGCCTTCAACAGCCAGTCGTCGAGGTAGGGGAAGACTGACACTCCCAATCAGCGCAGATGAGCTGTGACCACCGCCATCACCTTCGTGAACACCCGAGGGGCCTTGGTAAAGCCGGAGGGGAGCACGGCAAACTGAAAATGCTCTTGGCCTACCATGAACCGCAGGTAATGCCGGTGGGCCGGCAGGCCCGGAATGGGAAAATAAGCGTCCTGCAGTCTCCAGGGCAGCCAGGACCTGAGCCAGAGTTAGCATCTTGAACTTCTCCTTCCGAAGCAATTGATTGACGTCCCGGAGTTCCAAGATGGGGCGCCGGCCCCCCTTGTCCTTCTTGGGGATCAGGAAGTAGTGGGAATAACAACCACTCCCTACTTGCTGACCGGGAACTTACTTGATGGCCCCCTTGGCCAGGAGGGCCGTGACTTCCTGACGGAGAAGAGCCAAATGATCCCCCGACAGCTGGTGGTACCTAGGTGTCACGGCTGGAGGGGAGGATAGAAAGGGGAGCCTGTAACCATGGCAGATTATCCGCAGCATCCACTTGTCCGAGGTAACTTTGCACCAGTGGTGGAGGTGGTGTCGGACCCTGCCATCCACCAGCGTGGGGTGCACCTTGAAGCTCGGATTAGGAAGGCTTAGAGGTGGAACCAGCGGGGTGGAGGTGGACTGACCCACTCGCTGGTTACCAGACCCTCCCCTGCGGAAGCCACGGACGCGCTGCGGCTGGTTCTGCACAGGCTTAGTGGAGGAGCGTGCTTCGGTGCTCTTACCCTTGCCACGAAAGGAACAAAACCCAGACGTAGCAGGGGTCTTTGTGGAAAGACCCAAAGACTAGGCCGTGGACCGCGAGTCTTTAAAGCGTTCCAGGGCATTGTCTGCCTAGTCACCAAAGAGGCGGGAGCCATCACAGGGCATGTCCATGAGCGAGCCCGGAGCCAGCGGTGCTGCACCCTGTGGCGCCGGGGCCAGAGCCGAGAGAGCTGGATCCAGTAGGCAAGGCGCCAGAGGCGGTACCGCCGGGCCAACAGGATCTGGACCCGGGACCGCGGGGTCCGCAGGTGCGAAGGCGGGAGCCCGAGGCCTAAAAAGGCGGTCCATGGCAGCAAAAAACTCTTGCATCTGTTCGGGAGTCGCCGATGGACCCGGGTCTGGCGGGTAGGCCGCAGGACTCCCAGGCTCCGGAGGAGCCGCAGGGGCAGAGCCCCTATCCCCCTCCGAGGAGCGACGGGGGATATCTGAGAGCGAACACGATTGTTCGACTTCTTTTTATGTCGCCGCTTACCGGAATCTGAAGGTGAAGACTTGGAGCCCGAGGAGCGACGGTTTCGGTCCCACGAGCGGTCTCGCGAACGGCCTCTAGACCCGGAGCGACGGTGAGAGGAGTGCCGGGCCTCCAGCATCTTCCGGCGCTGCTCCCGTAAGGTCATCGGGTCATGGCTCGACAGTCCCGGGAGTCATGGTCGGTCTCCAGGCAGTAGAGGCAGACATCGTAGGGGTCCGACATATTATGGCGGCACGACCCACAAGACTTAAAGCCGGGGATCCCTACGTGCACCAGGAGACAAGAGAAGGAGACAAAAAGTCTCAAAAAGTAGTCAAAAAACGGATCTGCGCTTTCGTCGTGGAAAAAGAAAGAAGTGACGTCAGCGCGCATGGGTGGCGCCTAAGTACGCTCCGGGGTGTCATCTTGGCGCCTACGACGCCAGTGACGAACGTGGAGCAGCAGGACGCCACCTACTGGCGAGCAGAGGTACTGCTAAGCTAAAAACTTTCCGGATCCAGCCTGACGCCTGGGAATATTCTAAGGTAAGGAATCTATCACAAACGTGTCTCTTTCAGATCTTCAGCACTCTGGGCAGAACTGGTATAGGTGGAAAGGCGTATAGAAGACCGTAGTTCCACTCGCGATGAAAAGTGCGGCCGAGCGGGTGCCGCCTTGGAAATTCCAACGCACAGAACTGCTGACATTGCGCCTTCTCTTTGGTGGCAAACAGATTTAACCAATGCATCCCTACGAGGCACCAAGAGTCAAAGACTCAAAAACAAACTGAGACAAAAAGTGACTAGGGTACGTGTTCTAACCGGATTTGCGCTTGCTGGTGCGGAAAAGAAAGAACTGACGTCAGCGCGCATGGGTGGTGCCTAAGTAAACTCGGTGACGTTATCTCGGCGCCTATGAGGCCAGCGATGGATGCTGAGCCGCACGACGCCACCTACCGAAGAGCAGGGGTACTACTGACGAAAAACTTTACGGATTCAGTCTGACGCCTGGGGATATTCTAAGGTAAGGAATCTATCACTAACTTGTCTCTTTCAGATAGAGACCTTGCACCACCTCAGAGTGAAGACGCCATTCGTGGTCCATCATACACCAGCAACTGGAGCTCGTCCGCCCTGGCGTTCAGAGAACCTGCCAGGTGTTGAAGCACTAGAACATGCCCTGATGTTCCAGCCATGCCCAAAGGCGACAAGCCTCTTGGCATAGGGTCCACGACTCCACCCTGCCCGGTTTGTTGCAGTACCACATGGCAGAGGTGTTGTCCGTGAACACCTGCACTACCTTCCTCTGCCAGAAGGAAGGAATGTCTTTAGTGCAAGACGAATCCCCTGTAGCTCCAGAAGGTTGATGTGGAGATCGGACTCCGCCGGAGACAAGAGGCCCCTGATCTCCGCCACTCCAATGTGGCCGCCTCATCCCAGGAGTGACACATCTGTCACCATTGTGAACTCAGGTTGGGGAAGGGAGAGGGATCTGCCGTTGACCCAATCCTGGTCCGTTAGCTACCACTGCAATTGGTGTGCAGTGCTCTCCGAGATCTGGATGCAATCGGAAAGTTACCCCGGATGCTGCTCCCACTGGAACTTCAGGTCCCACTTCAGAGCTGGCATATGCCATCTGTCATGATCCACCAGCAGGATGCAGGAGGCCATGAGGCCCAGCAGCCTCACAGCCACTCTCACTGAACTCCATGAGGCAGAAACATCGGTATCATAGCCCGAATATCCTGGAATCGCTGCTCGGGAGGAAAAGCCGGAAACTGCGCCGTATGCAAAACTGCTCTAATGAAAAGGAGCTTCTGAGAGGGAATCAGGTGTGACTTCGGCACACGGATAGTACAGTATTTTGGTAAAGACTGGTTTGGTTCTTTCTTGTATGAAGGCTTACTGACTATTGTGGTAAATGCACCCGTGTTACTCCATCCTGAATAAGCCTCAGCTGTTCTCCACAGGTACCACATGAGAGCTATGGTTTACAGAGACCTAAACACTAGCACTAAGGGTTGCCTGGACTTGGTGCACAGTACCTCACCCTAGGTGGACAGTGATTCTGTTGCAGTAACCCCCCCCCCCCACTATTTGCCAGACTACTGATGCACTTTTCCTTGGTGTGCCTTAAGTCCCTGCCAATCAGGTTCCCAGGGCCTGTGTTCTTCCCCCAAAAACAAACCCAATTGGCATCTCTGGCCACAGGTCAGCTCCTGGTAAAGGGTACCACAGATACCCAGGGCACTGTGACCAGGGAAGACCTCTAAGGGCTGCAGCACTTATTGTGCCACCCTTAAAGGCACTCTACCCTGACACTCACACACTGCCTTGGGAGGCTGCGTGTCTTGGTGCAAAACAAAGTGAAGAGTCGCCATGGCACACATCCCAGTGTGCCATGCCCACAAAACACAGCCCTGGCATACATGAATGAATATATTTATAAAGCGCAACATTCACTCCGAGGAGTATCTTGGCGCTGGCGGAAAGGATACAAGAGGTCTGTGGTATAAAGCAGCAGGGGGTCAAGTTAGAGGAGAAGAACAGATGAGAGAGAGAGAGAACCATGTTGTTAGGTGCAGTAAAAATCCATGTTTTTAGCAGTTTCCTGAACAGAAGTTCTGATTGTGCCAATCTCAACTGGGGCAGCAAAGAATTCCAGGCTTTTGTTCCTAGAACAGCAATGGTTTTCCCCCCTTTAGTTTTCAGACGATAGCTGGGGGCTGCTGGGAAGTTAACTGAAGATGACCGCAAAAGGCGCTATGTGGAATAGGGGCATATTCTGGACCTAAGATGTCGGCCCTGTTGCCTTTATGGCTCTGTAAGTGATTATTAAAACTTTAAACAAGATCCTTTTGTGAATTGGCAACCAGTGCAGGCGTTGGGAGTGCTGCCGCAGAAGAGGATCCCCTGGGAAGCCGGAGCACCAACCTGGCTGCAGCATTCTGGACCACCTGTAGTTTTTTAAAAACAGCCTTCTTTACTCCTGCGTACAGGCTATTGCAGAAGTCCAAACGAGACAAAACCAATGCAACAGCTACTGTCTTCCTAGCATTCATCGGGAGTAAGTCTAAGAACTTTCTCAATATCTTTATGGTATGGAAACACATACCTGCCACTGTAAGTGCTTGGCTGTGGAAAGAAAAAGTGTGATCAAACTTAATTCCTAGGTTCCGTACTGTATCCGCAGTATTTGGCGGTGTAACCATATTTCCAGGCCCCCACTGACTAGGCGTGAAGAGATTGGCTTTCCCGAACAGCATAATTTCAGTTGTTTCACTGTTGCATTTCAGATGGTTGAGTTTCATCCAGTTCATAACTGCGGTTAGGCAGTGGTGGAATTTCTCTTCTGCAACGGTAGAGTTTTTGTCTATGGTAAGAATGATATGTGTGTCATCTGCATATGTAATAGCTTCGACACCAAAAGAGTCAACTAAAACAAGCAATGGGGTCATATAGAGGTTAAATCAGTCACCCTTCTGCTGGGTGCCCTATGCCAATGGTGAGGTGCATGAGCCCTGTACCCCTCCAGTACCCAGGTCCATTCCTGGGCACTAAGTGCAGTGCTGCTATTAAGAGATTATGGTGCTGGGAGTTTGTCATTACGTGCTCCACAGCACCATAATGGCTGCACTGAAGACTGGGTAGTTTGGTATCAAACTTCTCAGCACATTAAACCCACAGTGATGCCAGTGTGGGATTTAATGTAAGATGCACGACAGAGGGCATCTTAGAGATGCCCCCTGAAAGTCAACCCACTCCTAGTGACCGGACTGAATGGCTACCTAGGCTGCCACCACAAGACATGTTTCTGGACCCCTGGGTCGAGAGCTTGCTACTCTTGCGGCCTGAAACAATGCACATCCTGGGACGATGAGCCAAACCTCCTTCCCCAGGATAGGGTTCACGAAGGAGAAGCTTCAAAGGCATACCGCCTTTGTGAGCCTCTCCAGACCACTTACTGTACTCAGGAACTGGCCCCCACTGGTTCTACCCCCCACTTTGGGCGGGAGACCTGGCGGGAAAAACAAAGTGAGGAAGAGAGGTGTGCCCACCTCTGACAACTCCACCCCTAAGGTGGGGAGGCGAGGTGAAGCACAACCTCGAGTCCCCGCAATCTTGAGGATGGGGGCACCCAGCCAACCAGAGACAGGCTCCTGCCCCCTCCCACTGGAGAGTGGCAGAATAGGGGGTGTACCCACCCCAGGGAAGGGTTGCATTGGTCCCTGCCCTTTACTTACCTGTAAAGCCCCTAAAGTTAGTATTTGGGGGCACCCTGAACCTTCCTTCCTCAGATCCCGCAACCACAAGAAAAAGGAGAAGGGCGAAAAACGGTGCAGTCCTAAGAATCAAGTTACTTACCTGTAACTTTGGTTCACCAGTATTGGTAACTTTCATAGATTCCCATAGCTTGTATCATTCCCCGTCGTCAGAATGGGAGCCTCGGTAAAAAAAATAAAAATAAAAAAAATATATATATATATATATACACACACACACACACACACACACACACACACACACACACACACACACACACACACACACACACACACACACACACACACACAGGTAGATAAACCATAAGAGGTACAAAAGAGGAAAAAATAGGCCTAGGCCTCATTCTGTTTTGTAGCCTATATGCCTCCTTTTGTAAAAAAGACCCAAATATAGAGCACCAACCCAATCAGATCAGCCTCACCCTCTGGAACCTTCCTGAGAAAGCTCATAGCCTCAGATTTTCGTAGCCGTTGCATAGCTATAAAGACAACGCCAAAAGGGTGAGCTTTCCCAGGGGAGGCGGGTGGGCGCATGGGAATCTATGAAAGTTACCAATACTGGAGAACCAAAGTTACAGGTAAGTAACTTGATTCTTACTCCAGTATTGAAGCTTTCATAGATTCCCATAGCTTGTATCAGAAGAGATAGCAATTAGCATGCTTAGCACATTTCGTTCACAACGTCCAAAATAATATCATACAATATGTCATGAGCTCAACATAATGCCATAAGGAGTGGTGTGGCTCACTGGTTAGAGGCGGCAGACCCGGAAGCAGAGGACGGCCCGGGACCAGGGTTCAATTCCCGACGCGGCAGGGTCGTGGACCAGGGTCAGCGGACTCGATAATTCTCGCCTCGGTGCCTACTCTAACCAGGGATCACACTCGCCAACTCTGGGCATTAGCTTGCCTCATCTCCACAACGGCCCCCCACATACGCCGGGGATGCCTGGTTTCACCTTGGAGATAACCCAGTAGGGACCATCTCACAGGGAAAGCCAGGACGGGTTCCCCAGCGGTCTATAGCGTAGAGATACTCCTTCGGGAGTCGATTCTAGCGCGTTAGAAACCCACAATTAATTAATTAATTAATAAGACAGACAACAATATAAATAACGAAATGTGAAAGAAAAGGAAGGAGGGTAGAAAGGAAAGCTCACCGCTCACTGGAAGAGATTTCTCAGGACCGCTTGACCAACAGCAGATCTAGATTAGGAGTCCAGGCAGTAGTGTTTCGTGAAGGAATGGGTACTGCTCCAGGTGGCCGCTCTGCAGATGTCCTTAATCGATACTCCTGCAAACAGTGCCGTTGAAGACTAGATAGACCTCGTGGAGTGTGCTTTAATCTGTCCTTCCAGAGGCTTCCCCGCCGCCTGGTGGCAGAAGCGGATTGCACTAGAGATCCATCTGGAAATCCCTTGTTTTGATAGAGGCAACCCCTTTTGTGGGGCCCCAAAAGCCACAAACAGTTGAAGTGATTTTCTAAAATCAGAAGTACGTTGAAGATAGAATTTTAAACATCTCTGGACGTCTAGAGAATTTATTTATTTTATTTATTCATTCAAAGTTTTATATAGCGCGAACTGGATCCTTACAGATATCAGAGCGCTTCACAAAGACAGGGTAGGGGCAGTAGGAATCAACAGAGATAATGGGAGCAGTATAATAGTCAATAACATGGTAATAACAAGGATAATAATAACATACATAAAACATATCAATATATAATATTGATATGTTTTATGTATGTTACACTTCAATATATAATGAAGTGTCCTTTCGGCCGGAGTCGAAGGCCGAGGAAAAAAGGAATTTAGAACCACTGGTTCATTCAGATGAAAGTCCGTAGGAACCTTCGGAATAAATTTGGGGTTCATTCGAAGGATCAAGGTATCATTTTTGAACTGTAAAAAGGGTTCCTTGATGGTCAGAGCCTGTAGTTCCCCGACCCTCCTCGCGGAGGTAAGCGCGAGGAGAAGAGCCACCTTCCATGATAAGAATTTTAAGTCAGTCTTATGGATTGGCTCAAATGGAGGTCTCATTAGTTGAGCCAGGACCACGTTTAGATGCCATACAGAAGGTGGAGGCCGGACTGGCGGAAACACTCTAAACAGTCCTTTCAAGAATTGCTTAATGACTCGTGCCGACAAAAGAGAAGGACCCGACCGTGTCCTTCTACATCTGGAGATTGCCGCCAGGTGGACTTTGATGGAAGAATGGGAAAGTCCTGCATGTGCCAATGACAGGATATATGGCAAGAGCTTATGCGGAGCTGACGAAAAAGGGTGGACTCCTTCCCGCTGACACCATAAATAGAAACGTTTACACTTTGCTCTATAAGTCCTGTTCGTGCTAGGAGCCCATGCCTGAGCCAAGATGTTTCTACATTCGTCCGAAATGTCTAGATCTCGGAACTCTCTGTGCTCAGGAGCCATGCTGCCAATTGAAGCGAGTTCGGGTGGAGAACCTGGCCGTTGGACATTGACAGAAGAGATTGGCTGGACCGGAGATGTATGGGATGGTCCTGAGATAGAAGGAGGAGTTCCGTGAACCAAAACTGGCGAGCCCAGGAGGGAGCCACCAGAATCATCTTGCATCGGTCCATCTTGAGCTTCCTGAGGACCCGAGGGATTAGGGGAAACGGAGGAAAGGCGTAAACAAATGCACCGGACCAAGACATCAACAGCGCATTCCCCAGCCATCCCTGATGGTGCACCCTGCTTGCATAAAACCGGCATTTTTTGTTTGCCGGAGTGGCGAACAGATCGATCGCTGGAGTACCCCAGCGGGCGAAGATCTCCTCGTCTACGGAATTGTCCAATTCCCATTCGTGAGAAATCGCTTTTAGGTGGCTTAGTGTATCCGCTTTTGTGTTGACAACACCCAGGAGATGTTCTGCCACAAGTGTGATGTTCTGTGAAATTGCCCATTCCCACAGTAGCTGAGCTTCCTTGGAAAGCTGTGGCGATCTTGTGCCTCCCTGCTTGTTGACATAGTGCATAGCCGTGGTGTTGTCCGTACGCACTAGGATGGAGGAGTTTCTTATCCTTGGAAGGAAAGCCAACATAGCCAAACGAATGGCCCTCAGCTCCAGAACGTTTATATGAAGACGACGTTCACCTGGCGTCCAATGCCCACTGACTTGGAGATCTTGCATGACCGCTCCCCATCCTTGAAGGGAGGCATCTGTTGTAACGATGCGAGGAGCCGGAGGCATCCTGAAACTGAGACCCACCGAGAGGTGAGATTCCCTTATACACCAGGCAGCCGCCTGTTTCATTTGTAGGGTGGCGGTGACCTTGTCGCTGAACAAACCGTCCACTTGTCTCCACTGAAGGTCTAGTTGTTCCTGTAAAGGCCGCATTCGCAGCCAGCAGTGCCGAATCAATTGAATACAAGAGGAAATCGACCCCAGAAGAGACTTGTACATCCTGACTAATACTGAAAGCTTCCTCCGAAGCAGACGGGCCGAAGAAATTAGTTTGGCTTGCCTCTCTTTCGATGGGAAGGCTTTGCAAGAATGCGTGTTGAGAAGTGCGCCCAGAAAGTTTGCTGAATTGGCCGTCCGAAGGACCGATTTCTCCCTGTTGAGCTGGAAACCTAGATGGTCGAACAGATGCAAACATGTTTCTACTGCCCCTGTTGCCGCCCGATAACTTGGGGCCTTCCGCAACCAGTCGTCCAAGTACGGGAAGACTTCTATTGACTGCATCCTCAGAAAAGCTGTCACCGGGGCCAGCACCTTCGTGAAAATCCGCGGCGCGGATCTTAATCCAAACGGGAGCACCATGAATTGGAAGTGACTCCTGCCCACTGTGAAGCGAAGAAAACGCCTGTGCGCTGGGTGGATCGGGACATGGAAATAGGCATCTTCTAGGTCTAGCGTTGCCATAAAGTCGCCTGGATTCAGGAGGCGCAAGATGTCCTGGAGTGAGATCATCCAAAATGAAAGCTTCACGAGATAGGTGTTGAGCTCCCTTAAGTCCAGGATCGGACGCCACTTGTCCTTCATTTTTCGAATCAGGAAAAACCTGGAATAGAAGCCTTCGCCTCTTTGAGATAGAGGGACACGTTGGATCGCCCCTTTCTGAAGCATTTGCTGAACTTCCAATCGCAGAAGGCTTAGATGTCTCGTATTGGTGGCGTGGGGAGCTCTGTAAGGTGGAATATCCTGGAACTCTAAAGTGTGTCCATGACGGATGATGTTCAATACCCACTGATCCGATGTTCTCTGTTCCCAGTTGCTCAGATGTTGAGATCCTGCCGCCCACTGGTGACACAGGGGGCGGAGGAACAGTCGGCAGAGTCAGCGGGCCGCTATTGACGCTTGGCGGTGTCCCTGCCTTGACGCCCTTGTCGCCCACGTGAGGATTGGCGAGAGAAAGATGATGAGTGCGATTGCCGCTGAGAATACTGATTAGAGTACTGCGGTCTGTACGATTGTGACTGCTGAGAGTAGCGTTGCTGTTGGTAACCCCCTCTGGTCGATGTGAAGCCCCTTCCCCATGCTCCACGGAAAGGTGACCTCCTATACTGCAGGTTGCCCAGGGACCGAGCCGTCTCTGTATCCTTCTTTATCCCTTGTAGAGTGTCATCAACATGCTTCCCGAACAGCATGTCTCCGTCAAAGGGTAAGTCCAGGATCCTGTTCTGGACCTCAGGACGAAACCAAGTCGCTCGCAACCAACCCTGTCTCCTAAGAACCGCTGCTCCACCTAAAGCGCGGAAAGCAGTGGTAGCGATGTCCATCGCGCAGTCTATTATCTCCGATGAGGAGCGCTGTCCCTCCTCCAGGATCTTCTGGGCCTCAGCTTTGGGATTGTCCGGAAGCTGGTCCAGGTAGGAAGAAACGTCGCTCCACATCTGTCGGTCGTAACGACCCAAGATTGCTAGGGCATTGGAAGCCCTAACTAGCAAACTAGCTATAGATGAGAAACGCTTCCCAGCGTTATCTAACCTTCTTCCGTCCCTGTCAGGTGGAGTCGTTAGAGGAGCCGACGGATTGCGCGACTTCCGTTGCGCTGCTTGTGATATAACCGAATCCGGTCGTGGTTGTCCAATAAAGCAAGCTGGACCGTCATCGGGCACCTTATATTTCTTCTCCAAACGTGGGAGAACAGGAATGACCGTAGCTGGCGCCTGCATCACCTTCTTTCCCTCTACCCATATGTGGTCCACGATGGGAAGGGATCGAACGGCCTTGCGATACGGGTCTTTAAAATCATAGAGAAAACAATCCGTCGAAGTAGAAGGCATGGCGAGCTTAAAACGCGCCGTGGCCCTTTCCATCAGGTTGTGAAAACCTCCCACGTCTGCTGGGGGAGAGTCTATCAAATACGGTACTGGGGATGCCGGGTCCGGACTCATGTCTTCGTCCCATTGAACATCAGGATCTGGAGCCTGAGTATTTCCTTGGTCATCATCTGAAGAGTCCACATGCGTAGGTTCCACCCACTGGGGAACCTCTACAGCCTCTTGCCCTTGCGGAAGTGGCAAAGAATGAGCAGCAGACAACCCTGGCCGCTCCTGTGTCTGCCCTTCAACCCGGCCTGATGCATCCCTGCGCCGATAGTCATCCAGCATGGATCGTAAGTCCTCAAGCAGAGTGACTGGCATTGAGATCATGCCCCGCTGATCTGGAGCTTCCTGGTATGGAACACAGCTTTGTTGTTGTTGCTGTTCCTGACCATCATAATATTCATTATCTGACTCACTATATTTGGCCTGCAGTTGGGATGGACTATAAGCATTCCCAAAGACACCATCGTCCTCCTCAGAGTATTCCTCCTCGTCCAACAATAAGGCCGGAGGCAATGGAGTTACCTTCCTAGGCGAAGTCATATCCGGGGTAATTCGCCTTTTACAGGAGATCTGTACCCTCACAAACGTCGACGAATCCGTCGTCGAGATTGTCGACGGTAGAACTGCCGTCGACACCATTGTCGTCGACGACGGTGTCATCCTTGTCGTAGTCGACGATACTACCTTGGTCGACGGAACCTTCTTCGTCTACGGTAAAGGAGATAAAGTCGTCAACGGTACACTCGACGACGATGTGGAAGCCGTCGTCGACTATGTCTTAGACACCTTAGCCTTGCAAACTGAAGAAATTTCAACAGCTGGTTTCTTGAAAGGCTTAGAGACTTCAGCCTGATGGGGTAGCCCGGCCGAGCCAACACCCCCTTTCTTTGACTTTGGTACCTGAGGTACTGGCCCCTCCCTCTCCTTTTCACTTGTGTGAGGAGATTCGCCGGGCCCAGGCTTGCCAGTCCTGTCAGAGGTCCCATGCACAGCCTTAGAGGGGGGTTCAGAAGAAACTGACACAGATTACCTACCCCTCTTCTGTGACCGTCGCGAGGAAGTAGAAGCATCCTCATCATCACTGGAAATAACACCATCTCTCATCTTTATCTTCTGCAGCCAAGTTAGCAGACGCCGCCGCTCACGGTCACGCAGGGTCTTCGTGGAAAAAGTCCTACAGATCTTACAATCCGCCACTTTATGGGCTGGATATCAACAATATATACAGTCCATATGTTTATCCTCAGCAAAAAGGTGTAGAACAAGTGGCACAAGGCCTGAAAAGGCTCTTCTTTTCCTTGTCAGCCATCTAAAAGATTCCACAAACAAATCCTGTCAAGAATAGAAGAAAAAATACCTCAAGGAGAAAACTAGAGCAGAGCTCTAAGGAGACTCCCTATCACCAACGTGCGGTAGAAAATCTGAGGCTATGAGCTTTCTCAGGAAGGTTCCAGAGGGTGAGGCTGATCTGATTGGTTGGTGCTCTATATTTGGGTCTTTTCTTTTACAAAAGGAGGCATATAGGCTACAAAACAGAAAGAGGCCTAGGCCTATTTTCTCCTCTTTTGTACCGCTTATGGTTTATCTACCTATGTGTGTGTGTGTATATATATATATATGTGATCAAGGCTCCGCTGAGCCGAAACGTCGGTGACTCTTTCTGCTGAATAAAATCTTTTTATACACCTCGAGGTCCGTGTCCGGAGTCTGCTTGCTGTGTTGCACGAACGCGCGAGTTTGGAGACAAACGGTGTACAGGATATATATATATATACACACATATATATATATATATATATATATATATATATTTTTTTTTACCAAGGCTCCCATTCCGACGACGGGGAATGATACAAGCTATGGGAATCTATGAAAGTTCCAATACTAGAGTAACAAGAGGACTATGCCCACTGACTTGGCCAAAGCCCTACAGGTCTTTCTCCCCTCGAACTTGCTCCTGCGAAACCCCGGCGTGCCCAGCGGCCAGCAACCCCAACAAAAACCCCGGAGGACCTGCCTGCATTCACTTTACAAGCTGTTTCTCCCGTGAACACCGGATGTGTTTAAACTGCATCTTCTGGTGGCAGCCAGAAACCGCGAATCCAGCACACTCTGCAACCGCCGAGCCCGGGCTGTGTTTGAGTGAACAAACACTACGAGGAGGTCCCCCTGGCGTTCCTGATCCAAGATCCGGCAACCCCTGACCTGCCTCAAGCCGACACCCACAGCCTCAATCCAGAGGACCCCCACCGCGACCAGAGCGGGTAAGAAAATCGGACGTCCAAAGGCACCCCAGCACCGGACGCCCAACGGCCTCGTGTGCCCAACACAGCTGTGCCTTACTATCCCTCTACGATTCAAAAAAGGGGGTGGTGATGAACAGAGTGTCTGAATTAAGCAGACCCCTCTTACCCAGTCCAAAGATCAGGGCTTGATCCATCACCGTTATTTAGCTCACTGCCCCATCCCAGCTCAGAACCTGGCTATATGCAAATTAGTCTGTCCCTGGCCAAGTGCATCATGGGAACAGGGCAGACCAAACTACCAAGCCAAATCTTCACCAGAAAGGAGACAAGCTTCCGGGGACCGGTTTCTGCCATTTCAGGCGTCGTCGGCCCGGCTTGCTTGAATCCTGATGGAGCAGTGAGCAAGGGACTCATGTCTGAGTATACCCTGCCACACCTATAGTGGCCAAAAACGATTCAAAAAAGGGGGTGGTGCAGTGAGCTAAAAAACGGTGATGGATCAAGCCCTGATCTTTGGACTGGGTAAGAGTGGTCTGCTTAATTCAGGCACTCTGTTCATCACCACCCCCTTTTCTGAATCATTTTGTCCACCATAAGCGTGGAAGGGTATACTCAGATGTGAGTCCCTTGCTCATTGCACCATCAGGATTCAAGCAAGCCGGGCCGACGACGCCTGAAATGGCAGAAACCGGTCCCCGGAAGCTTGTTTCCTTCCCAGTATAAGAATTGGCTTGGTAGTTTGGTTTGCCCTGTTCCCATCATGCACTGGGACAGGAACAGACTAATTTGCATATAGCCAAGTTCTGAGCTGGGATGGTGCAGTGAGCTAAAAAACGGTGATGCATCAAGCCCTGATCTTTGGACTGGGTAAGAGTGGTCTGCTTAATTCAGGCACTCTGTTCATCACCACCCCCTTTTCTGAATTACTATCCCTCTACATCCCAACTTACCCTCGAAGTGGTGGTCACTCCAGGAAGATCCACATCCCCGAGCCTGCAGTGTTTCTTTGTCCTGGAGAATCTCAATTGAAATCAACAGAGCACCTGAACTCAAAACAGCACCCTGCACTCGGCTGCCCTATCGCCGCTGAGGGTGCCCCTTTGGTGCTAGCTTGGTCCCCAATGTGCCCTGAGCTTAACCCTAGGAGCTTTGCTCCCACAACCCTGTGGCCTGCTTGCCAGCCGCCACCAACCGGAGTCCCCCTATCCCCCATAGAGTAACATTGGGCCTCAACACCCTGCACCCGGACGCCCGAGTGCCGCTGAGGGTGCAACAACAGTGCATCACTGACCCTGGGAGACCCCTGAGTCTAACCACAGAACCCTAACTCAAAAGACCGATTACTTACCTCGAAACCGAATTTTTCCTCATATAATAACATTGACACATTTTCTCCCAAAAAGTTTTAAAGTGTCGACTTTTGAAAACTACAAATATTCCTTAAAAATCAGCCGAATAACCAAACGCATTTTCTCAACTGTTTTCAGGAAATGTCCCAGTGCTGAATCCAGGATCCAGCACTGAGTAAGAACAAGCATTTACAATGCAATAGGTCTCGCAGCATTAAAGTTTGAGTTATTGGCATTGTGTATGACAATGCGTTGCATAAATATTTTAGCAAACTTTGAACTGGTGAGCAGTGAGAGTGTGTGCAAGAGTATGCTGTTTTTGAAAGCAGTGTGGTAGAGAGTGCAGGAATTTGGATGACCTGAGCAATGTGGATGATGCACTTCACGCACGGGGCTGACGCAGTTATTATTTACACAGCTCTGATGATGCACCTCAGGCACGGGCTCACAGCTGTTATTATTCACACATTAACGTTGCCGTACGCGTTCATAGCTGATGTCTTTGGAGCGCGTGCACCTTTCTTGTCCCGCATCGTAAAGCAAGTCGGCGACAATAGATCTCGCTAGCGAGAAGCTTCGCTGCGTCGCTAGGCGACACCTAAAAAGAACAGACTGTGAGGACACTAACAGTACTAGGCATCATTGGTTATGGAAGTTCATGGAGTCCTTGAGTATTGAAACAATAGTCATGTCCCCAGAAGTTCCCAACCAAACTGTCATCAGAAACGAGCATGCAGGGCGCTGAATGGGAAGGGTGCAGATGTGTATGAAATGAGCCAGAGGGCTTGACCTTTTCTGCACAGCAGATGAGACCAAGCTAGGTGTGCACTTGTTTTTACCTGCTTGAGAAATACATTAACCATAAACACAATTGCCAACGGCGAAAGCGGATGCACGATTTAGATCTGGTCCCATGACATTTAACCCCAAAAGATGCGGCAAAGAGTGGAGGTGCAAATACAGCTGTGCTGGTTCCAGTATTGCACACACAGACAATGCAGCAGCTCAGAAGAAGCAGCTTGCAGACTACTGTGCTTGTAAGCAAAGTAAAGATGCAGCCTGCTGCAAGTCCCTTACCATAAGTAAGTGTGTCTGAGGTGACATGCACTGTATATAATGGGGCCTGAAGTACACAATGTGACAGTGCGGTGAACGTGCTATAGTTGGTTCAAACTCTCCTTTGAGACTGAAGCAGGCTCAAGGTTTAAGACTCAAGCTTGAAGGGCATTGGCCAATTCATGCAAGGTGTTTGGCAGGCCAGGTATTGACCAGCAACGTTTCTGCAGTTAAACAGTAGGGGGTGCAGCACAGCAAGAGCAGGTTGATGGCTAGGGTTGCCCAGGCCGCATAAGCCTGCTGGCGCTGCAGCTGGGTAAGTGAACTTTGGCACACCCGTGTGAGCTGTGGTGGTCTGCCACAGCTAGATGGGAGCAGCGAACGGCTAACCGCTCCGGAGTAAGTAAATTGGCAGAGCCATTCCTGGTGTCTGCAAATAACTATTGAGTGTTAAACAAGTTACAAACAAATCGATCAACTCGCAACCAGCAGCGCACATGGCCTGTGACATCAACCGCTTCCGGTGCACCTCACCCTACGTATTTAATAAGCGTTTGTTATTTTCACAAAGCAGGACATTTTAAAATAGAAGCTCAACATGGTAGCATCAGATGAACTACTACTATAATCAATCGGTCAGTTTTGTGTACCAGCTCCCAGGGTGCCTACCTCCAGGGCCTGCCTTGTGGGGTCCTCCAGGAGACAGAGGGCCATTGCTGAAGCTCGTCAGGCTCTCTCTCCGTCCTGGCGAAGAATGAATACCTGCAAAATGCAAGACCCGGGGAGGGAAGAAGTCGTCATTGCAGTCACTCAATTCGCCTTTGGGACAAGAGTCCTATCAGGAGAAGGTGAAAGCCTCTGTAGTTCTACCCTTGCGAGGCAGGATGACAATACCAGGCACGTTGCTCAACAATAGTAGATGACCCGTACATGATAAAAAAATGGAAACAAGCATAAAGCGACGATAAAGACACACACTCTGTGGTGGGGGTAGTGGGGGGAGTCTGGGAGGAGCGTTGAAGCGCCGCGAACGATGCTCTGCTTCACCGGAAATCAGGCAAGGTCGCCTGTGACGGGGGCGGGGCCGCGTCCGGACCGGAAGAGGAGGCAGGCGGAGTGAAAGCGTCTCGCGGCCTGGGGCTCCTGTGAGCCGTGGAGAGCCCCGGGGCCGCCAGAAGGAGGTTGCGCAAGTGTTGCACATGCCCGGTGCCTGCCGCGTGCGGAGTCCCCCGAGATTGGCCCGGTAAGTTGAAAGGGCTGTGGGGGGTCTCGGTGGATGGATGTGTGTGTGTGTGTGTGTGTGTGTGTGTGTGTGTGCGCGTGCGTGTGTGTGTGTGCGTGTGTGTGTGTGTATGCGTGGGTGTGTGTGTGTGTGTGTGTCTCTGTATGTATGTGCGTGCATGGGCGCTCGTGTGTGTGTGTTGTGTGGGAGCTTCCCAGGAGACAGCAGCTGGCCACAGCGCGCGTTCGCGTGGCCCGCTCAAATCGCCTCCTCGGAGAGAAAATGCGCGCGACAGGTGCTGTCTCCTGGGAAGCAGACCCAGTGACAATAGAGTCTCGGCGAGACAGCGCTTACGCGCTGTAACGCTACGAGACCTAAAAAGTGACTATGACCTAACTTACCTGCTACGTGAATTTCCTCCCATAGGATAACAGTGATGATTCTATGTGAAAAAGTTTCGAAGTGTTAACCTTTGAAATACATTAATATTCCTTAAAAATCGTACCTTTCAACAAAACGCATTTACTCACCTGTTTTCATGAAATGTCCCAAGGCTGAATCTAGGATCCGGTCCTGTGTTAGCAAAAGTAATCTCAAAAGTAATTAACTGCATTTTACTTAAAAAGCCCATTCAATTGAATGTACTATACCTGCAATGTGTTGCAAACAGCTTTCTTAAAACTGTAACCAAAAGCAGTACAAGTTACACTGCTATTTACTACTGAAAAGTACTTTTATGCTTACCTGCACCAGGGCTTGCTTGTTTCTAGAAATAAAACAGTATATTTTTTATACAAAACAATTGGCCTAGAGCTCAGTTCTTGAGTGTGTGAGACCATTTGCTCACTGAGTGTGTACATCAAATGCTTTACACTGTCCTTTGATACTGCCTTACTGCTCGACCAAGCTACCACTTGAGAGGAAGGTTCTATCTAACTTTAACCTCTGCCACACCTTTGGAGACCCTTGGACTCTACACACCCTGTACCTCACTTTGGTGCAGTATATATAGAGCGAGTTTCTTACAGACACTAGATATGGAGTCAGCCTCCTACAGACTTGCTTTGCTAAAGTCTTGTGTTTTATCAATATAATACACAAATGCTCTTTTGACGTTGTGTATGCAAAGCTCTTTCTGCGACAGAATCTGGTTGAGGGAAAATAACAGACAGTTCAACCGATTGGTTAATGTGAAAAGAGGACACTACCTTTGTAAGGAATTTTAAGTTGGTACGAAAAACCACCCAATCCTTATTTAGCCAGAAAAAAGGTTCGTCGAACGTTAGTGCCTGGAGCGCACTGACACGCCTTAGTAAAGTGATGGCAATTAAGAAAGCAACCTTCCAAGATTTAAATTGGAGGGGGCAATTGTGCAATGGTTCAAAGGGTGGACCCATAAGTCTTGTGAGAACAATATTGAGATTCCACGTAGGTACTGGCGGGACTCTGGGTGGTATCACTCTTTTAAGGCCTTTCATGAATGCCTTAATAACTGGCACTTTGAACAATGATGTGTTGCCTGTTTTGTAGATAGGCAGCCACTGCCGCAAGATGTAAGCCTAGGGAAGTGTAAGCAAGGCCAGAGCTCTGTAAATGCAAAATGTAACAAATAATGTTTGGTACAGATGAATTGAGAGGATCAATATTTATGATGGTAAAAGATAAAAAACAAATCTATTGCTTTTGGCTGCATAACAACCCTAGTGTTAGGCTTATGCGCTTCCTTAAGAATGGTCATACATTCTGGAGGCAAATTTAGGTACCCGAATTCTAGGACTTTAGGATCCAAGTTGCAAGGTTTAGCTCCTTTGGGTATGGATGTCTGATTTCGCCATAGTTCTGAGTGAGAAGATCTGGGTTGAGGTGAAGCTTCTCATGTAGAACTGCTGAGAGTTCGTGTAGTGTGGTAAACCAAAGTTGATAAGCCTATGAGGGGGCCACCAGAATGAGGGTGAGAAACATTTACCTGAGCTTCCGAACCAGAAACGGAAGAAGAGGGAGACACCGAAAAGCATATGCAAATATCCCTGACCAACTCATCCATAGAGCATTGTCTTTGGGTAGGGGGTGTGGGAAACCGGAAGCAAATTTTTGGCATTTTGCATTCTCCGCGGTCGTAAAGAGGTCTATTTGTGGAAACGTAGAAGTATGGGAGGAGGACTAGGGGGTGGAGTTCCCACTCGTGAACTTGTTGCTGCATCCTGTTGAGGAGGTCGGTAAAATCGTTGTACGTATCAAGATGTTCCGCTAACAGATGGCTTTTGTGATGTATTGCCCAACGCCCAATGGTCTGAGAGAGGTTTGACTACTGTATAGTATGTTTCCCCCCTATTTTTGTACATAGCACATGGCTGTCATATTGTTCATCCGAACTACGACAATCCAACCTATGAAGTTAGGTAGAAATGCTTTCAGCGCTATGTGAAAAGCTTGACACTCTAGGTAGTTGATATATAGATTCTGGTGTTTGGTGTGCCAGAGACCCTGTACTGTTAGATCTTGTAGGTGAGCACCCCACCATGCGAGGGATGAGTCTCTTGTTAGCACAACCTGTGGGACAGGGTTGATGAACTGCCGTCATTTTAATACGTTTGTGTTCCACTCTCGGAGAGAGTGAATGATGAGTGTGGCTGTCTATCAACAATAGATCATCCCGTTGACCCTGTGACTGTGCTAAACATTCTTGTAGAAGATGCATGTTGAGTCTTGCATGAGGCACCATGGCAATGCATGATGCCATCATTCTAAAAAGATGCATGAAAGTTTTGACTGTCAAGTATTAATTGGCTTGAAATTGTGGTTGTGAGGTTTAAAAAATTTGAATTCTGGCTGCAAATGGATAGGCTAAACCTAATTGAGCGTTGAGCAGAGCCCCTAGATATGGTTGCAGCTGTGAAGGTTGAACATGGGGCTATTGAACATTGATAGTGAACCCCAGTGGATGAAGGAGGTTTATGGCAATCTGAGTGTGTTGATGACCTAAAAGGTGTACAAGCGCTTAGACAAGCCAGACATCTTGATTTGGGAAGACATGAATGTTATATCTGCGTAAATGGGATGCTACCACCGCTAAACATTTGGTGAACACTCTTGGTGCAGTGGTGACCCCGAATGGAAGAACTTGACTTGGTAATGTTTTACCATTATCACAAACCGGGGGTATTTGCGATGTGCTGGGTGTATGGGAATGTGAACGTATGCATGCTTTAAGTCTAATGCTGATGAAGTCTGCCATGCTGTAGAAGTGGAAGCACCTGTTGAAGTGTGACCATATGCAAGTGCTCCAATAGTATGTAGTGGTTCAGAGGCCGTAGATCTAAAATTGGCCACAGAGAGCTGTCTTTTTTGGGAATAAGGAAGTACAGGGAGTAAACCCCTGGCCCTTGATATTGTAGAGGAACTGGCTTGATGGCTCCTTTGAGTAAGAGAGCTTGCACTTCCTGCTTGGGCAGTGATTTATGTTCCAGAGTGTGTGGGTGCGAGGTGGACTATTAGGAGGATTGCTGATGTCCTTCAGGCAATAACCATGAAGGATAATATCCAACACCCACTGATCCGATGTTTTGGACTGCCAAGTGGGGGAAAACTGCTGCAATCGACCCACAAAAGGTGTAGAATGATTAGGGGTGTGGGGGGTGATAAGTGAGTCACTGCTTGTGAGCGGATGGGGTATTACAGGTTGGTGTACCGTTGCCCTGACTTTTGAAGGTGTTACCTATGTTGATGCCTCAGAAATGCCATCTAGATGGAGTGGTGTTCGTTTGTGACTGACCTGTAGGAGGATGCAGAGGCATCTGTAAATGTCGCTTTGGAACCTGCTCTATAAGAAAAGCAATGAAAGGAGCCCAGAGGAGTGGGTGTTTTTAAGTGCCCCCATCGATTTGGCAACCTCAATATCTATTTTCATCTTCTCCAAGGCCTCATCAACTTGTGGGCCACAGATATGCTCCTTATAAAACGGGATGTTGAGTAAGATTTTCTGGGATTCTGGTTTAAATCCATAGATACGCAGCCGGGCATGTCTCCGGAGGAGGACACTTGGATTGATGCCTCTGGCTGCGGTATCTGTAGAGTCCAGTGCATCTCTAATGGAGGAGTAGGAAATTAACTTTCCCTTCAGAACCAGTTCTATCTCCTTTCATTTTATGTTTCTCTGGGACATATTGGAGGAGTTCCTCCATCTCATCCTAGTGTGTGTCATATCTGGCTAATAATCCAGGTTTGATTGCAATACGCCAATGATTGCCTGATGCATCAATACGTTTGGATTCCTTCTCAGGAAGTGTTGTGTTGGCTATAGTTTGTGTTAGCATGTTTATGGGCATTTGAAACAACTACGGAGTCTGGTGGAAGCTGGTCTAGAAGGAAAATTGGGTCAGATTGTGCTGCCGTACATTTATCTACAGTGATATTGCGAGCCGTTGCAGAATCCTTTAAAATATAATTTGTGTGGCATATCATGCCTTTAAGCATTGGAAGGGATTGAGGCTCCATACATGTGGTGCAAAATGTCTCAAATACAAAATCCTCTTCCATGGATTCTTTATGCAGTGTAACCCCAAGGTATGCTGCTGTCCTAGCTATAAGATCTTGATATGATGTAGTATCATCAGGAGGTGATGGCTTGGCAGGGACCAGGTTTGGATCTAGATTTCCTAGGGAGGTCAATGTTATAATCCTGCCAGGGGTCTGGCGGTGGTGGTGCGCCATATGCGTCATTATCTCCGCCATCTACATCAGGGTCTGGAAGCGGGGATCCCAGAGGTGTAGATTTTAGGGATTCTGTGGTGAGTGAGGTACAGAAGGTACAGGTGGTGGTATGTGAGGTGGAGAAGGAGGAATAGGATGCAGAGGACTGGTATCCTTGTCCTTTTTATTCTTTTTCATAGATATTGTCAAGTCCATGGCTGCTTGGAAAGAGGTTTGCCGCTTGGTAGAAGGCACTGATGCAGTCTTTATAATATGCCCAGTCTCTGGATGGATATAGGTCCGTTTTTGTTTCAGATCAAGTCTTTCCTGCATGGTTTCCAAAATAGGCTCTGGAAGTGTAGCAGGAGCCGATTTGGGTTTCGGTGCAGAAGGTTTCAGAACCAAACTGGTTTTACTTTTTGGAACCGGAATCGGTGCGAGTCGAAGAGATGGAATCTCGCCTCGGTGTGGAACTGGAAGGCTTTATCTGTGCTTTTGGTGTCGAGCCTGAAGCGGGCAGCTGTAGTAGTCTCGGTGCAGACCATGGCCAGAAGACAGTAGTGGCCAGGAAGCCTTTTGATTTGTGGAAAGAGTTTAAATGTGGGCAGGTGAGGGGTTTCAGTACTCATGGCACCTTGCCCTGGCAGCAGAACGTGTGACTTCAAATCTCTAAGTTTGAGTCCAAATCTCCAACCAAAATGGTTACCTCTTGTTTGGCCGCAGAGGCCTTAAGATCTTCCCCTTTCATGTTCAACATCTTCCTGTCCGAAGATATGGGGCATGTATTCAATTTTTCGGCCCTGCATTTCTCTCTGCCGTCCCCAATGGTTCCAGAGGGTCTTTTTTGCATGAAAGGCCTCACAAACTTCTTCTATGTGCTCGGGGTATAAGCACAGATTGAAGACTTTGTGAATATCGGTCGGCGGGTACTAGGAATGGCACTGGGGGCAGAATCAAAACGCAGTCTTTTCCATCAGCAGAGTATCATTTATGGAGTCGAATGGGAGTAAAGGGTAGCCTGAATGGACGTAGCCCGAAGGCCGCGAACGAAACGTCCCGACTTCACGAAC
This sequence comes from Lissotriton helveticus, assembly GCF_964261635.1. Classification (NCBI taxonomy): domain Eukaryota; kingdom Metazoa; phylum Chordata; class Amphibia; order Caudata; family Salamandridae; genus Lissotriton; species Lissotriton helveticus. The sequence goes on along the minus strand of NC_136059.1, from coordinate 356,341,342 downwards.
GAAAGTCTTCCAAACTTTGATACGCGAAGAAGGAAAATATGTTCAAAACAATATTGATGAGGGTAGAGTGGATTATGCACCAAGGATCCTGAAAATGGTCTCAATCTGGAGAGCCATAATACATGCTCTCGTGAACTATTACCAAGAGGAAGAGTCACCTTACCCATAACTCGAAATAATTTCTTCGAAGAAATACAACTCGTACTCATCCAGACCGAACTCTAGATGGCAGGAGTATCCGAATCATGTGTATTTACAGCCACATATGCCTCGAGCACAGAGGTCTTGGGCAATTTCATTGGTCCTCCCAGCAAGTTGCTACTGGGAAAATCTCAACAATAGACCATGATCCTGCACCCAGGCCTCCCGAGACTACTCCTCCATGCGTGGAGATTGATTGGTGACAACTAGTTTCCATCGATCTTCCTCCCGAGGTAGTTGATGCACTTCTGGCAGCCAGGCACCCAAGCTGCAAAGTTCGTGTACGTCAGGCTCTGGGACAATTTTGTGGCTTGGTGAGGCACCTGTCAGATGGACCAGCTACAAGCTAAGCTATATAAAGTGTTTGTTGTTTACCCAACAAGGTCATGCGTAGGGCACTGTTAAAGGCTATTTGTCAGATCTTTCGGCTTTTCTGAGGTTGCCAGGTCAGCCTTATTTGCTTAAATCATCTGTTGTGATGAGTTTTTTTTAAAGGTTTACAACATATGTTTCAGTCAAAGCCCTATGTGATACCGAAGTGGGACTTGCATTTTGTTCTCACTTTTCTAATGTGTACACCAGTTGAGCCAATGCGCAGCTGCCAGCCCTAAAAACGGTATTTCCAGGTGGGATCAGGTAAGCTTATTATTTGAATGAGCTGCCGTTTTTTTCAGTCCAATTGCCTTGCACAATAATCTTTCCAGACAAGAAGCTTGTTAAAAACTCGAGCTGCATTCCTGCTGAAGGTAGTAACACCTTTCTGCATTTGGCAGAGTATCACTCTTCCGAATTTGTTTGCTCTAACTCACCCCTTTAAAGAAGAGGAAATTACCCATTGTCTGGAACCCAAGAAACTCCACAGGTTCCCTATTGATCATACCAAGGATCTTAGGGCGGACAATTCACTGTTTGAGGCCTTCTTCTGAGCAAAGAAGGGCAAGCATTGAAGAAAAGAACCATCTTTAAGTGGCCAGTCCCCTGCATAAAAATCTGCTGAGCACTAGCAAAGCAGCAGCTGTGTGAGGAATGGAGAGCTCATTCCACTCAAGCCAAATCTGCTACTATTGCGCGAACATGCAGAGTGCCTGTCCTGCATATTTGTCAGGCTGCTAAGTGGGCATAAGTAAAGCACTATTAGCTTGACAAATGGGTTAGTAGGGGGGAGGGAATTCTGTTCGGTTCATCATGTAAAATCTTTGGTTTGAGCTACTCCACAGACTCGCCACCGGGGGATGCACTAGTTTGGTAATTATTCACATGGTCAGGAATCCGTGGTTAGAAGTATCCATCAGAAGAACATGTTACTTACCTTAGATAACAGTTTCGGGTGGATAATCTAACTGCAATATCCCTACCGACCCTTCCAAATCCCCGTTTTGAGGAATGGACTCTTTTCATCTAAAATAAAGTCTAATCGTAGAGATCTACACACTGGTCAAGCCAATTTGCCCATGGGCTTTGCATCTGAGAACAACTGATATCAATGTGCCTCGTTGGCCATTCCAGAGTGGAACGCCATTGGTGAGGAGCAGCACAACACCACCTACCATCATGCATGAGTACTGATTTTTTATTTCTGGATTCAGTCTGATGCCTGGGAAAATAATAACAAGGTGAGTAATCTGCAGTTCGAGTATCCACCAGAAAGAGCGATACTAAAGACAAGTAACTGGTTCATTACACCTATTTGTTTTTGTCCAATTATCCACTGCTGTATCATTTGCACTCTTTAGGGCAAAGTGGACAATAACCTCTTTTGATCGAGCAGAAAATGGCAATGCGGTGACCAAACACACATTTTCTCGTAGTATAATCCTTTATATCAAGATCTGCTATAATTTGGCGAGAAGGACCATGCAGAGGTCATTCATGCTCGCTCCATGGCTCTGAGGCATTCTCTCCTAGACAGCCATGTGGTATATATATTGTGCACACATGATCTTCCTGCTGCTTGCTAGTAACTCTCTCCTTCTATCGCGCTGTGATTAATAAGATCTAAATTTATGCAAAGATGTGTGCTTTATTTGTTGCAGATGTTGATGTTATATCCCTTCCCTTTCCCCACACATCAGGGGTAGAGGGTTGTGCAAAACGTCCAGGATCTGATGCCAGTACACCAGTTGGCACCTAATATAGTCTGTGTCACGGCTGACTGATACTACCTGGTGGTGCTAAGAAAAGCTTTACAGGCCTCTTAGGGGCCTGGAAGGATAAAAGTCAGGTGAAGAATCTTCTAGAAGTTTATGTAGTGACCAGAAATATTATTGAAAGTAAGTTTTTCATTTTGCAAACCTAGCATCATCATCCAGTTGTTGTGCTGTAGGGTCTGGAAAAGTGTGACCGTTGTCATCTTCAGTTCTTGTCTTTCCGTATGAACTTGTTTAGAAAGTTCAAATCTAGGTTTGTCATAAACGATCACCCTCCTTGGGCATTATGCAGTACAGCTCATTGTCCAATGCGGGAGAGCTCTGACAAAGCAAGTATTATGAGGAACATATTGAAGACTACTGATTTTCAGCAAAGCATATTGTTGTATTTGGTAGATTTGAGCTTCAGGTAGGCTTCCTGTCTCATAAAGCTAGATATGAAGTGGTTGAGCACTGTAAGGAAAAAGGCTTTTTGCAAGTCTACCCCTGACATTTTGCCCCCTATTTGGACTACTAGGTACTGGTGTAATGGCTCTGCACTGAGACTTGCTAAACAGGACTCCGTGCATGTGCTCTCAGCCATAAAAGAATACATGTTTAATTGGCTTGTCCCCAATTGGAATCACCTAACCTACTTGTAAGTCCTTAGTATACAGTACCAGGGCCATGGGTACCCAGGGCCTGTATGTTAGAGTGTCCCCCAGGGACTGCAGCACTTGTGCCACCCGAGTGAGACAAGGTAAATATGGCTCCCAGTTTGCCACTGCAAAGTGGAAGGGCAGTTTAAAACTGCAAACTACTTTGTATTTAAGGCAGCGGCAAAGCCCAAATCCCCCCTTTTAATGTATATATGTCACAAATATGTCAGGTCTAACGAGCACTAAAGGCAGGGTACACTAAATAAAGTGAAACATTCACTTTAACAGTTCCAGCAGAAAAATCCTAAATTGTTGTTTTTACTGTGGCAAGGCAAACAGCCCCATTGGCCAGTACAGAGTTGCAGGCTGGCACTCCAGCCCTGATAACTTCTGAATGAGACTACTACGGTTGGTACTGTTTAGTATTAAAACAATCTGTGCATTAAATACAATGTAATGGTTACATCAGATTTAATATCACTCATGGGCTAAGTACAATTTTAGAAGTTGGTATTTTAGTTGCCCAAGGTTTCCAGTAACTGTTTACTTATACACAGTGCATGTCCTGCAGTCAGCTTTTTCTCCTCCTGGAGAGATGTGCTAACGACTACCAGGAAATGACAGAGGGGCCTGCATGGGAGAGAAGGGTTACCTCCCTCATGCAGGAAGCCACATAGGTGTTAGCCCAAAAGGCGAGCGTCAAGGAGAGGGTGCCTCTGAAGGGACCATGGTAATACTTGGGAGAGGGGCTCCTCTATAGTTTAGGCAGCTAGGCTGGCACTAGGCACAGGAGAGAAGCCATTTGTCAAACAGTTTGTTTCCAGGGGCATGTAGCCCTTGGCAACCCCACCTCTGGAGGAGGGGGGGGGGGGAGTGGGCTATGGAGCTCTGAGTGTTGAAAGAGGGGTTTGGCCATCTTGGGAGTGGGCAAAATGGTCCATCCAGAGATAGTCAGATATCAGACTATCCAAGAAGTGGTTATCAGTAGGGAGGGAACCTGGTAGTCCATTGGCTGCCAACCGCATCCTACCCCGAGAGCATTTTCTGGCACCCAGAACTCAGATCTTGACTGACTTGGAAGAAGGACTGAAGAAGAACTGCCCTGCTGCACCAAAGGACCAGCAAAGAGGGGCTGCACTGCTGGAAGACTGCACCTGGTGGCTAGAGAAGAGAGGGACTGTGCCTGTTGTGTCCTGCTCAAAGAGGAGTTGTCTCCAGAAATCAGTCAAGCCAAAAGACTCCATGGGCCAGCTGATAGGACTCCAGTTCGCAGCATAGGGACACAACAGCGGAAGAAGCCTACTGGGGCATGTTGGTAGCCCAGAGCCTCTAAGCCTCTATCACCGCTGCCGTGCATGCAGAGTTGCACTTAAGTTGGTTTAACCTGGGAGTGCGGTTGGAGAGTTGCTAGGACCCTCAGAATGCAAGTTATTGACCCAGGATGGTTTGTCCTGTGACCGCAACAACGAGCTAATGGACTTTTGCCAGCTCGAAGAGGACTTTGTTGGACCTTAACCCCAGCGTCTCGAAATGTAATCAAAATTCTATGCTTGAACTCTCCTTTTTAGTTTAGAGTAAACTATTTTTATTGCTTGTATTGGTATGCTAGAACAGGCGCCTTTTCCTTTGTTGCAGATTTTTCTTCCATTGCAGGCATTGGTCTTGATTATCTTTTTTCCATTTTGTTACATTGCACACCTCACCAATAGGCTTCTGCAAGGTACTTAAAGACCCACAGCTGTTCATTCACAATAAAGCACTAACCTGTAAAGTTTTTTTACACATGGTTCGTCTGTTAGACCGTGATGTAGAATCGTGTCTGTTTCAGTGTTACAAGTGAAAAAAATCTTTATTTGCACTGTTTGTAATGTAAAGGTGATTCCTATATTCCTTTTTTGTTGTTGCTTTGAACATTAAATTTGTAGTTTTTGTCTAATCGTTTTAAATAAGATGATTTTCATAAGATTTACAACTCTGTGATGACAGTCCAATGTGTGATCAGTAACCCTGATGAAGGACCACAACAGGTCTGAATGCGTTGGGGTTGTGCTGTGGAAATACTCAGGGAAAATGCTACTTACCCAGTATGCATCTGTTCTTGGCATATAGAGCTGTAGAGCCATATGCTTTAGCACAGATCGCCATCTGGTGTTGGGTCCGGATGTTTGCACTTTGTTTTTGTTCGAAGAAGTCTTTGCAGTCACGAGGTAGGTGACACTTCCTTTCGGTGATAGTGTGCATGGGGATCAACTCCTTCCCCAGATTTTTTTGCCGTAAGGGTGATGGAGTTAGTAAGAGTAGAAAAAGATGTCCTTGTATAGTGTATCTAAGTAGGATAATACTGCAACAGATAAAGGTACCCGGGTAGGTAGGTGGGCGCATATGGCTCTACAGCTCTATATGCCAAAAAAAGATGCATACTGGGTAAGCAGCATTTTCCGTTCGAGGCATATGAGCTGTAGATCATATGCTTTAGCATAGACTATACAGCAGTTACTCCCAAGCGGTGGCTAACCTGCATCTGTTCCAGTGGTCTGAAATAGTGTTCTTAAAACAGCCTGGCCCACACTAGCTTGTTGCTTTGCTAACACATTTAAACAATAGTGTTTTGTGAGTGGTGTAGACAATGTTGCAGCCTTGCAAATATCATCTAAGGGTATGTTCCCTAAGAATGCCATGGAAGCCCCTAGTTTGCGTGTAGTGTGTGCTCTAGGGGGAATTGTTAATGTGCGGTTAGCTTTAAAGTAGCATATTTGTATGCACTTAACTATCCACCGTGCAATACCTGCTTTTGACATAGGATTGCCTTTATGCAGTGGTAAAAAAGCTACAAAGAGTTATTTGGTTTTCCTAAAAGATTTCCTTCTTTCAATGTAATAAAGTAATGCTCTCTTAACATCTAATGTGTGAAGAGCACATTCTGCCACCAAGTCTGCTTGAGGAAAAAACATGGTTAACTCAATAGACTGGTTGAGATGAAAGGCAGAAACAACTTTGGGGATAGTCCTAAGAACCACTTTATTTTGGTGAATCTGTAAAAATGGTTCTTGTATGGTTAGTGCCTGGAGCTCACCAACTCTTCTAAGAGATGTGATGACTATGAGGAAGGCTACCTTCCAAGTCAGAAATTGTAGTTCACATTTGTGCAACAGCTCAAATAGTGGGCCCTTGTAAGGACTATATTAACCCCTTCCACGCTGCCGCGATTCTGCTCCTGTGCTGAAGATTTAAGCGCGGGTGCGGTCATGACGGCCCCCATCAGCACACGAGCACTGTAGTGCAAGACGGCTGGGGGCCGTCATCAGCATGCAAGGGGTTAAGATTACACACAGGAGAAGGTGGAAGTCTAGGAAGAATGATTCTCTTGGGTTCTTCCATAAAGGCTTTGATAACGGGTACACGAAACAAGGACAAGTGTTGTCTGTTTTGTAGGTAAGCTGCTATTGCAGCAAGCAGCAGTCTTATTGATGTATGTGCTAAGTTAGCCAGCTGTAGGTGTAACAGATAGCAAATGAAGTTTTGAATGGAAGCATCAAGGGGATAGGTTTGATTGTTATTACAATACATTGCAAATCGTTTCCACTTTACTGCATAACATGCTCTTGTGGTAGGGCGTCTAGCCTCTTTAATGACGTCCATGCAGTCTGGCGGGATTTAAGGTAGCCAAACACTATGATTTCAGGTGCCAGATTGCAAGGTTGAGTTGATTGGGATCTCGATGCCTTATCTCTCCATTGTTCTGAGTGAGAAGCTTGGGGGAGAGGTGTAGTTTTTTATGAGGAATTACTGATGGTTCCAACAGGGTTGTGAACCAGGGTTGTCGAGCCCATGTGGGAGCAACTACGATCATTGTGAGGGAATGTTGCTTGAGCTTCCGAACCACTAATGGAATTAGCGGGAGAGGTGGAAAAGCGTAAGCAAATAACCCTGACCAATTGATCCATAGCGCATTGCCTTTGGACAATAGGTGTGGATGCCCGGACGTGAAGTTTGGCCATTTTGCATTGAGGTGTGTGGCGAACAGATCTATCTCTGGGTAGCCCCACATTGGGAAAAATGGGAGAAGAACTTGAGGGTGTAATTGCCATTCGTGAATCTGTTGTCTTTGACGACTAAGCAGATCTGCAATTTGGTTGTTTACTCCTGGGAGATGTTTTGCAAGGAGATATATTTTTTGAGGTATGGCCCATCTCCATATGCTTTGAGCTAGGCGTGAAAGCTGTAGAGGGTGCCCCCCACCCCTGTTTTTGACTGTAGTACATTGCTTTCATGTTGTCTGTACGAACTAGGACAGCTTTGCCTACTAGATGTATCTGAAAAGCTTTCAATGCTAGAAAAATTACTAACAGCTCCAGAAGGTTTATGTGGAGTTGTTTTTATTGTAGAGTTCTCGTGCCCTGAATGGTGTGTTTTTAAAGATGAGCTCCCCAACCAGTGAGCGATGAGTCTGCTGTGAGCACAATCTGTAGAACCGGGTACATGAATGGACGCCCTTTGGAAAGGTTTTGTGTATTCCACCACTGCAGAGAGCGATGAGTCATGCCGTCTACCAACACCAGATCGGTTAACTGACCGTGAGCCTGGTTCCACTGACGTGTTAAGCATTCCTGTAGGGAATGCATTCGGAGACTTGCGTAAGGAACAATTAGAATGCAAGACACTATAATTCCAACAAACTACATAAACACTCGTGCTGGTAGAGAGTGTCACGGTTGAAATTGTGATATTAGGGTTTGCATGTTGCGTATTCTGACTGGATTGGGGTACGCTAGAGCTTTGCAAGCGTCTATTGTGGCTCCTAGGTACGCTTGCATGTTGGAGGGTTGAAGATGAGACTTGGTGAGGTTGACGTACGAGTTACGTACCTTCGGTAATGATGTATCTGGTAGAGACAAATCTAGCCACAGATTCCTCAACGTAGAATTACCCCCAGGCATGAGATTGGATCCGGAAAACTTTTTGCCACAGCATACCTGCACGCCGGGGGGACTGCACCACATGACTCCATCCGGACGTTGTCCGCGTCCATGACGTCAGCAAGGATACATAAATCCCACCCCGGCGCGCCAACGTCAGTTTTCTTCTGAGAACTTTTCCGCGCCACAACGCGGAGCCATCACGAACACAACTGTGAGAACAGTGTGCAAAAAACCCAGCTAAACAGAAGGGAAGAGAAAAAGGTGAGGAACAGCACCATCCATAATAGAGCCAGGTACTGAGGCACCAAGATCTGGAATTAAAGAACAGGGCACCGCTACTGAAAAGAAATCCTGCAAACAAATACAATAGCCTCCCCGGGTCAGAATGATGTGAAGAACACACAGCAGACCAAGAAGTGTGCAACCATTGCCCAAAAGAAAAAGGGACACCAAGGTCAGAACAGAGAACAATGAGCAATCAACCTCGGACAATACCAGCAGGGAGAAAGTCACCCGAAAGCCAAGATCGACACCAGCCAATGCACCTCAACTCCAAGGACTGCCAAAGACATGAGTGCAAGAAACAAGGGGAAGAAGAAGCATGAGCGCGCCCCACACTGGAGACCAGGGTGCAGGGGCGCAGGAGTGCCTATAAAAGTGAACAATGGAGCAACAACAAGGCGAGCATCCCCCAGAGGAGGGAGTAAGAGAGGGCACTCGCAAACGACAACCACCCAGAGGCAGGCGAGTGCAGAAGACCAAGAGGGCCCTTGCAGAACAGGACGGAAGGGCAGGTCGTGAAGGATTCTGCGGCTAGAATAGTTTCTACCAGATACATCGTTACCGAAGCCAAGTAACTTGTACATCTGATAGAGACTACTAGCCGCAGATTCCTTAACATAGAATAGATACCCCAGCCATACCCAAGGGGAAGGAGGTGTCTGCGAGAAAACCTCCCCAGCTCAGGCGAACCCAAAGCCCTGACAGGGGACAATTCGCCAGGACAGGGAAATAACCCAGTCCCCCCAACAGTGGTGAGCAACAGGGAACCCCCCCCTCCCACTACAAGCAGACTAGGACCTCAGCGAGAACACCGCCCCAAGAGGATGTGTCACAGCGACAAGTGACAGCCCCACCCTAACCAAGCAGGAGAAGGAAGGACAATCCTAAAAGAGGCCAATTGCCAATGTACCAGGGACCTCCACCGGAAGCCCCCGGTACAGGCAATATGAAAGGAGACCAGCAGCCAATGTACCAGGGACCTCCATCGGAAGCCCCAGGTACAGACAATACGAAAGGAGACCCGCAGCCAATATACCTGGGACCTCCATCGGAAGCCCCAGGTACAGGAAATACTAGAGGAGGCAGCCGCCAATGTACCCGAGACCTCCGTCAGAAGCCCCAGGTACAGGCAACGCGAAGGGAGGCCAAGAGGCAAAGTACCAGGGACCTTCACCAAAAGCACCCGGCACAAGCAACGCAGAGGAGTACTGGGGAAGAAGAGTAACCCAAAGACTTCAACGAGAAGAGGCAGAAACGAGGGCAAGAGCCCTCCACCAGGGACACACCCAGTGAAGGAGGCCGAACTCCTCACAGCTGGACGTCAACAGGCCAGACAGAACAGCGCCTCAGTAATAAGGCAGGTGGAAGAGGAAGAAACTAGTTACTTACCTGTACACTATGGTTCTCCAGTATTATCTTTCATCGATTCACATGCTTGTATCTTCCCTGTTGTCATGGTGGGAGTCTCACGGTAACAGAATGACCAAAGCAGTATCAGAGAAAAACTGCATAGGGAATGACATAATTTTGTAACCATACCTCCTTATTGTTTGGTCCAAAACTCAACCAGCAGAAGGCCCTGACATCACACTCCCCAGCAGAGCTCTCCTATCTCAGATTTCCAGCCCCAAGTGAGAGACATGGCTATACCCAGAGGTAAAAAGTTCTACCTGAGAAACGGGGAGGTGGGCGGGCGCCTGTGAATCTATGAAAGATAATACTGGAGAACCATAGAGTACAGGTAAGTAACTAATTTCTTCTCCAGAATTGAATCTTTCATAGATTCACATGCTTGTATCAGATTAGCAAGTTGTACAAAAAAATCTCACAGCGTTTCCAGGATAGAACCCCAGAACTCTGGGCTCTGCTCCTAAATTGTGTGATGTATTATCCATTGGACACCATCCAGAATTATTAATCTCTGTAAACTACGAAGGTGAAATGCATTCCACATAGAACGATACAAATATAGTGCATAATTCAAACACTTGCTTATATATATATATATATATATATATATATATATATATATATATATAGCTTAAACAAAAAAAATATCTTATTGAAATAGACGCAGAAGAACTGCTTGTCCCACTGCTGTGTCCTCCTTCCATGCAGTATCCAGACAGTACTGTCTAGTAAAAGTGTGAATGCTCGTCCAGGTCGCTGCTCTGTAGATGTCTGGCAGTGACACTCCGGCAAACAAGGCCGTTGAGGTCGCCATCTTTCTGGTGGAATGTGCTTGCAACTTGGAGCGCAGGGGTTTCCTGCCCTTTCCGTGACATTTGATAAAAGCCGATGTAATCCATCTTGAAATACTTGACCTGGATAATGCCAGACCTTTCCGCGGCTCAGCAAAGGCTATGAACAACTGCTTTGTCTTTCTGAACGATTTCGTTCTGTCGATATAGCACTTTAAACATCTTTTGATGTCTAGAGAGTGTAGGGCTCTCTCCGCTTCTGTCGAGGGATTCCCAAAAAATGTAGGTAACACTACCGGTTCGTTGAGATGAAATATTGTAGGAACCTTAGGAATGAACTTTGGGTTTGTCCTTAGTATCACTTTGTCTTGCCGAAACTGGAGAAAGGGTTCTGCAATTGAGAAAGCTTGGATTTTGCTAACTCTCCTAGCCGATGTGAGAGCAAACAGCAATGCTGTTTCCCCACAATATGAATTGCAGATCTGCTTTATGTATGGGTTCAAATGGAGGCTTCGTAAGTTGAGATAGTACCATATTAAGATGTCAAGGGATCAAAGGATGCTGAATCTGAGGGAACACTCTGAAAAGTCCTTTGATGAATTCCTTGACCACCCTTTGTGACCAGATCGTAGGTTGATTTGGAACTCTTCTATATCTTGAAATTGCTGCCAAGTATACCTTTAAGGAGGCATGAGAAAGACCTGCTTTAGACAAATGAAGAAGATATGGCAGAATTTGTTCCGGAGAAGCTGTGAAAGGATGCAAAGCCTGAGATGCACACCACTGGCAAATTTCTTCCATTTTGCCGTATATGTTTTGTTTGTTGAAACTGCCCGAGATTGAGACAGTATGTCCCTGCACTCTTGAGGGATGTTTAGGGATCGGAATTCATGTTTGTGAGGTTCCAAGCTGATAAGTTCAGAGATGTCAAATTTGGGAGGAGAATTTGTCCGTTGTTCATAGAAATCAGATCCTGTGCTATCGGAAACTGGATCCTGGGGGCTATTGAAAGTTGGAGAAGCTCTGAGAACCATGCTTGCCTCGGCCAAGCTGGAGCTATCAAGATCAAGTGGCATGGCTCCGATCTCATTTTGCGAAGAACCCTTGATATCAGAGGGAATGGAGGAAACTTGTAAGCAAACATTCCTGTCCAACGTAAGTGTAACGCATTCCCCCAGGATCCCGCCTGTGAGAATCTGCTTGTGAACTGTTTGCATTTTGAGTTGTTCTGGGTTGCGAACAAATCTAACGTTGGCGTGCCCCACAGCAGAAACACTCTTAGCAGTTGGATTTGGTCTAGTTCCCACTCGTTGGACACACTCGTTGTCCTGCTCAGAACATCTGCCCTTGTGTTTATCCCCTGAATATGTTGGACCTGAATGGAGATGTTTTGAAGTAGGAGCCATCTCCAAATTTCCTGTGCTTGTGTCGAGAGTGTGAGAAGTTGGCCTGATATGCAGTGCTCACTATTCTAGTGATCACTATGTATCAGTCCAAACGACCCTTATTGATGATTGGTTGTAAGTCAACCCGATAGACCAGCTATCCTAGTAGCATGGACACGTGCAGTCTTTAGGCTAAACTCTAGAGGGCGTGTTAAGCCAGCTGTTTTACCATCACATTTACCCCTTGAACACCAAGTGAAAGGACACCACACAAGTTATGAAAATAAAAGTATATTTATTTATAACAATACTACCCTGAACTCTTTATGAGTCAGGGAGCTAAGCACAATACAAAACTCTTAAAGAAATACTGAAAGTCGCACAATTTACACAAATGCCCGAGGGGCACGAAAAACCATATACTACAAAAGTGGAATGCGAATTACTAGCAGGTAAGTAACTATTCTCAGAGGCTTTGGGATCGCTAGGACTAGACTACTGAACCTTTAGATTACGAGCAGGAGGCCTAGGGAGATCGGGTGCAGAGTGTGCACTCTCACACGGGATGCGGAACAAAGTCTATGGAGGCTAGTAAATGCAAAGTTAGTGTTATCGGACGAATCCGACTAGGTAGAGCTGAAACTAAAAAGGATCTGGACACTTAGATAGTTAAGCTATGCTGGAGCACCGAAATGCTCAGGTTACCTAGCCCAGGGGCCGCGGCTGCATAGGTCTGAAAAGACGTCGGGAATCCTCGTTACAGTCTATGGAGCCTGAAAGAAGAAGTTGCTGGCAGGCGACCAGTGATGAAGTTCGATGTGATCCAAGCCTGGATCGATGAAGATGGAGACCTGTAAGCAGAGGGGACCAAGTCCTGAATCACTAGCCAGTGATTAGGTGGGCACCAGGATGGCACCGGGCGAAGTCACCTCGACCAGGTGAGTGGGCGACGCTGGGCTCTGCAGTCTCTCGGACCAGGAGGCGTTGTCGGCGACCAGGATGGAGGTGCGAGCTGTCCCACGGTGGTATCTGCTGTCGACGTCGCTGGACCCAGGATTGGGGCAACAACTCTTGGCAAATGCAAGCCCACGCGGTGGACTCAAAATGGCGTCTGGTGTGGACCAGGAGGGTCCGGGGTGCTCCTCTGTTGGAGGGGAGCAAGGGCTAGTCTGGAGCACCCGGACCAGCGGTGTTGTCGTCGTGGTTCGTCGTCAGAAGGGCCACTAGCCAACGGGCAAGTGACCTGGACAACGCGGTGAGCAGCAAAGAGCAGAAGGGCCCCACGCAGATCTCGTGGATGCTGGGGGGCTGGACTTCGGTGCTGGAGCTGCTCAGGGTTAGGGCTTCTCAAACCCCAAAGCACTCACTCGAGGGTCCCTCGGTGGTCGTGCTGGGCAAGCGTCGTGCAGTCTTGAAGATGGTCGGTCCCTCAAGGTCTCGTCACACCCACGAATCTCAGCTGGGCTGATGATGCAGGTAGAGGTCAGAGGTGCCAGGGAAGCCGGTTCTCGTCGAGCTGGGTAGTCTTGATCCGGAGGAGAGACTTACAGCAAACCGCGATGCTTGGATGGTGCCTGCAGGTGCAGGGTGACTACTCCTTAGTCACAAGGGAGAAATCTTAGGAAGAAGTCTTGAGTTCCTTTCGTAGAAAGTAGTTTCAGGATTCAAAGATGATCTAATTTGGAAGGGGGCCTGCTCCTACCTTTATCCTGAGAAAAGGGGCTGGCACGCGACTAAGTCCTGCCCTATGGGTGGGACTAGGAGGGGGGTGGTTACACCCCTCTCCTTTGTCCGGTCTCTCCCCAGCTCAGGGGCTGGTGTGCCCCAGGAACTGGTTTGAGCCGGCATATGCACAGTGAGCACCGGGGTGCCACTTGTAGTCACCTTCCTCTATAGCCCTGCCTACCTGGGATACACAAAACCCTGTCTGGGATGGTGCTAGCACTGCCCCTGACAGGAAACCCTTTGTCCAAGCACTCCTCGCTGGAAGGACTCCCAGCAGCAGGAGGTCAGACTTGTGTCTCGGTGGCAGCATCCATTTTGTGGAGCTGAGGCTATGTTCTACTTTAACCGGGGTTACAGGCTACCAACATGTCTTCTCCCTCTAGAGGGGTGGAATGCTACCCCCGTCGCCAGAACTGGCGAGGGGGTAGTATTCCAAAGCGTATGACACCTTACACGACATGTTTAGATAATGTCAGGCCAAAGTTACCACAACCGCGAGGATTATAAGGCACTTAAGAGTATATGGTCTGACGCTATCATGGAAATGGCTAAGGGATAGCTCCCGAAAGCCGCAGACAGGCTCAGCTCATGCCAGAGCACCATCTCACACGATTCCAAGCACTCTGCCTTCAGGATTGTTAAGGCCTGCCATAGGAGTGACTGATAGGAGATCTGTGTGCCCATTTTCGGTTTAGATATAGGTATACTATATCTAGAGCAGGGGTGATTACACCTCCTTGCCCCCAGCTGTCAAGCAGCCAGTTGTGTCAGTTTTGGATGGCCAGCCAGGGGTGGCATAATACATGCTTCAGCCCCTGGGTACACCTATGCCCTGGATACCTAAGGTATACTGTACAGGGACTGATAAGGTGACTCAGTATCCAATTGGATATGTACCTAGGGTACATGGAATCCATTTTAACAGAGAGAGCAGTGGGCCTGGGGTCCTGAATAGCAGGGCCTCAGGTCAACTAAGTCAGAAAACCAGCAAAACACCAGGCAAAAAGTTGGGGGCAACCATAGTCAGGGATCTACCTTCCTACAGAGAGTAGCTTCGATCGTGTACCTCCTTGTTTCAAGAGGTAGAACATTGTTGTTGTACTGTCTGTTCTGATCATTACAGTAGAATCGTGTATCCTGGGGAGAAAAGCTTTTAGACCCAAGAACACCGCTTTCAGTTCTAGCATGTTGATGTGTAACTGAGCCTTTTGTTTGGGCCAGCGACCTTGAATCTTGAGGTCCTGAAAATGTGCCCCCCCAGCCTTGCAGCGAGGCATCTGACGTCATTACATAACTGGGACATTTGGGTTCGAATGCCAGACCTTGTATTAGATGATTTCTGATCTTCCACCATGACAGAGCTTGTCGCATTTGAGGAGATATGGAGATCTGATCCTCGAAGGACCCCTGGGATTATATCCACTGTTTGTCGAGGAGTTCCTGTAAAGTTCTCATCGGCAGATGGCAATTTGGTACCAATGGGATACAGGAAGACCTCATCCCCAACAAGGACTTGTATATTCTCACTGAAGTGTACTTATTTGACTGCAGAGTTGAAGCCAAAGTTAAAATTTTCCGAATCCGCTCCTCTGATGGATAGGCTTTTGCTTCTTTTGTGTGAAGCATGGCCCCTAGAAATTGAAGGGATTGTGAAGGCACTATGGACGACTTTTCCAGATTGACTCGCAGGCCCAGGCGATGAAATAAATCCATGCAGCATTTTAGAGAGATCTGGACTTTCCTGTAAGATGATCCTTTTATAAGCCATTCGTCCAAATATGGGAAGATTTGATGCCCTTGTAATCTTAGGTGAGCTGCAACTGGTGCCATGCATTTTGTAAAGACCCTTGGGGCCGATTTTAGCCCAAAGGGCAACACTTTGAATTGGTAGAGGCAACCCCTCCACTACAAAATGCAGATACTTTCTATGTTGTACATGAATCGGGATATGGAAATAAGCATACAAGAGATCCAGGGATGCCATGAAATCTTTTTTGCGTAAAAGCAAGAGAATCTCCTGAAGTGAGAGCATGCAGCACAGGATTTTCTTGATGAACTGGTTCAGATCCCTCAGGTCCAATACCGGTCTCCATTTTGATGTTGTTTTTTCTTTATCAGAAAGAAATGTGAGTAAAATCCATTTCCTCTCCGAGGACAAGTAACTTTCTCTATAGCCCCCTTCTGTATCAGATAGAACTCCTGCTCTGAGAGCTGGAAGATGTTGCTGCTGTCTGAAGACAGGAGGTTGATTTGGGGGTATCTGTACAAATTCCAGGGTATGGCCTCGATGAATTATATCCAATACCCATATGTCTGTTATTGACAGCCAATGTTTCGAGAAGAGAAAGAGAGATAATGGTCTTTGTCGGGATCTGACCAAGTGAAGGGCGCCTTGATGAAGTCACTGCCGTCTATTAGATTGCTGTGCTTTTCCTCTAGCAGGATTCTTTCCTCTAGATTGCTGGTGGAAAGAGGGATTTGAGGAACAATATTGCTGGTTAGAGGGATATTGGCGGTAACTTTGCTGGCTGTATGGCTGGTCCTCTGGCTCCTCTCCTCCGAAAGGACTGGAATCTGCCCTGTTGAAGAGACCCCAGCGCCCGCGCTGTGTCCGTATCTGCCTTGATTCCTTGGAGAGCATCATCTATGTGTTTACCAAAAAGATTCTCCCCGTTGAAAGGCATGTCAACGATGTTTTCCTGTACTTCCAGCCTAAAAGAGGTAGCTTTCAGCCCACCTTGCCTTCTGAGGGCCAGCGCTCCTGCCATTTGACGAAACGCCACTGAAGAGATGTCCATAGCAATATCAATGGATTCAGAGGCCGCCTTAGCCCCATCCTGTAAAATAGCTGCTTCTTCCTCTTTTTATCCTCTGGCAGGTGAGCCAACAGTGGCGCTAAATCGGACCACATCTGTCTGTTATAACAACTGATGAGAGCCATAGCATTTGCCACTTTGATGGTAGATGCTGCCATTATTGCAAACCGCTTCCCTGCTCCATCCATTCGTCTTCCCTCCTTGTCAGGGGGAGCTACAGATGTGGAGACAGGATTTTTAGAGTGTCTCTGTGCTGCCTGTATTACCACCGATTCTGGGCGTGGGTGTCCGATCAAACACGCAGGCGAAGATTTCGGCGCACGGTATTTCTTTTCAATCCTCAGAACCGAGGCCGCCACCGATGCTGGCATTTTCAGGATTTTCATACCTTCATCCCAGATATGTTGGATGATTGGGATAGATCTAGCCGACTTCCTTGAATCTTCTTTGAAATCATATAGGAAACATTCTGTTTCGTGCACTGGCATTTGGAGCTCAAATCTTTTATCTGTTTTCTCCATAATATCATGGAATCCTCCGATGTCCTGTGGAGGACAGTTCCCTGGAGAAGGTGATGGCGAAGGTGTTGTTGGCAAAACATATTCATCCCGTTCTACACCTACTGGAGTGTCATGAAGAAGTTCTCCTTCCTCTGGCTGCTCTTCTCCATCACGCCCTGTATAGTCATCTCGTATTGTGACAACTGGAGGAGACCGCATTTTTTGCACTGCAGGTGTAGGCTGGGCTACTGGCACTTGTGCAGGTGTGACTAGAGCGCTTGCAGCGGGGGCATTAGCTTCAGGAAAACGGCAGTAGTAGTCGATCATGTGACGTAAGTCTGTCACCAGAGAGATAGGCATTGAGATGTATTTTCCCCTCATCAGCTTGTTCCTCCTCTTCCTCGTAGTCATATGACTCTTGAAATTAATCATATTTTTTGATTTTGCTTGAGGACGATCCTTAAAGGAATAGACCTCTTGAACCTCCTGGCCTTCTTCCTCATCAGTCTCTTGGCTCTTAATCTGCAGCTAAGCCACTCCTGAAGACTCCTCCTCATCTGACTCCTGCATTTCTAGCAAATTTGACAAGGCAGCGGAGACATTTTTGTCCATGCCGTAGATTCAGAGGATTTCTTTACCGTCGACGAGCCCGTCAACGGGTGGAAAGATCTGATAGAGATCATAGTCTTTGACTTTGGTGACTTAAAACCGGTCGACGGCGGAGGCGCAGTCGACGAAGCTCCTGTCGTCAACGGAACTGCAGTCGACGGTGTAGTCGTCGACGAGGTCGTCGTCGATTGTACGATCGACGGGGATGTAACTCGTCCCTTTGACAGAGTCGTCGACGGTGTAGTCTTGATCACTGCCGTCGGCGCCGCAGTCGTCGTCGAGATTGTCGTAGTCGACGATGTTGTCATCGACTTCTTCACAGGAACTATAACTGGAGACACCAGTCTTCGTCTGTGGAGCAGAAGACACTACCCTTGAGAAACGATGAAGAGGTCTCTTTTCCCTTAGTTTTCTGTTTCTTAGGATCCACAGATTCTGCTGAAGTGGAAGACTTCCTCTTTTTAGAAGACTGGCTTGTGGATTTCCCTTCTGAATCTTAGGTGGCCTTCTTCTTCTGAACCACAACAGAAGACGTGCCTCTCTATCCCTCAAAGTTTTAGCTGAAAAGGTTCTTCACTGTTTGCAGTCCTTAGCTACATGTTTGGGGTGAAGGCAGTATAGGCAGTCCTTATGTGGATCTTCAGAAAAAAGCCTAGCTTTTCCACAGGATCTGCAGGGCCTGAAAAGCCTCTTTTTAGAGCTTTCAGCCTTAGTAAGATACTAGATGAAGCAAAGTACCTTAAATCCAGAAGAAAACTCGACAGTTAAAAAGGTCAAAAGTTCACTCAGGAACAAACTGAGAAGAGCTCAGGGAGACTCCTTCTCACACGAAGGAGATTGGAAATCTGAGGTAGGAGAGCTCTGCTGGGGAGTGTGATGTCAGGGCCTTCTGCTGATTGGCTGAGTTTTGGACCAAACAATAAGGAGGTTTGGTTACTAAATTATGTCATTCCCTATGGGATTTTCTATGCAGTTTTTCTCTAGGATACTGCTTTGGTCATTCTGTTACCGTGAGACTGCCACCATGACGACAGGGAAGATACAAGCATGTGAATCTATGAAAGATTCAATACTGGAGAAACATAGGCTCCCGAAACAAAACCAGAAGCTGGGACGTCAGGCCTCACACTAAGGCCCCTGGACGCTGTAAGAAAGTGGCTCTGTGTATACTGGACCAAAGTAAGGTACAGTGTGCACAGAGTCCACAGTCCCCAGAGACTTTAGGTAATTACTTTCAAATAGGCAATAGACTGTTTAACTTCAATAGTTACAGTGTTTGCAAAAGGCAACACAATTTCAAACACAATATAACGTTGAGCTCAATGGGTTTTTCTAGTTAAATGCAATCGATTACTTTTCTAACCACAGGACTGGATCCTAGAGTCAGTCCCGGGACATTTCCTATAAACTATAGGGTAAAAGCGTTTTTGTTACAGTAGTGATTTTTAAGTGATATTATTGTATTTTCAAAGTTGACACTTAGAAACTTTTCAGTGTTATCCTATGGGAGGAATTTCAAGTTACTGCTAAGTACAGTTATGATTACTTTTTCGGTTCTGCGCTGGGCTAAAATATGCAGCACTGGGTTCTCTCCTGATAACAGGTGAGTAAATCAGAATTCGTTATTCAGCTGATTTTAAATGAATATTTTAAAGTTGCAAAACTCCACACTAAAAGAATTATCAAGTGAAACCAGTCAATGTTATCCTATGGAAGGAAAATGAGTTATCGGCTTGTAGGTAAGTACTTGACTGGCAGAGTTAAGGTTCCTGGCATAGACTCCGGGGTCTCCCAGGGTTGGAAAGGTACAGTTGTTGCACCCTCAGCAGCACAGGGGCACCCGGGTGCAGAGAGAGTAGGCCCAATGTAATCCTATGGAGGATAGGGGGCCTTTGGTTCATGGCTGCAAGCAAGCAGGCCACGGGGTTCTGGGAGCTGAGCTCCTGGTCACTTACACAGGGTAAGTGGGGAAGTTAAGTAGGGTAGTTGCTGCACTTTCAGCGGCACTCAAGCGGCTGGGTGCAGGGTGCTTTTGAGACGTTGGGTGCTCAATATTAATCAATGGAAGAGTTAAAAAATGAATAAAGGATGCATACTCAGGGACGGAGATTCTTCAGGTGCGCCCACCACTTCAAGAGGTAAGTTGGGATCTTGGAGAAGAGGTAGGTACCCTAGAGGAAGGCACAGGGGGCCGCCGGGTGAGGGGTGTCTTTTGGTGTCGGAAATCCTCAGCTGGTCGCGGTTGAAGGGGTCCCTGGTTCTGAGGCTGCAAGCGTCGTCTGGTTCGTCGAGGAGGGTCTTTGGGCACTGGACTCTGGGCTACAGTCGCCGGGGGGACGTCCACATGGTCTTGGTTCACTCAGGAACAGGCCAGGCTTGGCGGGTGCCGAGTGGGCTGGATTCGCAGCCGCCACAGCTGCCCAAGAAAACGCACTATCATCATACAGGAACACCAGGAAGGGCAAGGAACTGCAAGGGGGAGTCCACACCATTCCAGTGTAAGACAGGGCTATCCAATAGCTATACATACACCACGCAGGGTGGGACACGGCCCAAGTAGTATGTGAACCACTCTTAGGGAAGAAAATCCTGCATCAGAGACCAAAGTAGAAAACCTGCAGCAGAAACCACAGAAGGCCTAGTAAGCAGTCAAAGAACACTCTTTGCAAAAGGAAGGCTAAACCAGCCGAAGAGGTAGGCCAACCCAGGACCCCGAGGGCAGAGTATCTCACAGAAAGTGTAACTGTCCCCCCACACTAGAGCCCAGGAGCAGTGGGATAACACCTCCCACTAAGACCCTGAGGGTCAACAACAAAAACCACCTACTGAGGAGGACGGAGCCCAGCAAGAAGACGCTGAATGGTCGAGTCCGCCTGAGTGTTGAACAGAAGGACCCCGTCAAAGGGTAGATCAACCAAGCGTTCCACGATATGCTCAGAAAAAACAGCATCACAAAGACAGGCATGGCGATGGAGAGCCACAGAAGTGGCCATAGCACGGCCGAGAACATCAGCAACATCCAAGGCCACATGAAGAATCGGAATGATCGACACGCTTCGCAGGATTTTGCTTTGTGTTCCGGGAATAAGCTGAGGTTGCAGACCTCATGCAAGTCGGAGGTGGAAACTTAGCACGACACCCAGGACATAGCTTGAACGGAGTCCGTTCCATCGACTGCTGGCGTGGTCGGCATCGGTAGGCCCGACGGCACGCCTCTAAGTTCCTGATTGAAGGTTTTCAGTGTACAGGATACGCGTCGAATGGGAAACCGCAATCGAAAGAGAATACCATTGAGGGTAGAGGATTGCGTGTCAAATGGGTTAGAAAACTATACCGAACTGGAGCGCAGCAATACACATCCGAACCAGATGGTGGAAAAAACCAATCTGGAGTTGGAGTCGATGCCCATGCGCACTATCACTGAAAGGAGGAGTCACCTACCTCGTGACTGCAAAGACTTCTTCTAACAAAAACAAAGTGCAAACATCTGGACCCAACACCAGATGGCAATATATGCTAAAGCATATGATCTACAGCTCATATGCCTCGAACCGTGTGTTTTAGAATACCTTTTTAGGAGTATGAAGATACTTAGGTGCATCATAAAATGGATAGATTTGAATGTCCAAAACTCATAAATGCCCACATATTTTAAACCAAAACTTGAGGATTAAAGTGTTGCCTTTGTGATTAAATATCATATCTATGGACAACAATGTAATTTATAAGCAGTTTATTGCCAGTTCCAGGTCATGCAAGGACCCCCTTTAGATTAAAGGGGGTTTAAGTATTGTTTGGTCAGAGGATACCCTTCCATAATGCACCACAAATAGACTGCCAGCATATCAAACAAGGTTTGCGCAACAATCAAGGTACATACTCACCTAAGTTATATTGAAAGATTTCCAGTTTGGCCAGGGGGATATTCAATTGTATATGAATCTATAAATGGTGAAGAACTATATTAAAGGGCACGTAAACTGCTTTCTCCACTAAATATTCCTTTCTCAATTTCTTTGAGGCCACATTCACCCTAAGAAATAATACTAAATGAATTCCGATGGTGCATATTGATTTTATCATCTGTGAGCCTGTGATTCAATACTCTATTTTTACACATAGTCTACAGAAGAGTGGTCCCTCCATTTTTTGGTCAAGGGAACATAATTCAAGTGCGAGCTACCTAAATGAAAGGAAAATGCTACTTACCAGTATGCATCTGTTCTTGGCATGTAGAGCTGCAGAGTTGCACACTATGCATAGATGGCCATCTAGTGTTCGGCCCGGATGTTTGCAGTTTGTTTTGTTGTACAAAAGTCTTTGGAAGTCATGGGATAGGTGACTCCTCCTTTGGATGATACTGCACATGGGCATCGGCTCCATCCCCAGATTGTTTTTCGCCATTAGGGAAGTGATGGAGCTGTACAAGAGGTAGTGATGTCCATGTGATTTGTATCTAATTAAGATAATACTGGAACAGATAAAAGGTAGCCAGGGAGGCGGATGGGTGTGCGTAACTCTGCAGCTCTACATGCCAAGAATAGATGCATACTGGTAAGTAGCATTTTCCGTTCGAGGCATATGAGCTGCAGATTACACACTATGCATAGATTGTATAGCAGTACCCACATCTAGCGGCAACCACCAGTATCTGTTGCAGTTGTTTGAAACAGTGTTTTTAGTACAGCCTGGCCCACAGTGGCTTGTTGTTTAGTTTGCACATCTACACAGTAATGCTTTGTGAATGTGCGGTGTAAGCCATGTAGCTGCTCTGCATATATCATCTAGGGGAATGTTGCCCAAGAATGCCATTGAAGCCCCTATCTTTCTTGTTGAATGGGCTTTTGGAGGAATTGTTAACGTACGTTTGGCTTTCTGGTAGCATATTTGTATGCATTTAACAATCCACCTAGCGATCTCTGATTTTGATATGGGGTTGCTTTTATGTGGTGGTGAAAAAGACACGAAGAGTTGTTTTGTCTTACGAAAAGTTTGTGTCCTTTCGCTATAGTACAGTAATGCTCTTTTGACATATAATGTGTGTAGAGCTCTTTCTGCGACTGTTCAAGGCTGCGAGAAAAATACGGGCAGCTCAACTGATTGATTTAGATGGAATGGTGAAATGACTTTAGGAAGGAATTTAGGATTAGTACGAAGAAGCACTTTGTTATGATGCATTTTCAGAAAAGGTTCTTGAATGGTAAATGCTTGTAGTTCACTAACCCTTCTGAGAGAAGTAATTGCTACTAGGAAAGCTACTTTACAGGTTAGGAATTGCAATTCACATTTATGTAATGGTTCAAAGGGAGGTCCCATTAATCTTGTAAGAACAATGTTTAAGTTCCACACTGGTGCAGGTGGCGTTCTAGGAGGAATTATTCTTTTGAGTTCTTCCGTGAAAGCTTTTATAGCTGGTACTCTAAAAAGAGATAGATGTTGTCAATTTTGTAAGTATGCTGCAATGGCAGCAAGGTGTAGTCTGATAGACGTATAGGCTAAATTACACTTTTGAAGGTGTAATAGATATCCTATGATGTGTTGAATGGACACGTCCAAGGGATTTATTTGGTTGTTTTGGCAGTATATGACAAAGCGTTTCCACTTAGCAGCATAGCATGCTCTAGTAGTGGGACGTCTAGCTTCTTTGATAAAGTTCATACATTCCGGAGGAAGGTTGAGGTAACCAAACTCTATGACCTCAGGAGCCAGATCGCTAGGTTGAGCTGAGCTCGGTCCAGGTGTCTGATCTCTCCATGGTTCTGTGTTAATAGGCGTGGAGACAGGTTTAGTTTTTGGTGTGGTACTACTAACATCTGCAAAAGCGTGGTGTACCACGTTTGTCTGGCCCAAGTTGGAGCGACTAGGGAATGTTGTTGTAGTTTGCGTACCACTAACGGAAGAAGTGGGAGAGGAGGAAAAGCGTACGCAAATAGTCTTGACCAGTTCATCCATATCGCATTGCCTTTGGACAATGGGTGTGGGTATCTGGCGGCAAAGCGTGGGCATTTTGCGTTTTCGTGGGTGGCAAAGAGGTCTATCTGAGGTTGTCCCCACATTTGAAAGAACGGATGAAGAGCTTGCGGCTGAAGTTCCCACTCGGGGATCTGCTGTGTTTGTCGACTTAGCAGGTCTGCCATGGTGTTTTGTACTCCTGGGACGTGTTGGGCTAAGAGGAAGATCTTTAGTGGTATAGCCCACCTCCATATCTGCTGTGCTAGCTGGGAGAGCTGTAGAGAGTGTGTTCCCCCCTGTTTGTGTATGTAGTACATAGCTGTCAAATTGTCTCTGCGGACTAAGACAGCTTTGCCTGACACTTGAATTTGAAATGCTTTTAGGGCTAGAAACACAGCTAGCAACTCTAAGTGATTGATGTGGAGTAACTTCTGCTGCGGTGTCACCTGCCTTGCATGGTGTGATGCAGTAGGTGAGCTCCCCAGCCGGAGAGCGATGTGTCGGCTGTCATGACTATTTGAGGAACGGGCTCTAGAAACGGTCACCCTTTGGAAAGGTTTTTGGTGTTCCACCATTGCAGAGAACGAGGTGTACGACCATCTACCCACACTAGGTCTGTTAGTTGACCTTGAGCCTGGTTCCATTGGCGTGCTAGGCACTCTTGAAGTGGACACATTTGCAGTCTTGCGTGAGGTACTACGAATATGCAAGATACCATCATTCCTATGAGCTGCATGAACACTCGAGCTGGTAGCGAGTGTTGCGGTTTGAATTTTGTAAGGAGAGTTTGCACACTTGTTATCCTGGCTGGAGAGGGATAAGCTAGTGTTAGTTGGGTGTTTATTGTAGCGCCGAGATATTGTTCTATGTGCCAGGGTTGCAGATGCGATTTGGTGTGATTTATTGTGAATCCCAAGTTGTGAAGCAGTTGAATAGTAGCGTGAGTGTGTTGTACACACTGGCTGTATGAGCTGGCTTTTATGAGCCAGTCGTCTAGATATGGGAAGACATGAATATGTTGTCTTCTTGTACTGCTAGACATTTGGTAAACACCCTTGGCGCTGTTGTGACTCCGAATGGGAGCACTTTGAAGTGGTAGTGCTGCCTGTCTAGCACAAATCTGATATATTTCCTGTGCGCTGTGTGGATGGGAATATGGAAGTAGGCGTCCTTGAAATCTAGGGTGACCAGGAAGTCGTTTAGTACCAGCAGTGGAAGGACTTGTTGGTGTGTGACCATGTGAAAATGGTCCGACTGTATGTAAAGGTTTAGAGGTCTGAGGTCTAGGATGGGTCTTAAAGAGCCGTCCTTCTTTGGTATTAGGAAATATAGTTAATATACTGGTTTTCTGATGCTCTGGAACTATTTCTATTGCATTTTTCTGCAGGAGGGATATTACCTCCTGTCTGAGCAGTGTTGAATGTTCTTGTGACATTGGACGATGCTTGGGTGGTATGTTTGGGGGGGGGTCAGGGGGTGCATGTTAGTTCTAGACAATAACCTGACTGAATTATTTGGAGCACCCACCTGTCTGATGTGATGTTTTCCCAAGCTGGCAGGTATTGTTGAAGTCTTCCCCCGACAGGAGTGGAATGGGGCGGGGGAAGGGGAACGGAGTCATTGGGCAGGGGTAGAGGCAGAGCGGGAGTTGTTATTTTTACCACTGCCTTTGTTATTGTTACCCCTGTAACCACCCCTTTGGTAGCCCTTGCTGTAAGTGGACTGTGTAGGGGCTTTGTACGAGGTAGAAGCTGTGTCCGAAGAGTATCCCCTGGTGGCACCTCGATAGGATGAGCGACTAAATAAACGTCTGGGAGCCTGCGACTGCAGGGCTCCCATGGATTTGGCGGTATCTATATCCTTTTTCATTAGGTCTCGGCCTATTCCATTCCGCAGGAATGAATAGGACGAGTCTAATGCCGTGAAACGAAGACTTAAACTAAGGTCTCTCAAAAAGCGGATTTCCAGCAGTTCACGTGAAATCACGTGACCACAAGCACGCACATTCCACCACATCAAAGCCCCAGCCTCCCTCCCACAGGCTTCCTCAGTGCGCTTGCCATTTGCTCCCCAATCTGCCTGCCTCGCTTAATTGTATCAGACCCGACACTTATTCACGTCCGGTCGGCCATGCTTCAGCGTGGTGCCTCCTGCAGCAGCTCTTCAAAGCCATTTCTCCTCCCCTTAATATTCACGGCCGGCCGGCCGTGCTTTCACTTTGTCTCTGTGTCTCGTTTTTTTAAAAAACCTTTTTTTTATTGGTCCGCCTGTTCTCCCCGACGCTTCAGATCGGGAACTTTCAGCTTCTTATTTCCATCACACTGTGCCCAAACAGTTTTATCGTTTAAAAAAAACTCGGCTGCAGAGAACCTGACATTCTCTTAAACTTGCGCAGTGCTGCACGCACACCACCACTTTAAGTTTCGCAATAACGTTCTGATTAAACATACCCCAAAAAAGTAAGGTACATGGGCTATTTTGTCACTAGAGAACGCCACCCCGCCCTCCCACCTTTCTCTCCCCGGAGCCTTCGTTGAATTCCCGCTGACACTTCAAAGGAATGCACCCCCCGCAATGCCGAGAGCATTTCCCAGCCGGCCGCTTCTACTTTTATTTCGCTCCAGTATCGTGCTACACTTCACGGCCACCAGGCCGTGACTCGCATTTCTTTTTGCTAGCAGCTTATTTCCATCACACTGTGCCCAAACAGTTTTATGGTTTAAAAAAAACTCGGCTGCAGAGAACATGACATTCTCTTAAACTTGCGCAGTGCTGCACACCACCACTTTAAGTTTCGCAATAACGTTCTGATTAAACGTACCCCAAACAAGTAAGGTACATGGGCCATTTTGGCACTAGAGAACGCCACCCCGCCCTCCCACCTTTCTCTCCCCGGAGCCCTCGTTGAATTCCGGTGAAAGTTATGAAGCTGTTCAATGCACTTTTAATCCAATCATCCGCCGAGGCCTCTAATTGAATTACTTTGTATTTGCTCAGCCAGTGCCTATTTTGCAAACTGTAGTTTGGATGGATGCACATGTCTTTTTCAGAAGTTGAAAATGTTGATCCATTTTACCCCTGCACCCTCCATTATTTATCCAACTTCACACTTTAGTATAGCGCCAAGTATTCTAAAGTAGAAGGCGCTTTTCTAAAATTCGTTATCGCTAGTCCGCATTTTGGAAGACTTCGGTGTCTTTTATTATGAAACTAAGCAAACAGTCTCGAAGATGGGGCCGGCATTCGCTTTCGGCGTGCGCTCTGCCTCAGGCCGGCATTTCTCCTCCCCTAATTATTCACTGGACGGCCTGCTGCTCCCCGTGCGTCTCGTCACCCTTCCAGCTCAAACATGCCTCTCCATTTTCCTCTGCTGTCCTTAGCCCAGGCAACTACACTTACTGGCCCGAAGCTCCCTTATGTGCAACAGGTACAGTGCCACCGTCTATGACTCACTCTCAGACCCACATTCGGCTGTAGCAGTCACTAATGGAGGTTGCCTGTTTTTTAAAGCAACCAAAACTATATGTAGCAATATACGGTTCAATGCCATTTCCACTTTAGGGACGGGTCTATTTTTTATTTCCATCCCACTGTGCCCAAACAGTTTTATCGTTTAAAAAAAAAAAACTCGGCTGCAGAGAACATGACATTCTCTTAAACTTGCGCACAGTCACCCGGTGACTTCCCGTGTGTTCTTGTGGCCGTGTTTGGTAATGAGCCACTGTAATGAACTATTCACAATAACACATAGACCACTACACAGATCTTTCTGTGTCTTGCAAACAATTGTAAATCCCGTGTGAGCCATCTCAGCATTTCATCCTTACTTGGTGGTTGCTTTTTTGACCGATTATTTTGTACGGCAAGCAGAATTATGCTACATAGTCATCCTGTGTTAAATATTGCGTCCGTATGCTGGTGATACACACGTCTGGCTTCATAACCTCTCCTGAGAAGTTAAACTTCTTAATAAACCTGCAAAAATTGCAAGACTGTCCGACCGGCCACCCCTTGAAACACAATCCTTTAAAATTAGAGTTTCTCCTCATCGAGCCGTCTCAAACGACATTGCCTGTACGATATTGGCTTGATTAATGTGTCGAACTGGATTGCAAACAGGCAGTCTTTGGCAGTGTTTCCTCCCGGGCAAAAGACCCCATGTGCAGTTTCAAGTGAATGATTTCTAAAAATCTGCACTTTTAGCTAATATTTCTCTGGAGGCTTCGTTGATGTATTCCTTAGCAGGCCCTCCAAATCCTCGTTCAATCTCTTGTGTTACAAGATGCTTGCGATGGGAATTCTCCTCCGACTGGTCTTCCCTAAATATATCTAGCCCCTTAAGGCAGTTTTAACATGTAGTGGTTTGCTTCCGCAAACGGACCAAAAAAATGTGGCTTCACGGCCGCTTCTCCCTCCCACAGGCAGCCATCTGTTTGTCCCCCCCGCACTCCCCCCCAGTTTCCTCGTTCTCTTTCTTCCTTTCCCCCACCCAGGCCCTTGCGTAATAGATATCAACACCCCCTCATGCTCTCCGGTGACTTCCCCGTGTGTTCTTGTGGCCGTGTTTGCTTTAGATACTTGCCCAAGTGTCAAACATTACCTACATAACGTTTGCTCTTCCGTCACCCACCCTCTCACCCACCCTCTCACCCTCCCCCACACCCTCACTCCCTCACTCTCACCCACCCTCTCACCCTCCCCCACACCCTCACTCCCTCACTCTCACCCACCCTCTCACCCTCCCCCACACCCTCACTCCCTCACCCTCCCCCACACCCTCACCCTCCCCCACACCCTCACTCCCTCACCCTCCCCCACACCCTCACCCTCCCCCACACCCTCACTCCCTCACCCTCCCCCACACCCTCACCCTCCCCCACACCCTCACTCCCTCACCCTCCCCCACACCCTCACCCTCCCCCACACCCTCACTCCCTCACCCTCCCCCACACCCTCACCCACACCCTCACTCTCCCCCACACCCTCACCCTCCCCCACACCCTCACTCCCTCACCCTCCCCCACACCCTCACCCTCCCCCACACCCTCACTCCCTCCCCCTCCCCCACACCCTCGCCCACACCCTCCCCCACACCCTCCCCCACACCCTCACTCCCTCACCCTCACACACACCCTCACCCCCACACCCTCCCCCACACCCTCACCCTCACACACACCCTCACCCCCACACCCTCCCCCACACCCTCACCCTCACACACACCCTCACCCTCACACACACCCTCACCCTTATCCTCACACACCCTCACCCTCACACACCCCCTCACCCTTATCCTCACACACCCTCATTCTCACACACCCTCACCACTCTACCGACCCCACTCTACCGACCCCACTCTACCGACCCCACTCTACCGACCCCACTCTACCGACCCCACTCTACCGACCCCACTCTACCGACCTCACTCTACCGACCCCACTCTACCGACCCCACTCTACCGACCCCACTCTACCGACCCCACTCTACCGACCCCACTCTACCGACCCCACTCTACCGACCCCACTCTACCGACCTCACTCTACCGACCTCACTCTACCACTCTACCGACCTCACTCTACCACTCTACCGACCTCACTCTACCACTCTACCGACCTCACTCTACCACTCTACCGACCTCACTCTACCACTCTACCGACCTCACTCTACCGACCTCACTCTACCGACCTCACTCTACCGACCTCACTCTACCGACCTCACTCTACCGACCTCACTCTACCGACCTCACTCTACCGACCTCACTCTACCACTCTACCGACCTCACTCTACCACTCTACCGACCTCACTCTACCGACCTCACTCTACCGACCTCACTCTACCGACCTCACTCTACCGACCTCACTCTACCACTCTACCGACCTCACTCTACCACTCTACCGACCTCACTCTACCACTCTACCGACCTCACTCTACCACTCTACCGACCTCACTCTACCACTCTACCGACCTCACTCTACCACTCTACCGACCTCACTCTACCGACCGCCCTCTACCACTCTACCGACCTCACTCTACCGACCGCCCTCTACCACTCTACCGACCTCACTCTACCGACCGCCCTCTACCACTCTACCGACCTCACTCTACCGACCGCCCTCTACCACTCTACCGACCTCACTCTACCGACCGCCCTCTACCACTCTACCGACCTCACTCTACCGCCCGCCCTCTACCACTCTACCGACCTCACTCTACCGACCGCCCTCTACCACTCTACCGACCGCCCTCACTCACTCTACCGCCCTCACTCACTCACTCTACCGACCGCCCTCACTCACTCACTCTACCGACCGCCCTCACTCACTCACTCTACCGACCGCCCTCACTCACTCACTCTACCGCCCTCACTCACTCACTCTACCGCCCTCACTCACTCACTCTACCGCCCTCACTCACTCTACCGCCCTCACTCACTCTACCGCCCTCACTCACTCTACCGCCCTCACTCACTCTACCGCCCTCACTCACTCTACCGCCCTCACTCACTCTACCGCCCTCACTCTACCACTCTACCGCCCTCACTCTACCACTCTACCGCCCTCACTCTACCACTCTACCGCCCTCACTCTACCACTCTACCGACCTCACTCTACCACTCTACCGACCTCACTCTACCACTCTACCGACCTCACTCTACCACTCTACCGACCTCACTCTACCACTCTACCGACCTCACTCTACCGACCTCACTCTACCGACCTCACTCTACCGACCTCACTCTACCGACCTCACTCTACCGACCTCACTCTACCGACCTCACTCTACCGACCTCACTCTACCACTCTACCGACCTCACTCTACCGACCTCACTCTACCACTCTACCGACCTCACTCTACCACTCTACCGACCTCACTCTACCACTCTACCGACCTCACTCTACCACTCTACCGACCTCACTCTACCGACCTCACTCTACCACTCTACCGACCTCACTCTACCGACCTCACTCTACCACTCTACCGACCGCCCTCTACCACTCTACCGACCTCACTCTACCGCCCGCCCTCTACCACTCTACCGACCTCACTCTACCGACCGCCCTCTACCACTCTACCGACCTCACTCTACCGACCGCCCTCACTCACTCTACCGCCCTCACTCACTCTACCGCCCTCACTCACTCACTCTACCGCCCTCACTCACTCACTCTACCGCCCTCACTCACTCACTCTACCGCCCTCACTCACTCTACCGCCCTCACTCACTCTACCGCCCTCACTCACTCTACCGCCCTCACTCACTCACTCTACCGCCCTCACTCACTCACTCTACCGCCCTCACTCACTCACTCTACCGCCCTCACTCACTCACTCTACCGCCCTCACTCACTCACTCTACCGCCCTCACTCACTCACTCTACCGCCCTCACTCACTCACTCTACCGCCCTCACTCACTCACTCTACCGCCCTCACTCACTCACTCTACCGCCCTCACTCACTCACTCTACCGCCCTCACTCACTCTACCGCCCTAACTCACTCTACCGCCCTCACTCACTCTACCGCCCTCACTCACTCTACCGACCTCACTCTACCACTCTACCGACCTCACTCTACCACTCTACCACTCTACCGACCTCACTCTACCACTCTACCACTCTACCGACCTCACTCTACCACTCTACCACTCTACCGACCTCACTCTACCACTCTACCGACCTCACTCTACCACTCTACCGACCTCACTCTATCACTCTACCGACCTCACTCTACCGACCGCCCTCTACCACTCTACCGACCTCACTCTACCGACCGCCCTCTACCACTCTACCGACCTCACTCTACCGACCGCCCTCTACCACTCTACCGACCTCACTCTACCGACCGCCCTCTACCACTCTACGACCTCACTCTACCGACCGTCCTCTACCACTCTACCGACCGCCCTCACTCACTCTACCGCCCTCACTCACTCACTCTACCGCCCTCACTCACTCACTCTACCGCCCTCACTCACTCACTCTACCGCCCTCACTCACTCTACCGCCCTCACTCACTCTACCGCCCTCACTCACTCTACCGCCCTCACTCACTCTACCGCCCTCACTCACTCTACCGCCCTCACTCACTCTACCGCCCTCACTCACTCAACCGCCCTCACTCACTCACTCTACCGCCCTCACTCACTCACTCTACCGCCCTCACTCACTCACTCTACCGCCCTCACTCACTCACTCTACCGCCCTCACTCACTCTACCGCCCTCACTCACTCACTCTACCGCCCTCACTCACTCTACCGCCCTCACTCACTCTACCGCCCTCACTCACTCTACCGCCCTCACTCACTCTACCGCCCTCACTCACTCTACCGCCCTCACTCACTCTCTACCGCCCTCACTCACTCACTCTACCGCCCTCACTCACTCACTCTACCGCCCTCACTCACTCACTCTACCGCCCTCACTCACTCACTCTACCGCCCTCACTCACTCACTCTACCGCCCTCACTCACTCACTCTACCGCCCTCACTCACTCTCTCTACCGCCCTCACTCACTCTCTCTACCGCCCTCACTCACTCACTCTACCGCCCTCACTCACTCACTCTACCGCCCTCACTCACTCTACCGCCCTCACTCACTCTACCGCCCTCACTCACTCTACCGCCCTCACTCACTCTACCGACCTCACTCACTCTACCGACCTCACTCTACCACTCTACCGACCTCACTCTACCACTCTACCGACCTCACTCTACCACTCTACCACTCTACCGACCTCACTCTACCACTCTACCGACCTCACTCTACCACTCTACCGACCTCACTCTACCACTCTACCGACCTCACTCTACCACTCTACCGACCTCACTCTATCACTCTACCGACCTCACTCTACCGACCGCCCTCTACCACTCTACCGACCTCACTCTACCGACCGCCCTCTACCACTCTACCGACCTCACTCTACCGACCGCCCTCTACCACTCTACGACCTCACTCTACCGACCGTCCTCTACCACTCTACCGACCGCCCTCACTCACTCTACCGCCCTCACTCACTCACTCTACCGCCCTCACTCACTCACTCTACCGCCCTCACTCACTCACTCTACCGCCCTCACTCACTCTACCGCCCTCACTCACTCTACCGCCCTCACTCACTCTACCGCCCTCACTCACTCTACCGCCCTCACTCACTCTACCGCCCTCACTCACTCTACCGCCCTCACTCACTCTACCGCCCTCACTCACTCTACCGCCCTCACTCTATCTATTGCCCTCCCGCTATCTATCTATCTATCGATCCCCCCTCCCTCTATCAATTGATCCCCCTCCCTCTATCTATCTATCACCCTCCCTCTATCTATCTATCTTTCGCCCTCCCTCTAGCTATCTATCGCCCTCACTGTAACTATGGCACCACCCCAGCATCACTCAGAGGCACCGCAGCAGCACACAGGGGCACCACAGCATCACTCAGCACCACCACATTATCACTCAGCACCACCACATTATCACTCAGCACCACCACATTATCACTCCGCACCACCACATTATCACTCCGCACCACCACATTATCACTCCGCACCACCACATTATCACTCCGCACCACCACATTATCACTCGGCACCACCACATGATCACTCGGCACCACCACATGATCACTCGGCACCACCACATTATCACTCGGCACCACCACATTATCACTCGGCACCACCACATTATCACTCGGCACCACCACATTATCACTCGGCACCACCACATTATCACTCGGCACCACCACATTATCACTCGGCACCACCACATTATCACTCGGCACCACCACAGCACCACTCGGCACCACCACAGCACCACTCGGCACCACCACAGCACCACTCGGCACCACCACAGCACCACTCGGCACCACCACAGCACCACTCGGCACCACCACAGCACCACTCGGCACCACCACAGCACCACTCGGCACCACCACAGCACCACTCGGCACCACCCAGCACCACCACAGCACCACTCAGCACCACCCAGCACCACCACATTATCACTCAGCACCACCACATTATCACTCAGCACCACAACATTATCACTCAGCACCACCACATTATCACTCAGCACCACCACATTATCACTCAGCACCACCACATTATCACTCAGCACCACCACATTATCACTCAGCACCACCACATTATCACTCAGCACCACCACATTATCAGTCGGCACCACCACATTATTACTCGGCACCACCACAGCACCACTCGGCACCACCACAGCACCACTCGGCACCACCACAGCACCACTCGGCACCACCACAGCACCACTCGGCACCACCACAGCACCACTCGGCACCACCACAGCACCACTCGGCACCACCACAGCACCACTCGGCACCACCACAGCACCACTCGGCACCCCCACTCGGCACCACCACAGCATCACTCAGCGCAACCCCAGGTTATAGGTGTCACATTTTGGCGTAAGTTATAACTATTGGCATTGTAAATGACAAAGCTATTAATTAAGCTATTTTCAAAACCAACACATAAATAAAAAAATTATCATTTATAAGACCAATAGCTCAAACTTTCCTAATCCGAGACCTATTGCATTGCAAATGCTTGTTTTTTCAAGTAATTAAATTAATTAAAAACAAGCTTTATTCGACGATTGTCATTAAAGCATATTCCACATATAAAAAGTACATGCATAAAATGAATAAGACGAAGTTAAAATTCCAGATCATAAAATTCATAAAATACATAAAATTCAATCAATTCATTACCAATACAGATATGGACGATACTATTGCACAATGGTTTAGCAAAGATGCTTGGCCTACATAATTCTGATTATTATTTCAGCAATTGGCCTCTAATTGACCATGCCCAGCCTAAAAAGTTCGCCACTGCTATATACACGGTCATGTTTGGGCAGGTACGAATAATCCTAATTGCAACTAGTCCACTACTAGTGCCCAGTAGACTACACATCGGCCGTAGCCACTTCCGGCGAGGCGCCGCGTACACTGGGCACTCAAACAGAAGGTGGCCAATGGTTTCAGGAATATCCAGACAAGCTGGACAGGCAACCTTACCCCCACTAGTCCACCTATTAGAAAACGCCCTTACTGGTAAGCTTCTTACTTTTATTTGGAAGTAGAGCTTACGGTCAAGGGGCTTCGTGATGGTATCCCAAAATTCCTCAAGTTTAGGCCGCTCTTTAATTTCCAAGAACAAACCAGTGAGAGAGTGGGAAGGAGTGCTACTAGAAGCTTTTAAGGCCACACAGTTCCAATACAAGATATTAAGTACCTTCTTTGGTGGGAACCTAGCATTTGATGGGTCTTCCCACAGTTCTCCTAGGCCTAAATCAAGAAGAACACTCCGAATATGTCCTAGCCACTTGATTTTCCGGGAATCGTCACTTTTAATTACATCCATCAACCCCCTGGTGTATGTGTCCAGTTCAGGCGTAGTCCAAATCCGCCTCCAATATAAAATTGGGCGCAGGATGCAATTAGAGCTATTGGCGATAGGCCCAGATCATACAATAGGGGGCTCAGTGGGGTGCTCTGGGGTAGTTTTATTAATTTCCTGAGAAATGAATTTTCTGAAGCTAGTATCCCCCTTAAATTCTCATTTCCCCACAATTCTACACCATACAAAGTGGAACTAACTACTTTGCCATTATAAACCGATAGCACTGGAGTTATCGGCTTCGTCAAAGACCTGGAGTGTTCTCGGCTCAAAACTCCAGAGAGCTGGCGATGCTTCAAGGAAGCCAGCTCAATCTGCTGCCTCCAGGATAAATACTGTTGGATGCAGACACCCAGGTAGCTAAATGCCTGTACCTTCTCCAGAGGACCATTGCTCATTCATACAGTACCCTTATATGTATTAGGTGCATTAAAAGACATGTACTTTGATTTAAGAACATTAACCTCCAGACCACGGGCAACGCAGAAATCTTCAAAAATTAACAGAGCCTTCTGCAACCCGCTAAGGGGTTTTTGATACTATAAGACAATCGTCAGCAAAGCACAAGTTACTACTTGTGTAACGATATATCTGTAAGAGACATTAGTTAGTGATAGATTCCTTACCTTAGAATATCCCCAGGCGTCAGACTGGATCCGGAAATTTTTTGCGTAGCAATACCCCAGCGCGTCGGTAGGCGTCGTCTGCGGCTCCGCGTCCGTCGTCGGAGTACTTAGACGCCGCCCATGCGCGCTGACGTCAGTTCTGATACACAGCTTTTCCGCGCCAGATACGCAGAGCCATGATAGAACCAACACTGGTGCCAAGAAACTAGGGCCCTGAAAGGGGATGACCTTAACCCTAGATATCGGTTCGCAGAACGGGGAGGATGGGTGGGTCGGTAAGGAATCTATCACTAACTAATGTCTCTTACAGATATATCGTTACACAAGTAGTAACTTGTGCATCTGAAAGAGACATGTTAGTGATAGATTCCTTACCTTAGAATAGATACCCCAGCAATACCAACCCCGGTGGTGGGTCTGCGAACCAATAATCACACCAGAAAGTCCTGGAGGACGGAACGGCCAAAGAAGCCATCCCTCCGGACTTGGCTGTCCAGGCAGTAGTGTCGAGCGAACGTTTGCAGCGAGGCCCACGTAGCTGCCTAGCAAATGTCCTGTAAGGGCACACCTCGGCCCAGGGCAGTTGTAGTTGCCGTGGCCCGAGTGGAGTGAGCCCTCAATCCAACAGGGGGCTCCTTCTTAGCCATGGAGTAACATGCCTGGATACACAAGATGATCCACCGGGAGATGGTCCTCTTGTGTACCGCCTTCCCCTTTTTAGCACCCACGTAGCCAACAAAGAGTTGGTCATCCACCCGGAACTGGCGTGTGCGATCCAAATAGAATGAGAGCGCACGTTTTGGGTCCAGACGGTGGAGCCGCTCTTCCTCTTTAGAGGGATGCGGAGGCGGAAAGAAGGTCGGCGAGGTGATGGACTGCCCAATGTGGAAGGCTGAGACAACCTTGGGCAGGAAGGATGGCTTCGTACGTAACACAACCTTGTCCGGATGGACAGAAAAGAAAGGTGGAGTACAAGAAAGGGTCTGGAGCTCACTCACTCTCCTGACGGAGGTGATGGCAACCAGGAAAGCAGTCTTTAGAGTCAGAAGACAAAGAGGACAGTTGTGAAGTGGCTCAAAGGGAGCGCACATCAGGAAGGTAAGAACAAGGTTCAGGTCCCAATGGGGCATCACGAAGGGAACAGGAGGGAACATGTGCGTGATGCCCTTAAGAAATCGATTTACAATAGGGGACTTGAACAAAGAAGGCTGATCAGGTAGCCTTAAGAAGGCAGAAAGGGCAGAAAGGTAGCCCTTGACAGTGCCCAGAGCAGAGCCCTGCTGGGCAAGAGAAAGAAGGAAGAGGAGAACCTCAGAAAGGGGGGCAGAGAGTGGATCCACAGCCTTTGCTGTGCACCATACCACAAATCTGTTCCACCTGCAGGCGTATACCGACTTTGTGGAGGGACGCCTGGTTGCCAGAATGACATTACAGACTTCGGGAGGCAAGTCAAATGGCCTCAACTGTCGCCGCTCAATCTCCAAGCTTGTAGGTGGAGACTGGACAGGTTCGGGTGGAGGACCGTCCCCTGCTGCTGCGACAGAAGGTCCTCCCGAAGGGGCAGACGAATCGGGGGATCTACTGACATGCTGAGTAGCTCGGGATACCAGTATCTTCGTGCCCAGTCCGGAGCCACAAGGATGACTTGGGCCCGGTCGCGCTTGATCTTCTTCAGCACTCTGGGCAGAAGTGGTATAGGCGGAAAGGCGTACAATAGACCGCAACTCCACTCGCGACGAAAAGCGTCTCCGAGCGAGTGCCGCCTTGGAAATTCTAACGCGCAGAACTGATGACATTGCGCGTTCTCTTCGGTGGCAAATAGATCTAACCAAGGCTCTCCCCATTGCTGAAAGAGGCCTTGCGCCACGTCCGAGTTCAGACGCCATTCGTGATCCATCATGCACCGACGGCTGAGTTCGTCCGCCCTGGCATTCAGAGAACCTGCCAGGTGTTGAACTACCAGGGTCACACCCTGACTTTCCAGCCACTGCCAGAGGCGCAGAGCCTCCTGGCATAGGGTCCACGACCCCACCCCGCCCTGTTTGTTGCAGTACCACATGGCGGTGGTTTTGTCCGTGAACACCTGCACCACACTCCCCCAGACAGAGGGGAGGAATGCCTTCAGCGCTAGACGAATCGCCCGTAACTCCAACAGGTTGATGTGGAGCCGGGCCTCCGCCGGAGACCAGAGTCCTCTGATCTCCGCCTCTCCCATGTGGCCACCCCAGCCCTGGAGGGACGCGTCAGTCACAACTACGTGCTCCGGGTGGGGTAGGGAGAGGGACCTGCCACTGACCCAATCGCGGTCCGTGAGCCACCACTGCAACTGTGTGGCAGTGCCCTCCGAGATCAAGACGTGATCGGACAAGTTGCCCTGATGCTGGGCCCACAAACTTCAGGTCCCACTGCAGAGCCCGCATCCGCCACCGGGCGTGACGCACCAGTAGGATGCAGGAGGCCATCAGTCCCAGAAGCCGCAGCGTCAACCTGACCGAGACTCGGGATAAAGGCTGAAAGATGGGAATCAGAGCCTGAATATCCCGAACCCGCTGTTCGGGAGGGTAAACCCGAAACTGCGCCGAGTCTAGAACCGCTCCGATGAAGAGGAGCTTTTGAGAGGGACACAGGTGCGACTTCGGCACATTGATGGAGAACCCCAGCAAATGCAGGAGGTCGGCCGTAGTCTGGAGGTGGCTGACGACTGATTGGGGCGAGCACGCCTTCAACAACCAGTCGTCGAGGTAGGGGAAGACTGACACCCCTAACCTGCGCAGATGAGCTGCGACCACCGCCATCACCTTCGTGAACACCCGTGGGGCGCTGGTAAGGCCAAAGGGGAGCACGGTAAACTGAAAGTGCTCGTGGCCTACCGTGAACCGCAGGTAACGCCGGTGGGCCGGCAGGACGGGGATGTGAAAATAAGCGTCCTGCAAGTCCAACGCTACCATCCAGTCTCCGGGGTCCAGGGCAGCTAAGACCTGAGCCAAAGTCAGCATCTTGAACTTCTCTTGACGGAGGAAGCCGTTGACGTTCCGTAGGTCCAAGATCGGGCGCAGGCCCCCCTTGCCCTTCTTGGGCACCAGAAAGTAGTGGGAGTAACATCCACACCCTACTTCTGGCCCAGGAACGCGCTCGATGGCCCCCTTGGCCAAGAGGGCCGTGACTTCCTCTTGCAGAAGTTGCAAGTGATCTCCCGACACGCAGTGGAATTGCGGTGGCATGGCTGGAGGGGTCGCCTCGAAGGGGAGGGAGTAGCCCCTTCGGACGATTTGCAGCACCCAGCTGTCCGATGTGACAGTGCGCCAGTGGAAGTGGTGATGGCGAACCCTGCCTCCCACAGGCGACACATGGGCCTGAAAGCTCGGACTAGGAAGGTTTGGAGGCAGGTGCTGCGGAGGGAGGTGTGGACTGGCCTCGCCGCTGACCCCGACCGCCGCCGCCACGGCGGTTTCCACAGCCGCCACCGCGCTGCTGGGTATTCTGCGGTGCGAGGCTGGCAGCACGTGTGGGGACGCCCCTTCCGTGGCCACGAAAGGAGCGAAAGCCACCCGATTGCTGGCGCGTGGCCGAGAGGCCTAAGGACTTGGCCGTAGCTCTGGAGTCCTTAAAGCGCTCCAGCGCATGGTCTGCCTTGTCGCCAAAAAGGCGACGGCCATCGAACGGCATATCCAGGAGGGTGGCCTGGACATCGGCCGAGAAATTGGCGGACCTCAACCAGGCGTTGCGGTGAACCGCCACCGTCGTTCCCATCGCCCTGCCCAGTGAGTCCGTGGTATCCAGTCCACACCGGATAGAGTATCGTGCCGCATCTCGACCCTCCACAAGGGCTTGGGCGAGTTTAGCCCGGACCTCCTCCGGGCATTGTGGCAGCGCGACCGTGTCCCACAGGGTGTGGGTGTAGCAGCCCAAGAGACACTCGGTATTGACAGACCGCAGTCCCAAACTCAGGGACGAGAACACTTTCTTCCCGAACTGTTCGTATCTCTTGGATTCCCGATCGGGCGGGGCCGTCGGGAATGCGGTCTGGAAAGTGGAGGCCTGGATAACCAGGCTCTCGGGGGTGGGATGGGTGGACAAAAAGCAAGGGTCGCCCGGAGCCGGGCGGTAGCGTCTGGCCACGTTCCTATCCACAGGCGGACCCGTGGCGGGCTTGGACCAAGCGCCCACAAGAACGTCACATAAGGCTCCATTAAACGGCAGCAGAGGCTCACTGGAGCTTGCCTGCGGTTTAAGAACCTCTGTGAGGAGGTTAGTCCTCACGGCCGCAACGGGGAGCTCAAGGCCCAAGGCCTTGGCTGCCCTCGTTAACACTACACTATAAGCAGCCCCCTCCTCCGTAGCCACGGTGGGAGGGGAGACAAATCCAGTGTCTGGCGAGGTGTCAATTCCACTGGCCTCCCCAAGCTCATATGTCCAGTCCTCTTGAGACTGGCACTCCTGTGCCAGAGGGTCCTCAGACCCCTCCCAATCACCTCCGTCACCAGTCTGCTGTAACTCAGGGTCAACAGACTGGGCCTCCTCATGGAAATAAAAATCTCCAAAGGCCGTCGGAAGCGGCACCCAACGGCGCTGTTCCGGCGCCAGAGTCGGACCGAAGGGAAGATTGGGGACGGCGCCCGCAACGGGGGCGACACCCTCGGGGCCGGCGCCGGTGAGGTCGTCCGGCGACGACCCGGAAGTCGCTGCCGGGGCCGGGGCCGAAGCACCTGGCGGCGTCGGGGCCGAAGCGCCCGACCCGCTAGGGCCTACAGCCGGGACCGCTGGGCCCAATGGCGCCGCGGGGCCCGGCCGAGGAGGGAGGGACTTCATGGCCATGAGGTACCGCTCGACCTCCTCCGGCGTCGCGCCGTGCCCAGGGACCCGAAGGTGTGGGGCAGGCGGCGACGCTTGCGACTCTCTTGGAGCCGCGTGGGAGGTGTCGCCTGAACCCCCGGCCGCATCGTGCGAGCGTCGGGGTGGGTTGGAGGAGCGATGATGCCGCTCCGACCTCTCACGTCTCTTACCTGAGGACTTGGATCCCGACGACCGATGTCCACTCCCGGAGCTGCGGGGACTCCGACCCCACGACCGGTCCCTCGACCTCCCGTGGGACCAAGACCTGGAGCGGCGCGGGGCCGACTGCCGGAGCTCGAGCCGCTTGCGGGACCAATCCCGCCTAGCCTTCGACGTCAGGGCCCGGCAGTCGGAGCAGGTGCCGTCGTCGTGGTCGAGGCCTAAGCACTTCATGCACCGGCGATGGGGGTCCGTGACCGATATCAGTCGGTCGCACTTTGAACAGGGCTTGAACCCGGGCATCCCTACCGGCACCGTTGGAGTCGAAGACTCGAGTAGAAAAATGATCAAAAAGATGAAAAGTTTTAGTCAAAAAATGACTAGGTGGTAGAGCTTCTCTGGATCTGCGCTAGCTGGCGCGGAAAAAAGAAGAACTTACGTCAGCGCGCATGGGCGGCGTGTCTAAGTACTCCGACGACGTCATTCCGGCGCTAACGACGCCGACGACGGACGCGGAGCCGCAGACGACGCCTACCGACGCGCAGGGGTATTGCTACGCAAAAAATTTCCGAATCCAGTCTGACGCCTGGGGATATTCTAAGGTAAGGAATCTATTACTAACGTGTCTCTTTCAGATCATTAAAATAGGGATTTTGGCTCCTGCCAGGATAGGTGCATCAACATTAGAACCAATTAAAATTTTTGCAACATGATTTATATACAGAGAAAATAATGTTGGCGCCAGGACGCAACCTTGGCGAACGCCTGTTTCTACTGGGAACTGGGATGTAACATTGCCAGGGCTGCCCCACCTAATCTGAGCAAAATTGTCCTGGAGGAGTTTTTTAATTAGTGACAAAATGTCCCCTGGCATGTCCATATCATTAGGCACTTTCCACAGAGTTGAGCGCGGGACCAGATCAAATGAACAAGTTACTTACCTTCGGTAACGATATATCTGTAAGAAACAGTAGTTAGTATTAGATTCCTTACCTTAGAATATCCCCAGGCGTCAGTCTGGATCCGGAAACTTTTGCGTAGCAGTACCCCTGCGCGTCGGTAGGCGTCGTCTGCAGGCGTCCCCTGCGGCTCCGCGTCCGTCGTCGTGATGACGTCGCTGGAGTATATAGACGCCGCCTCCGCGCGCTGACGTCAATTCTTTGTACACAGCTTTTCCGCGCCAGAACACGCAGAGCCATGCGAGAACCAACACTGGTGCCATTTGAAACTAGGGCCCTGAAAGGGATGTCCTTAACCCTAGGTATCAGTTCGCAGAACAGGGAGGATGGGCGGGGCGGTAAGGAATCTAATACTAACTACTGTTTCTTACAGATATATCGTTACCGAAGGTAAGTAACTTGTTCATCTGAAAGAAACAGGTTAGTTTTAGATTCCTTACCTTAGAATAGATACCCCAGCAATACCAACCCCGGTGGTGGGTCTGCGAACCAATACAATCCTACACCAGAAAGTCCTGGAGGACCGAACGGCCAAAGAAGCCAACCCTCCGGACTTGACTGTCCAGGCAGTAGTGCCTCGCAAAGGTGTGCAGCGAGGCCCACGTAGCCGCCAGGCAAATGTCCTGCAAAGGGACTCCCCGGCCCAGGGCAGTAGTAGCCGCCGTGGCCCGAGTGGAATGGGCTCTCAGCCCAACAGGAGGCTCCTTCCGAGCCAAAGAGTAGCACGCTTTGATGCACAGAACGACCCACCGAGAGATGGTCCGTTTATGTACCGCCCGTCCCTTCTTCGCACCCACGTAGCCAACAAACAGTTGGTCATCCACCCGGAACTGGCGTGTGCGATCCATATAAAATGAAAGCGCACGTTTTGGGTCCAGACGATGGAGCCGCTCTTCATCCTTTGAAGGATGCGGAGGCGGGAAGAAGGAGGGGAGGGTGATGGACTGCCCGATGTGAAAAGCAGAGACTACTTTGGGCAGGAAAGAAGGTCTAGTTCGTAGAACCACCTTGTCTGGATGAATGGACAGGAAAGGAGGTTTGACAGAAAGAGCCTGGAGCTCACTCACTCTCCTGGCAGAGGTGATGGCAACCAGGAAGGCCGTCTTTAAAGTCAGGAGATGGAGAGGACAGGAATGAAGTGGCTCAAAGGGAGCGCACATCAAGAAGGTCAGAACCAGGTTCAAGTCCCACTGAGGCATCACGAACGGAACAGGTGGATACATGTGCGTGATGCCCTTCAAGAATCTAGTTACAATAGGGGACTTGAACAAAGAAGGTTGATCAGGCAGCCTTAGAAAGGCCGAAAGGGCAGAAAGGTAGCCCTTGATAGTGCCCAGAGCAGAGCCCTGCTGGGCAAGAGAGAGAAGAAAGAGGAGAACCTCGGAAAGAGGGGCAGAGAGAGGGTCCACAGCCTTTGCTGTGCACCATGCCACAAATCTGTTCCACCGGCAGGCGTATACCGACTTTGTGGAGGGACGCCTGGCTGCCAGAATCACATCACAGACTTCAGGAGGCAAGTCAAATGGCCTCAACTGTCGCCGCTCAATCTCCACGCATGGAGGTGGAGACAGGACAGGTTCGGGTGGAGGACCGTCCCCTGCTGCTGCGACAGAAGGTCCTCCCGAAGGGGCAGGCGGATCGAGGGACCGACTGACATGCTGAGTAGCTCGGGATACCAGTACCTTCGAGCCCAGTCCGGAGCCACAAGGATAACTCGGGCCCGGTTGCGCCTGATCTTCTTCAGCACTCTGGGCAGAAGTGGTATAGGCGGAAAGGCGTACAACAGACCGCAGCTCCACTCGCGCCGAAAGGCGTCGCCGTGCGAGCGCCGTCTTGGAAACTCCAACGCGCAGAACTGATGACATTGCGCGTTCTCTTCTGTGGCGAATAGATCTAACCAAGGCTCTCCACATTGCAGAAAGAGGCCTTTCGCCACGTCCGAGTTCAGACGCCATTCGTGATCCACCGAGCACCGACGGCTGAGTTCGTCCGCCCTGGCGTTCAGAGAACCTGCCAGGTGTTGAACCGTCAGAGTCACGCCCTGACGTTCCAGCCATTGCCAGAGACGCAGAGCCTCCTGGCAAAGGGTCCACGACCCCACTCCGCCCTGCTTGTTGCAGTACCACATGGCGGTGGTGTTGTCCGTGAACACCTGCACTACACTCCCGTTGACAAAGGGGAGGAATGCCTTCAGTGCTAGGCGAATCGCCCGCAGCTCCAACATGTTGATATGGAGCCGGGACTCCGCCGGAGACCAGATGCCTCTGATCTCCGCCTCTCCCAAGTGGCCTCCCCAGCCCTGGAGGGACGCGTCCGTCACAACTACGTGCTCCGGTTGGGGAAGGGAGAGGGATCTGCCTCTGACCCAATCGCGGTCCGTAAGTGTGAGAAGTTGGCCTGATGTGCAGTGTTCATTATTCTAGTGATCACTATATATCAGTCCAAACAACCCTTATTGATGATTGGTTGTAAGTCAACCTTATAGACCAGCTATCCTAGTAGCATGGATACGAGCAGTCTAAGGCTAAGACTCTAGAGGGCGTGTTAAGCCAGCTGTTTTACCATCACATTACCCCTTGAACACCCAGTGAAAGGACACCACACAAGTGTTATGAAAATAAACAATGTATTTATTAGAATCACAACAACCCTGTACTCTTTATGAGGACAGGGTGCTAGGCACACAACAAAACTCTTACGAAAATACTTAAGTTAGCACGTTATACACAAATGCCCGAGGGGCACGAAAAACCATATACTTTAAAAGTGGAATGCGAAATTACTAGCAGGTAAGTACAGTACTAATAGGCTTTGGAATCGCTAGGACTTAACTAGGGAATCGTTAGATTACTTCTAGGAGACCTAGGGGACTCGGGTGCAGAGTGTGCACTCTCACGCGGGATGCGGGACAAAGTCTATGGAGGCTAGTAAAGGCAAAGTTAGTGTTCACGGGCGAACCCGACCTGGTAGGAAGAAAACGACAGTGGATCCTGACCCTAGGATAGTGAGGCTATGCTGGGACACCGAAGTGCCGAAGTTACCTAGCCCAGGGGCTGCAGCTGCATAGGTCTGAAAAGACGTCGGGAATCTCGTTGCCGGACCAGGAGCCTGGAAGAAGGAAGTTGCTGGCAGGCGACCAGTGAAGGAAAGTTCGATGGATCCAAGCCTGGATCAAGGAAGAAGAAACCTGAAAGCAGAGGGGACCAAGTTCTTGAATCACTAGCCAGTGATTAAGTGGGCACCAGGATGGCACCGGGCGAAGTCACCTCGACTAGGTGAGTGGGCGACGCTGGCTCTGCAGATCTCACGGACCAGGAGGCGTTGTCGGCGACCAGGATGGAGAGGCGAGCTGTCCCACGATGGATGAAGCTGTCGGCATCGAAGTTACCCAGGATTGGGCAACAAGCCTTGGCTAATTCAAGCCCACGCGGTGGACTCAAAATGGCGTCTTGAGTGGACCAGGAGGGTCCGGGGTGCTCCTCTTTTGGAAGGGAGCAAGGGCCAGCCTGGAGCAACCAGACTAGCAGCAGAAATGTCGTCGGGCGTCGTTCAGGAGGCCACAA
Source organism: Lissotriton helveticus (assembly GCF_964261635.1). NCBI lineage: Eukaryota > Metazoa > Chordata > Amphibia > Caudata > Salamandridae > Lissotriton > Lissotriton helveticus. The sequence goes on along the minus strand of NC_136059.1, from coordinate 356,296,399 downwards.
GCCAGCGGGCTAGTAGCCAAACAACGCGGTGAGCAGCAAAAAGCAGAAGGGCCCCACGCAGATCGTGGAGATGCTGGGAGGCTGCACTTCGGTGCTGGAGCTGCTCAGGGTCGGGGCTTCTCGGACCCCAAAGCACTCACCAGGAAATTACTCGGCGGGCTTGCTGGAAAGAAGTCGTGCAGTCTTGAAGATGGCCGGTCCCTCGAGGTCTCGTCACACCCACGAATCTCAGCGTGACTGATGATGCAGGTAGAGGTCAGAGGTGCCAGGGAAGCCGGTTCTCGTCGAGCTGGGCAGTCTTGATCCGGAGGAGAGACTTGCAGCAGACCGCAGTGTTCTGAAGATGGTGCCTGCGAATGCAGGGTGACTACTCCTTAGTCACAAGGGAGAAATCTTAGGAAGAAGTCTTGAGTTCCTTTCGTGGAAAGTAGTTTCAGGATTCAAAGATGATCTGATTTGGAAGGGGGCCAGTTCCTACCTTTATCCTGTAAAAAGGGGCTGGCACGCGACTAAGTCCTGCCCTAGGGGTGGGACTAGGAGGGGGGTGGTTACACCCACTTCCTTGGCGGGCTTTTTCCCAGCACAGGGTCTGGAGTGACCCTGGAACTGGTTCCAGCCAGCCTATGCACAGTGAGCACCGGGGTGCCACGTGCAGTCACCTTCCTCTAAAGCCCTGCCTACCTACAATACACAAAACCCTGTCTGGGACGGTGCTGGCACCGCCCCTGGCAGGAAACCCTTTGTCCTTATCTCCTGCTCTGGGAGGACTCCCAGCAGCAGGAGGGCAGACTTGTGTCTCGGTGGCAGCATCCATTTTGTGGAGCTGAGGCTCTGTTTGACTTTAACCGGGGTTACAGGCTACATACATGTCGTGTCCCTCTAGAAGGGTGGAATGCTAACCCCGTCGCCAGAATTGGCGAGGGGTTAGTATTCCAATTCGTATGACACCTTACTCGACATGTTTTGATAAAGCGATACCAGAGTTGGCATATAACCGCGAGGATTATAATGCACTTAAGAGTATATGGTATGCGATATCATGGAAACGGCTAAGGGATGGATCCCGAAAGCCGCAGACAGGCTCAGCTCATGCCAGAGCACCATCTCACACGATTCCAAGCACTCTGCCTTCAGGATTGTTAAGGCCTGCCATAGGAGTGACTGATAGGAGATCTGTGTGTCCATTTTAGGGTTAGATATAGGTATACTATATCTAAAGCAAAGGGTGATTACACCACCTTGCCCCAGCTGTCGTGCAGCCAGTTGTGTCAGATTTGGATGGCCAGCCAGGGGTGGCATAATACATGCTGCAGCCCCTGGTAGGCCCTGGGTACACCTATGCCCTGGGTACCTAAGGTACACTGTACAGGGACTGATAAGGTGACTCAGTATCCAATTAGATATGTACCTATGGTACATGGAATCCATTTTACAGAGAGAGCAGTAGGCCTGGGGTCCTGAATAGCAGGGCCCCAGGTCAACTAAGTCAGAAAACCAGCAAAACACCAGGCAAAAAGTTGGGGGCAACCATAGTCAGGGATCTACCTTCCTACAGTAAGCCACCACTGCAACTGTCTCGCAGTGCCCTCCGAGATCAGGACATGGCCGGATAGGTTGCCTTGATGCTGGGCCCACTGAAACTTCAGGTCCCACTGCAGAGCCCGCATCCGCCACCGGGCGTGATGCACCAGAAGGATGCAGGAAGCCATCAGCCCCAGCAGCCGCAGCGTCAACCTGACCGAAACCCGGGATAACGGCTGAAAGATGGGAATCAAAGCCTGTATATCCCGGATCCGCCGTTCCGGAGGATAAACCCGAAACTGCACCGAGTCGAGAACCGCTCCGATGAAAAGGAGCTTTTGAGAGGGACACAGGTGTGATTTCGGCACATTGATGGAAAACCCCAGCTGGTGCAGGAGGTCTGCCGTCATCTGAAGGTGGTGGACGACTGTCTGGGGCGAGCCCGCCTTCAACAACCAGTAGTCGAGGTAGGGGATAGAGCTGCGACCACCGCCATCACTTTCGTGAACACCCGTGGGGCGCTGGTAAGGCCGAATGGGAGCACGATAAACTGAAAGTGCTCGTGGCCTACCGTGAACCGTAGGTAACGCCGGTGGGCCGGCAGGACGGGGATGTGAAAATACTCATCCTGCAAGTCCAACGCCACCATCCAGTCTTGCGGGTCTAGAGCAGCCAAGACCTGAGCCAAAGTCAACATCTTGAACTTCTCCTTCAGGAGGAAGCCGTTGACGTTCCGTAGATCCAAGATAGGACGCAAGCTCCCCTTGTCCTTCTTGGGTACCAGAAAGTAGTGGGAATAGCAACCACACCCTACTTCTGGCCCAGGAACGCGCTCGATGGCCCCCTTGGCCAAGAGGGCCGTAACTTCCTCCTGCAGAAGTGTCAAGTGGTCCCCCGACACACGGTGGTTCTGCGGTGGCATGGCTGGAGGAGTGGTCTCGAAGGGGAGGGAGTAGCCCCTTCGGACGAGCTGCAGCACCCACCTGTCCGATGTGATAGTGCGCCAGCGGGAGTGGTGATGGCGAACCCTGCCACCCACTGGCGTCACATGGGCCCGAAAGCACGGACTAGGAGGATTTGGAGGCTGATGCTGCGGGGGGAGGTGTGGTCTGACCCCGCCGTTGTCCCCGACCGCCTCCACGGCGGAATCCACGGCCGCCACCGCGTTGAGAAGTGTTCTGCGGTGCGTGGCTGGCAGCACGTGTGGGACCGCCCCTTCCTTGGCCACGAAAGGAGCGAAACGAACCCGTTTGCTGGCGCTGGGTCGAAAGACCCAAGGACTTGGCCGTGACCCTGGAGTCCTTGAAGCGCTCCAGCGCGTGGTCCGCCTTGTCGCCAAACAGGCGACTGCCATCGAACGGCATGTCCATCAAAGTATTTTGGACATCTGCCGAAAAATTGGCGGATCTCAGCCAGGCGTGGCGACGAATCGCCACCGTCGTGGACATCGCATGCCCAGCGAGTCGGTCGTATCAAGACCACACCTGATGGAGTATCTTGCTGCATCTCGGCCTTCAATCATAGCCTTGCCGAGCTTTACCCGTACCTCCTGCGGGCATTCAGGCAGCAACTCCGCGACCGTATCCCACAGAGAGTGGGTGTAGCGGCCCAAGAGGCATGCGGTGTTGCAAGACCGCAGTCCCAAACTCAGGGACGAGAAGACCTTTTTTCCATACTGGTCGTACCTCTTAGATTCCCGATCGGGCGGGGCCGACGGGAATGCGGTCTGGGAAGTCGAGGCCTGGATCACCAGACTCTCAGGGGTGGGATGGGTGGACAGGAACTTGGGGTCGTCCGGACACGGACGGTGGCGTCTGGCCACGTTCCTATCAACAGGCGAACCTGAAGCGGGCCTGGACCACGTGCCCAAAAGAACATCTGTCAAGGCTTCGTTGAACGGCAGCAGAGGCTCCTGCGGGCATGCCTGCGGTTTGAAGACCTCGGTGAGGATGTTAGGCCTCACGACCGCGACAGGGAGCTCAAGGTGTAAGGCCTTGGGAGCCCTCATCAACACCACTGAATAAGCAGCCCCAGCCTTCGAGGCCACAGTAGGAGGCGAGACAAAACCAGGGTTAGGAGAGTCGTCCAGACCACTGGCGTCACCCAAATCACCTGTCCAGTCCACGTCGTACTGACACTCGCGTGACAGAGGGTCCTCAGACCCCTCTTCGTATTCTACATCCGCCCCATATTCGGCGTCAACAATGTAGACCGGCTCCTCGGGGTACACAGGCCCCATCGGCGTCGGACGACGCCGGTCCGACTCCGCGTCCGGAGACGGAGAGGGAATGGGCGTGGCGCCGCCCGGAGCCGGAGCCCCGACGCCGGCCGGAGCCGGCGCCCCGGCGCCGCGCGGAGGCGGCACCATGGGTTGCCCCGATGGAATCGGCGCCGGAGAGGCCGGTGGACCAGCCGGCGTCGACCCTGAAGGGCCCGGCGGCGTCGGGGCCGGAGCACCCGACGGCGCCGGGGCAGGAGCACCCGAACCGCTCGGGCCCCCGGACGGGACCACCGGGCCCGCAGGCGCCGTAGGCCCCGTCGGAAGAGACAGTGCCCTCATGGCCATGAGGAACTCCTCTATCTCCTCGCGCGACGCACCCTGCCCAGGGACCGTAGGGTATGGAGCAGGCCGCGCCGGCGACCCACGCGGATCCGCGGGGCCACCAGAACCCCCAGCCGCATCGCGCGAGCGTCGGGGGGGAGTCGGGGGTACGATGACGACGCCCCGACTTCTTGTGTTTCTTACCAGAGGAATGGTGACGACTTCCGGAGCGCTCGTGGCGGCTCCGCGACCGCTCCCTCGACCTCCGGCCGGACCGGGACCGCTCTCGACGCGGGGCCGACACCCGGAGCTCGAGCAGCTTGCGGGACCGCTCCCGTCTAGCCTTACTCGTCAAGGCCCGGCAATCGACGCAGGAGTCCACGTCGTGGTCCGGGCCCAGGCACCGGAGGCAGAGTCGGTGGTGGTCCGTGACCGACATCGTGCGGTCACACCCGTCACAATTCTTAAACCCGGGCATCCTACCGGCACCTTAGGAGTAGATAGTAAGTCAAAAACTTTGGTCAAAAGACCGGAGTACTGCTCTTCGGATCTGCGCTAACTGGCGCGGAAAAAAGAAGAACTGACGTCAGCGCGCGGAGGCGGCGTCTATATACTCCAGCGACGTCATCACGGCGCACGACGCCGACGACGGACGCGGAGCCGCAGGGAACGCCTGCAGACGACGCCTACCGACGCGCAGGGGTACTGCTACGCAAAAGTTTCCGGATCCAGACTGACGCCTGGGGATATTCTAAGGTAAGGAATCTAATACTAACCTGTTTCTTTCAGATGCTGCTCTTAAATCTATGAATGTAGCATATAGGCTGCCACGTCCAATTAACACAGTCTTCCAGTACAGCATTGCAAAATGCAAAACCTGGTCGACCGTGCTAATGGAGGTTCTAAAACCAGCCTGCAGGTGAGACAAAATGCTATGGTCCCGTTCCCAAGCCTGAACCTTGTTTAAAATCAGCCTACCAATGATTTTATGGGTGGTATCGATCAAACTGATAGGACAATAGTTTCCAGGCTGGGATTTATCCCCTTTCTTGTAAACTGGGATAATTTCTGCCCCATTCCATGAATGGGCAACGGGCGCTCCCCTAGCAACCGCATTCGCCAAGAGTAATATATAGGGGCCCCAGGAGGCTTTATCTTGTAAAAATAAATCAGCTGGAATCCCGTCAATTCCTGGCGCTCTACCAGGAACAACAACATCTAGGGCCAGCTGAACATCCCCCAAAGTAAAAGGGTCTTCCAAAAAGGGGATATAGGGCGCCTCCATGGATGAATCTTGGTCGTCACTCAACGCAAACTGTGGTTTAAAATGGGATACCCATTAATCCCGCGGGACCCAATTCTGTGGCTTGTCAGAACTACCATCCACACCCCATTTGTAGACATTCCAGAATTTTCTCGGGTCTTTGTGGCGTCCTGCTTCTTTCAGGTCCAGCCACCTCTGTTTGTCCCATAAACGCTTGGATTTAAAGACGGCGGATTTATACACCGCCCTTGCAATGCGCGTATTCACACTTGAGCCACTTTTAATGGCTCTACCCAATTCCAAGCGAGCCTGCCTACATTCCCCTGAGTACCAGCGTGGCGGGTGGGGAATACAAGTGCCACTTTGCTTACATGGCTTAACAAATAAAGTTCTCAGTTCCTTAAAAAAAGCTTCATGAATCCTGGTTCCCCTTTCTATGTTGACGATAGGGCAATCCTCGCGCCATAAACCCTTCAAATCATTTGTTGCTTGAGCGAGCTTGCTAGCTATAAAATCAATATTTCCTTGAATGGCTGAGACTTTAGACCAGCGAACGTGTCGCATGTCATTAGAAATGACAATGTCCACTGGGGAATTGATGTCCACCTCTCTTCCCAGGGGGTCTGGTGATTTCCAATATGTAATTTTTGCCGATAGGGGATTATGATCACTGTCTATTCTGTCAACAATCTGCATGTCCAAGAGGTGTCTCCACAAACCCAAGTTAACTAGGATGTAGTCTATTCTGCTCTGCCGGGGACCGCTCTTAAACGTATTAGCCCCAAGCTTGTCCCCTGCTGTTCAACCATTGGCAGATCTAACACCTTTATTTAGACCGAGTGAGTTAAGCTGTAATGCTATTTGCGTCCATCTTATGATGGGGACAAGGTCCAATTTGGGAACCCCCCATTCCCGGTCTTCTTCATCTGTTAAGTTCCAATTGTCATTCAAGAGAGGTTCAAAAGTTACATTAAAATCTCCACCTATAATTATATTAGAGTGGAGAAGATTACTTTCTATCTGGTCTTCCAGAAGTGTTAAGATTTCCGAGTTCCTCCCCCCGGTGCTTCTGGCATAGACATTATATAAATAAATGGGCTCTCGATTTGCAAACTCTAATCTAAGGGACTGGAGATCCCTGTGGTTAGTGGATATAGATTTAACCGTTACAGCAAGATCCTGCTTGATCCAGATTGTGGTCGACCTTTCCCTGGCTTTTCGGCTAAAATGCTATAATTTAAATAGCCCGGGAAATACAACTGTTCTAAGGACCAGGTTTCCTGGAATAGACATATTTCGTGCTGCCTGATGAAAGAAGCCCATTCTGGGGAGTCCATTTTGGATCTCAGGCCAGCAATATTCCATGAGAGAACTGATCCAATTTTGCTAGTAAGTAAAGTGCATTCTACAGCTTGTGGTTCCTCCTGGGTACTGTCTGGTACACTATTCTGTGAGGGCAAAAGCCTTGGGATGGGTGAGATTGCAATGGTGGTGGGGCCCGTGGGGCTAGTTGTTCCGTGATCAGGGACCTCATCACTACACACTTCCCTAGGTGTTACTTGTGCTATCTGAGATTGTAGTCAGTCGTTATTAACCAATCCAGAATAGGCCATATCTAAGCTCTTCACAGGGTTTTCTCTATTTAACAATCTTTTCCGATGGGGGGTCGATCTTATTTGAACCCTAGAATTATCCGGGGAACAGGTTCTAAATTCCAAGGCCAGCAGATCTTGTGCTATTCTTGGATTTTTTAGAACCAGCTCAATACAATCATATGGGTCACCTGGTGTTGTAATCCTTACGGCTTTAAGGATATCCTCCCTGATGACAGACCTGCACCCCCTAACGTACCGAATCCAATGGATTACTTTGTTCGTTAGGGAGTCAGGTGACTCATAGCCTCGACCTATAGGTGCTTTGGGAATGTTCACCATATACACTGCCTGCGGTTTGCTTTGATGACTATATCAGTGAGGGACATATGTGTTAGAGGGAACAGATCTAATGTCTTGCCGGCTACTTGCAGATTTCATCTCATCCGGTCTAGATCTAGCTACAGGCATACCCACTTGTTTCAAGGATGCTCTTTTAGATGTAGTTACAGGAGTTGTCACCTTTGCATCAGCATTAACTCTGGCTTGGGGTACCCTCCTTTCTTTCATCACCATCTGGCTGAATGTCATTCGAGTGGTAGGGGGCCAAGTCGCTGGGGCGGGTGGCACAAGTACTTTCCCTTTGCTTCCTACCGAGCTTAGGGTCATTGGGCCTGGCAAATTTGATTTTATAGAGTTTGATATACAATACCCTGGGTTACTCCTTAAGTCTTTAACTGTGGTAATCAAAAATCAATTTTAACTTGTAATGACTCAACCAACCCACACAATTGCTTTATGGTTTCCCACGGAGAACTCTCTCTTAATTTTGAAGACCTGATAGCATCCTGTACTCCAGACACAGAAAACGCTCTTTCAGCATGGGGTGGAGTTGACGTGATATCCTCAAGCCCTGATTCTAGCTGACAGTTCTCCATTTGGGCCAGGACAGAGAACCTATTATTACTAAGTAGGGGTGCTAGGTCATCAGGATTTAGATGAGATGCTAGGGGAGGATCAGTCCGGTCTATACTTAGTTCTCTCCCTTTGGGTGACACAATGTTTGGTCCTGCCCCCGCAACGGATTTGCTTAGAAAAATATCCTGAATGACCACTACCCCCTTCTCCTGCCTTTTGCACGTATTATTACCCAAATTTACAATACCCTCCTGGGCTTGCTCAGCGGGTTTATAAGCTTCAGTCAGTATATCCCCACAGTCTCGCACAAGTTCATCTATTCGGTCCATAACACAGTTTGCTCCTGCGTGCGGCAAACGCTTGCTAGATGACTTTGCTTTGGATTTTCTAGCCCTTTTCCCCAGCCTTAGACACCACCCCTACGGTTTCGCTAGAATCCTCTGTAGATTTACGTTTCCCCATACTTTCAAATGAATGATCCAAACAGATAACTGTTAATAGTCACACAATGTACCGTGGCAATGTATGGAAGGGGGTGGCCCAGCCCTGCCCCCTCCAGTCTGTGACAGTCCGGCCCTTGTCCCGGGCTTCTCCCGGCGGCTCCCGCGCGCGATCCCGCGATGCGGGAGGAGCAGCGTCCTCTTGTGCGCCTCCAGTGGCGAAAAGCAGCTGATGGGCGGCGTTCCGGTCAGCAAGGGCTGCTGGATGCTGGAGTCCAGCTCTCCCCGCTCGGCAGCCGCGATGACCAGAGCGGCGGCGGGGGAGAGCAGCGAAGTCAGGTGGGTTGTTGTGCAGCCTTTTGCCCCCGATATTTACAAGGAGCCTGATTTACATCTATGTCCTCAGATGCGTACTTGCCAAGTATGGAGTGACACAAGGAAGCCAGAGACAGAATCAGGAGCGATGAAGCAGAGAACAGGAAGCAAGAGAAAAAACCCCCAGTGAGGGATCAGCAAAGTTCCCAAGGTATACTGCTCCCTGTGTAGCCTCGGACATTCACGGACATACACTCGGGCTCGGAGCTCACCTGCTCACCCATTCACGGCTGCTCCAGGGCTTGCATCAAATGAAAAAAAACCTCGCCGGTTTTAGCTCAGTTTTTGGCGTCCCTGACAAAATGAGGCCGAGAGAGCCCGCGGCACCGCTTTCTCCGCTATCTCTCTCTTTCTCTACGCAAGGACCAAAACGGATTCAGCTGCCGAGACGCCAGCGAAGCAAGCAGCCGTCCGCCATCTGCATCGACGTCAGGAGGTGGAGCGAGGATTCCGGGTCCGAGAGAGTTTGTTTTTCAAGTGATACATCTACATTAGGTCCGAATAGGTGTTGCTCCTCAAAGGGTTGATTGAGAATGGCACTTTGTACTTCAGGTTTGAACCCGGATATACGTACGTAGCCAGGCATGTCTACGTAATAGGACGCTGGTGTTAACCGCCCTAGAGGCATCTATCTGCTGCATGCAGCGCACACCGAAAAGAGGCGTTTGTAATATTTTTCCCCCTCTTGGATAAGTTAATGAGGTCTATCCTTGTACTTATCAGGGAGGTGCCTCATTAATGATTCCAATTTATCATAATGTGCCCTGTCATATCTGGCTAATAATGCCTGTGTATTGGCGATACGCCACATGTTTGCTGCTTGAGACGCCGTTCTTTTCCCTGATGAGTCAAGTAGCTTAAGACTCCTTATCTGGTGGTGGAGCTTCACCTGATGTTTGTGAGTTTGCTCTCTTACGTGCATTGGAAACTACAAGTGAGTCTAGTGGTACAGGACCTTTAATATATGCTGGGTCTGAGGGAGCAGCTTTATATTTTTTATCTATGCGAGCGTGAATGACCAGAGTTCTGACTGGGTCTTTAAAGACTTAAGGAGCATGCTTAATTACTCATTTAAGCATTGGTAGAATGGATAAGGACCTTTGTGCGCTATCAAATGTATCCATTAAGAAGTCTTCATCTACAGGGTCTGTGTGCATGTCTACCCCATGATATTGCGCAGCCCAGTGAATTGATTAAAACCCATAGTGTCTTCTGGTGGGGAAGGCTTGAGGGGTATATGTCATCCTGAGGGACATTTGGGACATCTGGGGTGTTATAATCATCCCATGGGTCAGGTGATCCTGTAGGAGTAGCTGGATCAGGCACGTTACCCCCCATGTCATCAGAGCTATCATCCCTGTTGTCATCGTCTGGTATGATAGAGGATGCTGGGGAATGTTGTGGTATGGGAGGATGTGGTGATGGTACAGGTGAAAGAAGGGGAAGGCAGTCTTAAGGGGGAGGTAGCCATGTCCTTCTTTGAATGCGGAGCTGGAGTGTCCAGTGGTCTCTTTTTTGAGGCCAAAATCAGCTGTCTAGTGATTGGATCTTTAGCTAGTCTTTTGAGCAGGGTCTGGATAAAGTAAGTCCTCTGCAGGAGGCCGATCTTTTGGTGCGGAAGAGGGTTTTGGCACCGAAGCTGTTTTTAAAACGGCGCAGATGGTTTGGATGCCGGCGAAGGTGAAGTTGTCTTTTTCGGTGCCGGTGAGTGTGCACCGGCACCATGCGAAGGCCAATTCGAGCTAGAGTCGCCTGAAGGCTTGATTAGCTTCTTAGCCGGGCCCGAAGGTGGGGCAGTAGAAGCAGTGTCGGTGTGCACCCAAGCCCGAGGGCTAGGGTATGACCGGGGCTTTCTTTGGGTGTGTCGAGGAAGGGTCGGGGTCGCGGTCTTATTACGACCTGCTGTGCTGGAGTGATGTCCTCGACTTCGGAGTCTTCTGCCTCGGAAATGCTGTCGACGTCATGTTGTTCTGGAACATTGACGCCTTCATTGAAAATGTCGTCCGGAATCGAAGCAGAAGATCGAGCCATTGTTCGCCTTGCTCTTCGGTCCTGGATAGTCTTCTTGGAGCGGAAAGAGGCACAAGCGGAACAGTCTTTGGCCTCGTGCTCCGGGGAGAGGCACAGGTTACACACTTCATGAAGGTCGGTGTGGGGAAACTTCGACCCACATTGAGGACACTTTTTAAATTGCGTCCTTTCCATGAGCTGGAGTCGAGGACTAATTATGCCCGAAGGCTGTCGACGACGACCGGAATCGAAGTTTTCGGTGTTGAAGGGTAGCGTCGACTGAAAAAGCGTTCGAAACTTAAGTTCTGTAAGTTGGTGAGGATTGCACACCGAAGGAAATCTGTTCCAACACGGAGCGCTGGAAACACATCCGAGCCCGGTGGCGGAAAAAAATAATCTGGGTATGGAGCCGATGCCCATGCGCAGTATCATCCAATGGAGGAGTCACCTATCTCGTGACTTCCAAAGACTTTTCAACAACAAAACAAACTGCAAACATCCGGGCCCAACACTAGGTGGCCATATATGCATAGTGTGTAATCTGCAGCTCATATGCCTCGAACATAGGATTTCCAAAGCTTCTAAGCAGCTGTTAGTTTGGTAAATTGCACAAAGGACTCTTAATTTTCCAGCAGGGAAGTGCTCATTGGATTGCAGCCTGCCATAAACTGGGAAGGCAATTTACTCAAGCTTTCTGGTTGAATACAGACATCAATTAAAGGATAAAGGGCAGGTGGGGACAAGCACCAACATGGACATTAATGGAGGGAGAAAGGACGGGGCAAGCAACACGGAGAAGGGAAAGACAGAGCAGAAAGGAGTACACAAGGCCAGCTGAAAGACTACACCAAAGAGGTTAAAACTAAAGAAAAAAGTAGTGCCTAAAAGAATGAGCAATGGAAGGACACAATGCATCCATGTTCCACGGGAGGGACAACTACATGAAGAAGAAGGAAGCCTGCAGCTGCCGACCCATATGAAGCTAGCAAATGAGTAAAATTGAAACCAACTAGTAATGGGTAGCCTCCAAGCCCACTAATAGTAAACAAATTGTCGAAGGCAGAGAGGGTTTGCCACCTGGGCGAAACCTAAAAAGACAGCAACATTGAGCACTAACATACAACAGTAACAAATCTTACCGTCATGCCATACTTTATTATCAGTTTCATAAGATCTTCCTCAATAGTGGCAAGGAATGTTTCACTCGGGTGTTCCATCAAAGGCACAACCAACTCCAAAATCTTTGCAACATTGCAGATAACCATGAAATCGTTTTGGGTCTGTAACAATTTTAATTAAGAGTTGGCATTTATATTGCAACTTTAATATTTGAAGTGGCAGCTGTACAATATATAAAATAAACAGCAAGATTGCAAAAGGCCAATGTTGAACAAGACTAAAAGACTGCTGCTTTATAGAAGCACTTAAGAAATATTCTAACATACATTCTTATTGATGAAATTCTTATGTACTGAAAACTGAATATTACCTACCCATATTAAGATTTTTGCACTTTTAATAAAAATAAAATACATGATTGCGATCTTTTGCCAGAGAGTGGCGACATGTGGAAGAGTAAGGGAAAAGAAAACGTTTGTGAGCGTAAGGATAAGTTACTTACCGCTGGTAATGTTCCGATGTACGACAGCTCCTTCAGTTCCTTATATAGACCCCTTCCAAAAACGTTAGATTTTTCAGCAACATGCAGTTTCCAGTGGCAGGTGGCACTGTGCGACATCAAGAGCAGTACTGCACGACCTCAAAGGAAGTGGCGTAAATATATATATACATATTTTGATTGCCACAAGAGCTGCTGACACCAGTTATGTCTATTTCTAGAATACTAGAGGCTGAGGATGTAGTGGTCGAAGTGAGATATTTTTTTTTATAAATCATAAAAACGTATTAGATCAAGAGAAGAGAGCACCAATGATCATTGGGAGCAGTCATATCCATCAGTATAAACAGTAAGTAATATATTCTATGGAATATTCCTTTCTGCAGATTCCTTATGGAAATCACTTCCACAATATCCATTAAGTAGACTGTTTGAGAATACCAATAAAATACATTCTTTAAAAAAATGAAGTAAAGATTTGCCAAACTGAGACAGAGACCAGTTTCCACCTCAGGGCCATAATGCCTGCCAAAGGAGTGTATAGAAAAGCAGGTAGCAGTCCCACAAAATGTAAAGACAAAATGAGCTTTCTTTGCCCAGTTGACGCAAACCATCTGTGGATCACATCCACACATGATGTTGGATAACTACAGTGGTGGGAACTGCCTATCCCAGATAATAAGCAGTATCAAGGCCAGCACAAATCAAATATCTGCCTGTATCCTGACCATACAGAATGGTATAAGCCAAGGATGCCCTATTTCTGCCATTACTGCCCAATGACCCAGAGGGCCGGCATATACCGGTCCAATAAACAGCAGTGACCGACATGAATGCTACACTCTAAGAGAACATTTGTTTTCATAAAGCCTCAATGGTCTTCCACTCCCTTTCTGTGGTGGGGGTAAGGGGAGGAGCAAATGTGGTGGGGGTAAGGGGAGGGGCAAATGTAGTGGGGTGTACTTTGCTGGTTAAAGCCTGACCCACCAGATTCTCGTGAGAAAGATGCCTCTCACCGGCAGGAAGCCCAAGAAGAAAATTCAACCCTGAATTAGGGGAAGTATCAACCGACTGGTCTCCTGTAAGTCCATGTAAATGCTGTAATCATAAAGGGCTGTCAATTATGCCCATCACTGCCATCTCTTAGTAGTGGCAATCTCTGATCACAGTTGGAGTCAAAAAGACATGGAGTCTTCAAGGGCATCTCTGCTGTAGTAGAAGCATAGAATCAGATTCAGGTTGTATGGGTACCAGATGTGCTGTAGAGGATTCAGAGTGTGATCTCGGTCGGGGTCCAGCTGAAGCAGATTGGGGGGTCAGACATCTGAATTGGTAATGGATTCTCCCCAGGCATATGCGCCAAAGGAGGGACAGATGCGGAAATCTGAGGGAAGGTGGAAGTCTGCACAGGAGTCCCTGCAGAACCCTTGACAGGTCCATTGGATTCAGATAGCACAGAGGATTGAGCTACAGAGGGTAATGGCTGTAGGAACTGCGGATCCTTGGGCCGGAATGTGCACCAGAGGGAGTTGGAAGAGAGACAGAGATATGCAGCATATCCTCCTTAAAGGCCTCACCCTACAGCAGCCTCACTGTTGGCCCAGGCAACTCAGGATGTATCTAGATAAACTGCAGGATCAGCTCCTAAACTGGAGATCAGGAGGGAAATTGGCACCTCTATGCCCTTGCAAATTATCTTTTATCACTCCGACTTACTGGAGAACTTAAGACCGCAAAGACAACTTTTTGCAGCAGCAGATTCGCACCCTTGATTTGGAGCAGGACTTGCTTGAGGGCTCGTGACTTATTCCTTTGTTCTACTTCATGGTCCTGAGTAGCTTTTAGATCATAAGACACTGGTTTTCTGCACTTAATGCATGGTTTGAAACCTGTAGTTTTGGGTGGGCACACTGTTCCCTTGCACAACGGATTTTGTTTTTGGTGTTGCTGAAAGACTGATGCGAATATGAGCAGAACTCCAGATTGAAGTGCGAAGGTGTGGATAATAAGGGAGTGAAGTCAGCGCCCAGGTGTGGGGCTAATATGAGGCTCTGGCCTGTCACTTGCAGGGAGGGAAAAAGCCTACGTGGAGTCATCTAGCAGAATGTAGGTGGACTGGTAGACAAGTTGCTTACCTTCAATAACAACATAATCTAGCCACAGATTCTATCCCAGGCATCAGGCTGAATTCAGAAACTTTTGCTTGAGCAAAACCTTTGTGCGCAGGTAGGTGGCATAAGTGGGCTCAGCGTGATGTCGTCCGCGCCGTGACGTCCGTGTCACCTATATAGGCGCAACCTCGGCACGCTCAGGTCACTTACTTTTTACGACTTTCCATGCCAGGTGTACGGAGCCATGACGTACACTGACAGTGGTGTGTAAAGAACAACTAGGGCCCTGTATGGGATCAGGCCTAACTTTAAAAACCTGTTTGGAGTGCGTGGAGGATGGGTGGGATGGTAAAGAATCTGCAGCTAGATTTATGTCTCTACAAGATAAGAAAGTACCAAAGGTAAGTAACTTGTCCATCTGATAGACATATATCAAGCCACATATTCCTTACCTTAGACTAGATACCCCAGCAATACAATTCCCAGAGGGACTGCAAACAAGCTTTGATCAGGAAGACCTGCAGGACAGAGTAGCAAAAAGGCTGTACTTGAGGACTTGACTGTCCAGGAAGCAGTGCTTGCCCACGAGCTTCCTGACAAATCAAGGACTGGAGCACCAAATTGCAACGCAGTGGCAGCAGCCTTCGCTCTGGTGGACTCAGTCCTTAAGCCATCAGAAGGTGGCTTCTTGGCCCCTAGCAAATTTCGATGCAGAGGACGAGCCATTGCGAGACAGTCCTCTTCTGCACCACACAATCGTTCTTTGATGCAATGTACCCCATGAAGAGTTAGTCATCCACCTGGAACTCCTTAGTGCGGTCAAGGAAGAAAGACAATGCTCTTATTTGGTCCAGATGTTGGAGTCTCTTCTCTTTAGAGGGGTGCGAAGGAGTGTAGAAAGTGGGCAAGGTGACTGATTGTCCCACGTGGAATGGTGTTTTCACTTCCTGTAAGAAAGATGCCCTAGTGCGAAGCACCAAGCTATCAGGGAAGATTGTCAGGTAAGGAGGTTTAGATGACAGATGAAAATAAACTCACCCTCCTGGCAGAAGCTATTGCCACTAAAAAGGCTTGTAGTGTAGTTCCTATATTCCCAATAGGCTCTGCGCATTGAAATAATGTAGCCTATAGATGTGACGTAGGACTTAAGTCGACTAGGTCTTTATCGAATATATTAGACTTAATGCACAAGTTACTTACCTTCGGTAACGATAAATCTGTAAGAAACAGTAGTTTGTGTTAGATTCCTCATCTTAGAATATCCCCAGGCGTCAGACTGGATCCGGAAAGTTTTGCGTAGCACTACCCCTGCGCGTCGGTAAGCGTCGTCTGCAGCTCCGCGTCCGTCGTCGTGGTCGCCGGGATGACATCGTCGGAGTACTTGTACACAGCTTTCCGCGCCAGGAACGCAGATCCATGCCAGAGACCGACACTGGTGCCATGAAACTAGGGTCCTGAAAGGGATGTCCTTAACCCTAGTCATCGGTTCGCAGAACGGGGAGGATGGGTCCCACTGCAGAGCCCGCATCCGCCACCGAGCGTGATGCACCAGAAGGATGCAGGAGGCCATCAGCCCCAGGAGCCGCAGCGTCAACCTGACCGAGACACGGTGTAGGAAGGTAGATCCCTGACTATGGTTGCCCCCAACTTTTTTTTGGGTGTTTTGCTGGTTTTCTGACTTAGTTGACCTGGGGCCCTGCTATTCAGGACCCCAGGCCCACTGCTCTCTCTGTAAAATGGATTCCATGTACCTTAGGTACATATCCAATTGGATACTGAGTCACCTTATCAGTCCCTGTACAGTGTACCTTAGGTACCCAGGGCATAGGTGTACCCAGGGCCTACCAGGGGCTGCAGCATGTATTATGCCACCCCTGGCTGGCCATCCAAATCTGACAACTGGCTGCACGACAGCTGGGGCAAGGTGGTGTAAACACCCTTTGCTTTAGATATAGTATTCCTATATCTAACCCTAAAAATGGACACCCAGATCTCCTATCAGTCACTCCTATGGCAGGCCTTGACAATCCTGAAGGCAGAGTGCTTGGAATCGTGTGAGATAGTGCTCTGGCATGAGCTGAGCCTGTCTGCGGCTTTCGGGATCCATCCCTTAGCCGTTTCCATGATATCGCATACCATATACTCTTAAGTGCATTATAATCCTCGCGGTTATATGCCAACTCTGGTATCGCTTTATCAAAACATGTCGAGTAAGGTGTCATACGAATTGGAATACTAACCCCTCGCCAATTCTGGCGACGGGGTTAGCATTCCACCCTTCTAGAGGGACACGACATGTATGTAACCTGTAACCTCGGTTAAAGTCAGACATAGCCTCAGCTCCACAAAATGGATGCTGCCACCGAGACACAAGTCTGCCCTCCTGCTGCTGGGAGTCCTCCCAGAGCAGGAGGCAAGGACAAAGGGTTTCCTGCCAGGGGCGGTGCCAGCACCGTCCCAGACAGGGTTTTGTGTATTCCAGGAAGGCAGGGCTACAGAGGAAGGTGACTGCAAGTGGCACCCCGGTGCTCACTGTGCATAGGCCGGCTGAAACCAGTTCCAGGGGCACTCCAGCCCCTGGCCTGGGGAAAGCCCGCCAAAGGAGAGGGGTGTAACCACCCCCCTCCTGGTCCCACCCATAGGGCAGGACTTAGTCGCGTGCCAGACCCCTTTTCCCAGATAAAGGTAGGAGCAGGCCCCCATCCAAATTAGATCATCTTTGGAATCAAGACACGACTTTCTACGAAAGGACATCAAGATTTCTTCTTCAAGATTCTCCCTTGTGGCTAAGGAGTAGTCACCCTGCATCCGCAGGCACCACCTTAAGAACACTGCGGTCTGCTGCAAGTCCTTCCTCCGGAATCCGACTGCCCAGCTCGACAAGACCCGGCTTCCCTGGCACCTCCGACCTCTACTCACCTCTACAGCCAAGCTGAGAACCGTGAGTGCGACGAGACCTCAAGGGACCGACTATTGCCAAGACTGCACGACTTCTTCACAGCGAGCCCGCCGAGTAATCTCCTGGCGAGTGCTTTGGGGTCCGAGAAGCCCCAACCCTGAGCAGCTCCAGCACCGAAGAGCAGCCCCCCAGCATCTCCACGATCGGCGTGGGGCCCTTCTGCTTTTTGCTGCTCACCGCGTTGTTTGGCTACTAGCCCGCTGGCTTGTGGCCTTCTGAACGACGCCCGACGACATCACTGCTGCTGGTCTGGTTGCTCCAGACTGGCTCTTGCTCCCTTCCAGAAGAGGAGCACCCCGGACCCTCCTGGTCCACTCAAGACGCTATTTTGAGTCCACCGCGTGGGCTTGAATTAGCCAAGGCTTTGTTGCCCAATCCTGGGTTCTTCGACGCCGACAGCTTCATCCATCGTGGGACAGCTCGCCCCTCCATCCTGGTCGCCGACAACGCCTCCTGGTCCGTGAGAACTGCAGAGCCCAGCGTCGCCCACTCACCTAGCCGAGGTGACTACCATCCGGTGCCCTCCTGGTGCCACCTGACTACTGGCTAGTAGTCACGAACTTGGTCCCCTCTGCTTTCAGGTGTCATCCATCTTCAAGATCCAGGCTTGGATCAACTCGAACTCTCTTCACTGGTCGCCTGCCAGCATCTTTCTTCCAGGCTCCTGGTTCGTCTACGAGGATTCCCGACGTCTTTTGAGACCTATGCAGCTGCAGCCCCTGGGCTAGGTAACTTCGGCATTTCGGTGCCCCAGCATAGCCTCACTATCCAAGGGTCAGGATCCACTGTCGTTTTCTCCCTACCAGGTCGGGTTCGCCCGTGAACACTAACTTTAACTTTACTAGCTATCATAGACTTTGTCCCGCATCCCGCGTGAGAGTGCACACTCTGCACCCGAGTCCCCTGGGCCTCCTAGAAGTAATCTAACGATTCTATAGTCAAGTCCTAGCGATTCCAAAGCCTATTAGTACTGTACTTACCTGCTAGTAATTTCGCATTCCACTTTCAGAGTATATGGTTTTTCGTGCCCCTCGGGCATTTGTGTATACTGTGCTAACTTAAGTATTTTTATAAGAGTTTTGTTGTGTGCTTAGCTCCCTGTCTCATAAAGAGCCAGGGTAGTCTTGTTATAAATAAATACACTGTTTATTTTCATAACAACTTGTGTGGTGTCCTTTCACTGGGTGTTCAAGGGGTAATGTGATGGTAAAACAGCTGGCTTAACACGCCCTCTAGAGTCTTAGCCTTAGACTGCTCGTATCCATGCTACTAGGATAGCTGGTCTATAAGGTTGACTTACAACCAATCATCAATAAGGGTTGTTTGGACTGATATATAGTGATCACTAGAACAGTGAGCACTGCACATCAGGCCAACTTCTCACACACGGGATAAAGGCTGAAAGACCGGAATCAAAGCCTGAATATCCCAAACGCGCTGTTCGGGGGGGAAAACCCGAAACTGCGCTGAGTCCAGAACCGCTCCGATGAAAAGGAGCATTTGCGAGGGGCACAGGTGTGACTTCGGCACGTTGATGGAGAACCCCAGCGAGTGCAGGAGGTCGGCCGTAGTCTGGAGGTGGGAGACGACTGCTTGGGGCGAGCCTGCCTTCAACAACCAGTCATCGAGATAGGGGAAGACTGAAACCCCTAATCTGCGCAGATTAGCTGCGACCACCGCCATCACTTTCGTGAACACCCGTGGGGCGCTGGTAAGGCCGAAGGGTAGCAAGGTAAACTGAAAGTGCTTGTGGCCTACCGTGAACTGCAGGTAACGCCGGTGGGCCGGCAGGACGGGGCTGTGGAAATATGCGTCCTGCAAGTTTAACGCTACCATCCAGTCTTCTGGGTCCAGGGCAGCTAGGACCTGAGCCAAAGTCAGCATCTTATGTTATGTTATTTTATTTTTATATAGCTCAAATCACCACAGGTCTCTAAGCGCTTTCCAGAAAAAGAACGAGTCACTAGCGTCACCAGGTCAGGAGGCAGCGGGAAGACACTACGCCAATGCTAATGTCTCTCTAAACAGGTGGGTCTTTAACGACTTTCTAAAGGAGAGCAGATCCGATTTCTTTCGCAGGCACTCCGGTAGATCATTCCAGATCTGTGGAAGGAGGACTGAGAAAGCTCTGCCCCTTTGGTTTTAA
The DNA here is from genome assembly GCF_964261635.1 of Lissotriton helveticus. NCBI lineage: Eukaryota > Metazoa > Chordata > Amphibia > Caudata > Salamandridae > Lissotriton > Lissotriton helveticus. Next base: position 356,276,903 of record NC_136059.1, on the reverse strand, counting down.
GGTTATACCTAGAAGAGGCCAGTCTAAAGGCCTCAGACGAGCGAAGAGCTTTGCCGGGCACGTACTTTACCACTCTATCTTTTATATATTTTGGTGAAGTCCCGTGAATAGCCTTATGGGCTATACAGAGACTCTTGAATTGCACGCGCTGTTCAACAGGCAGCCAGTGCAATTTATGTAGTAATGGAGTGGCTCTCGTTCTCCTGGGGAGTCCAAAAATGAGCCTAGCTGCATCATTTTGCACAACTTGCAATCTCCTAAGAAGCTTCTGGGAAATGCCCAAATAGAGGGCATTACCATAGTCTAGCCGAGAGATGACAGTGGCTGAGACAATGGCTTGTAGTGCAGAAGTAGAGAGGAGAGGCACAAGTCTTCGCAACTGCCTGAGTAGGCCCGTGCAGATGCCCACAACCGAAGAGACCTGGGCAGCCATGGACAGATCCGAGTCAATTTTGAATCACAGGCTTTTTACAACTGGCCCCGGAATAGGGTCCACACCCAGTTCTGTGGGCCAAAAAAGATCACACCAAGGGCTATTTTGAGTTGGAATTATAAGCACCTCGGTTTTAACCGGGTTGACTTTCAAGGAGTTGGCAGCCATCCAATTAACAGTAAACCTGAGTAGATTTTTTACTGATTCTTGCACCCTCGCCGGTTTTGTCAAGCCGGACCAGGAGTTGGGTGTCGTCGGCGTAATTAAACACCTGGCAATCTCTGCGTGTTAGGGCCTCCATCAAGGGCTGTAGATAGATATTGAAGAGGAGTGGCGAAAATGCGGAGCCCTGGGGAACTCCACATATCAATGAGCCCAGAGTCGACAACTGATCCCCCAGTTGCACTCTCTGAGTGCGGTCGGTCAGGAAGGATCTTAGCCATTGAAGTGCTTGCCCCTTTATGCCCAGATTCGACAGCTGGTTCAGCAGAATGTTATGGCTGACCGTGTCGAATGCCACTGACAAATCTAATAAAATCAGGGCACTTGGCTGTTTGTTATCCGCCCTCACTCTAAGCTCATCCAAAACGGACACCATCACCAACTCGGTGCTATGGTGTGCTCTAAAGCCCGCCTGTCTAGTGGTCATCCAAATGTTTTACAAGTGTTTTCAGGATATGCTGTTCCAAAATTTTTGCCAGGAAGGGGAGCTGTGAGATAGGCCTGTAATTTTTTTTAGAGCTATCACATCCACCCCATGTTTTTTCAATAGGGGGGTAACCCTTGCTTCCTTGAGATTTTCTGGTATATATCACAGGTCTAAGGACTCATTCAGTAGTCTCAGGGTCTGCCTTTCCAATCCCGGCAAAGCCATTTGGAAAAGCCTCGGGGGGCAGGGGTCCATTCGAGAGCCTGATTTAATCTGGTTTGCTAAAGCCACCAGTGCTGCGAAGTCAAGATTTGGAAAGCTAAGCAACTGGCCGCCAGAGCAAGGGGGGCTGATCTGGCCCGGAGTGCTAAAGTCAGTAGGGGTTGAGGTGATTTCCGAGACAATATCCAAGACTTTCAGGTGAAATAAGTCCTGGAATCTATCGCAATTTGGCAAAGCAATTGTAGGCATATTTTCTCTTTTTTGACTCAGTTCTTTCAGAATGGCAAAGATCTCTTTTTGTTTGTTTCCTGCCAAAGCAATCCTTTCTTTGTAAAATACTGCTTTCCTAGCTAAAATAGCAGATTTATACGAAGCAAAGAGGGCGTTGTAGATTTTTAATCCTGCAGGCTCATAGTTGAGTCGCCACCGCCTCTCAGCTTGGCGGAGAAGTTGTTTTTTCTCCCTTAGGGTATCGTCAAACCATGGGGCCCCTTTCCCTTTGTCTCTAACCCTTTCTTTCCGTTCTGGTGCCAATAAATCAATGGCCTGCTGTAGCTGAGAGAAAAGGGCTGCACTTTTGTGGTCCAGATTGCCACCACTCACCGCAGGAAAAGGGATTGAGTGAAGCACCGTTACTAAAGAGTCCGCCTCAATGTTCTTCCACATTCTGACCTTCCTCCACAGAGGTGGAGGCCACAGGAGTAGACTGTCACTGGGGACCCAACAGCTTACCAAGGAATGGTCAGACCAGGCACAGGGTCAGATGTCAGTTATCTGTGCCCGCGGTTGTGAAGACCAAATTAGGTCTAACGTGCGACCTTTAATATGAGTGGGGCTATTTACCAGTTGCTGTAGATCCATAGAGGTCATATTCATTTCAAATAGAGCCTCTACAGGTTCTCTGTGAGTCTTGTCCAAGTGATAGTTAAAATCCCCCACTACTACGAGATGTTTATATCTGGAACACAGATCAGTCAAACTCCAGAAAGCCTTCATTAAAATTGGGGGTAGGTCTAGGTGGTTGGTACGCTACCATCAGTATAAGGCAGTAACATTTCAAAGACATTTTTATCCCCAGAACATCCGCACTATCACAGTTATCCGCCAGGATTTTGGTGACCATAAGGCTCTTTTTAAACAGGACCGCTACTCCTCCACCCCTAGAATCCCCTGGTCTATTATACCATACCGCATCAAAATCCATTGGCAAGGCTGCCACAATGTCCGGGGTGGATGTCTCCCCCCAACCAGGTTTCCGTGAGTGCCAAGATATCGAAGTTTCCCTCTTGTAGTAGGGTAAACACTTCGAGATGATGTTTCTGCAGGGTGCGGGTATTAAGCACCCCTACCTTCAGCCCACTAACCGTGGATACTCAGGTCTGATCCGGAGTCCCCCGGGCCCTCTCCGCCTCGTAGTTATTGGCCTTCAGTAGGGAGTCAGCACGCAGCCTTGCTTGCACACTTTCCTCTAACGCATAATTACCCACCTTGAACGCCCGTAGTGCCTCTGCCGTGTAAATGAACCCCCGGGCAGGGGATCTGGCCCCTGGTCCCGGCCTAGCGCTGACGGGCGCAGACGGGCTTACCTCCGGCGCGTGCGCACTGCGCGCTTGCATCCCTGGTCTTAAATAGGCGTGCAGCACCTATTGCCTCAAGCACTAGTACGCGACCAAAGATGCAAGAAGATCCTGTTCCCTCACCCAAGATGTCAGCCGGAGGGGAGGAGGCCAAGGATTCTCGCTAAAGCAGCGAGATGTCTGTGCAATCAGATTTTAAATGTGAGTATGCGGAGCTGGCCAGGTAAAAGCAGTTGATATGCAGATTAGTGACCGTTTAAAAGCACAACGAAACACAAACTAAATTCCCCCCCCCCACCCCCTTTTAAAAAAAAAAAAACAATGCCACGAAACTGGTGAAAAGTCTGCAGGGACCTTCCCCCTCCAAACACAATAATCAGCAGGTGATGGTTCTCAGACTAGGTCTTGAACTTCTCCTTCAGGAGGAAGTCGTTGACGCTCCTTAGATCCAAGATAGGGCGTAGGCCCCCTTTGCCCTTCTTGGGTACCAGAAAGTAGTGGAAATAGCAACCACGTCCTACTTCTGGCCCAGGAACGCGCTCAACGGCCCCCTTGGCCAAGAGGGCCGCAACTTCCTCCTGCAGAAGTTGCAAGTGATCCCCCGACATGCGGTGGTACTGCGGTGGCATGGCTGGAGGGGTTGCCTTGAAGAGGAGGGAGTAGCCCCTTCGGACGATTTGCAGCACCCACCTGTCCGATGTGATGGAGCACCAGTGGAGGAGGTGATGGCGAACCCTGCCCCCCACTGGCGTCGAATTGGCCTGAAAAGTCAGACTAGGAGGATTTTGAGGCAGATGCTGTAGGAACGGGTGTGGACTGACCTTGCCAGTGTCCCCCGGCTCCGCCACGGCGGTTAACACGTCCGCGTTGCGGTTGGTTCTGCGGCCTGTGGCTAGCTGGACGTGAGGGGGTGCCCCTTCCTTGGACACGAAAGGAGGAAGTCTGCTGGCGTTGGACCAGGCTCAAGGACTTCGCCGTAGCCCTGCAGTCCTTAAAACGTTCCAGCGCGCTGTCCGTCTTGTCGCCAAACAGGCAACAGCCATCAAAGGGCATGTCCATAAGGGATGCTTGGACATCACCCAAAAAGTTGGCAGACCTCAGCCAGGCGTGGCGGCGAACCGCCACCGTCGTAGCAATCGCCCTGCCTAGCGAGTCCGTGGTATCCAGTCCATACCGAATGGAATATCGTGCTGCATCCCTTCCCTCCGCGAGGGCTTGGGTTAGCTTTGCCTGGACCGCCGCCAGGCACTGCAGCAGCACTTCCGCAACCGTATCCCACAAAGAGTGGGAATAACGGCCCAAAAGGCAGGCTGTGTTGACAGACCGCAACCCCAAACTCAATGAGGAGAACAGCTTCTTACCGAACTGGTCGTACCTTTTGGATTCCTGATCGGGGGGGGGGGGGGGGGGGGGGGGGGGGGGGAATGCGATCTGGGAAGTTGAGGCCTGGAACACCAGGCTCTCAGGGGTGGGGTGAATGGACAGGAAACTGGGGTCGCCCGGAGCCGGGCAGTGGCGTCGGGCCACGTTACGATCTACAGGGAGGCCTGTAAAGGGCTTGGACCAGGTGCCCATCAGAACGTCGGTGAGGGTTTTGATAAACGGCAGTAGAAGCTCCAAGGAGCTTGCCTGCGGTTTTAGCACCTCCGTGAGGAGGTTAGTCCTCACAACCACGACTGGGAGCTCAAGAGCCAAGGCCTTGGCTGCCCTAGTCAACACCACGCTATAAGCAGCCTCCTCTCCGTAGCCACGGTCGGAGGGGAGACAAAACCAGTGTCGGGCGAAGTGTCCAAACCACTGGCCTCCCCCAGTTCGTCTGCCCAGTCCTGGCTCAACTGGCACTGCAGTGCCAGAGGGTCCTCAGACCCCTCCCAATCCCCTCGTCATCCATCTCCTGAAGGTCAGGAAGAAATGATGGAGCCGGATCGTCGGTGAAGGGCTCACCAATTGGCGTCGAAGACGGCGCCGGATCTCGACCAGGGTGGGGATCGGGGACGCCGCCGCCAAGGACCCTTGGTGACGACGCCGGCGGAGGGGTTGTAAGGTCGACCAGCGTTGTCACGGATCCAGGCCTGGATCCCGAGGAACCCTGCGGCGTCGAAGTCGCCGAAGCACCCGACAGTGCCGTAGCCGACGGCGCCTCGGCGGGACCCGAGGGAGGGAAGCGCGACCTCATGGACGTGAGGAAGGCGCTGATCTCCTCCGCCGTCTAGGTTCAGCCCAGGGACCGGCGGGTGTGGAGCTGTACGCGGTGCCTGCAGCTCCAGCGGAGCCGCGTGGGAGGTGTTGCCTGAAACCCCGGCCGCGTCGCGCTAGTGTCGGGGGGAGTCAGAAGAGCGATATCGCTTCTTCGACTTCTTGTGCCTCGACTTACCTGAGGACTTGGAGCCCGACGAGTGGTATTGACTCGCCGAGCTGTGATGACCGCAGCCACGCAACAGGTCCCTCGACCTCCTCCTGGACTGGGACCTCGAGCGGCGCGGGGCCGACTGCCGGATCTCGAGGCGCTTACGGAACTGCTCCCGCCTAGCCTTCGACATCCAGGCCCGGCAGTCGGGGCACGACTTGTCATCATGGTCGGCCCCTAGGCAATACAGGCATCGACGGTGGAGGTCGGTAACCGACATCAGTCGGCTACAGTCGTCGCAGGGTTTGAACCAGAGCATCCCTAGTGGCACCGGAGTCTAGATCGACTCGAAAAGATCCAAAACAGATCAAAAAAAGTTAGTCAAAAAGTGACTAGGAGTACTGCTCTTCCCGGATCTGCGCTTGCTGGCGCGCAAAAAGAAGAACTGACGTCAGCGCGCGAGGGGAGTGTCTAAGTACTCAGACGACATCATCTCAGCGGCCACGACGAAGGGCGCGGTGCCGCAGACGACGCCTACCGACGCGCAGGGGTACTGCTACGCAAAACTTTACGGATCCAGTCTGACGCCTGGGGATATTCGAAGGTAAGGAATCTAACACTAACCTGTTTCTTTCAGATTGTGAGTGCCAGCTAGCTCAGAGAAACTTTCTCGAATAAACAAGAAAGGATTAGTTTCTGATAACCGCATAAACATGACAACTTTGTTTCCCCAAGATAAAACGTATCTTCAGAGTCGTGGAAACAATAGATAGATATTTTACTCAGTCAATCGTGCATGCTTCGTTTCATCAGAGGTGCGGAGAAATAGAGAGGCAGGTGTTTTCAATAAAATTATTTATTGAACAGTCTTCTTTCTCATGCTGAAGAAATGAACTGCTACAATCGTAATACTGGCTGTAAAGTATAATGCGTACAGCAAGAAGAGTATTATAAAATAATACTGTAAAAGTATGATATGGTTTAGAAGCCATAAAATACATACATAAATAACAAAGACTAAAAGTACTCAACTGGTGCTTCTAAAATACGCATACCCAATGTACCTAACCTAAGGCTAGTACGAGGGAAGAAGTAAGTATGGGTTTAGTTTCTTTGCCAAGAATCTATCCAAGATTTCTCTTAGGGTCTAATCAGCTCTGTACCATGGTTTTAGAATAAAGGAGGTATGGTATCTCTGTCTCCGGACTCGATTTCCAAATACCCCGCAAGTGGAGCTTGGAAACACTGGAGCTGGATTCTCAGCGAGAGACCTCTCTGTCAGTGCGTCAGCTGGAGGGTCGGCTTCCTTCGGCACTTGCAGTAGCGAGCTGCGTCGGGCAAGTAGATAGTCGAACTGCTCCAAACCATCGTGTGTTTGCTAGGGCAAGTCTGGGCATATTTATACCTGGAAGGTGCCTGGTTTGACAAAGCCAGACATAATAACATCACCAAAGAACCCCAAGTGAATGGTAGTTCTTCGCAAACGCCATGATTTCTAGGACAAATCAATATTCAAGAAAGGGGATATCCCGGACTGCTGAAGCCGAGTTTTCCAAGAAATCGTTGTGGCTTTTTGGAACTGGTGAAAGTAGCCATGCCTGTATTTGGACTGCATGGGCTATGTCAAAATATGGGTATGATTTATATGCCTATATAAGGGTAATGTGAATTATACTTATAGAAGGGCATGAATCTGGAAAATTACATTAGGGTCCTAAAATGCTATACAACACCCACTCCACTTTATTATGTTCGTTATTACTAAATACTAAGCAAAAAAATATCTAAAGCATGTGTTTACAATCCCACCCAAAATACATAAAATGCATTCGAAATGGTTGTATGCGAAAATGAGCATTTGTGCTGTACTCATTTAAAAAGCATTATTTTCATTCAAAGCATGTAGTGTGACATCGGAAAAAATTCTTATCAGAATGAGTCATGAAATAACATTTATGAAATGGCTCTGAAATATAGAAGAAAGGTCGAGACCATTTCATGACAGAATATAAAAACTGTTTTGGTTGTGAACGAAGTCAAATATTGTCTCTTGGAAGTGTTCAAAGAATTCTTGTTCTGTAGAATAGTTCTACTTTAAGCAAATTACTTTGTGACCAAAAAAAAGTTCAATTTGGAAAAAGTTAAATCGAAGAAAAATAGAGTTCTAAAGTTAGAAGTTTTGTTTTGAAAAGTGAAGGTCGAATTTAGAGTTCATCAGAACGCTGTGTGCGAACTCAAAAATCATTCTCGCTGTTGGGAGAAAACATCAAATCTTCTAAGTTTGAAAAGAATGTGTTTACTATTGTAGGTGAAAGTTGGACCACCTCGTTAAGCAGATCAATTGTAAACAGATGAGAAGCATCGCCGACAGCGTCAGTCGCATTAGCAATGTTTGTCGCAGATGGTACCTCTGTGCCAGTTGGTCCACGTATCTCACCATCAGCTTGTTGTGCTGGTGAGACCTCCATGCATGCCGTCATCAGGATTGGTAGCCGTTGGGGACAACACAATGCATGAGCCGTTACCGAACCAAGCAAAGCGTCTACATCCGTGGGCAGTGCTGATGGAAGTGTTAGACAGATGTCTAGCACGCATTCTTCTCCACATTGCAGGCATCGTAGAACAGGTAAGATGCAATCTTGCCAGATTGGTCTGAATGAAAGAAATCATGTGGTATTCAGATCTCTAAAACGAGCCAAGACCAAAATTTGGATTATGCGTTCACCACACTTCATTGCCTGGAGAGTGTTTGTAGGAAGGTAGATCCCTGACTATGGTTGCCCCCAACTTTTTGCCTGGTGTTTTGCTGGTTTTCTGACTTAGTTGACCTGGGGCCCTGCTATTCAGGACCCCAGGCCTACTGCTCTCTCTGTAAAATGGATTCCATGTACCTTAGGTACATATCTAATTGGATACTGAGTCACCTTATCAGTCCCTGTACAGTGTACCTTAGGTACCCAGGGCATAGGTGTGCCCAGGGCCTACCAGGGGCTGCAGCATGTATTATGCCACCCCTGGCTGCACGACAGCTGGGGCAAGGTGGTGTAATCACCCTTTGCTTTAGATATAGTATTCCTATATCTAACCCTAAAATGGACACATGTATTCCTATCAGTCACTCCTATGGCAGGCCTTAACAATCCTGAAGGCAGAGTGCTTGGAATCATGTGAGATGGTGCTCTGGCATGAGCTGAGCCCGTTTGCAGCTTGCGGAACCAAGTCCTAATAGCTGTTCCATGATAACGCTATACCATATACTCTTAAGTGCATTATGTACCTCGCGGTCATATGCTAACTTTGGTATAACATTATCAAAACATGTCGAGTAAGGTGTCATACGAATTGGAATACTAACCCCTCGCCAATTCTGGCGACGGGGTTAGCATTCCACCCTTCTAGAGGGACACGACATGTTGGTAACCTGTAACCCCGGTTATAGTCAGACATAGCCTCAGCTCCACAAGATGGATGCTGCCACCGAGACACAAGTCTTCCCTCCTGCTGCTGGGAGTCCTCCCAGCCCAGGAGGCAAGGACAAAGGGTTTCCTGCCAGGGGCGGTGCCAGCACCGTCCCAGACAGGATTTTGTGTATCCTAGGTAGGCAGGGCTTTAGAGGAAGGTGACTGCAAGTGGCACCCCGGTGCTCACTATGCATAGGCCGGCTTGAACCAGTTCCAGGGGCACTCCAGCCCCTGATCTGGGGAAAGCCCGCCAAAGGAGAGGGGTGTAACCACCCCCCTCCTAGTCCCACCCATAGGGCAGGACTTAGTCGCGTGCCAGCCCCTTTTTGCAGGATAAAGGTAGGAACTGGCCCCCTTCCAAATTAGATCAATCTTTGAATCCTGAACCGACTTTCTACGAGAGGAACTCAAGACTCTTCCTAAGATTTCTCCCTTGTGACTAAGGAGTAGTCACCCTGCAGCAGCAGGCACCAACCAAGCATCGCGGTCTGCTGTAAGTCTCTCCTCCGGATCAAGACTGCCCAGCACGACGAGAACCGGCTTCCCTGGCACCTCTGACCTCAACCTGCATCATCAGCCCAGCTGTGATCCGTGGGTGTGACGAGACCTCGAGGGACCGGCCATCTTTGAAGACTGCACAACGCTTGTCCAGCACGACCACCGAGTGACCCTCGACTGAGTGCTTTGGGGTAAGAGAAGCCCCAACCCTGAGCAGCTCCAGCACCGAAGTTCAGCCGCCCTGCATCCACGAGATCTGCGTGGGGCCCTTCTACTCTTTGCTGCTCACCGCGTTGTCCAGGTCACTTGCCCGTTGGCTAGTGGCCCTCTTACGACGCTTCACGACGACAAACACCGCTGGCCTGGTTGCTCCAGACTAGCCCTTGCTCCCCTCCAAAAGAGGAGCACCCTGGACCCTCCAGGCCACTCCAGACTCCATTTTAAGTCCACCGCGTGGGCTTGCATTTGCCAAGATTTGTTGCCCCAATCCTGGGTCCAGCGACGTCGACAGCAGAGACGTTCGTGGGACAGCTCGCATCTCCATCCTGGTCGCCGACAACGCCTCCTGGTCCGAGAGACTGCAGAGCCCAGCAGCGCCCACTCACCTGGTCGAGGTGACTTCGTCCGGTGACATCCTGGTGCCCACCTAAATCACTGGCTAGTGATTCAGAACTTGGTCCCCTCTGCTTACAGGTCTTCTTCTTCCCTGATCCAGGCTTGGATCACCACGAACTTCTTCACTGGCCGCCTGCCAGCAACTTCTTTCTTCAGGCTCCTGGTTCTTCAACAAGGGTTTCCGACGCAACTTGAACCCTATGCAGCCGCAGCCCCTGGGCTAGGTAAACGGAGTACTCCGGTGCTCCAACATAGTCCAACACCCTAAGTGTTCGGATCCACTCTTGTTTTCGACCCACCTAGTCGGGTTCGCCCGAGAACAGTAACTTTGTGATTGCTAGTATCCATAGACTTGTTCCCGCATTACGCGTGAGAGTTCCCACTCTGCACACGGCGTCCCTAGGCCTCCTGCTTCTAATCCAAGGGTTCAGCATTGTAGGCCTAGCGTTTCTACAGTCTAGAAAAGTAGTACTTACTTGCTAGTAATTTCGCATTCCACTTCTTGTGTATATGGTTTTTCGTGCCCCTCGGGCATTTGTGTAAATTGTGCGACTTTAAGTATTTTCGTAAGAGTTTTGTTGTGTGCTTAGCTCCCTGTCTCATAAAGAGCCAGGGTAGTCTTGTTATAAATAAATATCTGTTTATTTTCATAACAACTTGTGTGGTGTCCTTTCACTTGGTGTTCAAGGGGTATATGTGATGGTAAAACAGCTGGCTTAACACGCCCTCTAGAGTTTAGCCTAAAGACTGCACGTGTCCATGCTACTAGGATAGCTGGTCTATCAGGTTGACTTACAACCAAACATCAATAAGGGTTGTTTGGACTGATAAAAAGTGTTCACTAGAATAGTGAACATTATATATCAGGCCAACTTCTCACAGTGTTCTTGATGGTAATCTGGGCGTCGTTGGTGGATTGGCTTGCCATATCGAAGCAGTAGTAGTAAAAATAATATTCCTGCTGAGAGTCCCAAAACGAGAGGCAGTCCGCCAAACACAGAGTGCGCGAAGTTTGGGAATATGCCGAGGACTGCTTCAAAAGGTGCTAACAGTCCCGAAAAAATCATCTTAAATACATGTACAATACCACTGGTATCAGACATGTTTATGATACGACCTAACATTTCTTCGAAATGTATTGGACAGTTTGTGGATAAAAGGACATGTATCTCTGCAGAGGACCTTGCAACCTGCAGATCATAAGTCTCTTTGGACGAGGTCAGTGGCACAGTTTTTTGTAAAAGAATGGTTTTCATTCTGCTTAACCCCTTCCATGCTCATGACGAGCTCAGCTCGTCATGAGGAAGACTGGAGTTGTGCTAATGACGAGCTGACCTTGTCATGAACAATGGGATTATCAATCAATCAGCACAGGAGGGGGAAAGTCATAGCAGCCAAGGTGTTAAAGTATCAATTCGAATAGAAGAGATGTTCAGTGAAGGCCATAACGGCGACTCCCCGTCTGTCTTAGCTTTAGGAAACAATACTTGCATACAAGTCACCCTGGCTGACACCGTTACGAGCAATTCCTGGTATCATTCTAGAACAGCTGTGATCATTCAATATTATGTAGCTCCCATTGGAAAGCTGCCTAAAAATTGGATCTATCACTGATGCTGGAGAACCTTGCAGGTGGCAGGATAAGTTGGTCGAAGAACCATCACAGGCTCCGTGTAAATTAATACCCTGACATAAAAGTGTACCGCTTAGTGCGCTGTTACATTGTGTACCACTAAGAAAGTCTTATTTTCCCCCACTCCAACATTTGTGTGTGTATGGTAAATCCCAGGTTGACTTTAGGTATTCTTTACCCAACCTTTCATACAGGCCTGCTGGTATGTGTTGTAAGCAATACTGAAACTGAAAAATCCTCACTGGCAATGTAATGGTGCCATGTATTATCCATTCCATGGCTGGTTTCTCAGAAACAGTCAATGGTAATCTTTCCAGTTTTTCTATGCTCAGCACCGTATAGTCTGCTCCCCTTTGTGCCAAAGAGATTTGATTATCTGTAAGGTTAAACCCAGTAAACAATGACGTGGCGTTGATTAGACGCCAAAGCACATAGACTGAACAAAGACTTTGTAATGTCCAGCCTAGCAGCATTATAGAATGCAATTGAGACTGTTCATGTTATAACATGAGCAAGTCCTGTTCCATTATGTCTATGGCAGAGGATACAATGCTGTCCAAAGAATAAATTCTGGATGACAGAGTTGTTAACCCATTGTTAAGTACAGAGAGAGCTTTCTCTAAATTAATACGATCAATTTCTCGTATTCGTTCTGCAGTTTCCATTTGCGTAACTTTCCATGCTTCATTATAAGCAGCATAAATACCGGCGTATATGAAACGTTTATGACGTGGTTTATGAGGCCCTAGTAAGAAGTCTCTCAAATCAACGCCATCTTTAAGTAAAGTTACGTGTTGTTTAACCTCTGTAAGTGTAGATTTTTGTAGCCATTCAAGGCACAGTTTTACTACACTATATGTTGTTACTATCCCTGGATTTTGTCTCTGGACAGATCTTGGGTCTGGCCTAGTTACTGTAAACCCTTGTGTCTTGTTCAGGTATCTATCTTAACAGTTATTCGTGTCTGTGGGCCAGATTAACCATTTTTTCTTATCAGTTCTCTTTTTAAGTAAAAATGTTTTTACGTCGACCCCTCCCTCTGAAGTGTTTTCACTATCAGCTGTAGGTACAGGTATTGATGGTTTGTTTACATTTTATCTTGGCTAGTCCAAAACAGGATGTTTGTTGAACAGTGTCATTCAAAAACATTATTTATTCAGGAATAATACTGGCACGGAATAAGGCTTCTATTCCCTGTACTGGCCAGTCTTTTGAGCCCCAGACAGTTTTTGTTTCTATGCTGTCACTCCAGAAGTCAAAACCTAACTAGGACAGCTGGGCATAAAAGGCTGCTGAATATATTTGCTTTGTATTAGTTAACATACTTTTCATTCCTGTCTTATTAACATTTTTAAAGTAAAATGTTTCCGGATTTGTGGTCTTGAAACCTGAGAAGTATGGACATTTTTCATAGAATGTTTTTGAGCTACCCTTTGGTGGCATTGCACAATGTTCCCATTGATTATAAGTATAAACATGTCTAGGGTTTGCAGATTTGTGCAAGTAATGATGACCATAGTGATTGTAACAATACATTTGTTCATAATCTGACAAACCTTCTAAATATTCATGGTTTGTAAATTTTGCAGACATCTCTAAATCTGACATCATATTAATAACAGTCTCAAAGTCCCAATCATCAGAAAATGTGCTGGGTGAAACAAAGTCACTCAAGGAAACCTTAAATTGGTGTGGAATCTTCAACAGCTTGGCAGGACCATAAATATCATAATCAGTTCTGTCCCATGCTATACAACCAGGTATAGGAACGGCTGTGATGTTCACTGATGACAGGTCTCTTTGTTCACAATAAGATGATGTGTGGCTTCAGGAGCAAGTTGACATTCTTACTTGCTGTGTCCATTTTACTATATTTTCCATCTATCAGCTTTCCCAAACTTAATACAAGAATGAGCCAAAGTAGGAGAAAAAGTACGCCTACAATCCAAAATTCAACCCATGGTGAAACCAGAGAAGTCTTTTCTAGTTGCTGAAAAAGTTCTGTTACTCGGTCTTTAAAAGTTTTATTTGCTGGCGTTGTTTCGGACTCACTGGGATCCTCAGAAAACGTATCAAAGTTGATGAAATAGCCAGAAGCAGTTCTGTCAATTGTTGGTATTGCATCCGGATTATTTGAAATCACTGTAGCTGCTTGATCCCTTGTCATATTAGTATAGTCAGATGCTATATCATTGTAGACAGGAGTGTCTTGACGAACTGTTATTTGGGTATCAAGAGGCACAAGTTCCATGGCATTGTTGCATAGTCTTTCTTTTCTTACCGAGGATTCTTCAAAGGCGAGGAGTATCTCAGTTTGAACCTCTTGGATAGTAGCAAGATTTGGTCATCTGCTACATCTTTGGAGTCCACTGGGCCTACTACTTATTATCAGCCACATGATGTGGCTTTACCAGATCGATGGACACGAACCGGTTCTCCTTTCTTTCATCAAGGGGCGGAAGTAACACTGTTCTTGATCCGTGGATTGCTAACACAGGTACTGGTTTTTTGTAAGAAGGCCCAAATTCCTTCTTGTCCGCGATCTTTTCTCCCCAATCTTTGGAATCCAGACAGGCCTTGCTGGGATAGGTGTTTTTTCTTCAGTGGTTGTTGGCTTCTGTAATGTGTTGCTTAGACTTCTTATTTCATTTAAGTCCTGCAAAACACCCAAACGGTCTTTGATATCAAAGGGTTTTTGTTCTACCACTGAAGTATGACGATCGAGGTCTTCGACAATCATTCTAGTACCAAAAAGGATTTCATATGGAGTGATTCTACCCAGAGAATTTCTTGGCAGATTTAAACTACGTTGGACACTTATTAGATATTTGACCCACCCGTCACCCGAACGTAATACCCTAGCTGTTCTAGATTGCTTTATGTCCCAGTTTTTTCTTTCCACTACAGAATTTCCCTCAGGATGGAATGGACTTGAGTACCGCAATGCGATGCCCAGATTGGCCATGCCCTCTTTGCAAGCTCGAGAGCTAAACGCAGGACCCTGGTCAGAATGTAGCGTGCTGATTGCGTATGTGCCGATAAAGACTCGCAAATCTTTTATAACAGTTCGGGCGTCAGCCGAGCGCTGAGGCCACATCCAAATGAATCTTGAGCATGAATCCACTGCAACCATGATATATTTATAGTTACCATCCCTCAATAAGGACCGTAGTGGTCCAGGTAAACACATGCTAATGGTGTACCTGAAATTAGAAGGGGCATCTGAGCCGGGCGTTTCACTGTTGAAACTTTCATTTTCTGGCAAATTTCACATTCCAAAACATAGTTTCTGGTTTGTTTCCTCATGAGCGGCTACCAGTATCTGTTTTGATAACAATACTGTGCCGGAAACACCTGCGTGTGCAGAGGCAAGCCCTTGATGTACTGCTAAAATTAGTCCAATCTGTGTTTTATGTTTGGAATTACTCTATCCCCCACTCCAGGGATTCGAGCAATAGGAACATTATTTGCATCAGTTATATAGGAGTACTTGAGTGGAAAGCCTTTTGGTAGCGTTTTACCGCTGTCTTTATTGGAAGCGGCGACAGCCTGCATTATTTCGCTGTCTATTTTTGTTTTTGAATGAATGATTGCAGCTACAGAAGCCATTTGCACAACTGCCTTCGCGGCTTTATCAGCCAATGAATTCCCTGCAACGTGAAAGCCATCACGCTGATGACTCAGTGTATGGATCACATGAGTCTTTTGTAGTTCTTTTTGTAAATGAACTACTTGTTCCCAAAGCAACTTATGCTCAATTGTGCCGCCTTTTGCATTTGGAAACCGTTTTGAACCCAGTTCTGCAAGTATTCATTTTAAGATTGAACGCAGTAATACAAATCGCACACTATGAGTGTGGGGAATTCGCGATTGGTATTTCCCAGCGCCATTTTGAAAGCCTGTATTTCAGCTCGCTGAGCTGTACAGTCTCCTAAGGATTGAGTTTTTGTAACCATAGGTCTGAATTTACCTTCGCGCCAGCGACCTTTAACAATCGCACAAGCAGCACTATAAGCTTGTTTACCCTCAATTGCGGGTTGTGCTGATCCGTCTGTATAAATTATACATTCGTACTGTTCTAGAGGCAGAATCTCAGTGGGCAGAGGACATTCTTGTTCGTATTGTAGAAATTCTTGTGTTTTCAAATAAGGGTCAAAAACATATTCAACGTCTGTTGCAGCAAGAGAGTTAACCCACTGTATCCATCTCTAGGCAGGTACAGGAGTAACGACCATTATGCGTTTACCCTGTGCGAGAGCTCTCTTTTTTGCTACTGCAGTTTGAACCGCTGTCAGAATTTTCTCTGTTGAAATGAATTTCATTTCAGCTTGTGTGTACAACTGAGATTTGTAAGCAATTGGTATTTTTTCACCTTCATTAAAGGTTAAGTACGTGAATCCGCATCTTCCTGGGATTATTCTGATTACAAGGTTGCACGCGTTTACGCGTGTCTGTAAATGTGTTGTTGCTAACATGTCTGTTTGCACTGAATGCAAAATTTCCGTGTGTTTTTTAGTCCAATTAGTTGTTTTGGAATCAGGTTTGATTAATTTGTAGAGAGGTTTAACCCTTTCTGCATGATTTAGAATGTAAGTTCTTCTGAAATTCAGGAAACCTAGAATTGACTAAGTTTTTGGAGGTTGGAGCAGCGCACACTTTTCTGGAAAGTTAGCTGCCAGGCTTTTGCCTTCACTTGACAACTCGTATCCCATGAATAGGACGTTGAGGTGGGCAATTCTCGATTTTATAAAGTTGAATTTGTACCCTTCAGAGGCGAATCCAAGTATTATGATGTTCACCGTGTTCAAGTGCCTGTCCAAGTCATTGTCTGTTAGATAGATGTCTTTTTGCCCTCCAAAACCCGAACCTACAATCCACGTCTGGGCTGAGTGGCTGCAGCGGCTGCTGTGAGAAGTTGGCCTGATATATGATGCTCACTAGTTCTAGTGATCACCTTGTATCAGTCCAAACAACCCTTATGGTGATTGGTTGTAAGTCAACCTTATAGACCAGCTATCCTAATGGTAGCATGGACAAAGCAGTCTTAGGCTAAACTCTTTTGGCGTGTGAAGCCAGCTGTTTTACCACAATATAACCCCTTGAATACCAGATGAAAGGACACCACACATGGTGTTATGAAAATAAACAGTATTTTTATTAATAACAAACACCTCTGAACTCTTTATGAGATCAGAGGGCCGGTTCCAGCGGCGATGGGTAGGTGCAAAAAGCTCAGGAAATACCAACCTTATGGTGGAAGATCTCCCTGAAGCTTTACCCGCTGGACACTGTCGTTGTCCGATTGTTTTTAACGTTAGGTACTAACAATCACAACTTGAAGAAGGGTAATATAATATTGTTATCCCCCCGCACCCACGAGTGAGGTTACCACATGAGAATACACACACCACACTCTAGATAATGTAGTGTAGACAGTTCCTTTCACCACTAGATACCTGCTATTTAGTCATTTTTGGTCCTGAAGAATCGCTAGATAAACTCACTACAGCGAGAAACATGCTGATCGGACTTCAATAACCCTTGGATAAGAGTTGGAAACATTATTTTCCATTATTCTCTTCCAGGTTCATTATTTTAACTAAGACAGTGGCCCTTTCAAATAAAGTTCCCGGTACCACTAGCCTTTTTTAATCTACTACACCCACGTCTACCACTCAGTTCTGGCCCCATACCCGCACTTCATCCATACGGCAGTCGGAAAAAGATCTCCGCCAAAGAGCCCCTCTTTGAGGTGTTGCCCGTTGGGTATTGCACCGCCGACCCAACGAGGAGCAGGCCCAGATGATGAAGCATGACACCTGAAAGGGTGTGTGAGGGCATTAAATCCAACAAAATGGATTCCCAGGGTGATCTTTTGACTACCCTGCCATAACACAATTGCATCACTGACTGTACCGACCCCTTACTCTCATTAGGAACAGCATGATAAATGTTGTAAAGACATACCGTTTTGGGCACATCGTGACTGGACCTTCTGCTCTGTCTAGAACAGTAATAGCCCTCTACTCCTCTTCCTTGATACCATAAGTCAGAGGGCTAAGCACATGACAATCTCTTAGGAAAAATACGATAAGTTGCACAAAATTACAATGGTGCCCTAGGGGCACGACAAACCATATACTAAGTAAGTGGAATGTGAAAGTCGATAGAAGAAATGGAGCTGTCCAGAGGCTGTAGGATTGATGGGACCACACTACACTAACTCTAGGTAAGTAATAGGAGGCCCACGGAACGCGTGTGCAGAGTGTGAACTCACACACGAGATGCGGAACAACGTCTATGGACAGTACAGTTCAAGTAAAAGGTAAGTACGGACAATCCTGACTAGTTAGAACTAAAACGACTGTGGAACTGGACACTAGGACAGTTAAACTACCCTTGAGCACCGAAATGCTCTCGTTACCTCACCCACGGGCTGCGGGTGCATAGGTGTCAAAGTGCGTCGGGTTCTCGCGTTGAAGTCATGGAGCCTGCAAGAAAAGATGCTGCTGCGACCAGGAGGAAGATGTCCGGTGGGATCCAAGGGTGGATCCGTAGAGCTGAAGACCTGAAAGCAGAGGGGACAATGTTCAAAGTCACTAGCCAGTGACTGGAGTGGAACCAGGAGGGAACCAGATGTCGTCGTCGCGATCAGGTGAAGAGTGGACGCTTGACTCTGCAGCCACGTGGACCAGGAGGTGTCTTCGACGACCAGGATGGAGGCACGAGCTGTCCCACGCAGGCTCTCGCTGTCGGCGGTGTTGGATCCGGAATCGGCGTCAACAGGCCTTGGCAAAGGCAACCCACGAGGTGAGTGGAGAAAGCGTCTGGTGCGGACTAGGAGAGTCCGGGGTGCCCCTCTTTTGGAAGGGAGCAAGGGCCAGTCTGGAGCAACCAGACCAGCAGCAAAGATTTCAAGGTTCGTCGTCTAGGAGGCCACTAGCCAGCCGGCAAGTGACCAGACAACGCGTCGAGCAGCAAACAAGCAGAAGGGCCCCATGCAGATCTCGTGGATGCTGGAGGGCTGATCTTCGGTGCAGGGGCTGCGGCTTCTCAGTCCCCAAAGCTCTTGGTCGAGTTTACCTCGGAAGTCGTGCTGGAAGCAAAGTGCAGGTTCGTTCAAGATGGCCGGTCCCACGTGTCTCGTCGCACCCACGGGTCTCAGCTTTGCTGCAGATGTAGGTTGAGGTCGGAGATGTCTGGGAATCTGGGTCTCGTCGGGCTCGGAAGTCTGGATCCTCGAGGGAAGACGACAAAGTGAAGCCGCTGGACGCTTGATGGTGCCTGCAGTTGCAGGGTGGACACTCCTTGCCCACAAGGGAGATTTCTTCAATCTTCTGTGGAGCAGAACGTCGAAGTCCAGAGTTTCTTCTTGTAGAGTAGTTCAGGATTAATCTAATTTGGAATGGGACCAGCTCCTACCTTTATCCTGCTAAAGGGGGCTGCACTACGAGTAGGTCCCTCCCCTGTGTGGGACCAGGAAGGGGGGTGGTTACACCCCTTATCCTTTGTCCGGTTTCCTGCCAGAGCTGGGACAGGGATGCCCCAGCTACTGGTTTGAACCGGTGTATGCACAGGACACCTTGTGGGCCCCAGGCATGTCTCATTCCTTTCAGGCCTCCCTACCTCAATACACAAAATCCTGTCTGGGGTGGTGCTAGCACCTCCCAAGGCAGGAAACCCTTTGTCCAAGCCTCCCTCGCTGGAAGGACTCCCAGCAGCAGGAGGTCAGACTTGTGTCTGTGGTGGCAGCATCCATTTTGTGATGCCAAGGCTCGAGTTAACTTTAACCGGGGTTCACAGTTACATACATGTCGTGTCCCTCTAGAAGGGTGGAATGCTACCCCCGTCGCCAGAATTGGCGAGGGGGGTAGTATTCCAATTCGTAGGACACCTTACTCGACATGTTTTGATAAGGTTATACCAGAGTTAGCATTTAACCGCGAGGTTGATAATGCACTTAAGAGTATATGGTATAGCGTAATCATGGAAACAGCTAAAGGACTTGGTTCCGACGCCTGTAGACAGGCTCAGCTCATGCCAGAGCACCATCTCACATAATTCCAAGCACTCTGCCTTCAGGATTGATCAGGCCTGCCATAGGAGTGACTGATAGGAATATATGTGTCCATTTTAGGGTTAGATATAGGTATACTATATCTATAGCAAAGGGTGATTACACCACCTTGCCCCAGCTGTCTTGCAGCCAGTTGTGTCAGTTTTAGATGGCCAGCCAGGGGTGGCATAATACATGCTTCAGCCCCTGGTAGGCCCTGGGTACACCTATGCCCTGGATACCTAAGGTACACTGTACAGGGACCGATAAGGTGACTCAGTATCCAATTGGATATGTACCTAGGGTACATGGAGTCCATTTTACAGAGAGAGCAGGAAGCCTGGGGTCCTGAATAGCAGGATCCCAGGCCAACTAAGTCAAAAACCAGCAAAACACTAGGCAAAAAGTTGGGGGTAACCATAGTCCGATATCCACCTTCCTACAGCTGCCACACAGCAGACATGTTGCTGGACTGCCCCCCGCTCTCCTGGGTCTGCAACAATGCACATCCTGGGCGAGGTGATGTTTCTCCTCCCCCAGGATGGACAGGGGGGAAGCTTCAAAGGCATACCGCCTCTGAGAGCTTCTCCAGACCATTTGCTGTACCCAGCAATTGGCCCCGCACCCGTTCTACCCCCACTCTGGCGGGAAGAACGGCGGAAAAAACTACGTCAGGAAGGAGGGTGTGCCAACCTTTGCCAACCCCACCCCTCAGGTGGAGGAGGCGAGGTGAAGCACGACCCCGGGCTCCGGCCATGTTGTAGATGGGGAGCCTTGCCCAATCCCAGCTAGGCTCCTGCCCCCCACCCACAGGAGAGGAGCAGGCTAGGGGCCCAGGACAGGAACTGTAGGAGAGTAGGGTCTGCTTCCTATGGTCACCCCCACTTTTTGCTTTTGCTTCTCTGGTTTTCGACTTCGATGTGGCTGTGGGCCTGCTGATCAGACCCACAGCCTAGATGCACTCTCTCTAAATTTACACCATATACTCTAGGTACATTCACAATTGGGAATTGGTTCACCTTATCAGCCCCTGTACAAGTGTACCATAGGTGCCCAGGGCATAGGTGCAACCAAGGCCTACCAGGGGCTGCAGCATGTATTATGCCACCCCTGGCTGGCCATCCAAACTGACACAACTGGCTGATCACTCAGCTGGGGCAAGGTCGTGTAATCACCCCTTGCTTAGGTATAGTATTCCTATATCTACCCATATATATATAGACACACAGTAACCTATAAGTCACTCCTATGGCAGGACTTAACAATCCTGGAGGCAGAGTGCTTGGTTATGTGTGAGATGGTGCTCTAGCATGAGCTGAGCCTGTCTGCAGCTTTCGGAACCATGTCCTTATAGCTGTTCTATGATATCGCCATACCATATACTCTTAAGTGCAGTGCTAACTTTGGTTTGGCTTTATCCAAACATGTCGTGTAAGGTGTCATACGCTTTGGAATACTACTCCCTCGCCAATTCTGGCGACGGGGGTAGCATTTCACCCTTCTAGAGGGAGAAGACATGTTGTTGCCGACTGTGAGAAGTTGGCCTGATGTGCAGTGCTCACTATTCTAGTGATCACTATATATCAGTCCAAACAACCCTTATTGATGATTGGTTGTAAGTCAACCTTATAGACCAGCTATCCTAGTAGCATGGATACGAGCAGTCTAAGGCTAAGACTCTAGAGGGCGTGTTAAGCCAGCTGTTTTACCATCACATTACCCCTTGAACACCCAGTGAAAGGACACCACACAAGTGTTATGAAAATAAACAGTGTATTTATTAGAATCACAACAACCCTGTACTCTTTATGAGGACAGGGTGCTAGGCACACAACAAAACTCTTACGAAAATACTTAAGTTAGCACGTTATACACAAATGCCCGAGGGGCACGAAAAACCATATACTTTAAAAGTGGAATGCAAATTACTAGCAGGTAAGTAACAGTTCTAATAGGCTTTGGAATCGCTAGGACTGGACTAGGGAATCGTTAGATTTCTACTAGGAGACCCAGGGGACTCGGGTGCAGAGTGTGCACTCTCACGCGGGATGCGGGACAAAGTCTATGGAGGCTAGTAAAGGCAAAGTTAGTGTTCACGGGCGAACCCGACCTGGTAGGAAGAAAACGACAGTGGATCCTGACCCTAGGATAGTGAGGCTATGCTGGGACACCGAAGTGCCGAAGTTACCTAGCCCAGGGGCTGCAGCTGCATAGGTCTGAAAAGACGTCGGGGATCTCGTTGCCGGACCAGGAGCCTGGAAGGAAGAAGTTGCTGGCAGGCGACCAGTGAAGAAAAGTTCGATGGATCCAAGCCTGGATCAAGGAAGAAGAAAACCTGAAAGCAGAGGGGACCAAGTTCTTGAATCACTAGCCAGTGATTAAGTGGGCACCAGGATGGCACCGGGCGAAGTCACCGCAGTCAGGTGAGTGGGCGCTGCTGGGCTCTGCAGTCTCTCGGACCAGGAGGCGTTGTCGGCGACCAGGATGGAGGTGCGAGCTGTCCCACGAAGGTTCTTGCTGTCGACGTCGCTGGACCCAGGATTGGGCAACAAGTCTTGGCAAATGCAAGGCCCACGCGGTGGACCTAAAATGGCGTCTTGAGTGGACCAGGAGGGTCCAGGGTACTTCTCCGATGGAGGGAAGCAAGGGCCAGTCTGGAGCAACCAGACTAGCAGCAGAAATGTCGTCGGGCGTCGTCAGGAAGGCCACAAGCCAGCGGGCTAGTAGCCAAACAACGCGGTGAGCAGTAAAAAGCAGAAGGGCCCCACGCAGATCGTGGAGATGCTGGGGGGCTGCTCTTTGGTGCTGGAGCTGCTCAGGGTGGGGGCTTCTCGGACCCCAAAGCACTCACCAGGAATTCACTCGGCGGGCTTGCTGGAAAGAAGTCGTGCAGTCTTGCAGATGGCCGGTCCCTTGAGGTCTCGTCGCACCCACGGTTCTCAGCTGGGCTGTAGAGGTGGGTAGAGGTCAGAGGTGCCAGGGAAGCCGGTTCTCGTCGAGCTGGGCAGTCGGATTCCGGAGGAAGGACTTGCAGCAGACCGCAGTGTTCTTAGATGGTGCCTGCGGATGCAGGGTGACTACTCCTTAGTCACAAGGGAGAAATCTTAGGAAGAAGTCTTGAGTTCCTTTCGCAGAAAGTAGTTTCAGGATTCAAAGATGATCTGATTTGGAAGGGGGCCAGTCTCTACCTTTATCCTGTAAAAGGGGGCTGGCACGCGACTAAGTCCTGCCCTATGGGTGGGACTAGGAGGGGGGTGGTTACACCCACTTCCTTGGCGGGCTTTTCCCCAGCACAGGGTCTGGAGTGACCCTGGAACTGGTTCCAGCCAGCCTATGCACAGTGAGCACCGGGGTGCCACGTGCAGTCACCTTCCTCTAAAGCCCTGCCTACCTACAATACACAAAACCCTGTCTGGGACGGTGCTGGCACCGCCCCTGGCAGGAAACCCTTTGTCCTTATCTCCTGCTCTGGGAGGACTCCCAGCAGCAGGAGGGCAGACTTGTGTCTCGGTGGCAGCATCCATTTTGTGGATGCTAAGGCTCTGTCTGACTTTTAACCGGGTTATAGGTTACATGCATGTCGTGTCCCTCTAGAAGGGTGGAATGCTAACCCCGTCGCCAGAATTGGCGAGGGGTTAGTATTCCAATTCGTATGACACCTTACTCGACATGTTTTGATAAAGCGATACCAGAGTTGGCACATAACCGCGAGGATTATAATGCACTTAAGAGTATATGGTATGCGATATCATGGAAACGGCTAAGGGATGGATCCCGAAAGCCGCAGACAGGCTCAGCTCATGCCAGAGCACTATCTCACACGATTCCAAGCACTCTGCCTTCAGGATTGTTAAGGCCTGCCATAGGAGTGACTGATAGGAGATCTGTGTGTCCATTTTAGGGTTAGATATAGGTATACTATATCTAAAGCAAAGGGTGAGTACACCACCTTGCCCCAGCTGTCGTGCAGCCAGTTGTGTCAGTTTTAGTTAGTCAATCCAGGGGTGGCCCAATACATGCTTCAGCCCCTGGGAGACTTCTGGGTGCACCTCAGCCCTGGGTACAGGGACTTGGAGAGGGCCCAGTGCCAATTCAGTACCCAAGTACAATTTGGATAGAGAGAACAGCTAGGCTGTGGGTCTGATTAGCAGGCCCACAGCCAGGGAAAGTCGTAAACCAGTGCAGCAAAAAGCAAAAATCTGGGTGATCATAGGATTGCAGACCCTACTCTCCTACACCGACTATCCCGGTTAAAAGTTAACCAGAGCCCCAGCGTCACAAAATGGATGCTGCTGCCACCGACACAAGTCTGACCTCCTGCTGCTGGGAGTCCTTCCAGTCACGGAGGCTTGGACAATGGGTTTCCTGCCTGGGGAGGTGCGAGCACCACCCCAGACAGGACTTTGTGTATTGGGACAGGGAGGGCTGAATAGAAAGAGACACTGCCTGGAGCACCCTAGGTGCTCCATGCATAACCCGGTTCAAACCGGTTGCTGGGGCACTCCAGCCCCAGCTCTGGCGCGAAACTGGACAAAGGAAAGGGGGTGTAACCACCCCCCTTCCTGGTCCCACCCATAGGAGGGACGGAGAAAGTAATCCAGCCCCTTTTAGTTGTATAAAGGTAGGAGCTGAGTCCTGAGACTTTAGATTAATCCTGAACTGTAAACTTGAAACGAAACTCTGGACCTTCGACATCCTGCTGAAGCTGAAGACTGAAGAATCTCCCTTGTGGCCAAGGAGTGACCACCCTGGGCAACCAGGCACCATCCAGCAAATCAACGGCTTGCTTTGTTGACGTTGCCGCCGACAAGACCCAGACTTCTCTGACCCTCCCTTCACGACTGCAGCGTAGCTGAGATCCGTTGAGGCGACGAGATACGTGGGACCGGATACCTTGAAAAGTCTGCAACTTGCTACCTGTGCAGCTCCTGAGGTACTCTCGAAGCTGTGCACTGGGGATTGAGAAGCACCGATCCAGAGCTCCATCTGCGACGAAGATCAGCCCCCCACACTCCACGAGTTCTGCGTGGGGCCCTTCTGCTTTTGTTCTGCTCGACGCGTTGTCCGGTTGCTGGCCCGTTGGCTAATAGCCTCTGTGACGACAATCCTTTTGAACCACCTCGCTGGTCTGGTTGCTCCAGACTGGCCCTTGCTTCCCTGCAAAGGTGAGGCACCCCAGACCTTGCTGGTCTGCACCAGAAGCCTTTGTTGAATCCTGCGTGGGTTGCCTTTGCCAAGGCTTGTTGACTCCAATCCGGAAGTCGACTACTCCATCTGCGAGAACCTTCGTGGGACAGCTCGTCTCCAGCACCTGGTCTCGACGCCTCCTGTTCCACGTAGCTGCCAAGACAAGCTTCAAGACAGCACCTGATTGCTCCTCGACGTCGTCTGGTTCCTTCCTGGTTCCACCCGGTCACTGGCTAGTGACCCAGACTCTGTCCCCTCTGCTTTCAGGTCCTCTTCATCCTCGATCCACCCGGATTTCTTCCTCCTTGTCGCCTGCAGCATCTTTCTTCAAGGCTCCATAGGATTCAACGACGAAACCAGACATCTTCACACCTATGCACCCGCCGTCCGTGGGTGAAGTAACGCGAGTATTTCGGTGCTCCCAATGGTATTGACTATCCAAGTGTCTAAGTCTTTAGTTGTTTCCTCCTAGCTAAACCGGAAGTGTCCTAAATCCTTCTAAATCTAACTTCTAAGTTCCCATTGACTTTGCATTGACTCACGCGTGTGTGTAAAGATACTGCACACGCCGCCTGTAGGCCTCCTACTCCTTAACTATTGTTCAGATAGTGTAACCCCAGCGATTCCCTAGGCCCTAGGCCTTTCCTTTTCTCGTGACGTGGTACTTATACCACTTTCTTAATATATGGTTTGCTTCGCCGCTAGGGCCTAACAGTAAATTGTGCAACTTAACGTATTCTGACTAAGTATCTTGTGATGTGCTTTGGCCTCTGATCTCATAAAGAGTTCAGAGGAGTGTGTTAGTAAATAAATACATATATATTTTATATATATCCTGTGTGGTGTCCTTTCATTTGATATTCAAGGGGTTACATATGGTAAAACAGCTGGCTTTACACGCCCTCAAGAGTCTTTTAGACTAAGACTGCTCTGTCCACGCTACCACTAGGATAGCTGGTCTACAAGGTTGACTTACAACCATCACCATAAGGGTTGTTTGGACTGGTGCAAGGTGATCACTAGAATAGTGATCATATACCAGGCCAACTTCTCACAGGGACCCATTGGTCCCTGCCCTTGCCCTACCTGTAACGCCACTAAATTTAGTATTTAGGGGCTCCCTGAACCTTCCTTACTCAGATCCAGATATCAAAAGAAGAAAGAAGATCAAGAAGAAGAAGACCCGCCGCGCAGCTGCTAACAACAGGACAACAACAACTGACTTGGCCCCAGCCCTACCGGCCTGTTGGTCCTGGAACCTGCTCCTGCCTAATCCCGGCGACCTCCGCGGACAGCAACCTTAGGACACCCAGAGGACCTGCCTGCCTTGACCCTCTTGAAGATTGGGACTCCCATCAGCAGAGGCTCTGCTGCAACACCCCACCTGGTGCTCACCAGGAAGCTCTGGTCCAGCCCACTCTGCACCAGCCGAGCCTGGGCTGGGCCAACCCGAACCAAGACCACGAGGACGTCCCCCAGGCGACTGGGACCGAAAGTCCAGTACCCAAAGACCCTCCTCGACGAACCAGCCGACGCCTGCAGACTCAGAATCAGGGGCCACCCCAACGGCGACCAGTCGAGGGTAAGCTTTTCCGACCCCCAAAGACACCCCTGCACCCGGCGGCCCCCTGTGCCTCCCTTTGGGGTACCTAACTGTGCTCCATCATCCCAACTTACCTCTCGAAGTCCTGGTCGCCCCTGGAGAGTCACCGTCCCCGAGCCTGCAGCTTTTGTTCCTCTTTCAAGATCCTCATTGGATAACATTGAGCGCCAGACGGCTCAAAAGCACCCTGCATCCAGCCGCCCGAGTGCCGCTGGCTGTGACCTCTTTGCCCTATCCTACTCCCCCCCCCTTGCCCAGAGCAAGTGACCAGGAGCCCAGCTCAGAGCCGCGTGGCCTGCTAGCCAGCAGCCACCAACCGAAGGCCCCCTTTCCCTCATTGGATAACATTGGGCCTACCTACCTCTGTACCTGGCCACCCCTGTGCCGCTGGGACTGAACTAACTGTACTCACCTGACCCTGGGGGACCCCTGAGTCTACGCCCAGAACCCTAACTTCACCAACCAAGTACTCACCTGGAAACCGGTAATTCACTTACCTGCCATTGGATAACATTGACCCATTTTGACTCGACAATTTTCTAAATGTTAAGTTTTGAAAACTGAAAATATTCCTATAAAATCAGCCAAAGTCCGAATTTGAAAATACTCACCTGTGATCAGGAGAGAAGCCAGTACTGTACCTTTCAGCCCAGTACTGAGCCGCAAAAGTTATCCCTAGCGGGTTTACTAGTAACCTGTATTTTCCCCGCAGGAACCCATTGTCTGCTTTTATATGAAGTGCCTACTTTTGAAAACTACAAATATTCTTTAAAAATCGTACGAAATACTGAAACGCAATTACCTACCTGTTTTGAGCTAAGCCCCCAGTGTTGGCCCTAGGAGACTAGTGCTGGGTTACAAAAGTAACGCGATCGTACTTTACCTGTAACCTGAATTTCTGCCAATGTTATCCAATGGGAGGAATCACCTTGAAAAGTTTCAAAGTGTGAACTTTTAAAACAGCTTTATATTCAGGAAAATTCACCACAGTAACTAAAACATTTTTGATAATCTGGTTTCAGCTTAGACCCCAGGACTGAATATAAGATCTAGTCCTGGAACTACGAAAGTAATCCATAAAGTAATAAACTGTACTTTCCTATGAAAAGCCCAATGCTAGAGTGTGTTTCAGAACTGTATTGCTGATTAGCTATCCTGTAATTATTATGTGTACAAACTTATTGCTCCTCTTAAAGTATTTACATGAGAGCACTCGTACCTTGAAAAGTATATTTTGATAACTGTTGGTTCTAAAAATAAAACAACTATATCTGTGGATATAAAAACAATTGGCCTGGCGTTCAGTCTTTGAGTGTGTGAAACCTTTTGCTGACTGAGTGTGTACAACAAGTGCTTTACACTGTCCTCTGGTACTGCCTTACTGCTCGACCAAGTTACCACTTTGGAGAGTAAGGTCCGTTCTGACTTTAACCTCTGTTATACCTCCGGGGTTGGTGGACTCTGTACACACTGTACTTCCTTCTAGTCCAGTATATATATACCCACTTTCTCACAACAGATCAGTGATTGTACTAGTTAGGTTCCCATCTAGGTGGTCTCTGTCAGTGTGGTAAATCGGAAGTATCTGAACATGACCGGTTGCCAGTGCACCTTCCACAACCACCTGGGGGACGCCCATATGGGGAGTGAAGGGGAATAAACAGGATTTTCCCCAGTTCACACATAATCCCGAGACCGCAGCAAACTGCCAAATTATCTCCTACTTTTAGTGGAGAAGTGTGGCTCAATGGTTAGAGCGGCAGACCCTGATGCAGAGGTCTAGCCCGAGACCAGGGTTCAATTCCCCGCCTCGGCGGGTCTTGGGCTAAAAAAATCCACGGACCTGATAATTCTCGCCTCGGTGCCTATTCCAATCATTGAGTCCCACTCTGCAACTCAGGGCAATAGCTTGCTTAATTTCCACAACGGCCCCCACAACGCTAAGGATGCCTGGCCTCCACCTTGGGGGTGCCCAGGAGTGGACACCTCACAGGGAAAGCCAGGATGGGTTCCACAGCGGTATTCGTACAAGCGCCTTGAGACCCTTGCGGGTGAGTAGTGCGCTATACAAGTATCAATTTACATTTACAGTATGATACCGAATGAACTCCTGATTTTCGAGCAGGCAGTCCTCAAAGAAGTAGGTAAGAATTACAAATCCTTAAGCTTCAGCAATGTGTGTAACAGTGAACCTGAGGCAGTAAAAGCCCTGGCCAATGACTCCATTATCAAGATAAAACAGGCAGACAAACAAAGGAGGGCGATAGTCACCATGTCCACCCATTGATTACGACTCTGAATGTCTCCAATTGGCATATCAAACATACTACACCTCCAGTCACGACCCGACTGACTGCCTCAGTACCCGAATAACCATGATAGTGTCAGCAGCTGAAACTCAGAGGTGAATTTCTAAAAAGGAGGAAGACTTCTAGCGGAATATCCAACCTAGAATATCTTATTTGTATACACCCCCCGCACCCCTGGTGACCCAATGTTTCAGGGATAGGTTCTTTGATCGAACCACTGTCAAAATGTTGTGACCATTTTCTCCAACCCTAGGTCAAACTGACACCTTCCTTTCTACAAGACACCAGGGCTGTACTGAATCATATTGAAGTTACTAATTACACATAACAGATCGACCTCTGGGTAAATTTAGATGTAGAAGCACTCTACACAAATATTCCCCAGACTGACACCCTGATGGGGATAGAAAGGGCTCTCTTATCCTTTGAATGGGCATCATCACCTCTATCAAGTTTCATCATGGAGTATGTATTCTTAGTTCTGAGAATTTTTTCCAGTATGGTGACCAACTGTTCCATCAGACCTAGGGCACTTCCATGGGGAGTGCGTTTGCGCTGAGTCTGGCATGCATGTATATGGCTAATTTTGAAAAAGATTAGATTTTCTGTTCCACCAACGCTTACAGTGATAATAGTCTCAGCTGGCGTCGTTATATCGACAATGTGTTGGTTTTCTGTAAAGGCGACGAGACCACCTGTGTAGCCTTCTGCAATTGGGTCAATACTTTGAATCCTTACTTTCACTTAATTTGACATATCGGATGTGGGCCTTCCTCTTTTTGACCTCATGATCCATCAGAATAATGGCATACTACACACCACCAGGTAAAAAAAAAAAAATAAACATATAGTAATAGCTTGCTTCTGTATGGAGACATCATCCCAAAGCGTTGCGGATAATCTGCCTGTTGGGCAATTTTTATGTTCACGCTGCAACAGCAGCAATACCAGGCTTATGACAATCACCACAATTAGCTGACAATCACCACAATTAGCTGTCAATCTGGTGGCGCACCAGTGCCCCCGACACTGCATAAAAACTGTGCAAAAACAATAGGGAGACCTTGCTGGAACCACACACAAAACCCAAGACAGGTGTGCCAACTAAATGTGACCACTTTCTCGCCAGAGTCCAATGTACTACAGAAATCATCCAAAAATACTTGCCTATTTTAAAGGTGGGTAATCGTTAACTACTCAGCTCCAGGTTTGCCTACAAAAGGAGGGCCAACCTTAACGACATGTTTATCCATACTAGACCACGAAAACTCACATGACCAACGCATAGGCCCCTCTGAAAGCTTACTTCCGTGGTGTAACATTTACCTTGCAGAAAGAACTGTATCTATTTGATCACATGTCCATGCAATATAAGATATGTGGGCATGACTAGAGCAGAAAAATAAGAATTATGGAACACCGAAGTAACATATGCTGTAAAAAATCCAGCACTAAGAGGAGTACACATTAGCTCACTTTGGGCCTCTCTCCAGATGATGTCCGTTGGACAGTATTGGAGGCACACCCACACACGAGAGCAAAAACACATTAAAAAGGAACAAAATTGGATTTTCTGTCTGGCCACACATATCAATGGACTCAATTATGAAATTCCATGGAACAAAATCAACTACTAGTAACATTTTACCCTCTTATGGGGACCCTGACAGAAAAGTACATCTACTACAGTCTCCTTCACCCATGTGTCATTCAACATGAACTTCACACTTCTTCGCTCTCTATACAAATCTTTCCTAAATGACACTATTTCTTCATTAGCACTTTACTGTTGCAATATGAATCTTTCATGAAGACCGCAGAGGTACTTTCTTTGGGATGGTCTTTATATTGGTTACATTTCCAATCTCTGTTAGCCCATTTACCATCTTATGGGGACCCCAACACCCACAACATGAGTACTACTTTGGTCTCCTTCATCCATGTGTCATTCACTGTTAGCTTCACACTTCTTCGCTCATTAGACATATATTTCATTAAGGATGCTTTTTTTATTGCTTCACTAGCACCTTATTTTTGTAATACTAATTCTTTCAAGAAGACCTTCGAGGTTTACTCTTTGGGATTATTTACACTCCTATCCTATGAGCCTGAAGGCTCCAAAATTTCTCTTGGACTTGATTTTCTTCACTTTCATTTATAATCATTTGGAACTATTGATGAGATGGTCCCCCAATATGGCGGCTGTCTTTCCTTTAACTGAACTGAATGTCACCTGACTCTAGTTATCAGCTCAACCAATACCAGCACTCCCCGGCTGTTATAGAGACCCACTCCCTACTTCCGCTTTCTCCTCTGAGTTAGCAGAACTAGGGTAGATCACATGGTGGATGCAGATTCGCGTCCGTGTAAGTAGCTTGCAACCAAAAGCGGGAAACAAGTCATCTCATATAGTAAAACGCGACTAACAACGCCTCTCGCATTACGCTAATTATAGTTTCCTCTGCTTTACTTTGTGTAACCTTACGGTCACCCAAATTGAAAGAGTTTAGGATATCTCTTTAGTTATTTATTTAATATTTTAAAGATGTCTTCACAGTGGAAGTGCTCCTCCAGTGATGTTACTAGTGTCACTTTTATACATGTAAGTGGGACTATATTCTTTCACTGTAGTGGTATGTAGGTTTCTCAGGCACATGCATTTGTCATTGCATCCCATTTCACACTTTTACCACAAACATGTGTTGTGTTTTACAATTTGTACTTGCATGTTTTTTTTTGTGTTCTATGATGGTTTAATTGACAAATAGGTATTAATCTTACCAGTTTGGTTAAGTGATTGGCAATCTACACCTGAATTTGATACATAAGAGATGCCTTTCGCAGTAAACCAACTTTTCAGCAGTGGAGAGGCCTCAAATGAGCACTCATTATGAGTCCACTAGATATGAATCCCATACATCATCTCAGATTTACCCTACTGATGCTTTTGTGAAAAGTAGTGACCTCATTTCAGTCAAGGTATTGAACTAGTGAAGATGGTGCTGTGTTCAGTCCATTGTGGGTCTTTGTGTTTTAGATAGTTTGAGAGATTTTCATAAAGAGATTTATCTTTGATTACCTCGGGTGTTATTTGTTGATTTGGTGATCCTCCCTGGTTTGGAGCCCAAACAGACTTGGGAGTTTCTTTCAAATTTCAGCATTCATTGACGCAGGAATCCTGCTGTCAAAACTGGCTATGAACTCTACGGTCTTCAGGAATTGCCAATTCCCCTCAAGTAATTAGGCACGTTTTTGGTGTAATAAATACTACAAAAAAAAGGATCTTTAGAGGTTACCCTTAATGTCAGTGGAATTTAATCTGAAATAGACTCTAGGTATCCCATCATGTAAATCAGAGAATGTTGTAAATATGATTGGTCTCAAACCACCTTTTGGGTCAGCTACTCAGCATGGCTATGTTACTTATACACCCCCAGGGCATCTTCAATAGTACCCTGAGATTCGATGTCAGTGCAATGAGCCTGTGGTCATGACACTGATTTATAGGTTTTTAGCACTTGACCTACTAACACTCCACAAAGAATTGGACTTTTGATATTTAGGAAGGAACAGACCCCACTTAACTGTGTCAATTTCACATGACACTTGTGGCAAAACCGAAAAGGCTCATTTTGCATACCAGACAATTCCAGTTAGCGTAATTCTCAAACCAACCGATGTACCAGCTGCTCTACCAACATTGTCAGTCACTATTACATTAAATCTTTAAGAGCCCGCTGAAGCCTGATTAGTCCCTTATTGTCTTAATTATATCACATCTTCACAAACACCAACTAGACACAAAGTTTTCTTGGCCCCTCCTTAAATGAAGCAGTCCAGCCCATGCTGCTGGCACACATCCAAAGTCATGAAAAACCAGCTATTTCACAGATGTGTGCCCCATAGCAGGTATTTCGGAGAGATTGAGTAGATGGACCCAGTGGGATTAATGGTTGAAGCTTATTTCCATGTATTCAGCCAGTGGCATTTCCATCTAGTCTTTTTCCAGTAGAGTTTTTTTTAATGATTGTGATACAAGGTTTATAGGAGGAAGTATATGGAGAACATAAGGCGCTATTTAACTTTGCCTTTGTTGCTTGTTCAAGCTTGTTTCAGTAAATGCAATTGAAAATTACTGCTTGGGTGCTAGCAAACAGAAATGTAATCCACTGGTTTGCTATGTACTTTAACCAAAGTTGAATAAACTTATGGGAAATAAATTAAAAAATGTTTTAATTGTTTTTAAAGTTGCATGCTTTTATACTTACATTACATTTGGTGGTAAGATAAGGCTGCATTGTCATTGCATGTTTAACCATGAGCTGGGGCCTGATTTTGCTGAAAAGGAATAACGTTGTGATGCAGGAAACCAAGCAACTGGAATTAACCCCTTTGCTGTCAGAATCTGCAAAATTATGAATATTTAGATTAACATACACTTTTTTGTAGCAATCTAAAGTAAAATGTAGAGAACATTAATTTAGCTACTAAAATACACACAAATGCTTTCAATCAAAACAGGTAGATTAGGCACCTAAAGAAAAAGTTACTTACCTTCGGTCATACCTCTTCCGGAGGAGACAAACTGCAGATTTCTTACCTTAGATAAATCCCCAGGCATCAGTCTGTATCTGGAAAATCTTGAGCAATAACTCTGCTTGCAGTAGGTGGCATAGTTTGGGTCAGTTTTTAAGTGACATTTCAGTGTCCATATACGTGCCATCCCGACAAGCAGACATCAGTTTTTTCTGGACTATTTTGGTGCCAAAAATGTAGAGCCATGTACAAATCAGTGTTTCGGTTTTGACCAGTGTGCAGAATCTAACTGGGTCTTTTCGATGAAGAGCCTAGTTTGCGGAGTGGGGAGGATGGTGAGGAATCTGTGATTAGATAGTCTTTATCAGAAAAAGAGTTACCAAAAGCTAAGTAACTTGTTGGTCCGATAGAGACTTCTAACCCCAGGTTCATCGCATTAGAAGAGATACATAAGCAAGACAAACCGGAAAATCCTGGAGGACCGAGCAGGCAAATTGCTAATCACGAGGAACTTGACTCTCAATGCAGTAGTGCTTCGTGAATGTATGAAGTCTATGTGGGAGCTTGCTAGATATTCAGGACTTGTACCCCGTGCACTAACATAGTAGTAGCGACATTGGCCCTTGTGCAGTGAGCCGGAAAGCCAGTTTCGAGAGGAGGGGGGGGGGGGGGGGGGAAGAATGGGTGGAATGCATCGTCGCCAACTTGTAGCAGATTTGTATGGAGTGTACTATCCATCAGAAGATGGTCTGTTTCTGCCCAGCTTTTCCCTTCTTGTTCCCAAAGAAAAGTTGGACGGTATACCTGATGGCCCTTTGTGCAATCAATATAGAAGGGTCAAGCTTTTTTAGGGTCCAAACGATGGTCTCTCCTTCCCGTTAAAATAATTAGGCAGAGAAGAGAAGACACAGTGATGCTCTGGCCGAAGTGAAAGAGGGTGAAAACCTTTGGCAGGAAAGAGGCATGCGCCCAAAGGACCGCTTGGTCTGGGAAGAAGTAGGTGTACGGAGGGTGAACGGACTGAGTCTGAAGCTCACTGACCCTCATGACTGATGTAATTGCCGTCGGAAAAAAAGGTTTTGATGGTCAAGAGCTTCAAAGAACAGCTGTGCAAGGGCTCAAAGGGAGGGGGGGGGCACACAAGTTAAGTAAGGACCAAGTCAAGAGCCCAATGGGGCATCACAAAGGAAGTTAACAGGAACAAATGTTGTAAACATTTCAAAAAAACAATTCACAATTGGTGACTGAAATAGGGAGGGCTGATCTGGCAGCCATAGAAAAGCTGCAATGGTTGACAAGTAACCCTTAACAGTGCCCAAGAAAAGGCCTTGCTGTGCTAAAGATAGGACGAACAGCAAAACCTCAGAAAAAGGTGCGGAGTGAGTATCCATATGGCTTGAGGAACCATAAACGTACCCCAACGGCAGGCGTATACAGTTTTACTGGATGGAGACCAGGTAGCCAAGATGACATCACAAACTTAGGGAGGGAAAACAAAAACCTTCAACTGTCAACACTCAATCTCCCGTCGGGAAGATGGTGTGAGTACAGGTGTGGGTGTGGAATCTTGCCCTGTTGCTGCAAGAGGCGATCCTCCAAAAGGGGCATACTGACTGGAAGAGACATACTCTTACTAGGGTGTTCTGGAAACCATACTCTCTGTGCCCAATGGTCCTGACCTTCTTGAGAACTTTAGGTAGGAGTGGTAGCAGCAGAAAGGTGTACAGGAGTTCAGAGTTCAGAGCTCCGAACAAGAGTCACTTTGGAAACTCCAGCATGCAGAAGTGTTGAAATTGCTTGTTTTCCTGCAGTAGTGAACAGATCGATACAAGCACCACCCTCCAGATATAAATGCCATTTGTGATCTGCAAGGCATCAATTAACGAGATTGTCTGCCCTGGCATTCAGAGAGGCAGTCAGGTGCTGTACAAACAAGAATAAATACTGGCGCTGCAGCTAAGTCCAAAGGTGGAGAGCTTCCTGGCATAGGGTGCACGACCCAACCCCGCCCTGCTTGTTGCATTACAACAAGGTATTGCAACAACCAGGCTGAACCATCCTGCCCATGATGTACAGAATGAAGGCCTTTAATGCCAAGTGAATAACACTCAACACTAACAAACTAATGTGGAGTTGAGACTCCACCGGAGGCCACCGTTATCTAATCTCCCCCTCACCTCGGTGTCCAGCCCAATTAAGGAGTGACATGTGTCACCACTGAATTCAGGGTGGTGAAGGGAGAGGGGTCTGCCACTGACCCAATCACAGTTCCTTAACCACCACAGCAAATCTCTGAACCAGGTCGGTGAGATTCCCCTGATGCCGCACCCATTGGACCTCCGGTCCAACTGCAGAGCCCTCTTAAGCCAGTTGGCATGCTTTACCAGCAAGAGGCCACGAGACCCAGCATCCTCAGTCAGTCTCTCAGAAATCCAAGATAGAGGCAGAAACATCAAAATCATAGCCTACATATTCAAAGCTCTGGAGGCTAGGCATGAAACTGCACTGTGTCCAGAATGACTCAGATGATAGGGAGCATCTGAGAGGGAGTCAGGTGTGACTGGTTCACTATAGTCTGGAGGTGGATGATGACTGCCTGAAGCAAGCTTTCCTTCAACAGCCTATCATCGAGTTAGGGGGTAGAATGGAATCCCTGACATTTTCAAATGTGCTGTAACTACACCACCACTTTCATGAGCACCTGAGGGGCACTGGTGAGGCCAAAGAGTGAACTAGAAATACTGTGGCCCACTGGGAACAGCAGGTAGGGCCACTGGGCTGGCAGGACAGGGGATGTGGAAATACAGGTCCTGCAGGTCCAGCACTTCAATCCAGTCTCTCGGATCCAGGTCAGATAGAACCTGAGTCAACGTCAGCATCGTGAATTTCTCTTTCCTCAGGAGAAGTTGAGAGGGTGCAGATCTAGTATATGGCAGAGGCCTCCATCCTTCTTCGGCACCAGTAAATAGCAGGCATAAAAAACACATACTACTCTCTGTCTCCTTTGGCCAAAAGAGCCTGCGCTTCTTGATAGACTAACGAGAAATGACCCTCAGTCAGCCGGTGGGAGAGGCTGAGGTTTTTCCACAAATGGGAGTACCCTTTCTTTATGTTGAGAGCACCCATGTACCCAATTGCTGACCTATGGGGCAGTGGTGCCTGCTTCTGCCACCAATGGGATGGCTGTGCTAGATGTAGTAATTTTTAACAAGGCACACCCAAGGGACACTGGGGTAATGTCAATAAAATAGAAACCAAGGGTCCCTAGTAATGATCTGTACACTGCACAAATATCCTATCGTAATTTAATAAGTCAATTGAAAGAGTAATTGTACAAACTAATCATTCATTTTTAAATTTAAAAAAACAGTGGCACTTTGAAAGTGTATGGGAGCACAACGAGCTGAGTGCTCATTTCTTGAAGTGATACACTTCTCTGATAAAGCGTGACCAACACGTGTGTCAGTAAACAAGGATAGCACGGC
Organism: Lissotriton helveticus; assembly: GCF_964261635.1. NCBI lineage: Eukaryota > Metazoa > Chordata > Amphibia > Caudata > Salamandridae > Lissotriton > Lissotriton helveticus. The sequence goes on along the minus strand of NC_136059.1, from coordinate 356,240,292 downwards.
CCATCTAAACAAAAATAGGGAGGAGTAAAACAAAGAACGACACCTAACTAGGTAGCAGAAGTGTCAAGTTGCGGAAATAAGAAAACCACCACTGGGTCTGGGCTCCCAACGGCACAGCTTGCCACAAGCTTATAATGAACAAAAATAGGTGCAAATGCCGCTAACTCATGAATATGACAACTATTTGGTCATCTGTTGAAACGACTTCAAAATGCTCTCCTGCTCGCATTCACTTCCTGGTCCGCATAGGATCAATAATGAACATCATTCTTTGTTGTGTACACTAGGTTTTAATATTTGTATAACAATTTGAAAAATCATATATTCAAATAGAAGTGGAAAATAAAAAATAAAAAAAGAAATACAGGAATTGGAATTAAAACCAACAAACATATTGTCTTAACCGTATGTTATGACCAAATAGTTGTCATATTCATGAGTTAGCGGCATTTGCACCTATTTCTGTTCATTATAAAGTTGCGGAAATAAGCAAGAAATCAGAAAAATTAGGCAAGGCAAATGGGAGAACACAATACTCTGCTGACATTTTCAAAAACAAGATCCTGCCTGAAGGTCGAGTGAGATACCGGAGGAATAGTGGTGGAGCGGTCAATCAGGAGGGACAGAAAAGCATGAGCAACAGGCGGGTGCAAGTAGCCAAGACAGCGAGGGACACCAACCTATTTCAACTGAGACTTCCGTCAATGCCCGAGCAAGCACTCTCAGGTGCTGATGTTGCTTATTCTTTCTTCAGTACCATTGAATCTGTTTGGTGCGAGACATCTTAAGGGGTATAAGATCAAAGTTGGTATGGGTCACAAGTTGAAAATAAGTGCCAAGACAGAACAAGACTGCACAGCAGGCACCTTCCCAAGAGGTATGGAGGCTGAAACAGAAGTGGCAGGGGAAAAAGGATAGTTTCTTGCCTGTTATTGCAATACATGATGCTGTAGGTCTAGTGTAATTTCATAGAGAATATGAGAAGGCTTGAAGACCATGGGATGATGCTACGCAAACTGTTTCTCCATGTGGGCCCAGGCGCTCATTCTAAAACAGTGCCTTTGTGTTGAAATGTCAAGACCAGGAGGTAGGTAAATTGTACCATCTAGAGAGACCATCCCTCACCTAACTCTCACTGTTGGTAGTACTTGAATGATTGCATACTTTCCTGGAGCAGACCAAAAGAAAAGCTACTCAAAAACCTCAAGACTACGAAAATTGGTTTCTTGTGAAGGTAGAAAACATTGTGTGGATACAAGGTGCTCCTGGATTCTACTTTGTAGAGTCTGGAAAAAAACACAAGTATAAACTAGCTGCTAAAAGGCTGATCTTTATGTCGTAGGGTGAGCACTACTCACCATTGAAAAAGTTTGAGAAATACACTCTTTAAGGCAGTGCAATTTGGATGTATTGTTTTCTATACCATTTCATAAATTGCTTTCAAAATGGAAAAAAAACTGTGGTATTTCCAAGGTTTAGCAAGGAAGGAAGGAACGGTTATTTACCTGCTGTAACGATTATTCTGTTGGATACTCGATCTACCTGCAGATCTCTAACTTGTAGAACAATCTACAGGCGTCAGACTAGATCCAGAAAACGTTGATGCTGCCATTAGAGGGCACTATAATCAATCTGTGTCAGAAGTGACGTCAGGTGATCTCCCTGAGCCCATAAAGCGCCAGCTCCAGCGGATTCACATCAGTTTCCCTCCATTTTTCCAAGCCTTCATGAAGGAAAGTAGGCTCTGCTTTTATATTTCCTCCACTTTTTGCCAGGTGCTATGCCATTTCTGACTAATCTGACTGAGATCCTGCTAATCAGGACCCCAGTCTCTGTGCTTTCTTTCCTAAATTGGTTATGGTAAGTATTTAGTGTGAGAAGTTGGCCTGGCATATGCTGTCCACTAGTTATAATGGACACCTTGCATCAGGCCAAACAACCCTTATTGATGATTAGGTTTAAAACAACTTTTATTGAAAGCTATCCTAGTGGTAGCTATGGAAATCAGCCTTCAGGCTGTCTTAAAGGAGTGTAAAGCAGCTTGGTTTACCAGATTATAACCTATTGAATGACCAAATGAAAGGGGAACCACACAAGGTAAACATAAAATATATGTATTTATTACTTAACATTCTACTAAACTCTTTATGAGATCTATAGAGCAAGATACACAATATCAACACATTAGAACACAAGTAAATAGCACAATATACAATGGGCCCCAGAGGGAGACCAAACCATATATTAATAAAGTGGTATAAGAACCACAACTTGACTAGACACGGTGCCTAGAGCACATAGAATCGCTGGGACCCCAAGGAACCACCCAAGATAGTGACACAGGGGACCCACGGGGGATGCGTGCAGTGTGAACACAGCTGCGAGCTCCGTACAATCCTATGGGAAAGTCACTGTTGGAATTTTAAAGATTAAGGACACTTCGGAGAGGGCTTGGAGCAAACTCTTTTAGACTTAGAAGGTTCTAAGGCCAGCACCCATGTTACCTCACCCAGGGAAGCCGGGTGCATAGGTGCCAAATGGTGTCGGGAATCGTTGCGGTTTTCAATGGCGAGTTTTGGTAAAGTGCTGCTGCCGTGGGAATGAAACTTGTCCGGTGTGATCCAAGCCTGGATCGACGTTGTGAAGACCCTGAAAGCACAGGGGACAGAGTCTGGGTCACTTCAGGGTGACCAGGGGCACGATAGACCAATGCCCACCAATGTTGGGTGTTTCAGGTGCGATGAGGTGAAGCTTGACTCCGCTGCCACGGGTACCAGGAGACGTCGACCAGAGTCCGCAGACGAATTATCCCACGAAGGATGTCGAGTGCTGGGGGGGTCGCTGTCTGGATCGGAGACCAACAAGCCTTGGTAACAGCAACCCACGCGGTGTAAAAATGCTTCGGTGAGGACCAGCAATATCCTGGTGACTTCCCAAGCGATGGAGAGTCAGGGCATATCTGGAGCAACTAGGTAAGCCAGTTAAACGTTACAGTACCTTTTTCAGAGACACACAAGTCAACGGATAAGGGATCGCGAAGGGACCTCGAGAGGAATCACTAAATACCAGCCCATGGGTGACTTGAGGACTGTAGGCCAGTAATCTTTGGTGGAATCACTGCTCGGGGGCTGGACTACAAGTAGCCCAAAGCACAGCCTCAGGGATCGCCAAGAAGTATATGCTGCTGTAAATGTGCACAGTGTCCAGGGGTTCGGGTTGCACGGTCCCCACAAGGGCTATGGGTCTCAGGTTTGCTGAGAGCACGGATCGGCCTGGGGAAGCTTGGAAACCCACCTCCTGTGTTACAAAGTCTTCGGAGTCCTTCAGGAGCTGCGTAGTTGCAAACCGGACAGATGCGTCTTTGGTGCCTGCCTTGCAGGGGAGTAACTCCTTTACTCCAAGGAAGATTCTTCGGTCATCCAACGAAGTGTAGATAGTTGAAGTTCTGGGATTCTGTTTCGTCCAGGCAAATCCAAAGTCCTGTAGTCAGGGGTTCCTACTTTATACCCAAGGAAGGGGTGGGACAAACTCTGGGGAACCACCAATGGGAGGGTCAGGATAGAGGGGTGGCTACACCCACATCCTTTGTCCAGTTTCGCGCCAGAGCAGGTGCTGGTAGCCCCTGCAACCAGTTTGAGCTGGACTATGCACAGGCACACCAAATGTGCCCCCAGTGCAGACATCAAAGCACTCGGAGTGCACTACCCAGCCCCAATACACGAACGCCTGTCTGGGAGGTGGTTACACCTCTCTGTGACAGGAAACCTTTTGTCCAGCCTCCCCTGCGGGAGTTTCGTGCAGCAGCAGGATGGCAGATGTGTGTCTGTAAGCATCCATTTTGTGGTGCCAGGGGTTCTGTTAAGCTGGTACCGGGTGTACCGATGTAGTCATATTTTTCCCTCTTGGAGGGTGGAATCATATCTCCCCCACCAGGACTGGCAGGGACGTATGATTCCAAGGTGTTTGACACCAAACACGACATGTGTCCTTGCAGTCATTTCAAAGTTAGTTTTTACCGCGAGGTTATAATGCACTTAAGAGTATGTGGTATGGCTGCATCACAAAACAACCCCAGAGGATAGATACCCAAGGCTGCAGACAAAACCCAGCAGCCTGCCTTCAGGATTGATAAGGCCTGCCATAGTGGTGACTGATAGGTTTATATGTGCAGTGATATAAGGTAGATATAGGGAACCTATATCTAAGTAAGGGGTGCATACACCACCTTACACAGGCTGCTGTAGCAGACCAGTTGTGTCATTTTGAATGGTCTCTCTGGAGTGGCATAATACATGCTGCAGCCCCTGAGAGGCCTCTGGGGTACCTATGCCCTATTCATGTTTCAGCCCATGAGGGACCCCTGCTGTACCTATTCCGTGGGTAGCTTAGTACCAAATACTAGGGACTTATAAGGGTATCCCAGAATCCAATCTGTAGTGTACTTAAAGTACATGCAATCATTTTAGAGAGGAAGCAGCTAGGCTGGGGTCCCGGATAGCAGGGCCCCAGCTAGACTAAAGTAAAAAAACAGTGAAACAGCAAAAAGTGGGGGTAACTATAAGAAGCAGATCCTACTCTCCTACAATTAGGTACATCCAAGATTTGATACTGGTGTACCCTTATAAGTCCCTAGTATATGGTACTAAGTTACCCACGGAATAGGTACAGCAGGGGTCCCCCATGGGCTGAAGCATGAATTATGCCACCCATGGGACACCAATAAAACTGTAGCTACAGTCCTGCCATTGCAGCCTGTGTAAGCTGGTGCTAGCACCAATTACAACATATATAGGCTTCACTATATCTAAGGTAACTGAACTTAAAGAACAAGTTACTTACCTTTGGTAACGATATATCTGTAAGAAACATTAGTTGGTGATAGATTCCTTACCTTAGAATTACCCCAAGGCGTCAGACTGGATCTGGAAAGTTTCCGTCAGCAGTACCCCTGCACGTCGGAAGGTGGCGTCGTGCGGCTCTGCAACCGTCGTTGGCGTCGAGGTCGCTGAGATGAAGTCACGGCAGGTACTTATGACGCCGCCCTTGTGGACGGACGTCAGTTTTGCACACGACTTTCTGCGCCAGGAACACAGAGCTATGCAAGACACTGACCACTGGTGCATTGAAACTAGGGTCCTGAAAGGGATGACCTTAACCCTAGAAATCAGTTCGCAAAACGGGGAGGATGGGTGGGGCGGTAAGGAATCTATCACTAACTAATGTTTATTACAGATATATTGTTACCAAAGGTAAGTAACTTGTTCATCTGAAAGAAACACAGTGATAGATTCCTTACCTTAGAATAGATACCGCAGCAATACCAACCCCTGTGGTGGGTCTGCAAACCAAGTTCACATCAGCAAGTCCCGGAGAACAGAACGGCCAAAGAAACAGTCTCTCTGGACTTGGCTGTCCAGGCAATAGTGCTTAGTAAAAGTGTGCAACGAGGCCCACGTAGGTGCCGGACAGATGTCTTGCAAGGGGACACCACATCCCAATGCCATAATGGCAGCCGTCGCCCTGGTGGAATGGGTGCGAAGCCCCAACGGTGGCTCTTTCTTCGACAGAGGATTACAGGCTTTAATAGACAAGACGACCCTTCGGGAGATCGTCTGCTTGTGTACGGCCCGACCTTTCTTGGCACCTACGTAGCCAACAAAGAGCTGGTCATCCACCCGGAACTGTTGCACAAGTTACTACTTATGTAACGATATATCTGTAAGAGACATTAGTTAGTGATAGATTCCTTACCTTAGAATATCCCCAGGCGTCAGACTGGATCCGGACATTTTTTGTGTAGCAGTACCCATGCGCGTCGGTAGGCGTCGTCCGCGGCCGTCGTTGGCGCTGTGATGACGTCTTCGGAGTACTTAGACGCCGCCTCCGCGCGCTGACGTCAGTTCTTATACACAGCTTTTCCGCGCCAGAAACGCAGAGCCATGATGAAAAAACCAACACTGGTGCCATGAAACTAGGGCCCTGAAAGGGGATGACCTTAACCCTAGATATCGGTTCACAGAACGAGGAGGATGGGTGGGTCGGTAAGGAATCTATCACTAACTAATGTCTCTTACAGATATATTGTTACACAAGTAGTAACTTGTGCATCTGCAAGAGACACGTTAGTATTAGATTCCTTACCTTAGAATAGATACCCCAGCAATACCAACCCCAGTGGTGGGTCTGCGAACCAATAATCACACCAGAAAGTCCTGGAGGACGGAAGGGCCAAAGAAGCCATCCCTCCGGACTTGGCTGTCCAGGCAGTAGTGTCTTGCGAACGTGTGCAGCGAGGCCCATGTAGCTGCCCGACATATGTCCTGCAAGGGGACTCCCCGGCCCAGGGCAGTAGTAGTCGCCATGGCCAGAGTGGAATGGGCCCTCAGCCCAACAGGAGGTTCCTTTTTAGCCAAAGAGTAGCACGCCTGGATGCACAACACGATTCACCGAGAGATGGTCCGTTTGTGCACCGCCTGTCCCTTCTTAGCGCCCACATAACTAACAAAGAGTTGGTCATCCACCCGGAACTGGCGTGTGCGATCCAAATAGTAAGAAAGCGCACGTTTTGGGTCCAGACGGTGGAGCCTCTCTTCCTCTTTCGAGGGATGCAGAGGTGGAAAGAAGGTGGGCAAGGTGATGGACTGCCCGATGTGGAAGGCTGTGACTACCTTGGGCAGGAAAGAGGGCCTTGTACGCAACACAACCTTGTCCGGATGGACAGAAAGGAAAGGAGGTTTAGAGGAAAGAGCCTGGAGCTCACTCACTCTTCTGGCAGAGGTGATGGCAACCAGTAAAGCAATCTTAAGCGTAAGAAGACGGAGAGGACAGTTATGAAGCGGCTCAAAAGGAGCGCACATTAGACAGAAGTCTTGTTTTTTAATCAGAAGCCCCTATCCCCCGTCCGCTTTGGTGGGCGGCGGAGCTTAATCCCCCTCCTGCTCCAGCTCAAACAGCTGGTAATTTAGGCTTTCAAATTGACAACGTCCTATCATGTAAAACCCATATTAATAAAGTGACTTCAGCCTGTTTTGGCAAACTTCACATGATCAAAAAGATTTTTCCATATCTTCCTCTTGACTCACGTAGGACGGTTGTCCATGCCCTGATTACCTCTCACTTGGATTATTCAAATAGCCTGTATGTTGGGGCTCCGGCATACCAGATCCATCAGCTGCAAGTCGTGCAGAATGCAGCTGCTAGGCTAATTGGTAATATCCCCTACCGCCACTCTATTTCCCCATACTTAAGGAAGCTGCATTGGCTGCCAGTTACTCGACGTATTCAATTTAAAGCAATGGTCTTTGCTTTCCGGGCCCTTAATGGTCGTGGCCCCGTCTATCTGCAAAATAGGCTGAAACCTGTTTATTCAATTAGTAATCTCAGACCTAACAACCTCCGTCTGCTTGTCACCCCTCGGTTTCATAGGTCCAGAATGGGAGGCAGGTCCTTTGCGGTAGGGACCGCTAAACTCTGGAACAGCCTCCCACTAGAGCTTAGGCTGGCTTCATCGGAATCACTGTTTCGTAATAAATTGAAAACTTGGCTGTTATCATGTCCCTAGTCGCTGCCTTCTTTATTAATAGTTCGCTGTCTAGCTGCTGTCATCTTTACTCTTAGGTCGCTGTCTGCAGCACCGGGAAACCCCCGTCGGGGGTAGCCGTGCGCTTTGTAAGCTTCTAAATAAATAAATAAATAAATAAATCAGGTAAGTTAGAACCAGGTTCAGGTCCCACTGGGGCATCACGAAAGGAACAGGGGGGAACATATGAGTGATGCCCTTCAAGAATCTGTTAACAATCGGGGACTTGAACAAAGAAGGCTGATCAGGAAGCCTCAAGAAGGCGGAAAGGGCAGAAAGGTAGCCCTTGATAGTGCCCAGAGCCCTGCTGGGCAAGAGAAAGAAGTAATAGGAGAACCTCAGAAAGGGGGGCAGAGAGTGGATCCACAGCCTTTGCTGTGCACCATGCCACAAATCTGTTCCACCTGCAGGCATATACCGACTTTGTGGAGGGACGCCTGGCTGCCAGAATCACATTACAAACTTCAGGAGGCAAGTCAAATGGCCTCGACTATCGCCGCTCAATCTCCAAGCATGGAGGTGGAGACTGGACAGGTTCGGGTGGAGGACCGTCCCCTGCTGCTGCGACAGAAGGTCCTCCTAAAGAGGACAGACATGCTGAGTAGCTCTGGATACCAATATCTTCGTGCCCAGTCCGGAGCCACAAAGATAACCTGGGCCCGGTCGCGCCTGATCTTCTTCAGCACTCTGGGCAGAAGTGGTATAAGCGGAAAGGCGTACAATAGACCGCAATTCCACTCGCGACGAAAAGCGTCTCCGAGCTAGTGCCGCCTTGGAAATTCCAACGCGCAGAACTGATGACATTGCGCGTTCTCTTCTGTGGCGAATAGATCTAACCAAGGCTCTCCCCACTGCTGAAGAGGCCTTGCGCCACGTCCGAGTTTAGACGCCATTCGTGATCCATCATGGACCGACGGCTGAGTTCGTCCGCCCTGGCGTTCAGTGAACCTGCCAGGTGTTGCACCACCTGGGTCATACCCTGATGTTCCAGCCACTGCCAGAGGCGCAGAGCCTCCTGGCATAGGGTCCACGACCCCGCTCAGCCTTGTTTGTTGCAGTACCACATGGCGGTGGTGTTGTCCGTGAACACCTGCACTACCCTCCCTCGGACAGAAGGGAGGAATGCCTTCAGTGCAAGCCGGATCGCCCGCAGCTCCAGAAGGTTGATGTGGAGCCCGGAGTCCGCCGGAGACCACAGGCCTCTGATCTCGCCTCTCCCATGTGGCCCCCCCAGCCCTGGAGGGACGCGTCCGTCACAACTACGTGCTCCGGTTGGGGTAGGGAGAGGGATATGCCGCCGCCCCAATCGCGGTCCGTGAGCCACCACTGCAATTGTCTTGCAGTGCCCTCCGAGATCAAGACATGGTCGGACAAGTTGCCCTGATGCTGAGCCCACTGAAACTTCAGGTCCCACTGCAGAGCCCGCATCCGCCACCGGGCGTGATGCACCAGAAGGATGCAGGAGGCCATCAGCCCCAGAAACCGCAGCGTCAACCTGACCGAGACTCGGGATAAAGGCTGAAAGATCGGAATCAGAGCCTGAATATCCCGAACCCGCTGTTCGGGAGGATAAAGCCGAAACTGCGCCGAGTCTAGAACCGCTCCGATGAAGAGGAGCTTCTGAGAGGGACACAGGTGTGACTTTGGCACATTGATGGCGAACCCCAGCAGGTGCAGGAGGTCGGCCGTAGTCTGGAGGTGGCTGACGACTGTCTGGGGCGAGCCCGCCTTCAACAACCAGTCGTCGAGGTAGGGGAAGACTGAAACCCCCAACCTGCGCATATGAGCTGTGACCACCGCCATCACTTTCGTGAACACCCGTGGGGCGCTGCTAAGGCCGAAGGGGAGCACGGTAAACTGAAAGTGCTCGTGGCCTACCGTGAACCGCAGGTAACGCCGGTGGGCCGGCAGGACGGGTATGTGGAAATAGGCGTCCTGCAAGTCCAACGCTACCATCCAGTCTCCTGGGTCTAGGGCAGCTAAGACCTGAGCCAAAGTCAGCATCTTGAACTTCTCGTTCCGGAGGAAGCCGTTGACGTTCCGTAGGTCCAAGATAGGGCGTAGGCCCCCTTTGTCCTTCTTGGGTACAAAAAGTAGTGGGAGTAACAACCACACCCTACTTCTGGCCCAGGAATGCGCGCAATGGCCCCCTTGGCCAAGAGGGCCATAACTTCCTCTTGCAGTTGTTTCAAGTGATCCCCCGACACGTGGTGGTACTGAGGTGGCAAGGCTGGAGGGGAGGCCTCGAAGGGGAGGGAGTAGCCCCTTCGGACGATTTGCAGCACCCACCTGTCCGATGAGACAGTGCGCAAGTGGTGGTTGTGATGGCGGACCCTGCCCCCCCACTGGCGTCACATGGGCCTGAAAACTCGGAAGGTTTTGAGGCGGATGCTGCAGGGGCTGGTGTGGACTGGCCTCGCCGTTGTCCCAGACCACCACCACGGTGGTTTCCACGTCCGCCACCGCGCTGAATGGTAGTTTGCGGCCCGTGGCTGGCAGAACGTGTGGGGGCGCCCCTTCCTTGGCCTTGAAAGGGGCGAAAAGCAGCCGTTTGCTGGCACGGGGCTGAGAGGCCCAAGGACTTGGCCGTAGCCCTGGAGTCCTTAAAGCGCTCGAGCGCATGGTCTGCTTTGTCACCGAAGAGGCGACGGCCATCGACCGGCATGTCCATAAGTGTGTTTTGGACATCAGCCGAGAAGTTGGCAGATCTCAACCAGGCGTGGCGACAAATTGCCACCGTCGTTGCCATCACTCTGCCTAGTGAGTCAGTAGTGTCCAGGCCACACCGGATGGAATAACGCGCCGCATCTCGACCCTCCACAAGGTCTTGGCCGAGTTTAGCCCGGACCTCACCTGGCATTCTGGCAGCACATCCGCGACCGTATCCCACAGAGAGTGGATGTAGCGGCCCAAGAGGCATGCGGTGTTGACTGACCGCAATCCTAAACTCAGGGAGGAGAATACTTTCTTTCAGTATTGCTCGTACCTCTTTGATTCCCGGTCGGTGGGAGCTGACGGGAATGCGGTCTGGGAATTAGAGGCCTGGATGACCAGGCTCTCGGGAGTGGGGTGGGTAGACAAAGCAAGGGTTGCCCGGAGCCGGGCGGTGGCGCCTGGCCACGTTCCTATCCACAGGCTGACCTGTAGCGGGCTTGGACCAAGTGCCCAGAAGAACGTCTGACAAGGCCTCATTAAACTGCAGCAGAGGCTCGGCCGAGCTTGACTGCGGTTTAAGGACCTCAGTGAGGAGGTTAGTCCTCACGGCCGCGACTGACAGAGCCCGAAGACCGATGACGACTTCCGGAACTGTGGTGACTCCGGCCCCCGCGACCAGTCCCTCGACCTCCTTTCGGACCGGGACCTCGAGCGGCGCGGGGCGGACTGCCGAAGCTCGAGTCGCTTACGGGACCGCTCCAGTCTAGCTTTAGACGTCAGGGCCCGGCAGTCGGAGCAGGACTTGTCGTCGTGGTCCGGGCCTAGACAGTGCAGGCACCGGCGATGGGGGTCGGTAACCGACATCAGTCGGCTGCAGTCGGCGCAGGGCATCCCCACCGGCACCGTCGGAGTCGAGAGACTTCGAAGTAGATCAAAAAGGATCGTAAAATATTTGTCAAAAAGTAAATAGGGTACAACTTTTTCCGGATCTGCGCTTGCTGGCACGTAAAAAAGAGGAACTGTTGTCAGCGCGCGGAGGCAGTGTCTAAGTACTCCGACGACGTCATCACAGCGCCCACGACGGACACGGAGCTGCGGACAACGCCTACCGACGTGCATGGGTACTGCTACGCAAAACAATTACGGATCCAGTCCGACGCCTGGGGATATTCTAAGGTAAGGTATCTATCACTAACGTGTCTCTTTCAGATTTGTGCGATTCAGGTAAAATGAGAGTGCACGTTTTGGGTCCAGACGGGGGAGCCTCTCTTCCTCTCTGGAAGGATGCCGAGGGAGAAAAAAGGTGGGCAAAGTGACCCGATGTGAAAGGCAGTGACAACCTTTGGCAGAAAGGATGGCTGTGTTCTGAGCACAACCATGTCCGGATCAACAGACAGAAAAGGAGGTTTGCAAGAAAGAGCCTGGAGCTCACTCACTCTCCTGACAAAGGTGATGCAACCAGGAAAGCAGTCTTCAAAATTAGCAAACGAAGAGGACAGTTGTGAAGAGGCTCAATGGGAGAGCACATTAAATATGTGAGAACCAAGTTCAAGTCCCACTGAGCCATTACAAAGGGAATAGGACGGAAAAGATGAGTAATGCCTTTGAGGAATCTATTTACAACAGGGGACTTGAAAAGAGAGGACTGATCAGGAAGCCTAAGAAAGGCTGAAATAGCAGAAAGGCAGCCCTGAGGACCCCAATCAGGTGAAACGGCGGACGCGGCCTCCACAATAATATGTGACTTAAAAGAGGCCCGCTCCCCCCCAGGACCAGATATGCAAGCCTACAAAACCTTTTAATGTACTCGACAATTTGTGAGGACCCACATTTGGTCAGCCTCTACGCATATATAGCACTCCTTAGCGCGAGTGCTAAAAATGCTTTACACGTGGTATCTATTTTTACCACTCACTTTTTCACGTCACTCACCTTTGTTCTGAGAGGTCCTGAAGAAAGCCCCATTATTTTTTCTAGAGGGCTAAAACATGTTGACCACCATAGGGTAATAATAAGCTACACATAGTATCTGTAACCCATTACCCATTCTCTTGTTTTTAAATATACCCCAGATCACCAGGAACCAAGTAACGGGTAGAATTCTGGAGGTATTTTTACATTTACACTCACTTCATCACACTCACCTACACCTCAACCTGCTCCACTGTAAACAGGTGTCGTAGCACAGCTGGGTAGAATTTGTCTACCCGGCTGGGACCGGATGATGAAGCATAACACAAACTAGGTTGGTGTGTGAGGGTTTTCTTATCAAACCTATGAGGTGCCAGACACTCTAGTGTCAGCCATTCATCTTGGCCGTCTTCTTCGGTTATAAAAAGCCCTTGGTAGTGCACAGACCAGAGCCCTGCTGGGCCAAAGAAAGAAGGAAAAGTAGGACTTCAGAAAGAGGGGCAGAAAGCGGATACACAGCCTTTGCTGTGCACCATGCCACAAACTTGTTCCACCTGCAGGCAGATACCAACTTAGTGAAAGGACGCCTGGCTGCCAGAATGACATCACAGACTTAAGGAGGCAAGTTGAAAGTAATCAACTGCCGCCGCTCAATCTGCACGTGAAAAGGTGGAGACTGGACAGGTTTGGGTGGAGGACCCTCCCTGCTGCTGCGACAGAGGATCCTCCCGAAGAGGCAGACGGATCGGGGGATTGATGGGTCATACTGAGTAGCTCCGGATACAAACTCTTCGAGCCCAGTCCGGAGCCACAAGAATAACTTGGGCCCGGTCGCACCTGATCTTCTTCAGCACTCTGGGCAGAAGTGGTATAGGCGGAAAGGCATACAACAGACCGCAGCTCCACTCGCAACGAAAAGTGTTGCAGAGCGAGTGCTGCCTTGGAAATTCCAACGTGCAGAACTGATGATTGTAGGAGAGTAGGGTCTGCAATCCTATGGTCACCCCAGATTTTTCCTTTTTGCTTCACTGGTTTAAGACTTTCCCTGGCTGTGGGCCTGCTAATCAGACCCACAGCCTAGCTGTTCTCTCTCTAAATTGACACTCATGTACTTTAGGTGCATTTACCAATTGGTATTGGGTCACCTTATCAGCCCCTGTACAGTGTACCTTAGGTACCCAGGGCATAGGTGCACCTAAGGCCTACCAGAGGCTGCAGCATGTATTATGCCACCCCTGGCTGGCCATCCAAACAGACACAACTGGCTGGTAAGACAGCTGGGGCAAGGTGGTGTAATCACCCTTTGCTGTAGATATAGTATACCTATATCTAACCACAAAATGGACACAGATTCCTATAAGTCACTCCTATGGCAGGCCTTATCAATCCTGAAGGCAGAGTGCTTGGAATTATGTGAGATGGTGCTCTAGCATGAGCTGAGCCTGTCTGCAGCTTTCGGAACCAAGTCCTTATAGCTGTTCCATGATAACGCTATACCATATACTCTTAAGTGCATTATAATCCTCGAGGTTATTGCTAACTTTGGTATAGCATTATCAAAACATGTCGTGTAAGGTGTCATACGCTTTGGAATACTACCCCCTCACCAATTCTGGCGACGGGGGTAGCATTCCACCCTTGTAGATGGATAAGACATGTATGTAACTAGAACCCCGGTTAAAGTTAACCCGAGCCTTAGCATCACAAAATGGATGCTGCCACCACAGACACGAATCTGACCTTCTGCTGCTGGGAGTCCTTCCAGCAACGGAGGCCTGGACAAAGGGTTTCCTGCCTGGGGAGGTGCTAGCACCACCCCAGACAGGACTTTGTGTATCCAGATAGGCAGGGCTGAAAGGAATGAGACATGCCTGGGGCACAGAAGGCGTCATTGTGCATTCCCCGGTTCAAACCAGTTGCTGGGGCACTACAAGCCCCAGCTCTGGCGCGAAACCGGACAAAGGATAGGGAGGGACCTAGTCACTAGTACAGCCCCCTTTAGCAGAATAAAGGTAGGAGCTGGTCCCATTCCAGATTAGATTATCCTGAACAACTTTACAAGAAGAAACTCTGGACTTCGACGTTCTGCTCCACAGAAGACTGAAGAAATCTCCCTTGTCCAAGGAGTGACCACCCTGCAACTGCAGGCACCATCAAGCGTCCTAGCGGTTCACTTTGTCGTCCTTCCTGCCCGAACCAGACCTCAGAGCTCGACGAGACCCGGACTCCGAGACCTCTCTGACCTCTACCCACATCTGCAGCACAGCTGAGACCCGTGGGTGTGACGAGACACGTGGGACCGGCCATCTTTGAAGAACTGCACTTCGCTTCCAGCACGACCCCTGAGGTACCCTTGAATGAGTGCTTTGGGGATTGAGAAGCCCCAGCCCCGAGCAGCTCCTGCACCGAAGACCAGCCCTCCAGCCTCCACGAGATCTGCGTGGGGCCCTTCTGCCTGGTTGTTGCTCGACGCGTTGTCTGGTCACTTGCCGGCTGGCTTGTGGCCTCCTAGACGACGAACCTTGAAATCTACACTGCTGGTCTGGTTGCTCCAGACTGGCCCTTGCTTCCTTCCAAAAGAGAAGTACCCCGGACCCTCCTGGTCCGCACCAGACACCATCTTCACTGACCCCGTGGGTTGCCTTTGCCAAGGCCTGTTGACTCCGATCCCGGAACAGACACCGTCGACAGCGAGAGCCAGCGTGGGACAGCTCGTGCCTCCATCCTGGTCGTCGAAGACACCTCCTGGTCCGCGTGGCTGCAGAGACAAGCGTCACCTCTTCCCCTGATCGCGACGACAGCATCTGGTTCCTTCCTGGTTCCACACCGGTCACTGGCTAGTGACTTTGAACACTGTCCCCTCTGCTTTCAGGTCTCCATCTTCATCGATCCACCCTTGGATCCCTCCGGACATCTCCCTCCTGGCCGCCTGCAGCATCTTTTCTTACAGGCTCCATTAACTTCAACGCTGAAACCCGACGCACTTTCACACCTATGTACCCGCAGCCCGTGGGTGAGGTAACGAGAGCATTCCGGTGCTCATAGGTAGATTGACTCTCCTAGTGTCCAGGTATCCTGTAGTTTTAGTCTCAACCAGTCGGAACTGTCCTTACTTACCTATTTCGTAATTTGTTCATGCCCATTGACTTTGCATTGAAACCCGCGTGTGTTTTCTAACATTGCACACGCGTCCCGTGGGCCTCCTGCTCCTTACCTAAGGTTAGGGTAGTGTAGCCCCAGCGATTCTACAGCCTCTGGGCATCCTCAGTTCTCCTATCATTCTACTTAACCCATTTACTGAGTATATGGTCTGTCGTGCCCCTAAGGCACCCTTGTAATTTGTGCGACTTATTGTATTTTTCTGAAGAGTATTGTTATGTGCTTAGCCCTTTGGTTTTGCTTTGTTCGCCATATGTTGGCAGAGAATGCTCAGACGTGAGTCCCTTGCTCACTTTGCCACTGGATTCAAGCAAGCCCGGCTGAAGACGGCTGCAATGCCAGAAACCAGTCCTGGGAAGCTTGTTTCCGGTCCAGGGAAGGCATGGCTTGGCAGTTCGGGCTGGACTGTTCCCATGAGGCACAGGGTCAGACTGATTTGCATATGGCCATGTCTGAACTGGGGTGGCAGAGTGGGCTAAAGAATGGTGATGGATTAAACCAAGATCAGTTGACTGGGGGTGAGTGCTTGTATTGTCAACGCTCCGTCCATCATTTCCTTTGGTTTTGCTTAGCCCTCTGATCTCATAAAGAGTTCAGAGGTGTTTGTTAGTAATACATATATTGTTTATTTTCATAACAACCTGTGTGGTGTCCTTTCATCTGGTATTCAAGGGGTTATATGTGGTAAAACAGCTGGCTTCACATGGCGTAAGAGTTTAGCCTAAGACTGCTCTGTCCATGCTACCATTAGGATAGCTGGTCTATAAGGTTGACTTACAACCAATCACCATAAGGGTTGTTTGGACTGATACAAGGTGATCACTAGAACTAGTGAGCATCATATATCAGGCCAACTTCTCACAATGACATTATTGCAGGTTCTCTCCGGTGTCGAATAGATCTAACCAAGGCTCTCCCCACTGCCGAAAGAGACCTTGCGCCACGTCTAAGTTCAGACGCCATTCGTGATCCACTAAGCACCGGCGGCTGAGTTTGTCCGCCCTGGCGTTCAGAGAACCTGCCAGGTATAGAACCACCAAGGTGATGCCTTGATTTTCTAGCCATGTCCAGAGGCGCAGGTGCTCCTGACATAGGGTCCAAAACCCCACCCCGCCCTGTTTGTTGCAATACCACATGGCAGTAGTGTTGTCCGTGAACACCTGCACCACACTTCCCCTGACAGAAGGAAGGAATGCCTTCAGTTCCAGTCGGATCGCCCGAAGCTCCAAAAGGTTGATATGGAGCCGGGACTCTGCTGGAGACCAAAGGCCTCTGATCTCCGCCTCTCCCAAGTGGCCACCCCATCCCAGGAGTGACGCGTCCGTCACCACTGTGTGCTCCGGTTGGGGAAGGGAGAGGGATCTGCCATTGACCCAATCGCGATTCGTGAGCCACCACTGCAATTGTCGTGCAGTGCCCTCCGAGATCTGGATGTCATCGGACAGGTTGCCCCGGTGCTGTGCCCACTGAAACTGATCTGCAACACCCACTTGTCCGATGTAATATCACGCCAGTGGGGGAGGGGGCGGATCCTGCCACCCACCGGTGGCAGGATCCGCCCCCCCGGTGTGGGGTGCACCACAAAGCAAGGATTAGGAAGGTTTGGCGGTAGAAGCAGCGGGGGTGAAAGTGGACGGACCCCTTCGCTGATTTCCCAACCCAGTTGGGGCTGCGCTGAGGCTGGTTCTGCCCAGGCTTGCTGAAGGAATGTGTGAGCATCCCTGCCGTGTCCACGAAAGGAACGAAAACCAGGAGTGGCAGGGCTCTTTGTAGACAGACCCAAGGACTTGGCCGTGGCCCACGAGTCCTTAAAACGCTCCAGTGCACTGTCAGCCTTATCGCCAAACAGGCGAGTGCCATCAAAGGGCATGTCCATGAGCGAACTCTGGACATCGGGCGAGAACCCAGTAGAACGCAACCAGGCATGGCGACGCAGCGCCACAGTCGTAGAAATCACCCTGCCCAACGAGTCAGGGATGTCCAAACCACACCGAATGGCGAAGTTAGCTGCATCCTTACCCTCAGCAACCACTTGGGAAAGAACAGCCTGAACTTCCCCAGGACACCGAGGCAATACCTGAGCCACGGTATCCCACACCGCATGGGAAGATCGGCCTAATAGGCAGCCTCAAGCTGGCCGGGGAGAACAACCGCTTACCGAACTGTTCCAGCTTCTCAAGAGTCCTTATCCGGCAGAGCCGTGGGAAAAGCACTCTGCAACGTCGAGGCTTGGATAACCAGACTCTCAGGCGTCGGACGGGTGGTGAGGAAGGTAGGGCCCCCAGGCGCCAGGCGGTGACGCCTGGCGACATTCTTATCTACAGGGGCCCCTGTGGCCGGCTGCAACCAAGTACCCAACAGGACATCGGTGGGGGCGTCATTGAAGGGAAGCAGCGGCTCCAACGAGGTAGACGCTGTCTGGAGCACCTCATTGAGGAGGTTAGTCTTGAGGGCCACCTTAGGAAGGTCAAGATTGAGGACCTCAGCAGCCAGATGGAGCACCATCGTGTAGGAATCGCCCTCCTCCATCGTGGGCGGAGGAGAGGCAAACCCCGGGTAAGGAGAGACATCGAGGTCGCCTGCGTCCTCCGGATCGTCCACCGAGTCCTGCTCGGAGTCACACTGACTGGCAAGAGCGTCCTCTGACCCCTCCCAATCATTCTCCACCTCAGTTGCCGGAGGAGCCGGAGCAGGGACTAACAGTATCGGAAAACGGTGCCGGCCGGGGCCGAACCGTCTCCCAATGCGGATCCCAGGCAGGAATTAAATGGTCCTGGAACAGGGGAAAGGGCGGAATGTACGGCACCCACTGCGGCACAGACGGCGGCGCTGGCGCCGGAGCCAACGGCATAGGATCCTGATGGCGCCGAAGCTGGATTCGCCGGCGGGCCAACAGGATCTGGACAAGGAGTGCGGGGCCTGAAGGTACACTGGCGGGAGCCCAAGGCCTAAAAAGGCAGTCCATGGTAGCAAGAAACTCTTGCACCTGTTCGGGAGTCGCCGACTGACCCGGGAAAGGTGGGTAGACCGCAGGACCCCCAGACTCCTAGGGAACCGCAGGGGCAGATCCCTTATCCCCCTCTTCCGCATCAGAGTACCGACAGGGGGGGGTGGGGGGTGCATTTGAATGGGGAGGACGTTGGAGAGCGAACACGCTTCTTAAACCTCTTTTTATGTTGTCGCTTACCGGAATCCGAAGGTGAAGACTTGGAGCCCGAGGAGCGACGACTGTGGCTCCGCGAACGGTCCCTGGACTCGGAGTGGCGTGGGGACGAGTGCCGGACCTCCAATAGCTTCCTTCGCCACTCCATCAAGGCTTTCGAGGCCATAGCCCGACAGTCCCGGGAGTCGTGGTCAGTCTCCAGGCAGTAGAGGCAAACATCATGAAGGGTCCGCCACCGACATATTGCGACAGCAGGCCCCCCAGGACTTAAAGCCAGGCATCCCTACATGCACCAGGAGAAAAAAGGGGAGACAAAAGTCTCAAAAGAGAAGTCAAAAAGTGATTATGGTACGGGCTCTATCCGGATCTGCGCTTGCTGGCGCGAAAAAAAGAAAAAACTGACATTAGCGCGCATGGGTGGCGCCTAAGCAGTCTCCTTGACGTCATCTCGGCGCTTACGACGCCAGCGATGGACGCGGAGCCGCAGGACACCACCTACTGATGCAGAGGGGTACTGCTGGGAAAACTTTCCGAATCCAGTCTGACGCCTGGGGATATTCCAAGGTAAGGACTCTATCACTAACATGTCTCTTTCAGATTTGAAGCCTTTTTCGACCTTTGGGTCACTGATCGGTCTAAAGTGAATAATACAGGGATGCACTGGCAAAAATGTGTTTCTCTTTTAAAGAACAAAGGTTGTCTGGCATTGACAGTCTTGATAGGCAGAAATCTACTTCTCCTGTGGTCAGTCTCCACTTCTGGCATATATATTCCTCCTTGTGAGCATCCTTCTGGTGGGGATTGCTCATCAATCTAAAAAAACATTCTGTGACTCTTGTGGTTCAGGAGATGCTGCAGCAGCAGACTCTTCTCAGTCTATGGCAGTATCTTGTCTAGGACTCAGTTGTTTTTTATAAAATAATGTAAATGTTTTGAGTGCGTCAAATGCTGCAATGTAAGACTCAATTACACTTTTCCTTTGAACATCATTGAACTACTCTTCCTCATGGAAAGTGTGGGAGCATCTCTCACTTAACGGGTACCCTTCCCTCTGATCACAACCCTTTTTCAGAGTTGAGACAGAGAGAGAAGATTTGTCAGCACTGGTGTCTTGTTTTCGACCCACAAGGCTCTTTGGTCTTTGTGGTAGTTTCAACTGCTGAATGCTTCAATGTTGACAAATGCTTGCTTGGCTTCAAGTTTGATTTTTACAGCTAGGATGCACCATAACCAGGAGGCATTGTGGTTGTACGCTTTTCCCCCACCGGGGACAGAAAATCTTTTCTGCATTTTTCAGGTATGTACCAAAGATCTAATCCCACCGATGCTAAAAACTCAACATCTGATCCTTGCTGCTCTGTTTGGACATCTTCATTCTAGTTTATAATTTCTGTCATCTTTGCCCAATAATCCCAGATCCCTAAGGGACACCTACTTTTCCTGTACCATGAATTAATGTTCCTCACTCTGAATTTTTCCTCTTTAATGTTCTTGGTATCAAGGCCTCATCTGCCTTACAGCACTTTTAACTGCGCAAACATTACACACCTTACGGGTGTCTACTAGGCTAATTTATGTGGGCAGTCTGAGAAGAATTTAAATCGACTGTTTGCTATTCCTCCTGTCTGTATATCCTAATAGGGACTCGTAGGTAGTAGCCAACACAAATTCTATATTCTCAGATCCCCCACTGTAGTCTTGGCCCAAAGTGGAAAAACCCCATCTCTCTTCATTTCTTGTTACTCCCCTCAAATTATGTGCAATACACAGTCAATCTTGGAGGTTTATCCGTATTGGGTTACTTTGACCATTAAGTGATTGGTGGAAAAAAGAATCTTGGAGGCCATGTACTGGAGCACTGTGAATCTTGGAGGCCATGTACTGGAGCACTGTGAGACTACATTTGGCACCAAGCGGGATCGGAATCACTACTAAATAATCTAAAAAAAATAATAATAAATAAATAAGGAAAATAATTCTGAATCAAAGGCAGAGCTTATGAATCTATTGAAGAGTCACAATCCAACAACAAAGACATTGGTCTTCGCAGATAAGGTCTACCAAAGGGCATATGGTTCTACAGAATCTCATAGGGGTATATTTATGAATGTTTGTGAAGTAGTGTATTTGGCTCGTAAGAGGGAAAGAAATAGGAGAACCTTCCTTAGTACATCAGGTGGAGAGGAAAACAATTCTTACTGAAGACGACACTGGTTAATTCTGTTGCGACTACCACAGAGACATCCGCTGCAACCCAAACCTCACTTCAGTTATACACCCAGTTAAAAAAATGTTTTTTGCAAACCGCTTTAAGAACATTATGTTCTTATAGGCTAATCTCAAAATTGGACGGTTCAAACACTTTTGAGTATTATTTCTTTATTTTGTAGGGACCTGTAAACTACACCTTTACATCATTCATAATGAATTCAATGAAAAGACTTCAGGCAACTGAGTGAATTCTCTACTAAAATGTGTTTCAACAAGCACTTCTCAAACTGCTATGCTTGATGCAGTATTATCATAACAGGACTTTGCAGAAATAGTAAAATGCTCACCTGCAAGAGACTCTTCATATTTAAGAATGTGCTCGACTAAATTATCAACAAGTTGGGTGCACGCTTTCTTTACAGGTTTATATGAGGAATCTTCCTCGGTCTTCAAGAGCTGGGATAGAAAATATGAAATTAGAATTATATACTTTATTACAACCCACTGAGGTGATTTAATAGTCAAACAGCTTTGCTGTTCACAAACGGATTGTTTTTAACTATACAATCCCACTTCACCACGAAAATTATACCGATTGTTATTTACTTACATTTTGAAGTAGTTGTTCAAACCAGTCATAACCAGTATCTCTGCAAGTAGCCACCTAGTGCACACATGGAAGAAAAAAACGATCAATTAAAACAATCTCACCCATTTATGAAGCAAATACACTTAAACAACAAATCAAAAGAATCAAAACAAATTAGCTGGAACTCAACCTTCAATGCAAGGACACTATGGTAAAACAAGATATGGATCCTGGTTACACACGCAACCAGAGGACTGGAATAGAATACATAAAAGAACAAACATTGTTGAAAAGAAGATACTTACCTTCGGTAACAATATATCTGTAAGAGACATATTAGTTATAGATTCCTTATCATAGAATTACCCCCTGGCATCAGACTGGACCTGGAGACCTTATTTAGTAGCAGTAGCCCTTGCGCGTCGGTCGACTCCACGTTTGGCGTGGTCGCCGGGATAATGTTGTGGTATCTACTTCGACATCAGCCTCGCGCGCTGACGTCAGTTCTTTACACGACATTCCACGCCAGAAGCGCAGAGCCAAAAAAGACACTGACCACTGGTGCACAAAACTAGGTCCCTGTAAAGGGAGACCCTAACCCTAGAAGTCAGTTTGAAGAACAGGGAGGATGGGTGGGGCAGTAAGGAATCTAAAACTAATATATGTCTCTTAAAGATATTTTGTTACCTAAGGTAAGTAACTTGTTAACCTGCAAGACAAATAGCTATAGATGCCTTACCTTAGAATAGATACCCCAGCAATACCAAACCCGGAGGTGGGTCTGCAAACCAAGTTCAGACCAGAAAGTCCTGGAGAACCGAACAGCAGAAGAAGCCACCCCTCCGGACTAGACTGTCCAGGCATTAGTGTTTGATAAATGTGTGCAGTGAAGACCAAGAAGCTGCCTGGTAGATGTCAAGAAGGGGGGACTCCACGTCCCAAAGCAGTAGTGACTGCCGTCGCCCTGGTGGAATGGGCACGCAACCCAACTGGAGGTTCCTTTTTAGCTAAGGAATAGCAGTTTTTGATGCAAAGAATGACTGTGAGAAAGTGGCTTTATATATACTGGACCAGAATAAGGTACAGTGTGTATAGAGTCCACAAACCCTAGAGGTATAACAGAGGGTAAAGCCAGGTGTGACCTTACTCTCTAAAGTGGTAGCTTGGTCGAGCAGTAAGGCGGTACCAGAGGACAGTGTAAAGCATTTGTTGTACACACTCAGTCAGCAAAAGGTTTCACACACTCAAAGACTGAACTCAAGGCCAATTGTTTTTATATCAAAGATAAAGATGTTCTATTTTTAGAACCAACAGGTATCAAAATATACTGTTCTCAATACAAGAGGTCTCAGATGAGTACTTTGCAGAAAGGCAATAAACTTTGTGAACACAATAGCTGCAGTAGGCAACACAATTCTGAACACACTTGAGCATTGAGCTCATTGGGATTTTATCATATAAGTACAGTTGATTACTTTGTAGATAACTTAGGTAGTTCCAGGACTGGATCCTAGATTCAGTCGTGGGGTCTAGGCTGAAAACAATTATGTATAAACGTTTAGTTATTGTAGTGATTTTTCAAGAATATAAAGCAGTTTAAAAAATTCACATTAGAAACTTTTCAAGGAAAATCTGGCAATGTTATCCAATGGGAGAAAATTCAGGTTGCAGGTAAAGTACGATCTTGTTACTTTGGTAATCCAGTACTGGGCTCCTACGTCCAGCACTGGGGTCTCAACTTAAAACAGGTAAGTAATTACGTTTCAGTATTTCGTAAGATTTGTAAAGATTATTTAAAGTTTTCAAAAGTAGACACTTAGAAGAAATTTCATAGAAAAGCAGACAATGGATCCCTATGGAGAAAATACAGGTTACTAGTAAACCGGGTAGGATTACTTTTGCGGTTCAGTACTGGGCTACAAGGTACAGTACTGGCTTCTCTCCTGATCCCATTGAGTACTTCGGAATTCGTGTGATTTTATATGAATATTTTAAGTTTCCAAAAGTCCACACTTTGAAGATTTTTCGAGTCAAGCCAGTCAATGTTAACGAATGGCAGGTAAGTGAGTTACCGGTTTCCAGGTGAGTACTCGACTGGTGAAGTTAAGGTTCTGGGCATAGACTCAGGGATCCCCCTGGGTCAGGTAGGTACAGTTGGTTCACCCTCAGCGGCACAGGGGCGGCCGGGTGCAGAGGTAGTTAGGCCCAATGTTATCCAATGAAGGGCAGGGGGCCTTCGGTTGGTAGCTGCTGGCTAGCAGGCCACGCGTCTGTGGGAGCTGGGCTCCTGGTCACTTGCTCAAGGCAAATGGGGAAGTAGGATAGGGCAAAGGTGGCACGGCCAGCGGCACTCGGGCGGCTGGGTGCAGGGTGCTTTTGAGCTGTCGGGCGCTCAATGTAATTCAATGCGAAAGGTAAAAAATGAACAAAGGCAGCAGGCTCAGGGACGGAGAGTCTTCAGGGGCGACCACCACTTCGAGAGGTAAGTTGGGATCTTGGAGCACAGGTTGGTACCCCAAAGGAAGGCGCAGGGGGCTGCAGGGCGCTGGGGTGTCTTTGGGTGTCGGAAAAGCTTACCCTCAGCTGGTCGTGGTTGGGCCATAGGTTCTGAGTCTGCAGGCGTCGTCTGGTTCGTCAAGGAGGGTCTTTGGGCACTGGACTTCAGGTCCCAGTCGCCGGGGGGACGTCCTCGTGGTCTTGGATCACTCAGGCACGGGCCAGGCTCGGCGGGTGCAGAGTGGGCTGGTCGGGAGCTTCCTGGCTGGCACCAGGGGTGTTGTTGCAGCAGAACCTCTGCTGATTAGAGTCCCAATCTTCGAGAGGGTCAAGGCAGGCAAGTCCTCTGGGTGTCCCAAGGTTGCTGTCCGCAGAAGTTGCCGGGATTAGGCAGGAGCAGGTTCCAGGAGACAGGCCGGATAGGGCAGGGGCCAAGTCAGTTGGGGTCGTCCTGTTAGCAGCTGCACGGCGGGTCTTCTTCTTGATCTTCTTCTTTTCGGGATCTGAGGAAGGAAGGTTCAGGGAGCCCTTAAATACTGAATTTAGGGGCGTTACAGGTAGGGCAAGAGCAGGGACCAAGAGGTCCCTGTCCTGGGTTCGGTACACCCCCTAGCCTGCTCCTCTCCTGTGGGAGGGGGGCAGGAGCCTAGCTGTGATTGGGCAGGGCTCCCCATCTCCAAGATGGCTGGAGCCCGGGGTCGTGCTTCACCTAGTCTCCCCCATCTGAAGGGGTGGGGTTGGCACAGGCTGGCAACCCCCTTCCTTATGTAGTTTTTCCTGCTAGTCTCTCCGCCAGAGTGGGGGTCAGGACTGGTGGGGGCCAGTTGCTGGGTACAGCAAATTGTCTGGAGAAGCTCACAGAGGCGGAAGGCCTTTGAAGCTCCCCCTGCCCATCCTGGGGGAGGAGACCTAGCACCTCGCCGAGGATGTGCATTGTTGCAGGCCCAGGAGAGCGGGGGGCTCTCCACCCAGGGGTCCAGCAACAGGTCTGCTATGTGGCAGCCTAGGCAGCCTCTCAGTCCAGACATAGATTGTGGTTAGGTTTCAGGGGGCATCTCTAAGATGCCCTCTGTGGTGCATTTTTCATTAAATCCCACACTGGCATCAGTGTGGATTTAATGTACTGAGAAGTTTGATACCAAACTTGTCATTCTTCAGTGGAGCCATTATGGTGTTGTGGAGTTCGTAATTTCGACCTCCCAGCACCATATACTCTTAATGGCATCACTGCACTTACAGTGCCCAGGAATGGCCCTGGGTACTGTAGGGGCACAGGACTCATGCACGTGTGCCCACACCACTGGCATAGGGCACCCAGCTAGAGGGGGGACTGATGTTTGCCAGGGCAGTGGGTTTGTGGGCATGGCACACAGGGATGTGTGCCATGTCGACCCTTAGTTTAGTTCTGTACTTAGGCACTCAGTCTGCAAAGGCAGTGTGTGGGTGCCAGGGTACAGGGCCCCTAAGGGTGGCAAAATAAGTGCTGCAGCCCTTAGGGGTCTTCTCTGGTCACCCTGCCCTGGGTACCAAGGGTACCATTTACTAGGGGCTGACAGGTGGCCAGAGATGCCAATTGGGTTTTAGTTTCAACATAGTTTTAGGGAAGGAACACAGGCCCTGGCTACCTGGGTGGCAGGAGCCCAGGGCACACTCAGTCGAAGCACATCAGCAGTCAGAAAAAAGTGGGGGCACTTTCTCTCAATGACAAATCAGGAGATCGTTCCTTTTTGCACAGCTCAACCTTTCTTGGCGACTACAAACCGACAAAGAGCTAGTCATCCACCCGGAATTGTTTCGTGCGCTCCGGATAGAACGAAAGCGCACATTTTGGATCCAGACGGTGGAGCCCCTCTTCCTCTTGGAAGGATGCGGAAAGAAGGTGGGCAAAGTGATGGTCTGTCCTGTGAGAAGTTGGCCTGATATATAGTGCTCACTATTCTAGTGATCACTGTGTATCATACCAAACAACCCTTATTGATGACTGGTCGTAAGTCAACCTTTCAGACCAGCTATCCTAGTAGCATGGACACGAGCAGTCTTCAGGCTAAACTCTAGAGGGCGTGTTAAGCCAGCTGTTTTACCATCACATGTACCCCTTGAACACCAAGTGAAAGGACACCACACAAGTTGTTATGAAAATAAAGGATATTTATTTATAACAAGTCTACCCTGAACTCTTTATGAGTCAGGGAGCTAAGCACAATACAAAACTCTTACGAAAATAAGTTGCACAATTTACACAAATGCCCGAGGGGCACGAAAAACCATATACACAAAAAGTGGAATGCGAAATACTAGCAGGTAAGTAACAAGATCCAGAGGCTTCAGGATCGCTAGGACTACACTACTGAACCTTAAGATTACGAGCAGGAGGCCTAGGGAGATCGGGTGCAGAGTGTGTACTCTCACGCGGGATGCGGGAAGAAGTCTATGGTTGCTAGCGTTTCTAAAGTTACTGTTTCCGGACGAATCCGACTAGGTAGACTGAAAACGACAAAGGATCTGGACACTTAGATAGTGAACCTGTGCTGGTGCACCGAAATGCTCGAGTTTTCTAGCCCAGGGGCTGCGGCTGCATAGGGTTCAAGTGACGTCGGGAATCTTCGTTGTAGTCTATGGAGCCTGAAAGAAGAAGTTGCTGGCAGGCGACCAGTGAAGATGTTCAGTGTGATCCAAGGCTGGATCAGTGAAGGAGACTACCTGAAAGCAGAGGGGACTCAGTTCTTAATCACTAGCCAGTGATTATGTGGGCACCAAGATGGCACCGGATGAAGTCACCTCGACCAGGTGAGTGGGCGACGCTGGACTCTGCAGTCACACGGGCTAGGAGGCGTTGTCGGCGTCCAGGCTGGAGGTGCGAGCTGTCCCACGAGGCTGTCGGCTATGCTGGACTCAGGATTTGATTTACAACAAGGGGTGGTGATGGACAGAGTCTCTGAATTAAGCAGAGTACTCTCACCCAGTCAAGAGATCAGGGCTAGATCCAACACCGTTTTTTAGCTCATTGCACCATCCCAGTTTCAGAACCTGGCTGTATACAAATTAGTCTGTCCCTGGCCCAGTGCATCATGGGAACAGGGCAGACCAGACTACAAAAGCCAATTCTTACACTGGGAAGGAAACAAGCTTCCGGGGACCGGTTTCTGCCATTTCAGGCGTCTTCGGCCCAGCTTGCTTGAATCCTGATGGTGCAATGAGCAAGGGACTCACATCTGAGTATACCCTTCCACGCTTAGGGTGGACAAAATAATTTACAACAAGGGGTGGTGATGGACAGAGTCTCTGAATTAAGCAGAGTACTCTCACCCATTCAAGAGATCAGGGCTAGATCCAACACCGTTTTTTAGCTCATTGCACCATCCCAGTTTCAGAACCTGGCTGTATGCAAATTAGTCTGTCCCTGGCCCAGTGCATCATGGGAACAGGGCAGACCAGACTACAAAAGCCAATTCTTACACTGGGAAGGAAACAAGCTTCCGGGGACCGGTTTCTGCCATTTCAGGCGTCTTCGGCCCGGCTTGCTTGAATCCTGATGGTGCAATGAGCAAGGGACTCACATCTGAGTATACCCTTCCACGCTTAGGGTGGACAAAATAATTTACAACAAGGGGTGGTGATGGACAGAGTCTCTGAATTAAGCAGAGTACTCTCACCCAGTCAAGAGATCAGGGCTAGATCCAACACCGTTTTTTAGCTCATTGCACCATCCCAGTTTCAGAACCTGGCTGTATGCAAATTAGTCTGTCCCTGGCCCAGTGCATCATGGGAACAGGGCAGACCAGACTACAAAAGCCAATTCTTACACTGGGAAGGAAACAAGCTTCCGGGGACCGGTTTCTGCCATTTCAGGCGTCTTCGGCCCGGCTTGCTTGAATCCTGATGGTGCAATGAGCAAGGGACTCACATCTGAGTATACCCTTCCACGCTTAGGGTGGACAAAATAATTTACAACAAGGGGTGGTGATGGACAGAGTCTCTGAATTAAGCAGAGTACTCTCACCCAGTCAAGAGATCAGGGCTAGATCCAACACCGTTTTTTAGCTCATTGCACCATCCCAGTTTCAGAACCTGGCTGTATGCAAATTAGTCTGTCCCTGGCCCAGTGCATCATGGGAACAGGGCAGACCAGACTACAAAAGCCAATTCTTACACTGGGAAGGAAACAAGCTTCCGGGGACCGGTTTCTGCCATTTCAGGCGTCTTCGGCCCGGCTTGCTTGAATCCTGATGGTGCAATGAGCAAGGGACTCACATCTGAGTATACCCTTCCACGCTTAGGGTGGACAAAATAATTTACAACAAGGGGTGGTGATGGACAGAGTCTCTGAATTAAGCAGAGTACTCTCACCCAGTCAAGAGATCAGGGCTAGATCCAACACCGTTTTTTAGCTCATTGCACCATCCCAGTTTCAGAACCTGGCTGTATGCAAATCAGTCTGTCCCTGGCCCAGTGCATCATGGGAACAGGGCAGGGCAGACCAGACTACAAAAGCCAATTCTTACACTGGGAAGGAAACAAGCTTCCGGGGACCGGTTTCTGCCATTTCAGGCGTCTTCGGCCCGGCTTGCTTGAATCCTGATGGTGCAATGAGCAAGGGACTCACATCTGAGTATACCCTTCCACGCTTAGGGTGGACAAAATAATTTACAACAAGGGGTGGTGATGGACAGAGTCTCTGAATTAAGCAGAGTACTCTCACCCAGTCAAGAGATCAGGGCTAGATCCAACACCGTTTTTTAGCTCATTGCACCATCCCAGTTTCAGAACCTGGCTGTATGCAAATTAGTCTGTCCCTGGCCCAGTGCATCATGGGAACAGGGCAGACCAGACTACAAAAGCCAATTCTTACACTGGGAAGGAAACAAGCTTCCGGGGACCGGTTTCTGCCATTTCAGGCGTCTTCGGCCCGGCTTGCTTGAATCCTGATGGTGCAATGAGCAAGGGACTCACATCTGAGTATACCCTTCCACGCTTAGGGTGGACAAAATAATTTACAACAAGGGGTGGTGATGGACAGAGTCTCTGAATTAAGCAGAGTACTCTCACCCAGTCAAGAGATCAGGGCTAGATCCAACACCGTTTTTTAGCTCATTGCACCATCCCAGTTTCAGAACCTGGCTGTATGCAAATTAGTCTGTCCCTGGCCCAGTGCATCATGGGAACAGGGCAGACCAGACTACAAAAGCCAATTCTTACACTGGGAAGGAAACAAGCTTCCGGGGACCGGTTTCTGCCATTTCAGGCGTCTTCGGCCCGGCTTGCTTGAATCCTGATGGTGCAATGAGCAAGGGACTCACATCTGAGTATACCCTTCCACGCTTAGGGTGGACAAAATAATTTACAACAAGGGGTGGTGATGGACAGAGTCTCTGAATTAAGCAGAGTACTCTCACCCAGTCAAGAGATCAGGGCTAGATCCAACACCGTTTTTTAGCTCATTGCACCATCCCAGTTTCAGAACCTGGCTGTATGAGGCTGAAATGCCAGAAACCGGTCCCCGGTAGCTTGTCTCCTTTCTGGTGAAGAATTGGCTTTGTAGTTTGGTCTGCCCTGTTCCCATGATGCACTGGGCCAGGGACAGACTAATTTGCATACAGCCAGGTTCTGAGCTGGGATGGGGCAGTGAGATAAATAACGGTGATGGATCAAGCCCTGATCTTTGGACTGGGTAAGAGTGGTCTGCTTAATTCAGACACTCTGTTCATCACCACCCCCTTTTCTGTATCGTTTTTGGCCACTATAGGTGTGGCAGGGTATACTCAGACATGAGTCCCTTTCTCACTGCTCCATCAGGATTCAAGCAAGCCGGGCCGAAGAGGCTGAAATGCCAGAAACCGGTCCCCGGTAGCTTGTCTCCTTTCTGGTGAAGAATTGGCTTTGTAGTTTGGTCTGCCCTGTTCCCATGATGCACTGGGCCAGGGACAGACTAATTTGCATACAGCCAGGTTCTGAGCTGGGATGGGGCAGTGAGATAAATAACGGTGATGGATCAAGCCCTGATCTTTGGACTGGGTAAGAGTGGTCTGCTTAATTCAGACACTCTGTTCATCACCACCCCCTTTTCTGTATCGGACTCGGGATTTGAGCAACAAACCTTGGCAAAGGCAAGCCCACGCGGTGGAGTCAAGATGGCGTCTGGAGTGGACCAGGAGGGTCCAGGGTACTTCTTGTTGGACAGGAAGCAAGGGCCAGTCTAGGGGACCTAGACCAGCGGTGAAAACGTCGTGGTACGTCGTCAAGAGGGTCACTAGCCAACGGGCAAGTGACCGGACAACGTGGCAGGCAGCAAAGAAGCAGAAGGGCCCCACGCAGATCTCGTGGATGCTGGGAGGCTGGACTTCGGTGCTGGAGCTGCTTAGGGTTAGGGCTTCTCAAATCCCAATGCACTTACTCGAGGGTCTCTCGGGGGTTGTGCTGGTGAAGCGTCGTGCAGGTCTTGAAGATGGCCGGTCCCACGGGTCTCGTCACACCCACGAATCTCAGCTGGGCTGGATGATGTAGGTAGAGGTCAGAGATGGCAGGGAATCCGGGTCTCGTCGAGCTGGGCAGTCTTGATCCGGAGGATGGACGTGCAGCAAACCGCAAAAGCTTCGATGGTGCCTGCTGGTGCAGGGTGGCTACTCCTTAGCCACAAGGGAGAGTCTTCAGAAAAGTCAAGAGTTCCTTTCTTGGAAAGTAATTCAAGTTTCAAGATGATCTAATTTGGGAAGGGGGCCTGCTCCTACCTTTATCCTAAGAAAAGGGGCTGGCACGCGACTGAGTCCTGCCCTATGGGTGGGACTAGGAGGGGGGTGATTACACCCCTCTCCTTTGTCCGGTCTCTCCCCAGCTCAGGGGCTGGTGTGCCCCAGGAACTGGTTTGAGCCGGCATATGCACAGTGAGCACCGGGGTGCCACTTGCAGTCACCTTCCTTTCAGCCCTGCCTACCTGGGATACACAAAATCCTGTCTGGGATGGTGCTAGCACCGCCCCTGGCAGGAAACCCTTTGTCCAGGCCTCCGTTGCTGGAAGGACTCCCAGCAGCAGGAGGGCAGACTTGTGTCTCGGTGGCAGCATCCATTTTGTGGAGCTGAGGCTGTGTCTGACTTTAACCGGGGTTCACAGTTACATACATGTCGTGTCCCTCTAGAAGGGTGGAATGCTAACCCCGTCGCCAGAATTGGCGAGGGGTTAGTATTCCAATTCGTATGACACCTTACTCAACATGTTCTGATAATGCTATACCAAAGTTAGCATTTAACCGCGAGGATTATAATGCACTTAAGAGTATATGGTATAGCGTTATCATGGAACAGCTATTTGGACTTGGTTCCGCAAGCTGCAAACGGGCTCAGCTCATGCCAGAGCACCATCTCACATAATTCCAAGCACTCTGCCTTCAGGATTGATAAGGCCTGCCATAGGAGTGACTGATAGGAATATATGTGTCCATTTTAGGGTTAGATATAGGAATACTATATCTAAAGCAAAGGGTGTTTACACCACCTTGCCCCAGCTGTCGTGCAGCCAGTTGTGTCTGTTTGGGTGGCCAGCCAGGGGTGGCATAATACATGCTTCAGCCCCTCGTAGGCCCTGGGTACACCTATGCCCTGGATACCTAAGGTATGCTGTACAGGGACTGATAAGGTGACCCAGTATCCAATTGGATATGTACCTAAGGTACATGGAGTACATTTTAACAGAGAGAGCAGGAAGCCTGGGGTCCTGAATAGCAGGATCCCAGGCCAACTAAGTCAAAAACCAGCAAAACACCAGGAAAAAAAGTTGGGGGTAACCATAGTCAGGTATCCACCTTCCTACATGTCCTATATGGAAAGAGGTAATCACTTTGGGAAGGAAAGAAAGCCTAGTGCGGAGGGCAACCTTGTCCGCATGAACAGTCAGGAAAGAAGGCTTAGAAGAAGGGGCCTGTAGTTCACTCACCCTGCGAGCAGAGATGATGGCAACTAGAAAGGCAGTTTTATGGGTTAAGAGTCTGAGAGGACAGTTATGTAGCTGCTAGAAAGGATCACACATCAGATAAGTAAGAACCACGTTCAAGTCCCACTGGGGCATCACGAAAGGGGTTGGAGGTTGGAGGAAACAAATGAGTAATGCCCTTAAGGGAGCGATTTACAATAGGGGACTTCAAAAGCGAAGGCTGGTCAGGCAGTAAAAGGAAGGCCGAAATGGCTGACAGATAGCCTTTGAGAGTGCCCAGAGCAGGGCCCTGCTGGACCAAAGAAAGAGTGAAGAGGAGAATCTCTGAAAGGGCAGCGGAAAGGATATCCACAGCCTTTGCTGTGCACCATGCTACAAATTTGTTCCATCTACAGGCGTATACTGTTTTAGTGGAGGGTCGCCCGGCTGCCAAGATAACATTACATACTTCGGGAGGAAAGTCGAAAGCTGTCCACAAGGAGGTGGAGGCTGGACAGGTTCGGGATGAGGACTGACCCCTGCTGCTGTGACAGAAGATCCTCCCGAAGAGGTAGGTTGATCGGTAGATCGATGGCCATGTGTAATAGCTCGAGATACCAGACTCTCAGTGCCCAATCCGGGCCCATGACAATGAATTGGGCCCGGACGCGCTTGATCTTCTTCAGCACTCTAGGCAAAAGTGGTATATGCAGATGTTAGACCTGGCACCTTGGCGTGAGTTTCCCTTCCACTTTTTGCTGATGTGCCTCAGATGATTTTGCTGGTGTCCGCTGCTCAGGGCACTGCGCCACGGCCAATCCGTGCCGCAGTGCAAGTGCTCCCTATGAAAAGTGTAACTGTGATTGATATTCCTGATTGGTTCATTGGATTTACTGTCAGTCCCCAGTAAAGTGCACCAGGAGTGCCAGGGCTTGTAAATGCCAATGCTGCTAGTGGGCCTGCAGCGCTGGTTGCGCCACCCACAGAAGCAGCCTGTTAAAATGTGTCTAGGGTCTGCCAATGCAGAACCTGCTTGCAGTCTGGTACTGTCATGCTGGCTGGGCAAGTGCACGCACTTGCCAGCCCCTAAACCTTCCCTTAACTTCATATTAGTCACCCCTATGGTAGGCCCAAGGGCAGGGTGCATTGTAAGTGTAAGGTAGGACATGCTCTGATGAGTGTGGCATGTCCTAATAGTGAATTACTGCCAAATTCGTTTTTCACTATTGTAAGGCTACCTGTTCCCTTTAGGCCAGATGGGCTGCTGGAATTATTACACTCTATAATCCCAGCAGGCTCAGGGAACATGGTAGAAGATAAAGTTTAGTATGCCTGAACTCAGAATAATAAAATACTTATTTTAGTAAAGTTTATTTTAATATCCTGTGTTTGCAAATGCTACTTTTAGAAAGTTAGCATTTGCTTGCCTAACCATTTCAGCCCGCCTCTGCTAGTATGTGGATCTGACTGTCTGGGATGTATGAGTGACAGGGCTGGGGGAGGACAGGTGGTGAATGCAAGGATTACACCTTAGTGGGAGGTAGGAGTGCCCCTGGACTCTTAATCAGGCTGTGCTCTGCCACCACAATGCTGGCTCCGCCCCCTGGGGAGCGACTGATGACTCAGCCTGCACCTGGCCCAGGAAGGGCGAAGCACTGTCATCAAGGTACTCCGGGCTGCCCCTGTCCACACAATGCTGGCTCCACCTCCTGTGGAGCGTCTGATGTGCCTGCCCTTCACACTGAAAGCAGAAGCCAGAAGTACACCCAACAAGTACTCAGAGACTGAAAGCAGTTATGAAAAGGCCCCCCTGACCTGAGAAGACAAAATAAATGCGACACTGGAAGGACTGGCCTGCTGCTTGCCTTGCTGAGGAAGGAGAGGAGAAGCCTTTTGAAAAGACTTTGCTGACTTGTGCTTTGAAACATTCTCCAAGGGCTTGATTGAGCTTGCCCCCTGATCTGAACCCCAGGACTAGTGGGTTCTTGGTGCCTTTGCTCGTCCTTCAACTTCAAGCCGTGTGTGCCTCCCGCCGGAGGAAGACTGCGCCCCTCATCGCCCCCTCCTAGGGCTGTGGCAATCGGGAGCTTGCCTGCCTTTGTACCCGTGAGAGCCTCGCTCCGATCGGAGTCGCTCTCTGCCCCCGGGCTAGGCTGCCTGCTCCTCTACCCCTCGCCTGTCAATAGGAGCGCGCCCTCGCCCCTCCCGCCGGAATTCCAGTGGCGATAGTGATCTACGACGGGACCCGCAGCCCGCACGGACCATGCCCTGCCGTCCCCGCTTCGTTATCCCAGAGTGTCTGCAAGCCGTGCCGCCCCCCTCGTGACGTCAGGATCCGAAGGCATCCCTTAACGGTCCGAGCCGCACTGCCGTGCACGACTCGACCCGCCGTAACAGAAAAGAAGCCTTTGCCAAGTTCTACACCGGGCTAGGGGCCCGCAACGTTTGTTTTCCCCTTTCTCGGACCAACCGCTTCCACTCCTGCCAAACCGTGAGTAAAGTGTACACTACGTACGAGTGCTCCCGCCGGATGCGTGAGCCGTGGTAGGGTGTTCCGCTTTTAACCGCGCTAAGGACACAGAAGCGCTGCAAAGCGCTCAGACGACCAGAGACTGGCTGTGGGTCCCTAAGAGAACTGTGTTGGAAGAGAACTGAGAAGGAAATCCTTTTTGAACTATACCTAAGCAAAGCTTGCCTATTTTTACAACCTGTTGGCATATGAAAACGTTATTGGTCTTGTAATAAGTCTGAACTGCTCATATATATATGTTTTTACATAAAGGAACGTATTTTTATATATTCACAGCCTGGTGTCCATTTGTGGGGGGATTGGTACATTTTACTGTGTGTGTTATTACAAATGCTTAACTGAATAACGCCTGAAGAATAGCCTTGGCTGCTCACGCCACGCACCTAGAGGGTGAGCAAGGGTAATTCTAAGGGGTCATCCTTCGCCCTGACTTAGAGGAGAGGGTCCCTGCTTGTCACAGGTGAATACTTGCGCCAACCAGAGACGCCCAATTCTAACAGCAGAAAGGCGTAATGTGGAAAAGTAAATTTTGCCATGTTGTATGTGCCTACGTGTTCCCCATCTTATGCTATATGTGCATGATCGATATGCATGTATTCCCTTCTGATCGATTAAAGACGCAATTACAGTTGTGTCCATCTCTAGTATGTCAGTTTCCAGTCCTCGTGAATACAACGAATATCAGGCCTATGTAAAGCTACGTTGCCACGTTTTACAGTGTGCACGTTAATTCATTGAATTATCCCCGTTTCTAGGCCTCAAAAGGGCCCGGACTCAGATTCAGCTCCTGTTTCCTGAACCCTCTCCGAGGAGCGATACAGCCCCCACCTGTATCCCTGACCCTTAGCTTACTTTCATGCCTCGCAGTGCCCGGCTCGGCCTGGCTCTGCCTCCCAGTCTGCCAAGAGTATGTTATGATTCTAGTTATCAGTCCAGCCCTCCTTCTCTGCATTCCTAAGCTACTGAATCGCATCAATAGTTTCCGTCATGGTCTAGCCTT
The DNA here is from genome assembly GCF_964261635.1 of Lissotriton helveticus. Lineage (NCBI taxonomy): Eukaryota > Metazoa > Chordata > Amphibia > Caudata > Salamandridae > Lissotriton > Lissotriton helveticus. Next base: position 356,205,099 of record NC_136059.1, on the reverse strand, counting down.
TATGTCTCCATGTAAGAGAAATACTGTATTCATATTCATAGAATATTCCTCGCACATGCAATACATTTAGAATAATGCATGCACCAGTCTTAATGTCTGTTAGCCTTTACTCTGATAACTCTTGGATTCTATCAACATGTTCTCTAAACACTAGATACTAGATAGGCTTTAGGTACATGTCGCTCTGACACTCCAGACTTTAGTCTCCTCTTCTAGCGCAGAAGTCATAGCCCCCCAGTTCTCCCTGGTAAACACGTCATTGTCAGTTTACGCGCACCACTAGGTTAGAGGTCCCAGCTGCTCAGGTAGCCCCCTCCATGTTTCCGCCCCATTTATGACATATTCTGTTACGTTTGCATCACATGTCTATGTATACGCCCTGTACACACCTCTTGTTACACCCACTTTATGCCTTATCTTTCGCGACTGCTACAAACTCCGCCTACTGCTACGCCTACTGTATTGAATACAATGTATTTGTTTAACTATAAATATTGTGCACTGTTATTAAAAGTTTGCTAGCCATTCCCAGATCCTGCCCCGGCAGCTGCCGGGCCCTGCCATCCCATTCCCGTACAGGCTGTCCTGTTCCAGTCCTTTTTATGCTTAATTAAAGCCTGTATACTCCAGCTACCTCGTATCTTGACTCTTATTTATTGAGCTATCAGTTTATATTGTATCCAGTCAAAAATAGAACCGGTAATTAATTATTTATTTACCACAGTATAGAAGACCGCAACTCCACTCGTGACGAAAAGTGTTGCATAGTGAGTGCTGCCTTGGAAATTCCAACGCACAGAACTGCTGACATTGCGCGATCTCTTCGGTGGCGAATAGAACTAACCAAGGATCTCCCCACTGCTGAAAGAGACCTTGTAGCACCTTTAAAGTGAAGTCACCATTTGTGATCCATCATGCACCTGAACTGCAGGTAAAGCCGGTGGGCCAGCAGGACTGGAACGTGAAAGTAAGCATCCTGCAGGTCCAACGCTATCATCCAGTCTCCAGGGTTGAGGGCAGACAGGACCTGAGCTAGCGTCAACATTTTGAACTTCTCCTTCCAGAGGATGCGGTTGACGTTCCTGAGATCCAAAATAGGAGCATGCCTTTGTCCTTCTTGGGCACAAGAAAGTAGTGGGAATAGCAACCACAAACTATTTCTCACTTGATAGCTCCCTTGGCCAAGAGAGCTGTAACTTCCTGTTGGAGAAGGGCCAAATGATCCTCCGACATGCGATGGTACTAAGGTGGAATGGATGGAGGGTAGTCTCAAACGGGAGGGAGTAGCCCCTTTGGACTATCTCCAAAACCCACCTGTCCGACGTGATGGTGCGCCAGTGGGGGAGGTGATGGCGAATCTTGCCGCCTACTGGCGATTGGTGGATTAGGAGGGTTTGGAGTCTGACAGAAGGGGCGCTGGTGGACTGGCCCACTCCCTGGCTCCCAGACCGTGGCGGGGCACACCTTCCGTAGCCACAAAAGGGGCGAAAAGCAGACTGCGCAGGGCGGGTGGAGAGGCCCAAGGACTTGGCCATAGCCCCGGAGTCCTTGAAGTGCTCTAGCGCATTGTCAGCTTAGTTGCCGAACAGGCGACAATCATCATAAAGCATGTCTAGCAAGATAGCCGGGACATCCCTGGAAAAACCAGTCTACCTCAGCTAGGCGTAGCGTCGAAGGGCTACAGACGTTGAAATCGTCCTGCCTAGCGAGTCGGCGGTGGCCAGTCCACATCTTATGGTAAACTTGTCTGCGTCACTCCCCTCGGCGACCGCATGGGAGAGCACGGCCCGTGTCTCCTCCGGGCACTGTGGCAGCACCTGAGCGACCATGTCCCACACAGAGTGGGTGTAACGGCCCAACAGAAATGCAGTCTTCACCGACCGCAGTCCCAAGCTGGAGGAAGAAAGAAATTTTCTTTTCAAGATGGTCCAGCTTTTTTTATTCCCTATCAGGTGGTGCATTAGGGAATGCACCTATGGATGTAGAGGCTTAGACCACCAAGCTCTCAGGGGTGGGGTGTTGGGAGAGGAAAGAGGGGTTGCCCGGAGCCGGGCTGTGGCGTCAGGCAATCATCCTATCCACAGGAGCCCCTGTGTTGTGCCTGGACCAGGTGTGCGAAAGGATGTCATTAAGGGCTTCACTGAAAGGCAGCAGGGGCTCCGAAGAGGCTGCTGCTGGTTGAAGCCCCTCCGTCAGGTGATTCATCATGACTGCCACTGTGGGTAGCTCAAGGGTGAGGGCCTCGGCCACCCTAAGCAACAACACTGCGTATGAAGCACCCTCCACCGTAGACACGGGAGGAGGAGACAGCATGCCAAGGTCTGGGGAGATATCTAGACCACTGGCTTTCCCCAACTCCACTCTCCAGTTCGGTTCATCCAACTGGTCAGCTAGAGGGTCAACAGACCCCTCCCCGTACTCCTCACCCGTACTTACTTACTTGGATTGCCAATCTGGCCTGTAGTGAACACCAGGGTAGAACAGAGGTACAGAGGTACAAAGGTACCATTTGGTGCCAGATCCGGCATCGGTCGATGTCAGTACAGCACCGTGTCCAAGTCAGGGTGGAGGCCAGGGGCCACGTTGGCTGGGGACACAACCGGCGTCTGGTGCGGACGTTGTGCTGGTGGAATCGGCGCCGGGGAAGGTGTTACAAAGTCGACCAGTGCCGATCCGGATCCAGGCCTGGATCCAAGGGGACCCTGTGGTGTTGGGGCTGTAGAGGCCGGCGTGGAAGGCTCAGGGCCTCCAACCGAGTCAGCTGGGCCCAAAGGAGTGCCGGTGGAGTCGGGCTGCCCACAGATGGCATGCATCGCTTCGTAGAAACTCCAAAGCTGAGCAGGGGTTGGTCTTGCGCCTGGAAAGGGAGGGAAACCTCGAGTCGACTCTTCAGGCCCTGGACGCGGAACCACGTGGCGGGCACAGTCCACATATCTCGTTGAGTCGACCGACGGGGAGAAGTCGAAGAGCGAGGATGCTTCTTTGACTTCTTCTTGTGCTTCGACTTACCTGAAGAGTGTGAAGACTTCGGTGGCAAGTGGCGATGGTATCGCGACCTCCCACACGACTGGGACCTCGAATGGCACGAAGCAGACTGCCCAGCCTCGAGAATCTTTTGGGACCGCTCCCGCAAAGACTTCAGATTCATGGTTTGGCAGTTGGAGCACGCCTTGGGATCATGGTCGCGCTCCAGGCACCACAGGCGCACACGGTGCGGGTCTGCAACCGACCGCTTGCGACAGGTGGCACAAGCCTTGAAGCCGGGCCGAGACTGACTGGACACCCCTGTGTGCACCAGGAGTCGATAGTCTAAAAAAACAGTGTCGACAAAAGTCGCAAAGCACAAGTTACTTACCTGCGGTAACGATATATCTGTAATAAACAGTAGTTCGTGTTAGATTCCTTACCTTAGAATATCCCCAGGCGTCAGACTGGATCCGGAAAGTTTTCGTCTGCAGAACCCCTGCGCGTCGCTAGGCGTCGTTTGCGGCTCCGCATCCGTCGTCGTGATCTCCGGGATGACGTCGGAGTACTTAAGACGCCGCCCTTGCGCGCTGACGTCAGTTCTGTACATAGCTTTACGCGCCAGGAACGGAGAGCCATTATAGAAACCGACACTGGCGCCATGAAACTAGGGCACTGAAAGGGATGTCCTTAACCCTAGATATTGGTTCGCAGACCCGTGGGGCCCAAAGGCGCCTCAGCAGGTTCCGACAGAGGAAAGCGTGACCTCATGGCCCGAGAGGAAAGCGCTGACCTCCTCCGATGTGGCGTGCAGCACAGGGACCGGCGGGTTTGGGCGACACCACCCACGTCCAGCTCCATACCCGCCGGTCCCTGTGCTGCACGCCACATCGGAGGAGGTCAGCGCTTTCCTCTCGGGCCATGAGGTCATCCTGGCAACCACAACGCCAATGACAAACGCAGAGCCAACTGACGCCACCTTTCGACGCGCAGGGGTACTGCTGATTAAAAGAATTCACCGGTTCCAGTCTGACGCCTGGGGGGGAATTCTTAAGGTAAGGAATCTATAATTGTCTCTTTTAGATGTTTCTATCACGGAACTCAGTGATGATGGTCTGCAAATCTGCTCAAAAGGCTCTATCATTGAGGGAGTTAGAGGGACAATCACCATAATATTCTATTATTAATCTCCACTTTTTTGGATTGCCAAACCCTTTCACAATCCACTGTATCCTTTTAGTAACCCTGTCTGTATCACCCATGTCTAAGTAGTATACAAATCCATACTGATTATTGTTTGCAAAGTGTTGTGATGCAACTCAGCAACTGTACTTTGACCATCCTATTTTCGTGTGGGGGGCATATCACCAACCAGAGTTGCCTCCCCCTTCCAAGCCCCCCTCCCCCCTCTCCAGCAGCCTTGAGACCCTCAGGCGTGAGTAGCGCGCTTATAATTCCCTGATTTATCCCCAAGCACCATGAAAATATTGTTCTGTATAGCTGTATTGTGGCTGCCAATCATGTCCAACTATATATAAAGCAAGTTATGGAAAGTCAAGTTTCTGGGAATTGCAAACATGTGTCCCCCATCTCAGCAGGTGGCTCTCCATCCACTCTGCTCTTATTTATTAAGTCACATCAATATTGTCACTCGCTGGTTACAGAGAAGGCTGTGAGTGGCAGTGTTCCTCGCCCATGTTGAGAATTTTGAAGAGGGGAGGCTATGCATGTCAAAGTACAGACTTTGATTGCTTGTCTATTTTCAGTTTGCATTCGAGTCTCAGTCATTGCTGTCACCTCAACTATTCCTGGACTTAGCATCTCTAGTCGCAAACTTCATTGTTGCCAAATATTTGGACTTTGTCTTTGCGCCACAGTTGGAGTTTGGCAGGATTTAGAATAGGCGTATTTGATGTTTTATGACAATAATCATTTTTTAGCCTCAACAAACTCATCTTGGGCCTCCTGAACCACTGCTGTGAAATTAGGAATATGAACAGTATTAGCCTAGTGTAGAAGAGGAGCCCTTTTTTCTGTCCAGAAGGACTGCTGTATCACAATCCCGGTAAGTCTGGCAATAAGACCCTGAAAGGGGCTCCAAGAGGGTGCCTAGGAGTGCAAGTGATTTGTGGGCCCTTCCAACTACCAAAGGTTTCCCAGAAATTAGACCTACCAAAGATGTCCGCAAGCAGTTACTTAATGGAAGTCTCAGGCTTACCCTGTTTGGCCTATTCTGGGAGACCAGTTATTCTTATATAATTTCTACAGGATCTCGATTTAATGTGTTCATTCTTTGCTGCAATCTTAGCCATCTTCCTCTTCATCCATGTGTCATGGCCTGTGGTGCTATCCTCGACAGTCGAAATGTGCCACTAAGCCTTGTCCAATATATTGCCATGAAAGGGGCTCCAAGAGGGTGCCTAGGAGCGAATGATTGGTGGGACCTTTCAACTACCAAAGAATTCCAAGAAATTAGACCTACCAAAGAGGTCCGCAAGCCGTTACTAAATGGAAGTCTCAGACTCCCTTTCCATCTGTGTGTCATAGCCCGTGGCGCTATCCTCGACAGTCGAAATGCGCCACTAAGCCATATCCAATCTATTGCCATGATTATCAAGGCAATTTTTGAGGAGATCCATGCGCGCTGTTGAGTGATTAATTTTAGTCAACTGCCCCCAGGCTGGTTTTTTCCCCAGTAGAATTGTTTAGAGTTTGTGATCAGGTCTGTCTGGCAATTCCGCAGTATACTGTGGTGCGAGTAGGACCCTGGGCCTGGAGTGCGATGTGGAGGCCTACCTGTGCTCACATGTGAGTCTACTGTACCCGGTATCATGTTTCCCCATATCACCAATGTAAAAGGTGCTTGGTAGAAGACTACAGGTGTCTCTTCAATGCCAACAAGTCAGTGCCACAGAGGCCAATGAATAGGTGCTCAGACAGCGTGTCGGAAGCCAGCTCTGTATATACTACAATATTAATGCTCTCCTTTGTGGTAGTGTACATTACATTACATTAAAATTATTTATACCGCGCACTTTCACCAGTGGTTTCTTGGCGCTCTTGACAAATGCAGTGATCAAGGATGGGGAAGGTTAGTCATAGGCAGACTGAAAGAGCCGAGTTTTTAGTAAACTACGAAAGCAGTCATAGCTGGGGCATAGACGAAGTGTAGGTGGCAGGGAATTCCAATTGACAGGTGCCAAAACAGAGAAGCTCAAACCGCCGTGTTTTTTGCGTTTGAATTTGGGTACCTCGAGGAGGTTAAGTGATGCAGAGCGAAGAGTTCGGAGGGGGATGTGGCGTGTCAAGGCGGATGAAATAAAGGCCGGAGCTGCCTTGGAGAGGACTTTGAAAACTGAACATGCTAACTTAAAGATGCAGCGCTTAGAGATCGGAAGCCAATGTAGACTGCGCAAGAGGGAGGTCACGTGCTGATGTTTAGGCTGGCGGAAAATCAGGCGGGCAGCCTGATTCTGCACCAGTTGAAGCCGATGTAAATGGCATGCCGGAATACCTGCATACAGCGTGTTGGCGTAATCGAGCCTGGAGGTGATAAGAGCGATGACGACTTGGATTAAGGCCTCCCTGGTAAGGAACCAACTGATTTTACGTATCCGCCTAAGATGGAAAAAACAGGATGAGGTGACTGAGTTGATTTGAGGTCTCATCGAAAGGTCTTCAGAGATGATCACCCCCAAACTTTTCACTGCTCTCACAGGAGTGGGTGCCGCCCCCAGGGCGATAGGCCAGAAGGTGGAATTCCAGTGGTGAGTGGGACCCCCTATGAGTACAAGTTCTGTTTTTGTGGGGTTCAGTTTTAGTTGACTGTGGTACATCCACTCGGCAATAGTCAGCATAGTGGATTGAAAGTTAAGGCGGGTGGACGGAGAGGAATCAATTGGGAAAATTAACTGAAGATCATCCGCATAGTTGAAGGTTGTGCACGGGGAATTACGGAGGGACGTGAGTAAAGGTTGAAGATATAAATTAAATAAAAGGGGGGAAAGTGCAGAACCTTGGGGAACACCACAGGAGAGAGATGAGAGGTGCGGAGAAAGTGGACAGATGAACAGCTTGTGAGCGCTGGTCCAGGAATGATCTGAGCCAGTTGAGGGCCACCCCCTCAATGCCAGCATTATGGACACGGTCGATCAAAATGGCATGATCGACCGTGTCGAATGCAGCCGAAAGATCTAGAAGGATAAGGGCCTGAGAAATGTTTTTATCTGCACCTTTCCTGAGGGTGTCCATGACTGCTACAATGACCGCCTCAGTGGAGTGGAGGGGTCTGAACCCGGCTTGTTGGGGGTCGAGAAAGGAGGATTTTTCTATGAAGGAACTCAGGCAGCGGGTGACGTAGGTCTCTAAAATCTTGCCTAAGTAGGGCAGGAGGGAGATAGGACGATAATTACTTAAAATTGTGGGGTCCGCATTAGTTTTTTTAAAAATAGGTAGAACAGCTGCTTGTTTGAAGGAACGGGGAACCTCTCCAGTAGCAAGGGAGTTATTAAGTAATGCCAGTGGGGGGCCTGGACAAGCAAGAAAAGCTTCTCTCAGGATCAATGGAGGACAGCAGTCGTTAGGGGAGCCTGAACTGACTTTGGACAGAAGGGAAGAAAATTCCTGAAGGGAGATCGGGGGAAACTCCGACAGGGTGTTAGGGTTCCTTGGGGGGAGGGAAGGAGGAAGGGGAGATGCGGGGGTAGGGATATTGTTTTTTATGGTGATGATTTTGTCAATAAAATATGAATTAAGTGAGTCGCACAGGATTTGGGTGGGTTGAGGTTGGGGGGTAATCCTATCGGGCAAAGAGAGCTCATTGACGATTGCGAAAATGTCCTTGGTTTTACTATGGGAATCCATTATTTTCTGAGAGAAGTAGGCCGTTTTCGCTGTCGTGATCAACTTTTTATAAACTTTTAGGGAGTTGATATAAGAAAGTTTAAGCTGTGGATCATAATTACGGCGCCAACGGCGTTCAGCTTGCCGCACAGCGAGTTTCTCAGTTTTGAGTTGGTCCGTAAACCAGCGTTGAGCGTCATGAGGGCGCTTGGTTTTGATATTTTTAAAAGGGGCTACTTTGTCGCTGGCAAGACGGAGCCATTTATCCAAGTGATCAGCTTGATCATTTAGTGAATCCAGTGGCAAGGGTGCGGTGGAGGCTAAGATGGCATGAAAGTCGAGGGAATTAGATCTTTTCCAATTGCGAGCAAGAAGATTTTTAGCTAGAGGAGGAGGGCGTGGTATGTGAAGAAGCAAATGGAAGGAAACAAAACTATGATCAGACCATAAGCATGGAAAAACATCTGGGGGAGAGATGTCAAGGTTGGAGGTCCAAACTTGGTCAAGAATGTGACCTTTATGATGAGTAGGGGAATGGACATGCTGGGAGAGATTCATGCTGTTTAGTAAGTCAGAAAATTCTATAGAAGATAGACTTTCATGGACATCAGACGGCCAGTAATTGAAGTCGCCAACAATCAGAATATTGGCGTGGTTGATCGCAAGTTGGGCAATAAAGTCGCTGAAGAGCTGAGGGAAAAGGGGCATATGTTCGGGGGGCCTGTAAACGATAACACAAATAAAGGAAGACACATCCGAAGAGAATTTAAGTGCTAAACATTCAGTTTTAGGAATGGCAGTCGCGGAAATCTCCGTAAATTTGTGTTGGGATCTAATGATAGCCGCTACCCCGCCACCCGACTTTCCACCAGGGCGGTTGGCATGCATGATGTAATAACCCGTGGGTATAGCAGCAAGGAGATCAGGGCCTGAATCCTCCGTGATCCAGGTCTCGGTTAACAAAAGGATATCTATGCTGCTCTGATATAGAAGTTGAAATAGCTCAAGCTGGTGGCGGATAAGGGAGCGGGTATTAAGGTAGTAGATGAGTAATGAGGCAGAAATGGGCGACGGTGTTGAAAGGGGGGCCAAAGGGGGGGCGTGTAAAGGAGTAAAAGGCTGGACAGCAGGAGGGACAAAAATGCCACAGGCCTGGGCCTTCCTAACAGTGCAGGCACGGATTGGCCCTAATGTATTTAATCTTAGCAAGTCGGTGGAAGAATAGGAGATGCGTTGAGCATTACGACAAGGCCCTGGGCCTGGTCGGCCGCAGACGGGCTTGACTTGTGCGCGACTTGGGCGCGAAGTCGGCGCTCCCGCTGCGCTCGTCCGCTGTGCTTCCGCCACATCGCCATAAATACTATGAGGGGAGGGAGCACTAGACCGCTCACCTGCAAGGACTCAACGCAGGGCGGAAGTGGTGTCAGCCTGCAGGAAGTGCGCTCCTCGAGCTGGCCCTCCGCAACAAACGGCACAAGCCGGGGCGAAACGGGGCCACGAGGGCAGAAGAGTGCAGGTAAAAGCAACTTCAATTAATTACGGAGTCAAAGTGCAAAATACAATTTTTACAATATTTGTCCGTCGTGCTCTTAAAATCAGCCGCGGGAGCAGAAGAAGAATGTGCAATATTACAATGTATTAAAAGTTGATCAGGCGTGCTTCTTAAATCAGCAGCGACCTAAGGTTTAAAAACAGCATCCACAAACACACACAGCCGCAGCCTGTTTCGCCGCGTTTGTCACTGGGGCTGAGAGCTGAAAGCGGCAACTAAATACTAAGACAGGCTCGGCAGCACTAGACCGCTCACCTGCAAGGACTCAACGCAGGGTGGAAGTGGTGTCAGCCTGCAGGAAGTGCGCTCCTCGAGCTAGCCCTCCGTAACAAACGGCACAAGCCGGGGCGGAACGGGGCCACGAGGGCAGAAGAGTGCAGGTAAAAGCAACTTCAATTAATTACGGAGTCAAAGTGCAAAATACAATTTTTACAATATTTGTCCGGCGTGCTCTTAAAATCAGCCGCGGGAGCAGAAGAAGAATGTGCAATATTACAATGTATTAAAAGTTGATCAGGCGTGCTTCTTAAATCAGCAGCGACCTAAGGTTTAAAAACAGCATCCACAAACACACACAGCCGCAGCCTGTTTCGCCGCGTTTGTCGTAGGCAAGCAGTTAGGCCTATCAGAGGGCAATACTAAGCATTTGTTGTACACAGACAGACCAGAAATTATTATACACACTCAATGACTAAATCCGACACCAATTGTTTATAAAAAATATTACTTTTAGTAGATTTTTTTTATAGACCCAAAGCTACTTTGTTTAACTAAAATAAGTTTTGCAATATCACTTTTTCTATGTAAAAAGTGGGCACAGTGCATTTTTCATTCATTACAATGTTATCCCATGGGAGGAAAAGCAATCAGCAATATGCAGGTAAGTAAAGGATTTACGATATAGAGCTTTTGAATGAAGAATCAGTACCATGCAAGGTACAGATAGGTGACCTCACTGCACCACAGGCTGCACTGGGGTGGCCGAGTGCAGAGGTCAAACTCGGGATCTGGTGCCCATGTTATCCTACTAAGAAAGAGGGCAAAGTGGTACTACTCACAGGCAAGTGGCACGGTTTGGTGACCAAGTCTCTGAGGGTTATGGTAAACACAGCAGGGGAGGGGCCACAAGGCAGCATCAAACTTACACCCTCAGCGGCACAGGGGCGGCAACACCCAACATAGCATTGGGTGCCCAATGCAAACCTCAAAGTCGGAACAAGGCTGTAGGCTCAGGTCAGGAGGCTGGACGAAAGAAATCTACAGCTGCACATGTAAGTTGGGGTTGTGCTGGAGGGTTGGGATACAGTCAGTAGATCTCCCCAAGGCTAACGGGCTCCGGGTGCAGGGGTGTTTTTTGGCATCGGCAATCAGTTTACGGGTGCAGGTCACAGAGAGGGGGGTTGTCACGCAGAGGATGCAGGCTCCGACGTGAAGTCTGGTAGAGGTCAACCCATGGTGGACACTTGCTCTAAATCTCTGGAGAACCTTTGCAGGACCTGTGGGCCAATGGAACTCGGGCCGTGGGCGTCGAGTGCAGCGGTAGCCGGCAGAGCATTTTGTCTTTAAAACTGTTTTTCTTGTGGAAAGGTCCACTGTCCAGGAGATTAGGAGCATTTTTAGAAGGCAGGCAGTCCTCCCAGGGCACTGGAGGTAACTGGACTGCGTGACAAGTTGCTCTTCTTTAGCAGGGTCTTTGAGGGTTGCAGACAGGCTGGTAAGGAAGGGTTCAAGCCAGTTGATGTCTTCAGTCTTTGCTGCTGCACGGCTCCTTTTCCTCTTCTTCTTGGGTCATCGATAATTTGAGGATTAAGGTTCAGGGGTGCCCCATAATATTCAAATTAGGGGAGTTGCAGAAAAGAGAAAGTAGTAGCCAATGGGCTACTTACCTTTGGGGTGCCTACACCCTTTGTAGGCACATTCCCTCTGCTAGCATCCCCATAACCAGTACGGAGGATTTTGAATGGAGGGGGGTCACTTCAGCTAAAGGCACTTTAGGGGTGGCCCTGGCTGAGAAGGGACACACCTCTCCTGCTTACTAATTTTCCCACTGACCTTGCTGTCAAAAGTGTGGCTTGGTCAGGGGGGAGGTCATCTCCACTAGCTGCAGAGGCCCTACTCAGCATACCAAGGACGGGAAACATTTGAGGCTCACCGCTTTCCAATGCTGTTCCTGCTTGAGGGTGGGTGTGAAGCACCTCCACCCAGTGCAGGCTGACCTCAGGGGGTCAGAAACATGTCTAGAGGTGGCAGGCTGGTGCAGACGAGTCAGGCACACCCTAGTGGGTGGGTAAGTCTTCAGAGGGGAACCACTGAGGTGCTCTCTAAGAGCATTTATTAATGAATACAACACTGGCATCAGTGTGGGCTCATTACTCTGAGATGTTTGGTATCAAACATCTTAGAATTCGGTGAAGCCATCACGGAACTCTGGAACTCACTCACAAGCTCCCAGACCATTTAATCAGTATAGCTTCACTGTGCACTTATAATGACTAACACTATAGGAGCCTTTCTGCTCCTGCAGTTAAGGCCTCTCATGAGGTATAGTGCACCCTGTCTTAGGACTGTAAGATCTGCTGTAGGGGTGACTTACCTATGGTTCTTAAAGTTCTGGTAGGCCCGGCGCATAGGTATGTATGCCAGGTCAACTCCTCATTTTAATCTGCACCAAAACATGCAGGCTGCACTGACAGTATGCTTGTGTTTGCTGACGGGATCTTAGGATGGCACAATACATGCTGCAGTCCTTAGAGACCATCTCCGGTCTCAAGGCCCTTGGTACCTCTGGTTACTTTTACAAGGGGCATGTATGTGAGCCAGAGGTGTGCCAATTGTAGAATAGAACACAGGCACTGGGAACTCGGATAGCAGGAACCCAGTGCACATTCAGTCAAAGATGCATCACAGTCAGGCAAAAAGTGAGGTTTAAACATTCCAAAAAGGGTACTTTCCTACACTTATTCTCTTCCTATCTTTTTCTAATAGGTTCCTTGCTGTTAATGTTCTTGATCAATCCCAGATTGAGTTGGAATTTGGTGTACTTCTACCTTCCAAAGAAAAGCCTCCAAGGGTAACAGTACGAAAAATACAGCTGACCAGGTGCTTGGAAGTCTAAGATAATCTGATCATTTGTCATAGCACCTGAGCTATATCTGTTAGTTTCCTTAATGTACAAGTTACTTACCTTCAGTAACGATGTATCTGGTAGTGACGATTCTAGCCGTAGATTCCTTAACGTTGAATTATCCCCAGGCGTGAGACTGGATCCGGAGTTTTTTTGGCCACAGCATCTCTGCGCGCCGGGGGGTGGCACCACGTGACTCTGCCCTGACGTCCGCGGACATGACGTCAGCGAGGTCACGTAAGTCCCACCCCGGCGCGCTGAGGTCAGTTTTCTTCGGAGAACTTTTCCGTGCCACAACGCGGAGCCATCACAAACAAAACTGTGAGAGTATGGGAACAGTGTGCGAAAAAATCTGTGAACTAGAAAGGGAAGAAGAGAATGGTGAGGAACAGCACCATTGGGGAAAGTGCCAGTCACTGTGTTACTGAAAGTCATGGAAAGGAAAGCAGAGCACTGCTCCGAGAAGCAACCTCGCAAAGCGAAGGCGATATTCTCCCTGGAGGCCGAAAAAAATTTGAAAAATGTCATAGCAGACAACAAAATCTGCACCCACAAGCTATAACAGTGAGGGGCAACAATTCCGGAACTGACGAGTAACAACAAATTACCCCAAGGCAACACCATCAAGGAGTGTTGTATCCCCTGTATAGAGCTAAGGGCTGAGGCACAGCCAAGAGACCCTAACCCAGAGGACTGCAGAGGAGGCAGAAACCCCAAGCAATGAAAAGGGAGAAGATCATGAGTAGGCCCCACACTGGAATGACCAGGGTGTAGGGATGCAGAAATACAGTCCAATTACCAGAAAGGAAGGAGTAGAACAAAGAAACAGAACGAAGCAGCCTGCCAGGGAGGAAGTGAAAGAGGGCACTTGCAGAAGACATAGCCACCCGGAGGGAGGCGAGAGCAGAAGACCATGCTGAAGGTCCTTGCAGAACGGGGAGGAAAGGCTGGCCGTGAAGGAATCTGGGGCTAGAATCATCTCTACCAGATACATAATTACCGAAGGTAAGTAACTTGTACATCTGATAGAGACTACAAGCCGCAGATTCCTTCACGTAGAATAGATACCCTAGCCATACCCCGAGGGGAGGAGGGTCTGCAAGAGAACCTCATCAGTTTGGAGGAACACAGAGCCCCAGCAGGGGATGTGCCATGGGACAGGAAGGACGGCACAGCCCCCACCAAGCAGAAGTAAGCAAGAACAAGGAGAAGGGAAGGCCAGGATACCACAAGCCTACCTGAGGGACAAAGGGCATCCGCCAGAAAACCCAGAGGGACAGACTGCACCAAGAGCGTACCAAAGGAAGAAAAGAACCACCCGCAAAATCCAGTGAGAAGAGGTGGAAACAGCAGCAGAGACCACCTCAGGAGAACACACACACACACAGCGAAGGGGACAGCTGAGGCAGGGGACAAGGCAGGATTGGCCCCACAGCCGAGATGCGTATACGTGAGACACAGTCGCATACGTGAGACACAGTTGCGCAAAGCTCCAGCAGAGCAAGGGACAGGAGCACAAGGGTACACAGAGGCCCACGGAGGTGGACCATAACGACCAGGCATGTGCAGCAGGCAACTGGTAAATACTATGAAGCAGTGCGCTCAGAACAGCGACCCCCGGGAAGCGAGAAATATGTAGTACAGACCGGAAGCCGTCAACCACAACACCAGGAACACAAGGCAGAGGACCAGGCAGAATCGTCGGATAATAAGGTGAAAACACCACGACACGACGCCTTAGACGGCATGACAAAAGTCGGTCTGGTGATCCAGAGGCAGAAGAGGGAAGGCAAAACACACAGAAGCAGATATCCCACAGGAACAAAGGGCAAAATGTACCACCAACAAGCCCTGTAGAAGAAGGATAGAAACATCATCGGATACCGAGAAGGACAAAACATGGAGCAGCGCAAACCGCGCTAAGGCGGATGAAAAAGGACCGCACCATGCGGTATACAGGGACGCCAGGAAAGGCTAGGAACCGGAGAAGGAATCCACACCTGCCCAGCTTAGGACAGAGCTATACAATAGGCTAAAAGTACCCTACCTAGGGTATGACACGTCCCCAAACAAAACAGGGGAACACCTCTTAGGGAAAGCCGCAGCAGAGGCTAAGAACATAAAAGACCTGTGGGTATCACAAAAAAATACACAGATGGTCCAACCTGAGGACCTATACGGCTTCATTAACAGCCAAAAAACACACCACAAAAGCTGAAGGGCTGTACCAGCAGCCAAAAGTAGAGAGGGGTCAACTGAAGGACCCTAAAGGCATTCCAAGCCACACACAGCACACAGACTGGCCAATCGAAACACTAGGCCCAAAGAGAAAGGTGGGATAAACGCCTCCCATAAGACAAGTGAAGACCAACAAGCTGAAGCTTACGGAGGGGGAGTAGGACAGAGCACCGCAAGGAGTCCATGTGGGTGTTAAATAAAAGAATCCCATCAAAAGGCAGTTCAAGAAGACGCTCCCTAATATTCCCTGGAAAGACGCTATCCCACAACCAAGCATGGCGGCGGAGGGCCACAGAGCTTGCCATAGCACAGGCAAGAGAATCAGAGACATTCAGGGCTGAACAGAGAATGTTCTTGACGCTGACACCTGGTCAGCTCACGTGAAAAACTTGTATCAAGAAGAAGGAAGTACAACTCCTCGGAATAAAGACCTGGACGAGGTTGGACGCCCGGTTGTCTGCACCCATCCCTCAATAACTGTGAACCACTCGGATTTTTCAGAAAAAAAGATGGTTAGCACAATCTTAAAAAAGATTAGGCTCAATGGGGCACCAGGACTAAACGGGCTGCCGGGCTCCCTGTTCAAGGAAGATAGAGAGTTTTGGACAGAAAAACTAACCACGCTATACGCTGAATGCCGATTCCTCGGGGACGTACCTGACTCTTGGAGAGGGTCGCTATTGCACCCAATATACAAGAAAGGACCAAAATCTAACCCCCAAAATTACCGCATGATTGCCCTGCTTGACATCGAGGGCAAGGCTTATGCAAGCACCCTTTTGGTGGAACTTTCAAATTGGGTCAGCAATGAGGGCCTCTTGCCATTCTATCAAACAGGGTTTAGATCTGGAGCATCAACACTGGACAACATCATAGCACTTTCATACCTCGCACAGAAGGCTGCATCACGAAAATGTCGACCGCTGTTCGCATGTTTCATTGATTACACGGCAGCCTTCGACGGGGTTGATCGTTTGATTCTCTGGCAGAAGCTTGCAAGCTGGAACATTGAGCCTTCTTTACTACAAGCTATTCGATCACTATATTCAAGAACTTGGGTCAGAATCAAACTTTCGACAGCCTCGGCCACAGAGAAAATTGATACAGACTGTGGCCTGAAACAAGGATGTGTATCAGCTCCGATGCTATTTAATTTATACACTGCCGACATGGGCCAAGCCCTGATTGGAGCATCACTAGCAACACCGAGGATCGGTCATACTAAGGTCCAACTACTCCAATATGCCGATGACTTGGTTCTCCTTGACCACACCAAAATTGGCTTACAAAAAGTTCTCTCGGCCCTTGGAATTTACAATGGAAAGAACAAACTGACTGCCAACCAATCTAAATCAAAAATAATAATCTTTGGGCACTACCCGAAAAAAAAAAACGGGCAAAATGGAGGCTAGGACAGCTGACTCTGGACTATACCGCACACTACAACTACTTGGGAGTGTGGCTCACTGAAACAGTGCGCCCTGGTGTCCACCTCGACAAAATAGGCACAAAAGGAAAAAGCATCACCTACGCCCTCGGCAGGCTCTACGCTACGTTACATAGCCCCACTACAACCACAATTCAAAGAGTCTTGAGGGCGAAGCTAATACCATCACTTAACTATGCACAACTGGCCTTCCCAGGGAAATTAACAAGTGCTCTAGAAAAAATTCATTGCTCGGCATACAAAAAGATATTCCATCTACCCGCATGCACCAGAAACAATCTAGTGCGGTTAGAATTTAATCTAAACCAACAAAAACTGGTAGAGATGGCTGCCCTGAGGAAATACTTTTTTCTCGTCACGATGGCAACTGAGAACACAATGAAGTTTATCTTAAAAAGTATCTTTCTGGAGCCAGACAACCCCTGGGCAACTAATCTATCTATCGCCAAAGAAGATCTCAGTCTCGCAGTGGAAAACTGGGACCCCAAGATAACCACATATATCGCCATCAAAAGAGCGATAAAAAAACAGGTTCGCCTGTGCTCTCGTACCTCAGACCTAAAGTCACTGGAAGTCAGAGGATTCCATGAAACCCAAAGCCTTCCACATACAGACCACAAGTCTAAATTACATCTTACACAATCAGTGGGAAGACAAGCGCTTCAAAGGATCATAGCGTTCAGGTTACATCCTCTCCCCCTTAAAGAACTTTATCCCACAAAGTCGATAAGGACCTGGAGTGTCGGCTATGCAAATATAAACAGGAGAGTTTGGCCCACATTTTACTTTGTTGCCCAGCCTTGGGCTTGGAGCGTAGACTGTACCTTAAGCCAATTTTATTACAACAAGGGATCAGAACAGTAAAGGAGGCTGTGCAACATCTGTATACACTGGAAACAGTTAAACACATGGCCAGTTTTGGCAAATTTATTCAACAGACTCGACGGAAACTGATGGACTCTTCCAGCTAAATAATCAGGCCAGTTCTTGGACTGAGGTAATAGCCTGTCGAGACTGCACAGCTCACCCTATTAAGACCAGGGAAGAGTGCAGGCTGAGAACGAACGGACTAATGATTTTTAGATTTTAATGACTCTTCTGTTAACGTAGCCTATGGTTTTATCTATTTAATGTTTTCTTGTCCTATTTTAATGGTTTTGAGTAATCAGAAATAAATGTATTCATTCATTCATTCAGAGAATAAATGCAGCTAACTCCCGACCATCCAGCACATGGTGCCGCAGATCAGCACGGACACCTTCGTGGGAGGTAGAGACAGAAGGGACTCAGCGGAATCCCATAGGCCGGAGGTAGCCCTGGCCAACACACAAAGTGTGTTGAGTGCGCGCAGAGCAGCACTAGTGGAAGTGAAAATGTTACGCCCCCAGGAGTCCAACCACCGGGCCTCCCGTGATGGAGGGAGCAACACTGAAGGCAAGGAATGAAAAGCAGTCTGCAGGACAGGGCCCTGGGCAAATGGGTGGGAAAAAAGACAGACTGGATTGTGCAGGTCAGGGCGGTGGAGGGGCGGCTGAGGCACTGGATCCCCCGTAGCAGGACGCCCCCAGGCCCCCAAAAGAGAGTTGTGGAGCGAAGCTTTGAATGGAAAAAGTGGCTCCCCTCTACCAGAGCCCTGGTGGAGAACCTCCAACAAGTGGTCCGTTGGGAGTGGAGCGACCAGGTTGCCCATTCGCAAAATGCTGGTGGCCGTGGAAATAGCCCGGACAAAGGCTACACTCGCCTCCGTAGGGCGTTGTGGGGGAGAGAGCAACTCTTCCGTTGGCGAAGGCTGCAAACTAAGCAGTCCGTCCCCGTGCCCTGCTGGAGGAAGAAACGGCCAGCCCCTGTAACAAAGAAGACCCATGGACGAGTGAGGGGCCTGAGGGTGCTCCAGAAAAGGCGGAGAAGCCTGTGGGGCAATCAACTCCAAGGTGTGGAAGAGCGGATCCAGGGGCTGTGGACGCAGAGACGGCATAGAACCCGCCCTGGAAGCCGCCGGGGAAAAGGCAATGATGTGGCGTCCAGGCTCCGGTGAAGAGGAGACAACCCTCCGGAGAGGAAGGAACATCCGGGGAAGAGTCGATGATCCGACGTCGGGACGGCGCCAAGGAGTCTGCCATGGGCACCGGTGTATACTCGATCGGCGCCGAAGTGTCCACCAGGGGTGCCGAGTCGACCTCCACCACGTGCCTCATAGGAGAAAGGGGCGGGTCGGAGCCAAAGCGGCCAATGAACGGCGCCGAATAGGCGCCGGCTCGACCTCCGATGAGGCAGCCGGCTGCACAGAGGACCGAGGGAACTCAGGAAGGCGCCCCGGGTCCCGGCCTCCACCCGCGGCGTCACCTGGGCCGGGGAGGAAAGGCGTCGGCGCGGCCTCAGGTACGACAGCCGCCTGCCCAGAGGACCGAGGCAGACTCTGGGACGAGGAGTGAGTCCCAGTGACCTCCTGCGACACCACAGGGAACCCCACAGGGTTTTGCAGCGAGGCAGGGGCGCCGTGGTTCGAAGAGGGGAACCCTGTAGGGCCGCACCTAGACGACACCACCCCTCCATAACCTGAAGCCGAACTCGTCGGGGGCGAATCCGCCGGCGAGTCCGCAGAATACCCAGCGCATGGCGAGGGATCCTCTGACGTCTCAAGAAGAGGAGGGGGCCCATAGAAGCCTGGAGAGAGGTAGCATAGGCCTTCATTTGGGCCCTTGTCGCCCCAAGGCCAGGAAACGGCAGATAATGTGGCACCGGGCGAGGGCGCACGTTTCGAGAGGAACCCGCGCCCTCTGCAGAACGAGGACAGGGCCTCGGTGACAAACTGCAGGACTTACTGGCGGGCGAGCGAAGCCTGTGGGGTCTCGGTCTCAGCAAAGGCGTTAAAAGAGACCTGAAAACAGGTCAAGGGAACTCACTCCGGATCCGCATTGCACGCAGAAAAGAAGGAAACTGACGTCAGCACGCCGGGATGGGACTTATGTGACCTCGCTGTCGTCATGTCTGCGGACGGCAGGGCGGACTCAAGTGGTGCCGGTGAGCCGAATCGGCGTGAGCATCAAAGGGCAAAACCCCGTCAAAGGGTAAATTAACCAGACGTTCCTGGATATTTTCAGGGAAGACACTATCTCGCAACCAAGCGTGACACCTTAAGGCAACAGAACTCGCCATGGCTCGGTCCAAAGAATCCACAGTATCTAAGGCTGAACAGATTGTGAATTCAGCCAGGTTGCGCCCATCACAAATGGAGTGAAGGAGATCAGTGCGAGGTAGCAATAAGTAAAGACTCTGCAGAGTCCCACAGGGCAAAGTAGCCCAAGCCAAAACACACACAGTATTTAAGGACCAAAGGGCTGCGCAAGTGGATGCAAAGACATTCCTACCCCAGGATTCAAGTCACCTGGACTCCCGAGAGGGAGGAAGCATTAGAGGGGGCAGAGAAGGAAAGGCAGCCTGCAACACAAACCCCTGCGCATCATTGTGCACAAAAAGACAGACCGGATCATGTGGAGCCGGGCGGCGGTGGTGCAAAACTGAACGTGCCACCGTATCACCTGAAGCAGGTCGGACCAGGTACCCAAGAGACCATCATAAAGGGAAGCCTCAAAAGGCAAAAGCGGCTCCACATTGCTGGACCCACGGTGGAGGACCTCCAGCAAGGGGTCCACCGACAAAGGGGTAGAGGGGGGTTGCATATTTAAAATGCGGGTGGCTGAAGAGACCACTCTAAAAAAATGCCGCACCAGTTTCGGTAGCCCTCTGCGGAGGGGAAAACAGCTCATCAGTGGGGGGGGATTGTAGGCTGACCTTCTCAAGACACTGAGGGTGCGCCCAATGCCCCAGGTTTCTGACGGGGTTCCTGGGGAGGCGAACAGCCTGTCGGATCTGGGAGTTCCTGAGGAGGCTCCCCAAATTCCATGGGGGGCACTGGTAGCATTAGCGCCAGCGACTCTGGGCGGGAGGGCGGTGCCAAACCCTCTCCAAAGGCCTCAATAGAAGAATCCAGAACTCTGCGTCGACACGGTGTCTAAATGACACAGGTCGGCGCCGATTGTGCCTCGTCAGATGCCGACTCAGCAGCCTCCGGTGCCAAACTATGACAAGCTCCCCCTCTGAAGAAGAAGAGGTCACCGGGGCCGACGAGGCTATCTTCTGGTGCCGGCTCCGCATCATCCAGAGCGGGTTCCAAGTCCGGAGAAAGGAGCGGAGGCGAGCCCAGGAAGCGAGCCTCTGGCGCCGACCCCAGCTCAGGACAGGCACCTGCCTGCCGGGAAGGCTGGGGTGTGCTCAAGTCAGGGCTATGAGCAGGGGCACCCACCTGCGGCGCCACATGAAACTCCGCGGGGCTATGCAGCGTGGCAGAGGTACCATGGGTCGAAGAGGGGGACCCACGTGGGCCGCACCCTAACGACCCCACATAGAGCGTAGAGGGGGACCCAGCCGGGCCGCGCCCTGACACCACATCTCCGACGTTCCTGAGAGGCAAGTGCTCAATTAGCGCCAGGGGAGAACCCACCGGCGAGTCCGTCGGGGACCCCACAAGATTCGGAGGTCCCCAGGACGCCCCAGAAACAGGAGAGGACCCAAGGGAGGCCTTCAAGGCCCGAGCCGCCCCCACACCTGGAAAGGGCAGATAGAGGGAGGGAGGAGAGGGGGGGCGGGGGGATGACCGTCTGGAGCGCACGTCCGGAAAGTTCCGGGACAACAGAAGAAGGTGAGGTCGATGACCTAGGAGACAAGCACCTCGATTTACCAAGTGGAGAACGACGGCCTTGGACCCCAGAGGGCGATCGACGGCGAAACAACTCGGACAGCCGTGCATTGAGAAGCTTCATACGGCACTCCCGCCGAGACTTCGGTTTCAGACGTTGGCAGACTTGACAGTCCGTGAAGTTATGGTGCTCGCCCAGAAACCACATACAAATAAGATGCGGGTCTGTCGCGGACCTTTGCCGCGAACAAGAATGACAAGATTTGAATCCCGTAGGCATCGCACACTTTTCCTGACGCGAAGTGTCGGAAAAGAGGCCGGAGGAGCTCACTCCGGATCCGCGTTGCACGCGGAAAAGAAGGAAACTGACATCAGCGCCAGGAGGACTTATATGACCTCGCTGACGTCACGCACGAGGAAGACAATAGGGCGGGGTCGTTTGGCGCCGCCCCACGGCACGCAGAGGTGCTGCTGCAAAAAAATTCCGGATCCAGTCTCACGCCTGGGGATATTCTAAGTTAAGGAATCTGCGGCTAGAGGTTATTATCAGATATGCAGTAATAATTACGATAATGAGAGAAATTCCTAAGCTGCCGGGCAGTAGAATATTCATTGTGTCAGGTGACAATTCCAGCCCGCTGTCGTTCTGGTGGCCTATATACAAAGCAGCATCAATATACTGCATACGTAGCTGACTATGCACCTCACTGTTGTCCTCCTCAGTGAGATGATAGCCTGACACCTTTAGAGTGTCAGAATCCAAGCAGAATAGAGTCTATAAGCAGGTTAATTTTTCGTACCTGGTACAAATTGTGACTGGGGCTACAATCTTAAAAGGTCGCCCTTTAACTGTCAGAGAAGAATGCGTTTATTTAACAAACATCTCTGAATCTAAGGAGGAGTCAGTACAGAGTGGCGTTGAGACAGGTGCTCCGTCCTTGGAACAAATCTTGAAGATGACACTGAGGTAGGCACTGATTTGACCAAATCTGTACTAATTGGTGGCAGCAGTACAGACAGTATCTTGGTAGAAAGCGATGCACCAAAGGATTGTGTAAGTCATTTATATATTTCCATGCCTGATTGCAGTCTGAAAAGCACTTCATGTCAGCAACGGAAGCTCCGGTTGCAGCACAGGTTTCGAAAATCACACAAGGCAACATAATCAAGGAAAGGTGAGCTTTTCCTAAGAAATGGTTCCCTGTTCAAATTTTTCTTTTAATAAGGCTTTTTGTGGGGTTCAGGGGGTGGTGAGATAAATCGTTTTAGCTCTCATGGTCTGAAATAACTTATCTGGATTATAACAAGAGTACGAAGTGTCTTTCCTGGTGACTTTCACTAAGTAAAGTTTGTAGGACTGTGATCTTTAATTTTTACTCTGCCTTAAGAGATCGTATGGACGAAAGATGGTCTCTATTGATGAAGAAGCTAAGAGTTAGTGAAAAAGAGTGTACTGCTCAATTTTCATGTAATTAACTTGAAAACCCAAAAGAGAGCTTCAGACCAATGTCTGACAGGTCGAGAAAGGAACTGAGGTCAGCACACTGGGTGGAGCTTTCTGTTGAATCATAACCAGCGGATTGAAGGAGCCTGAACTGGAGCAACTCGGGAGCTACTAGGTTATGGATGGGGAGCTACTGCTGTATGAGAATTTTCTGCTGCCTGGAAGGGATTATAGAGATGAGCCATCAGTAGGGACAAAAGTACCCATAGCAAACCTGCAAACAAGAACTTATGATCGTACTTTGTTCCGTTCTACCCATCACTGCACTAAGATTGGTTATTTGTGCTCCTACAAGGCCATTGCACTAGTGTCCACCTCTACAGTTTCTAGTCTTTAACTCCTCCATTCACATACCTGCCAATACCACAGATTCAATTATCCAGTTCTATACCTGTGCAAAATGGAACCGAACGTATTCATGCCAAGGACAGAAAATTGACATTTTGGAGTTCAGCCGCTCCCACCCACCGGTACACCACTTGCTCAACAGTCCTACAATGTTTTATGTCTCGAAGTAAAATTTCATTCACTTGGAAAGTGGACTTCTTTACTACATTACTCATGGCTACCATTAGTCTAAAGGCCTACTATATTTTATCGTATTTATTCAAATAAACATCCCCAAATACGTGTAAAATATCTAACCTGTGAACCAAATTAGATCCCACTCCAGAATCTCAGAATAAGGCGTTTCAATCTTGCCCTAGAACTGAATTATTTTAACACACCCCCATATAGTGTGGGTAAATGCCCTCTTTCCTTTTTATTTTCAAGACTGCGCATGCCTCCAATAGTAAATAATTTTGTGCAGTATATCCTACACAGTATTTTAAGCTGTACCAGGCTCAACTATGATTGTGTCACAACCTTCCTAAAACAAGCCAGCACATATTCCATTCCTCATATTAATCTTTTTCGTTCATGTGCACAACATTATCTGCTGTGTTTAAAATCGGAGATTTGCTTGTACACGTTACTAGTTGTAGTTGATCCTATGCATTATCAACACATCTTGAAAGACCATGGAACTGACTTCACAATATTTTTGAGAACTACCTCCTTTCAGCAAAATGCCACTATCACATTGCAAGTTAAACCGCCAAGAGACTAACCATGCTATACTTCTTCTGGCAAACAACTGATACAAATTTTTAAATGATGGTCTAAAACAGATTGAACCATTGATTGCTTGTGAGTCAAGAAAACTGCATATTGCTCCTACACTTTTATTTATGTTCTTGTAAACCCTTTACAATTAAAATTACTTGTTATGTAAGCAGTAGATTCATGTCCCCCCAAATGGTGAGATTTATCATCACACAAGTTTAAGTAAAATATGGGTACTCTATTTCTTTTCTATACTGCACAGTAAAAGCTCTATTTGCTGCCTTTCAGAAACGAAAATAAATACCCTATACAGTTAAAAAAAATATATCAAAAGCAAACAAATATCAAGTAAAACTCCGTACCACATCTGTGATGTTTAGTATCTTTCTCGTCATTGCTTCTTTATCATTTTGTGGTGTTGGCGTAAACCAGAGCTTTTGGAATGTTTCATTTACCAATTTCTGGAAGAAAAAATATAGTTGTGTACAAAATGTTTAATTGTTCTTATATTCGGTTAGGATTTTCACATGAGAAGATATTTACAATGAGTTTAGAAAGTTTTGCAGTTGAATCTCCCCCTAACATTTTTCCTGTGGATCTCCACAGTACTTGACATGCTAAAATATAGCTGACTGCCAAAGTTTCAAGCGAATGCGTCCAAAATGCAAAAAGGTTACAATAGGCAAACCACAAAAATGCCTTTTCAAATGAAATGCCATCTGAACCATAACCAGAAACTGGTGACCTGCACAGTGATGTATATATGAAAAAGTTACTTACCTTTGATAACTATCTTTCTTGTGGAGTCTCTACCTACTGGCAGATTTCACCTTTGAAGATCGCAGGTGAGAGACTGGATCCTCCAAACCTCTGAAGTAGCTCTCCAGAGCGGCAGGGCACACAGACTGAGTCAACCGCAGGATTAGCACCACAATGACGTTATTGGAGGTACAAAGTGCCCCTGTCCGCGCTTGCCCATCAGTTTTATTCTTTTTTTTGTAGCAGATTAGTTTGCGAAGGGGAGAGAATAATTATATTACTGTTGGGATGGGAATGTTCCCTGTGTGATGTACAATTGTGTTTCCTCTGCCTGTGTGGTCAAAATGCATAGCCTGTGGCCAGGTCCTGCATCCAACCAATTACAGATAGTTCACCCCATTTTGCTTTTGTTTTATTTGTGTGCACATTTTTTTCTTTTTTGAAGGTTCATTTAGCAGATCATATTAACATTATACAAGGTTTCTAGCTTTGCATTTTTTATATTTATCTGTAACAATTTTGTTGGACTTTTTGTGTGGTCTACATTTTCTAAAACATGCAAAAAAGGCTTTGTGGAATTTCTTTTTACCCCTAAACCTTGTACAGGGTACAGCAATAAATCATTTACAGGGGACAGCGAGATAGAGCATTCTCCATTTTGCTCTAATAACCAATGACTTTTCGCACAATTTGTTTATACAGCCATTATATTTTCCTATAGCAAAATTATTGATTAATCTTGGATATTGTAACTATAGATTTTGGGTTGTGCATATGTACCTATTACACACCAGAGTGCGTATCAACTTACCACGGATTTCTCCTAGGTTACATAACATGGACTTCACTCCAGGTTGCCAGGATAAAGATTTGTAGTCCTCTTAGGACACACCTGCGGCAACACCAGGAGATTTTTATGATAACATATAGACCAGAAACCTGGCATTATGTGTACAATATTGGGAAATAGGCTAAACTGACTAAGTAGAAAAAATCAGATGATTAACTGGACAGGTCAAAGTCAGAAAATCATCAGCGAAACAACATTTAACAGGCAGCTAATCTTTATTAATAACCTATCCTCTAAATATATGGTGGTTGAAACGGGTTCATATATGCACTGAACAATTTAGTGGCAGTTACTCATTATAGACTAGATAAACTCGAAAGAATTTGCACACTGGCCAGCAAATATACCAATAAGGGTCGACAGCTCTTACAACCAGGTAATTTGTCAGCGATCCTCCATGGGACACAAATTTGTGGACCCAACTATTCAGGAATATCCACATCTGGTACGAAAGTTATTCTGTAGTTAGATAATATCTGCCAGAAAGAGCGTTACAAAAGGTAACTTGTTTTTCTGATAGATACTTCTAACTGCAGATTCCTCACCTTGTGAATGGATCCTAAAGTACGAGTTACTTACCTTCGTTAACGATGTATCTGGTAGAGACATTGTCTAGCTGCAGATTCCTTAACTTAGAATATCCCCAGGCGTCAGACTTGATCCGGAATTTGTTTTGCACCAGCACCTGTGCGCGCCGGGGGACAGCGTCTCACGACTCCACCCTGAAGTCGTCCACAGACTTGACGCCAGCGAGGTCATATAAGTCCCTCCCGGCTCGCTGATGTCAGTTTTCTTAAGAGAAACTTTTCTGCGGCACAACGCGGAGCCACCAACAAAACTGTGAAAGTATGGGAACAGTGTGCTAAGATTGTAAATTTGTAAAAGAAAGAAGGAGGATGGTGCAAAACACCATCATAAAAGACAGTCTTAGACACTGTCTTCATGCAAGTGAACAAGGGCAGAGCAAGCTCTGACAAAGAACCCCGCAAAGCGAAGCATGGTCCCTCCCCACAGGCTGAGTAACAAGAGAAGAATATCTCAACAGACAAAGGTAGATTGTTATTACCACGTAGAAATGTGCCGGCCAACAAGGACGGGGCACAGGAAGAACAACAGTCTACTGCGAGAAGCTATGAAAAGAATAGCACCTCCCCTATAGTAAGAGGGAGGCCGAAACACAGCCCAGCAGATCCCCAAGTAGGCAACTATAGAGGAGACAATAGCCTGCGTCAATGGAGAAGGCGAGAGGGAGGGAAAGCAACAGGAGAAGCAGTTCCTGATGATGGGGAATCAAAAGACACCGTTTTACAGGAAATAAGCCACCTGGAGGGAAGCAGCCGGATATGACAATTTTTAAAAAGGGTGAGCACCCTGTAAGAAAACCAATGGCAACTGAAAGGAGGCAAAGTGGGGAAGCGCACTTGGCAAGGTCCTCGCAGAACGGGGAGGATGGGTGGGCGTTAAGGAATCTGCGGCTAGACAACGTCTCTACCAGATACATCGTTACCGAAGGTAAGTAACTCGTACATCTGATAGAGACATCTATAGATACCACAGCCTCACCTCAAGGGGGAGGAGGGTCTGCGACAGAACATCAGAAAGTGCCTCAAGCACTGAGCACTATACAGAACAAAGGTCCTAGTAGTAAGGGAGCACAATAGTGTAAAATAGATTTATAGACCAGAGTCAGTGCTATAAATTAGATTCACTCCGTGTACCCAGCCGGGCCACAGGTGTTTATTTTGTATTAGATGTAGTAATAACAATTGATATACAAACAAGTGATCGGGCACAGTCCTGTACCTATCATTCAAAGCAACAAAAAGTGGAGTGAAGGAAAAAAATAACAGGCAAAAAGAGATGGAGCCAATTTTGTGGCTTGCAATCCGTTACATAACATGGCAAGTTCACAATTACAGTTACTGCAAAGGATTTAACACAATGGTCATATATGTAGTACTGTATTTAAAAGGTCGACATTTCGATCCCCTGGCTCCTAATAAACCGGGATCATCATCAGGACTATTGTGATTAGTTGCCTGGTGTGGTTCCAACCTGTTAATGGAAGAGGAAAAATTAGAGAATTGCATAGAGAAAGTCAGGAAGGTATCTTTGGACAGAAATAATAAGGTTGGGCAGCATGTCATTACGTCTGGTACACATTACTTCTGGTATATATATACATCCATGTCAAACCTTAATTTAAGTTAAAACAGCTCAAAAAGAGCGTGTACAGCCGGACTCATGCGAGCAAAAAAGGTGATGGAGCAAGGTGTCATGAAGATTACGGCGCAGTGCAAAATTTAAAACGGCGCTGTGAGAATGGTTTTATATATAACGAGTTGGAGACTGTGCGTCGGATTTGTGACTCACGATTATGGCGCAGTAACCTGTATTGTGGGTGACAATTGTTCTGGAGAAGGTGTGCGCTATGGCGGCATCTGTGATATAAGAACGGAGGGAGTGAAGTGGCAAACCGGGCTGATTGAGCAGGCAAGCATGCATCGTCATGCTTAAAAGTACTGACCCCGTGGATTTAGAATGCGGATGCTGGCATGGGAAGCCACACAGCTTGGAAGGGGTCCGAGGTCAATTCGACGATAGCGAGATACAGAAAAATCCTATTAAGAGAAGGGTGGTGTACAAGGTGATTAGTGCGGTGAATGGTATTGGGCTGGGGCGGCTGAAACACTCAGAATTGGGCGTACCTGAGTGATGTTTGATACAAGTGCAGCCGTACTTGTTCTTGGCAGGCTATGGGCGAGCCCAATGTTCTGGAGGAGCCGCGGTCCGGTTCCAGATTGAAGATGAGCCGCGAGGGGGATCCCAATTGCGTGCTCTAAATTCAGTGGGCGTCCCACGGTGGGGAGATGCCCTAAGGGAAAAAGGGAGGAGAACGGGTGAGGGCAGTGGCCCCTGGCAGGGATCAGAGATCGTGCTTGGCCCCTTGAGTGCATCCGGGTATGGCTTACCTTCGAAAGTTCGGATATCTGGCAAGGTGATGGCGCGATGGTCTCACCTTCGTGCAGCTATGTGGACTTGGGCGAGTGCCTGTAATATAGTGTACTCGATACAGAGGACGTACTCCATGGAATCGTGGCAATGGCGGCCATTTTAGGCCATAGGGACGAGGTCCCGCCATCTTGGAGTGGTGTGGGGAAAGTGCAGTGAGTGATTATTAGAGCAGTGAATGTGCAATTAAGTGACATGTAATGGACTACTCAGTGACATGGTGACGATTTTACATTTCTGCAATTTGGTTACTTCGTTTCTGTTATCGTATTTACATACTTATATGCATAATTAAAACAATAGTTTCAGGTACTTATGAGAATGAGTTTGGTTACTCCGTTTTGGCATTGTGTTCCTTGTATGCATTAATCAAAACATTTGCATGGGCATTTGGTACGCATGGAACTGTACTCAAACTTCAGAGCTACCGAGACAACAAAAAGGAGGGGGAGTATCTAGTGCCCAAGTTTGAACAGTCAAAGCAAAGTGGTCCAGTCTTCAGCCCTGTTAAGGCCGTTGTGCATTGAAACAAAGAGAATAATACATTTGAGTTCCTCCTTGTTCAGCAAGGTAGCCATGTTGCCACCTCCTGGTGGTAGAGTCAATACTTTTAAAGCTGTCCATCTGATGTCATCCTCATTATGGTTTGCATTAGTGAAGTGGTCCACCAATGGGGCATTGGGTGTCCTGCATCTGATTCGACTTCTGTGTTGACTGATGCGTGTTTTGATTTTCTGCGTTGTTTGGCCGATGTAAACTTTATTGCAAGGGCAGTGAATTAGATAAATGACATTACATGTATTGCAATTGGAGAAACAATTACATTCAGATGTGATGTTATTGAATGTCACAGATTTGCCCTCAATTGTAAATTTACATACAATGCAGCCCCCACATTTGAAATGCCCAATGATAGGAGACAACCCCCATGCAGATTCAAGAGTACCAGATTGTTTTATGGTGGGCAAGGCTGCTCTTACTAGGTGGTCTTTAAGATTTTAGCTTTTTTTGATTCTACATCGGCCAAACAACGCACAATCACAATAGTCCTGACGATGATCCCGGTTTATTAGGAGCCAGGGGATCGAAACGTCGACCTTTTAAATACATTACTACATATATGACCATTGTGTTAAATCCTTTGTAGTAACTGTAATTGTGAGCTTGCCATGTTATGTAACGGATTGCAAGCCACAAAATTGGCTCCATCTCTTTTTGCCTGTTATTTCTTTCCTTCACTCCACTTTTTGTTGCTTTGAATGATAGGTACAGGACTGTGCCCTATCACTTGTTTGTATGTCAATTGTTATTACTACATCTAATACAAAATAAACATCCGTTGCCCGGCTGGGTACACGGAGTGAATATAATTTATAGCACTGACTCTGGTCTATAAATCTATTTTACACTATTGTGCTCCCTTACTACTAGGACCTTTGTTCTTTCTAGTACTTGATTACCCATGGTCCTAGTTTATCCATTGGGTCCCCTTGTGTTTTATAAAAAGACTCAAGCACTGAGCAGGCAACAGAGGGACGGACTATGGGGGAAGGCTGTGGCGGAACAGGGAGACAGCAATCCAAGTAGCTCGAAGATCAAAAGACAGGGCATCCCAAACTGCCAGAATGGCGACACCATGCCCGTATGAGTATGAGATGCATAAACAGCACTAGCAATATCCCAGAACAGAAGAGAGAGTCCAGAATGAAGGAGGAAGGAGGACTACTCCCACCTCATTGGTGCAGGAAGTGGAAACCAACGAAAGCTAAAGGATAACATCAAGAAATGTAACCAGAGCCTACCAGGCTAGCCCACACAAGGGAGGCCGGAGAGGCCACAACCAGGAAGCGAAGGGCAAGAGGCAGGAACTGAGCAACATCTTACAGGCGGGAACAAAAGACACGTCCAGTGCATACCTGGTCACCAAAAGGGGTGACAGGGGCGAACAGCATCACTCGGAGGCACGCTGAAGCGGACCACAACTAAAACATGCACAGAGCAGACAGCCACGGAGTCAACAAGGCGGCAAAGCTAAAATAAGCATGGAACTGCCCAACAGACAGCTTGAAGGCAGAGGTGAGAACTCTCCCACGAAATACAGATAAGCAGGGTGCAACACCTGGGACTACCTGCATCAGAGGAGCTGTCCCGCAGGCACAGGCGACAGAGTACGGTGACACCCAGTGAAAAAGACACATCCGAAG
This sequence comes from Lissotriton helveticus, assembly GCF_964261635.1. NCBI lineage: Eukaryota > Metazoa > Chordata > Amphibia > Caudata > Salamandridae > Lissotriton > Lissotriton helveticus. The sequence goes on along the minus strand of NC_136059.1, from coordinate 356,174,800 downwards.
GGAGTGGCCACAGAGGCACCGAAAGTGGCAATAGGAACACGCATAACTGTAGAGAAGAACCTCAGATCTCCAGACCACTTCCTCCAACTGTGAGGAGAAATCCACCCCCCCCCCACGGAAGAGTGGGACTGTTTAGTATATGAACACCAAGAAAGAAGCATCGTGAAGCGGGGGGACCACCCCAGGGAGTGGAACGCAAGGAACCCTTAATGCCGGAGATGCAGGAAAAGGCACTGAAGTGCACTTAAACGTACTAGAAAAGACACCGCCTTGCAGAACGAGGCAAGCTCTAGTACAAGCACTGAATTGCTCCTTGAAACACGGAGACATAGGACCAGACTTCGCAGTAGCGACGTAGATATGTTATCTAGCAAAAGGGGGCGAGCTACGACCATGCAACTACAGGTGCCGCAGGAGAAACCAACCTAGCGCACCTATTGCAGAAGGTAGCCGCGTTTTTAAGCGTGTTGAAATATATTGAAACCCTCCAAAGAGGAAGAATGAGGCACAGATGCAATGCTCAAGCAAGGCGAGACCCATGGTGTATAGGAGATAACGCCAAAAGGCACAACACTGAACACCGTGCAACGGTAAGACAATGGGGTAATTGGACATAGAGAGCCCAAAGGGGCCTCTATGCCTGCCAGACGCATAGCAGAGCTATACAAAAGCATACAGGTATCCCACTTGGGAGTATGGCACACCCCCAAGAACCACGGAGGAAAACCTCTTAGGACAAACCATAGTCAGAGGACCGAACAAAAATAACCCGTGGAACACCGCCACAGTAGGCTTTCTGCCAGTCTAAAAAATGCATAGTGCAACTGGTGGACGCTGAATAAAAGGATAACCACGCAAGAACATGTCAAATGGAGACCTGCGAAACACAGACCTATGGGGGGAAGGACGAATGCCCTGAAGGATGCGCTGAACAGCGGAATCGGCATGGGATCAAACAAAAACACCCATCAAAGAGTAGGTCAACAAGACGTTCCCGGATATTTTCCGGAAAGATGCCATCCCGCAACCAAAAGGGGTGGTGATGGGGCCGTAGGGCAACCGAACCAGCCATAGCACAGCCTAAGGAATCTGCAGTATCCAAGGCCGAGTGGATTGTAAACTCCGCCAAATCAAGGACATCACGGAGAAGATGAAGGGGGTCAACACGAACACCTTCAGAAGTGGCCGATAAACTCGGCAGAGTCCCAAAGGGCAGAAGTAGCCCGAGCCAAGACACACACTGTATTTAGTGATCGAAGAGCTGCGCTAGTGGAGGCGAAAATGTTACGGCCCCACGACTCCAGCCATATGGACTCCCGGGAGGGAGGAAGCAGCAGCTGAGGCAAGGAAGGGAAAGCAGTTTGCAGGACAAAACCCTGAACGTCTGGGTGAACAAATAAGCAAACTGGATCATGTGGAGCAGGACGGTGGCGGTGCAAGAAAGAATGAGCCACCATATCACCGGAATCTGGCCGAGCCCAGGTGCCCAAAAGGGCATCATAAAGAGAGGCTTCGAAGGGAAGAAGCGGCTCAACACTTCCCGAACCGTGGTGGAAGACATCCAACAGAGGGTCAACTGGCAAGGGGACCGAAGGGGGTTGCATACTCAGAACATGAGCGGCCAAGGAGACAACCTTAATGAACTCCGCACCGGCCTTGGTAGCCCTCCAAGGAGGGGACAGCAACTCATCCGTGGGTGAGGGCTGTAAACTAAGTCTCCCACCCCAAGGAGGTCGACCAATGAACTGATGATGTGACCAATGCCCAAAAGAAGGAAGCCCCATTGATGAATTAGGGTCCTAATGGGGCTCCTGCGGAGGGGAGTGGCCGGGGCCACACATTCTAAGGGGGGGGACAGGCAAGGACAGATCCGGCGTCGCCAAACTCTCCAGAAGTTTTCGGAGAAGAGTCAACAATTCGGCGTCGGGGCGGCCGGCACTGCTTCGTCCGGCGCCGACTCAGCCCCATCTGGCGCCGGACCGACTCTGCCTCGTCCGGCGCCGATTCCACGTGAACCACAACAAGCTCTGCTTCTGAAGAAGGGGGCCGCGCCTGGAGCCAGGGAGGCAAGCCTACGGTGCCGCAGCGGCGCAGACTCAGCCTCAACTACAACAGGCTCCGACTCCGAAGTAAGAAGCGGAGTCGGAGTCGGAGAGGCGAGTTTACAGCATCGACCCCAACTCCGGACAGGCGGCCGCCTGCCCAAAAGGCCGAGGTGTGCTCGAAGCAAGGTTTTGAGCACCAGCAACAACCTGCGACATCACAGGGAGCCCCATGGGACTATGCGGTGGGGCAGGGGTGCTATGGGTCATAGAGGGGGACCCATCAGGGCCGCACCCTGACGACTCCATATCTCCTCCGTCCCTGGAGGGCAAGGGTTCATTTGGCGCCATGGAACCGCTTACTCCGGATCTGCCTTGCTCGTGGAAAAGAAGGAAACTGACAGCGCGCCGGGAGTAACTTATATGACCCCGCTGACAGCACGTCCGTGGACGACGTCAGGGCGGGGTCGTGAGGCACTGCTGCAAAGAAATTTCCGGATCAAGACTGATGCCTGGGGATATTCTAAGTTAAGGAATCTGTGGCTAGATGTCTATCAGATGCAATCCCTCCCAGAATAGTGGATCTGTGAAACAGCACAGATTAAAAAGTCCTGCAGATAGAACTGTCTAAATGGCCATTCTGATGAACCGGACTGTCAAAGCAATACTGCTTCGTGAACATGCGCACCAATGCCAACGTAGAAGCCTGATAAACATCTAGGATTGGTACTCCACACACCAACACAATGGCAGCAGCCTTCTAGCTGGTGGAATTAGCCCTTAGTACTTCTGGAGGCCGTCAATGCATAGCAGATCTTAAGATCGAGGACTATCCATGGCCCGCTTCTGTACTGCCTCATCCTTTGCCACAGTGAACCTCAAAATAGCAGAGTGTCCACCTGGTGTTCCTTGGTACAATCGATGTAAAAGCTCTGCGCTCTTTTGAGGTCCAAGTAATAGGTCTCTTTCAAGGGATGAGGCAGAGAAAAGCGTGTCAGAAGAGATAGGTGGCTTTAAATCTCACTTTCTTGAAGTGGAAATAATGTTTTCCACTTTCTTCCCCAATTCTTGAGGAAAAAGTGGACCTAGGTCTACCAGGTACTGATGCAACTTCTCATGCAATTACTTAATATGTGTTCCTTCATTAACAGGTTGTAAATTCCATTAAAGTAATGCATATTGTTTCCAGTTAAGCAGCCACCTAGAGATTTTACTGAGTAGTGTACAAAATCAATCCAGGATTTGTTTTGGGTTTTGTGAGACCCCCTGAATCTAATTCTGTACTCCTCAGTTGTGAGCCCAAATCCCTCAGAGTTCTCTTCATGAGGTCATAAAACCCAGCATCTGCCCCTGAATGGGTAAGGAGTCGGTCTTTGCAGATACCAGAGAACAGTTCTCAAAGGATTTCCCCCCCAGAAAGTCTTCTTCACCCTTCTGGCTTCACAAGCCCTCTCAAAAGCTGTCAACCCCTTGGTGATATCATCACCCTCCTCATATTTAGGGACAATCCCTTTAGGGATTTTAGGATCATAAGATTCCTCTCTATCCTTATTATTTTGATTGCTGCCACAATTGATGGGTGCTAACCCCATCTCCTTTCTTTTTCCAGAGCAGGAGTCTGGATTCTAGATCAAATCTTTTGTCCAGCCTTGCGAAAAGGCTGCCCTCCTCATCGAGGCTGTCCTCAATGCCCTCACCAGAACCTGGACCACCTGTGTGGCCTCTAGGTCCCCAGAGATTAACTCTTGGAATCAAGGGTACATGGACCCTTTCTGCCCCAGGAAGTGACGAAGGTGAGTACCTATCTCTATCCTCCTCCCCTCCTTCCTCTTCTGCTTGGTAATCACCATTCTCAGAAGAGTTGGCCTTAGCATACTCCGCCAACAGCCCCTGGAGCTTTTGTTTGGTTGGATGCTGGCCCAATGGTATATCTTTAATTTTACATAAGAACCTTAACTCCTGAAAAGACAGGTGAAGGTAAGGGGTGAGGTCGAGCTCAACATGTCCTGTATGTTATCTTGATTATCTTCACTAATAGCTGGGTTCTGTTTTTGAGACATTCTAACAAAAAGTACGAACCCCTCTACCCTTGACTATAGTGACTCTTTATTTTCTACAATTCTAAAGGGACTTACGCAAGGCCCTAACAAGACTTTTAGTAGTTTGGTAAAAATGCCAATTTGTAAAAATCTGAATTCTAAAGGCAATTTAAGAGTTCTGTCGTGTGATCAGGTGGTAACCAGGTAGTCCAACAAATGCAAGTTGTGTATCCCACCGCTGATCCACAAATGTAGGAAACTGGCTCTTTATATACTGCACCAAAGTAAGGTACAGTGTATATAGAGTCCAAGGGTCTCCAGAGGTAGGCAGAGGTTAAAGTTAGATAGAACCTTACTCTCTAAAGTGGTAGATTGGTCGAGCAGTAAGGCAGTATCAGAGGCCAGTGTTAAGCATTTGATGTACACACCCAGTCAGCAAATGAATTCACAGAACTGAACTCTAGCCCAATTGTTTTTGTAACAAAAAATATACTGTTTATTTTTTGCACCAAGCAAGCCTGGTACAGGTGAGCATTAAATAATTTTCAGTAATAAGTTACTGGATATAGAACTGTTTGAAATGCAATTGTAATTGTACGTTGTTTGATTTACAGGGAATCAGTAGAATGCAACACTTCGCAAATAAAGTACATTGGAAGGAATAGGTTTTTTCAATAAATTGCAGGTAAGTTACTTTTACGTTACTTTTTCTAACTCAATGCTGGATGCCTAGATTCAGCAGTGGGACATTTCCTGTAAACAGGTGAGTAAATGCGTTTTTGTTATACGTGCGATTTTTAAAGAATATTTTCAGTTTTCAAAACACCACACTTAGAAACTTTTTGGAGATGTACATTGAAATGAATAGGCTTTGTCAACAAATTGCAGGTAAGCCACTTTTACGTTACTTTTTCTAACTCAGCGATGGATGCATGGATTTAGCACTGCTACATTTCCTGAAAACAGTTGAGACAAGGCGTTTTAGTTAGTTGTCCGATTTTTAAAGAATATTCTTAGTTTTCAAAAGTCGACACTTTGACACTTTTTCTCCCAAAAAGTTTCTATGTTATCCTAAGAGGAAAAACGGGTTATCGGTTTCGAGGTAAGTACTTGGTCTTTGGAGTTAGGGTTCTGGGGTTAGACTCAGGGGTCTCCCAGGGTCACTGATGCACTGTTTTTGCACCCTCAGTGGCACTAGGGCAGCCGGGTGCAGAGTGTTGAGGTCCAATGTTATCCTATGGTGGATAGGCGGGCTCCGGTTGGTGGCTGCTGCCAAGCAGGCCACAGGGTTGTGGGAGCCAAGCTCCTAGGGTTTAGCTCAGGGCAAGTTGGAGACCAAAGTAGCACCAAAGGTGCATCCTCAGCGGCACTAGGACGGCCAGGTGCAGGGTGCTGTTTTGAGGTTGGGTGCCTTGTTGATTTCAATGGAGATTTCCCCGGGACAAAGAAACACTGCAGGCTCGGGGATGGGGATCTTCGACGGGTAATTTGGAATGTTGAGGGTTGGTTAGGCACCGCCTGGTTGGGCACACAAGGCTCTGGATGTCGGGTGCAGTGTTGCCTTTGGACGTCGGATTTTCTTACCCGCTCTGGTCGCTGTGGGGGGTCCTCTGGATTGAGGCTGCAGGTGTCGTCTGGAGGCTTGAGGCAGGTCAGGGGTCGCCAGATATTGGGTCAGGATCGCAGGGGGGACCTCGTTGTGGTATTTTTCCACACTAGCTCGGGCTGGGTTCTGCGGTTGCAGAGTGGGCTGGATTCGCGGTTCCTGGCTGGCACCAGAAGCTGGAGTTTAAACATGTCCGCTGTTCAAGGGAGAAATAGCCTTGAAAGTGAAGGCAGGCCTCCCGGGTTTGTGAGATTGCTGGCTGCTGGACACACCGGAGTTTCGCAGGAGCAGGTTCGAGGGGAGAAAGGCCTGTAGGGCTGGGGCCAAGTCAGTGGGCATCGTCCTCTTGTTAGCTCTGCACGGCTTCTCGTCCTCTTCTTTTCCTGTAGTTGCTGAATCGGAGGAAGGAAGGTTCAGGGTTCCCCCTAAATACTAAATTTAGGGGCGTTTACAGGTAGGTAAAGTGCAGGGACCAATGAGTCCCTTCCCTGGGGTGGGCACAACACCCCCTATTCTGCCACTCTCCAGAGGGAGGGGGGCAGGAGCCTGTCCCTGGTTGACTGGGTCCCCCCATCCTCAAGATGGTGGGGACTCGAGGTTATGCTTCACCTTGCCTCCCCCACCTTAGGGGTGGAGTTGGCAGAGTTGGGCACAACTCTCTTCCTCACTTGTTTTTCCCACTGGTTCTCCCGCCCAAAATGGGGGATAGAACCAGTGGGGACCAGTTGCTGAAAGCAGCAAATGGTCTGGAGAGGCTCACAAAGGCGGCATGCCATTGAACCTTCTCCTTCGTGAACCCCCCCCCCATCCTGGGGGCAGAGCCTAAGCAGCCACTAGGAGTCGGTTGAGTGTCAGGGGGCATCTCTAAGATGCCCTCTGTTGTGCATTTTCCATTAAATCCCACACTGGCATCAGTGTGGGTTTAATGTGCTGAGAGGTTTGATACTAAACTTCCTAATCTTCAGTGTAGCCATTATGGTGCTGTGGAGTTCGTAATGACAAACTCCCAGCACACATACTCTTAATGGCAGCACTGCACTTACAGTGTCCAGGAAGGGACTTGGGCACTGTAGGAGTACAGGGCTCATGCACCTGTATCCTCAACATTGGCATAGGGCACCTAGCTAGAGCGATGACTGATATATGCCATGGCAGTGGTTTGTTGGCATGACACACAGGGATGTGCCATGTCGACTCTTCACTGTTGTTCTGCACCAAGACACGCGGCATACAAAGGCAGTGCGTGAGTGTCAGGGTACAGGGCCTCTAAGGGTGGCACAATAAGTGCTGCAGCCCTTAGAGGACTTCTCCGGTTCACAGTGCCCTGGGTACCTGTGCTACCATTTACCAGTGGCCAGAGATGCCAAATGGGTTTAGGGAAGGAACATAGGCCCTGGGTACCGGATTGGCAGGAGCCCAGGGCACACTCAGTCAAAGGACATCAGCAATTCAGCAACAAGCATTGGCATAGCCATTAGGCCTCGCTTTGGCACCTTATGTGTTTAGCCAGAACCGTTGGCTTTGTTGTAGAGCATTGTGGCTGCTGTGCATCATGTTGAAAAGTTATAAGTGTTAAGCATTTTTGTTACCTTTATACAAACTAAGACGACATACAACTGAACAACCTGATTAAAAAAAGATTTTAACATAAAACAAAATGTTCTAGTTTTTTTGTACTTGCACTGCTGGCAACTTCTTCCTGCCTGTTCTCATGCTTGTTTGTTATAAAAAAAAAATGTTATTGGGGAGTGGGACAAATAACGGGGGAGAGGAGGTTGGAATAAGGTAATTTAATTAGAACACAAGCAGCAGACGGACACTAGGGGAGAATCAACAGATGCCAGATACTGAGGGCAGACTGATGTGATGCTTAGGTGGTGGCCTGATGCAAAATGGTGGTGGTGAGCAGTGGCGGCTCTTAATGTCGACGAGTAGTGGGGCGGGCACGCACAAGAACACTCCCTTCCTCCCATCCCTCACAAGCACCCATACACACACTCACTCCCACCCATCTCTACATGTTCACTCACACCCATCCATTCACAAGCGCGCACACATACACCCATCATTCGCTAGCACATACCCATGCACACACCCATTCAAAGCACACAGCACTAATTCACATACATTCAGTGAGCCGCCATGTTTAGTATCTCTAGGCTGTTGAAACCTCCCAGTGGTTTGTCACCCACTTGACGTAGCTGAGAGCTTCCAGCAGGATTATGTCTGGAATCCCTTAAAAGAAGTTAGTGAGTAAAAGCACATAGCACCGAGATCTGTGAGTCACTTGCAGGTAAAAATGTCAAAAGCCTCTGGGATCCACGTGTCTTTCTTCTGCAGAGGCGCCCCACTGTCTGCGCTAGATTGCACCAACATTATCCATTTCCAAGCATCCCTCGTTGTCTGCTGCTAACGGAACAGTGCTAGAACGTTAATTTGCAGACGATCACACAATGCATCTAGTAAGGATAATTTGGCGCCAGATTTATTTGCTTTCTAGTGCACAGTCTTCCCATGCTGTAGCGCTACGCATTAGCCGGAGAAGCTCACCTTCGCCAGTTTAAAATAATGTATATATCTTTATCCATAGCATTTTCTTTGTATGTGCTATTAGTATTTCTTTATGTTCCAGTGCAAGAAGAAAGCACACTACTTGCTTGCTGATGGAGCAGTGTGCACTTGAGATTGCCATTTATTTTATGTTTAGACTAATTTCTGAAGGCTTTGTATCCTTGAGACATTTTGCCGTGAGGCAATATGATTATATTTTCATGTTGACAATGTCCATTTTGGAGGCGGCCGGTATGCTCTGCTCGCAATCTGTTCGCCGCTTTTCAGAGGTGACTTTTACATGCAGATAGGAGTAGAAACGACTGCCCCACGTGGACTCGCGCAGCCCCTCTAGACTGCTTTCCAACACTAAATATTTAACTGATCTGATTCCCACCCTTTAAATAATAAAATATGCCATTCATCTGGATTTAGCAACTGTCTGGTTGAACACGCTATCAGTCTATATGTATTAACACTCTGTAGTCGGCAGTCTTCAAAAAACAGCTTACAGAAGAAAGGTGACCTATATCCTAGGGTCAAGGGGCAAAGGATGGATGTCATTCCGGCCTACCACTTGATTTTGGTGAAATTATGTCTCCACTGTACTATTGCTTAAATTCCCACAGAATCCCTCTTTCCAATCATGAGAGTAATCTAGCACAGCATGTGATGTAATGAGATGACTAAAGGTGTGTTGTTGCACAAACAACAAAGAGAATTATGACTGCTGCTGGGAGGAGGTGCATCACGCCAGAATGCAGCTGCAAACATCCAAACACTCCTAACAAATGCACTTAAGCAGAAATGCGGGCGGTGGCTTTTCAAACAATAAGTGTAAAAGCAGAGAACGTGTATTAATGATTTAGCAAAGGCTCTTGAGCACATGGCAAAAGCCTTTGAGGAAACGGGCCGTCTTCAGTCGCGGCCGGCATTACGGGCAGGTGGGGGTGGAAATGGGATCGTCACGATGCGGAGGGGATGAGGGGGGGGGGGGGGGGTGGAGGAGGGAGGGGTATAAGGGAAAAAAATATATATATATATAATACAAGTTAAACTTACCGTCCGCTTTTCCCCGAGACTCCCAACGTCCTGCTTTTTGAATTCTGCAGCTCGTCACCAGGAAGGCTGCAGGCAGCCTCCCTCCCCTCCACCAATCACAACGCTGCAATGGCAGTGTTGTGATTGGTGAAGCCGCTGCCCCATCCGGGTCATTTTCTCTCTGTATGCTGCAGCATACAGAGAACAGGGGCAGTGAGCGGTGTTTCTCGAGCGCAGGGGGGAATGGCTTGCCCACTGTTGTTCCTACTCCCTGTTTGGGCGGCCTCAGGCTGCCCAAGCAGTCAGTATGAACAACAGTGGGCAAGCCACTCCCCCTGCCCTCGAGAAACACCGCCCACTCCCAACCAGGAACTTCAGCTTTCTTGCCGTGCGAGAAGGCAGAAACATAAATGGTAGTTATTACCATTTATGTTTCTGCCTTCTCGCACTGCTAGAAAGCAGGGGGGTGGCGACCAAACGCCCCTATAGACGAGCAGCCACTGGTGGTGAGCGATATTTGGTGCTCAGGTGGTGCCGCTATATGTTGTGGATTGGCGGTATGTTGTGGATTTGAAAAATGCTGTTTGATGTGTAATTATGTGGTGTCTATTGGAAATGTGTGGAGTTGAATTGCATGGCCTGGAACTGTGGTGTTGAGTGAAAATATGCTTAGTGAAATTGTGTCATGGTGTGGAGTGCATTTATGTTGATTGGTGGTATGTGGCATAGAGTGCATTTATGTGGAGTGTATTTATGTTGCATTGAGTAGAGTGTAATTATGTGGCGTGTAACCATGTCGTATTGAGTGGTATTTTGTTGTGTATTTATGTTGCATTGAGTAGAGTGTAATTATGTGGCACAGTTGTATTATGTGGAAAGTATTTATGTTGCATTGAACAGAGTGTATCTATGTGACATGTAATTATGTGGTACTGAGTGGAATTATGTTGAGTGCATTTATGTTGCATTGTGTAGATTGTAATTACATGGTGTGTAATTATGTGGTACTGAGTGGTATGTGGAGTGTATTTATATTGCTATTAGTAGAGTAATTATGTGGTGGGTAATTATGTTGCACTCAGTGGTATTAGGTGGAGTGTATTTATGTTGCATTGAATAGAGCGTAATTGTGACGTGTGATTATGTAGTACTGAGTGGTATTATGTGGAGTGTATTTATGTTGCATTGTGTAGAGTGTAATTACGTGGAGTGTAATTACGTGGTGTGTAATTATGTGGTACTGAGTGGCATTATGTGGAGTGTATTTATTTTACATTGAATAGAGTGTAATTATGTGACGTGCAATAATGTGGTACTGAGTGGCATTATGTTGAGTGTATTTATGTTGCATTGAGTACAGTGTAATTATGTGGTGTGTAATTATGTGTACGGAGCAGTTCCCGGGGCAAGGGGTGTGTGGGGGTCAGAGTGAGGCGGCCCCATTCTTTGAAGCCTGCCTCAATCTGACGCTTCCCTTCATTCCACCAGAGGTGTACCTGAAGTACACCTGCCATGACTCAATCTTTGGGTATCTGTAACCCCACAGGAACTTGCACTGTCTCACTTTTCATTTCACAGTTGGCATTCTTCCCCAGAATGAGTATATTTTTTTCTTTTGCTGAAGTATTTTGTCTACTGAAAAATACTATGAAACATGAGCATTCAATGCAAAAAAATAGTTTTTGGTCGGCTTTTTCCACTAACTTCGAGTCTGTTCAGGGAACAGTATTTCCCCCTTCCGGTTTACAGCAGAACCTTGTTTCTCTCTAATAATTTGTCTTTCATCTGTCACCTCTTTTTTTTTTTTTTTAAAGCTTGTTGGTTATTTATTAAGGCAGCCCCAACCGGTTTCTCAATTTAACATAAATCATGTTGATGCCCCAGGTTTGCAATGGTCTAGCAAGAGTGCCACGGACCCTGATGGCAGTAAGGGTAACGGTCCCTGCTACCTCCTGTTGGGTGGCAAAAATATTTATAACTGGGGTGCAGCGGGCCCTTCAAAACTCTGGGTGCCGGTGCCACTGCACCTGGAGAGATACGCCTCTGAAGTCCCACAGCGCTATGTAAAATCAGCACTTAAATAACATACCCAGAAATAGGTTTTAGGAAAAACATTTTCAACATACAACTTACTGACATAGTATGCTCGGTTATACATATTATATCACTGGAATGGCCTTGCAGTGCTATAGTTAATCAAACACGTCATTTAATTTCTGCTCAGTCTATCAGAACACACAAATGTCCTTTCACGGACACAGATTTCTTACCCTTTAATTTAGCACTAACTTATGAACAAATACTGTGACTAAAATAGCAAAGCTGGCCGCAACAGACGCGCACCCGTAATCCGGTACTTCATATCTAAGGTTTTATTATAGCGCAAAAATGTACCCAGAGGCCATCAAGGTGCTGTGCAATGGTTGAAACGCCAGGCTAATATAAGACATAACATAGCACAACTATGTGACATTTCACAATGTAACCCTCTCACAAATGCTTATTGGCGACTATTAGTTTCAGTTGATATGTTGGCATTGTAGAAAGAGCTTGCATCTGGTCTACTAACATTTCCACAGGGCCATGTGTTTTCCAAAGCACCTGGACTACGACATGCTGGCGCTATATAAAGCAGATAAACAAACCATTCAAGTGAAACTGTCAAGGTACCTTGGCCAATGTTTGCAGCTCCAAACTACTTGGGCAGAGCTAGATTCCAGGTGCTATATAAACAAAAGTATACCAAATAATCTCAACATAGAGAGGAGCTTTGGAGAGGCCTAAGCCTGGACAGGAAGGTGGCAGGGGGGTTCCCAGGCTCATGAGCTGTGCATGCCGCCGGGCCTCTGCAGCATCCCACAGCAACTCGGATAAAAACAAGCGCGGTGCGTGCGCACTGCATGGAATGCGAGGTATGCAGCTGGCACCCGGCCGCGCTGCTGCTCGCTCCTTAGGCCAGGGGAGAGAGAAGGCGGGACATGCACCCGCCTTTAGCAAATTGCGTGCTGTCTTTCTTAGAAAAATGCCTGCAAAAGCCAATAGCGTGGGAGTAAAAAAAAAAAAAAAACTCGCGCCTCACGCACAAGCGTGTGGTCCTAGTTGGAAGCCATTACAAAAAGCCTCGCAGAGCAACGCGTGCGCGCTGGTTCAGGCGAGACCTAAAAAGTGTGGGCATACCATGCAAGAAAGAGGGCACTTTCTCACAAGGCCAAAAGGCAATAGAGCAGGTCTAATCCTGGTACAAATGTCTTTCATCGCATAAGTGTGAACCCCTTCTATTACTTCCTCCATCAAAGAGGTCTACCAGTTTCAGGCAGGCAGACAAGAGAATGTGCATGATTTAGATGTGATACGGGATGGACATCAACTGCCCAGCACAAAACCACCATCTTGTGAGGCATTCACATGTGTAGGCCAATGGACTCCGCCATTCTCGAGTCCAGCATGGCTGATAACCCTACAGACATCTTCACAAAACTCAGACATGATGCAGAGCAAGGGTCCAACATACATTACAGCACTCCCCTTTTAAGAGGGGAAGTCTCCCCACAGGGTTGCAGATAGAACAGATGTACGCCATTCACTATACTACACTGCCACTATGGTCATTCACCATGAGGCTGTGCAAACGGGGACATACTTTAGGTGTCAGCTGGACATTACTGTCCAGCTCATATTGTGCAAGCTTAAATTACAGGAGACTTTCAACTCCGGCCACACGAGTGTCTCTCTCAAAGAGAAAACACAAGACGGTCCCGAAACATGCGAGGGCAGGACAGCAGAGCTTCACAAATCTATGTAAAGAACTAATAGGTTCACACAGTCTAAAATGATTTCGAAACAGTGGGAGCAGATACCTTCACAAACGCACAAAACTTAGCAGCTCCTTTAAGTTGCAGTAAAATTAAAACCATTAGAACCAAAAGTGATGATAACAAATATTAAGTTTAAGACGGATATTGACAATGACAATGACTAATACATAGCCTCACATTGTACAGTAATGCTTCAAATTGTAAAACGGCAAACTTATTCACAAACCTTCAGGATGCTACCTAAAAAAGAAAGCTTGGCGATACTGAATTTTCATTACATGATAAACTAGAAAAGAAAAAATGCTGCAAAAAGATAACTCCTTAAAATCAATAAGCGTAAGTGCTAAGGAGTCATGTCAGATTGCATGTAAGAAGCAAATATTACTACCTTTATTCCTTCCTCATCATTTACTCTGCGAATCATTTTCACACACATTTCTGTAATTTTTGGAAAGGTAGGTTGTTCAAGGCAAATATCTCGCAATATTTTTATAACTCTTTTTCTTACACTGATACCGGTGTCCTGAAAGAAGAGAAAATAATGATTAACAAACATCTATATCAAAACATTTAAACCCTTTTCAATACAATGTACTGTTTTTTTTAAAACTAGGTTAGATGCAGGGAAAGAACAGAGAATGACAAAAGTGATTTAAAATAATCCACTTTTTCTTTAACAGATCTGCTATCCTACCATAAATTCACCATTCATTAAAAAAATCTCTCTGAAATTTTTATCCTAGCAACACGTGTTAAAGTGACTTCAGCTACCGAGCCAGTAAGGAGTGAGGTGTGGCATCACAGTTAAAGGAAACAAATGACCAACAAGCCACAACGAACAAGTTACTTACCTTCGGTAACGATATATCTGTAAGAAACAGTAGTTAGTATTAGATTCCTTACCTTAGAATATCCCCAGGCGTCAGTCTGGATCCGGAAACTTTTGCGTAGCAGTACCCCTGCGCGTCGGTAGGCGTCGTCTGCAGGCGTCCCCTGCGGCTCCGCGTCGTCGGCGTCGTGCGCCGTGATGACGTCGCTGGAGTATATAGACGCCGCCTCCGCGCGCTGACGTCAGTTCTTTGCACACAGCTTTTCCGCGCCAGAACACGCAGAGCCATGTGAGAACCAACACTGGTGCCATGTGAAACTAGGGCCCTGAAAGGGATGTCCTTAACCCTAGGTATCAGTTCGCAGAACGGGGAGGATGGGTGGGGCGGTAAGGAATCTAATACTAACTACTGTTTCTTACAGATATATCGTTACCGAAGGTAAGTAACTTGTTCATCTGAAAGAAACAGGTTAGTATTAGATTCCTTACCTTAGAATAGATACCCCAGCAATACCAACCCCGGTGGTGGGTCTGCGAACCAATACAATCCTACACCAGAAAATCCTGGAGGACCGAACGGCCAAAGAAGCCGTCCCTCCGGACTTGACTGTCCAGGCAGTAATGCCTCGCAAAGGTGTGCAGCGAGGCCCACGTAGCCGCCTGGCAAATGTCCTGCAAAGGGACTCCCCGGCCCAGGGCAGTAGTAGCCGCCGTGGCCCGAGTGGAATGGGCCCTCAGCCCAACAGGAGGCTCCTTCCGAGCCAAAGAGTAGCATGCTTTGATGCACAGGACGACCCATCGAGAAATGGTTCGTTTCTGTACCGCCCGTCCCTTCTTCTCACCCACGTAGCCAACAAACAGTTGGTCATCCACCCGGAACTGGCGTGTGCGATCCATATAAAATGAAAGCGCACGTTTTGGGTCCAGACGATGGAGCCGCTCTTCATCTTTTGAAGGATGCGGAGGCGGGAAGAAGGAGGGTAAGGTGATGGACTGCCCGATGTGAAAAGCAGAAACTACTTTGGGCAGGAAAGAAGGTCTAGTTCTAAGAACCACCTTGTCTGGATGAATGGACAAGAAAGGAGGTTTCACAGAAAGAGCCTGGAGCTCACTCACTCTCCTGGCAGAGGTGATGGCAACCAGGAAGGCCGTCTTTAAAGTCAGAAGACGGAGAGGACAGGAATGAAGCGGCTCAAAGGGAGCGCACATCAAGAAAGTCAGAACCAGGTTCAAGTCCCACTGAGGCATCACGAACGGAACAGGTGGATACATGTGCGTGATGCCCTTCAAGAATCTTGTTACAATAGGGGACTTGAACAAAGATGGCTGATCAGGTAGCCTTAAGAAGGCGGAAAGGGCCGAAAGGTAGCCCTTGATAGTGCCCAGAGCAGAGCCCTGCTGGGCAAGAGAGAGAAGAAAAAGGAGAACCTCGGAGAGAGGGGCAGAAAGGGGATCCACAGCCTTTGCTGTGCACCATGCCACAAATCTGTTCCGCCGGCAGGCGTATACCGACTTTGTGGAGGGACGCCTGGCTGCCAGAATCACATCACAGACTTCAGGAGGCAAGTCAAATGGCCTCAACTGTCGCCGCTCAATCTCCAAGCATGGAGGTGGAGACTGGACAGGTTCGGGTGGAGGACCGTCCCCTGCTGCTGCGACAGAAGGTCCTCCTGAAGGGGCAGGCGGATCAAGGGACCGACTGACATGCTGAGTAGCTCGGGATACCAGTACCTTCGAGCCCAGTCCGGAGCCACAAGGATAACTTGGGCCCGGTCGCGCCTGATCTTCTTCAGCACTCTGGGCAGAAGTGGTATAGGCGGAAAGGCGTACAATAGACCGCAACTCCACTCGCGCCGAAAGGCGTCGCCGAGAGAGTGCCGTCTTGGAAACTCCAACGCGCAGAACTGATGACATTGCGCGTTCTCTTCTGTGGCGAATCGATCTAACCAAGGCTCTCCCCATTGCAGAAAGAGGCCTTTCGCCACGTCCGAGTTCAGACGCCATTCGTGATCCACCGAGCACCGACGGCTGAGTTCGTCCGCCCTGGCGTTCAGAGAACCTGCCAGGTGTTGAACCGTCAGAGTCACGCCCTGACGTTCCAGCCATTGCCAGAGGCGCAGAGCCTCCTGGCAAAGGGTCCACGACCCCACTCCGCCCTGCTTGTTGCAGTACCACATGGCGGTGGTGTTGTCCGTGAACACCTGCACCACACTCCCGTTGACAAAGGGGAGGAATGCCTTCAGTGCTAGGCGAATCGCCCGCAGCTCCAACATGTTGATATGGAGCCGGGACTCTGCCGGAGACCAGATGCCTCTGATCTCCGCCTCTCCCAAGTGGCCTCCCCAGCCCTGGAGGGACGCGTCCGTCACAACTACGTGCTCCGGTTGGGGAAGGGAGAGGGATCTGCCTCTGACCCAATCGCGGTCCGTAAGCCACCACTGCAACTGTCTCGCAGTGCCCTCCGAGATCAGGACGTGGTCGGATAGGTTGCCCTGATGCTGGGCCCACTGAAACTTCAGGTCCCACTGCAGAGCCCGCATCCGCCACCTGGCGTGATGCACCAGAAGGATGCAGGAGGCCATCAGTCCCAGAAGCCGCAGCGTCAACCTGACCGAGACCCGGGATAACAGCTGAAAGATGGGAATCAGAGCCTGAATATCCCGGACCCGCCGTTCCGGAGGATAAACCCGAAACTGCGCCGAGTCGAGAACCGCCCAGATGAAAAGGAGCTTTTGAGAGGGACACAGGTGTGATTTCGGCACGTTGATGGAAAACCCCAGCTCGTGCAGGAGGTCTGCCGTCATCTGAAGGTGGTGGACGACTGTCTGGGGCGAGCCCGCCTTCAACAACCAGTCGTCGAGGTAGGGGAAGACTGAAACCCCTAACCGGCGCAGATGAGCTTCGACCACCGCCATCACTTTCGTGAACACCCGTGGGGCGCTGGTAAGGCCGAATGGGAGCACGAGAAACTGAAAGTGCTCGTGGCCTACCGTGAACCGTAGGTAACGCCGGTGGGCCGGCAGGACGGGGATGTGAAAATACGCATCCTGCAAGTCCAACGCTACCATCCAGTCTAGCGGGTCTAGAGCAGCCAAGACCTGAGCCAAAGTCAACATCTTGAACTTCTCCTTCCGGAGGAAGCCGTTGACGTTCCGTAGATCCAAGATAGGACGCAGGCCCCCCTTGTCCTTCTTGGGTACCAGAAAGTAGTGGGAATAGCAACCACACCCTACTTCTGGCCCAGGAACGCGCTCGATGGCCCCCTTGGCCAAGAGGGCCGTAACTTCCTCCTGCAGAAGTGTCAAGTGGTCCCCCGACACACGGTGGTTCTGCGGTGGCATGGCTGGAGGAGTGGTCTCGAAGGGGAGGGAGTAGCCCCTTCGGACGAGCTGCAGCACCCACCTGTCCGATGTGATAGTGCGCCAGCGGGAGTGGTGATGGCGAACCCTGCCACCCACTGGCGTCACATGGGCCTGAAAGCTCGGACTAGGAGGATTTTGAGGCTGCTGCAGGGGGAGGTGTGGCCTGACCTCGCCGCTGTCCCCGACCGCCACCACGGCGGAATCCACGGCCGTCACCGCGTTGAGAAGTGTTCTGCGGTGCGTGGCTGGCAGCACGTGTGGGACCGCCCCTTCCGTGGCCACGAAAGGAGCGAAACGAACCCGTTTGCTGGCGCTGGGTCGAGAGACCCAAGGACTTGGCCGTGACCCTGGAGTCCATGAAGCGCTCAAGCGCGTTGTCCGCTTTGTCGCCAAACAGGCGACTGCCATCGAACGGCATGTCCATCAAGGCATTTTGGACATCCGTCGAAAAATTGGCGGATCTCAGCCAGGCGTGGCGACGAATCACCACCGTCGTGGACATCGCTCTGCCCAGCGAGTCGGTCGTATCAAGACCACACCTGATGGAATACCTCGCCGCGTCTTGGCCTTCAACCATAGCCTGGCCAAGCTTGTCCCGTACCTCCTGCGGGCATTGCGGCAGACACTCCGCGACCGTATCCCACAGAGAGTGGGTGTAGCGGCCCAAGAGGCATGCGGTGTTGCAAGACCGCAGTCCCAGACTCAGGGACGAGAAGACCTTTTTGCCATACTGGTCGTACCTCTTAGATTCCCTGTCGGGCGGGGCCGACGGGAACGCGGATTGGGAAGTTGAGGCCTGGATCACCAGACTCTCAGGGGTGGGATGGGTGGACAGGAACTTAGGGTCGTCCGAACACGGACGGTGGCGCCTGGCAACGTTCCTATCAACAGGCGAACCTGAAGCGGGCCTGGACCACGTGCCCAACAGAACGTCCGTCAAGGCTTCATTAAACGGCAGCAGAGGCTCCTGTGGGCATGACTGCGGTTTGAAGACCTCGGTGAGGATGTTAGGCTTCACTTTTGCGACGGGGAGCTCAAGGCCTTGGCAGCCCTCATCCGCACCACAGAATAAGCAGCCCCAGCCTCCGACGCCACAGTGGGAGGCGAGACAAAACCAGGGTTAGGAGATTCGTCCAGACCACTGGCATCACCCAAGTCACCTGTCCAGTCCACGTCGTACTGACACTCGCGTGACAGAGGGTCCTCAGACCCCTCCCAACCCTCTCCATAATCTTCATCATCCCCATATTCGGATTCAACGATGTAGACCGGCTCCTCGGGGTCAATGGGCCCCATCGGCGCCGGACTCGGCGTCGGACGACGCCGGTCCGACTCCGCGTCTGGAATTGGAGAGGGAGTGGGGGTGGCGCCGCCCGGGGCCGGCGCCGGAGCCCCGACGCCAGCCGGAACCCGGCGTCGGAGTCACGGCGCCGCGCGGAGGCGGCACCACGGGTCGCCCCGATGGAATCGGTGCCGGAGAGGCCGGTTGACCAGCCGGCAACGACCCTGAAGGGCCCAGCGGCGCCGGGGCCGGAGCCGACGGCGGCGTCGGGGCCGGAGCACCCGACGGCGCCAGGGCAGGAGCACCCGAACCGCTCGGGCCCCCGGACGGGACCACCGGGCCCGCAGGCGCCGTAGGCCCCGTCGGAGGAGACAGCGCCCTCATGGCCATGAGGAACTCCTCTACCTCCTCACGCGACGCGCCTTGCCCAGGGACCGGCGGGTATGGAGCAGGCAGCGTCGGCGACCCACGCGGAGCCGCCCGAACCCCCGGCCGCATCGCGCGGGAGTCGGGGGTGCGATGACGACGCCCCGACTTCTTGTGTCACTTACCTGAGGAACCGGAGGAATGGTGACCACTTCCGGAGCGCTCGTGGCGGCTCCGCGACCGTTCTCTCGACCGCTCCCTCGACCTCCGGCCGGACCGGGACCGCTCTCGACGCGGGGCCCACATCCGGAGCTCGAGTAGCTTGCGGGACCGCTCCCGCCTAGCCTTACTCGTTAAGGCCCGGCAGTCGACGCAGGACTCGACGTCGTGGTCCGTGCCCAGGCACCGGAGGCAGAGTCGATGGTGGTCGGTGACCGACATCAGGCGGTTGCACCCGCCACAATTTTTAAAACCGGGCATCCTACCGGCACCTAAAGAGTTAGAGTAATCAAAAAACCTTGGTCAAAAGACGGGAGTACTGCTCTTCGGATCTGCGCTAACTGGCGCGGAAAAAAGAAGAACTGACGTCAGCGCGCGGAGGCGGCGTCTATATACTCCAGCGACGTCATCACGGCGCCGACGACGCGGAGCCGCAGGGGACGCCTGCAGACGACACCTACCGACGCGCAGGGGTACTGCTACGCAAAAGTTTCCGGATCCAGACTGACGCCTGGGGATATTCTAAGGTAAGGAATCTAATACTAACCTGTTTCTTTCAGATACATTGGTTCTACCTTTATCCACAACACAACAGTCTAGGAATTAGAGCTGCAACTAGAAAATAAAATTTTTAAAAATTACGTTCCTAAACAAGGCACCTTATCTGCACCAAGAGGTGAGGTGAGATAATGAAGCAAAATTATCATTCTGAAAACAACAACTAATTTTATCTTTAATAACGTAATTTCCTGACAGGTACGATGGCTGCTGCAGAATACTTATATGAAGCCCTTCCAAGGAGTCAGATTGGGTTCGAAATGTATATGTTGTAACAGTTACCAGAGCTAGGAGGCACCACCCGGCATTAACACAGAGACTACAAGGTTCACAGGCAGTGATGCAATGAGTCCATTTAAATTAATGGTAACAGAGTTTCCGTCTAGGTTGGCTATACCCAAAAAGGACTAAGGATTTAGAGGAGAAAGCCAAAGAACAAATTAAAAAACAAATAATAATAAAAAAAAAAAACAGGAGGTAAATGTGTCATGGGGTTGGAAATGTGTGGCATGCAACTGTTGTAGTGAGGCCTTCTTGGGCCCACTTTGGCTACCCATTTTTATTTTTTTACATTTTACACGTTTTAGGATGACCATTTTAGCAATTGTATTTGTTTAGGCTTGATTGATATTTTGAGATGACTGTGTACATGCTGGTTGTTTTTAGAACACAGAACAAGATATCCAAGTGCTTGCATTTTCCGTTTGAAGGAAGCTTCCAACATCTAGACATCATTGCATCAGAGCTGAATGGGTCAGAGGGGCACTTGAACTAGTGCTGTGTTCACATTGCAGCTCTGCTGGCGCTGATCTTCTATCCTGCAGAGAGGGAGCCCAATTCACCTCATGGCTGATACCCTGGTCCAGATATCTAGGCTTGGTGGCTCAGGCTAACCTAAGAGACTGGCCAGAGGGTACACCCACTATGCTCTCAGAGTAGGGATAGTGATGAGTAAAAATGCTAAGAAATCAGCCATGTTTGGACTGTTTATTCTTTTCACCATGTTCACGATACTGGTTACATTGCTTTGTTTAAGCTGCCTAACAATTGCAGCTCACTCTTTCAATGCAAGTGAACAGATGTTTAAATAAATGTACTGAAAATTGTATTTGTATCTTTGTTGTGTTTACAGTGGGCATTTATAAGTAAACAACAAAAGGGTTAAGATCAGTTTCACCGATTCCCTTGGGAATCAAGGGTGCCATGTTTGAGGTTGCTTTTGGTGCTTTGAATGGGTATATCTGCTTTCCTAAGCAATAGAAGACAAATTGTTTCCACTTTGCAACGTAACAGGCTCACATCGTGGGTTTGCATGCCTCACACAGGATATGCACACACACACTTTGCTCATGGCAACCAAACTCTTGGACCTTAGGTGCCAGATTTCTAAATTCATCTGCCTGAGGTCTGGATGTCAGAGGTCTGATGCCGAGTCCGGTGATCTGACTTGATCAGTAGCTTTTTATGCTGATGTACTGACATTCCCAGGAGAATCAACTACCATAGGTCTGTTGGCTAAGTTGGTGCCACAGAATAAGGGTCCTGGATGTTGGCCTCTTTTTCCCCACAATGTATGCGATCGGATGCATTGGAGGAAAAGCATAAGCAAACATTCCTGACCAATTCATTCATAGTGTCTTGCCCATAGACTCTGTGTATCTGGGGCTAAGTCTGGGCATTTTGTGCAGTGGCAGACAGATTGCAGGTGTCTCCTATTTTTGAAAGGACCTATTAATTATTCAAAGATTCTTCTGCCAGTCGTGTACTTCTTCATAGTCCCTGTTTAATATTTCAGTAAATTCATTGCCCACCCCAGACAGATACCCAGCCAGAAGCTGAATGTGATTTCGAATGGCAAAATACCAGATCTTTTGGGCTAGTTCTGACAGCTGGGACAAACCCCCCCCCCCCCCCCCCCCCTCTGCTTTTGGATGTAGTAAATAGCTGTCATGTTATCGGTCTTTCCTGGGACTATTATGGTCTCAAAGAGCTAACTGGATGCTTTCAGCTCTGGCAGTTGATCTAGAAACTGTGCTGTCTGCTGAATCATTGGCTGCAGTTGTAAAAAGAATAAGGCTCCTGGGATAGCCCCTGTATATACAAAACAGGCAGGTGAACGGTTTATAGCACCAAAGAATGCAGTGGGACTACTGTCTTTACACATCTCCAAGATAGAGTCTGACTTCACTCTGAGAAGTCTAGACCCATTGAATGGCTATGCTTGCACACAGTCAGAAAATCGTGTCAACCTCATCCATCCATATCTTTAGAACACAAAACTGGTCCCTGCTGCTGTACTAATGCAGTTTGTGGTGTCCAAGCATTCACAGATAACCTATTTCACTACCTCTTGTCAACCATGGATAGTGTGAGTCTAGGAGGAAATACAGTTTTCCGAGACCACCAGCAAGATCTTGCTAGCTATATCCCATAAAGAACACTTGTAGCGGTCTACCAGGCAGGCTGCATTTATGAACCGCAGAGCCAAGACGACAGAAGAAAACGTTGAATTGCTAAAAGTATCAATCCATTTGGATTTGTTATCCATGGGATTGATTGGAAATGAGTTTGGATAAACAATACAGGTCGAAGCCTGCACTTCAAGACTTTCTGGGGTAGGGTGCTTAGTGAGAAAATCTGCGTCACTGGGTGCAAGTCTGTGCCGTCCGACAACAAGCAAAATAATGGGCAGACAAAGAAATGGCTTCAACTACATACTCATAAAAGCATCATTCATGGCATAATTGAATGGGAGAAAAATTTGATTTTGCCAGCCAAAGTTGGAAAATCTTCTTTAGAACATTTGTCATAGTTTCAACGAAGGGCAACTGTAATTCTAATAACTCAGCTGCCCTCCAAAACACCACTGCAAATGTGGAACTTTCCTCCGCTGTTTGCCCATTCAGAAAGTCAAGCTCTGTTTCACAGGAGGGGTCAAGCCCACTGCATTTTATAAGTGAAAGTATAAGGCAGTAGATGTACAATGAGGAGGAAGTGAGCCACCCGCCCTTCCACATCACCATCAGTAAGTTGGGGTGCTCCATGTCTGGTCAGAACCAAAAAACAGAACGAAGCCTCTGCTGACAGCGACGTCGCAATAGAGACACTGTTAGACTACGACTGTATGACAAATGGTTGCGCTTTAGGCATTTTGTAGCATCACAAAAAACTTTAGTGGAAACGTGAACCAGGCCTTTAAGAAAACAGGTGATTAAAATAAAGACTGTTGGTCTGGTAAATGCAAAAAGGCCGAAAGGGCCAACAAATAACCTTTAACAGTGCCCACTGCAAGACCCACTTTGGCTAAAGACAGAACAAAAAACAAAACATCCAACAACTTTGCAAGTAATGGGTCTCACCTAGGACAAAACGTATCTCAGCAAGTGGAGTTGTGATGCTCCCTGTTGATTCCTTCATGCAGAGGAAGTAACACAGGAGCCACATATATGCGCCACCTCATTCAAACTGACATTCGTTTCTTGACTGTGTACACCATCGAATGTAGAGCTTGATAAGCAGGCTATTATGACAGATCTCTCAAATGGGACCTTTTTTATGGAATGAGAAAAGAATCCCTTCCACCAAATTGAGACATGAGACAGCATTGTGGAATCTAAGGTTAGATAAAGTATCCACCAGAAACATTATTACCAAAACTTATTTCCACAAACTTATTCCAGTGTCCAAAGTAAAAGGTTTTTGTGGATGGGCGCATGGACACTAGAAAAACATTCAATATGCAATATACAAAGTCCTTTGAAAATGGCAGCCTGAACAGAGGTTCTGGGTACTTTACTACCCGGGAACAATCCAGAGCCTCTAAGAGGACTTGAGCCAGGTCATTCCTGATCTTCAGATACACAAGGGAGGAGAGAAAAAGAGGTGGAAGATGTATAGATATCCCTTGCTTCACAGTAAGGTGATTGCATCTCTGAGAAAATGGTACTTTGGGCACCAGCATGCTTTTGCATGCTGGTGCCCAAAGAGCCATTTTGCACGTTGCACATTGCACGTTCTTGATGGTGGCTCAGAAACTGAACCAGGGTTTTCCCTACTGCTAGAAGATACCCTGCACCACTCCTGGGTGTACCTTACATTTGTGAGTCACCAGGCATCAACAGCTCAGTTTGTCTACCCTGACATCCACAGATCCTGCAGAAAAAAACATTTACTTGCTGAAAGAATCTAGCTTTTTGGATTCCCGGTCTAGTGGAGCTTAGGAAATGTACCAGGGTTTACTTGTGAGGTACCAAGCTCTCTGGGGTGGGGTGAGAAAGTTTAGTCCCTTGGAGAGGGCTGTAGTGGCGGCCAGTAATCCTATTCATAGAAGTCGCTGTGCTGGGCTTGGACCAAGTCCCAAGCAAGTGCTTCATTAAAAGGGAGAAGGGGTTCCGATGACACTCCCTGCTGAAGCATTTCCGTTAAGATGTTAGTCTTGACTGCTACAGAGGGCAAAATAAGATATAGGACCTCAGCAGGCTTATTCACCACTATTGCCTATGAAGGCCCCTCTCCCGTAGCCACGGTAGGTGGGAGAAAGCATACCAGCATCTGGAGAGGTTCCCAGTCCACTGGCTTAACAAAGATCCACACACCATTCTATAGGGTCTTTTTCAGGGTCCAGCATCCCCTCTCATTCCTCTCAGAGTCCCAGCCTGTAAGAACAGGGCTCTGGCTCGGATTGCATGGCGTCAGTCAGTACTAGATTCTGCGTCAGATAACGTTCCTACGGTTCTTGGCTGAGAGTCAGGATGGGGATGGAAAAGGTACCACTGGAAGTGTCGGCCGTGGAACCAATGCTGGGGACGGTCGGGTAGGTATAACTGGTGCTAGTCCGGATCCATCAGTAGATCCTTAGTGCCCGAGCCAGCGTGTGGATCCAGAAGGGGGCTCCTCAGAACCCACGGTCCCGAAGACATGACGGCAGGAACGGGCTGCCCAGATATGAGGTGCATGGCATCATAAAATTCTCGGAGCTGGGCAGGGGTCGAGCCGGCTCTCGGAAACTCTGGAAGGCAGGGAGCCAACCCATATGCTGTCTGAACTGCGGAGTCAGGCCTCGAGTGGCAAAGCTCTCTTGTCTTGTCGGCCGACGTACGAGAAGTCCAAGCATGCTTCAATTTCTTCGTCTGTTTGGGCTTACCCAAGTGGCGTAACGGATCAGAGTGCGACAATGACCTCTGGCTCTGCAACCCCTCCTGGGAACTTCCTCTTGACCGGGACCTTGATCGTTAAGGTGTTGAAAATCAAACCACCAGAAGCTCGTTGGATCGCTCCCTCAAGACCTTCGGATAGAAAGAGAGACAGTCAGGACAGGTCATCAGGTCGTGGTTCAGCTCGAAGCACCAAAGGCAAACAAGGTGCGGCTCCGTATGACTTGAAGCTGGCATTCCTAGATGACATATTCCTGCCATACCAGGAGGATATCCTCAAAAAAAGAGTGGAATAATGACTGAGGGGTAGCTCTTGCCGGATCTGTGTGGGTAGGTGAGGAAAGAAAAGGACGGATGTCAGCGTGCCTGGGTGGCTCTTATATAGCCAACGTGTACGTCATTTCTGGAGTGGATTACGCCAACGATGCCGCGTGGAGCGGATTACGCCAACGATGCCGCGTGGAGCCTAACGACGCAGGGGTACTGCTAACGAAAAATATATGGATCCAGTCTGATGCCTGGGGATAATTCTTAAGTAAGGAATCGGCAGCTAGAAGCCCTTACAAGTTTTTGCAAATGCCTGTTCGCGGTTGAGTAAACTGCTATGATTTACTATACCTTGTAAAGTGTAAATCTATTCATTGTGTTGTCTAAAAATACACAAAAAACAATGTATTTGTATACATTGGTGTTGGATTTCTTTGGTGTCCGCTTCAATTGTTTTGGTGCTGCCTAAATGCTTCACACCTGGCCCTTTGTGAAAGCCTTGCTGCTCAGAGCCACAGCTACCCAAGGTTGAGTAGAAGGTTTGAGAAACAAGACCAAAGGGCCCTAAAGGGTTTGGTGGGTGTATTACACGGTGAGGTCATGCAACCACACAATAGGTCATCTCATTTCCTCACAGCCACCTACTGGAACGGAGGAGTACCGGTTTAAACCTTTCAAAATCCAAACCAGACACCTGGGAAATATTCAAAAGGGGAGGAATCTGCAGTGGATAGCGTCTTCTCAGTGTTCAAATATGCTTTGACATCAAATGCACCAATAGTTGCTCAAAGCTGAAGAGGGTTTCCATGTCAAACCAGCTCTTGACAGCGGGCATTGCATGGTGGCAGCCCCGACATGTGAAGAGGCGGAGGAGTGCAACATCTGATGATGGCTATAGCTTCTGTCACCAACACTCCCTTTGGCACTACGTATATTTTGAGTAGACTGCTGGTGAAGCTGGGAAGGCTGCTTTTGTCAGTAGGCAAATGCCCTAGAATAGCCCTAGAACTGGAGTACAAATGGTGAAATGGGGAGGGGGGGATGGGGGTTTGGGGGGTAGAAGAGACAATCTAAGCCCAAGATCTATCAGCAGCTTCAAACCCTGGACTTGTTGGGAACCAAGACGTACCATTAGTTGTACCCTGTGTGTCGGAAAGTGCCCCTTTTTGAATGGTTACCCTCCACTCTTTGCCTGATACTTGAAGCACTTTGACTTGATGTGTCCTTGCTAATCAGGTTCCCAGGGCCTGTGTTCTTTCCCCATATCTATACTTTTGTACCCACAATTGGCACATCTCTGCCCACAGGTAAGACCCTTGTAAAAGGTACCATTGGAACCATGGGCCCAGTCACCAGGGAAGGGTTCGAAGGGCTGAAGCACCTATTGTGCCACCCTTAAGAGACCCGGCCCCTTAACACCAAGACACTGCTATTGCAGGCTGTGTGTTTTGGTGCAGAGACATGTGTAGTCTCGACTAGACACACATTGCTGTGTGCGATGCCTGTAACCCACTGTCTGTGGCCTAGGTAAGTCACCCCTCTAGAGGGTGCACTAGCCCACAGGTGAGGGTACACTTGCATGAGCACTGTACCCCCACAGTATCTAAGTCCATTCTTCGGCACCAAGTGCAATAAAGCCATAAAGAGTACATGGTCTGGGAGTTGGTCATCACAAACTCCCAAGCTCTATAATGGTTTTACTGAAAACTGGGAAGTTTGGTAGCAAACTTCTCAGCACAGTAAACCCACACGGATGGCAGTGTGGGATTTAATGTAAAATGCACTCAGAGGGCATCCTAGAGATGAGCCCTGGTGTGGTTCCTGAATGGCTACTTGCCATTTGCAATAAAAGGTAGGGTGGGGGGAGGGACTGGCCTACTTGAAAACGAGTGATAACTTTCGGCAGAAGCTCTAGTGTGAAGAACCAGCTTCTTTAGGTGGATGTTCGGGTACAGAGGTTTGCATGACAAAAGCCGAAACTCACTGATCCTCCGGGCAGATCTTGATGACACTACAAAGGCCTTCTCGATGGTAAATAGCTCGAGAGGATAATTGTACAACAGCTCAAAAGGAGAGCACATCAGAAATGTAAGGACAAGATTGAAGTCCCACTGAGTCATAATGAAGGGCAAAGGTGGAAATGTATTGCAAACCTTTCAAAAATGCATTGTTGACTGGGAATTAGAGCAAGTTTGGCTGATCTGGAAACTTCAGAAAGGCAGAGATGCTTGAATGATAGCCCTTCAAGTTACCTAAAGCATAGCCCTGCAGGTCAAGAGACAGGATATAGAGAAGGACCTAGGAGAGAAGAGAGCCTACCTGCTTCCCTGCACACCATGCCACAAACTTGCCCCAACGGCAGGCTTATAGTCTTAGTAGAGTGTGCCTGCTGCCAAGATAACATTACAGACTTCGGGTGGAAGGTCGAAAGCTTTCAACTGTCACCACTCAATCTCCACGCATGAATGCGGAATATTGACAGGTATGCTACTAAGACAAAAGATCCTCCCTACGGGACAGCCTGATTGGCGTACTGATAGCCATGCTCAACAGCTCAAGATACCAAACTCTTTGAGCCCAGTAAGGAGTCACAAGGATGACAGTGTAGGAAGCTGGCTTTTTATGTAGTGTATCACTGTAGGGGTACACCATGCAAAAACGTTTAGACAACCATTATTGGTTTACAGGGGCTTACTTTAATAATACCAAGCACTCTATTTGTGGATGTGTGGTCAAGCAGTTTAGGCTCATTAGAGGGTAGTGTTGAGCATTTGTTGTACCCAAAGAGTCAATACATCAGACACTCAAAAATGCTCAAATATTGTTTGATGAATGATCCTTGAATGCTGTAATGTTATCCTATGGGAGAAACATACACTGCATACATATACTTGCAAGCGTTTGAGGGGGCCTTTGGGACTTAAGGTGCTTGGGGCCAAGGTCCAAGAAACCACCAGAAGTTTGGTTTTAACTGCCCTTGTGCGTTAAGGTGCATAAGTGCTGTTCGTATTGGTAGCCTTGACCACCACGCGTTTAAGTCAGTAGCAGGGCATCTGTAAATGAAAGGCTGCTTGGGGACAATTCCGGCGCAGCCCAAAGGGGGCTCTGCTCATGAAGGTCTCTGAGGCAAGGGGACACCGTTTTCTTACGTGAACTTGGGTTGTGGGATTCAGATGCAGAGGGGTTTTGTCTGATGGGTCGCTTGCGTTGGAGACTCAATTTACTTGAGTAACCTGGGGATAGGAAGTAAACAGAACAGCAACACAACACTTGGAGACCTCATTGATCCTGAAGTCCCTTGTCGGCAGATCGACATGGGCGTCAGTGGTTTCCAGGGCTCGACACTCAACAAGTCTTGGTGGCTGCAAATGTTCCAGTACCCAGGGGTATTGGTCTGTGAGGCTCCTGGAAGGTCTAGTGTCTCGAAACTCACTTACTAGATGGGGCTGACCTCCTAGAACCCCGATGACCTCCTCCTGGCAAGATGCTCTTTCGGGGGACCAGGTGGAAAGCGAAACGGAGTACCACACAAGTGCGGTCGGTGTCTGCAGATGGAGGGAATTTGCTCCTCCAGCCCAAGGGAGTTGCTGGTTGGTTGTTGAAGGGAAGAAAGGACCTCCAAGTGTCTGGGGAGGGTGTTCAGGACATGGACAAGCTGGTCTCCATGATTGTTGTGGTGCAAGCAGCCAGGAAGGAGGCGATGCATATTTCGGTGCAGGACCTCTGTTTTCAAGTCTTCGGCTCATCTTTGTCCTTCTGTTTCCAGGTAGATTAATCTGATTTCCTGGTGTCAGGAGGACCCCATAACACTAAATTTAGGGGCATTATTCGGAGTATAAGGCAGTAGCCAAGGTGCTACATACCCCCCCCACCCCCGACCTGACCACCTGTGGGGAGTGGGCATAATCCTGACACAGAGTTCCTAGTTTCACCACATTCAAAATGTTGAAACCCGTTACTGGCTGTCCACTTCAGGTAGCCCACTTTTGCGTTGTGCCTAACCTGAAAGTCCAACACACCCACTATCTAATTCCCTGCCTTCTCTGGTGCCAAATTGTTGCCAGGGCAAGGGGGTGGCGTTCCCAATATCATGGGTGGCAGAGGTTTTGAATCCTCTGGCCTTGGCATACTAATTTACTAGCCATCCAGCTAGAGGAGGTGTGATCACCTTCTGCCGGAGCAGGCACTGTTTGACCTCTGAGTGCAGGTTCCCACCTACAGAGGGTCACAATCTCGTCTGTGGTGGCAGGCTGGGTGATACCAGTCAGCCAGCACACTAGAGAACTAGTAGGATTTTAGGGGCCACCTCTAAGGTGTCCACTCAATCAATCAGTGGCACTTATAGAGCGCGCTACATACCCGTAGGGTCTCAAGGCGCTGGGGGGGGGGGGGGTGCCGCTACTGCTCGAACAGCCAGGTCTTCAGCTTCTTCCTGAAGGAGAGGTGGTCTTGGGTCAGGCGCAGGTCGGGAGGGAGGGAGTTCCAGGTCTTGGCGGCCAGGTAGGAGAAGGACCTTCCTCCTGTCGTCGCTCTTCGGATGCGGGGGACGGCGGCGAGGGCGTGGTTGGCTGATCGGAGGTGGCGTTTCGGAGCGTAGAAGTTGACTCGGCTGTTGAGGTAGCTCGGGCCTTGGTCGTGTAGGGCTTTGTGTGCGTGGGTGAGGAGGCGGAAGGTGATTCTTTTGTTGACGGGGAGCCAGTGAAGGTCTCTCAGATGTCCGGAGATGTGGCTGGTTCGTGGGATGTCGAGGATGAGTCTGGCTGAGGCGTTCTGGATCCGCTGGAGTCTCTTCTGGA
Organism: Lissotriton helveticus; assembly: GCF_964261635.1. NCBI lineage: Eukaryota > Metazoa > Chordata > Amphibia > Caudata > Salamandridae > Lissotriton > Lissotriton helveticus. The sequence continues at coordinate 356,144,875 of NC_136059.1, read as the reverse complement.
GCTTGGCGGTGGTTCCGGCGTAGAGGGCGTTGCCGTAGTCCAGTCGGCTGGTGACGAGGGCCTGGGTGACGGTCTTCCTGGTCTCGGTGGGGATCCACCAGAAGATCTTCCGTAGCATGCGTAGGATGTTGAAGCACGCCGAGGAGACGTTGTTGACTTGCCTGGTCATGGAGAGGGAGGAGTCCAGGATGAAGCCCAGGTTTCGTGCATGGTCTGTCGGTTTGGGTGCGGTGCCCAGGGCGGGAGGCCACCAGGAGTCGTCCCAGGCGGAGGGTGAGGAGCCCAGGATGAGGACCTCCGTCTTGTCCGAGTTCAGTTTCAGGCGGCTGGTCGTCATCCACTCGGCTACCTCTTTCATCCCTTCGTGCAGGTTGGCTCTGGCGGCGGCGGGGTCGTGGGTCAGGGAGAGGATCAGCTGGGTGTCGTCGGCGTAGGAGATTATGCTGAGGTTGTGTTTGCGTACGATGGCCGCGAGGGGGCTCATGTAGACGTTGAAGAAGGTGGGGCTCAGAGATGATCCTTGGGGGACGCCGCAGATGACGTCGGAGGCCTCTGACTTGTACGGTGGTAGGCGGACTCTCTGTGTTCTTCCGTCGAGGAAGGAGATGATCCATTCCAGCGCCTTGTCCTGGATTCCGATGTTGCTGAGGCGCCGTACTAGGGTGCGGTGGCAGACCGTGTCGAATGCCGCGGAGAGGTCTAGGAGGATGAGGGCCGCTGTTTCTCCATTGTCCATCAGGGCTCGGATGTCATCGGTGGCGGCGATGAGGGCGGTCTCGGTGCTGTGGTTGGCTCGGAAGCCGGACTGTGAGGGGTCGAGGGATCCGTTCGTCTCGAGGAAGGCGGCCATCTGTTTGTTGACGGTCTTCTCGATGACTTTGGCTGGAAACGGGAGGAGCGAGATGGGGCGGTAATTCTTGAGGTCGGTGGGGTCCGCTGTTGGTTTCTTGAGTAGAGCGCTGAGTTCGGCGTGCTTCCAGCTCTCTGGGAAGATGGTGGTGTCGAAGGATGTGTTGATGATGTCTCGCAGGTGGGGTGCGATGACAGCGTCGGCCTTGTTGAAGACGTGGTGAGGGCAGGGGTCGGTCGGTGATCCGGAATGGATGGAGTTCATCGTGCGGATGGTGTCTTCGGTGCTGATCGGGGTCCAGGCGTGGAGGGTGGTGGTGGGGGGTGGTTGTTCGGTCATGGTGTGCGTTGGTTGGTTGTTGAAGCTGTTGTGTATGTCCGCGATCTTGTTGTGGAAGTATGAAGCGAGGGAGTTGCAGAGGTCTTGCGATGGGGTGATGTCGTTGTTTCCTGCGCTGGGGTTGGAAAGCTCTTTCACGATGTTGAAGAGTTCCTTGCAGTTGTGTGCGTTGTTGTCCAACCGGTCCTTGAATGCTGTTTTCTTGGCGGCGCGGATCAGCTGGTGGTGTTTCCGGGTGGCAATTTTGACGGAGGTCCTGTTGTCCGGTGTCGGTTCCCTTCTCCAGACTTTCTCGAGGGCTCGGCAGTTCTTCTTGGAGCTCTTGAGTTCATCGGTGAACCATGGGGCCTTCTTGCTGCCGGGTCTGCTAGGCGGGGTCCTCAGTGGGGCGAGTTCGTCTGCGCAGTTGCTGATCCACGTCGTGAGGTTGTCGGCGGCCTGGCTGGGGTTCGCTGAGCTGGCAGGAGGGTGCTGGCCCAGGGAGGTGGCGAGCTGGTGTGCTGTGATCTTGTTCCAGCTTCTGCGGGCCGCCTGTTGCTGGTGGTGGTGAGTCGTCGTTCTCTTGAAGGTGAAGTGGACGCAGCTGTGGTCCGTCCATTGAAGCTCAGTGGCGTGGCTGACGTCGATGTCTGTGCTGGACGAGAAGACTGCGTCGAGTGTGTGTCCGGCGAGATGGGTGGGGGTGGACACCAGTTGCTTGAGTCCCAGGTTGGCGAGGTTGTCGAGCAGGGTGCTGGTGTTGCGGTCGTTGTTGTTCTCCAGGTGGAAGTTGAGGTCCCCCAGGAGGATGTAGTCAGCGGAGGGGAGGGCATGCGGGCTGACGAAGTCGGCGATGTCCTCGCTGAATTGTGTGCGTGGTCCAGGGGGTCGGTAGATCAGGGTGCCTCTGAGGGTGGTGTTCGGGTTGGTGTGGATCTGGAAATGCAGGTGTTCGGCGCTGGTCAGGGTGTTGTCGGTGCTGGTCGTGAGGCGGATGGTGCTCCTGTGGACGATGGCGATGCCTCCTCCCATCTGGTTGGCGTTTCGGTCCCTCCGGACGATCTTGTAGCCCTCTGGGATAGCGATGGCGATGTCTGGAGCTGAGGAGGTGTTCATCCAGGTCTCCGTGAGGAAGGCAACGTCAGGGGCTGTGGCGTCTAGGAGGTTCCAGAGTTCGATGGCGTGTCTGTGGACGGAGCGGGTGTTGAGCAGGATGCACTTGAGGTGGGTGCTGCTGGAGTTCGACTTGGCGGGTGTTGGTGCGAGGCAGGCCCGGATGCAGGAGAACTTGCAGGCGTGGCAGCTGAAGGGTCCCTGGGTGCGTCGTGGTGTGGCTTGGTGGCACTCTGGGCGTCGGCCGGTGTTGAGTGCGCTGAGGGTGGCGGCTGAGTACGTCCTGCGGGTCGGTCGGGATCTTCGAGGTCCAGGGGTCCTGGCGCTGGTCGCGATCCGGTCGCGGACGGGCGCAGACGGGCTTACCTTTGGCGCGCCTTCGGCGCACAATCGGCGCGCCCGCTGCGCGTGACCGCTGCGCGTTCGCACGGTCGCCATTTAAGGCGAAGTGCGCGGGTGGGCGGAGCAGCTGGGAGGCGGGAGCGGGGAGGGTTACAGAAGAGAAAAAAGGGGCGGGGACAAGCGGCGGTGGCGGGAAGGGAGGGCGGCGGACAACAAGGAAGGAGAGCCAAAAACACGGGCAAAATATAATTAAACAAAACAGGCACAAATCTACGACAAAACAAGGGAAAAAAGGGGGAAAGAATGAAGTTACACGGAGTTAGACACAACAGGCACAAATAATCGACAAAACAAGTGAAAAAATGAAGATATACGAAGTTAAGCAAAACAGGCACAAATAATCGACAAAACCAGGCAAAACAATCCCCGCAGCGGAGGCAGCCGGCAACCGGCAACCGGCAAACGAGGCAGCAGTGAGGCAGAGGGCAGGCAGGGGGCACACGCAGCAGCTGGTGGCCGTGCGGCGCGGGGGTGTCCCACAAGTGGGTCACACTCACCTGCGTCGCACGGTCGCCATTTAAGGCCAAGTGCGCGGGTGGGCGGAGCAGCTGGGAAGCGGGAGCGGGGAGGGTTACAGAAGAGAAAAAAGGGGCGGGGACAAGCGGCGGTGGCGGGAAGGGAGGGCGGAGGGCGGCGGACAACAAGGAAGGAGAGCCAAAAACACGGGCAAAATATAATTAAACAAAACAGGCACAAATCTACGACAAAACAAGGGAAAAAATGGGGAAAGAATGAAGTTACACGGAGTTAGACACAACAGGCACAAATAATCGACAAAACAAGTGAAAAAATGAAGATACACGAAGTTAAGCAAAACAGGCACAAATAATCGACAAAACCAGGCAAAACAATCCCCGCAGCGGAGGCAGCCGGCAACCGGCAAACGAGGCAGCAGTGAGGCAGAGGGCAGGCAGGGGGCACACGCAGCAGCTGGTGGCCGTGCGGCGCGGGGGTGTCCACTGGGTGCATGTCATAATAAATTTAGTACTGGCACATCAGTACAGATTTATTAGGACAAGGTGTTGGATACCAAACACCATTAGTTTCAGTGCAGCCATCATATAGCTGGGTAACTCGTAATGACGAGTGCCCAGTACATGCACTTAAGATGGCTGTTTAATCACTTGCAATATCTAGAAATGTAACTAGGCATCACAAGGGACTATCTGCTCAGGCAGATGTGCTCTCACATATAATATAATGCACCCTGCCTTAGGGCTCTAAGGCTTATTACAGGGGTGACTTACAGATAGTATATGCAATGTATCTTGGCATGGCATACAGGGAGTGTGCCATGTCGAGGCGGGTGGGCGTGTACGAATCTGCAGCTCTACATGCCAAGAACAGATGCATACTGGTAAGTAGCATTTTCCGTTTGAGGCATATGAGCTGCAGATCTTACACTGTGCATAGATTGTACAGCAGTGTCTTCCCTTAGCGGTGGTCACCTGTATCTGTTGCAGTAGTTTGAAAGTTTGTTTTGAGGACAGCTTGGCCTACTGCAGCTTGCTGCTTAGCTTGCACATCAACACAATAGTGTTTAGTGAAGGTGTGTGTTGTAGACCATGTTGCTGCCTTGCAGATGTCTTCTAGGGGAATGTTCCCTAAGAAAGCCATGGAGGTTCCTAGTTTGCGTGTGGAGTGCGCTCTAGGAGGAACTGTTAGTGTACGTTTTGCTATTTGATAGCATATTTGGATACATTTTACAATCCACCTTGCAATTCCAGCTTTAGAGATGGGGTTGCCTTTATGTGGTGGAGGGAAAGCTGCAAACAATTGCTTTGTTTTGCTAAAGGATTTGGTCCTATCTATATAATAGAGGAGAGCTCTTTTAACCCCTGTTCCTTGATGTTGTAAAGGAACTATGTCTATTGCGTCCTTTTGAAGAAGTGATAGGACTTCTTGTTTGAGCAGCAAAAGATGTTCTGCAGACATTGGACGCTGTCTGGGTGGTATGTGTGGAGGGGTAGCTGTAAGTTTGAGGCAGTAGCAAAACTGGATAATTTGTCTTACCCACCCGTCTGTTGTGAAGGAATTCCAGACAGGTAGGAACGGTGTTAGTCCGCCCCCCCCACAGGAGTGGAGTGCTGTTGGGGGAGCAGGAGGGAGGTCACTGTTTTGTGGTGGAAGAGGTTTGATTATTGTTGTTGCCTCGACCTCTTCCTTTATGGTTGTTGCCTCTATAGCCTCCTCTAAAATATCCTTCTCTGGAGGATGTATTGTCTGCTCTAGTTTGTTTGGAGCCTCCTCTATAGAAGGAGCGACAAAAGGAGCCTCTAGCTTGTGTGGATTGCAAAGCTCCCATAGATTTGGCTGTATCTGTACCTTTTTTCATTTTCTCAAGTGCTGTGTCTACCTCTGGTCCAAACAATTGATGTTGGTTGAATGGCTGACTTAAAATGGTAGTTTGCACTTCCTGCTTAAATCCTGAAATGCGTAGCCACGCATGACGTCTAAGTAGGACACTAGTGTTTACAGCTCTAGATGCAGTGTCTGCTACATCAAGTGCACACTTGATTGAGGCATTTGAAATTAACTTGCCTTCTTGTATAAGATTGTTTGCCTATGCCGTATATTGGTCAGGTAGATGTTGTAGTAATTTTTCTAACTGATCATAATGAGCCCTGTCATATCTTGCAAGGAGGGCTTGTGTGATAGCTATACGCCATGTATTAGTAGCTTGTGCAGCTATCCTTTTGCCTGAAGCATCTATAACCTTAGATTCTTTATCAGGGGGTGGTGCTTCACCTGTCTGCGAGTTTGCTCTTTTCCTAGCATTTGAGACAACTAGGGAATCTAAGGGTAGCTGTCCTTTAATGTAGGCTGGATCACCAGGAGCAGGCCTGTACTTTTTCTCAATTCTAGGGTTTAGGACCCCAGCACGTACAGGTTCTTAAAATACCTCTGGAGCATGTTTGATGACCCCTTTGATCATAGGCAGAATTTGAACAGACCTTTGTGATTGTTCAAATGTATCTAATAAATAATCTTCCTCTGCCTCATCTGAATGCATAGGGACCCCATGGTAAATGGCAGTCCTATTCAGTAAGTGCCCCAACCCAATATTGTCTTCTGGGGGAGAAGGTTTTGATGGATATGACTGTGGGTCAGGAATGTCTGGCACATCTTGTGGGTTTGGGTACTCCCAATCTGGATCATCAACAGGGTAGGGAAAAGGCTCATCTGGTTCTACTCCTCTCCCTATGCTATACTCCTCTTTTCAGGTGTATGTGGTGAAGAATGAGTAGGAGAGTGTTCAGGAGAATTTAGAGGTGAATTGTTAGGAGGAACAGGAGATGAAGGAGAAGGAAGTATGTAGGAAGGTAGATCCCTGACTATGGTTGCCCCCAACTTTTTGCCTGGTGTTTTGCTGGTTTTCTGACTTAGTTGACCTGGGGCCCTGCTATTCAGGACCCCAGGCCTACTGCTCTCTCTGTAAAATGTATTCCATGCACCTTAGGTACATACCTAATTGGATACTGAGGCACCTTATCAGTCCCTGTACAGTGTACCTTAGGTACCCAGGGCATAGGTGTACCCAGGGCCTACCAGGGGCGGCAGCATGTATTATGCCACCCCTGGCTGGCCATCCAAAACTGACACAACTGGCTGCTTGACAGCTGGGGCAAGGTGGTGTAATCACCCCTTGCTTTAGATATAGTATACCTATATCTAACCCTAAAATGGACACACAGATCTCCTATCAGTCACTCCTATGGCAGGCCTTAACAATCCTGAAGGCAGAGTGCTTGGAATCATGTGAGATAGTGCTCTGGCATGAGCTGAGCCTGTCTGCGGCTTTCGGGATCCATCCCTTAGCCGTTTCCATGATATCGCATACCATATACTCTTAAGTGCATTATAATCCTCGCGGTTATATGCCAACTCTGGTATCGCTTTATCAAAACATGTCGAGTAAGGTGTCATACGAATTGGAATACTAACCCCTCGCCAATTCTGGCGACGGGGTTAGCATTCCACCCTTCTAGAGGGACACGACATGTATGTAACCTGTAACCCCGGTTAAAGTCAAGCAGAGCCTTAGCTCCACAAAATGGATGCTGCCACCGAGACACAAGTCTGCCCTCCTGCTGCTGGGAGTCCTCCCAGAGCGGGAGGCAAGGACAAAGGGTTTCCTGCCAGGGGCGGTGCCAGCACCGTCCCAGACAGGATTTTGTGTATCCTAGGTAGGCAGGGCTTTAGAGGAAGGTGACTGCAAGTGGCACCCCGGTGCTCACTGTGCATAGGCCGGCTGAAACCAGTTCCAGGGGCACTCCAGCCCCTGGCCTGGGGAAAGCCCGCCAAAGGAGAGGGGTGTAACCACCCCCCTCCTAGTCCCACCCATAGGGCAGGACTTAGTCGCGTGCCAGCCCCCTTTTTCAGGATAAAGGTAGGAGCAGGCCCCCTTCCAAATTAGATCATCTTTGAATCCTGAAACTACTTTCCACGAAAGGAACTCAAGACTTCTTCCCAAGATTCTCCCTTGTGACTAAGGAGTAGTCACCCTGCAGCAGCAGGCACCAACCAAGCATCGCGGTTTGTTGCCAGTCTCTCCTTCGGATCAAGACTGCTCCAGCACGAAAAGAACCGGCTTCCCTGGCACCTCTGACCTCAACCTACATCATCAGCCCAGCTGTGATCCGTGGGTGCGACGAGACCTCGAGGGACCGGCCATCTTCAGAACTGCACGACGCTTGTCCAGCACGACCACCGAGTGACCCTCGACCGAGTGCTTTGGGGTGAGAGAAGCCCCGACCCTGAGCAGCTCCAGCACCGAAGTTCAGCCCCCCTGCATCCACGAGATCTGCGTGGGGCCCTTCTGCTTTTTGCTGCTCACCGCGTTGTCCCGGTCACTTGCCCGTTGGCTAGTGGCCCTTTTACGACGCTCCACGACGACAAAGACTGCTGGTCTGGTTGCTCCAGACTGGCCCTTGCTTCCCTTCATCAGAGAAGCCCCTTGGACCCTCCTGGTCCACTCAAGACGCCATTTTAGGTCCACCGCGTGGGCCTTGCATTTGCCAAGACTTGTTGCCCCAATCCTGGGTCCAGCGACGTCGACAGCAAGTACCTTCGTGGGACAGCTCGCACCTCCATCCTGGTCGCCGACAACGCCTCCTGGTCCGAGAGACTGCAGAGCCCAGCAGCGCCCACTAACCTGGCTGAGGTGACTTCGTCCGGTGCCATCCTGGTGCCCACCTAAATCACTGGCTAGTGATTCAGAACGTGGTCCCCTCTGCTTACAGGTTTCTTCTTCCCTGATCCAGGCTTGGATCACTCCGAACTTTCTGCACTGGCCGCCTGCCAGCAACTTCTTTCTTCAGGCTCCTGGTTCTTCAACGTGGATTTCCGACGCAACTTCGACCCTATGCAGCCGCAGCCCCTGGGCTAGGTAAACTGAGTACTCCGGTGCTCCAGCGTAGTCCAACACCCTAAGTGTTCGGATCCACTCCCGTTTTCGACCCACCTAGTCGGGTTCGCCCGAGAACAGTAACTTTGCAACTGCTAGCCTCCATAGACTTTTTCCCGCCTTACGCGTGAGAGTTCCCACTCTGCACACGACGTCCACAGGCCTCCTGCATCTATTCCCAGTGTTTAGAATTGTAGGCCTAGCGATTCCTGAGTCTAGAAAAGTATTACTTACCTGCTAGCAAGTTCACATTCCACTTACTGAGTATATGGTTTTTCGTGCCCCTAGGGCATTTGTGTAAATTGTGCGACTTAAAGTATTTTCTTAAGAGTTTTGTATTGTGCTTAGCTCCCTGACTCATAAAGAGTTCAGGGTAGACTTGTTATAAATAAATATCTGTTTATTTTCATAACAACTTGTGTGGTGTCCTTTCACTTGGTGTTCAAGGGGTAATGTGATGGTAAAACAGCTGGCTTAACACGCCCTCTAGAGTCTTAGCCTTAGACTGCTCGTATCCATGCTACTAGGATAGCTGGTCTATAAGGTTGACTTACAACCAATCATCAATAAGGGTTGTTTGGACTGATACATAGTGATCACTAGAATAGTGAGCACTGCATATCAGGCCAACTTCTGATACTGATACTGTACTGGTGTGCGTCAGAACAGTCACAGAATGCAGGTGGGAAGCTAGACCACGAGACCATCATTAAGGGAAATGAGAAAAGCCACAGACAGAATTCTGTCCCCAGAAGCACCCATCGCCATAGACCGACACCGTCTACCAACAAGGACAATGCCAAGAAGAAGAAATGCACAGTAATGCTACCTAAAGAAGCAACTGCCAGAAATGGGAGTAAAAACTCAACCCTAGAAAAACAGCTGGGGGGAGCTCAACACCTGTGCTACAAATGTGAGGAAGAACCCACACTTGTAGTAACAGCTGGGGTGGAGCACAGATCTGGTGGCAGAAAGTCATAGACATGAGCCACCCTTTGAAGAATTAAGAAATATGCACAGGGCAGGAGCGGAAAAACCGAAGCCCCTGTCCTGCAAGAAGCAAGGGTGCGAGACCCTGCTAAGGAAGTGGGGTAGGAGGCAACACACAGCCGTGACTGAGCAGGCGGGAACTCTCCTCACCATAGGCAAGAAACCAGACAGTGCTTGAACCACTAGAAAGAACGTAGAGCACAACCTGTGTGCACCAATATGGCGAGTATTCACAGAATACAGAAGAGACTGTTCCGGAACGGAACAGACGGACATGCCTCCCAGGGGCGCATATCCATCTGTAGACAGGCAAGACAGACACAGTGAGTCTGCAAGAACACACCAGAAAAAAACATGCGTGACAAAACCCCATCCCTCAAGACACTCTATTTTACAACTTGAATGCAGGAACCGAATGGATGTGTGCACAGTAGTATCACTTCCCCTTCCTTATTTTGTAGAGGATCCAGGTTCATGCATGCGTGTCAAATCTTTGTCAACGTACACCCAAGGTAGACATTAAAAATCGTCAAACACCCATCACTCATACCACAAACAATTGTGGGGAAAGAGAGTGAGCCCCTCTCGGTAGAACCGCCAATGGGGTTATCTGGTTAATGATTACCAGTATACCCACTTATCATCATAGGTTGCTGTGAGAAGTTGGCCTGATGTGCAGTGCTCACTATTCTAGTGATCACTATATATCAGTCCAAACAACCCTTATTGATGATTGGTTGTAAGTCAACCTTATAGACCAGCTATCCTAGTAGCATGGATACGAGCGGTCTAAGGCTAAGACTCAAGAGGGCGTGTTAAGCCAGCTGTTTTACCATCACATTACCCCTTGAACACCCAGTGAAAGGACACCACACAAGTGTTATGAAAATAAACAGTGTATTTATTAGAATCACAACAACCCTGTACTCTTTATGAGGACAGGGTGCTAGGCACACAACAAAACTCTTACGAAAATACTTAAGTTAGCACGGTATACACAAATGCCCGAGGGGCACGAAAAACCATATACTTTAAAAGTGGAATGCGAAATTACTAGCAGGTAAGTACAGTACTAATAGGCTTTGGAATCGCTAGGACTGGACTAGGGAATCGTTAGATTACTTCTAGGAGGCCTAGGGGACTCGGGTGCAGAGTGTGCACTCTCACGCGGGATGCGGGACAAAGTCTATGGTAGCTAGTAACGCTAAAGTTAGTGTTCACGGGCGAACCCGACCTGGTAGGGAGAAAACGAAAGTGGATCCTGACCCTTGGATAGTGAGGCTATGCTGGGGCACCGAAATGCCGAAGTTACCTAGCCCAGGGGCTGCAGCTGCATAGGTCTCAAAAGACGTCGGGAATCCTCGTTGCCGGACCAGGAGCCTGGAAGAAAGATGCTGGCAGGCGACCAGTGAAGATAGTTCGAGTTGATCCAAGCCTGGATCTGGAAGATGGATGACACCTGAAAGCAGAGGGGACCAAGTTCGTGACTACTAGCCAGTAGTCAGTGGGCACCAGGAGGGCACCGGATGGTAGTCACCTTGACTAGGTGAGTGGGCGACGCTGGCTCTGCAGATCTCACGGACCAGGAGGCGTTGTCGGCGACCAGGATGGAGAGGCGAGCTGTCCCACGATGGATGAAGCTGTCGGCGTCGAAGAACCCAGGATCGGGCAACAAAGCCTTGGCTAATTCAAGCCCACGCGGTGGACTCAAAATGGCGTCTTGAGTGGACCAGGAGGGTCCGGGGTGCTCCTCTTCTGGAAGGGAGCAAGAGCCAGTCTGGAGCAACCAGACTAGCAGCAGTCATGTCGTCGGGCGTCGTTCATAAGGCCACAAGCCAGCGGGCTAGTAGCCAAACAACGCGGTGAGCAGCAAAAAGCAGAAGGGCCCCACGCCGATCGTGGAGACGCTGGGGGGCTGATCTTCGGTGCTGGAGCTGCTCAGGGTCGGGGCTTCTCGGACCCCAAAGCACTCACCAGGAAATTACTCGGCGGGCTTGCTGTGCAGAAGTCGTGCAGTCTTGGCAATAGTCGGTCCCTTGAGGTCTCGTCGCACTCACGGTTCTCAGCTTGGCTGTAGAGGTGAGTAGAGGTCGGAGGTGCCAGGGAAGCCGGGTCTTGTCGAGCTGGGCAGTCGGATTCCGGAGGAAGGACTTACAGCAGACCGCAGTGTTCTTGCGATGGTGCCTGCGGATGCAGGGTGACTACTCCTTAGTCACAAGGGAGAATCTTGAAGAAGGAAATCTTGAAGTCCTTTCGCAGAAAGTCGTATCTTGATTCCAAAGATGATCTAATTTGGAAGGGGGCCTGCTCCTACCTTTATCTGGGAAAAGGGGGCTGGCACGCGACTAAGTCCTGCCCTATGGGTGGGACCAGGAGGGGGGTGGTTACACCCACTTCCTTGGCGGGTTTTTCCCCAGCTCAGGGTCTGGAGTGTCCCTGGAACTGGTTCAAGCCGGCCTATGCATAGTGAGCACCGGGGTGCCACTTGCAGTCACCTTCCTCTGAAGCCCTGCCTACCTAGGATACACAAAATCCTGTCTGGGACGGTGCTGGCACCGCCCCTGGCAGGAAACCCTTTGTCCTTATCTCCTGCTCTGGGAGGACTCCCAGCAGCAGGAGGGCAGACTTGTGTCTCGGTGGCAGCATCCATTTTGTGGAGCTGAGGCTCTGTTGGACTTTAACTGGGGTTAGGGGTTACATACATGTCGTGTCCCTCTAGAAGGGTGGAATGCTAACCCCGTCGCCAGAATTGGCGAGGGGTTAGTATTCCAATTCGTATGACACCTTACTCGACATGTTTTGATAAAGCGATACCAGAGTTGGCATATAACCGCGAGGATTATAATGCACTTAAGAGTATATGGTATGCGATATCATGGAAACGGCTAAGGGATAGATCCCGAAAGCCGCAGACAGGCTCAGCTCATGCCAGAGCACCATCTCACACGATTCCAAGCACTCTGCCTTCAGGATTGTTAAGGCCTGCCATAGGAGTGACTGATAGGAGATCTGTGTGTCCATTTTAGGGTTAGATATAGGTATACTATATCTAAAGCAAAGGGTGATTACACCACCTTGCCCCAGCTGTCAAGCAGCCAGTTGTGTCAGATTTGGATGGCCAGCCAGGGGTGGCATAATACATGCTGCAGCCCCTGGTAGGCCCTGGGTACACCTATGCCCTGGGTACCTAAGGTACACTGTACAGGGACTGATAAGGTGACTCAGTATCCAATTTAGATATGTACCTAAGGTACATGGAATCCATTTTACAGAGAGAGCAGTAGGCCTGGGGCCCTGAATAGCAGGGTCCCAGGTCAACTAAGTCAGAAAACCAGCAAAACACCAGGCCAAAAGTTGGGGGCAACCATAGTCAGGGATCTACCTTCCTACAGTTGCTCACTCTCATAAAAGTGGAAAGGAAAGAAACAAACACAACGAAGAAAAGGACAAACACCGTAGAATAGTCCTTTTACTTCACACCATTCAAACAATATATTGTGTGTTCGTGAAACAGCGAATGCCAATTTCCTATCGCTGTTAAGTGTGCACATTCACCATACACCCCAGTGAGAAAGCAAAAAGTGAATCTCACAACATAAAATTGCAGCACTCACTGGCCACTCGTACTTTTATTCTGGGCTGAGAGTGCTTCAAATTAAAACAGACTCACGTTAGACCCTGTTCAATGTGAGTCTAGGTCGCCAACATGTTTCGTTGCCAAATCTTACGCAACTTCGTCAGGGCAAACAGGGGTATTTTGCTTCTCAATTCCACTATAAGTCTTATTGTGACCTGTGATGGTTAAAAAGTTTTTGACAAAAAAGTTACAATTACACATGGTGTGAGCCATTTTGTTCCGAACCTGGCAAGCAGGTACAGAACCAGATGAACGAGTTATGCGTTGCGGTGCTTAGATCATTTATAGCATATTCACCTGGGGGCAGCGTCTCTACTGCATACCTGCTGCCTCTCTCAGGTGGACTAACGTGTCAGGAAGATCACGTGTCCTACAGGAAACCCGCCTCAATTCAGGTTTCTATAAAGATAGATTTGAACAGTTATGTAAGAGGGTGTCCCTCAACCTAAATGGCACAATATGCCCCTCTCGGTTCATGGAATGATCGTGACAGGTTCGCCCACAAATTGCAGGCAACTTCTCTTACCCACTTCGGAACCCTCAGCATCACATATTATGTACAAAGGATTACCGGGAAAAATGCCGAGATTGAGCACACCCCTTACTATTACTTTCATGCGTGCCCAAAGTTATGCGCCATGTTACCCAGCTGGCCCGCCCCACACCACTTGTGGTATACAGAGTTGGCGACCTAGACTCACATTGAACAGGGTCTAACGTGAGTCTGTTTCAATTTGAAGCACTCTCAGCCCAGAATAAAAGTACGAGTGGCCAGTGAGTGCAATTTTATGTTGTGAGATTCACTTTTTGCTTTCTCACTGGGGTGTATGGTGAATGTGCACACTTAACAGCGATAGGAAATTGGCATTCGCTGTTTCACGAACACACAATATATTGTTTGAATGGTGTGAAGTAAAAGGACTATTCTACGGTGTTTGTCCTTTTCTTCGTTGTGTTTGTTTCTTTCCTTTCCACTTTTATGAGAGTGAGCTACCTAAGATTATAAGTGGGTATACTGGTAATCATTAACCAGATAACCCCATTGGCGGTTCTACCGTGAGGGGTTCACTCTCTTTCCCCACAATTTTTTGTGGTATGAGTGATGGGTGTTTGACGATTTTTAATGTCTACCTTGGGTGGACGTTGACAAAGATTTGACACGCATGCATGAACCTGGATCCTCTACAAAATAAGGAAGGGGAAGTGATACTACTGTGCACACACCCATTCGGTTCCTGCATTCAAGTTGTAAAATAGAGTGTCTTGAGGGATAGGCCACAACTTGTTTTGATACTGTTTGAGTGGGGGCGGCCTATACCTCTGTTTCCCCCTAAGACTCCAAGGGAGTTGATGTGACAAAACCCCAACCAAACAGCCAGGAAGGACACCTCTACTGAGGCATGGATGTACTACGGGCCAACCGTAGACGACTCATGATTGTAGGAAGGTAGATCCCTGACTATGGTTGCCCCCAACGTTTTGCCTGGTGTTTTGCTGGTTTTCTGACTTAGTTGACCTGGGGCCCTGCTATTCAGGACCCCAGGCCTACTGCTCCCTCTGTAAAATGGATTCCATGTACCTTAGGTACATATCTAATTGGATACTGAGTCACCTTATCAGTCCCTGTACAGTGTACCTTAGGTACACAGGGCATAGGTGTACCCAGGGCCTACCAGGGGCTGCAGCATGTATTATGCCACCCCTGGCTGGCCATCCAAATCTGACACAACTGGCTGCACGACAGCTGGGGCAAGGTGGGGTAATCACCCTTTGCTGTAGATATAGTTAGCTATATCTAACCCTAAAATGGACACATATATTCCTATCAGTCACTCCTATGGCAGGCCTTAACAATCCTGAAGGCAGAGTGCTTGGAATAATGTGAAATGGTGCTCTGGCATGAGCTGAGCCCGTTTGCAGCTTGCGGAACCAAGTCCTAATAGCTGTTCCATGATAACGCTATACCATATACTCTTAAGTGCATTATGTACCTCGCGGTCATATGCTAACTTTGGTATAACATTATCAAAACATGTCGAGTAAGGTGTCATACGAATTGGAATACTAACCCCTCGCCAATTCTGGCGACGGGGTTAGCATTCCACCCTTCTAGAGGGACACGACATGTTGGTAACCTGTAACCCCGGTTAAAGTCAGACATAGCCTCAGCTCCACAAGATGGATGCTGCCACCGAGACACAAGTCTGCCCTCCTGCTGCTGGGAGTCCTCCCAGCGCGGGAGGCAAGGACAAAGGGTTTCCTGCCAGGGGCGGTGCCAGCACCGTCCCAGACAGGATTTTGTGTATTCTAGGTAGGCAGGGCTTTAGAGGAAGGGGACTGCAAGTGGCACCCCGGTGCTCACTGTGCATATGCCGGCTTGAACCAGTTGCAGGGGCACACCAGCCCCTGAGCTGGGGAAAGCCCGGCATGGGAGAGGGGTGTAACCACCCCCCTTCCTAGTCCCACCGATAGGGCAGGACTTAGTCGCGTGCCGGCCCCCTTTTGCAGGATAAAGGTAGGAGCAGGCCCCCTTCCAAATCAGATCTTTGAATCCTGAACCGACTTTCCACGAAAGGAACTCAAAACTCTTCTCAAGATTTCTCCCTTGTGGCTAAGGAGTAGTCACCCTGCAGCAGCAGGCACCATCCAAGCATCGCGGTCTGCTGTAAGTCTCTCCTCCGGATCAAGACTGCCTAGCTCGACGAGAACCGGCTTCCCTGGCACCTCTGACCTCTACCTACATCTTCAGCCCAGCTGAGACCCGTGGGTGTGACGAGACCTCGAGGGACTGGCCATCTTCAAGACTGCACGACGCTTGCCCAGCACGACTCCCGAGTGACCCTCGACAGAGTGCTTTGGGGTAAGAGAAGCCCCAACCCTGAGCAGCTCCAGCACCGAAGTTCAGCTCCCCTGCATCCACGAGATCTGCGTGGGGCCCTTCTGCTCTTTGCTGCTCACCGCGTTGTCCAGGTCGCTTGCCCGTTGGCTAGTGGCCCTCTGACGACGAATTTCGACGACAAACACCGCTGGTCTGGTTGCTCCAGACTGGCACTTGCTCCCCTCCAACAGAGGAGCACCCTGGACCCTCCGGGTCCACTCCAGACGCCATTTTAAGTCCACCGCGTGGGCTTGCATTTGCCAAGACTTGTTGCCCCAATCCTGGGTCCAGCGACGTCGACAGCAGATATCTTCGTGGGACAGCTCGCACCTCCATCCTGGTCGCCGACAACGCCTCCTGGTCCGAGAGACTGCAGAGCCCAGCAGCGCCCACTCACCTGGTTGAGGTGACTTCGCCCGGTGCCACTCTGGTGCCCACCTAAATCACTGGCTAGTGATTCAGAACTTGGTCCCCTCTGCTTACAGGTCTTCCTCTTCTCCGATCCAGGCTTGGATCCCCAAGAACTTCTTCACTGGTCGCCTGCCAGCAACTTCTTTCTTCAGGCTCCTGGTTCATCAACGAAGAAACCCAACAACATTTGAACCCTATGCAGCCCCTGGGCTAGGTAAACCGAGTACTCCGGTGCTCCAGCGTAGTCCAACTCTCTAAGTGTCTAGATCCACTTTCGTTTTTGACCTACCTAGTCGGGTTCGCCCGAAAACACTAACTTTGCTTTCACTAGCCTCCATAGACTTTTTCCCGCCTTACGTGTGAGAGTTCCCACTCTGCACACGACGTCCCTAGGCCTCCTGCTTGTAATCTAAAGGTTCAGTAGTCCAGTCCTGGCGATTCTAAAGCCTATGAGAATAGTTACTTACCTGCTAGTATTTCGCATTCCACTTGTATAGTATATGGTTTTTCGTGCCCCTCGGGCATTTGCGTAAATTGTGCGACTTTAAGTATTTCTTTAAGAGTTTTGTTGAGTGCTTAGCTCCCTGTCTCATAAAGAGCCAGGGTAGTCTTGTTATAAATAAATATACTTTATTTTTCATAACAACTTGTGTGGTGTCCTTTCACTTGGTGTTCAAGGGGTATATGTGATGGTATAACAGCTGGCTTAACACGCCCTCTAGAGTTTAGCCTAAAGACTGCACGTGTCCATGCTACTAGGATAGCTGGTCTATCAGGTTGACTTACAACCAAACATCAATAAGGGTTGTTTGGACTGATACATAGTGTTCACTAGAATAGTGAGCACTGCATATCAGGCCAACTTCTCACAATGATAACCCCCGGAGAAAGACCAACTGGATGGCTCTCACCAGAGGAGACATCCTACAACAGTAGGAAGAGTCAACTTGTGGCAAAACTTCCCCTGTAGGGAAGAGTAGCAATATAAGTGCCAACAAATACCCCACATAGGGTAAGGCACAACCCTACTAGAGAAGGGTTCCTCTTGATACAAGCTCGTGGGAGGAGGCAAAAAAAAAAAAAGGTAAATACAGCTAAACCAGCTGTACCAGAATAAGGAAATAACACGGAGAGCGTTGAAGCAACTCAGGAGGTGGGGAATCCACTGGGACCACACCCTCCACCAATAAAGCTGGAGATGGTACCGGCGTCGAAGCGACGTCGACTCGGCGTCGTTGCCCTCTGAAAAGGCCTCGACTGGCGGAGTGGAGCCGAACCGGCGTCGGCTGTAGGAAGCTGGATATCCGACTATGGTTACCCCCAACTTTTTGCCTAGTGTTTTGCTGGTTTTTGACTTAGTTGGCCTGGGATCCTGCTATTCAGGACCCCAGGCCTCCTGCTCGCTCTGTTAAAATGGACTCCATGTACCTTAGGTACATATCTAATTGGATACTGGGTTACCTTATCAGTACCTGTACAGTGTACCTTAGGTACCCAGGGCATGGGTGTACCCAGGGCCTACCAGGGGCTGCAGCATGTATTATGCCACCCCTGACTGGCCATCCAAACTGACACAACTGGCTGCTAAGACAGCTGGGGCAAGGTGGTGTAATCACCCTTTGCTATAGATATAGTATACCTATATCTAACCCCAAAATGGACACATATACTCCTATCAGTCACTCCTATGGCAGGCCTCATCAATCCTGAAGGTAGAGTGCTTGGAATTATGTGAGATGGCGCCCTGGCATGAGCTGAGCCCGTCTGCAGCTTGCGGAACCAAGTCCTAATAGCTGTTCCATGATAATGCTATACCATATACTCTTAAGTGCATTATAATCCTCGCGGTTGAATGCTAACTGGTATAACATTATCAAAACATGTCGAGTAAGGTGTCATACGAATTGGAATACTACCCCCTCGCCAATTCGGGGGTAGCATTCCACTCTTCTAGAGGGACACGACATGCATATAACTGTGAACCCCGGTTAAAGTTAACTCGAGCCTTGGCATCACAAAATGGATGCTGCCACCACAGACACAAGTCTGACCTCCTCCTGCTGCTGGGAGTCCTTCCAGCGAGGGAGGCTTGGACAAAGGGTTTCCTGCCTTGGGAGGTGCTAGCACCACCCCAGACAGGATTTTGTGTATTGGGTAGGACAGGCCTGAAAGGAATGAGGCATGCCTGGGGCACACAAGGTGTTCGGAGCATACACCGGCTCAAACCAGTTGCTGGGGCATCCCTGCCCCAGCTCTGGCGCGAAACCGGACAAAGGATAGGGGGTGTAACTACCCCCCTTCCTGGTCTCACCCATAGGAGGGACCTAGTCGTACTACAGCCCCCTTTAGCAGGATAAAGGTAGGAGCTGGTCCCATTCCAAATTAGATTATCCTGAACAACTTTTACAAGAAGAAACCCTGGACTTCGACGTTCTGCTCCACAGAAGACTGAAGAATCTCCCTAGTGGGCAAGGAGTGTCCACCCTGCAACTGCATATAGCCATGTCTGAACTGGGGTGGCAGAGTGGGCTAAAGAACGGTGATGGATCAACCCCAGATCTTTTGACTGGGTGTGAGTGTTTGATTGGTTCAGATGCTCCGTCCATCACCACCCCCTTTTGTACCGCTTTTGGCCACCATAAGTGTGGCAGGGTATGCTCAGACGTGAGTCCCTTGCTCACTTTGCCACTGGATTCAAGCAAGCCGGGCTGAAGAAGTCTGGAATGCCAGAAACCGGACCTCGGAAGCTTGTTTCCGGTCCAGGGAAGACATGGCTTGGCAGTTCCGGCTGGACTGTTCCCATGAGGCACAGGGTCAGACTGATTTGCATATAGCCATGTCTGAACTGGGATGGCAGAGTGGGCTAAAGAACGGTGATGGATCAACCCCAGATCTTTTGACTGGGTGTGAGTGTTTGATTGGTTCAGATGCTCCGTCCATCACCACCCCCTTTTGTACCACCCTGCAACTGCAGGCACCATCAAGCGTCCAGCGGCTTCACTTTGTCGTCTTCCCTTGAGGATCCAGACTTCAGAGCCCGACGAGACCCGGATTCCCAGAGCTCTCCGACCTCAACTCACATCTGCAGCACAGCTGAGACCCGTGGGTGCGACAAAATACGTGGGACCGGCCATCTTGGAGAAACTGCACTTCGCTTCCAGCACGACTCCAGAGGTAAACTCGACCAAGTGCTTTGGGGATTGAGAAGCCCCAGCCCCAAGCAGCCCCTGCACCGGAGATCAGCCCCCCAGCTTCCACGAGATCTGCGTGGGGCCCTTCTGCTTGTTTGCTGCTCGACGCGTTGTCTGGTCACTTGCCGGCTGGCTAGTGACCTTCTAGACGACAATCTTTGAAAACTACACTGCTGGTCTGGTTGCTCCAGACTGGCCCTTGCTCCGTCCAAAAGAGGAGCACCCCGGACTCTTAGTCCGCACCAGACGCCTTTTCCATTCACTGCGTGGGTTGCCTTTGCCAAGGCCTGTTGACTCCAAATCCGGATCCGACACCGCCGACAGTGAGAGCCTGCGTGGGACAGCTCGTGCCTCCATCCTGGTCGTCGAAGACACCTCCTGGTCCACGTGGCTGCAGAGTCAAGCGTCCACTCTTCACCTGATCGCGACGACGACATCTGGTTCCTTCCTGGTTCCACTCCAGTCACTGGCTAGTGACTTTGAACATTGTCCCCTCTGCTTTCAGGTCTTCAGCATCTCTGATCCACCCTTGGATCACACCGGACGTCTTCCTCCTGGTCGCCTGCAGCATCTTTTCTTTCAGGCTCCATAGACTTCAACGCAGAAACCGACACATTTCGGTGCTCAAGGGTAGCTTGACTCTCCTAGTGTCTAGATTCACAGTCGTTTTAGTCCTAACCAGTCAGGATTGTCCGTACTCACCTTTTTCTTGAACTGTACTGTCCATAGACGTTGTTACGCATCCCGCGTGTGAGTTCACACACTGCACCCGCGTCCCGTGGGCCTCCTATTACTTACCTAAAGTTAGGATAGTGTATTCCCAGCGTTCTTACAGCCTCTGGACAGCTCCATTCCTTCTATCGATTTCCTTAACCCATTTACTTAGTATACGGTTTGCCGTGCCCCTGGGGCACCATTGTAATTTTGTGCAACTTATCGTATTTTTCCTAAGAGATTGTCATGTGCTTAGCCCTCTGATCTCACAAAGAGTTCAGAGGTGTTTGTTATTAATAAATATATTGTTTATTTTCATAACAACCTGTGTGGTGTCCTTTCATCTGGTATTCAAGGGGTTATATTGTGGTAAAACAGCTGGCTTCACATGCCAAAGACTGCTTTGTCCATGCTACCATTAGGATAGCTGGTCTATAAGGTTGACTTACAACCAATCACCATAAGGGTTGTTTGGACTGATACAAGGTGATCACTAGAACTAGTGAGCATCATATATCAGGCCAACTTCTCACATCGGCGACCTCCGAAAGGGCCTTGACCGGCTGAGTCGGCGACCTCTGAAAAGGCCTCGACCGATTGAGTCGAGCCGGCGTCGACAACCTCCGAAAAGGCATCAACTGGTCGAGTCGAGCCGGCGTCGGAGACCTCAGAAAAGGCCTCGATCAGCCGAGTGGAGCCGGTGTTGGCGACCTCCGGAAAGGTCGTGACCGACCGGAGTCGACTCAACATCTCCCGAGATGGAAACCTGCGGGAGGAGAGTGAGCCTAAGCGTTGTTGTGCACCCCGCAGCAGCCACCTCCAGTGATGCCGCAGGGAGCCTCGAAAGGCTGTGCGACAGCGCTGTGGAAAGGCTACACATCATGGGATGTCCCTCCAGGCCGTGTCCCGACTTTGCGGCGACTCCAGAGGAGGAGCCAGGGCACTCTGTCGGTGCCGAGGGTAAACCCGCTGGCAGATCCCGACCTGAGTCCCTACTCCCACTGGGAGTCGCGGGCCCGACGATGTCTATGCGAAGCAGACTACTTCCGCGACTTTTGTTGGTGCTTACCAGAGTAGGCGAATGACTGCAATGGTCCCGGGACCTGCCGCGAACTGGAACGTTCTCCTGTGAGGTCCGGCGCCGCGTGGACGTCTCCGCTGCAGAAAGAGACCGGTGTAGCGAGGGGTCCGTTCGGGACATCCAGGCAGGCAGAAGCTTCATTCGGCGTTCCTGAAGGGATTTCAGCCGCAGCTGGTGGCAAGCGTGGCACTCCACAGAGTCGAGGTGCTCGCCCAAGCACAACATACAGATTTTATGAGGGTTCGACGGTGACATCTGTCGCGAGCAGGACCGGCACGGCTTAAAGCCCGCAGGCATCGAACACATTGTTCCTTGACGCAAAAAGGCGTTGAGAAGGCCTGAAGATAAGAGAAACAGGCCAGAGGTACCCCTTTCCCGGATCCGCGTTAGGAAGCGGAAAAGAAGGAAAAATGACGTCAGAACACCGGGAGGGGCATATATGGCTCCATTTACGTCACTTTCGTGGACGACGTCAGGACGGAGCCGGGCGACGCTGCCTCCCAGCGTGCAGGGGTATTGCTGGGATAAAAGATTTTCCAGATCCAGTCTGAAGCCTGGAGAGATATTGTAAGTTAAGGAATCTGCGGCTAGATATCTATCAGATTTCTGACTTCATCCAAGACTTACCTAGATGACAACAACCCAGGGCAGGGAACTGACCCAAGACCAGCCACTCTTCTCATGGTCTGCAACATATAGAGTGGCTTCATGTTCCCTTGGGACTTCGAATGCACCAGAGCGCATTCGTAGCAGGCCTTCCCATCATGTTTGAAGCCAAGACACAAAAAGCAAACATTGTCAGGATAAATGACAAATGTTTGAGGACGACAACTTAAAACCTGTACTCTTAGGGGAAAACATCCCTGCATACTGTCATAAACTTTGTTTTGCAAAATCCGTAAAAACGCAGTGTTTAGGATCCACTTCAAAGTACACAGAAAAAGAGGAACAAACCGAAAAGTACAGGTGTGATGCCTACGTAATGATCCATGGAGTCATCCAAGTCTCAACGGAGTTCCAATGGCATGGATAGAGTCTCTACCAGAAAAAGCATTATTGAAGGTAACCTGTTCTTCTGATAGAGACTTCTAACCGCAGATACCTCACCTTAGAATAGATACCCAAACAATACATTTCAGGAGGTGGGTCTGCAAACTGGCTCAAACCAGAAAATCCTAGAAGACCGAGCAGCCAAAATGCTTGTCGACGGACCAAACTATCCAAGCAGTAGTGCTTTGTGAACATGTGGAGAACACCCAAGTAGCAGCTTGGTAGATGTGAAGGACAGGTACCCCTTGTGCTAACATAGTAGTAGCAGCCTTGGCCCATGGAGAAATAGGTCTGCAAGCACTCCGGAGGCTGCTTTTTCAGCATGCATAGTAGACCTTAATGCAGAGTACAATCCATTGAGAGATGGCATCTTTCTGCACTGCCTTGCTCTTTTTCGCTCCAGGGAACCCAATGAAGAGCTGCTCGTCCAGCCGATGTTCTTTGGTGCGATCAATGTACAGAGATCTTTATGGAAACAAGCGGTAGAGTCTCTGCTCTTCCTTAGAAGGATGAGGTGAAGCAAACAATGTCAGCAAAGTGATGTTTTGGCCAACATTGAAAGGGGTCACCACCTTCGGTCTGGGTAGAAACTGGTGTATAGAGAGATAACTGAAATAGTTTGTAGCTCATCGACCTTCCTGGCCGATGTAATTGCTACCAAGAAGCCAGTCTTAAGAGCTAGGAGTCTGAGTGGATAACTACGCAGGGATTCAAATGGAGACACAGTGTGACGTTAGGACCAAATTAAAGTCCCATTGCAGCATGATGAATGGAGTAGACCGGAACAAATGATGCAAGCCCTTAAGAAAATGTCACAACAGCCTTGCCTTACACAGTGAGGGCTAACATAGCAACCGCAAAAAGCTGATATGGGTGAAAGAGAACCTTTAATGGTGCTCACGGCCAGGCCTTGGCGGGCTACAGACAGTGCACTACAGACAAGCTGGCTGAAAGTGGGTCAACATGGCAGGGAGAGCAATAAGTCACATTTTTGTCTCAACGTGAGGAAGATCAACAGCATTAAACTGTTGCTGCTCAATCTCCATGCAAGAAGATGAAGTGTGCGTAGGTCTGGGAGCAGGACCCTATCCTGCTGCTGCAACCATAAGCCCTCCAGAAAAGGCAGCCCAATCAGAGAACAGACGCTCATGCTGGGTAGTTCAGATTACCAAACTCTCCTTGCCTAGTCTGGTGCTACTAAGATGACTTGGGCGCAGTCAGATGTGAACTTCTTAAGGAGTGGTATCTGCGCAAAGGCATATAGGATTCCTGGGTTCCTGTCTAACTGGAAAGTGACTCTGAGTGAGAGCATAAGAGCTGATTGTGAACCGCCTAGGCAGTAGCGAAAAGATCAAGCAAATGCTCTCCCTGTTTTTGAAATAAACTTGCGCCACATCCAGGCGTAGACTCCATTCGCGATCCACCAGGCGTTCAAGGCTCAGTTAGTCTGCCCTAGGGTTTAGAGATTCCACCAGGTACTGCACGACCACAATGTCTCGTCCCTCCAGCCAGGTTAGGGGGCGCAGGACCTCCTGGCACAGAGTTCACGACCCAACTGTGCCCCCACTGTTGCAATACCACATGGCGGTAGTGTTTTCTGTGAACACCTGAAGTACGAGTTACTTACCTTCTGTAACCATGTATCTGGTAGAGACTATTCTAGCCGCAGATTCCTTAACGTAGAATTATCCCCAGGCGTGAGACTGAATCTGGAACACTTTTTGCCACCGCATCCCTGCCCGCCGGGGTGACAGCACCACGTGACTCCGCCCGGACGTCGTCCGCGTCCATGACGTCAGCGAGGATACATAAGTCCCACCCCGGCGCACCCAAGTCAGTTTTCTTCGGAGAACTTTTGCACGCCACAACGCAGAGCCATCACAAATAAAAACTGTGAGAATACGGGAACAGTGTGCGAACAAATCAGCTAAACAGGAAAGAGAAACGAATGGAGAGGAACAGCACCATTCAGAATAGTGCCAGTTATCATGCACCAAAAGTCCTGGAAGGAAAGAACAGAGCACAGCTGCTGCAAATCAAGCCTGCAAACAATTACAACAGCCCCCTTGGGGGCTAGCCTGTCCATAACAGATTTTGATTAGTAAACAAACTATGTGGAGAAGGTACTGTTTTATACAGCTTTCTCATTTTTGGATCACCAGAGAAACCCATCATCCACTCATGTTCTTTGGGCTACCGATGTAGAAGCTCAGGGCTCTCTACGGATTGAGGCAATAAAGTCTTTTAAGCTCTTTAGATAGAGGGGGGGGGGGGGGAGAGGAGGCTGACCAGGTGCAAGACTGTCCTATGTGAAAGGGAAGTACAACCTTTGGAAAACATTACGCTTTTGTTAGGAAGGAACATCGTGTACGCAGCTGAACAGATATAGCTGGTAATTCACCCACGCAACAAGCTGATGTGATTACTATGAGGAAAGCTGTCTTTACCTTGAGAAGGCGAAGAGAACAGTTGTGCATTGGTTCAAACAGACCACACATATGGTAAGTAAAAACTAAATTAAGATCCCACACAGGCATCACAAAAGGTGTTGACAGGAGCATAAGAATCAGCCCTTTCAAATAGCACATCACAGCACATGATTTGAATAACGATGCATAGTCGGGTAGACGCAAGAAGGCCAAAAGGATCAATAAATAACCTTTACCTGGAGACACAGGAAGGCTTTGCTTGGCTAAAGAAAGACAATATAACAGTATGTCAGCAAAATGTGCTGGTAGGCACGGGGAACAGCCATTACAAAGCGGGTTTTACCACGCATTGCTTTTACATCGCATGCATTACAACGCATGCGATGTTACAACGCGTGGTAAAACCACGCATACCATTACATCGCATGCGCTTTTACAACGCATGTGTTGTAATGTGTAATGGCTGCAGCGGGGGTGGCTATCCACGTCGTTGTGAGGAAACTTAGGCTGTTTCCTCACAACAACGTGCAGCAAGGAGGAAGGAGGAAGCAGGATCCGACGGCGACGCTGGAGGAGAGAGGTAAGGGGGTTTGTGCATGGGGTGGGGGTTACTTTTGTAGGGTTTAGGGTCGTTTAAAAGTAGTGTGGTTAGGTTTGTGTTGTGTGTGTTTTTTAAAAAACGTTTTAGTGTGTGTTGTGGTGTTGTCGTGTTTGTTTAGTGTAGTGTATTAGGGAGGGTAGTGTTGTGATTTAGGTTTTAGGGTAGTGTAGTGTTTAGTGTATTAGTGTTTAGGGTAGTGTTGAACAAGTTACTTACCTTCGGTAACGATATATCTGTAAGAAACAG
The DNA here is from genome assembly GCF_964261635.1 of Lissotriton helveticus. Taxonomy (NCBI): domain Eukaryota; kingdom Metazoa; phylum Chordata; class Amphibia; order Caudata; family Salamandridae; genus Lissotriton; species Lissotriton helveticus. The sequence continues at coordinate 356,119,557 of NC_136059.1, read as the reverse complement.
TAGTTAGTATTAGATTCCTTACCTTAGAATATCCCCAGGCGTCAGTCTGGATCCGGAAACTTTTGCGTAGCAGTACCCCTGCGCGTCGGTAGGCGTCGTCTGCAGGCGTCCCCTGCGGCTCCGCGTCCGTCGTCGGCGTCGTGCGCCGTGATGACGTCGCTGGAGTATATAGACGCCGCCTCCGCGCGCTGACGTCAGTTCTTTGTACACAGCTTTTCCGCGCCAGAACACGCAGAGCCATGCGAGAACCAACACTGGCCCCATTTGAAACTAGGGCCCTGAAAGGGATGTCCTTAACCCTAGGTATCAGTTCCCAGAACGGGGAGGATGGGCGTGGCGGTAAGGAATCTAATACTAACTACTGTTTCTTACAGATATATCGTTACCGAAGGTAAGTAACTTGTTCATCTGAAAGAAACAGGTTAGTATTAGATTCCTTACCTTAGAATAGATACCCCAGAAATACCAACCCCGGTGGTGGGTCTGCGAACCAATACAATCCTACACCAGAAAGTCCTGGAGGACGGACCGGCCAAAGAAGCCATCCCTCCGGACTTGACTGTCCAGGCAGTAGTGCCTCGCAAAGGTGTGCAGCGAGGCCCACGTAGCCGCCTGGCAAATGTCCTGCAAAGGGACTCCCCGGCCCAGGGCAGTAGTAGCCGCCGTGGCCCGAGTGGAATGGGCTCTCAGCCCAACAGGAGGCTCCTTCCGAGCCAAAGAGTAGCATGCTTTGATGCACAGAACGACCCACCGAGAGATGGTCCGTTTATGTACCGCCCGTCCCTTCTTCGCACCCACGTAGCCAACAAACAGTTGGTCATCCACCCGGAACTGGCGTGTGCGATCCATATAAAATGAAAGCGCACGTTTTGGGTCCAGACGATGGAGCCGCTCTTCATCCTTTGAAGGATGCGGAGGCGGGAAGAAGGAGGGGAGGGTGATGGACTGCCCGATGTGAAAAGCAGAGACTACTTTGGGCAGGAAAGAAGGTCTAGTTCGTAGAACCACCTTGTCTGGATGAATGGACAGGAAAGGAGGTTTGACAGAAAGAGCCTGGAGCTCACTCACTCTCCTGGCAGAGGTGATGGCAACCAGGAAGGCCGTCTTTAAAGTCAGGAGACGGAGAGGACAGGAATGAAGTGGCTCAAAGGGAGCGCACATCAAGAAGGTCAGAACCAGGTTCAAGTCCCACTGAGGCATCACGAACGGAACAGGTGGATACATGTGCGTGATGCCCTTCAAGAATCTAGTTACAATAGGGGACTTGAACAAAGAAGGTTGATCAGGCAGCCTTAGAACGGCTGAAAGGGCAGAAAGGTAGCCCTTGATAGTGCCCAGAGCAGAGCCCTGCTGGGCAAGAGAAAGAAGGAAGAGAAGAACCTCAGAAAGAGGGGCAGAAAGAGGATCCACAGCCTTTGCTGTGCACCATGCCACAAATTTGTTCCACCTGCAGGCGTATACCGACTTTGTGGAGGGACGCCTGGCTGCCAGAATAACATTACAGACTTCAGGAGGCAAGTCAAATGGCCTCAACTGTCGCCGCTCAATCTCCAAGCAAGGAGGTGGAGACTGGACAGGTTCGGGTGGAGGACTGTCCCCTGCTGCTGCGACAGAAGGTCCTCCTGAAGAGGCAGACGAACCGGGGGATTGACTGACATACTGAGTAGCTCTGGATACCAGTACCTTCGTGCCCAGTCAGGAGCCACAAGGATGATTTGGGCCCGGTTGCGTTTGATCTTCTTCAGCACTCTGGGCGGAAGTGGTATAGAGGGAAAGGCGTACAATAGACCGCAACTCCACTCGCGACGAAAAGCGTCTCCGAGCGAGTGCCGCCTTGGAAGTTCCACCGCGCAATACTGATGACATTGCGCGTTCTCTTCGGTGGCGAATAGATCTAACGAAGGCTCTCCCCACTGCTGAAAGAGGCCTTGCGCCACGTCCGAGTTCAGACGCCATTCGTGATCCATCATGCACCGACGGCTGAGTTCGTCCGCCCTGGCGTTCAGAGAACCTGCCAGGTGTTGAACCACCAGGGTCACGCCCTGATGTTCCAGCCACTGCCAGAGGCGCAGAGCCTCCTGGCAAAGGGTCCACGACCCCACCCTGCCCTGTTTGTTGCAGTACCACATGGCGGTGGTGTTGTCCGTGAACACCTGCACTACACTCCCCCGGACAGAGGGGAGGAATGCCTTCAGTGCTAGACGAATCGCCCGCAGCTCCAAAAGGTTGATATGGAGCCGGGACTCCGCCGGAGACCAGAGGCCTATGATCTCCGCCTCTCCCATGTGGCCTCCCCAGCCCTGGAGGGACGCGTCCGTCAAAACTATGTGCTCCGGTTGGGGAAGGGAGAGGGATCTGCCACTGACCCAATCGCGGTCCGTGAGCCACCACTGCAGCTGTCTCGCAGTGCCCTCCGAGATCAGGACATGGTCGGATAGGTTGCCCGGATGCTGGGCCCACTGAAACTTCAGGTCCCACTGCAGAGCCCGCATCCGCCACCGGGCGTGACGCACCAGAAGGATGCAGGAGGCCATCAGCCCCAGAAGCCGCAGCGTCAACCTGACCGAGACCCGGGACAAAGGCCGAAAGAGTGGAATCAGAGCCTGAATGTCCCGAACCCGCTGTTCGGGAGGATAAACCCGAAACTGCGCCAAGTCGAGAACCGCTCCAATGAAGAGGAGCTTCTGAGAGGCGCACAGGTGTGACTTCGGCACATTGATGGAAAACCCCAGCAGGTGCAGGAGGTCTGCCGTCGTCTGGAGGTGGCTGAAGACTGTTTGGGGCGAGCCCGCCTTCAAAAACCAGTCGTCGAGGTAGGGGAAGACTGAAACCCCTAACCTGCGCAGATGAGCTGCGACCACCGCCATCACCTTCGTTAACACCGGTGGGGTGCTGGTAAGGCCGAAGGGGAGCACGGTAAACTGAAAGTGCTCGTGGCCTACCATGAACCGCAGGTAACGCCGGTGGGCCGGCAGGACGGGGATGTGGAAATAAGCGTCCTGCAAGTCCAACGCTACCATCCAGTCTCCTGGGTCCAGGGCAGCTAAGACCTGAGCCAGTGTCAGCATTTTGAACTTCTCCTTCCGGAGGAAGCCGTTGACGTTCCGTAGGTCCAAGATAGGGCATAGGCCCCCTTTGCCCTTCTTGGGTACCAGAAAGTAGTGGGAGTAGCAACCACACCCTACTTCTGGCCCAGGAACGCGCTCGATGGCCCCCTTGGCCAAGAGGGCCGTAACTTCCTCCTGCAGAAGTCGCAAATGATCCCCCGATACGCGGTGGTATTGCGGTGGCATGGCTGGAGGAGTCGCCTCGAAGGGGAGGGAGTAGCCCCTTCGGACGATTTGCAGCACCCACCTGTCCGATGTGACAGTGCGCCAGTGGAAGAGGTGATGGCGAACCCTGCCCCCCACTGGCGTCAGATGGGCCGGAAAACACGGACTAGGAGGGTTTTGATGCGGATGCTGCGGGGGAAGGTGTGGACTGACCTCGCCGTTGCCCCCTACCGCCACCACGGCGGTTTCCACGGCCGCCACCGCGGTGGATATTACCCTGCGGTGCGTGGCTGGCAGCACGTGTGGGGACGCCCCTTCCTTGGCCACGAAAGGAGCGAAAGGCACCCGTTTGCTGGCGCGGGCCGAGAGGCCCAAGGACCTGGCCGTAGCCCTGTAGTCCTTAAAGCGCATGGTCTGCCTTGTCGCCAAAAATGCGACGGCCATCAAACGGCATGTCCATGAGTGTATTCTGGACATCGGCCGAGAAGTTGGCGGACCTCAACCAGGCGTGGCAACGAATCGCCACCATCGTTGCTATCGCTCTGCCCAGTGAGTCGGTGGTATCAAGCCCACACTGGATAAAATACCGTGCCGCATCGCTGCCTTCCACAAGGGCCTGGCTGAGTTTAGCCCGTACCTCCAACGGGCATTGTGGCAGCACGTCCGCGACCGTACCCCACAGAGAGTGGGTGTAGCGGCCCAAGAGGCATGCGGTGTTGGAAGACCGCAGTCCCAGACTCAGGGAGGAGAATACCTTTTTGCCGTATTGCTCATACCTCTTGGATTTCCTGTCTGGCGGAGCCGACGGGAATGCGGATTGGAAATTGGAGGCCTGGACCTCCAGGCTCTCAGGGGTGGGGTGGGTGGACAGGAAACAAGGGACGCCCGGGGCCGAGCGGTGGCATCTGGCCACGTTCCTATCTACAGGCGAACCTGTAGCGGGCTTGGACCAAGTGCCCAAAAGAATGTCGGTCAAGGCCTCATTAAACGGCAGCAGAGGCTCAGCCGAGCGTGACTGCGGTTTAAGGACCTCAGTGAGGAGGTTAGTCCTCATGGCCGCGACGGGGAGTTCAAGGCCCAAGGCCTTGGCCGCCCGCGTCAGCACCACACTGTAGGCTGCCCCCTCCTCCGTAGCCACGGTAGGAGGTGAGACAAAACCAGTGTCTGGCGAGGTGTCCAGACCACTGGCATCCCCAAGTTCACCTGTCCAGTCCTCCAGGGACTGACACTCCCGTGTCAGAGGGTCCTCAGACCCCTCCCAATTCTCCTTATCACCCATCTCCTGGTACTCAGGGGTGTCAAATGATGGGGCCGGTTCATTAAAGTAGAACTCTCCAAACGGCGTTGAGAGCGGCGCCGCTCCAGTGCCGGAACCGGATCGAGGGAGGCATCGGGGACGGCGCCGCCCGAAGACGGCGCCGGAGGTGACACCTGAGGGACCGGCGCCGGTGAGGTCGTTAGGTCAACCAGCGACGACCCGGATCCAGAAGCGGATCCAGAGGGGCCCGAAGGCGCCGGGCCCTAAGGCGCCGGTGGTGTCGAAGCCCACGACCCGCTAGGGCCCCCAGACGGGTCCGCTGGGCCCGAAGGCGCCGCAGAGCCCGTCGGAGGAGTGAGAGACCTCATGGCCATGAGGAAACGTTCGATCTCCTCCGGCGTCGCGCGTGGCCCTGGGACCGGAGGGTGTGAGGCCTGACGGTACGCCCGTGACTCCGACGGAGCCGTGTGGGCGGTGTCACCCGAACCCGGCCACGTCGCGTGAGCGTCGGAGGGGGGGGCAGGGGCGTCGGAAGAGCGATGACGTCTCTTCGACTTCTTGTGCTTACCTGACGACTTCGACCCTGAGGAGTGATGTCGGCTCCCGGAGCTATGGTGGCTCCGCTCCCGCGACCGGTCCCTCGACCTCCGTCCGGACCGGGACCTTTCACGGCGCGGCCCGACTGCCGGAGCTTGAGTTGCTTGCGGGACAGCTCCCGCCTAGTTTTCAAAGTTAGGGCCCAGCAGTCGGAGCAGGTCTTGTCGTCATGATCGACGCCGAGACAGTGGAGACACCGACGGTTAGGGTCCGTGACCGACATCAGTCGGTCTCAATCCTCACAAGGTTTAAAACCTGGCATCCCTACCGGCACCGTTCGGAGTCGAAGACTCGAAAAAATGATCAAAAAGGATCAAAAAAGTTTAGTAAAAAAATGACTAAGGTACCACTTTTTCCGGATCTGCGCTGCTGACGTGGAAAAAAGAAGAAGAACTGACGTCAGCACGCGGAGGCGGCGTCTAAGTACTTCGACGACGTCATCACGGCGCCCACGACGGACGCGGAGCCGCAGACGACGCCTACCGACGCGCAAGGGTACTGCTACGCCAAACATTTCCGGATCCAGTCTGACGCCTAGGGATATTCTAAGGTAAGGAATCTATCACTAACGTGTCTCAGATTTAGGGTAGTGTAGGGGTGAGAGTAGTGTGGTTAGCGTAGTAGTGTTTTAGGGTAGTGTAGGGGTGGGAGTAGTGTGGGTAGCGTAGTAGTGTTTTAGGGTAGTGTAGGGGTGAGAGTAGTGTAGTAGTGTTTTAGGGTTTAGGGTAGTGTCGGGGTGGTAGTAGTGTGGGTAGCGTAGTAGTGTTTTAGGGTTTAGGGTAGCGTAGGGGTGAGTAGTGTGGGTAGCGTAGTAGTGTTTTAGGGTTTAGGGTAGTGTAGGGGTGAGAGTAGTGTGGGTAGCATAGTAGTGTTTTAGGGTTTAGGGTAGAGTAGGGGTGGGAGTAGTGTGGGTAGCTTTGTAGTGTTTTAGGGTAGTGTAGGGGTGTGAGTAGTGTGGGTAGCGTAGTAGTGTTTTAGGGTAGTGTAGGGGTGGGAGTAGTGTAGTAGTGGTTTAGGGTAGTGTAGGAGTAGTGTGGGTAGTTTTGTGTGGTAGTGTTTTTGGGTTGGGGTAGTGTAGGGGTGGGAGTAGTGTGTTGTGTAGGGATGTCACTTACCTTGCATACTTTTACCACAAGTATGGCTTTACCACGCATGCCTTTGTGTTGTAATGGCATGCGTGGTAAAGGCATCCTAGTGGTATAAGTATGCGATATAATGGTATGCGATGTCATTGACATCGCGTAGTAATACCCGCGTTGTGATGGCATGCGTGGTATTACTATGCGATGTATTGACATACATTCGGTAGGCACTGGATATTGTGGGAGAACACCATACAAAAAACTCCCAGCGACCAACAAACAGTTTTGGTAAACAGTTTTGGTGGAAGGGAGTCTGGCGGACAAGATGACACCAACTATTTCAGGCGGAAGATCGAAAGCCATCAACTGTCGCCCCTCAATCTCGATGCATGGAGGTGTAGGTTGTATAGATATGGGTGCATGAACCTGCCCTGCCTCTGTGGCAGGAGATTCTCCTAAAGGGGTAGTTGGATCGGAAGACAGATGCTCATGGAGAGAAGTTCAGGGTACCACGCTCTCCTCTCACGGTCCGGGGCCACTAGTACGATGGCCTGGTGGGGTGGTCAGGAACACATTACGGTTCAAACTGCAGTGTAAATACCTGAACTTTCTGTAGGAGGCGCCTATCTCTCCTCCCCCTCTGTGGTTCACAGGTGTTCAAGATCCTGGTTTCGTCCAGGAGTGTCAGTAAGGATGACAACAACAAATAGGGGAGATGTCCGGTCAAGGAGGAAGCAAAAGGGAAATGTGTGTGTCCCGTGCTAGAGACTAAAGAGAACAGGCCATCATACAGCAACAAAAAGGATAACACCTGGCTGAGAAATTCCCATCAGCCCACCCTTCTGGCGGAGCATCATCATGTGGGATTTAGATGGTAAATCCAAACATCGCCCAATTCATCAGATTGATGGTGCGAAACTGGATACCAAAGGTGAACTCTACCCAAGGTGTATCTTAATGGTGCTGATGGGGTGCAGTGCTATAATGTAAATATGTGAGTGAAAGTTAAAAATCACTACCGAGACAAAAAATATGTTTAATCAATATCCACCACTTAAAATGTGCTTGTATGTTTCACTATACTAATTCAACACTAATCCTCTATGGGTCCCGGAGTAGCGTGCTACTCGCCGAAAAAGCGCTTCAACGCCTCGTCAGGGATAGTAAGCGCTATATAAATGCAATTACAATACAATACAATATGTAGCATAATCTGCTATTAGGATAGTTTCCCAGCAGTTTTCAGTAATCCAGGGTTGACTTTTTCAAAAAGTTCCATAGTAGATCACTTCCTGTCCTAGTTATATGGTCTTTGATCTTCTGAGTAAGAGTAATGCATGATGAGCAACAAATCGAACAGCCAGATTTTTTTTTATCTGTATACATTTTCTATTTTAACACCCACAAATTTTGCCCAGTTTGTATATTTCTGTATGCCAGGGGAGACTGATCAACATGTGCTGTTGATTCTTTCTTTGAACAATTTGACTAGTACAAGAACAAAATAGCAAAGCTTTTAGTGCCTCGAATAAACAATTTGGCTAAATAAAGCATCAATTTACAGCAAAATGCAAATCCTACTTTTTTGTGCGTACAAAGTTAAAGTATAAATTCTTAGCCCTTTCTGTATGAGCCATATTATTGTAAACCAATGCAATAGTATCCTTATTAAAGGTGAAGAACTGTCACTAAGCTTTACAGGTTGTTAGGGCATCTACTACCCTTGGTGAGACCTACATGGGGAAGAATGAGACTTTTGGTTCTTGAGGACTGATAGGCAGCAAGGAATACAAACAGGTGTCAATAAGAGCCCACAAAAATGTAAAGCAATAAGACTGAGTAAAATCATTGTACATTTTGTAATAAAATAAGCTGTACAAGTCAATTATACAGCGTTGTTTGGGCAGACCTCCAATAGCACCTGTAGGAAAGTAGGATCTGCTTTTATGGTTACCCCCACTTTTTGCTGGTGTCATTCTGTTTTTCTTATTAGTCTGACTGGGATCCTGCTGACCAGGACTCCAGTCACTGTGCGCTCTCCCTAAATTGGACTATGGTAAGTACTTTGATACCTTCCTAACTGGCTACTGGTGTATCCTTTCAAGTCCCTAGTATATGGTACTAACGTACTCAGGGCATAGGTACAGCAGGGGTCCCCAAGGGCTGCAGCATGCATTATGCCACCCATGAGACCACTAAAGCTGTGACTACAGGCCTGCCATTGCAGCCTGTTGAGCTGGTTGCTATCACCACAGATATTATTTTCCTTATATCGGAGGTCACTGCACTTAAAACCTATAAGTCACCCCTAGGATAGGCCTTTCAATCCTGAAGGCAGGGTGCTTGGTCTAAGTGTGAGGGTACCCTGCATGATACCCCCTACAAATCCAGGAGTCTATTCTTCCAGCCATTTTATACATATAGTGGACATCAAGCTAATTAAGAGTTGTTTAACCATATATTGGCTGCACTGAAACCGGTCATGTTTGGTAGCAAACATGTTGGAATTCTACCTCAACACTGATTCCAGTGTTGGATGTAGGATCCCATGTACTGGGGGCTTCCCTAGGGAGCCACCCTGTATTCCTGGTACCAGCCTTTCAGGGTCTAACAGCAAGCCAGTGCTGCTGTGGACCACAGACTCGATTCTGCCGTCCTGCTGCTGAGCCAGCCTTGACTAAGCAAACACAAGGAGATGATGGACGGAGTGCTGAAACTTTTCACTCACTCACCCCCAGTCACAAATCTCCATTGTGGTCTACGGCGGTTTCCAACGTCATTTCACACCCATGCACCCGGCTTCCCTGGTGTAGATATCCTGGTTCCTGGAGTAGCCACGGGTGGGGGACTCTCCAACCTTCCATCTTTCAATGGGTGTCTTCAGGGTCCTCTGAGAAGGGTCCTTCTTGAAAACTGCAACTTCCCCATTGACTGGAACATGGCCTGTATGCTTGGTGAGCTATGTGGTCGTGTTTCCACTCTGCACACAGCCTCCGTGGGGTTCCTGGTTACTTACCTTTGGTGGTTCCTTGAGTCCCTAGCTCTTAAGTCTTCTGAGTCCAGTCCCGACTTCAGTCGCGGTTAGCATTTCAGTTTATTAGCATGTGGCTTGGTCTCCCCCTGGAGACCACTGTGTATTTGTGCTACTTACCTGTTCGACTATTGAACTATTGTGTGTATTGTTTACATAACTCAGGGTAGGAGATATACCGATGGGTTTGTGAGGGTTTATAATAAATAACTATACTGTGTTGTTCTTTTTCACTTAACCTACACTACATGATTAGTCCTGGTAAAACAAGCTGATTAACACTTCTTCTGGCCTAAGCCTGAACGCTGCTCTTCACAACTACTACTAAGAGAGCATTATATGGTTGTCTAAGACCACCAAAACCACCGAAAGGGTTGTCTGGATTAGTGCAGGGTGCTTTACTTAAATAAGTGAGCACCATATACTAAGCCAGCCTCCTTCAGCAGACAAGAACAAGATATCCAATATTTCTAAGAACAAAAATTAGCTAAAAATCCACCTGCTAACTGTGTATTAAATGAGTTGCTGTTGCTTGAAAATTTAAATATTGATTAACTTAACTAGTGCTTTGCTTTTCAAAAATATATTCTTTAATATCAACATAGTGAAATGACATTTTACACATCTGTATTAAGGGTGCATACCAGTATCCGCTCAATCAACATTTCATAATACTGCTCGGCTAGCTGAGGTCGACAGAGAACAAACCGACCAAGCAACTCTACTGCTGCTTCTCGCACACTAGTTGAGTTATCCATTAGTCGTCCATGGACACCTCGCTGCATATCAAGCTAGCGGAAAAAAACACAAACACAAGTTAGCAATACAAAGAAGAACTGTGCTTTAGGTTGAACATGTTGAATAAAATAGCGCTATTTTACCCTAGCAAGAATACTGGGGTCCACTGCAACAACCTCAGATAGGCATTTCATGGCTTTTGTTCGCACTGCAATAGCATTTTCACCAAGTACACGTAAAATCTAAAAAATGAAAAGGAAAAAACATTTTTAAGAAAGGACTATACATTTCTTAAAGGAAATGCAGAGCATTTTTCTTAGTAATATTACTGTGTTTGAAAGTGATCTTCGAGAATAAGACAGGGGACGAACTAGGGCACATTCAACTACAGAGTTTGGGCAGATATATCCACAAAATATGACAGTTATGACAGCATTACTTTACTCACAATGGATAAAAGTGATTTTCACCAAAAAAGGAACTATGAAAATATTGTGCTTAAGAAACTTAGTGATTTCAACAGTTCTAGCATTTATTTGTAGAGGGCATTCTAAAGAACAAGCTACTTACCTTCTGTAATGCTTTATCTGGTAGAGACAATATCTAGCTGCAGATTCCTTAAGTTTGAATTCCTGCGTGTGGTCAGGTGGCTCCGTTTGGCTCCACGGGACATTACCACCATCGGTTATGACATCACAGTAACCTATATAGGCGCCAACCAAGTGCACAGTAGTCAGTTACTTTTCACTTATCCATGCCAGAAGCGCTGAGCCATTAAGTGAACAGACTTGTTTGGGTCTCAAATAGGGCCCAGAAAAAGTAGCAACCCTAGCCCTATCAAATGATTCTGCAGAGCCGGGAGGCCTGGTTAGGTCTGTAAGGAATCTGCAGCTAGATATGGTCTCTACCAGATAATGCGTTACTGAAGGTAAGTAACTTCATCATCTGATAGAGACTTCTAGATTCAATTCCTTACCTTTGAATAGAAACCCAAGTCATACCATCCTGGCAGGTGCTACAGACAGATTTTCTACACTAAAATGTCATGCAGGATCGAACGGACGAAACGCCCATCCATGCAGACCTAACTGCCAAGGCAGTAGTGCATGGCAAATGTGTGCAGAGATGCCCACGTTGCTGCCTGGCAGATGTCCAGGACTGGGACACTCGGAGCAAACATCGTGGTCCCAGCTTTTTCCCTGGCAGAATGAGCACGTACACCTTCAGGAGGCTGCTTCCTAGCCAGGGTGTAGTAAATTGTAATACAGATAACAACCCAGCGCAAAATGGTTGGTTTCAGCCCTGCCTGACTTTTTTTTTAGCACCCACGTAAACCACTAAGAGTTGGTCTTCCACCCGGAACTCTTGTGTGGTCAAGGTAGAACGACTATGCTCTTTTTGGGTCCAGACAGTGGAGGCGCTCCTCTTCCTTAGAGGGATGCGGGGGAGCAAAAAAGTTGGGCAGCGTGATTGACTGACCCAGATGAAATGGGGTCACCACTTTTGGTAAGAGCGAAGCACCACTTTATCCACAAAAGTCATCATGTAGGGAGGCTGCATGATAAAGCCTGTAATTCACTCACCCTTCAGGAATATGTTATAGCCAGCAGCAAGGCTGTTATGATGGTAAGCAGCTACAGGGAAAAATTATGCAATGGCTTGAAGGGAGCACACAAGAAATGTGAGGACCAAATTAAGGTCCCACTGTGGCATGACAATGGGCACTGGCGGGAACATCTGTACAAGCCCTTTTAAGAACCTATTTACAATAGGGGACTTGAACAAAGAGGGTTGGTCCAGCAGCGGACAGAGCAGAAAGATTGTCCTCTGGCTATATTTTCGGTAGTGAAGAAGTTAGCTGGCTCTGATACCATCCCTCCTCCTCCTGTGCTTGATGAAAATCAATGTAACAACATTGCTGACTTCTTTATTCAGAAGGTACAACTTATTTACAAGTCACTCTCTGCTCCTTGTGTTGGATGGCTTCTGCATTTGACCCTAAATATCACAGTAATTGTGACCAGATAGCCAAGATTTCTTCCTGGCACCTATTTGAAGAGGCGTCTTTCCAAAATTGTTTAAACAGTATTAAATCTGGGTCTCCTCTTGATCCTTTGCCTATTAACATCCTTTGTCAGCTCTCTGCTACATCTAAAGGCGTCCTTATCGATCTTCTTAACGCCTCTATGCGGGAGGCCTTTGTACCCCCCGAGTGGAAGCGAGCCATGGTCATCCCTTTGTTGAAAAATGCAGGAGCAGATACTTCTGTACTATCTAACTTTAGACCTATATCTCTGCTTCCAGCTTCTTGCAAAATTGCGGAGAAACATATCAATACTCAACTGACACAACACATAGACAAAGTTGGCTTTCTTCATTATTCGCAATCCGGGTTCAGAGCCAACTTCTCAACTGAAACCGCTCTGCTTGGGGTTACTGAGAAACTGCGCCAGCATTTAGATCAAGGGGAAACTGTGGCACTCATTCTATTGGATTTGAGTGCCGCATTCAACACTGAGTCGCATAACATCTTGCTCAACGCCCTTAGGTCTCTTGGGCTAGACAGCACTGCCCTATCCTGGTTTGCTTCATTCCTTGACGTCGCACTTTTCAAATCTTTTCTGCTAAGGCATCATCCAAGATCTGCGTATCAGCACATGGAGTCCCACAGGGATCCATTTTAAGCCCCCTGCTCTTCAACATCTATGTCAGACCTCTGGCAGAGATAGTGAAAGAGGCGGGTCTTTTCCTATATTCGTATGCGGATGATCCGCAGATTGTCTTCTCGCTTTCCACCACTAAAGACGCTACGACATCTGCCCTTCAGTGCGGCCTACGGCAAGTGACAGAGTGGATGTGCCTTAACTTTTGAAGTTAAATGGGGATAAGACTGAGGTCCTTATACTGGGCAAGCACAAGGACCTATGGGGCCCTCACCATTGGCCTCAGGAAATGGGTTCCTTTCCCCTACCTGTCACCCACGTCCGTAATCTGGGCATCATTATTGATGATAGTCTCTCAATGAGACAACTAGTGCCGATTGTTGCTGCCATCTGTTTCACGATCTAGAGGTGGCTTTGTAGGATTATTTGGATGCTTCCTGCCTCAACCCAACGCACGGTAGTCCAGGCACTCGTCACCTCTCACCTCGATTACGGCAATGTTCTCTATCTCGGTAGCTGCCAAACAGTACTGAGAAAGCTACAGGTAGTTCATAACTCTGCAGTACGCCTTCTCTGTCAAGTTCCTAGGCAGGCTTCCATCTCGCCGTATTTACGTGACCTTCACTGGCTTCAAATTGATCAAAGAATTACATTTAAAACCCTGTTTTACATCTTTAAAATCAAACAAGGTGTGGCACCAGCGTATCTGCAAGAACTCATCCATCCTTACATTCCTTCTCGTCCCCTGCGCTCTACAGCCCACGGAGACTTCGTGATTCCCAGATTTAAACTTGCAAGAATGGGAGGCCGCTCCTTTTCTTGTCTTGGCCCCAAAATTTGGAATTCTCTTCCGGTGTCCTTGAAGAATGACCCGTCCTATTTCAGCTTTCGAAGAAATCTTAAAACTTGGCTCTTTTAGTAGCAAATGGTTCTTGACTGCTCCTTTTCTAGCACTTTGTGTGCTAGGCACCGGGAAACCCCTTTTGGGTAGCTGCGAGCTTTACAAAAACAATTTAATAATAATAATAAAGATAACCCTCGAGAGTACCCAAAGCAGAGCCCTGCTGGGCAAGGTTAAAAATAAAGAGAAGAGGATTAGAGAAGCAGAAAGAGGGTCAATAGACCTTTCTGTACAAAATGTTACAAATTTTTGACAACGACAGGCATATACTATCTTAGCGGAGGGCCGCCTGGCCGCCAAAATAACATTGCATACTTCGGGAGGAAGGTCGAAAGCTATCAACTGTTGCCACTTGTAGCAAGTTGGCTCTGTATATACTATACCGAAGTAAGGTATCATTTTTCAGAGAGCAGGGAGTCCTCAGAGGTATAGTAGAGGCTAAATTAGGTGAGTACTAACAGCTCACTTTGTGGTAGTGTGGGCGAGCAGTTAGGCTTATGAAGATGGTGAGTTAAGCATTTATTGTATTCACTCAATCAAGGACTGATGGCACACACTCAGACAGAATCCAGACTAATTAGGTAAGTATGTAAAAACAGGTATACTTATGTTTTATTTTTAGAACCAAGGAGGTCTTGGCACAGGTAAGTAAAATATACTTTTAAATGCAAGACTGTTAAAAGAAATGCAGTTGTAGTTGATATTGCAATCGTTACAGGTTTGTTTAAATTAAACATTAAGTACTTGTAGATTACATTTTAGTTACTTTTGGATTACTTTGGGTATTGGTGTGGTATGCCTAGATATCATACCTTAGGATCTTGCAATACAAGGTAAGTACCACTTGTTATACTTTGCAATTGAGTTCTCGTTTCTCTATACAACAATTGTTCAGCAGACATTTTTATGCCCCAAAATCTCTTAACTCGCCTTCCTATGGAAGAAAAGTGTTCGCGGTTTCTCTGATAAGTATACAAATTTTGGGGGTTAGGACCAAGGTTCCCAAAGGTCTACATGGGCACTCTAGTTGCGGCAACCGGGTGCAAAGGGGTGGGGCCCAATGGAGCTTTCAGTTAAGGACTGCTTCCGAACAGGCCAATCGAGTGTGGTAGCATATCTCCTGGGGTTAAGGTCAGCACTGAAGGAGTCCACAACCAGCACAGGAGCTGCACCACCACTGGCATGGCGGGGTGCAAATCAGGTGTCAGGGAACCTGCGCTTTTCAATGGAGACCTTTGGCTCTGTGAAGTTGCTGCAGGCTCGGGCAGGGAGACTTCCTGAAGACGAACAGCAGCTGGAGAGGTCCCTCCTCCGGGACCTGTGGCAGCACTTGCGCAACCTTTTCCCAAAAGGTGAGAGAAACGGCAGAACTAGCATGCAGTATTCAATGACCGCAATGTCAATCTGGTAGAAGAAATCCTCTTACCAAATGTGTCCAGCCTCTTGGATTCCCTATCTAGAGGAGCATAAGGGAATGTGAAATGGGATGTTGAAGTCTGACCCACCAAGCTCTCAAGGGTGGGGTGTAGGCTAAGAAACCTTGGATCACCCGCTGCTGGGCGATGGCGGTGTGCAATTGTCCTGTTCACAAGAGCCTCATTGCTAGGCTTGGACCTTGTGCCTAGAAGAACATCTGCTAGTGCTTCATTAAAGGGCAATAGGGGTTTGGATGTGGAAGCCTCAGGCTGAAGAACATCATTCAAGAGATTAGTCCTGAACTGCACACAGGGCAGCTCCAGGCCACGGACCTCTGCCACCTTCCTTACCACCCTGGCATAAGATGCCCCCTCCTCTATAGCCACACTAGGTGGAAAGAGCATACTAGTATCTGGAGGTGTGTTCAGTCCACTGGCTTCTCCAAGATCTTCATACCATTCCAATTAATCCACAGGAATGTCCAACTGTTGTTCTAAAGGGTTTAGATACCCCTCCTAATCCACACACATGCCTGAAACTTCCACAAACCGCACAGCAAATGGCGTAGAACTTCTGGGGTCTGCAGGTGCCAGAGTCGAGTTAGGTCGATCCGACTCAGTCGTCGGGTATCAGGATGGGGTGAACGCCAGAGGCATTTACTTCGGGGAAGGTGGTGTTGGCATTACCAGCGCAGACCCCAATCTGGATTAGTTTCCATGAGATCCCACAGGCACCGTGGCAGGATCGGACAGTATAGAACCTGGTGGGGCCTCCTCTGACCCCGCGGGAGCACACACAAGAAAGTGAGGACTAAATTAAGGTCCCTCTGCGGCATAAAGGGCGTGAGCAGAAACCTAATAAGAGAGGGGTTGGTCTGGCAGGTGCAAAAATGCTGAAATAGCAGAGAGATCACTCTTGAGCTTGCCCAAAGCAAAGCAAAGGCAAAGGTTAGAATGTATAGAAGAACAGAGGAAATTGAAGCAGAAAGTGTGTCAATAGACTTCTGTACAGTATAAAACAAGTATCTGCTAACGGCAGGCGTATACCGTATTAGTGGAGGGCCGCCTGGCTGCCAAAAAAAGGTTACATACTTCAGGAGGAAGGTCGAAAGCCATTAACTGTCACAGCTCAATCTCCATGCATGGAGGCGCAGAGTTGACAGGTTCGGTGGAGGACTCTCCCCTGCTAAGAAGATTCTCCCGAAGGGGCAGCCTGATTGGAGGATCAATGCTTATTTTCAGAAGCTATGGCTACCAGACTCTCCTCACCCAGTCTGGAGCCAAAAGAATTACTTTGGCATGGTCGTTCCTGACGTCTTCAGAACCCTGGGCAGGAGTGGCACGGGTGGAAAGGCATACAGCAGGCCTGAACTCCACTCGCGCCGAAAGGTGTCGCCAACCGATAGCCGCCTTTGAAACTCCAGCACGCAGTATTGCTGACACTTCAGGTTCTCTTCGCAGGCTAACGGGTCTACTCAAGATCTCCCAGGCGCTTAAAGATCTTTTGCCACCTCTGACTGGAGACGCCATTCGTGATTCACCAGGCATCGACCGTCGAGTACGTCCGCCCTGGCGTTAAAGTAGATGCCAGTTGTTGAACCACCAGGGTTATGCCCTGCGAGTCCAGCCCTGTCGAGAGACGTAGGGCCTCTTGACAAAGGGTCTACGAACCAATCCCGCCCTGCTTGTTGCAGTACCACATGGCAGTGGTGTTGTCCATGAACATTTGCTCTAGCTTCCCTTGACAGAGGGAAGAAATGAATTCAATACCAACAAAATCACTTGAAGATCCAACAAACTGATGTGGAGGCCCGTCTCCGGCAGAAACCAGTGTCCCCTGATGTCTACCTCTACCAGAAGGCCGCCCATGCTAAAAGTGACGCACCTGTCAACTGTGAGATCTGGTTGGGGAAGGGAGAGGGGTCTGTCATTGACCCAATCGCGGTTCGCCAACCACCACTGCAGATCTCTCACAGTTCCTAATAAGATCTGGACAACGTCGCTGAGATTTCTTTGATGCTTTGCCCACTGGAACTTCAGGTCCCACTGCAGAGCCCACATACGCTACCTGGCATGCTTTATCAACAAGATGCAGGAGGCAATGAGGCCCAACAGCTTCAGAGTAAGTCTTACTGAAATCCAGGATAGGGGCTAGTAGGAAGCTGGCTCTGTATATACTATACCAAAGTGAGGTAAAGTAGATAGCACCTCACTCTCAATTTGTGGTAGTGTGGTCGAGCAGTAAGTCTTTTTTTTTGTCCTTATTTTCGCCCTTGGTGACCAAGTAACAGTGCATGGAGAGGGACATACTGTCACAGATGAACTGGTAGGGGCACTAACCGATACATGATGTGTCACCCCTCAGTATAGTCTCCATCCTCCAAAATCACCACACTAGGACAGCCAGAGGGGTAGTTTGCTGCAGTCAAATACCCATCGTTGATGCCAATATCGCCCTATTGGGTATACCAAACCTGAAGGTTACCAAGCAGCCTAATCATTGGACCAGGAGGGGAAAAAAAAACCACGGTCGAATATATCAATTATAGCCAATTCAACAAAAACCAAAAGTTTCTCCTATCCGGATTACCCGATCTTATTAAATCCACTTTGGAAGTTTGCAGCACACTGAGGTACGCCAGTCCAGCAAGGCAGGAGGTAACGGATCTTTCCATTTTCTACAAATTTCTCTTCTGGCCAGCAAGATACCAAAAAAAGAGTAGATTCTTAGCCGGACCCCGAAACTGCGGTGCTTCTCCAAATATTACAAGAGCGGAGCTTAACGTGACTTCAGAGCCCAAGGCAGCCGTAAGTGCTAGACATACCGCATTCCAGAAGGGCAGAAGCAGGGGGCACTCAAAAAACATGTGCAGGTCCGAAGCCGCAGTCAACCCACATTTAGGGCATGCCACTGATGAATTATTTGAGAATTTTGAAAGTCTCTGTGGCGAGTAGTCGGCCCTATGTAGGGTAAAAAGATGATTCCTGCGCAACCAGGAAGATTTCACAATGTCCCACAAGATCTTAAAAGACTCAAACCACAGGTTCTCCACGTTGTGCTCGGTAATGGAAGAAGCCCACAATGACTCTGGGAGTTGGAACTCACCCTCTACTTCTTCCAATAGGAGGTTATACCAAAGTGAAACCTCCTTTCTGGTTGGTGGCTTATCCAGTAAGAGGGACACTATATTACTGTCGCCCCCTATCGGGAATCTACCCTTAGCAGAAATCTGTGAGTGTGCCCAACTTACAATTTGCAGGTATTTGAACTTAGAGAGTCCCGTCCCTGTTTTAGATAGCAAAGCCTCCCACAGAAGTAGGCAGCCTTCCACAAATAAGTCCCTCCAAACCTCCATGCCTGCTTCTCTCAGTGGAATTGTGAGACTGTCGAGAAGCCAACCCGGGGTCCCAGGTGAATTCCACAGTGGTGACCTACTTGTGTAATAGTCAATTTTTATAGAGCACCTAAGTTTCACCCACGTTTTAGCTAGGTCCCGCAGCACCTTCAGTTTCACTTTTTTTAAAGAATTTGGGGTCACCAAATTTAAACAGAAACCCCTGCTTGGCTACCCTTTCACCTCTAAGTAGTGCTGCAAACATACAGCCACATCCAGAGTTTGAGGGTGTTTTTAGCAGCATCCTAGCATGGGAGAATTGAAAAGCCCACGTATATAGCTGTAGATCTGGAGCCGCCAAGCCCCCCTTTTCTCTGAGACGCCTACGTTTTTTCCAGGCTATTCTAGGAGTATGGTCAGTCCAGATGAAAGAACTTATATCGCTCTGAAGTTTGGCTAAAAGGGAGGGCTCAAAAGAAAGGGGAATAGTATTGAACAGAAAATACATTTTTGGGATTATGGACATTTTTATTAGATTTGCTCTACCCAAAAGAGATAGGGGAGGCGAAGACCAAGATCGCATCAGTCTACGACACTCTTTGGCAACATTCAAAAAATTTGCTGGGACAATTTTATTTATGTCCTTATAAATATTAAGGCCTAGATAACGAAGAGTGGAACTCAACTGAGCCCCTGCCACCGGCTCAGGGTCATTTCAGACCATAATATCCGTTTTTGTGGCATTGATTTCATAACCGGACACTATGCCAAAATCATGGGCCAGAGCAAACACCGCTGGAAATGCCGAGTGGAGTTCAGAGGATAAAACGAGGACATCTTCCGCGTACAGGGCTACCTTCTTCTCCCACCCCTCATAAATAAAGGGCTTGATGTTACCATCATCCCGCAACCGTTGAGCAAAAGGCTCAATATATAGGTCGAATAAGAGCGGAGAGAGAGAGGGCAGCCCTGACGTGTACCACGTGTGATATTAAATGGTTTTGACAGTTCCCCGTTTACAAGCAAGGAAGCAGATGGATTCTGGTATAAAAGCCTCACAGCACGCCAACATTTTTCCCCAATGTTAAATTTCCCCATGACCTCCGACAGGTATGTCCAGTTGACCCTATCGAAGGCCTTGGAGGCATCCAATGTGAGAACGGCCAAGGGGAGTGACCCCACAGATGCCATATCAATGGCTCCTATAAGGTCGTAAGTCAGCTCATACAGCTGGCGACCCCTTACAAAACCCTTCTGATCTGCGTGCAAGATGCTTGTAGCTACCGCCCCCAACCTGTTTGCCAAGACTGACGCAAAGATCTTATAGTCAGAATTTAAGATGGAAATTGGTCTATAAGACCCACAACAGGTAGCCGATTTTCCTGGTTTCAGTATTAGGGTTATATATGCACTGTTCCAAGAAGTTGGAGGGGACATTCCCTCTTGGAGAATCTAATTAAACAGCTGGGTAAAAAAAGGGAGAATTGTTGACTCCAAGACCTTATAAATTTCGGACGGCAAACAATCTGGGCCGATTGACCTACCCTTTTTACTGCTCGAGATCGCCAGTCTAACTTCTTCCTGCGTAATAGTTTGTTCCAAAGTAACACACTGTTCTAATGACAACGCAGGAAGGGAAACTCCCATCAACCAGTCTTGAACCTGCTTAACATCAATACTTTTGTCCTTACGGTATATATCACTAAAAAATTCGCGAAAAACCCCCCTAATATCTTTGTCGGCAGAGTGTGTTATACTACCAGAAATAATTGAGTCAATATTATTTCTAACCTGGTCGGTCTTTGCCTTCCAGCCTAGCAACTTCCCGGCCCCCTCTCCATATTCGAAATGGGCTAATTTACTTGCTTCCCACCTCTCGAGAACCCTAGCATTCAAGACTGAGCCCAATTCCCCTTTTGGAGTAACTAACTTATTTTGCCACTCCTGCAGCGTACTAGCAGGAACCTCCGGGTGCATGACTATTTCTGTCTGCACTCTGACCATCTCAGATTCCAAGGAAGCCACAGCTTCCCTATAGATCTTTCTCCTATATGAGGCCTTATTTGTTATAAGGCCCCTTAAGAAGGCCTTAAATGAGTCTCCCACACAACCCGAAGAAGCCGTCCCAATATTACTATCCATGAAGTGTTGAGCCTCCACATTAAAAACATTAGTAACCTCAAGTGAAGAAAGCAATGATCTGTCGAATGACCAATTTCTCAGAGCTCTTGGGGAACCCCTCCAGTTCTAGATGTATGGCCGCATGGTCCGATAGGTGGAACGGAAGGTGGGAAAAAGATTGCACCAGATTAACTAAGTTTTGGCTGATCAAAATATAGTCAATTCTTGACTGATGGTAATATCGGTAATTGTGAAATGAAACAGCTAGTTGTTGCCTGGATTTTGCTCTCCAAATATCCACATACCCTAACTGTTTAATGTTATCAAGCAAAAAGGACCTAGTTTTAGATAAGGTCGTAGATCTATTGGAAGGGGACTTGTCAAGAAGTGGATCCAAGACTATGTTAAAGTCTCCTGCCAAAATAAGCGGCTCGGGAAACGAAAACAGGCGGGAAAAAAGGATTTTCAAAACTGACGGATCATCCTGGTTTGGGCCGTAGTATCCAATTATGGTGATTTGGGACCCTGCTATAATCACAGATGCAATTGCCCATCTACCCTCAGGATCAACCAGCTTAGACACTAGTCTTTATAGATTTAAAAAAAATTATTGCCACTCCTCTAAAGTGTGCGGACTGCGATGTTGTTATACAAAGGTCAATCCAACTGTTCCTTTTAACCACAGAGAGCATCTCAGTTTCTGCAAGGTGGGTCTCCTGGAGTACTATAATCTGCGCATTGTATCGCGGAGATATTGCATTATCTTATTCTTTCTAGGGCTGGTGCGCAGGCCATTAATATTCCAGGAGAGGATCACTAACTTACTCATTGCAAAAGGAACCTCCCACCGCGGCGGCCTTTAACATCCTCAACAGCCTAGTAGCACAAATAGCCAAAATACAGAAGGTGCGGAAACAAACCCACCAGTGTTCATACTGCCAGCAAAAACTAGTAGACACCTGTCCCTCGAGCAAGCACAGCACCCTAAAAACCAGGCTAAGAAACAAACGAAAATGAGGATATTTTTAATTTTATTTCCCTTGCAACCCCTCCCCGTGCCCCGATCTACCCCCCCCACACCCGTGGGAAACCCTTGCTCTATCTATCTGGAGAATCCAGAAGATAGCACCCCTTTCTGGGTCCCCACCCAGTCTATAGCCGGAAAAGAAAAAGAAGAACCCACACAAAAATTAACATCACAAATGCACTAAAAAAAAAAAAAAAAAAAATCTACTCAGATATAGTCACCTATACCTTTACCTACACAGCATAACAGTCCCTTTGTTTTTTTTTGTTTTCTCTTTCCCTTTTTTTTCCTTCCATTTTTCATGTTGTGCTAACACTATTCACCATTATTTCCATTATTATCCATTATATCCCATTATTCTCAGGGCGCCTGCTACATTGACCTTACCTACCCTGATGCCCCCTTGTCTTTTCTCCCATAACCAGCAACAGCTCATCAGCTGCTTGTACCGACCTGATGTTACGCATACTGTTTTTATACATTACTTTCAGTGCGGCGGGAAAGACTAGTTGGGCAACCGCACCGTAGCTTCTAAAAGCCTCAAGCCTCCTCCCAAACTCCCACTGTTTGTCAAGAGTGGTCCTGGACAGGTCGGATCAGAACTGGAAATTAAATCCCTTCCCACTCACAGATTTCTGCTTAAGGGCCAGATTAAGAATAGCTTCCTTAAGAGAATACGTATGAAAGTTCACCAAGATTTTTCTAGGCTTAGTTCTTTGGGGGTTCTTTCTGAAGGACTCTCTGTGAATACGTTGGATATCTAGAGCTAGCTCTTCCACAGATTGATCCAATCGTAATGCTTCTTTCAACAGCAAGACGATAAATTGCTTAATATCCGAGCCTTCACTATCCTCCGGGACATTCAAGATGCGGAGATTATTCCGTCTGGAATTGTTTTAGATTGTCTCCATCCTCTCCGCCAGCACTTGATCTTCCTTCCTCAGTTTAGAGATATCCGCCTTTGCTTCATCCAGATGCAGGGACAGGCCTGTTACCGTATCCTCTAATGTTTCTGTTCTTACAGTAAGACAGTTGATTTTATTGTCAAGAGATTCACAGAAACATCTGATATCGGCCTGGTTTGCTGCAGAGGTTTCAAACCCTTTCTTTATATCTGCAGACAAAGATGTAAACATTGCCAGTAGGGAGGCGGCCAAAGTTGTATTGTCGGAGCTGTCAACTAATGTGCTGGAAAGGAGGGCAGACGTACCGTCTTGCGCAGTATCCCCTTGTGGTATACCACCATCAGGGGGCCCCGATAGAGGGAATGGTGGGGCCAATACGAGTGGTGGAGCTAAGACTAAAGCAAGAGGTGGGGGACGAGAAAATGACTCTGAAACTACAGGCACGGGAACTAAGATCTCGATTTCTTCCAATGGAACATCTGCCGTCTCATCCACCTTTGCACTCTTTTCGTCTGTTACCGCTACAGCCATTGCAGAAGAAACAGCAGCTTCCATGTTGGTCTCCATTCCTACTACACTAGGCACCTGGTTCCCCTGGTCAAATCTGGTTCTCCTCTCGACCCTTGTCCCGCTCACATTCTCCGCCATATCTTTGTTTCCTGCCCCGACCCTCCTCTTCACTTTCTTAACAGCGCCATGAAACCTCCGGGTGTTAGAGCGCTTAACAAGACTCATTTAACATAACATAACACCTGGGCCATATCCGAAACCGCCATTCTGTCCGCTGCCATACTGCTTAGCGTACCACTTGGCGTCACCCCAAACACCCCAGCAGACACCGCCTCCTCAAGACCTGGATCACCAATAGGAGACAACGATTTCTCTGGGGAGCCCTTGGGGGATAACTGTTCTGAAAGCAATAGTACTTGGGGGACCACTTTGAAATACGACCGGAGTGATGGGGTTATCTTAGACCCAGAACTACTGGTAGGCTTAGAGTCTTTGGAGTCTTAAGAGCCCCCTGGCTATTTTACATGTATAAGCTCGTTTGGCCTTGACCTGCCCAGTCAAGAAAGAGGAAACTTTCTTTTTTGTTGGTATACTAGTATTGCCAGAGACAGGAGAAAGAACTAGGTCTGCCACCTCTATACATGAGTCGAGGAGGAGGATGCGGAAAACGCTGAGTCAGCTGCAGCTGATGGACGACACGCCCCCTCCAAACACGTGGGGCGTAATGGAGATCGGCAAAAGCTAAGCAGAGAAATGCAAAGGCTTATAGAAGATTCAAAAGAAGGCTCGAAAGGTTCCAAAATATTAGCGAAAACAGTCCGGCATTTTCAGAGGCTACCCAGCCTCATTTTCAGTCCGGCAACATCGGGGAAGTCGAGTCAATCGGTCGCGGACGGGAACCCAGGTACGGAGCACTGCAGCAGCTCAGCAAGCTGCCGCCATTGTTCCCCCCCCCCCCCCCCCACCACCTAGAACTAACCTAGTCGAGCAGTAAGTCTTTATCAGAGCAGTGTTAAGCATTTATTGTACACACACAGTCAGCAAATGAATTCGCACACTCACAGACTGAACTTCAGACCAATCCTTTTTGTATAAAAATATTCTTTTAGTTACTTCATTTCCTAGATCCAAGCAAGCCTGGCACAGTCAAGTGATAAATACTTTAGATTTTTCAACTCCACACTTTCATAGAAAAACAGTCAATGTTATCCTAAGTAGAAAAATAGTGTTATTAGTATCAAGGCAAGTACTTTGTTGTGGAAGTTGGTATTCTGGGGTTAGACTAAGGGGTACTCCAGGGTCAAGGATGCACTCGTTACACCCTCAGCGGCACTAGGGCGGCCGGGTGCAGGGTGCTGAGGCCCAATGTTATCCAATGGGGGGATAGGGGGCCTCCAGTAGGTGGCTGCTAACGAGCAGGCCACTGGGTTGTGAGAGCAAAGCTCCTGGACTTAAGCTCAGGGCAAATGGCGGTATAGACCAGTACAAAAGATGCACCATCAGCGGCACTATGGCGGCCAGGTGCAGAGTGCTGTTTTGGCGTCAGGTGCCCTATAGCGTTCAATGGGGAGTTTGCAAAAGCACTGCAGGCTCGGGGGCTAAGGTCTTCTGGGTGCGACCACCACTTGGAGAGGTAAGTTGGATCATGGGGGTTGGTTAGGCACCGTTGGTTGGGCCAACGAGGGCCGGGGGGCGTTGGGTGCAGGGGTGCTTTTTAGGGTCTGATCTTCTTACCAGCTCGTGGTCGCGGTTGGGGGGACCTTCCGGTTTGAGGCTTGAGGCAGGTCAGGAGTAACCAGATCTCAGGTCAGGATCGCCGGGGAGTAATCCTCTTGGTGTTGGGCCACTCGAACTCGGGCTGAGGGTGTTGGGTGCAGAGTGCTGCCAACTTGCATATGCTTGCGGAGCTGTAGTCTGTTTGAACAAATCCAGTGTTCACTGGAGACAGAGTAATTGGAATTTAGGGCAGGCAGGTCCTCCGGGTTTCTTGAGGTTGCTGGCTGCAGGACATACAGGGACTTAGCTGGAGCAGGTTCGAGGTGGGGGATAGGCAGGCAGGGCTGAAGTCAAGTCAGTGGGCGTCGTCCTCTTATTAGCTTCGGCACAGCTGTTCGGTCCTTCTTTTCTCTTCTGGTTTCTTGTCTGAGGAAGCAAGGTTGAGGGGTGCCCCATAATACTAGATTTAGGGTTATCGGTAGGTAAAAGGTTGGGACCAATGGGTGCCTTCCCTTGGGTGGGTACACCCCCTATTATGCCACCCTCCAGTGGGAGGGGGGCATAAGCCTTTCCCTGGTTGGCTTAGCCCCCCCATCTGCAAGATGGCAGGGGCTGCGTGTTGTGCTTCACATCGCCTCCCCCATCTGAGGGGTAGGGTTGGTAAAGGTGGGCACACCTCTCGTTCTCACTTGTTTTTTTCCACCGGTTCTCCTGCCTAAAGTAGGGGTCTGAACCAGTGGGGACTAGTTGCTGTAAGCAGCAAGTGGCCTGAGCAAGCTCACAAAGGCGGCAAGCCTTTGAAGCTTCCCCTTTGTGGACCCTGCCCAACCGGGGGAGAAAGCTTGGCACCTCATCCCAGGTGGAGCATTGTTTCAGAACCCCGAGAGCAGAAGGCTCTAGAACCAGGGGTCCAGAAACATGTCTGGTGGTGGCAGCTGGTGAGCAGACACTCAGCTTGGACACTAGAGTCAGGTCATTTTTCAGGGGACATCTCTAAGATGCCCTCTGTGTGCATTTTTCATAAATCCCACACTGGCATCAGTGTGGGTTTAATGTGCTGAGAAGTTTGATACAAAACTTCCCAGTTTTCATCAAAGCCATTCTGGTACCTTAGAATTCGTAATGATAAACTCCCAGCACCATATACTCTTAATGGCATTACTGCACTTACAATGTCTAAGAATTGGCTTAGACACTGCAGGAGTACAGGGTTCATGCAGGCTCCTGTATGTTTTGGTGCAGAAAATACATGCTCCTGTATGTTTTGGTGCAGAAAAAGGTGAAGAGTCAACATGGCATACATACCTGTGTGCCATGGCTACATTCCACTGCCTATGGTATAGGTAAGACGCCCCTCTAGCTGGGTGAACTATACCACTGGTGAGGGTACAGGTGCATGCGCCATGTACCCCTACAGTGTCAAAGTCTATTCTTAGACCTTGTAAATCCAGTAATGCCATAAAGAGTATATGGCCTGGGAGTTTGTCATTTCAACTCCACAGCACCATATGGCTTTACTGAATTCTGAGAAGTTTGTTATCAACCTTCTCGGCACATTAAACCCAATCAATCAGGGAATCGTGAAGCACGCTACACACCTGTGAGGGTCTCATGGTGCTAGGAGGAGGGGGGTGGGGGAGGGAGGGAGGTGCAGCTCCTAGTCAGCCAAAGAGCCAGGTCTTTAGGCTCTTCCTGAAAGTGTGCAGAGTGGGGGAGCATCTCATGTCGCAGTGGTAGAAGGAAAATGCTTTGATATCAAAGATCGTTTGGCTATTTTACAGGACTTAAATGAAACAAGAAAAGACCTGAGCAACAAAGTTGAAACAACAGCCAACAGCCACTGAAGAGAAACCACCTGTCCCAGCAAGGCCTGTCTGGATTCCAAAGATTGGGGATCTGGTCAGAGAGAAAATCGCGGTGAAGAAGGAATTTGGGCCTTCTTACAGAAAAGCAGTACCTGTCTTAGCTGTCAACGGAACAAGATCAGTTGTACTACCGCCCCTTGCTGGTAAAAAGGAGAACCGAGTTGTATCCATCGACCTGGTTAAACAACAATCATGTGGCCAATAATAAGTAGTAGGCCAAGTGGACTCCCAAGAAATAGCAGAACACCAACGTTTGCTACAAATCAAGAGGTTCAAACTGAGAGACTAATCACATTTGATAAACCTACAGTGAATCAACAAGGACTATGCAACAAAGCCATGGAACTTATGCCTCTTGAAACCCAAATTGCAACAATTCGTCAAGAAACACCTGTCTACAACGATGTAGCCACAGACTATGCTAATAAAACAAAGAAAAATCCAGAAGCAATTCCAATAATTGACAGAACTGCATCAGGCTACTTCATCAATTTCGATGACTTTTCTGAGGATCCGAGCGAACCTGAGGAACAGCCAACAACAACAAAAACTTTTAAAGACAAAACTAAAGAACTCTTTCATCAACTACAAGAAACGTATCGGATTTCCCCATGGATTGAATTTTGGGTGGAGCTAGGTGTACTTTTCCTCCTGCTTTGGCTCATCATGGTGCTATGCTTGGGACACTTCATTGAGGGAAAATATGTTACAATGGACACAGCAAGCCAGAAAATCAACCTGGTCCTAAAGCCACACAAGTCTTCACACATCGAGAAAAGAGAACTTTCTTCAGTAAACTTCACAGCCAATCCGATACCCGGTGGGGTAGCATGGGACAAAACAGATTACGATATATATGGCCCGGTCGAGATCTTGAAGTATCCTCATCAATTTAAGGTTTCATTAAGTGACTTTGTAAAACCGAGGACATTCTCTGATGATTGGGACTTTGAAAGTAATAATGATATGATGTCAGACTTAGTTATGTCGGCAAAATTTACAGAACATGATTATTTACAAGGTTCATCAAATTATGAACAGATGTACTGCTACAACCCTTATGCTAACCATTATTTGCATAAATCTGCTCAACCTAGAAATGTTTTAAATTATAATCAATGGGAACATTGTGCAACACCACCAAAAGGTAGTTCAAAAACATTTTATGAGAAATTCCCATACTTCTCAGGGTTTAACACAAGTGAAGCAGAAACGTTTTATTTTAAACTGTTAAATAAGACAGGAATGAAAACCATGCTGACAAATACAAAATTAATCTATTCAGAATCATTTTTTGAAAAAATTAATACATTTGGTTTTGATTTTTGGAAAAATAACATTGAAACAAAAACAATCTGGGGTACCAGAGATTGGCAAGTCCAATGTATAGAATCATTATTCAGAGCCTGCATGATCCCAGAACAAATTATATTTTTGAATGACACCATTCAACAAACAACCTGTCTTGGCCTAGCCAAAATTAAAGACTTATATAAACCGTCTATTCCAAAGCCAACACCTGACAGTAATAGCACTACAGAGGTGCAGATAGACGTATCCCATATTTTAAGCCAAAACAGAACACATCCTGATTGAAAGAAATGGTTGATCTGGCCCACAGACACAAATAACTGTCAAGATAGATTCCTGAACAAAATACAGGGGTTCAAATTAACCAGGCCAGACCCTCGATACTCCCAGAGACAACATCCAGGGATAGTAACAACATACAGTGTAGGAAAACTCTGCCTCGAATGGCTACAGACATCCACACTGGCAGAAATTAAGCAACACTTGACTTTACTTAAAGACGGTGCTGACTTGCGTGATTTCACTATGGGACCACGCAAACAGCGTCAAAAACGTTTCATAGCGGCCTCTATATATGCAGCTTATAACGAAGCTTGGAAAGAAACTCAAATTGAAACATCAGAGAAAATACGGGAAATTGACTGTATTAATTTGGAAAAATCACTTTCTGTTGTGGACAATGGGTTAATGACTGTCTTCCAGAATATATTCACTGGACAGTATTGTATCATCTGTAATCGATATAATGGAGCAGGCCTTACTAATGTTACAACATGGTCAGTCCCAATTGCGTTCTATTGTACAGCTTGGCTGGACGTTACAAAATCTGCGTTCAGGCTACGTGCCTTGGCGTTTAATCAACACAACGTCACTATTCTCTATCTTTAACCTAACCTTACTGATATACAATTCTGAGCATTGAAAAACTTGAGAGATTACCATTGACAATGTCAGAACGACCTGTCATTGAATGGATAATACACGGAATAATAACTATTCCGATAACAACTTTCCAATTTCGATACTGCCAAAAGTATATACAGGCAGGCCAGTATGAAAGGTTGGGTAAAAGATACATTAAGTCATCATGGAAATTACCTTACACACACACATGTTATAGTGAAAAAGGACAGAATGTATTTCTTAGTGGTAATAATTGTGAAAAATCACTAAGTGGTACACTTCTGTGTCAGGGTATAAATCTACATGGGGCCTGTGAGGGGACTTCAAATAACCATTCATGTCACCAGCTTGGCACACCTGCAACTCGAATAGAGCCATTCTTTAGACGGCTTTCGAACGGGAGCTACATTCTAATAGTGGACCACAGATGTTGTGGCTTGGTGCCAGGAAAAGCTTATCTGGTAAGCGTTTCGTCCATGGTCACTTGCTGTATGCAAGTATTGTGTCCGAACGACACTCCAGACAGGGAGGGAAAAATTTGGCCCAGTTTGAAAATCTCTTCTATTCGAATTGATACTTTAAGCAGAATGAAGTCTGTTCTTCTACAGACGCCAGTGCCCTTGACGTCATCAAAAGAAACGTATGATCTCCAAGTTGCAAGGACAACGGCAGATACATAACATTTTATCAACAAATTGCTCCTTACACTTTCGCAGGAATGCTAAACGAAATCTTAAACATTTCTGATACGAATGGTATCGCGAGTGTATTTATGACAATTTTTTCGGGACTGTTGACACCTTTCAAAGCAGTCCTGGGCATCTTTCCTAATTTTGTCCATTCAATCTTTGGCGACCTTCCACTCCTGTTGGGACTCATAGCAGGCATTTTATTTTTGATACTCCTGCTTCGTTATGGCAAGCCATGTCACAGACAAGACTCCAGCAACAATGGAAGAAACGATCCTAGCTATACGCTATCGGGACCGCATAACTAAAGTCCTTGGATTAGCCCGGCTAAGAGATCTGAATATGACCTGGTTTCTTTTGTTCAGACCCATCTGGCAGAACTGTATCTTACCTGTGTTAAGATTTATGCTGTGCGGAGAAGAATGCGTGTTAGACGTCTGTCTTACACTACAATCAGAAGTACCATTGGATACAGATACTTTGCTAAGTCCAGTAAAGGCTCATGCATCGTGTTGTCCCCAGCGGTTACCCATCCTGATGACGGCATTCGTTGAGACTTCACCACTGCGATTGAAGGGTAGTGAAGTGCAAGATGAGAACAGCATCAACCAGGTACGACCTTCTGTGAGCACTGCTGATCCTGTCATCGATGATAGCAATCATGCTCACGATTGCACAGTTGCGGCATTTTCCAACTTGGTCGAACTTTCACCTGAAGCGGTAAACTGCTTTTTTGAAAGTCTGTCTGAAATGATGTTCTCCCCTAACAAAAAGAATAACCTTTAAGCAAACAAGCACTCAGCGTTCCCTGAACTCTGAATTCGGCCTTCAGCTTTGAAAAACAAAAGCTTCTGAAAATATTTGGAACTGTTTTGACTTCTTCCCTTGAAAAACAAAATTATTTTTTTTCCAGATTCCAAAATATTTACCTTTATTTGGCACTCATCCTCTGCTTAAAGTAAAACTATTCTTAGAGAACAGAGCTTCTATTTTTAGGAACTCTAGAGACAATATATTACGTCAGCCTCTAGCATATTTACAAAAAACTGTATTTATATGTGATGGAATGGTCTCGCACTTTTCTTTTCTGTATTAAGAGCCATTTCATGTGTAATTTTCGCAAATCATTCATGCTGATATATATGTGCATCCTTTTTAATGAATGATTACACTGCTTGAAAGCGTACAGTACCTATACTCATTTTTGTGTATTTCGCATATGCCATTTCAGATGCAAAATAATGTATTTTGGGGTGGATCGGTATACACATGCACCGTTAGATAGGTTTACTATTGCTTAGTTTAGTAATTATGGACATGAATTCGTGGAGTGGGTGTAGTGTGTTTATCTAGGTACCTGAATCGATATTCCTATTCTTTGCCCTGGTCAGGTTATAAATCAATAATACCCCTACAACGGCATAGAAACCCTTTTCATAATTCAGTCATAGCGCATGCTGTCACATTAAGCAAGCCTATTCCTCCAGCCCCCTAGAAAGCACACCGAGTTCTTAAACAAATCCAAGCCTCCAGCAACCTGGGAAATCCCCGCTGCTTTGTTTTGATTTCGTCCGAGAACTCCTGTAAAGCACTGTAAGAACGACCAGTTCTTAGTGACATCTTTATTGACGTCTTATGTCCAGCCTTATGTCAAACCCGGCACCTTTCAGGTATAAATATACCAATGTTGCCTTAAGCAAACACACAGTGGTAATCCTGGAGCAGAGCAGCTATCTACTTCCGAAGAGCCCAGCTGATGCGAGAGCTCACGGACGCTGCCCCTCCCTTTTGACGCGCTGAGAAAGACGCTGTCTTTTCTCTTGCCGAGAAATCCAGCCTCCGGGGTTTCCAGCTTACCGTTGCGGGTGACTGGGATACAGAGTCCTGAGAGAGAGATACCAGCCCTCCTGCCTTCTAATACCCAGGTACTGAACTGAATAAACCCTTACAGAGAATTCTTGAGTCAGATTCTTGGCAAAACAAACGTAACTTAAACTGCTACTTACTTACTCCCTCCCACGTATTAGGCTTAGGTCAGGTACACCGGGGTAGGCGTAGTTAGAAGCACCAGTTGAGTACGATTAGTCAATGTATATATGTATCTGTGTCTGGCTGGACTCCTCCCTCAATTTCCAGACCCACACAAAGAAAGTGGCAGCTACATGTGTGGGTGTGCTGAGGAGTCTCTATCCGATACTTGGCTTCTTCGACCCCAAAACACGCCAACTGATAGTTCAATCAATCATCTTGGCTCGATTGGATTATGCCAATGTTCTTTTTTTAGGCCTCAATAAAGCAGAGATGGCACGGCTACAACGGGTACAAAACTCAGCAGCCAGGGCTGTGGTGGGCCTTCCCCGCAGGTGCTCTGCTAGAACTACCATCCAGAAGCTACACTGGCTGCGTATTGAGTCTCGAGTTCGATTCAAGACTCTCACCACTGCTTTTAAAATTCTCAGATCAGATTGTCCTGGACTCCTTCGCCCACTCCTGGCATCCTACACCCCCCAGCGCGCCCTACGCTCCTCAGGACAACACCTTGTGGTTGTCCCTCGAACCAGGCTCGGCAGAATGGGTGGCCGTTCTTTCAAGGTTTTGGGGGCGAAACTTTGGAATTCCTTGCCACTTTACATTCGCTCCATGACAAATCCGATGGCCTTTCGCAAAGCAATCAAAACATATTTGTTTTCCCTGACTTAATCCCCCTGTTGTGTCACTCCCTCCCCTCCTCCCCTCAGGTATCTGTTATGGTTCAGCGCCGGGACGCCTCGTTGCTGGGGCAGCTGTTTTGCGCTTAATAAAATATTAACATAACATAACATATGTATCTATTTTATCCATTTTAAAGTATCATATGGGTAAGAAACCATATCAATGCTTTTACAGTATTATTTCATAATCCTGCTTTTACTGTATGCACTTTACTTAACTATAAGTATTGCAATTGTAGCAATTCATTTCTCTTGTATGAAGAAAGAGACTGCTCAATAAATAACACCTTTTATTGAAAACGCCCATCTCTCTTTTTCTCTGCAATCTGGTGAAACTAAGTACGCGCTTATTGACTGAGTGAAATAGCTGTCTTTTGTTTTCACACGACTCTAGAGATATACTCTTATTCAGGGAGAGCAAAGTTGTCATGTTTTATGGTTGTCAGAAACTAAATCCCTTCTTGTCTATCCAGGAAGGTTAAACTCCTCCTCACCTATTCGAGAAAGTTTCTAGTGAACTCTGAGCTAGCTGGCAAACACTTAAGTCTAATATAGTCAGTAGAGACCTAGTTAACCTCAGTCCTACGTCTACACTACTGAAGATATTATTCCAATGCGCAGAGCCTATTGGGACTATAGGAACTACACTACACTCTGGGGCCTAAAGCAATGCACATCCTGGGACGAGGTGCCAAGCCTCCTCCCCCAGGATGGGCAGGATTCATGAAGCGGAAGCTTCAAAGGATTGTCGCCTTTGGGAGCCTCCCCAGGTCATTTGCTGCTCTCAAACTGGTTCCCACTGGTTCCGACTCCCACTTTGGGTGGTAGAACAGGTGGGAAAAACAAGTGAGGAAGAGAGCTGTGCCCACCTCTGCCAACTCCACCCCTCAGGTGCGGGAGGCGAAATGAAGCACAACTCTTAGTCCATGTCATCTTGAAGATGGGGGGACTTAACCAACCTGGGATAGGCTCATGCCCCCCTCCCACTGGAGGGTGGCATGATAGGGAAGGGACCCATTGGTCCCTGCCTTTTACCTACCTGTAATGCCCCTAAATATAGTAATTAGGGGCAACCCTGAACGTTGCTTCCTCAAATAAGAGCCTGCAAGAAGAAGGACCTAACAGTGGTGCAGTAGCTAAAAAGAGGAAGATGCCCACTGACTTGGCCCAGCACTACCGGCCTGTCTCCCCCCTCGAACCTGCTCCTGCAAAATCCCGATGTGTCGTGCAGCAAGCAACCTCGAAAACCCTGGAAGACTTGCCTGCCTTCAAGCACAAAGACTTTGTCTCCTGTGAACACCAGATTTGTTCATCCGCAACCTCTGGCTCAGTCGGGACAACGTGGATCCGCCTACAAGCTCGAATGGGCAAACACCAGGAGCTCACCCCGGCGATCCTGACACAAGGTCTGGCGACTCCTGACCTGCCTCAAGCCTCCTGCCGATGCCTGCAGCCTCAATTCAGAAGGCCCCCCTAACAGAGACCAGCAGCTGGTAAGAAGATCCAACCGCAAAAAGCAACCTTGCAACCGACGCCCCACTGCCTTGTGTGCCCAAACCGACGGTGCCTAACCAACCCCTAACTTCCCAACTTATCTCTCGATGTGGTGGTCACACCCAGAAGACTTGCGTCTTCAAGCCGGCAGTGTCTTTCCAAACCGGAGGCTCCATTGAAAACAACAAGGCGTCCAACGTCGAAAAGTCACTCTGCACCCGGCCGCCCTAGTGCCGCTGAGGGAGCACCTTTGGTGCTTCTTTGTTTCTCCATTTGCCCTGAGCTAAAGTCCAGGAGCTTTGCTCCCACAGCCAAGTGGCCTGCTAGTCAGCTGCCACCGACTGGAGGCCCCCTATCCCAAATAGGATAACATTGAGCGTCCGCACTCTGCACCCGGCTGTCCTAGTGCCGCTGAGGGTGTAGCAAGAGTGCATCCTTGACCCTGGGGGACACCTGAGTCTACCCCTAGAACCTCAACTCCCACTACCAAATACTTACCTCAAAAGCGATAACACTTTTTCCTCCATAGGATGACATTGACTGTTTTTCTGTGAAAAGTTTTTAAGTGTGGAGTTTGAGAAACTAAAGAAATTCTTTAAAATTGCATAATCTAACAAAAACAAATTTACTTACCTGTTTTCAAGAAATGTCTCAGAGTAGTATCTAGGTTTACTACTCTGTGTAAGCCTAGTAATCTCAAAAATTACTTACCAGCTATTTTACTAAAAAGCCTATTCAAGTCTATGTAATGCATTTACTAAGTGTTGCATTTCTCTGCATCCATACTGTAAATCAAATCAAAGTGCATCGAAATCATTCAAACTGTATTTCAATTGCATTACTACTGTAAAGTATGTATTGCTTACCTGTTGCTTGGTTCTAGAAAATACAATAACTAAAGGAATACTTTTATACAAAAACAATTGGTTTGAAGTTCAGTCCTTGTACGTGTGAATTCATTTGCTGACAGTGTGTACAACATATGCTTTACACTGTCCTCTGATACTGCCTTACTGCCAGGTTCTATCTAACTTTACCCCTGCCTACCTTAGGGGTTCCACTGGATTCTGAACACTATATCTCACTTTGGTATAGTATATACAGAGCCAGCTTTCTACACCACCTACCTGAACAGTCACATCTCCTTCCATCAACCACCAAGACACCTCTGCTTTGCAGGACTCCTAATCCCAACACATCCTACGCTTTAACAGAACCAGATCAGGAGAATGGGCATTCTCTTACATTGCTCCTGTGAAACTGCCTCCCATTTTGCATCAGAATCTACTCCTCTCTGAATTCCACAAGAAGAGGA
Source organism: Lissotriton helveticus (assembly GCF_964261635.1). Lineage (NCBI taxonomy): Eukaryota > Metazoa > Chordata > Amphibia > Caudata > Salamandridae > Lissotriton > Lissotriton helveticus. The sequence continues at coordinate 356,084,698 of NC_136059.1, read as the reverse complement.
ATTCCCTTTTCAAATAACCAACCTACCATAGGCAGTGCTAGGCACAACCACCTGCTCAGCGCCAGGATACCCTTGTGGGTGATATTGCGACTTACAAATACACAACAACCTCAGCTCCAAATCTGGTGACTACAGCAGAGGAAGCACTCTTACAAATGGTACGCCGGGGGATAAACCTATTTTGTATAAGGGGAAGTGTCAAGCACACTGGCCTTCCCTAAATCCATATATAAACTATAATCAAAATGTCGGTGTAAATCATCCCCATCAACGTTGTCATCTCCTAGTGGTGGCAAGCTTTGATCAGAGTCCGAGCCAATCTGACTGTACAGGAACAGGGTGCGCCGGAATGGAGTCGAAGCAATTCCTCGGTCAGCAAATGGAATGAGTCAGTAAGGGGGTCGGACACGAGTCTGCAGAGAAGAACAAGTTACTTGCCTTAGAATTACCCCCAGGCATCAGACTGGTTCCAAGGATTTTTCTTTAGCAGTACCTCTGCGCGTCAGTAGGTGGCGTTGGTCGACTCTGCGTCTGTCGGTGGAGTTGTGGTCACCGGAATGACGTCGCTGTGTCTATTTAGATGCTGCACCTGTGCTACGACATCCGTTCTGACACGACTTTCCACGCCAGAAGCGCAGTGCCATGCAAGACACTGACCACTGGTTCATATCTAGGGCCCTGGAAGGGAATCCATATCCCTAGAAGTTAGTTCGCAGAATGGGGAGGATGGGTGGGGCGGGTAGGCATCTATAACTAACATATGTCTCTTACAGATACATCGTTACCTAAGATAAGTAACTTGTTAATCTGAAAGAGACTGTTCATTATAGATTCCTTTCCTCAGAATAGATACCCCAGCAATGCCAAACCCAGAGGTGGGTCTGCAAACTAAGTTCACACCTGAAAGGCCTGGAGGACACGGCGGACATGATAGCCGTTCCTCCGGACGTGGCTGTCCAGGCAGTAATGTCTAGTGAACATGTGGAAGGAGTTCCCCGTGTTGCCTGACAGATGTCAAGGAGTGGAACTCCACGAACAAGAGCAGTGGTGGACGCCGTAGCTCTGGTAGAATGAGCATGTAGCTCCACTGGAGGTTCTTTCTTTGCCAAAGCGTAGCAGATTTTTATACAAAGGACAACCCATCTAGATGGTCCGCTTTTGAACAGCCCGACCTTTCTTGGCACCCACATAGCCAACGAAGAGCTGGTGGTCCACCCGGAAATCTTTAGAGTGATTAAGGTAGAAAGATAGTGCATGCTTGGGGTCCAGGCAGTGGAGTCTCTCCTCCTCCTTGGAAAGGTGCGGATGAGGGAAAAAGGTGGGTAAAGTAATGGTTTTTCCAAAGTGAAAGGGCGTTACCACTTTTGGAAGAAAAGAAGGCCTTGTGCGAAGGACTAATTTGTCCGGATGAACAGCAAGAAACTGAGGTTTGGAGGACAGAGCTCACTCACTCAGCAGAAATGAAATGAATGAAATGAAATGTGAATTTATAGAGCACGATTGCTGCCCAGGGGCGTCCAAGCGCTAGTGTAGACTAGTAGTAACAGAACACTCAAAAGGGATCAGCCAAAAGAATTAACAAGGGGTAGTGAACAGGAAGGTTTTTAATTGTTTCCGGAATAACAGCAGATTGGGATTGGACCGAAGTTGAGGAGGGAGAGAGTTCCACAACTTGGCAGCGTTTAGTGCAAACATCCTGCCACCAGCTCTCGCTCTTTTTACTTTGGGTATTGAGGCTAGAAAAGCCTGGGTGGAGCGGAGATTTCTGGTCGGGTGATAGTGAGCTATTAGATTGCGGCTAATTGCTGGTCCCGACTGCCAGAAAGCCTGATGAGAGATGCACATTGCCTTGAAGGCAACTCTCTGTCGAACCGGTAGCCAATGTAGCTTGCTAAGTCCAGACTTGACTGATTGTCTGCGAGGCAGCTGCAACAGGGTGCGAGCTGCGCAGTTCTGGACTACCTGGAGCTTTCGCAGTGTGAATTCTGGGGCACCAAGTTAGAGGACATTACTAAAGTCCAACCGGGACTGGATCAAACCCTGAACTGCAACCTGCTTGGCCTCCATAGGTAGAAGCGGGAGGACTTTCCTCAACATTCTGAAGAGGCCAAAACAGGTCGCAGACAGTTTGATGGCCTGGGTGTTGAAGGAAAGGGTCTTATCAAGCCATACCCCTAAGCTCTTTATGTTATCTTTAGGTGTTGGGGGGAGTGCCCAGGCATGGAGGCCAAAGGGAATTGAATGGTACTGGAGATGATGGTCCTAGGAGCATCAGCTCTGTTTTATCCCCATTGAGCTTTAGGGAGGACGTTGTCATCCATTCCTCGATTTCCTCCAGGCATTTCATAAGACCTGATGAAGGAGGTCTGTTGCCTTCCTGCGCCAAGGAAACCACTAGCTGAGTGTCGTCAGCATATGAAATGATCTTAATACCAAACGGCTGGACGACCTCAGCCAGTGGTTTCATGTAAATGTTAAATAGCGCAGGGCTTAAGGAGGAGCCCTGCGGTACCCCACAGCTCAGTGATCTGCTGGCAGACACCGTATCCCCGTCAAAGATTTGGAACGATCTATTGCTCAGAAATGATTCGAGCCATCTAAGTGCATTGCCTGTTACTCCGATGTTAAATAGGCGGTTCAACAAGGTGGCATGATTGACCGTATCAAAGGCAGCACTTAGGTCAAGGAGGACCACTGCCACTGATCCTCCTTGATCCAGAATCCTTCGGGTTTCTTCGGTGACCGCCAGTAAGGCGGTTTCGGTTCCGTGCCTGGGTCTGAAACCTGTCTGGGTGGCATCCAGTAGCAAATTATTCTCGAGGAACTTCATCAGATAAACATTGATGTACTTCTCGAGGATTTTGCTAACCCAAGGGAGAAGCGAAATTGGGAGGTAGCTGCTGAGATCCTCTGGGTCGAGATTTGGCTTCTTAAGCAGAGCCCGAACCATGGCTTTCTTCCATGCAGTGGGCACGGTGCAGGATGAGATGGAAGCGTTTAATAGGTTCAGTATTACAGGCAGGGTAGCCTGGCTCGCCTTTATCATGGCCTCTGGTGGAGCTGGGTCACGTGGGGATCCTGATTTTACTTTACAAAATTGACAACATTCTTGCTTCCCTTCCCTGCCCCACCGAGGATGTTTCCTCGAGTGACAGTCCAGGGTCTCAACCTAGGGCGCGACCGGTGGAGTTGAACTCCCTCTGTCCGGTTACTGTGGAAGAAGTCCTCACAGTGTTAACATCTATGAAAAGTGGCTCTCCGAAAGACCCTGCCCCTATGAAATATCTGAAGCAGGTGGCTCTCACCATCGGCGGGCCTGTGACGGACCTCATAAATCTGTCCCTTGCCCAAGGAGTAGTACCCCCTAGTTGGAAAGGTGCGGTGGTGAAGGCTCTCTTAAAGAAGCCTAATTTGGATCCAGCCGACCGTGCCAACTTTAGGCCTATATCCCTGCTCCCCGGCATCAGTAAGGTGGCCGAGAAGCTGGTGAATAGCCGCCTGTCACGTTTTTTGGAGTCCAACGCCCTCCTGGGCAATTCTCAAACCGGGTTCCGTCCCGGTCAGGGGACCAATACCGCCCTGTTGGCTGTCGTGGAGAGTGCAAGGAGCATTCTGGATTCAGGGGGATCAGTGGCAGTGATCCTCCTGGACCTCAGTGCTGCCTTTGACACCGTAGACCATCAGGTGCTTCTCCGACGGCTATCAGGGGTGGGGGGTCTCCGGGGTGGCCCTCAAGTGGTTCGTATCCTTTTTGGAAGGGCGGTCATTTGAGGTATGGGAAGGCCCTGAGAAATCATCCTCAGTACCTCTCCAGTGTGGGGTGCCACAGGGCTCTTCACTGAGCCCTACCTTATTTAACACCTACATGGCCCCGCTGGAGAGTGTGGTACTGCCTCTGGGTATTAAGATCATCAGCTATGCTGATGATACCCAGCTGGTAGTAGGCCTCCCACAATTGATCCATCATCCCGACCGGCTGCACAAATGCCTGGAGAAGATCTTTACATGGATGTGTAGCTCAGCCCTCAAGCTCAACGGCTCCAAGACGGAACTGATGCTGCTGGGGAATTCTTCACCTTCTTTGCCCCCCAGCAGCTGGCCCAGCTGTCTGGGACCTGCGCCCACCCCCAAACGGGAGATTAAGAGCCTCGGAGTGTGGCTTGAGCAGGACCTCTCCTTTAAAACGCACGCGAAAAAGATCTCAGGCGTGTGTTTTGGCCTGCTCCGGTCAGCCCGGAAGATCCTACCTCTCCTGCCAGCAGCCTCTAGGAGGTTACTTATTCAGGGGCTTATTATCTCGCGGTTGGATTTTAGTAATGCCCTCTTTTTGGGTGCCCCAGAAGGTACATTAAACAAACTGCAGCAAGTGCAGAATGCGGCCGCCAGGCTTCTGATGGATGTCCCTAGGCGCCAGTCCGCTCGCCCTGCCTTAAAGGCGCTACACTGGCTCCCCGTCAGAGAGAGGGTTAAATTTAAATCGCTTTGTATAGCTCACAAACTCTTACAGGGGAAAGGACCACCTATCCTCAAGGATATGGTCCAAGCGTACAAAGCCCCCCGCACTCTCCGTTCCGACCATCAACACTTGCTGCAAGTCAGTAGGGTGAGGAGAGAAAGAACTGGTGGAAGAAGATTCTCCATAAAGGTGGCCACCCTGTGGAACTCCCTCCCGCTGTACTTACGGTCGGAAGCAAGTTTTCCACGTTTTCGTAAACTTTTGAAAACGTTTCTGTTTCCTGCCTGATGGCCTGTGCTGGTGTGACTTCGCCTTCGTCTGGATAAGCGCGGGGATGCCTTTTTGGTAACCAGGCGCTATATCAAAATTCGCAATAATAATAATAATAATAATAATAGCTGGTCAAGAGCTTCAAGATCTAGAAGGGGGAATTGATCTAGTAATACCCGGTCCGGGGGGGGCCTGTCTCAGTGGCACCTGGTCATGTACTCTTAGATCTGTGACAGCCGTTGGGAACGTGGAGTAGATCTGAGAAACTTTTTTATGAAAGAATTCTGCTAGATCATTACACTGGGCTCGAGTCTTAGCAGAAGGTGCGGTTGAGCTAGCCACTTTGGTTAATTTTTTCACCAAGTGGAAAATTTCCTTGGGTTTAGATTTAGCTGCCATGATTTTATCGGCGAAGTGGGCTGATTGAGCGACTATTATCTCGCCTTTGTAGGACTTAATTGCTTCTCTATATTGAACCTTTTTTTCTGGTAAATAATCCAGGCACCACGCTCTCTCTAATCTCCTACAGAGACGTTTTTTGTCTCTGAGGGTGTCTGAGAACCAGGGGGCCGATTTATGTGCCCTTTTAGGTGTAATCTTGCGAAGTGGAAGAGAGGTTTCGAGAGATTGTATAATCCAGTCTTCGTATTCCTGGTGTGCTATGCTAGGGTCTGCGTTGTAAGACGGGCAGGTAGCTTCTAGATTGTGAATCCAGGACTCAATGGGTAATCTGGCCCAGTTCCTCATGTTCTTAACTAGAGGTATAGGAGGTGTAAATTTGCTGGTGGACTAAGTGAAAGGGATAAGAGAATGGTCGGTCCAGGGGAGGGCGATCGGTTGGCCAACTACTAGTTCTGTACAATTGCTAAAAACAAGGTCCAATAGATGACCTTTGGAGTGTGTGGGAGCTATGACCCGCTGATCTAGTTGTAATGCCGCTAGGTCATCCACCAGTTCCATAGCAATATGATCTAAGGTGGTGTCAAAGTGTAGGTTGAGGTCACCTAGTAATGTAAAGTTAGAGGTGGCTGTAATTTGTTCGGCTAAAATGGTGGGGAGTGATCTGTGAAATGGTTTAGATGGACCTGGAGGACGATAGACCAGAGTGCCAGAAAAGGAGCTATTAGGAGAGAAGTCTATACTGAATGCTAGACTCTCACACTCCGGGATTGATTCGGGAGTGGTGCGGCAGCGATACTGATCTTTCAGTATGATTGCCAGACCTCCCCCTTTCCCCTCCGTTCGGTCTAATCTGTTAATTTGAAAACCGGGGGGCAGGGCTGTGACTTCGTGTGGCTCAGAATAGGGAGTGAGCCAAGTTTCTGTCAGAAAGACTGCATCGGGCTTGCGTTCTTCTAACAGGAGAGCGATTTCTGTCCTGTGTTTTGGCAAAGACCTACAGTTAAGTAGGAACATACTATATTCCTGCCTGGTATCTAATGACTTATTAGTTTTGAATGTATGTCCACAACCGAAGCAGTATGGAGGAAGTTCGGTGGACATATAAGTATGCCTACAACATACCGGACCTATTGTCCTCGCGTTATAGATGGATTCTGGACTGTAGGTCCTGATGTGTGGGGAGCGGGATGTAGGGGGTGTGGCCCCTGGTCCCGTCCGGTCGCGGACGGGCACAGACGGGCTTGCCTTTGGCGCGCCTTCGGCTGCGCGTCCAAGGAAGACACATCGTTATATGGGTGGGGGAGGAGGGCGTGGTCCAAGTTGTGGGCGTGTTCTAGGCTCCGGGGATGACGGGGATCCTCCTGCGACCCGCTGCAGCACCTTACTCGGCTGCGCGGGGAGAAGGATCAGGGATGTCAGTGCCTCGCGAGGGTTAAATACAAGGAATAAAGTGCCACAGTGAGTTTAAAAACACACAGATTAATAACACAATTGTAAAATTTTAAAATACAGCGTCTGTTGCTCCCAGCTTCCGCCTCAGGAGTTCGTTACATCAACCTACAGCGCGTGCCAGCGAACTACGCGGCTTATGTAGGGAAGGGGGCGTGGTCTAAGTTGTGGGCGTGGCCTAGGCTCCAGGGACGACGGGGATCCTCCTGCGACCCGCTGCAGCACCTTACTCGGCTGCGCGGGGAGAAGGATCAGGGATGTCAGTGCCGCGCGAGGGTTAAACACAAGGAATAAAGTGCCACAGTGAGTTTAAAAACACACAGAATAATAACACAATTGTAAAATTTTAAAATACAGCGTCTGTTGCTCCCGTCTTCCGCCTCAGGAGTTCGTTACATCAACCTACAGCGCGTGCCAGCGAACTACGCGGCTTATGTAGGGAAGGGGGCGTGGTCTAAGTTGTGGGCGTGGCCTAGGCTCCAGGGACGACGGGGATCCTCCTGCGACCCGCTGCAGCACCTTACTCGGCTGCGCGGGGAGAAGGATCAGGGATGTCAGTGCCTCGCGAGGGTTAAACACAAGGAATAAAGTGCCACAGTGAGTTTAAAAACACACCGAATAATAACAAAATTGTAAAATTTTAAAATACAGCGTCTGTTGCTCCCGTCTTCCGCCTCAGGAGTTCGTTACATCAACCTACAGCGCGTGCCAGCGAACTACGCGGCTTATGTAGGGAAGGGGGCGTGGTCTAAGTTGTTGGCGTGGCCTAGGCTCCAGGGACGACGGGGATCCTCCTGCGACCCGCTGCAGCACCTTACTCGGCTGCGCGGGGAGAAGGATCAGGGATGTCAGTGCCTCGCGAGGGTTAAACACAAGGAATAAAGTGCCACAGTGAGTTTAAAAACACACAGAATAATAACACAATTGTAAAATTTTAAAATACAGCGTCTTGCTCCCAGCTTCCGCCTCAGGAGTTCGTTACATCAACCTACAGCGCGTGCCAGCGAACTACGCGGCTTATGTAGGGAAGGGGGCATGGTCTAAGTTGTGGGCGTGGCCTAGGCTCCGGGGATGACGGGGATCCTCCTGCGACCCGCTGCAGCACCTTACTCGGCTGCGCGGGGAGAAGGATCAGGGATGTCAGTGCCTCGCGAGGGTTAAACACAAGGAATAAAGTGCCACAGTGAGTTTAAAAACACACCGAATAATAACAAAATTGTAAAATTTTAAAATACAGCGTCTGTTGCTCCCGTCTTCCGCCTCAGGAGTTCGTTACATCAACCTACAGCGCGTGCCAGCGAACTACGCGGCTTATGTAGGGAAGGGGGCGTGGTCTAAGTTGTTGGCGTGGCCTAGGCTCCAGGGACGACGGGGATCCTCCTGCGACCCGTTGCAGCACCTTACTCGGCTGCGCGGGGAGAAGGATCAGGGATGTCAGTGCCTCGCGAGGGTTAAACACAAGGAATAAAGTGCCACAGTGAGTTTAAAAACACACAGAATAATAACACAATTGTAAAATTTTAAAATACAGCGTCTGTTGCTCCCAGCTTCCGCCTCAGGAGTTCGTTACATCAACCTACAGCGCGTGCCAGCGAACTACGCGGCTTATGTAGGGAAGGGGGCATGGTCTAAGTTGTGGGCGTGGCCTAGGCTCCGGGGATGACGGGGATCCTCCTGCGACCCGCTGCAGCACCTTACTCGGCTGCGCGGGGAGAAGGATCAGGGATGTCAGTGCATCGCGAGGGTTAAACACAAGGAATAAAGTGCCACAGTGAGTTTAAAAACACACCGAATAATAACAAAATTGTAAAATTTTAAAATACAGCATCTGTTGCTCCCGGCTTACGCCTCAGGAGTTCGTTACATCAACTTACCAGGTGATGGCAGTTATATAGAGGATCGAAGGGAGCACAAATAAGGAACATCAAGAAAAAATTCAAGTTCCACTGGGGCATTCTGAAAGGAAAAAGAGGAAAGAGAGGAGGTTGCCCTTTAGAAGTCTACTTACAATAGGGGACTTGAAAAGAGAAGGCTGATCAGGAAGGCGCAGAAAGGCAGATCTGGCCGAAAGGTTACCTTTTACTGCCCAGGGCAGAGCCCTGATAGCCTAAAGAGAGGATAAACAGGGGAATCTCCAAAAGGGCAGCAGAAAGGTGATCCACAGACTTTGCTGTTCACCATCCCACAAACTTGTTCCATCTACAGGCGTATACAGAATTGGCTGAGGGTCGCCTGGCTGCCAAGATGTCATTACAGACTTCGGGCAGAAAATCAAAAGCTGTTAACTGCCGACGCTCAATAACCACGCAAGGAGGTGGAGACTAGACAGGTTCGGGTGGAGGATCGTCCCCTGCTGCAGCTATGGAAGATCCTCCCGAAGAGGCAATCTGATCAGAGGATCGACGGCCATGCCCAAGAGCTCGGTGTACCAGACTCTGTGTCCAGTCCGGAGTCACAAGAAGACTTGGGCCCGGTCAAACTTTATCTTCAGCACTCGGTCCAGAAGTGGTACCGGCGGAAAGTTTTATAGGAGGCCTGAGCTCCGCTCAAGACGAAAAGCATTGTAGAGCGAGTGCCGCCTTGGAAATTCCAATGCGCAGAACTGCTGACATTGCATGTTCTCTTCGGTGGGGAACAGATTTTACCAAGGCTCTTCCCACTGCTGAAAGACCTTGCACCACCTCCGAGTGAAGACGCCATTCGTGATCCATCATGCACCGACTGTGAGCTCGTAGCTGCCCTGTTGGTTTCAGTACCACATGGCGGTGGTGTTGTCTGTGAACACCTGCACTACTCCTCCTTTGATAGAGGGAAGGAATGCGTTCAGTGCCAGATGAATCGCCCGGAGCGCCAAAATTTTGATGCGGAGGCCAGACTCCGCAGAAGATTAGAGTCCTCTGACCTCCGCCTCTCTCAGATGAAAGCCCCATCCAAGGAGTGACGCATCGGTCACCACTGTCAGCTCTGGTTGGGGAACAGAGTGGGATCTGCCGCTGACCCACTCTTTGTCCATTAACCACCAACCACTACTGCAACTCACGTGCAGTCTCCTCCTAGAGCTGGGCGATGTCGGAAAGATTGCCCCGATGCTGCGCCCACTGGACATTCAGGTCCCCTGCAGAGCTCGCATATGCCACATGGCATGATCCACCAGCAGGATGCAGGAGGCCGTGAGGCCCAGCAGCCTCGGGGTCATTCTCTCCGAAATCTGGGATAGAGGCTGAAACATCAGTATCATTGCCTGATTATCCCGGACTCGCTGTTCGGGAGGATAAATCCGAAACTGCACCACATCCAGAACCGCTCCGATGAAAAGGAGCTTCTGAGAGGGAGTCAGGTATGACTTCGGCATGTTGATAGTGAACCCCAGCGAATGCTGGAGGACCACCGTAGTATGGAGGTTGGAGACGATAGCCTGGGGCAAGCCCGCCTTCAACAGCCAGTCGTCGAGATAAGGGAAGACTGGAACCCCTGATCTGCACAGATGAGCTGCGATCACCGCCATCACTTTCGTTAACACTCGAGGGGCCCTGGTAAAGCCAGAAGGGAGCACAGTGAACTAAAAATGCTTGTGACCAGCCATGAACCGCAGTTAACGCCTGTTGGCTGGCAAGACGGGGATATGGGAATAGGGTCGAGGGCAGACAGGACTTGAGCAAAGGTGAGCATCTTGAACTTCTCCTTGAAGAAGCGATTGTGGGCCCTGAGGTCTGCAGCTTCCTGGCGAAGAAGGGTCAAATGATCTTCCGACATGTGATGGAAGGATGCTGGCATGGAGGGAGAGGCAGTTTTGAAGGGTAGGAAGTAGACCCTTAGGACTATCTGCAAATCCCACCTGTCCAACATGATGGTGTGTCAGAGGGGGAGGTGATGGTGAATCCTGCCGCCCACTGGCGGCCCCGAAAGGTCAGACTAGGAGGGTTTGGAGACTGCTGCAGGGGGGGATATGGGTGGACTGGTCCTCCCGCCGGCCCCCAGACTCACGTCGCTGAGTACCATGTCCGCGGTCATGCACAGGCTGGGCAGCTTGTGTGAACGGGTGGCTAAACTGGGTCGAACGCGTTGGGGTACCTCTTCCGTAGCCACGAAGGGGCCGAAAAGCAGACTGCGTGGGACGAGAGGTAGCCGCGAGGCCTAAGGATCTGACTGTAGTCCTAGAATCCTTGAAGGGCTCGAGCGCTGAGTGCCTTATCAAGGAAAAGGTGACTACCAAAGGGCACGTCCAGGAAGGTGGATTGGACATCCCCAGAAAAACCAGACGTAGCACCTCAGGCTACTGACATGGAAACCGTTTTGCCCAGTGAGTCAGCGGTATCCAGCCTACATCTGATTGAGAATTTGGCTGCATCTCTGCCCTCTGCAACTGCGTGGGTGAGAACGGCCCAGGCCTCCTCTGGGCACTGTGGCAGCACTTGTGCAACCATATCCCACACTGTATGGGTATAATGGCCCAAGAGGCATGTGGTATTGACAGACCGCAGCGCTAAGCTGAAGGAAGAAAACATCTTCCTAGGATGGTCCAACTTCTTTGACTCCTTATCTGGGGGAGCAGTAGGGAATGTGCCTTTATAGGATGAGGCTTGGACCACCAAGCTCTCCGGGGTCGGGTGTTCAGAGAGGAAAAGTAGGTCTCCCGGGCAGTGGCGTCGGGCAATCATCCTGTCCACAGGGCCACCTGTGCTGGGCTTGGACCAAGTGCCCAGATGGATGTCGTGAGGGCTTAATTGAAAGGCTGAAGGGGTTTCAAAGAAGCTAACACCGGTTGAAGCACCCCTGTTAAGAGGTTAGTCCTGACTGCCACTGTAGGAAGCTGCAGGCCCAAGGCCTCAGCCACCCTTCACAACATCACTGCATATGACGCTCCCACCTCCATAGCCACGTTAGGGGGAGAAAGCATGCCAAGGTCTGGGAAGGTACAAAGACCACTAGCGTCACCCAGGTCCTCTCGTCAGCTCGTCAAGTTAATCGGCTAAAGGGTCCACAGACCCCCTCCTAGTCCTTCTTACCCTCCTCTGACTGCCAGTCAGGCCTAAAAGGAACATCAAGGATGCCTAAAAGGAACATCAAGAATGAACAGTGGCACAAAAGTGTCTTCCGGCGTCGGTGCCGACGTCGGTCCAGTGTCCTGTCCAAGTCGGGGGTAAGGCTGGGGTCAGCGTCGGTCAGGGGCGCGATCAGCGATGTCGACGTCGGGAAAGGTACCGGGAGGTCGACAGGCGCTGATCCGGATCCAGGCCTGGATCCTCGAGGGGCCTCCAGCGCCGGAGCCGCCAGTATCGAAATCCCAGGGCCGGCAACCAAGTCTGCGGTGACCGAAGGTGCGCCAACGGAGTCTGGTTGCCCAAAGATGCTGTGAAGAGCCTCGTAGAACGCTCAAAGCTGGGCAGGGGATGCTCAGGCATCGGGAAAATGAGGGAAGTGCGGAGCCACCCCAGGAGCAAGCTCCGAAGACTGAGCTGGAGAGCAAAGACGTGCCGGGTCCCGCGTCCCATCGGCCGACAGACAGGGAGAAGGTGTAGAGCAATGCTGCTTCTTCGCCATCTTCTTGTGCTTTAGGTTACCTGATGATCTCGAAGACTTGGACGACAAATGATGGTGGTGGCTCCGCGACCGGTCGCAAGACCTTCCTCTTGACTTCCACCTCGAACGACCCGGTTGTGGTCGTGCTTCAGGCACCAGAGGCACACGAGGTGGGGGTACGTAACCTACATCAGACGGTTACAGGCCTCGCATGGCTTAAACACAGTCTGTTGACGGGACATCCCTCGTACAACAGGAGTCGGAAGACCAAAAAGAATTTGACAAAAGTCGAGAAAAAACTCAGTAAAAATAAATAAAGGGGTGGCTCTCTCCGAATCTGCGCAAGGCTGGCGCGAAAACAGAAAGAACGGACGTCAGCGCGCAGGGGCGTCGTCTAAGTAGATACTGCAACCTCACTCCAGCAACCACAATGCCACCTACTGACGTGCAGGGGTACTGCTGAAGAAAAATTTCCGGATCTAGTCTGACGCCTGGGGGTAATTCTAACATGAGGAATCTAGAACAGTCTCTTTCAGATATCCTGTTCAGCACGGACGTCAGAACCGATGTCGACAAAGAAGGAACGGACACAGGCGCTCGGCAGCGGAGTCAGCGCCAAAACAGAGGGGGGTTTCAGGTGCTCAGATTGTGAAAAGGATGAATCTGTGGATGCTAACCGACTGGAGGCCCGTGGTTCTTGGAGGTCCAAAGGGGCACCAGAGGCAGTCGGAAGATTAGCACAAAAAATACAGCATGCCCCTGCCGCCCCTTTAAGGCCCCGATCTGCTGCATCAAAGTTGGCCCAGGAAAGTCTGAGCACAGGAGGATCAACTGTGAGGGAAACACCTCAATCGGAGATCAGCAACAAGATATAGTGGCATCTTGACACCCGTAATCTTTTGATAAGAGTAACAGGGTGGGGTCGAGTCCAGCTTTAATTTCTTCTATTTCCACTTTTATATAAACTCCTTACCAGATGATCTGAACTGCAAACAGCAACTGTTGTGAGATCCACCTCGAGAGCAGGACAGAACCATGCCCTTGATTTTCAGCAGAAATCGAACTTATGTAGTTTAAGTTCTATTTCTAATAACGGGCGATGTACAAGCTTTGCTTCATGGTCCCAATGAGCATTAGGCACATATCTCACAGGACTTGGAAGTCTTGACCCAAACATTAGAGGTACACTTTGTGTGGGTCAGTCATCGCCATCTATTTACAGCAGTTGCAGTATTGCTTGTTTTAGGTGGAGGGATATAATTCCCTATTACAGTGCAATTCAGTTTAGGAAAACTAAAAGAAAAAGGGAGCCAAAGTCTGGATCTGCACTGGAAGGCAGTGAAGGAAAGGCAAGGACTTTGGTGAGCAGAGTCTGCACTGCACTGAGACGTAGCTCGGCGACATCTCACCCGAATAATATAAACCCTTTTGTATCTGCTGCAGCATCTTGGAGCACCTCAAACTTAAATAGTTCAGTCAGTTACTTTTCCTCCAATTCGTGTTTCAACTTACACCCCACAATGCATCAACTCACCATTGAGTACTGAGGTATTTTATTCCATCTCCACACTTGCCGTTAGTATAAATGTGAGCAAAACAAGAAAATCATGTTCCTCCTCCTCTTGCTTCAGAACCATGCTGAAACTCGCTTCCTGTTCTCTTCGTCGCAGCAGTGCACATCTCCACACTAGCCATTAGTAGAAATGCCACAGAACAAGAAAATTATGTTCCTCCTCCCTCCTCTTGCTACCAATACGCGCTGAAACCCGCTTACAGTGCTCTTCATCGCAGCAGTGCGCATTCTAGCTCCCAAGCTATCACGTCAGCACGGTGCTCAGCTGACCAACGTCACTAGAAGAATGCATGCTCCTGGTCCCAGTGCCAGAACGACATCCACGAGCCCACACTCGCACCAACAACGGTAAGGCTCCAACATCGTTGAAATTAATTAATTTCTTTAAAACAGTACGCGCGCTCAGGGAAAGATGCACGCCAGCCATGCGGCCTAATTTTCAATGCCGCACCACACTCGTGCTAGAAACAGACAATGGAATGTATGCTTGCCACTGTGTTTCAATGATGGCAATTGCCTCTCTCTTGTGTGTGCCTCACACAGCTGTTTGCTCACCCCCACCGGTTAGTCAACTCTAGTAATGTCACAAATAAAACTCCAAGCACGTCGAATGTACCTAAGATCAGATCCATGGTGTACTATAAGCTGTAGATCAAACGGCCATACAGTTGTTAATTAGGCCGATTATACTTTGAGATGAAAAAAGTTAAATGCCCTACATTACTTCCTCTTCTACGACACAAGCTGACCATTTTCTCAATAACAATAGTCCATTTATGGCCAACAACAAGACGCACAGGTTATCTTCTAGGTTTGCAGGAAGTAAACAGCTTACTACTTCTGCTGCACACTACCCTGGCTGTAGGCTGTCTGTTCAAGTAGACACTGATGGGGCTTCCAGGCGCAATTCCTCTTTACAAGTTCTCATTTCAAGTCTTCAATATCTTTATCCTCATATCTTCATCTTAGATTCTTCAATATTTCTATTCGCACTTCAAATCTCTTTTGATTCAGTATTAAACTTCCCTTCACGCTTGGGTCTTCTCCGCTGCTAATCCATTTTGCTTTGCACGGGTGGGTTCGGATCCCATCCTCGTCGCCAGTGTTAAAATGAAGGGTGATACGTAGACAGGTCATGTAGGTAAAGGTATGGATTTATTCGTAATGTTACTTCTTCAGTTACAGCTTACAGGATGATGGTACGATCCATATAATGCCACACCAGGAGCAGCCTCCTTGCTGCCCATCCGATCCACGCTAACTGATTCTTCTTCAAGCACAAACACTCAACATTCCAATGTCCTCACCATTGGCTGAGCAGCAAGGCACAGAACAACCATAGGGAGGATGCATTAACCCAACAAGCAGATGCAACAGTATTATAATCCTTTCAGGGGTCTGCAGGAGAAGGATCATGCCCCATCCTCATCATCCTGATCATCAGGTGTTTGTGGTTGGGGCAAATTAGTAGGAGTAATTAGTAAATACTGTGTTTGTAGGGAAGGAGATGGAGAACGGTTAGTACCAACATGTTTCCTTTTTAAAGGAATGCGATAAGTGTCCTCTGACTCAAGATTTGCGTTTATGTGGCAATTTGGTTGCAGTATGTCCAGTTTTTAGATTATTAGAAGGTCCTTTTTAGTTTCGAAGGTGGGCATCAAACTGGGGCTCCTGTGGTGGTTGTGAAGCATCTTTATGTTTGGTGCCAAAGTTTTCAGTGTCAGTGTCTTTGGTACTGAAGATTTCGGGTCTGAAGACTGTTTCGGTGTCCAAGGAGATGGGACTGAGACTGGTTTTGGCTTCAAACCCAAAGGTTTCGTTTCTGTGCCAAAGTGTGGAAGACTCGAGCCAGAAGGTTTAACCCCTTCCATGCTGGGCCGATTCTGCTGCTGTGCGGAAGTTTTAAAGAGTGAATCGCTTTATGACGGCCCCAGCCGTCATAAGCACACGAGCACCGTGATGCATGACGGATGGGGGCCGTCATCAGCATGGAAGGGGTTAAACATGTGTTTCGGTGCCGAGCCGGAAGGCGGGGTGTTGTAAACCTTTTCTCGGTGCCGACCATGGCCTGAAGGCAGAGGTGGGATGGAGCCTTTTTCTTAGTCAGAGTAGGACTTCGTGGCAAGGGAGGTTCGGTACTCACGATCTGCTGACCTTGCGGAATCTCTTCATCCACATCGGAGCCGGATTCTGAGACGGAAATAGAATCCTCCTGTTCTTCCTTAGCCTCTAGTTCTTCGCCGGTCTCCTGTTCAGAATCTTCTCCGAAGAGGCCTGGAATAGAGCCAGTGTGTTGACTCTACATGTTGTGACGTCGAGTCCGACGGTTGTGGAGTGTTTTCTTAGAGCGGAAAGATTTACAAGCATCACAGTCGTGTTTGTTGTGATCTGGAGAGAAGCACAAGTTGCACACTTTATGGGAGTCGGTGTGCGGGAACTTCGCGTGGCACAGAGGGAATTTAAATTGAGTCCGTTACATCGACTGCGAGGTGGACCGAAGCGGGTAGGCCCGACGGCCCTCCGCGAGTTATCCGTTCGAAAAGAGTTTTTTGTATTTGACACAATACGCGGAGAAAAGTGAATACGTGATCGAAAACAATACCGTTGAGGGTAAGTGGATTGCGCACCAAGGGGAACCTGAGAAACGGTTTTGAACCGGAGGGCAAAAATTCACGTCCGAACCCGATGGCGGAAAAAAACAATCTAACAATGGAGTCAATTACCATGCGCACTATCACCGAAAGGAGGAGTCACCCATCTCCTGACTGGAAAGACTTCTTCAAAGACAAACAACTTGCAAACATCTGGACCCAACACTAGATGGCAGGAGTATGCAAAGCATGTGATCTACAGCTGACATGCCTAAAACATGCTTTTTTTCAATAAATTGGTATCAGTGACTATTTCTAGTAATTGATCGAGAAAAATCACTTTTTTTGCACCAATCACCACCTATAGAAAATCTCCTTCTCAAGTCTCTTTCTTTAGAATTCCTTTTATACAAGACTTCTTGGAAGGGATTAGAAAAGTATTTTCCCCCTTCTCCCAATGGGAGCTAAACTATGTTCTTTCCAAGTTAATGGATCTACCGCTTGTGCCCATACAGAAGGTCACTTCAAAGCATTTGACTTGGAAGGCAGCCGTTTTGGCAGTTGTCATCTCAGCTCGCAGGGTGAGATTCAGGCATTGTGTTCCCAAGAATGTTATACTATGTTCCATGACAAAGTAGTGACGAGAACTCATTTGAGTTTTCAAGCCAAGTTAATTTCAGACTCACCTCAGACTACTTCCTTACTAACTTTCTTCCTGAACCCTTCAGCAACAGCGGAAAGAGACTTTCACACACTTAACAAGAATGCTAAAACCAATAAACAAAGTGCGGCAATCTGTATGTTTATAAATTATTGTGCTGTAATTGCATGTTTATAAATTATTGCGCTGTAAGAACTGGCCTTTCTATGACCAAACAATCTCCATATGGATTTGGTCCTGTATATTGCTATTTTACTAGTTCGCAAACAAACGTCTCCCCAAAAGGCCTATCAGGAGACGAGCTTTAAAAGAAGCTCTGCTATAGAACGTCCCTATTACAGGGATTAGTAAGGTCGCACTATGGACAGCCATTCATGTGTTCATAGGACATTCTCTTGATTAGCACTCTAGGGCAGGTGACCAGGTGGAACTGGATTCGTTAAGGAATCTATTATTTGTTTGATACTATATGCTGTTTGTGCTCTCTTAGATGACTTTCTACTAGGATGGGTTTGCTATTCTATTCAATGCTTGTGACTAAAGATGAGGGTCCCTAGGAGGAAAAGAAAAGGTTGTTTACCTGTAATCATCTTTCTCCTGCATGGGAATCCTCCAAGCCATAAGAAATTCTCCTACCGCTCCAAGCAAGAGAATCTGCAGCAAGGATCTCCTTGGTTGGTAATACAGGTGTGAGGGTGAAGGCCTAAATGCACCAGGCTCGTTTTTACTTTGACAAAGGCAGGCTATCTGCTAGCAATCCCCTTCACTTCCCACCACCCCCTTGTGAGAAGCTGGGTTTCTGTTGCAGTAACCCCCCTCACTTTTTGCCAGTCTACTGATGCACTTTTGACTTGATGTGCCTTGGGTCACTGTCAATCAGGTTCCCAGGGCCTGTGTTCTTTCCCCCAAAAGTATCATAAATCCAACTGGCATCTCTGGCCACAGGTCAGCCCCTGGTAAATGGTACCACAGGTACTCAGGGCACTGTGACCAGGGAAGACATCTAAGGGCTGCAGCACTTATTGTGCCACCCTTGGAGGCCCTGTACCTTTACACACACATACTGCCTTTGCAGGCTGCGTGTCTTGGTGCAGAACAAAGTGAAGAGTCGACATGACACACATCCCTGTGTGCTATGCCTACAACCCACTTCCCTGGCATAGGTCAGTCACCCCATTAGCTGGGTGCCCTATACGAGTGGTGAGGGTACAGGTGCACAAGCCCTATACCCCTACAGTGTAAGTCTATTCTTAGACATTGTAAGTGTAGTGCTGCCATTAAGAGTATATGGTGCTGGGAGTTTGTCATTACAAACTCTAACGCACCATAATGGCTACACTGAAAACGGAGAGGTTTTTTGTATCAGCACATTGAACCTTGACTGATGCCAGTATCCGATTTAATGAAAAACTAGTGTCCAGGCTGAGTGGCTGCTTTCAGCTGCCGCCAGCAGACATGTTTCTGGACCCCTGGGTCGAGAGCTTGCTGCTCTCGGGGGCCTGAAACAATGCACATCCTGGGACGAGGTGGCAAGCCTCCTCCCACAGGATGGGCAGGGTCCACAAAGGGGAAGCTTCAAAGGTTTGCCACCTTTGTGAGCTTCCCCAGACCACTTGCTGCTTTCAGCAAATGGTCCCCACTGGTTCTGACCCCCCTTTTGGGCGGAAGAACTGGAGGGAAAAACAAGTGAGGAAAGGAGATGTGCCCACCTCTGCCAACTCCACCCCTCAGGTGTGGGAGACGAGGTGAAGCACAACTCTCAATCACCGCCATTTGCAGATGGATGGATTCAGCCAACCTGGGAAAAGCTTATGCCCCCTCCTACTGGAGGGTGGCATATTATGGGGTGTACCCACCACAGGTAAGGGACCCATTGGTCCAAACCTTTATACCTAACTAACACTTCTAAATCTAGTATTTCGGGGTACCCCTGTACCTTGCTTCCTCAGACAAGAAAAAACGACCAGAAAAGAAGAAGGACCGAACAGCAGTGACCAAGCTAACAAGAGGAAGACACCCACTGACTTAGCCCCAGCCCTACCTGCCTGTCTCCACCTCGAACCTGCTCCTGCGAAATCCCGGTGTGTCCTGCAGCGAGCAACCTCGAAAACCCAGGAGGACCTGCCTGCCTTCAACCACAAAGACTGTGTCTTCCGTGAACACCGGATGTGTTCATCTCCAACCTCTGGCCCCGGCCGGACAACACAAATTCGCACCAGTCTGCACCCACTGTCCACGGCCCGAGCTCGAGTGGGCAAACACCACGAGGAGGTCCTACCGGCAATCCTGACCAGAGGTCCAGCGACACCGGACCTGCCTCAAACTTCCAGCCTACGCCAGCAGCCTAATTCCGGAAGCTCCATCCAACCAAGACCAGGAGCTGGTAGGAAGATCCGACCCTAAAAGGCACCACAGCACCAGACGCCCCATGGCCTTGGGTGGTCCAACCGACCGTGCCCAACCAACCCCCAAGATCCCAACTTACATCACGAAGTGGTGGTCGCACCCAGAAGACCTGCATCCCCAAGCCTGCAGTACCCTTGCAAATCGAAGATGTCCCATTGCAAACAGGGCGTCCGATGTTGAATCAGCACCCTGCACCTGGACGACCTAGTGCCGCTGATGGTGCACCTTTGGTGCTACTTTGTTTCCCCATTTGCCCTGACCTTAACCCTAGGAGCTCTGCTCCCACAACCCAGTGGCCTGCTTGCCAGCAGCCACCAACCGGAGGCCCACTATCCCCCATTGGATAACATTAGGCCTCAGCACTCTGCACCCTGCCGCTGAGGATGTAACAAGAGTGCATCCCTGACCCTGGGTGACCCCTGAGTCCCTCCAGAACCTCAACTCCCACTACCAAATACCTCAAAACTGAGAACACTATTTTCCTCCATAGGATAACATGGACAGTTTTTCTTGGAAAAGTTTGCAAGTGAGGAGTTTGAAAACCTAAAGAAATTATTTAAAATTGCACAAAAAAACCCTGTTTTTCTTACCTGTTTACAGGAAATGTCCCATTGTAGTATCCAGGTATACTACACTGTGTAAGAAAAGTAATCTCAAAAGTAATAACTGTAATCTTACCGAAAATCCTTTACAAAGTGTATGTACTGTATTTACAAAGCATTGCATTTCTCAGAAACAATATTGCAAGTCAAACAAGCATTTACAATGCAATAGGTCTCGCAATTGCGAGATTTTGAGCTATTGGCATTGTAAATGGCAATAACTTTTATATTATTAAAAGGCATTGTCATTCACAATATCAATAGGTCAAATTCCACCAAAAGCGAGGCCTATAGTATTGCAGAGTGCAGTGTCCATTAATCCGGCGCCGTACTCACCATTAAAGTTAAACAAAATAATATTTTTAAAAGGGCGCGGTGTCCCTGAAGCAGGCATTACTCTATAAAATAAGTCAAACGGGTAATTATCAAGCTCCACGTCTGGTTACCAATGTTTGCCTCTTCAGACATTTATACGCTCAGTTGCACATTAGATTGTGGAGAAAATATGTTTTTATGAAGTATAAAAAAAATGACATTCTTTTCACGTTTGTGTGACTACATTAAATTGATGTTTGTGTAAAATGCATATGCAGTCAGGAGCAGATTTGTAGCTTTGTTAAAACAAACACAATCACAAACCTCATGCATTATGACATTTT
Organism: Lissotriton helveticus; assembly: GCF_964261635.1. Classification (NCBI taxonomy): domain Eukaryota; kingdom Metazoa; phylum Chordata; class Amphibia; order Caudata; family Salamandridae; genus Lissotriton; species Lissotriton helveticus. The sequence continues at coordinate 356,064,109 of NC_136059.1, read as the reverse complement.
TCAAAATATAAATTACATTAATGGCGCGTGGCATCCTAATACATTCCATTATTTATCTTGTTTATATTTATTTGAACATCACCGATATATGTCAGTTATCACAGGGTAAACAAACGATTAAATGTTTATAAATACGCAGATAGAGATTTAAATGTAGACTAGGTGATGGTCTCTAAACAGTCACTGTTTTACAGTCCGAAAAGTAGATGTACATTTTCGTTTTCGTATAAGTAATAATGTGTATATTGTATACAAATCTTCATATTAATAAAAATCACAAAGGAAGCAGCTCTGCTTTGAATGTAAACTTGAAGCCATGTCACTGTACTCCAGGCTACTAACTCCGCAAACACGTTGCTTTCTGCATTTGGAATACGCTTACAAATAAAGTTACTTTATTTTATGTAAATGCAAGATCCACAAAATTTGTTTCGCAACATCTATACCAAATAAAAGATGATAACTTTCATCTTTAGCTTTTATCCTCATTTATTCCACATAGCAGCGCTAATACGAAAGGGCTTGCAGTATTGTAAATCTTACTTTTATGATCCAAAACATGTGAGACATACTACCCAAATGGGACTCGAACCCACAATCCCCAGCTCCTGAGACCGATGCCTAATCCATTAGGCCACTGGGTCAATGTGTAGTTTATAGGTGTGCTAACGCCTTGTATCTAGTACGCATGAGGCATCAATCCTATCATGCAAGGTAAAGCCTGCAAATCTATAATGTTTGCTAAAGCCTCTTCTAAAAATGTTGTTTCAAGCCTCGGTTTCTTGGCACGAGCATTTGAATACGAACAGCTACACTGAAATAGATCTAATACTAACCCGGTCAGAGCAGCCGGTTGCTCTCCGGCTCGCAGCGCCACTAACCTCATGGTCATCACTGAACAAGAACAGATCAGGTTTCCAGCGAGAAGTTATTATTAAAATGGTCATCACACATCATGCGTTAAACCTGATATTGGAAGTAATTCGCATTTCTTTCAAAGATGTACATCAAATGTTACTCTAAACATTAAGGAAATTAGAAATAAAACTGCTGCCACATTAATCTAGGAAGTCGTTGTTTCGTTAGTTGAACAGACAGCTCCTGAAAATGGGCAGTTTTCGAATGAAATCACTTATCGAAATAATCGGTGATATGGGCAAGCTGGAATAGTTCCTCATCTACTTTTTTGTGATTATGAACTGTAAATAGTTCACGTTGAAAATGCCAGGTTTGAAAGGAACATGCTATAAGGAATTACTGTTTTTAATGCCGATCTCTGTTGTTGGGAAACCGAACGCCTACTATTCCCTAATGGGGGTCTCTGTTCCTAAACTTAAGCTGGGGTCTTTTCATGCTAGTGTTGTCATCCCGTAAGCTCCACCCTTTACAAACTCGACGATGCTTGGAACTAGTAAGGTGGACAGTTTAAATGCCCCAAGGCTGCTCTGCACGACCGTCTGTGGAGCCCGAGGTGACAATACGGACACCCACAAGCCAACGCCACCTTAGGGTTAAAAGAAACCAATGCCCCCTCAATAACAAGTGGCAAGCAGACCCTGTGTACACAACACAAGAGGGTGGAACGGTGTGCAGACCTTGGTGGGGTGGTGTCTAGTGAAGAAACAGAGTGCTGCATAAAAGCAAGGCGCTGGAGGGGGGCGTGTGTGTGGCAGGCGCCATTGTTAAGAGTGCGCAGTGCTATTAAACAAATAAAAAGCACTGATGAGCGGCGGGACGCCCGAGGCAGTTACAGGAAATAACTGGTAATAAGGGAAAGTGGTGGCCTTTTAAAAGCAGCTAAGCAATTAATATGTACAGCTGTGTGTAAAGCTAACACTGCGCTGCGAGAGTGAAAGGGCTCCGCCAAGGGTGAAATCATTAAGGACACGCAAAAGAAAGTTCCCCTCACACACACATCAAACACAAAAGCGTCCGAAAACAGTAGTTAGGCACTGCTGCTTCCGGACTACACGGAAGTCAGTATCAGATCAACAGCCAGTAAAAACCCAGTTAACAAAAGGTATGCCAACGTTAAACAAATGGTGAGCTGCAGGAGATATTACCCGGCAACAGGAGGAGTTTCACCCAACATATAGTTTGAGGTCTCGGAGAGACAGTGCTTGCGTTGCCTAGGCAAGACCTAAAAAATGTTGAGGCTGGTCAAATTAGAAAAAACTGTTCCAAAAGGAATAAGAAGGCATGTCCTCTTTCTGGCGCTTCGAAGTGGGTGAAGCCATGGGATACTGTAGGACTGAAATTAGCTACTCCTCTTGGGATCTCTACTCTTACATTTTTTCATGTTATAATGCACTATTAGTATAAGGAGTTATTAGTTCATGTAACAACATTAGAGAATGTGAATTAATTACGTTCCATAAATAGCACAAAAAAAATGAGAACATGACTCTTACAATATACTAAAAAGAATTGTACACGTTACCTGTGTCAAATAAATATCGAAGCTCTGGGCAAACGGCCTCATAGAGGCCAAATATCGCACAATCAAGCATGCATCATCATAATCCACAGTATCAGAGTTCATCCTACAACAAAGTAAAGTCTTGTTTAATATTATTAAAAGGAAAATTATCTGTAAATAAAATATATATTTTTAGCTACAACTTATTAATTAAAAAAATAAAACTCACTTTAAAGTGCTGAATTGGGATGGTGCAGTTTTAAGGATGTTGCGGAGAAATTTTTTACGATTTTCAGCTCTCTGCATGATTTCACCTGTTGATTCAATCTCCTTGGCATGATGCCCTCCTTCAGATGATTCCTCTTCCTTCTGGGTTTTCATTGCTTTTTCTGTCTCCATTGTTGTATCTCGAAACCACTGAGCTATATAAAACTGCCTAGAAAACTAGTAAACAAAACAAAATAGATAAATAAGGTGGCCAAATAAATAAATGCACATTTAATTTGTTATGATGAACTAAACTGATTTACAGAACAAATTATACCTTAATGGTTAACAACCTGTAGGAAGCTAGCTCTGTATACAGTGCACAAAAAATTAGGTACACTGTGCAGAGAGTCCAGGCAAACCCCAAAGGAATTACAGCAGCACAAATGCTTTCTTTTGCAGTAGTGTTGGCAAGCAGTTAGGGAATTCAGATGGTAGTGCTAAGCATTTATTACATACACTAAAACACACACACACACACACACAGTAAATGACACTCCTAAAAGAAACCCAACACCAATTTATGCAAACACATACTTAAACATATTTTGATAACGACATCACCGGATAAGTACTTTTTCGAGCTATGAATTTTTACAGTTTTCAGGAATGAACACTATGCATTTTCTGGACTGGTAACGATATCCTATGTAGGAAAAAGATGTATTGCATTCGTACACTGTAGGAAATTGGCTCTGTATATACTATACCAAAGTGAGGTATAGTGTGCACAGAGTCCAGTGGAACCCAAAAGGTAGGCAGAGGTAAAGTACATAGCACCTCACTCTCTATTTGTGGTTGTGTGGTCGAGCAGTAAGGCTCTATCAAAGGACAGTGTAAAGCATTTGTTGTACACAGTCAGCAAATGAATTCACACACTCAAAAACTGAACTTAAGATTAATAGTTTTTGTATAAAAATATTCTTTTAGTTATTTTATTTCTTAGAACGAAGCAAGCCTGGCACAGGTGAGTGACAAATACTTTGCAGTAAATCTACAGTTGTAGTACAGTTTGGATTGTAATTTATATGCACTTTGTTTTGACTTACAGTATTGTTACTGAGAAATGCAATGCTTTGTAAATACAGTACATATACTTTGAATGGGCTTTTTAGTAAAATGACCAGTACATTACTTTCAGATTACATTTCTTACACAGTGTAGTATATCTGGATACTACACTGGGACATTTCCCGTAAACAGGTAAGTAAAAGCATTTTTGTTGGTTAGTAAAATTTTAATCCTTTTCATGCGGACGGCCAGCGGCCGCCCAACGTCACAGTGGGCGTGTGCGGAGGACAGCCGGGGGCCGTCCGTACCACGCCTACTCATTATTTCGCCCGCACGGCAGCGGAATTCGAACCACATTCAACAGGTAAAAGAATTTCTTTATGTTTTCCAACTCCACAATTAGAAACTTTTCATAGAAAAACAATGTTATCCTATGGAGGAAAATAGTGTTATCGGTTTAGAGGTAAGTACTTTGTTGTGGGAATCGGTGTTCTGGGGTTAGACTCAGGGGTCCCCCAGGGTCAATGATGCACTCCTATTACACCCTCAGCGGCACTAGTGCGGCCGGGTGCAGAGTGCTGAAGCACAATGTCATCCAAAGAAGGAGTGGGGGGGGGCCTCCGGTTGGTGGCTGGTCACAAGCAGGCCACTGGGTTGTGAGAGCAAAGCTCCTGGACTGAAGCTCAGGGCAAATGGGGGATTAGGCCAGCACAAAAGATGCACCCTCAGCGGCACTGTGCAGACCGGGGAAGAGTGCTGTTTTAGCGTCGGAAGCCCTGTAGCTTTCAATAGGGAGTATCCGGTTTGCAAAAGCACTGCAGGCTCGAGGACGAAGGTCTTCTGGATGTGAATACCACCTGGAGTGGTAAGTTGGGATCTTGGTTAGGTACCGTTGGTTGGGCCACCCAGGGCTGTGGGGCGTCGGGTGCCTTTTAGGGTCGGGTCTTCTTACCAGCTCCTGATCGCGGTTGGGGGGACCTTTCAGTTTGAGGCTGCAGGCGTAGGCTAAGGGCTTGAGGCAGGTCAGGGGTTGCCGGATCTCAGGTCAGGATCTCCGGGGACCTCCTCTTGGTGTTGGGCCACTCTAACTCGGGCTGTGGGTGCCGGGTGCAGAGTGGTGCAGACTTACGGATCCTTGCGGAACTAGAGTCTGTTTGAACAAATCCGGTTTTGACGGAGACGGAGTCTTTGGGACTGAAGACATGCAGGTCCTCAGGGTTTGTCGAGGTTGCTGACTGCAGGACACACCGGTATTTCGCTGGAGCAGGTTCGAGTTGGGGACAGGCCTGTAGAGCTGGGGCCAGGTCAGTAGGTGTCCTTCTCTTGTTAGCTTCGGCACAGCTGTTCGGTCCTGGTTTTCTTCTTGCAGGTTCTTGTTTGAGGAAGCAAGGTTCAGGGTTGACCCTAAATACTAGATTTAGGGGCATTACAGGTAGGTAAAAGGTTTGGACCAATGGGTCTCTTCCCTGGGGTCGGTACACCCCCTATTATGCCACCCTCCTGTCAGAGGGGGGCATAAGCCTTTTCCTGGTTGGCTGGGTCCCCCATCTGCAAGATGGCAGGGACAGAGTTGTGCTTCACCTCAGCTCCCCACCTGAGGGGTGGAGTTGCCAGAGGGGGGCATACCTCTCTTCCTCCTTTCTTTTTCCCGCCGGTTCGCCCACCCAAAATGGGGCAGAACCAGTGGGGACTAGTTGTGGAAAGCAGCATGTGGCCTGGGAAAACTCACAAAGGCGGCTTGGCACCTTGTCCCAGGATCTGCACTGTTTCAGGCCCCCAAGAGCAGCAGGCTCTCGACCCAGGGGTCCAGAAACATGTCTGGTGGTGGCAGCTGAAAGCAGCCACTCAGCCTAGACACTTTTGGTAGGTCGTTTTTCAGGGGGAATCTCCAAGATGCCCTCGGTGTGCATTTTTTATTAAATCCCATACCGGTATCAGTGTGGGTTTAATGTGCTGAGAAGTTTGATACCAAACTTCTCAGTTTTCAGTGTAGCCATTATGGTGCTGTGGAGTTCGTAATGACAAACTCCCAGCACCATATACTCTAAATGGCAGCACTGCACTTACAATGTTTAAGAATGGAATTAGACACTGTAGGGGTACAGGGCTCATGCACTTGGTGTGGCAAGTGGACTCTTCACTTTGTTCTGCACCAAAACACGCAGCCTGCAAAGGCTAGAGGTGGCACAATAAGCACTGCAGCCCTTAGGGGTCATCTCTGGTCACAGTGTCCTGGGTACCTATGGTCCCATTTACCAGGGACTGACCTGTGGCCAGAGATGCCAACTGTGTTTTGTTTTGAATGCAGTTTTAGGGAACGAATATAGGCCCTAGGTGCACACAGTTAAACCACATCAGCAGTTCAGCAAAAAAGGGGGCTACCATGCAGAAAGAAAGCACTTTCTCACAGGCACTTACTTGCAGGACCGTTCTTCTGGAATTAAGGAGTGTATGGCAAGATCCAAGGGCACACCTACAGGTCAATGCAGTAGTATCTGGGGCGTCCAGGTGCAGAGGTGTGTCACAGCATCGCGTGTCCCATTCATTTCAATGGTAGAACGGTTTGGTTACAAAGAGGATGCGGTACAGAAGGGGTGGTGATGGACGGAGCATCTGAATCAATCAAACACTCACACCCAGTCAACAGATCTGGGTTTAATCCATCACCGTTCTTTAGCCCACTCTGGCACCCCAGTTCAGACATGGCCATATGCAAATGAGTCTGACCCTGCGCCTCATGGGAACAGTCCAGCCCGAACTGCCAAGCCATGCCTTCCCTGGACCGAAATCAAGCTTCCTAGGACCGGTTTCTGGCATTACAGCGGTCTTCAGCCAGGCTTGCTTGAATCCAGTGGCAAAGTGAGCAAGGGACTCACGTCTGAGCATACCCTGCCAACTTATGGCGAACAACGCGGTACAAAAGGGGGTGGAATTGGGGCACCAGTCTGGGGATTCCACAGAAGGGCTCAAGCTTCGAGATCCACAGCAACAAAAACATCCTTGGTCCGCTTTTCCTCGGGGTGTGGGGCTTGGGCGCAATGGTGTCTTTTGGCATCTGATTCAATGCTGGGGTTTCTCACGGTTGGAGAGGGCCTGCAGAAAGAGGCTAGAGGCCGTGACTGGAAGTCCAGTATGGGCAAAACCAAGCAGTGTCTTGGCTCTTGGGTCTGGGGACCTCGTTGGCATTGCCCCCACCCTTGGACTTGGGATCTGGAGCGCAGGTGCATTGGTACATTGAGGCGTCGGGTGGCAGCGGTCACAGGCTCGTTCGTTCTGTTGCACAGGGGTAAACAGGACAGCCGGGCCACTGTTGATGTAGGTCTCACTGTCCCTGGAGTCCCTCGATGTTCACATTGGTTGTCTTCAGCATTGGTGTCCGGTCCATGCACAACAATCCATGGCTGCTGCAAGGGTCCAGTACCGCAAGGATTGGTACTGTGAGGCTCCGATCGGTCCTGGTCTCCCCACACTTGGAGGTTAGTAGGATCTGACCAGTCGGAGCACTCCTACCTCTTCCTGGACGACTGCTGCATCAATTAGACTCCATAAGCAGCAGGTCGGTGTACCAGGTCTTGCTTCTTTGGTGCCTGCGGCTGCAGGGGAGTAGCTACTCTACTCCAAGGGAGTTCCTTTGGCAATTTGCAAAGCACCGGCAGCCCACTGGGTTTCGAGTTTAACACAGTGGCAAGATGATGTGTTGCTCCACGAAGGTCGGGTGCAGCAGACAGGCGGGTTCACGGCATGTCAGTCGTGTTTCTCGGGTCAGGAGTCTTCTTCCACTCCTTTTGTGTCCAACGAAATCTGGAGATCTAGTATCAGGAGGACCACAAAATACTCAATTTTATGGGAAGTAAGGGATAGTAGCCAACGGGATACGGGCCCCTGGGGTCACTACGTCTCCTATATGACCACTTCCTGTGGTAAGTGTGCATAATCCTGTCCCAGAATCCCTAAGTTTGCCATCATCAAGATGGCCAACTCTGAAAAGTGGTGTCCAATTCAGGTAGCCCACCTCAGGGGTGGTACTAGCCTGGGGGTGGACATGCATCCCTTACTAGTTAATTTCTCACCTGCCCAGGTGCCAAAGGGCTCTGGACAAAAGGGGGTGGGCATCCTCTCCTGTGAGAGAAGTCGGACTCTCATATCAAAGGCAGTGGCTTCTTTGAAGCTCCGCTGCCTTGGAAGGCTAATCAGCAGGTCATCCTGTGAGAGGGTGTGAACACACTCCAACCAACCAGGCTTTTTTACTGACCTCCAGAGAGCAGAAGCCCTCATCCTTGGGGTCAGAAACCGGCCCCTGGTGGCAGGCTGGCGTGAACCAGATAGTCAGCACAATAGTGGCTGGTACGTTTTCAGGGGGCAGCTCTAAGGTGCCCTCCGTTTGCATGTAGTAATATATCCAACACTGGCATCAGTGTGGGGTCATTAATATGAAATGTTAGATAGCAAACAGCCCTACTTTCAGTGAAGCCATCATGTAACTGGGAACTCGCTTTTACCAGTGTCCAGCACATGGACTCATAACGGCTTCCCTGGTCACTTGTAATATCTAGTAATAGAACTAGACAGCACAGAGGCATATCTGCTCATGCAGATATGTCCCCAACATAAAATATGATGCACCCTGTGTAGGAAAGTGGGTTTCGGTTGCAGTAACGCCCCCCGCTTTTGGCCAGATTTCTGATGCCAAGTTGACTGGGTGTGTTGCTGGGACTCTGCTAACCAGGTCTCAGGACCTGTGCTCCTTCTTAAACCTGTCCCAGGATGCTGGTTTCCAGTCCAGGGAGGACCTGACGGTTCGGGCTGGACTGTTCCCATTGGGAACAGGGTCAAGACTGATTTGCATATGGCTCAGTCTGACCTGGAATGGAACGGGGAGCAAAGAAACGATGGATTTAGGCCCAGATCGCTTTACTGAGGTTAACGTTTGACATTGTGCATCACTCTGTCCCTCCATTATTCTTTTTGCACTTTCCTAAACCGGTACCATTGCTCCAACAATGGGCATACCTCTGGCCCACATATAAGTCCCTTGTAAAAGGTACCAGTGGTACCAAGGGCCTTGTGACCAGGGGTCCCTTAAAGCTGCAGCATGTATTGTGCCCCCCAAAAGGACCCTACACCAAACACACACACACACACACACACACACTGCAAGCTATGTGATGAGGGTAGCCGTTATGAGTCCATGTGCTGGACACTGGTAAAAGCGAGTTCCCCAGTTACATGATGGCTTAACTGAAAGTAGGGATGTTTGCTATCTAACATTTCATATTAATGAACCCACACGGATGCCAGTGTTGGATATATTACTACATGCAAACGGAGGGCACCCCCTGTCTCCATAGACATGCACAAGGCACCTGACCCCCTCCTTTGACCTCTGCACCCGGCCGCCCCTGTGCCGCTGAGGGTGCATGCTCGGTCTCCTGACCCCTGCCCTGTGTTGGTTCTACAAACCAGAGACTAAACCAGAAAATCATGTACTTACTTGTACGTTATCACTTGCCTTTCTTCCCATAGGATTGCATTGGTTTTTTCCTCTGTAATGCACGAAGTGTTGATTCTGAGACCAATACAAAGTATCTTCTTGATACTGGAAAATATTTCTTGTACCTGCAAAATATTCCTAATGCTTATACAAACCTTTGCCAACTGTTTATTGAAAGTATTGCATAATTGAAAAGTCTTCTTACCTGTAACTGAGATTCACTTAGTTCCTAAAATAAAAGTAACTAAAGCAGTATTTTTTTATTTATAAACATTGGCTTGGAGTTAGTCATTGAGCGTGTTTTCCTACCTTGTATGTGCCTGTACAACAAATCCATTCACACTACCCTCTCATAAGCCTAACTGTTCGGCCCAGCTACCACTAATCTGAGGCATGAGCTACTTTATCCTCTGCAACACTTTTGGGGAATTACTGGACTCTGTGCACACCATCTCTTTTTGATATGGTATATACAGAGCCATCTTCATACGCTCTGCCTGAGGGCTCCAAGGCCTGCTGTGGGGGTGACTTACATATATTACATGCAGTGACTTTGCAATAGGACACAGGAGTGTGTCATGTCATGTTTTCACTCATAGTTTGCACCATGTCACGCAGCCTGCAATGGCAGTCTGTGTGGAATTAGTTTGTGGGTCCCTTAGGATGGCACAATATATGCTTTAGCCCATTGGGACCCTCTTTAGTACCCCTGCCCAAGTTATCTGGAGTTCCATTTGCAAGGAACTTACAGGGGATGGAATGCGTTACTTACCTGTAACTGCAGTTATCCACTATTGGTATCTTTCATAGATTAACATGCCTGAATCAAATCCCCATCATCGGGATGGGAGTACCCGGTACATAAATAAAGTAATGCCTCATTAGACGTATAGAGTAATAGGCCAAGGGCCTCACCTTAGTAACATATCCATGCCCTTTTGTAAAAAGGACTAAACTTTGGAGTAGAACCAATCAGCTATCACCACCCTCTGGAACCTTCCTAGAAGGAGCTCTAGTCCCTCAGATTTTCGTAAGCACAGTGCTAAGTAGTTGCATTACTGAGAGTGCTAAGTAGTTGCATTACTGAGATGACTAGGAGAGCCTTTCCAGGGGAGGTGGGTGGGTTGCATGTGAATCTATGAAAGATACCAATGCTGGATAACTGCAGTTACAGGTAAGTAACGCATTCCTTATCCAGTATTCGGGTATCTTTCATAGATTCACATGCCTGAATCAGCATAGGTCGGGGAGGGGTTTGAGGAGGAATTTGAATGAACTCTAGCGAGTGTCCAAATTGAACCAGTTGAAGAACCCAACGGTCTGTTATCTGTTTCCAATTGTGTAGGAAATGGGAAATTCTTCCTCCAACACTGGAGGGTGGAAAGGAATTGGAAACCGGTGGCAGTGAAGAGTCATTGGTGCCGGGCGGCGTCTTACGGTGGACCTTCTTTTCGTCGAAAGGAGGACTTGGTGTAAGAAGATTGTTTTGGTTGTTGACGCTGCTGGTACTGTGGCCGATATTGCTGATTGGAAGAGTAGGAAGCTCAGTAGTGCTGGTAGTCTCCTCTCGTAGAAGACTGTCCCCTTCCTCTTGAGCCACGAAAAGGAGGGTTTTTGAATTGAAGGGTACCCAAAGCCCTAGCCGTATCTGTATCCTTTTTTATGCCCTGAAGAGCTTCATCGATGTGTGCCGAAAAGAAGCTGACCGTCGTATGGCATGTCAAGGATTTTAGTTTGTACTTCCGGTCGGAATGACGTCGCCTTTAGCCAACGTTGGCGCCATAGTACCGCAGCGCCGGGAAGTTGGAAGAATTCAGTAGAGGCGATATCCATCGCACAATCGATGATTTTGGACACCGAACGTTCGCCATCCAGCAAGATCTTTGCTTCTTCCTTCGAATCGTCCGGCAAGGCCCCCGAGATATGGAGCAATGTCCGCCCACATCTGTCTGTTATAGCGTCCTAACAGTGCCAAGGAGTTGGATGCATGCACTGTTAACGCGGACATGGACGAGAAACGTTTCCCAATATTATCAAGCTGTCTACCTTCCTTGTCTGGAGGAGCGGTCAGCGGAGCGGAAGGATTTTTAGATTCCTGCTGAGCGGCTTGTTTGATGACTGAGTCAGGTTTGGGGTGTCCGGTCAGGCAGGCTGGAGCGGTGTCGGGAGCCCTGTATTTCGTGTCCAGCCGGGGAGCACCAGGGGTAGCGTAGAAGGGTTGTGCATAATCTTTACACCCTGATCCCATATATAGTCAATAATGGGTATAGATCTGACAGATTTTATAAAAGGTTCCTTAAACTCATAAAGGAAGCAATCCTGTTGTTGTGAAGGCATAGGTATCTGGAAACACTGTGCCGCTCTTTCCAGGATTTTATGGAAGCCCTTGATTTCCTCAAGAGGCGAGCCAGCTTGAGTAGGCACCGGGGATGCTGGACAGGGGATTACATAATCATCCCACTCATCATGTGTCGATTGGGAATCGTGAAGTTCCCCTTCCTCATGTGGATCATCCTCCTCATCATCTGTGGAAGGCGAAGGCAGTGATGTGGTAGGCCCAGGCTGAAAAATCAGGGGTGAAGGCCGTTGTCTTGGTAGCGGAGAGACTACTGGAGGGGGAGGAGACGTAGCCGAAGTTGAAAACCTCTGCTTATAGTCAGTAATTAGAAACTAGAGGTCGGAAACCAGTGACGCAGGTAGGCAAACCATGGGAGGTGGATGGCACTATTCAGGGTAATCCACCTGGACCTCCGGTTCTTGGTCATCATTGTCAGAGCGGTCCTGGTACTTGACGTGAAGTTCAGATAGGCTTGTCGCAGTTCTGAACATACTGCCATCGTCAGAATCTTCCTCTCCAAGAGGTGAGTAGGAGGCAAAGGTTGGACCCTATTAGGGGAAGTCAGGTCGGTGTCAGCGTGCATTTTGTAATCTTGAGGTGGACATACGCACTGTGTAGCTTGGGTTCTGTTGTCATCGACGAGCGAAGCGTCGACGGGCACCATGATTGGTAACATCGACAGAGCTCCCGTCAATGGATCTGTAATCGACGGTGTTGCCGTCGTCGATCGGGTCGTCGTCGACGGAGTCCTCGTCGACGTAGACGGAACAGTCTTTGTCGGCGTAGGCGTTGAAACGCTAGTCTTCGATCGTAGTGTCAATGCTGGTTTTGACATAGACGATGATTTCCTTATTTTTATCGTCGACGAGACAGACTTACCAGCTGTCGACGAAGTCGTCGACGTGGACAAAGTTGAAGACGCGACAGAAGGGGAGACTGTCGTCGTCGTCGAGGTTACAGTCAAAGATGTAGACGGAGATTTCCTCGTCGTTGAAGCCACCGTCGAAGAGGCCGTCGAGGTGGAAACAGGCTTTTTAAAGATGTGAAGAACCTCCTGAGGGGAAACCTTTGCCAGTAGAGCCTTAGGAAGTGCCTCTGAAGACTTTTTGTGAGTCTGCTTTTGAGGTGGCTGCGATGAAGGTCCTGGAGAGGCCTCTCTGGGTCTTTTCTGAGAGGAATTTGAAGACTTGGAGGAACCTCACTCTCCTCAGAAGACACGGCTTGGTTTATATCTTTAAGCCTCTGCAGCCAAATTAAGAGTTGTCCCTCCCTGTCTGTGGGTTTTTGAAGAAAAGGTACAACATACCTTTACAGTCCTTTGAGGAGTGATCTGGGTAAAGGCAGTAGAGACAGTCCTTGTGTTGGTCATCAACATGAAGTCTTTTACCACAGGAAGCACAGGATCTAAAAAGGCCTTTCTTAGGAGTATCTGCCATGAAGAACTTGAGAACTTCACACATGTGAGAAGTTGGCCTGATGTGCAGTGCTCACGGTTCTAGTGATCACTATATATCAGTCCAAACAACCCTTATTGATGATTGGTTGTAAGTCAACCTTATAGACCAGCTATCCTAGTAGCATGGATACGAGCAGTCTAAGGCTAAGACTCTAGAGGGCGTGTTAAGCCAGCTGTTTTACCATCACATTACCCCTTGAACACCCAGTGAAAGGACACCACACAAGTTGTTATGAAAATAAACAGTGTATTTATTTATAACAAGACTACCCTGGCTCTCTATGAGACAGGGAGCTAAGCACACAACAAAACTCTTATAAAAATACTTAAGTTAGCACAGTATACACAAATGCCCGAGGGGCACGAAAAACCATATACTCTGAAAGTGGAATGCGAAATTACTAGCAGGTAAGTACAGTACTAATAGGCTTTGGAATCGCTAGGACTTGACTATGGAATCGTTAGATTACTTCTAGGAGGCCCAGGGGACTCGGGTGCAGTGTGTGCACTCTCACGCGGGATGCGGGACAAAGTCTATGATAGCTAGTAAAGTTAAAGTTAGTGTTCACGGGCGAACACTACCTGGTAGGGAGAAAACGACAGTGGATCCTGACCCTTGGATAGTGAGGCTATGCTGGGGCACCGAAATGCCGAAGTTACCTAGCCCAGGGGCTGCAGCTGCATAGGTCTCAAAAGACGTCGGGAATCCTCGTAGACGAACCAGGAGCCTGGAAGACAGATGCTGGCAGACGACCAGTGAAGAGAGTTCGAGTTGATCCAAGCCTGGATCTTGAAGATGGATGACACCTGAAAGCAGAGGGGACCAAGTTCGTGACTACTAGCCAGTAGTCAGTGGGCACCAGGAGGGCACCGGATGGTAGTCACCTCGACTAGGTGAGTGGGCGACGCTGTGCTCTGCAGATCTCACGGACCAGGAGGCGTTGTCGGCGACCAGGATGGAGGGGCGAGCTGTCCCACAATGGATGAAGCTGTCGGCGTCGAAGAACCCAGGATTGGGCAACAAAGCCTTGGCTAGTTCAAGCCCACGCGGTGGACTCAAAATGGCGTCTTGAGTGGACCAGGAGGGTCCGGGGTGCTCCTCTTCTGGAAGGGAGCAAGAGCCAGTCTGGAGCAACCAGACCAGCAGCAGTGATGTCGTCAGGCGTCGTTCAGAAGGCCACAAGCCAGCGGGCTAGTAGCCAAACAACGCGGTGAGCAGCAAAAAGCAGAAGGGCCCCACGCCGATCGTGGAGATGCTGGGGGGGCTGCTCTTCGGTGCTGGAGCTGCTCAGGGTTGGGGCTTCTCGGACCCCAAAGCACTCGCCAGGAGATTACTCGGCGGGCTTGCTGTGAAGAAGTCGTGCAGTCTTGGCAATAGTCGGTCCCTTGATGTCTCGTCGCACTCACAGTTCTCAGCTTGGCTGTAGAGGTGAGTAGAGGTCGGAGGTGCCAGGGAAGCCGGGTCTTGTCGAGCTGGGCAGTCGGATTCCGGAGGAAGGACTTACAGCAGACCGCAGTGTTCTTAGGATGGTGCCTGCGGATGCAGGGTGACTACTCCTTAGTCACAAGGGAGAATCTTGAAGAAGAAATCTTGAAGTCCTTTCGCAGAAAGTCATGTCTTGATTCCAAAGATGATCTAATTTGGAAGGGGGCCTGCTCCTACCTTTATCTGGGACAAGGGGGCTGGCACGCGACTAAGTCCTGCCCTATGGGTGGGACCAGGAGGGGGGTGGTTACACCCCTCTCCTTTGGCGGGCTTTCCCCAGGCCAGGGGCTGGAGTGCCCCTGGAACTGGTTTCAGCCGGCCTATGCACAGTGAGCACCGGGGTGCCACTTGCAGTCACCTTCCTCTGTAGCCCTGCCTACCTGGAATACACAAAACCCTGTCTGGGACGGTGCTGGCACCGCCCCTGGCAGGAAACCCTTTGTCCTTGCCTCCTGCTCTGGGAGGACTCCCAGCAGCAGGAGGGCAGACTTGTGTCTCGGTGGCAGCATCCATTTTGTGGAGCTGAGGCTATGTCTGACTTTAACCGGGGTTACAGGTTACATACATGTCGTGTCCCTCTAGAAGGGTGGAATTCTAACCCCGTCGCCAGAATTGGCGAGGGGTTAGTATTCCAATTCGTATGACACCTTACTCGACATGTTTTGATAAAGCGATACCAGAGTTGGCATATAACCGCGAGGATTATAATGCACTTAAGAGTATATGGTATGCGATATCATGGAAACGGCTAAGGGATGGATCCCGAAAGCCGCAGACAGGCTCAGCGCATGCCAGAGCACCATCTCACACGATTCCAAGCACTCTGCCTTCAGGATTGTTAAGGCCTGCCATAGGAGTGACTGATAGGAGATCTGTGTGTCCATTTTTAGGGTTAGATATAGGTATACTATATCTAAAGCAAAGGGTGATTACACCACCTTGCCCCAGCTGTCGTGCAGCCAGTTGTGTCAGTTTAGTTAGTCAGCCCAGGGGTGGCACAATACATGCTTCAGCCCCTGGGAGACTTCTGGGTGCACCTCAGCCCTGGGTACAGGGACTTAGAGAGGGCCCAGTGCCAATTGAGTACCTGAGTACAATTTGGATAGAGAGAACAGCTAGGCTGTGGGTCTGATTAGCAGGCCCACAGCCAGGGAAAGTCGTAAACCAGTGCAGCAAAAAGCAAAAATCTGGGTGATCATAGGATTGCAGACCCTACTCTCCTACAACACAGAAGAAGGAATTTTGAAGAAAAATCCCACTGGAAATCCAGAAAACAAGGAAAGCTGAGCAGAGCTCTGTGGAGACTCCCTTAGCATGACGTGCAGTAGAAAATCTGAGGGACTAGAGCTTCTTCCAGGAAGGTTCCAGAGGGTGGTGATAGCTGATTGGCTCTTCTACGAAGTTTGGTCCTTTTTACAAAAGGACATGGATATGTTACTAAGGTGAGACCCTTGGCCTATTTCTCTATATGTCTAATGAGACATTACTTTATTTATGTCCAGGGGACTCTCTTCCCGACGACGGGGAATGATTCATGCACGTGAATCTATGAAAGATATCCTAATACTGGATAACTAAAGTCCTTTGCCAATTGTAGCACAATTAGACAACACCTTGTTTTACGGACATGAAGATCTGGTTAGCAGGCCTCAGTGCTCTGTCAGTCAAAAATCAGCATATAGTAGCTAAAAAGGGAACAAAAAGTGTGAGCGTGGGGAGGTAGGGGGGGACTGCAACGAAAGCTCAGTGCTCTACAAAATCCTGGGAGTCTCTTCCTAGTCTGTCAGGCAAAAAAGAGTAAGGGAACAGGCTACCTTGTCCCAGGGCCTCACATCCTTCTGTGTAAGCCACTGCCTCTTGGGAGCTGACCTATCTCAACATTAACAGGACACATTTTAAAATGCACTAGATCTCTTTGATCTTCTATCCGTATATTGGGGATAGACATAGCTACCTCTGCTAACTCTGTCTTCGTCAGGGCAATACTCAGTTTACCAAAGATGCTATCCACAGCTGGAGTAACCCCACTATGACCAACAGGGTCAGGGGGCCTAATTTGCTACTTTACATGGGGTCAGACCACCATGCCAAGGACTGTGCATTCATAAAGGCTAGCACCCAGCAAAAGCTACTGACAACTGTCAGTAACCAGAGCTACACCTTTAGCTCTCCACTGACAGGTGGAGGAGCTAACAGAGGCTTCCTTAGGCTCAGGGGCAGCTTACCACATCCTGTAAAAGCCACACTTCTTCCACTCTCTCTTCTGTTAGCTGAGGAGCCACCATCTCATGCAAAATAACTGAATGACTTGTGAGGACTTCTTGTGGGGGCAGTGCCAACAAAAGGACCTTTCCCTGGGAAACTGATTTAAGATAATGACATACTTTGACTTCCAAACTGGATTCCATCCAGGAAGAGGCCCAGAAACTGCCCTCGTTGCCATCTGGGATGACCTGAAGAACAATGTTGAACGCAACTGGGTTGCTGCGCTACTTCTCTTGGACCTCTCAGCTGCCTTTGACATGGCTGACCGTGACACTCGGATACTCTACGAAGCTGGCATAGAGGGGGCTGCTCTAGATTGGATCACATTCTAGCTTCGAAACAGAATTAATGTGATCCAAACCCCCCACACCCCTTTCTTGTCCAGACTTCTCAAAAGCAGGGGTCCCTCAAACCTCCATCATCTCGCTGATGCTTTTCAAAATCTACATGAAGTAATTAACAGCACTGATCAGTCAATTTCACCTCACGTGCTACAACTATGCAGATGACGCGCAAATACTCCTTCAACTGAAATGCCCCAAAGACATTGAAAACGTCCCAATTTTCAGTGGTCTCAGAGCCATGGATCAATGTATGACGTGGAGCCATCTCAAACTGAATACTTCCAAAACAGAAATATTCACATGTGGCAAATAGAAAAATTATGACCCAGTCGTCGCTGTGAAATTTTAGTTTGTGTATTGAACATCATCTACGCCATCTTGCAGACCCACGTACGAGCATACACGACAGCCATTTTAGGTACCATGGTCTCCCTGTTCACGATCGCTCATCAGCGCACTTCCCTGACCCTGCAAGCGTCCCCCATGCACCCTGACTGCCCCCGCTCTCTCATGCACAAGTCATGAGCCCTCCCCTCCCATGATTCTGTCCCAGAGAATCGCACCCCGCGCCTGACCAACACCTCCTGTCCCTCCATGAATACCCCTCCTTTGATGACCCCTTCCTCTGAGCCTAAACGTCAGCACGGACCGCTGGTCATCCTTTAGCCCAAGGATACAGTTTATTGCCCATTACTGTATGCACTCGCCTCTCCTGAAAGAGGCCACTATTGATCACGACCTCCCCATCCCCGAGATTCGATCAGGCGCACACTCCAAAGGAATCGGCAGAACACTCAGCTGCATGATAGCCCCCTCCCGACCACATGAGGGGGAAAGAGCCTCTACTGTTGTCATGTGTTGGAACGGGCCGGAATTGGGGGGGGGGGGGGGGGGGGGTGCCGGGGATGTCATTCTCATGCTCTACAATGTCCCTGTTGTAATAAAGGACGTTCACATGTCTAAAACCAGTGTATAAAAGACCAGCTCTCAGAGAAGTTGAGAGAGCACCTCGAGACGATACCTTGCTGTCTGATCTGATGTGTTCTGATCCGTCGGAATAAACTTGTTTCCTGTCTTCCTGTCTCTAGCGCCTGCCTCTTTATTGGATAACTTCGTATGGTATTAGAGGCGTTTACGCCGGGCAAATTTTACTAAGGAAACATCTTCTGAAATAGCCTGACCATTTTAAATTGATCTTTAGCAATTGGCGTCCCAAACGCGGGGCCCATCAGCGACACGTGGATCCAGTGGGAGAGGTCCCGACGACAGAGTGAACGACTGCAACGATCGGAAGAGCTCCTGTCCGATAGACCCTCGTCTGACAGCCGATCATCTGAACTTCACTGATTCCGAGCAGACCTCTCCCGAGTGATCTACGGTCCTGACTGGGAACCACCAGGAGTGCCGCGATAGCAACAGAGAGTAGAGGACGATCGGGCGCTGGAAGCGGAAGACGAGAAACTGTCCATGCGGTCCGGGTAAGGTCGTGACACACGACAAAATTGCGAAATTGATTGATTGATTGTTTGAAAATACTAGTATTACTTATTGACCGCTTCTGAGAAATTCTCTATTTGCAAACAAACACAGAATCGCCATACTCTGTTTAGTCTTTGCAGATAGTGGAGGGTAGGCAACGCAAAACTTTAACACGTCGTGCCTATTCTTTTTTTCTCCCCATTGATTGATTGATTGATTGAATCGAGCATTGAATTGTTCGAAGTTGGTTCTCTTAGGGATCTTCTCTGCCTGCAAACGGGGAAGAATAGGAATATTCTCTCTCCCTTTGCAGAGAGTGAAGGGTAGGTAACGCAAACCTTTAACACGTCGTACCTATTATGTTCCTCATTGATTGATTGTTTGACCAAACATTGACTGTTTGGAATTGGGTCTTTCGGGAGGTATTCTCTGTTTGCAAATAGTGTAGAATAGAATATTCTGTCCAGTCTTTGCAAATAGTGAAAAGATAGGTAGTGCAGGCTTTTGCCCCCCCATGGTAATCCGTCATGCCTATCTTCTCCCCATTGGTTCATAGTTGGGTCAACCCGGACCGCTTATTAGAGATGAACCATCCAGCTCCACTGGAGGGCACCCCTAATAAGGACATGTTTACTAAGCAAGGACTAGTCGCCATAGCTTATAGTAAGTTATGGCATAAATATACAAAAAAGGATCCTGAAAACCAGTGGCCACTGATAGGTTCTTTTGATGAAAATAAAATAAAAACACTAGAAGCAGCTGTAAAAATAAATAAGGCAACGCCCACTATGCTCGATAGTATCGGCATGTGGCGCAAAGAAGCAGAGCACCGCAGGAAAAGAGAGGAAGCAAAAACAGTGAAAGAATTACGGAAAGCAGCCCATCTGGCCACAAAAGAACTAGATGAAGAAATAAGAAGAAGGGAGGAAGTTAAACAAACGCAAGAATCAGGACTGACAGGTCAATGCCCTGTCAGGACCACCCCTACGCTCTACCCGGAGGTGCCCTCTAAACAACGGGCAAATGACGAGTTACTGCTCGGTCCTCCAATGATCTACATGCCTCCTCCTTATGCTCCCTGCCAGCCTCTAGCACAACACTCACCAGTCCAGAGTGCAGTCGAGGGTAACCCTAGCGCTAGTGCCCCGACTCTTACGGCCTTCGCACCAGCCACATTGGTAACAACACCAGATGAACTTGAGACTGGCAAACAGTTAACAGCCAGACCAAATAGGTTGAGCAAAGATGAGCGGGATGGAATCGACCAGATAGCAAAAACCCTGGTAGAACGGAAGGAGAGTGAAGAATATACGATGAATATGCACAACTCGCATGCCGGTAGTCACAGACGGCATTTTATTTTACGGTTCAGCTACCACACTCTGAACGCATATGAGGATAGGTACCAGACTAAAGGTCCTGCTAAATTGACGACTCTATATAGAAAGATTGATGTCGGAGATGGGGCTGAAAGCGATATGACGGACCTCTTCATGCAAACGCTTGAGGTCTTCCGCCACCTCGCGGAACAGAAACCAGAAGTCAAGCTCACAGTCCATGAGACGATTGAGCCCTCATTAGGAGCAGCCAACACTATGATGCCTATCAGAGAAGCCGCCCCCTATTGGGTTCCCCCAAGAGGTCAGGGAACAAACGATGATATCAACCATGCAGATGCCAAAGGGAGGGTTGTGTACAACTGGGTCTACCAACCATGGGATCGGCAAGATATTTTAACTTTTAGACAAACCCTGCCCGATTTAAGAAAAAACCCTACAGCATTCTATACCGAATTAGGCACAGCCTTGGGCTCAACCATAATGACTCTAGCGGACATGGATTTGTTTTTCGGGTTGTGTCTGCCGGCTGATGTGTGGAAGCAAATTCGGAGAGCCGACCACACAGATCTGTTCGGACACACCTGGACAAAACTCTATGAACTAGATAGGCAGCGAGAGCCCGGAAAGAAACCTGTAAAAGACATACTGGAACTCCCCGACAAAATAGTGCAGAAGCTAAAAACGTTGATCCCAGAAAAGAAGGTAGACTGGTCGATAGTCACGGCCTGCCGCCAGAAACCTCAGGAGGACGTATCAGAATACTTCTCACGATTTGAAACAGTGTTCTCAGACTACAGTGGCCAAGACATGACCACCGCAACCGGACAACACCTATTCGTGCAGAACTATGTAAAGGGGCTATCGCAAGAGGTCTCCCAAAACTTACAGACTAGCGAAAGTAGTTGGGGAGCCTCTAAACCTGCAGCTATCCTTCAGATGGCTCAGTATTACGAACACCAAAAGAATGAGAACGAAAGGGCAACTGAGAAAAAGAAAAAGGACCTAAAGGAACGAGTAATGATTGCACAACTACAGGGAGTGACCACAGGGAGGGAACGGTATAGGGGGAACTACCAGTCAAATGCCCCTAGGAGTTCGACCCCTAGAGACCGCAACCCCGCCCCTGGCGCTCCACGAACCGACCTTGATGAGAACCAATGTGCATTTTGTAAAGAATTTGGACATTGGAAGTCTCAATGCCCAGCCCTTCGGGAACTGATTAAGAATAAAGAGGCAAGGGACATGGCAAATGGCCCCAAAACTGGAGGGCAGGGACGAGGACAGACCCACGACACCACCAATGACCTATCTGGTAGACCAAACACATTTGACCGCCCCGACAGAATCAGTACCAACAGTCCGATGACTACAATGATCACGACTCTGCATAGGACTGCCAGGGGCAAGGGAGGGATCCAGTCGAGCTCTGTGTAGACCAGCAAGGTCCTTATGTCACTGCTAAGGTCCTGGGTACAAAGTCTCCATTTGTGGTAGACACCGGAGCGACACGTAGTGTATTATCAAAACGACTGATTCCAAGGGCACCCTTGTCTGGCTCACACATTACCTCAATAGGTTTCGATGGGACGCCCTCCACTAACCCCCTGTCTGTACCTATCTCCTTTGACCTAGGAAACAATCCCACTGACACGACGTTTCTGCTCTCCTCCAACTCCCCTGACGCCATATGGGTATTGACTTACTGAAACATTTCCGAGCTACTATTAGGTGTTCCCCAGATGGAGTCCGAGTCATTCTGTACGATAACCCAAGCATGTCCAGACCCTACCCCGCACGGCATATGTGCTCCGTAACAGATGCTGACCTATCCTTGCTCGATACCCTACCCCCGTACCTATGGGCCAGAAACGACTCGGATGTAGGACGAATGATGATCGATCCTGTACACAACTGTTCGACCAGATGTGATACTCCCGAAACTCCCACAGTACCGAATATCGCCCGAAGGCGAGAAGGCATTGGTAGCGATTATTCAGTCCTTGGTAGATGCAGGAGTGGTAGAGGAAGTGGTTAGCAATGTCTGCAATAGTCCTATCCTACCCATTGTTAAGAAGCAAGGTGAGGGGGATGAGAAAGCGTACCGCTTCATCATCGACCTGCGAGAAGTCAACAAAGTGGTGGTGCCACAGTACCCCGTAGTCTCAGACATCGCCACCATCCTGACTCTCATCCCGTCCACTGCCACCACCTTCACCGTTATTGATCTCAAGAATGCATTTTTCTCTATCCCCATCCATCCAGACAGCCGTTATCTCTTCGGCTTCACTTTAAAAAACCGTTCATACCGATTTTGTAGAGCTCCCCAGGGCTACACTGAACGTCCCAGCATTTACAGCCAGGCCCTAAAAAGGCAGCTGGACGCCATCCAGCTACCAGATGGAGTGGTGTTGATCCAATATGTCGATGATATCCTTTTGGCGGCCGACACCACTCCACTTGCAATCACAGCCACCATCCAACTCTTGCACTTTCTCGCGGAGAATGGCCACAAAGTCTCCAAAAAGAAACTGCAGTTCTGTCAGCCCCAAGTAACATACCTAGGTCATCTCCTGTCCAAAGAAGGGAGAAAACTTACACCCGACCGAATCCAAACCATCCTAGACACCCCTATTCCAAAAACACAGAAGCAAGTCCGTTCATTAGTAGGCCTCACTTCTTTCTGCCGACAATGGCTACCAAATTTCAGTCTCATTATAAAACCCCTACTTTCCCTGTTGGCCAAAGATGTTCCGTTTCCACTCCCGTGGACTCCCGAATGCCAAGCATCCTTTAAGGAGTTGCGAGATGCCCTTTGCTCGGCACCCGTTCTAGGAACACCAGATTACTCCAAGCCCTTCTCCCTCTACACTCACGAAAGGGAGGGATGCGCATTGTCTGTTCTAACCCAGCCCATCGGCGCCAAGCAGCGCCCTTGTGCCTACTTCTCTGCCACTCTTGATCCAGTCGCCAGAGCTCTACCAGCCTGCCTTCGAGCAGTAGCCGCTGCTGCTGTCTCTATCCGACAGAGTGAGGGAATTGTACTTTCGAACTCTCTCACAGTATTAGTACCCCATGCAGTTGACACACTTTTGAACCAGACCAAGACTCAACACCTGACTAGTGCACGACTGACAGGATACGAATTAACTTTACTTGCGCCCCACATCACCCTGAAGAGATGCACGACATTGAATCCTGCTACACTGTTACCCTTGCCCGAAAATGACCCCGATGTGCCCCCTATACACGACTGTGACCCTCACGGACGAGCAGACTAGGAGTAGAATTGACCTCCGAGACATTGCTTTCACAGATCCTGACGGAGAACTATGGGTAGACGGCTCTTGCATCAAACTCCCAGACGGCACCACTTCTGCTGCCTATGCGGTAACGACTGCTCGAACAATAGTTGAAACAGCTTGCATCACACAACGATCCGCACAGGCAGCAGAACTAATTGCCCTCACACGAGCATGTATCATAGCAGAAGGAACCACGGCAAACATTTACACAGACAGCCAGTACGCCTTCGGGGTAGTTCATCATTTTGGGCTCCTGTGGAGGGAAAGGGGATTCCTGACGTCCCATGGTACACCCATCCTTCACGGAGATCTAGTCTCCGCCCTGATAGAAGCAGTTCTCCTCCCCAAACGATTAGCAGTAATTAAATGCCAGGCACACAAGAAGGTGACAGATTTAGTTGGACAGGGAAACGCACTAGCCGACATCACTGCCCGAACCACAGCTGAGAATAGGGCCACGACACGCATGTATGTGACCAGGTCACAAGCAGAAAAATGGACCAACGCTAGGGAAACGATCAGGGATATCCAATCGACCAGCACATCACACGAACTGACTGAGTGGGCACGGGTGGGTCTAAGGGACGATGAAGGCTGCTGGCGGACAAAGGACACAAACAAATGGTTGCTGCCTGATGCATACTTGATCCCCATACTGACAATGGCACATTCCCCTGCACACATAGGTTCTGCCCCCATGATCGAACTCATTTCCAAAGTCTGGCATAACGGCAAGATCCCCGACTCAGCCAAACGCCTGGTCCAACAGTGCCTTATCTGCTTACAACACAACCCCGGGAAAGGAACTGTAGTACCCCGGGGAGGGTTTGGGATCCCCGACCACCCCTTTGAGGTCCTCCAGATGGATTACATCCAGCTAGAGAGGTGCCAAGGCTTGAAGTACGTATTAGTCATTGTATGTGCCTTCAGCAAATGGGTGGAAGCCTATCCGACCCGTGATAACACTGCCATGACTACTGCCAAAGTACTACTGAAAGAGTTTTTCCCTCGCTACGGCCTTTGTCGAATTTTATGGAGCGACAATGGCCCCCACTTCGTAGCTGAAGTTATCCAACTTATCCTGAAGGGGTTGGGGGTCAAACAAAGGTTCCATGCGGTCTTCCACCCCCAATCCGCTGGCCTGGTTGAACGACAACGCTACACTGAAACTGAAACTGTCAAAAATAGTGGCCACCACAGGACTAAAGTGGCCAGATGCCCTTCCACTGGCATTGCTATCGATGCGCTCCACCCCCACTAAGCACCACTTGACCCCCTACGAAGTTGTGTTTGGACGGCCTATGAACCTCTGGACTGCCCCCAAACCAACCTCCATTCATGACGTCCCCGACGTCCTGCTGTCAGATTATTTGTACAAGTTAACTAAAACGTTGTCTGTCATTCATCAACAGGTGCAGCAGGCCATCCCCGATGCTTTCAGGGGTCCCGGTCACGATATCCAACCGGGGGACTATATCTTGATACGGAACTTTCAACGAGCAAAGAGTCTGGAACCCCGGTGGACGGGCCCCTGGCAAGTACTGATCACCACTCGGACGGCTCTTCGAGTGGAGGGGAAGAAGCACTGGCTGCACGCCCATCATTGCAAAAAGATTTCCTCGACCCTGGCCACGACAGACAACGTCAGCACCCAAGAAGAGCTCCTGAACAAAGACCGACCATCACTGAACTGTTATCCTGATACTGAGGCACTTGAACTTGCAAAGCACTCTGATCCCACTGTGCCATCTCGAGAAGGGTATTTCCTACGTCGAAAGGAGGGAGCTTCGGCTAAGTAGACCACTGACTAAGTTGAAAATCTCAGAACGGTGACCCAAAGCAACCAAGGGTTACCTGGAGAGAAGCTAAACTAAGTCTGTGGTTCTGCCCACTACCGAGCACCTTGAAGATGAAGATGATGGAAGCGCCCGATAAGAAGATGATGGAAGCGCCAGATAAGAAGACATCGAAAGCAACAGGAAATACCCACTATAGGAATTCAAAAACTGACAATTTGCACAAATCAAAGACAATGGCTTTCTTCATTATCTCCCTGTTCTGCCTCCTCCTCATGACTTCCTTCTGGATCCTGGAGGAAAGCACGCCCGCTCACCAAATGTTGCCGACCACTGTCCAGCCGACCACCGTGAAAGAGCACCACCTGATCACCCTTTCACCTCAGCTTCGAGAAAGGCGTAGGGAATTCTGGAACAATTCCTTTGTACAACTGTTGCACCAGCACAACCTTGCTGCAAATGCCACAAACTGCTGGATCTGTGGGTTGCTCCCACATGCTACCGGACACTCCATCCCCTTTATTCCTTCACCTTTCTCATTTCACGGCTCTTGCCTCGCCTGGTTGATCCTCATGCAAGAAAGCCATAAGGACAACGCCGCTTCCGGTCAGACAGTGTCACACTTCTACTACGGGTTCTGGCCGAACAAAACCGGAAAACCCTTTTGTCCCGCAATTTCAGGTTCAACCTTCCTTACGAACATCCCAGCCAAAGAAAGAGTCGAAATGCAAGTGCTCCACAATCCAGCCAGATCCACCTTCTCCCACCTACGGAAACAAACGGCTGCCACCCTGACTGCGGCCCTGTCCGTCATCAATGTCACAGGACTCGTATGCCTCGAAGGACAGGGAACGCAGCTGGTGGGTCACAGTTCTTGTCGCATCACCAAAACATTGGTCTCAGCTGACCCCCCTTCCTTTGTTGCTTCCCCGAATATGTACTTTGTTTGTGGCACCAAAGCTTACACGTGGCTCCCAAAAGGCTGGAAGGGTACGTGCTACATTGCCTTCATTCTTCCTCCCACGTATGTGGCTCCAGCCAACCACCACCGGCAAAAGCGCGCTGGAGATGTTGGCCAAGCCGACTCCACCGGAGCACAGTTCCTGGATGCAGCAAAGGGACTTGTTCCTCTGTGGGGACCAATGGCCAATAGCCGCGCAATCCGACACCTGACTCAGGCATTGGAAACAACCATTAACATCACCGCTGGCGTCCTCGCCAACAACACGGCTGAGCTTCAGGCAGTCCGCCTGGTGGCTCTTCAAAACCGTCTTGTTCTAGATGTGGTCCTGGCCGACCGTGGAGGTGCATGCCGTATCATCGGCTCCAGCTGTTGCACCTACGTGCCAGATAACTCACCTTCAGTCTATAAAGCAATCGAACACCTCCAAAGACTGTCCTCGGAGGTTCACCAGGAACAGGAAGGATGGTCGCTTGGAGGCTGGTTCTGGGACACTTTGAAGAACTGGGGATGGAGATTGCTCACATTTTTATTGATACCGATCATGATACTGTGTGGGTGTTGCTTAGCTATTCAATGTTTACCACCTTTATGTGCACTCATTTCCAACTGTATGTGCCCAAAGACTTTGAACTTTAAACCTGAGCACATGAGTCCCCTATACGAGGTAGAGGTGCGTGGTCTCATGGGGATCGATCCGAACTGACAAGCTGGCGAGACATGTTAAAGGGAGGACTGTGAAATTTTAGTTCGTGTATTGAACATCATCTACGCCATCTTGCAGACCCCCGTACGAGCATACACGACAGCCATTTTAGGTACCATGGTCTCCCTGTTCACGATCGCTCATCAGCGCACTTCCCTGACCCTGCAAGCGTCCCCCATGCACCCTGACTGCCCCCGCTCTCTCATGCACAAGTCATGAGCCCTCCCCTCCCATGATTCTGTCCCAGAGAATCGCACCCCGCGCCTGACCAACACCTCCTGTCCCTCCATGAATACCCCTCCTTTGATGACCCCTTCCTCTGAGCCTAAACGTCAGCACGGACCGCTGGTCATCCTTTAGCCCAAGGATACAGTTTATTGCCCATTACTGTATGCACTCGCCTCTCCTGAAAGAGGCCACTATTGATCACGACCTCCCCATCCCCGAGATTCGATCAGGCGCACATTCCAAAGGAATCGGCAGAACACTCAGCTGCATGATAGCCCCCTCCCGACCACATGAGGGGGAAAGAGCCTCTACTGTTGTCATGTGTTGGAACGGGCCGGAATTGGGGGGGGGGGGGGGGGTGCCGGGGATGTCATTCTCATGCTCTACAATGTCCCTGTTGCAATAAAGGACGTTCACATGTCTAAAACCAGTGTATAAAAGACCAGCTCTCAGAGAAGTTGAGAGAGCACCTCGAGACGATACCTTGCTGTCTGATCTGATGTGTTCTGATCCGTCGGAATAAACTTGTTTCCTGTCTTCCTGTCTCCAGCGCCTGCCTCTTTATTGGATAACTTCGTATGGTATTAGAGGCGTTTACGCCGGGCAAATTTTACTAAGGAAACATCTTCTGAAATAGCCTGACCATTTTAAATTGATCTTTATCAGTCGCCGGCCTGATGATCTCGGAACACCGCCTAAAGTATTGAAGAAGTAAGAAACCATGGACTCTCAGCAATCAATAAATGCCCAAGTAGACAAAATCAAGCTCAAAAGCTATAAAAACTATGCGACAAATCTTCCCCCATGTGTGATTTCCACACAAGGTCCAGGCTACCATCTCTCTTCTTCTGTCCAAACGCGATTACGCCAATAGCTTCTACCACGGATCACCTTTAACAACTATGAAGAGTCTACAAGAGATTCAGAACTTGGCTGCCACTAGTCTTAAATACAAAGCACATCCCCTATATGCTACCTTACAGTATCTGACATGATGGTGGAATAATGCACAGCATGTGAATGCATAAACATTCATGCTGCAAAACTCACCATTTAATTTGGCTATCAACCTGGCGAAGATGAAAAAACAGACGCACGCAGCTCCCCTCCCGAGCCAGGGAGAGGGTGTGAGAAACTGGCTGTGTACATACTATACCAAAGTAAGGTACAGTGTGCACAGAGTCCAGTGAAAACTGTAAGAAAGTGGCTCTGTATATACAGGGCTAAAGTAAGGTACAGTGTTCACAGAGTCCAGAGTCCCCAGAGGTTTGGCAGAGGCTAAAGTTAGATATAACCTTACTCTCTAAAGTGGTAGCTTGGTCGAGCAGTAAGGCAGTATCAGAGGACAGTGTAAAGTCTTTGTTGTACACACTCAAGTCAGCAAATGGTCTCACACTCAAGAACTGAACTTTAGGCCAATGGTTTGTATAAAAAATATATAGTCTTTTTTTTAGAACCAACAAGGCATCAAAATGTACTTTCTCAGAATGAGTTACTTTAGTTAAGTACTTTTCAAATAGGCAATAGACTTTTGAGTACAATAGTTACAGTTGTTGCAATAGGCAACGCAATTTCAAACACAATGTTACATTGAGCTCAATGGGAATTTCTAGTTAAATGCAATTAATTACTTTATGGATTACTTTTCTAACCACAGGACTGGATCCTGGATTCAGTCCTGGGACATCTGCTGTAAACAGTTGAGTAAACGCTTTTTGGTAACAGTAGTGATTTTTAAGGAATATTATTGTCTTTTAAAAGTTGACACTTAGAAACTTTTTCACATAGAATCAGCAATGTTATCCTATGGGAGGAAATTCACTTAGCAGGTAAGTAGTCTTAACATTACTTTTTCTTACTCAGTGTTGGATCCTGGATCCAGCACTGGTGTATCTTCTGTAAACAATTGAATGATTCATTTAGGTCATACAGGCGATTTGTAAGGAATATTTGTAAGTTTTCAAAATCGACACTTAGAAACTTTTCTGGTGAAAATCAGACAATGGATTCCTATGGAGGAAAATTGAGTTAACAGTAAATCACGGTTATAGTTACTTTTCAGGTTCAGTGCTGGGCTAAAAGATGCAGCACTGGGGTCTCTCCTGATAACAGGTGAGTGAATCAGAATTTGTTGTTCAGCTGATTTTAGATGAATATTTTAAAGTTTCAAAACGCCACACTTGGAAGAATTTCCAAGTGAAACCAGTCAATGTTAACATATGGAAAGAAGGTGATTTATCGACTTTTGGTTAAATACTCGCCTGGCAGAGTTAAGGTTCTGGGCATAGACTTGGGGGTCTCCCAGGGTCACATAGGTACAGTTTGTACACCCTCAGCGGCACAGGGGCAGCCGGGTGCAGAGGTAGTTAGGCCCAATGTTAGCCTATGGGTGGCAAGGGGCCTTTGATTGGTGGCTGCTGGCAAGCAGGCCACGCAGCTGCGGGAGCTTGGCTCCTGGTAACTTGCTCAGCGCAAATGGGGAAGTAGATTAGGACAAAGGTTGCACTCCCAGGGGCACTCGGGCGGCTGGGTGCAGGGTGCTTTTGAGCCGTCGGGCGCTCAATGTTATTCAATGGAAAACTTGGAAGATGAACAAAGGCTGCAGGCTCGGGGACAGAGATTCTTCAGGAGAGACCAACACTTCTAGGGGTAAGTTGGGATCTTGGAGGATAGGTAGGCACCCAGGAGTTGGGCACAGGGGGCCGTGGGGTGCAGGGGTGTCTTTTGACGTTGGGAAATCTTACCCTCTGCTGGTCACGGTTGGAGGGGTCCCTTGTTGTGAGGCTGCAGGTGTCGTCTGGGTCGTCGTGGAGGATCCTTGGGCACTGAATTTCAGGTCACAATCGCCGGGGGGGGGGGGAAGTCCTCAGGCTCTTTGTCCACTCAGGCACAGGCCGGGCTCCCCGGGTGCGGAGTGTGCTGGATTCGCGGTTCCTGGCTGGCACCAGGGGTGTTGCTTTTTGATCAGAACCACTGCTCGTGAAGTCCCAGTCTTGGTACAGTCACAAGGCAGTCAGGTCCTCTGGGGTTTTTGAGGTTGCTGACCACTGAAGGCACCGGAGTTTTGCAGGAGCAAGTTCAAGGATCAACAGGCTGGTAGGGATGTGGCCAAGTCAGTTGGTGTCGTCCTCTTGTTAGCAGCTAACAGGTCTTCTGGTGTCTTGATCTTATTGCTTGCTTCAAATCGGGATCTGAGGAAGGAAGGTTCAGGGTGCCCCTAAATACTAGGGACCAATGGGTCCCTGTCCTGGGGGAGTACACACCCTATCCTGCTCCTCTCCAGTGGGAGGGGGGCAGGAGCCTAGCTCTAATTGCGTAGGGCTCCCCATTCTCAAAATGGTGAGAGCCCGGGGTTGTGCTTTACCTCACCTCCCCCACCTGAGGGGTGGGGTTGGCAGAGGCTGGCACACCCCCTTTCCTCACTTAGGGTTTTTCCACCTGTCTTCCCGCCAGAGTGGGGGTCAGAACCAGTGGGGGCCAGTTGCTGAGTACAGCAAGTGGCCAGGGGAAGCTCACAAAGGCAGAATGCCTTTGAAGCACCCCCTGCCCATCATGGTTGAGGAGACCTAGCACCTCGACCCAGGAAGTGCATTGTTGCAGGCCCAGGAGAGCGGATGGCTCTCTACCCAGGGGTCCAGCAACATGTCTGCTTTGGGCAGCCTAGGCAGCCCCTCAGTCAGGAAACAGGTTGTGGGTTAGGTTCAGGGGGCAACTCTAAGTTGCCCTCTGTCGCAGAAGTTACTTACCTTCGGTAACAATATATCTGTAAGAAACAGTAGTTAGTATTAGATTCCTTACCTTAGAATATCCCCAGGCGTCAGACTGGATCCGGAAATTTTTGCGTAGCAGTACCCTTGCGCGTCGGTAGGCGTCGTCTGCGGCTCCGCGTCAGTCGTCTGCGCCGGGATGACGTCGCCGGAGTACTTAAGCGCCACCCTCGCGCGCTGACGTCAGTTCTTATGCACAGCTTTTCCGCGCCAGAAACGCAGAGCCATGATAAAAACCAACACTGGTGCCATGAAACTAGGGCCCTGAAAGGGGATGACCTTAACCCTAGATATTGGTTCGCAGAACGGGGAGGATGAGTGGGGCGGTAAGGAATCTAATACTAACTACTGTTTCTTACAGATGCACAAGTTACTACTTGTGTAACGATATATCTGTAAGAGACATTAGTTAGTGATAGATTTCTTACCTTAGAATATCCCCAGGCGTCAGATTGGATCCGGAAATTTTTTGCGTAGCAGTACCCTTGCGCGTCGGTAGGCATCGTCTGCGGCTCCGCGTCCGTCGTCGGCGCCGTGATGACGTTGTCTGAGTACTTAGATGCCGCCTCCGCGTGATGACGTCAGTTCTTAGACACAGCTTTTCCGCGCCAAAAACGCAGAGCCATGTTAAAAACCAACACTGGTGCCATTAAAACTAGGGCCCTGAAAGGGATGACCTTAACCCTAGATATCAGTTTTCAGAACGGGGAGGATGGGTGGGTCGGCAAGGAATCTATCACAAACTAATGTCTCTTACAGATATATCGTTACACAAGTAGTAACTTGTGCATCTGAAAGAGACACATTGGTGATAGATTCCTTACCTTAGAATAGATACCCCAGCAATACCTGCGAACCAATAATCACACCAGAAAGTCCTGGAGGACAGAACGGCCAAAGAAGCCATCCCTCCGGACTTGGCTGTCCAGGCAGTAGTGTCTCGCAAACGTGTGCAGCGAGGCCCACGTAGCTGCCTGACAAATGTCCTGCAAGGGCACTCCTCGGCCTAAGGCAGTCGTAGTCGCCGTGGCCCGAGTGGAATTAGCCCTCAGCACAACAGGGGGTTCCTTCTTAGCCAAGGAGTAACACGCCTGGATGCACTAGATGATCCACCGAGAGATGGTCCTTTTGTGCACCGCCCGTCCCTTCTTAGCGCCCACGTAACCAACAAAGAGTTGGTCATCCACCCGGAACTGGCGTGTGCGATCTAAATAGAACAAAAGCGCACGTTTTGGGTCCAGACGGTGGAGCCGCTCTTCCTCTTTAGAGGGATGCGGTGGCGGAAAGAAGATGGGCAAGGTGATAGACTGCCCAATATGGAAGGCCGTGACAACCTTGGGCAGGAAAGATGGCTTAGTCCGCAACACAACCTTGTCCGGATGGACAGAAAGGAAAGGGTGTGTGTAGGAGAGTAGGGTCTGCAATCCTATGGTCACCCCAGATTTTTGCTTTTTGCTTCACTGGTTTACGACTTTCCCTGGCTGTGGGCCTGCTAATCAGACCCACAGCCTAGCTGTTCTCTCTCTAAATTGACACACATGTACTTTAGGTGATTTACCAATTGGTATTGGGTCACCTTATCAGCCCCTGTACAGTGTACCTTAGGTACCCAGGGCATAGGTGAACCCAAGGCCTACCAGGGGCTGCAGCATGTATTATGCCACCCCTGGCTGGCCATCTAAACAGACACAACTGGCTGGTAAGACAGCTGGGGCAAGGTGGTGTAATCACCCCTTGCTGTAGATATAGTATACCTATATCTAACCCCCAAATGGACACATATACTCCTATCAGTCACTCCTATGGCAGGCCTTATCAATCTTGAAGGCAGAGTGCTTGGAATTATGTGAGATGGTGCTCTAGCATGAGCTGAACCTGTCTACAGCTTTCGGAACCAAGTCCTTTAGCTGTTTCCACAATAACGCTATACCATATACTCTTAAGTGCATTATAATCCTCGCGGTTATTGCTAACTTTGGTAAAGCATTATCAAAACATGTCGAGTAAGGTGTCATACGAATTGGAATACTACCCCCTCGCCAGTTCTGGCGACGGGGGTAGGATTCCACCCTTTTAGAGGGACACGACATGTATGTAACTGTGAACCCCGGTTAAAGTTAAACAGAGCCTCAGCATCACAAAAATTGGATGCTGCCACCACAGATACAAGTTCTGACCTCCTAATGCTGGGAGTCCTTCCAGCGAGGGAGGCCTGGACAAAGGGTTTCCTGCCTTGGGAGGTGCTAGCACCACCCCAGACAGGATTTTGTGTATTGAGGTAGGGAGGGCTGAAAGGAATGAGACATGCCTGGGGCACACAAGGTGTCCCTGTGCATACCCCGGTTCAAACCAGTTGCTGGGGCACTCCAGCCCCAGCTCTGGCGCGAAACCGGACAAAGGATAGGGAGTGTAACCACCCCCCATCCTGGTCCCACCCATGGGAGGGACCTAGTCACTAGTACAGCCCCCTTTAGCAGGATAAAGGTAGGAGCTGCTCCCATTCCAAATTAGATTATCCTGAGCAACTTTACAAGAAGAAACTCTGGACTTCGACGTTCTGCTCCCCAGAAGACTGAAGAATCTCCCTTGTGGGCAAGGAGTGTCCACCCTGCAACTGCATGCACCATCAAGCGTCCTAGCGGTTCACTTTGTCCTCCTTCCTGCCGGAACCAGACTTCAGAGCCCGACGAGACCCGGACTCCCAGACCTCTCGGACCTCTACCCACATCTGCAGCACAGCTGAGACCCGTGGGTGCGACGAGACACGTGGGACCGGCCATCTTGAAGAAACTGCACTTCGCTTCCAGCACGACTTCAGAGGCATCCTCGAGTAAGTGCTTTGGGGATTGAGAAGCCCCAGCCCCGAGCAGCTCCTGCACCGAAGACCAGCCCTCCAGCATCCACCAGATCTGCGTGGGGCCCTTTGGCTTGGTTGCTGCGCGCGTTGTCTGGTCACTTGCCGGCTACTAGTGGCCTCCTAGACGACGATCCACAAAATCGACACTGCTGGTCTGGTTGCTCCAGATTGGCCCTTGCTCCCCTCCAAAAGAGGAGCATCCCGGACCCTCCTGGTCCACGCCAGACGCCGTTTCCACTCACCACGGCTGGGTCCACGTGGCTGCAGAGACAAGCGTCCACTCTTCACCTGATCGCGACGACAGCATCTGGTTCCCTCCTGGTTCCACACCGGTCACTGGCTAGTGACTTTGAACACTGTCCCCTCTGCTTTCAGGTCCTCTTCTTCCTCGATCCACCCTTGGATCGCACCGGACATCTTCCTCCTGTTCGCCTGCAGCATCTTTTTTCAAGGCTCCATTGACTTCGACGCGGAAACCCGGCACACTTTCACACCTATGCACCCGCAGCCCGTGGGTGAGGTAACGAGAGCATTTCGGTGCTCATAGGTAGATTGACTCTCCCAGTGTCCAGATATCTAGTCGTTTTAGTCTTAACTAGTCGGAACTGTCTGTTACTTACCTTTTCGTAATTTGTTCTGCCCATTGACTTTGTTCTGCATCTCGTGTGTGAGTTCACACTCTGCACACAGGTCCCGTGG
Organism: Lissotriton helveticus; assembly: GCF_964261635.1. Taxonomy (NCBI): domain Eukaryota; kingdom Metazoa; phylum Chordata; class Amphibia; order Caudata; family Salamandridae; genus Lissotriton; species Lissotriton helveticus. The sequence continues at coordinate 356,029,897 of NC_136059.1, read as the reverse complement.
GCCTCCTGCGACTTACCTAAGGTTAGGGTAGTGTAGTCCCAGCGATCCTACAGCCTCTGGGCATCTTCATTTCCTCTATCGATTTCCTTATACCCTTTACTTAGTATATGGTTTGTCGTGCCCCTAGGGCACCATTGTAATTTGTGCGATTTACTGTGTTTTTCTTAAGAGTCTTGTCATGTGCTTAGCCCTCTGATCTCAAAGAGTTCAGAGGTGTTTGTTATTAATAAATATATTGTTTATTTTCATAACCACCTGTGTGGTGTCCTTTCATCTGGTATTCAAGGGGTTATATGTGGTAAAACAGCTGGCTTCACATGCCAAAAGAGTTTAGCCTATGACTGCTCTGTCCATGCTACCATTAGGATAGCTGGTCTATAAGATTGACTTACAACCAATCACCATAAGGGTTGTTTGGCCCGATATATGATGCTCACTAGTTCTAGTAATCACCTTGTATCAGGCCAACTTCTCACAAGAGGGATCTGCCACTGACCCAATCGCGGTCCGTGAGCCACCACTGCATGTGTCTTGCAGTGCCCTCCGAGATCAAGACATGATCGGACAAGTTGCCCTGATGCTGGGCCCACTGAAACTTCAGGTCCCACTGCAGAGCCCGCATCCGCCACCGGGCGTGATGCATCAGAAGGATGCAGGAGGCCATCACCCCCAGAAGCCGCAGCGTCAACCTGACCGAGACTCGGGATAAAGGCTGAAAGATCGGAATCAGAGCCTGAATATCCCGAACCCGCTGTTCGGGAGGATAAACCCGAAACTGCGCCGAGTCTAGAACCGCTCCGTTGAAGAGGAGCTTCTGAGAGGGACACAGGTGTGACTTTGGCACGTTGATGGAGAACCCCAGCAAGTGCAGGAGGTCGGCCGTAGTCTGGAGGTGGCTGATGACTGTCTGGGGCGAGGCCGCCTTCGTCGATGTAGGGGAAGAATGACAGCCCTAACATGCGCAGATAAGCTGCGACCACCGCCATCACTTTCGTGAACACCCGTGGGGCGCTGGTAAGGCCAAACAAGCTCACTGCAGTAATACATTTAAACACCACAAAGACCAACAGGCAGTGCGACTGCCCACGCCCAGTGGGGCGGGAGTCTATGATGACATCTGGTGCTTATCAAGCTTCACTTTGCTAAAAGACTGTAGCCTGTGAAAAAGTGCGAAGGGAGCACGAAACGCGTCGGCTTTTCATATTCTGCTGAAATGTCCTGTACCTGCTTTGCAACTCTCCTCCATTAAAACGTGGACTTCTACCTGTGAGAAGTTGGCCTGATATATAGTGTTCACTATTCTAGTGGTCACTCTGTATCATTCCAAACAACCCTTATTGATGATTGGTTGTAAGTCAACCTTATAGACCAGCTATCCTAGTAGCGTGGACAAGAGCAGTCTTTAGGCTAAACTCTAGAGGGCTTGTTAAGCCAGCTGTTTTACCATCACATATACCCCTTGAACACCAAGTGAAAGGACACCACACAAGTTGTTATAAAAATAAAGGATATTTATTAATAACAAGACTACCCTTAGCTTATGAGTCAGGGAGCTAAGCACAATACAAAACTCTTAAGAAAATACTTCAAGTTGCACAATTTACACAAATGCCCGAGGGGAACGAAAAACCATATACACAATAAGTGGAATGCGAAATACTAGCAGGTAAGTAACGAGATCCAGAGGCTTCAGGATCGCTAGGACTACACTACTGAACCCTAAGGTTAGGAGCAGGAGGCCTAGGGAGATCGGGTGCAGAGTGTGCACTCTCACGCGGGATGCGGGAAGAAGTCTATGGATGCTAGCGTTTCTAAAGTTACTGTTTCCGGACGAATCCGACTAGGTAGACTGAAAACGACAAAGGATCTGGACACTTAGATAGTGAACCTGTGCTGGAGTACCGAAATACTCAAGTTACCTAGCCCAGGGGCCGCGGCTGCATAGGGTTCAAAAGACGTCGGGAATCCTCGTTGAAGTCTAAGGAGCCTGAAAGAAGAAGTTGCTGGCAGGCGACCAGTGAAGAAGTTCGGTGTGATCCAAGGCTGGATCAGTGAAGGAGACGACCTGAAAGCAGAGGGGACTCAGTTCTTAATCACTAGCCAGTGATTATGTGGGCACCAGGAGGGCACCGGATGAAGTCACCTCGACCAGGTGAGTGGGCGACGCTGGACTCCGCAGTCACACGGGGTAGGAGGCGTTGTCGGCGTCCAGGCTGGAGGTGCGAGCTGTCCCACGAGGCTGTCGGCGATGCTGGACTCAGGATTTGAGCAACAAACCTTGGCAAAGGCAAGCCCACGCGGTGGAGTCAAGATGGCGTCTGGAGTGGACCAGGAGGGTCCAGGGCACTTCTTGTTGGACAGGAAGCAAGGGCCAGTCTAGGGGACCTAGACCAGCGGTGAAAACGTCATGGTACGTCGTCAAGAGGGTCACTAGCCAACGGGCAAGTGACCGGCCAACGGGCAAGTGACCGGACAACGTGGCAAGCAGCAAAGAAGCAGAAGGGCCCCACGCAGATCTCGTGGATGCTGGGAGGCTGGACTTCGGTGCTGGAGCTGCTTAAGGTTAGGGCTTCTCAAACCCCAATGCACTTACTCGAGGGTCTCTCGGGGGTCTTGCTGGTGAAGCGTCGTGCAGGTCTTGAAGATGGACGGTCCCACGGGTCTCGTCACACCCACGAATCTCAGCTGGGCTGGATGATGTAGGTAGAGGTCAGAGATGGCAGGGAATCCGGGTCTCGTCGAGCTGGGCAGTCTAGATCCGGAGGATGGACGTGCAGCAAACCGCAAGAGCTTCGATGGTGCCTGCTGGTGCAGGGTGGCTACTCCTTAGCCACAAGGGAGAGTCTTCAGAGAAAGTCAAGAGTTCTTTTCGTGGAAAGTAGTTCAAGATTATCTAATCTGGGAAGGGGGCCTGCTCCTACCTTTATCTTAAGAAAAGGGGCTGGCACGCGACTAAGTCCTGCTCTATGGGTGGGACCAGGAGGGGGGTGGTTACACCCCTCTCCTTTGTCCGGTCTCTCCCCAGCTCAGGGGCTGGTGTGCCCCAGGAACTGGTTTGAGCCGGCATATGCACAGTGAGCACCGGGGTGCCACTTGCAGTCACCTTCCTTTCAGCCCTGCCTACCTGGGATACACAAAATCCTGTCTGGGATGGTGCTAGCACCGCCCCTGACAGGAAACCCTTTGTCCGTGCCTCCGTTGCTGGAAGGACTCCCAGCAGCAGGAGGGCAGACTTGTGTCTCGGTGGCAGCATCCATTTTGTGGAGCTGAGGCTGTGTCTGACTTTAACCGGGGTTCACAGTTACATACATGTCGTGTCCCTCTAGAAGGGTGGAATGCTAACCCCGTCGCCAGAATTGGCGAGGGGTTAGTATTCCAATTCGTATGACACCCTACTCGACATGTTTTGATAATGTTATACCAGAGTTAGCATTTAACCGCGAGGATTATAATGCACTTAAGAGTATATGGTATAGCGTTATCATGGAACAGCTATTAGGACTTGGTTCCGCAAGCTGCAAACGGGCTCAGCTCATGCCAGAGCACCATCTCACATAATTCCAAGCACTCTGCCTTCAGGATTGATAAGGCCTGCCATAGGAGTGACTGATAGGAATATATGTGTCCATTTTAGGGTTAGATATAGGAATACTATATCTAAAGCAAAGGGTGTTTACACCACCTTGCCCCAGCTGTCGTGCAGCCAGTTGTGTCAGATTTGGGTGGCCAGCCAGGGGTGGCATAATACATGCTGCAGCCCCTGGTAGGCCCTGGGTGTACCTATGCCCTGGGTACCTAAGGTACACTGTACAGGGTCTGATAAGGTGACCCAGTATCCAATTGGATATGTACCTAAGGTACATGGAGTCCATTTTAACAGGGAGAGCAGGAAGCCTGGGGTCCTGAACAGCAGGATCCCAGGCCAACTAAGTCAAAAACCAGCAAAACACCAGGAAAAAAGTTGGGGTAACCATAGTCGGATATCCACCTTCCTACACTACCTACCTGTGTGTGGTGCTTTCAAGGGGGTAACCTTTGTTGTGTGGATTTATTACGGCCGGCCCGGCCATGAAAGCGCTCCGCCGCATGAAAGCGGATCGATGCGAACATCACTTGGCGGTTAGCAGTTTCGAACAGGAGGCACGGTGTGAGAGATTTACGATGCAGCCCAGAGTTAACGGGACAGCTCACAGCCCACTGGGGCATTTTAATCAAACTTTGAATCTTAGCAACGTTGAAGCAGCTCACTGCAGTAATAAATGTAAACACCACAAAGACCAACAGGCAGTGCGACTGCCCACGCCCAGTGGCGCGGGAGTCTACGATGACATCTGGTGCATATCAAGCTTCACTTTGCTAAAAGACTGTAGCCTGTGAAAAAGTGCGAAGGGAGCACGAAACGCGTCGGCTTTTCATATTCTGCTGAAATGTCCTGTACCTGCTTTGCAACTCTCCTCCATTAAAACGTGGACTACTACCTACCTGTGTGTGGTGCTTTCAAGGGGGTAACCTTTGTTGTGTGGATATATATAAACATATACATATATATATACATATATACATATATATACACATATATACATATATATATATATATATATATATATATATATATAAACATATATGTCTTTGCAAAGCCTGACCGCCAATCACACAGCGGATCTCGACAGGCAAGGACCACTTCCCCCAAAGTTTAAATCTTCAATGAAGAGCCAGAGTCACGATCTTTCGTGCAAACAGTTTTGTCTGTTTTATTTAATCGTGCAGGATCAAAGACCAGTGTCTTCCATGACGCGTTTCACTCCTGAAAGGAGCTTGCTCACATAACGCGCCCCAGCAGGCATCGGGAATTTAAAGTGCTTTGTATATACATATAAACATATATACACAAATAAATATACATATATACATATACACATATATATACATATACACATATATATACATATACACATACATATACATACACACATACATATACATACATATACATATACATACATATATATATATACACACACACATGTCAAAGCAAACTCCCTCGAAGAAAGAGAAGAGGCCACACAGGGGAAGTTTCGGAGCCAGCTTTATTCGAAGGTCACACAGAATGGCGGATGCATTTCGGCGTCATAGCCTTCTTCAGCGCCAGGAGTGTGATCAGGATGTAGGTACATATCACGGGTTTAAAATGCCTAGCCCCATCCTGATAGGGGTTGAGATGCTCCTCCCCCAGGTGAATCACATGTGCGAATACCTTATGTGGGCCGCCCGATGGATGGCACCTACAAGTCCCCAGAATGCTTTATTCTTGACGGGTGGGTATTGCGGGGGTGGAACAGCGTCTTAGTTAGGCACAAAACTCCAGAGTCCGTGTGATTACGAATTCTGCTTTCGCCTCTGGTCCCCAAGCTGCAGCACACTCCAGACAACAGGGATCCATTCAGCGTGGGCAAGTATGTGAATACACCTCGCCAAAGTGCAGTCAATGACCGCATACACCGCCCCCTCTCCTCCCGTGCCTGAAGGTGGGCCTTGGTAAATCCAGCAACCTGGAAATAAACAAAGATCCGCCGAAGCAGTGTCCAGCAAAACCAGGGCCAACTTGAAGCTGCGTGTGCCTCTTGAGCGCAGTACTGAAACTGCGCGAATTAATGTCAAAGCAAACTCCCTCGAAGAAAGAGAAGAGGCCACACAGGGGAAGTTTCGGAGCCAGCTTTATTCGAAGGTCACACATATATATATACATATACATATACATATACATGCCATCAAGGCAACTGAATGGGTTTTGTTATACACGAGCAGCATCATGTGAGTTACCATTAGGATACAACGTTGTGCGCAGCCCCGTCAGTATGAATGGAAATACTGCAGATGTACATGCCCTAGGCCGATGATATAGTTTGCATATCCAACAAATGCTGAACTGAGCTCATTATTTAAGTAGTATTGACTACATGCAGCATCACTTATGTCTACCTGTCAATTTAGGCATATATTCCGGAGTGCTTACTAGTACGCGATTGATATTTTAGTCGCTTACATCGCTTTCCAATAACATTAATGTTAGGAAATCGACTGCAATGTTAAGACCAGCCTCACAAAACTCCAGCGCACACGAGCGTCTTACGAGCAGTGTAGCACGTACTGAGTTTGACTTGTGATAATAGCGGCAATGCACTTTCCACCTAACAAAGGGTTTGTTTTCAAATATGCGTGTGTGAATGTTAACATCAAGCATATTAGGGATGAATTCCAAAAACTGCAATCGTAGTTTTTAATTTTCAGGCAAGAGTGTAAAAAGACTGCCATGAGTTTGTAATGTGCAAGTCATGAACTCTTCTATGTCCGTCCATGAGTGTCACGACCCTGTAACCATAACAACCACTATCCAGTTGAAACCTGTAAGGCAATCGCATGCTCATATGATCATGTATGTGTATATATAGCTTAACAAAATGTTTATGCAGATGTAGTGAACAAGGCGGGAGCAAGCCGCCGAAACGCGTCTAAGCAGCAACTGAGTAATTAAATATCGTTTGGATTTTGATTCACGGAGTCAGCGCCTTATTTTGATTGAAAACTTGGTTTGGTCACAATACATATACATATATATATACATATATACATATATAGTAACTTTATTGCTTGATTAATTAAAATCTTAGCAGTCCATACAACCATAAAAAACACAACACAATTTCATATTTCCTTAAAAACAGAGTTGCTATGTTCTAAAATCAAGAGATTAACTAGTTAAAAATGCGTGTGTTAAAATGATAGTGAACTTCGTAATTCGGGCATAAACTGTGTGCAAGTCCCAGACTTAGGACGTCACCTGTGTCCATAGGTTTGATGGTCGATTGTAAAGTCGTGGCCCGCTAGTCTTAGTGTCTATGCGTGATGGAAGTTAGGAGCAGATACCAGGCAGAAGGCGTGGGTGTTTGGGCTCAGGCTTCTGCGCCTAGTTTTGTTTGTGCTGGTTTCATAAAACGAACAAAACTGCAAACTAGTCTGACAATGGCCCCATCAAAGCACGCCTTCACAGCCTGTCTGCAGGACCGGATCTGCATTTCATTCATGTGTGGCTTTAACAACTTCATCCTCTCCTGGTCTAGAGACTTGCAGATACACAGAAGATGCATCACGTCTTCTTTGGTTTCTCCACATAATCTGCAGAGGGTGGTTGGAGATACGCGTTTCCAGGGTGGCATGTGGGTTTTGACAGGTAAAATCCCCATCCTCAATGCCAGGAAGCTTTCCTTCATCGTTCCGGAGTAGCTGGTTCGTAGGTATGGTTGTGGTGAGCATTTGGAATAGCTTTGAATCACGAACCAGCTGTGGGCCCTCTTATTTAAGTCTGCTTGACTTTTTTCAGTGGAGACTAGCTTTATCGACTTGTTAACCAGATCTTTGAGGTTGTTAAACGGAAGTCCGGACTCCAAGATGTTCTCAAGCGCCAACACGCTGATCCCTGATTGAAGATAAGCCATGATGGGGGAGCTGTTTTTCCTTGAGATTTCTTTCCATAGGAATGAGTTCAGCGATCCAGCAGAAATGCTCTTTATTTAATACCAGCTTTTTACATACGTGCCCTCCGGATTATTGCCTGGTTCGATAATCTGAACTCGAGCCTTAGTTGCGCTGGGGAGGTATATTTTGGAAGCTTAAATATTATTCTTAGCGCTTTAGAAACCGTTTTGTTCAGGGTTGTTTCGTCCTTCCCTCGCATGGCCTCACTGCCTTAGGTTATTGTTGGTAATAGCTTAGTTGGAGCCCTTCGAGCAACGGGAGCAGGTTTGGTCCAGTTATTTTGTTTTTAAGCTTTTTTAAGGTGATTGCTAGGAGGGTCCCTCGCCTTTTAATTGCCTCGTTTTGTTGGTTGTATGATCCCTTATTGTCAAAAATTATTCCTAGATATTTGTACTCTTTGACCACTTCGAGTTCACTCTCACCCAGCTGCCATTTTGGTAGTTTTTTTGTGCTGCGCTGGTTTAGCACCACAATTTTCGACTTTACTAGATTTATTTCTGACCCGTTGTTTGTGGCAAAGTTGTTTGTAGTGTGAAGTAAGTGCTGTAAACCAATTTGGGTTTGGCTGATTAGTATCAGGTCATCAGCATACAGTAAATTTGAACGGGGGAAGCCGCCCAGATTTGGTGCATGATGATTGCAGTTATCTAGTTCAGTTGAGAGATCAGCAACAAAGAGGTTAAATAGGGTTGGAGCAAGGACGCAGCCCTGCTTTAAACCTCTAGTCATTGGAATCCGCCTGGACACGATAGTGCCGCTCCCCAGTTTTATTTGAACCCATGTCTCAGTGTGTAATAAAATGAGTTGATTCAGGAGAGCGGAAGGGATTTCCCATCAAGCTAGCTTTGACCATAGTTTTCCTCTGTCTATGCTGTCAAAAGCGGCTTTGTAGTCAATGAAGCAGACAACTAATGATTTTCTTGTTGATTTTATGGAATCTGCTAAGAGCGAGAGGGCCAGAATATTTGTGGTTGTTCCCAAGTTTTCCTGGAACCCTGTTTGGGTAATTGGGATTAATGAGTTTTCCCTGGCCCATGCCTGTAGTTCGCCTGTATAAGGCCTGCATAGTGTTTGGCCTCAATGTCTATCAGGGCTAAAAGCCTGTAGTTTTTTGGATCGCTCTTACAGCCTTTTTTATAGATAGGGGAAAGAATTGAGCCTTTCCACGACTCTGGGATTGTGCCTGCGTCAGTGATGTTGTCAAAGAGGTAATAATGCGCTGGACCAGTATTTGTGTCGTGTTTATATAATATTGATGGCAAGCCGTTGGGCTACATACATACATATATATATATATATATATATATACACACACATACACACATACATATATACACACACACACATATATATATATATACATATATATATATATATATATATATATATATATATGGAATATGCTACTTACCAGTATGCATCTGTTCTTGGCATGTAGAGCTGCAGAGTTGTACATTTAGCAATAGATCGCCACCTGGTGTTGGGCTCGGATGATTGCAGGTTGTTGTTGTCTTCTTGGAAGAAGTCTTTGTAGTCACGAGATAGGTGACTCCTCCCTTGGACAATACTGCGCATGGTCATCGACTCCATCCTCAGATTGTTTTTCGCCATGATGGGAAATGATGGAGTTAGTAGAAGTAAAGAGAAAAGGATGTCCATGCGTGTGCATCTAAGTAAGATGAGTACTGGATACAAGTCCCGGGGAGGCGGGAGGGCATGTACAACTCTGCAGCTCTACATGCCAAGAACAGATGCATACTGGTAAGTAGCATATTCCGTTCGAGGCATATGAGCTGCAGGTTGTACATTTATCAACGATTGTGCAGCAGTGTCTCCCCTAGCGGTGGTCACTTGTATCCGTTGCAGCATACTGAAATAGTGTTTTAAGGACAGCTTGGCCTACTGCAGCTTGCTGCTTGGCTTGCACGTCAACACAATAGTGTTTAGTGAAGGTGTGTATGGTAGACCATGTTGCTGCCTTACATATGTCCTCTAGTGGTATGTTTCCTAAGAAAGCCATAGAGGCTCCTAGTTTGCGAGTGGAGTGCGCTCTAGGAGGAACTGTTAGTGTACGTTTTGTCTTTAGATAGCATATTTGAATACACTTTACAATCCATCTGGCAATTCCTCCTTTAGATATGGGATTGCCTTTGTGTGGTGAACAGAAAGATACAAATAGTTGGCTCCGAATGCTCGGGCCATGTGGAGGTAATAATTCCAGTAATGCGGGACTGTATAAATGCAGGACTTCGTTGTATTGCCCTCCATTGCAACCCACTTGGGGAAAGAAATGTTAAAGAACGCAGTCATCGCAGGACCCATTGTGGTATTATGAACTACATGTCCCAGAATGCTGAGAGCCTGAAAACCCATCAGGGCGGGACACACTGTGCTAAGTTCGCTGAATCTGTGTAGCTGTGCTCTTTGCCAGTGATCAAGGGCTGCTTGCCCGAAACATGTTTGGCGCTTTGGAGTGGAGGAGCGAGCACGATCTTTTGTACCCACATTAAAAAGATGGAGATACTTACCTGAGTGGCGTTTCCTAAATGGGCAACTGTTTTGTGTGGAGATATATATATATATATATATATCTTCGCCACTCCACTCCCTCGAGCAAGCTGCTTGCGCTCTCTCCCTCAGAAAAGAAAAGAAACGTGGAGCACAGACCCAAAATAGTTCCCAAATTCGTTGGTTTATTTAGCTGCTGTTCCGTCGGCCATTACGCGTTTCGGTACTGACGTACCTTGATCACATGACATGATATATATTCCTGAGATTCCCTCGCCTTCTTCCTCGGCAAAAGTCACGGCACCACAGTAGGCTAAGTTTCAATTTATATTTATTAATACACCATGTGCAAGAATTAGGACGGCCTACGCGTTTCAGCTACCATTAGCCTTCGACTGGACTATCAATATATATATATATATATATATTCGCCAATTCAGCGTAAGCTCCACACCCGGTGTTACCGGTAAGAGGGATTCTGGGAGCTGCAGTTCGAACTCCAATACTGCAGCTGCTACCTGATCAGCGGAGCCAGCTGACCTCACGGCATTGGAGGGCCTAAATTCATTAAAGGAGGAAGTTGGACTCACCTCACCGCAGCGACGGCATCTGAGGAAGGCTCATGGGAGCCGAAATGCATTATGCCACATAAAGCTGCTAAATAAAGGAAATCCTGCTAAGCACCCCGCTGTGTCCTCTTTGCTTCTGTGAGGGAGAGGTAAATTATTGGACATTTTACGCGCTTGTCAGTGCGCGTTCAGAGGACCCGTTCTCCATGCGTCCTGCAGCAAACTGGCAACTTGTTTTCCAAGGTATCGGACCCTGCAGGACCCCCTTTGGATCAAGCCTGGCGAGTGGCTGCTGTGCAATACAGCTCGTGATTGCACGGGGAAGAGGGAGCATGGACTCACTGATTCACGGCCCAGCTTGACATGCATTCAGGGGTAGAACGTTGGGGACTTGAGCAGGTTTGGGGTTTGCCACACCATTAAAACTTGCTCCCTTATTCGGCAATTCAGCGTAAGCTCCACACTCTGTGTTACCGGTAAGAGGGATTCTGGGAGCTGCAGTTCGAACTCCAATACTGCAGCTGCTATCTGATCAGCGGAGCCAGCTAACCTCACGGCATTGGGAGGGCCTAAATTCATTAAAGGAGGAAGTTGGACTCACCTCACCACAGCGACGGCATCTGAGGAAGGCTCATGGGAGCCGAAATGCATTATGCCACATAAATCTGCTAAATAAAGGAAATCCTGCTAAGCTCCCCGCGGTGTCCTCTTTGCTTCTGTGAGGGAGAGGTAATTTATTGGATATATATATATATATATTGTTGTACTTTAGCAAACATGCAGGACTGCTAACAAAGTAAGAGGCACACTCGGAGTCAGATTTTAAAGCTAAGATGCTTTAATCGGTGCTTTACAAAAAAAAAAAGAAAAAAAAAAAGATATATATATATATACATATATCAATGTATAACATGGCGTCTGTCAGATTGATAAAGGCTGTCAAAGCCGAAACGCGTCTCTCCTTCACATACTGGGTCGTGAGGGGCCCTTTGATTAAAAGAAGCTGTAAACATACAACCCTTGTGTACGTACCTTTTTCCTGCTGGAGTAAGGATCGTGTGCATTTCAATTGAACAACAGCGGTTGTTGTTCCCTGCGTACCACCAGTTGTTCTGGGCGGCCGGAGTAACCGCAAAATGGAGGTGAAGAATGGGAGTGCTTTCCGACTTCCCCCAGTAACTAGCCAAGGGATGAGCAATTTGAAGCGTGGGCTGAGTGGCGGACGGAGACTCAGTGCGGGGAAACCTTCTGGTTTTCAGCGCGGAGACGGAGTTTGCTTCTACCCCACTGTTTCCCTCAGCAGGCCAAGGCTACACTGGTAACTGGGCACCACTGGGACACTGTCTCATAGTGGTGAGGATGGTGCTGCTTATTCATCTTTTCATGGGGATCCCCCCCGACCCCGCATCATGATTTACTTGGGGCTGTTGTGAACAGAGGTTTGCTGTGAGAGACTTTGTTGAGCTGCCTTCGATCTACCTCATACTGAACATTTTCGAGCCTTTTCTGTCACTTTGCACGCCTTTGCAGCATCGTGAAGTACTTGTGACACAGTGGATAGTTGGCGGTGGAATTCAGTGCTTGACATTACTTTATGGCATTCAGCGGTCGCCGATTTCCAGGACAGTGAAAGGACGATGTTGTACTGTTGCATTATGGGAGTCGGAGTCCCAGAGTGGTCCGTTAATGCAATACGGCAAATTTTTGGCTGTGAGTGCTGTTTATCTTAAGCTTCACGCACTGTCGCACAAGGCCTGGATAATGATTTTTGTGCCTTGAAACTGAGTTGCTACACACTGATTTTATTTGTACTTCACTTGTCGAAGAACTGACAGAAATAATGAATTAGTTCCCCTCTGTAGCCATCTGGCTAGCAGAATACACATGTTCATTTTGGCAGCTCCTCACGTTTGAATTACTCTCAATACATCCAGCCCTATGATAACTGATAACTTTTAACATTACAATGTATTTATACAGAAAACATGGGAGGTGATGGACGCCATGCATATTCAAAATGAAATGGTTGCAATGTATTTCAAACGCTGCGCTATATATTTTCAATGTGGATACATTTGCATATTCAGAACAAAATGTTGGCTGCACTGAGCAGTTTTAGTATTGTGAACTTTTCTACGATCGGTTCAGCAGCTTGTGTAGTAGTATGCTTTCCATTTCTATGCATTAGGCACTATATAATCAATGTATAACATGGCGTCTGTCAGATTGATAAAGGCTGTCAAAGCCGAAACGAGTCTCTCCTTCACATGCTGGGTTGTGAGGGGCCCTTTTATTAAAAGAAGCTGTAAACATACAACCCTCGTGTACGTACCTTTTTCCTGCTGGAGTAAGGATTGTGTATATATATATATATATATATATATTATATATATATATATATATATACATACACATACACATACCACCATAAAGGACACTTTTAGGATGACAACTGCTTACTCCTCAGGCGCTAACAAATTGAAATCCATTTTGCGAAAAAATTGGCATATTCTGCTGACAGATGAGGTGTTGAAAGAGGATCTACCACCATATCCCTTAGTGACCTTCAGAAAGGCTAGGTCTTTGGGAGACAAGCTGGTGCACAGCCACTTGGAAGCTCCCATCACTCAACCTAACACCCTGAGGGAAATGAGTGGTTTCTTTCCCTGTGGAAAATGCAAGGCGTGTGCCAACAGCCGTAGGGTGTTACAATATGACATCCCGGATGCCGGCAGAACTAATAAAATCCGTAAGTTCATCACGTGTAGTACTGTCTATGCAGTGTACTGTTTAATATGCCCGTGCGGCCTACGCTACATTGGCAGCACTATTAACCAGTTGAAGCTGAGAGTGCTGGAGCATTTAAGGGCAATTGATAAAGTAGATCCCTCGTACCCAGTGGCCCGGCATTTTGCGGAATACCACAACAAAGATAGAAACAAACTGAGATTCTTTGGGTTAGATCATGTCCCGCAAAATCCACGAGGTGGAGACAGACTTAGGAGGCTGCGACGCCTCGAATCGAGATATATAATCGATCTGTCCACTAAGTATCCTAAAGGCATGAATGGTGGGGAGGAAAAGACAGTGCATCTTGGAAAATAGAAAGGAGAAAAATACTGACTAGCGTTTTGAATCTGAATATGTGCTTTTCCCTTACCTTGCATTATGATGAGTATATGAGATCTGTGACAGCAGCTATAATTTTTGCAAAGTTCTTTGTATGTACTAATTTGGTTTTTCTTGGTTTCTTGATGGACCGAATATTGATCATGCGTATACCTTTCAGGATTTATTCACTATACATGTATGATGACATCTTCATGAATTTTACTATATATGCTTGTAACTACGAATTGCTCACTAGGTGAGTTGTATCTCACCATCCATTACAGGAGACTTGGTAGTTTCTGCCGCCCATGGCTATATCGACTTTTACAATGATTTATTTGATATTTAACAACAAATTTTTCTTCTCTTCTGTAGGTTTGATAACACACCATCTGTAGATCATGATTGTTTGTTGTACATCTGTATAGGGACATTAGCCGATCCACGGCGTTATTGTTTAAAGCCCCACGTTTTTTGGTCTTGTAAATATGAGAATTTACGCTGACATCATGTATCATCCTTCATTAATGGAAACATGTTTAAAGATGGTGCTTGTGCAGGCGCCTGTGGGGCTAGTCCCTTGTTGATGTCCACCTTACTCTACCTGGTGTGTATTTAAATCAGTACCTTCAGATCTCGGTAACACTGACGAAGGCTACCGCCGAAACGTTTGTTTTGCTAAAACAATAAAAGCACTGAATCTGTACTTGCCGCAGTGCTGTTTTCTTCCTCCCGTACTAGTGAGGATTCCGAGCGCTATATCTATATATCTATATCTATATATATCTATATATATATATATATATATATATGTATATCTATACATACATACACACACATTTGTGAAAACATACGTGCAGCCTAAAATGTTTCCAACATGGCCAAAATGCACCACAGGTGACAGTTATATCAGTTTTTTTTTACATCGTATCATGTATAGACACCGGAGTAGAGGATGCAATTAAAATAGAACAAACTCCAGCAATGCTCGTTCGGAGAGGAGGGAGGGTCGCTTATGACTATGATGAGTATACCCCTGGATGAGAACTAGGATTACAGATAAGTAACTAGTCCTTCTCATCCAGGGGATACTCATCAATAGTCATAATGCACAAGTTACTACTTGTGTAACAATATATCTGTAAGAGACATTAGTTAGTATTAGATTCCTTACCTTAGAATATCCCCAGGCGTCAGACTGGATCCGGAAATTTTTGCGTAGCAGTACCCTTGCGCTTCGGTAGGCGCCGTCTGCGGCTCCACGTCCGTCGTCGGCACCGTGATGACGTCGTCGGAATACTTAGACGCCGCCTCCGCGTGCTGACGTCAGTTCTTAGACACAGCTTTTCCGCGCCAGAAGCGCTGAGCCATGTTAAAAACCAACACTGGTGCCATTGAAACTAGGGCCCTGAAGGGGGGAAACCCTAACCCTAGATATCGGTTCGCAGAACGGGGAGGATGGGTGGGTCGGTAAGGAATCTAATACTAACTAATGTCTCTTACAGATATATTGTTACACAAGTAGTAACTTGTGCATCTGAAAGAGACACGTTAGTATTAGATTCCTTACCTTAGAATAGATACCCCAGCAATACCAACCCCGGTGGTGGGTCTGCGAACCAATAATCACACCAGAAAGTCCTGGAGGACGGAACAGCCAAAGAAGTCATCCCTCCGGACTTGACTGGCCAGGCAGTAGTGTCTTGCAAACGTGTGCAGCGATGCCCATGTAGCTGCCTGACAGATGTCCTGTAAGGGCACTCTCCGGCCCAGGGCAGTTGTAGTCGCCGTGGCTCGGGTGGAGTGAGCCCGCAATCCAACAGGGGGCTCCTTCTTAGCCAAGGAGTAACATGCCTGGATACACAAGATGATCCACCGGGAGATGGTCCGCTTGTGTACCGCTTTCCCCTTCTTAGCGTCCACGTAACCAACAAAGAGTTGGTCATCCACCCGGAACTGGCGTGTGCCATCCAAGTAGAATGAGAGGGCACGTTTTGGGTCCAGACGGTGGAGCCGCTCTTCCTCTTTAGAGGGTGGCGGGAAGAAGGTTGGCAAGGTGATAGACTGCCCGATGTGGAAGGCCGAGACAACCTTGGGCAGGAAAGATGGCTTAGTACGCAACACCACTTTGTCCGGATGGACAGAAAGGAAAGGTGGAGTACAAGAAAGGGCCTGGCGCTCACTCACTCTCCTGGCAGAGGTGATGGCAACCAGGAAAGCAGTCTTCAGAGTAAGAAGGCGGAGAGGACAGTTGTGAAGTGGCTCAAAGGGAGCGCACATCAGAAACGTAAGAACCAGGTTCAAGTCCCACTGAGGCATCACAAACGGAACAGGAGGGAAAGTGTGTGTGATGCCCTTTAGAAATCTGTTTACAATAGGGGACTTGAACAAAGAAGGTTGATCAGGCAGCCTCAGAAAGGCTGAAAGGGCAGAAAGGTAGCCCTTGATAGTGCCCAGAGCAGAGCCCTGCTGGGCAAGAGAAAGAAGGAAGAGAAGAACCTCAGAGAGAGGGGCAGCAAGAGGATCCACAGCCTTTGCTGTGCACCATGCCACAAATCTGCTCCACCTGCAGGCGTATACCGACTTTGTGGAGGGACGCCTGGCTGCCAGAATGACGTTACAGACTTCAGGAGGCAAGTCAAATGACCTCAACTGTCGCCGCTCAATCTCCAAGCATGGAGGTGGAGACTGGACAGGTTCGGGTGGAGGACCGTCCCCTGCTGCTGCGACAGAAGGTCCTCCTGAAGAGGCAGACAAACCGGGGGATCGACTGACATACTGAGTAGCTCTGGATACCAGTACCTTCGTGCCCAGTCCGGAGCCACAAGGATGACCTGGGACCGGTCGCGCCTGATCTTCTTCAGCACTCTGGGCAGAAGTGGTATAGGCGGAAAGGCGTACAATAGACCGCAACTCCACTCCCGTCGAAAAGCGTCTCCGAGCGAGTGCCGCCTTGGAAATTCCAACGCGCAGAACTGATGACATTGCGCGTTCTCTTCGGTGGCGAATAGATCTAACCAAAGCTCTCCCCATCGCTGAAAGAGGCCTGGCGCCACGTCCGAGTTCAGACGCCATTCGTGATCCATCATGCACCGACGGCTCAGCTCGTCCGCCCTGGCGTTCAGAGAACCTGCCAGGTGTTGAGCCACCAGGGTCACGCCCTGGCGTTCCAGCCATTGCCAGAGGCGCAGAGCCTCCTGGCAAAGGGTCCACTACCCCACCCCGCCCTGTTTGTTGCAGTACCACATGGCGGTGGTGTTGTCCGTGAACACCTGCACTACACTCCCCCGGACAGAGGGGAGGAATGCCTTCACTGCTAGACGAATCGCCCGTAACTCCAACAGGTTGATGTGGAGCCGGGCCTCCGCCGGAGACCAGAGGCCTATGATCTCCGCCTCTCCCATGTGGCCACCCCAGCCCTGGAGGGACGCGCCCGTCACAACTACGTGCTCCGGTTGGGGAAGGGAGAGGGATCTGCCGCTGACCTAATCGCGGTCCGTGAGCCACCACTGCAGCTGTGACGTGGTCGGACAGGTTGCCCTGATGCTGGGCCCACTGAAACTTCAGGTTCCACTGCAGAGCCCGCATCCGCCACCTGGCGTGATGCACCAGTAGGATGCAGGAGGCCATCAGCCCTAGAAGCCGCAACGTCAACCTGACCAAGACCCGGGATAACGGCTGAAAGATGGGAATCAGAGCCTGAATATCCCGGACCCGCTGTTCGGGTGGATAAACCCGAAACCGCGCCGAGAACCGCTCCGATGAAAAGGAGCTTCTGAGAGGGGCACAGGTGTGACTTTGGCACATTGATGGAGAACCTCAGCCGGTGCAGGAGATCTGCCGTAGTCTGGAGGTGGCTGACGACTGTCTGGGGCGAGCCCGCCTTCAAAAGCCAGTCGTCGAGGTAGGGGAAGACTGAAACCCCTAACCTGCGCAGATGAGCGGCGACCACCGCCATCACCTTTGTGAACACCCGTGGGGCGCTGGTAAGGCCGAAGGGGAGCACGGTATACTGAGAGTTCTCGTGGCCAATAGTGAACCGCAGGTAACGCCGGTGGGCCGGCAGGACGGGGATGTGCAAATAAGCGTCCTGCAAGTCCAACGCTACCATCCAGTCTCCTGGGTCCAGGGCAGCTAGGACCTGAGCCAGTGTCAGCATTTTGAACTTCTCCTTCCGGAGGAAGCCGTTGACGTTCCTTAGGTCCAAGATAGGGCGTAGGCCCCCTTTGCCCTTCTTGGGTACCAGAAAGTAGTGGGAGTAGCAACCACACCCTACTTCTGGCCCAGGAACGCGCTCGATGGCCCCCTTGGCCAAGAGGGCCGTAACTTCCTCCTGCAGAAGTCGCAAATGGTCCCCCGATACACGGTGGTTCTGCGGTGGCATGGCTGGAGGAGTCCCCTCGAAGGGGAGGGAGTAGCCCCTTCGGACAATTTGCAGCACCCACCTGTCCGATGTGACAGTGCGCCAGTGGAGGTGGTGATGGCGAACCCTGCCCCCCACTGGCGTCACATGGGCCTGAAAGCACGGACTAGGAGGGTTTAGAGGCGGATGCTGCAGGGGAAGGTGTGGACTGACCTCGCTGTTGTCCCCGACCGCCACCACGGCAGTTTCCACGGCATCCACCGCGTTGGGTATTACCCTGCTGAGCGTGGCTGGCAGCACGTGTGGGCACACCCCTTCCGTGGCCACGAAAGGAATGAAAGGCAGCCGATTGCAGGCGCGGGCCGAGAGGCCCAAGGACTCGACCGTAGCCCTGGAGTCCTTAAAGCGCTCAAGCGCATGATCTGCCTTGTCGCCAAAAAGGCGACGGCCATCAAACGGCATGTCCATTAGTGTGTTTTGGACATCAGCCGAAAAGTTGGCGGACCTCAACCAGGCGTGGCGTCTGACCGCCACCGTCGTTGCCATCGCTCTACCTAGTGAGTCGGTGGTATCCAGCCCACACCGGATAGAATATCTGGCTGCATCTCAGCCCTCCACAAGGGCTTGGCCGAGTTTGGCCCGTACCTCCAACGGACACTCTGGCAGCACCTCCGCAACCGTATCCCACAGAGAGTGGGTGTAGCGGCCCAAGAGGCATGCGGTGGTGGAAGACCACAGTCCCAGACTAAGGGATGAGAATATCTTTTTACCAAACTGCTCATACCTATTGGATTCCCTGTCCGGCGGAGCAGACGGGAACGCGGGCTGGGAATTGGAGGCCTGGATAACCAGGCTCTCGGGGGTGGGGTGGGTGGACAGGAAACATGGGTCGCCCGGGGCCGGGCGGTGGCGTCTGGCCACGTTCCTATCTACGGGCGAACCCGTAGCGGGCTTGGACCAAGTGCCCAAAAGAACGTCGGTTAAGGCCTCATTAAACGGCAGCAGAGGCTTGGCTGAGCATGACTGCGGCTTAAGGACCTCAGTGAGGAGGTTAGTCCTCACGGCCGCGACGGGGAGCTCAAGGCCCAAGGCCTTGGGTGCCCTCATCAACACCACACTATAGGTTGCCCCCTCCTCCGTAGCCACCGTAGGAGGTGAGACAAAGCCAGTGTCAGGCGAAGTGTCTATACCACTGGCCTCCCCAAGATCACCTGCCCAGTCCTCATGAGACTGGCATTCACGTGCCAGAGGGTCCTCAGACCCCTCCCAATCCTCCTCACCACCCATCTCCTGGTACTCAGGGTTAGGAAAAGATGGGGCCGGTTCATGGAAAACGAATTCCCCAAACGGCGTCTGAAGCGGCGCATTACCGGCGCCGGAACCGGGTCGAGGGAGGCGTCGGGGACGGTGCCGCCCGAGGACGGCACCAGAGGTGACACCTGAGGGGACGGCGCCGGGGAGGTCGTCAAATCCACCGGTGACGACCCGGATGGGGCCCTGCGGCGCCGAGCCCGAAGGCGCCGGCGGCGTCTGAGCCGAAGCACCCGAAGGCGCCAGGGCCGAAGCCCCCGACCCGCTAGGACCCCCAGACGGGACCGCTGGGCCCGAAGGCGCTGCGGAGCCCGTCGGAGAGAGAGACCTCATGGCCATGAGGAACCGCTCGATCTCCTCCGGCGTCGCGTTAGGCCCAGGGACCGTAGGGTATGAAGCCGGACGCGGCGCCTGCGACCCAGACGGGCCGCGGGGGCGGTGCCACCCGAACCCCCGGCCGTGTCGCGCGAGCGTCGGGGGGAGTCTGAAGAGCGATGACGTCTCTTCGAATTCTTGTGCTTTTCTGACGACTTCGACCCTGAGGAGTGATGTCGACTCCCGGAGCTATGATGGCTCCGCTCCCGCGACCGGTCCCTCAACCTCCGTCCGGACCGGGACCTCTCTTGGCGCGGGGCCGACGCAGGAGTTCGAGCCGCTTGCGGGACCGCTCCCGTCTAGCCTTCGAAGTCAGGGCCCGGCAGTCGGAACAGGCGTTGTTGTCGTGGTAGACGCCGAGACAGTGGAGACACCGACGGTGAGGGTCCGTGACCGACATCAGCCGGTCGCAATCCTCACAGGGCTTAAAACCAGGCATCCCTACTGGCACAGTTTCAGAGTCGAAGACTCAAAAAGGAGATCAAAAGATCAAAAGAGATTTAGTCAAAAAGTGACTAAGGTACCACTTTTTCTGGATC
Organism: Lissotriton helveticus; assembly: GCF_964261635.1. NCBI lineage: Eukaryota > Metazoa > Chordata > Amphibia > Caudata > Salamandridae > Lissotriton > Lissotriton helveticus. The sequence goes on along the minus strand of NC_136059.1, from coordinate 356,009,588 downwards.
TGCGCTGCTGGCACGGAAAAAAGAAGAACTGACGTCAGCACGCGGAGGCGTCGTCTAAGTACTCCGACGACGTCATCACGGCGCCCACGACGCAGACAACGGACGCGGAGCCGCAGACGACGCCTACCGACACGCAAGGGTACTGCTACGCAAAAATCTCCGGATCCAGTCTGACGCCTGGGGATATTCTAAGGTAAGGAATCTAATACTAACGTGTCTCTTTCAGATCTGTGTATCTTTTTAGATGCAGATAGACCGGTGTTCATGGAACCATAGTTAATGAAGAGCCTGTCAGATTTCCTAACTTTGTGGTTTTAGCAAGGTAAAACTTCAATACTGTCCGGAGACCTAAAGAACGTCTGCCTGCACGTTCAAGGCCCCTGGAAGATGGACAGCTACGTTTGTGAGACTCCTTGCCAGAAGTCACTTCCATATGGTCCGGGACTCCAGAGACAGGACCCTTGACCTGGTGCCTCCCTGCTTGTTCAGATAAAACATTGTAGTTGTGTTTTCTGTCTGAATCTGAACGGAACTGTATTGGATAGACGGGTACAGGGACTTTAGAGCCAGATGAACTGCCCTTAGCTCCAGGAAGTTGATGTGATAACTCCGCTCTGTCTCGGACCGGAGACTGGCCCATGTGAACTCCACAGCCCTGCAGTGAGGCATCTATAATAATAGTCTGGGTAGGAAGAACCTGTAGAAGGTGCAACCGTTTCATCCATCATTTGGTGGAGTCCCTGGCAGCCTGACCTGGCAGCCTGAAGAAGAGACACACGATCTGCCCAACGGCCTCACCGCTGCGTCCACTGATCTTCGAGGGACTGCTGCAGAGGCCGCATGTGAAGTCTGGCATTGAGCACAATGAAGATGCATGAGGCCATTGACCCCAGCAGGGATGACACCTGCCTGGCTGTAGGATGTGGAGCGCTGAGAAGAGTACGGCACTTGGTCAGCATTGTCTAGGAAAGCGCCCAATTAATGTGTCTTCTGTGTTCTGGTTGAGGACTGGCTTCTTGTAGTTGACTTGCAACTCTGGTGAGTAAAGAAGTTAGAGACAGTAGGTGAGATGGCTCTGGAGTAGTGAAGGTGTGAAACTCTTTAAGAGCCAGTCGTCTAGGTAGGGATAGACGACTATTTTCTGCTTGTGGAGGAACGCAGCTACCATCGCCATACACTTGGAGAACGTTCGAGGGGCGGACTTGAGCCCGAAAGGAAGAACTCGGTACTGACAGTGCCGTTGAGACATTTGGAACCTGAGGAATTTGTGATGCCTCACTGTGAGAAAGTGCCATCTTTCTTGCCTTGGTATGCCCCCACTTTTTTCTGAACTGCATATGTGATTTGACTGAGTGTGCCCTGGGTTCCTGCCAACCAGGTACCCAGGGCCTGTGTTCCGTCCCTAAAACTGTGCTGCAACTAGAAACTCAATTGGCATCTCTAGCCACCTGTCAGCCCCTAGTAAATGGTACCCTAGGTACCCAGGGCATGGTGACCAGAGAAGACCCCTGAGGACTGCAGCACTTATTGTGCCACCCTCAGGAGCCCTGTACTCTGACACCCACACACTACCTTTGCAGGCTGAGTGTCTAAGTAACAGAACTAAAACAGAGTCGACATGGCACAAATCCCTGTGTGCCATGCCTACAGAACCCACTGCCCTGGCATACTTCAGTCACCCCTCTAGCTGGGTGCCCTATGCAGAGGTGTGGGCACAGGTGCATGAGCCCTGTGCCCCTACAGTACCCAGGGCCATTCCTGGGCAATGTAAGTGCAGTGATGCCATTAATAGTATATGGTGCTGGGAGGTTGTCATTACGAACGCCACAGCACCATAATGGCTACACTGAAGACTGACAAGTTTGGTACCAAACTTTTCAGCACATTAAACCCGCACCGACGCCAGTGTGGGATTTAATGTAAAGTGCACCAGAGGGCATCTTAAAGATGCCCTCTGAAAACCTAACCTACAATCCACGTCTGGGCTGAGTGGCTGCCACACAGCAGACATGTTGCTAGACCCCTGGGTGAAGAGCCCCCCCCCTCTCCTGGGCCTGCAAAAATGCACATCCTGGGCGAGGTGCTAGGTCTCGTCCCCCCAGGATGGGCAGGGAGAAGCTTCAAAGGCATGCCGCCTCTGTGAGCTTCTCTAGACCATTTGCTGTATTCAGCAACTGGCCCCCACCAGTTCCAACCCCCACTCTGGGGCAGGAAGACTGGCGGGAAAAAGCAAGTCAGGAAGGGGGGTGTGCCAGCCTGTGCCAACCCCACCCCTCAGGTGGGGGAGAATAGGTGAAGCACGACCCCGGGCTCCGGCCATCTTGAACATGGGGAGTGTGAGAAGTTGGCCTGATATATGATGCTCACTAGTTCTAGTGATCACCTTGTATCAGTCCAAACAACCCTTATGGTGATTGGTTGTGAGTCAACCTTATAGACCAGCTATCCTAATGGTAGCATGGACAAAGCAGTCATAGGCTAAACTCTTTTGGCATGTGAAGCCAGCTGTTTTACCACATTATAACCCCTTGAATACCAGATGAAAGGACACCACACAGGTTGTTATGAAAATAAACAATATATTTATTAATAACAAACACCTCTGAACTCTTTATGAGATCAGAGGGCTAAGCACATGACAATCTCTTAGGAAAAATACGATAAGTTGCACAAAATTACAATGGTGCCCTAGGGGCACGGCAAACCATATACTAAGTAAATGGGTTAAGGAAATGGATAGAAGGAATGGAGCTGTCCAGAGGCTGTAGGACCGCTGGGACTACGCTATCCTAACTTTAGGTAAGTAATAGGAGGCCCACGGGACGCGGGTGCAGAGTGTGAACTCACACGCGGGATGCGTAACAACGTCTATGGACAGTACAGTTCAAGAAAAAGGTGAGTATGGACAATCCTGACTGGTTAGGACTAAAACGACTGTGAATCTAGACACTAGGAGGGTCAAGCTACCCTTGAGCACCGAAATGCTCTCGTTACCTCACCCACGGGCTGCGGGTGCATAGGTGCGAAGTCGTGTCGGGTTTCTGCGTTGAAGTCAATGGAGCCTAAAAGAAAAGATGCTGCAGGCGACCAGGAGGAAGATGTCCGGTGTGATCCAAGGGTGGATAAGGAAAGCTGAAGACCTGAAAGCAGAGTGTAGGAGAGTAGGATCTGCAATCCTATGATCACCCAGATTTTTGCTTTTTGCTTCACTGGTTTACGACTTTCCCTGGCTGTGGGCCTGCTAATCAGACCCATAGCCTAGCTGTTCTCTCTACTCCAAATTGTACCCAGGTACTGAATTGGCACTGGGCCCTCTCCAAGTCCCTGTACCCAGGGCTGATGTGCACCCAGAAGTCTCCCAGGGGCTGCAGCATGTATTATGCCACCCCTGGGCTGACTAACTAAATCAGACACCACTGGCTGCTTGACAGCTGGGGCAAAGTGGTGTACTCACCCTCTGCTGTAGATATAGTATTCCTATATCTAAACCTAAATGGACACACCGATCTCCTATCAGTCACTCCTATGGCAGGCCTTGACAATCCTGAAGGCAGAGTGCTTGGAATCGTGTGAGATAGTGCTCTGGCATGAGCTGAGCCTGTCTGCGGCTTTCGGGATCCATCCCTTAGCCGTTTCCATGATATCGCATACCATATACTCTTAAGTGCATTATAATCCTCGCGGTTATATGCCAACTCTGGTATCGCTTTATCAAAACATGTCGAGTAAGGTGTCATACGAATTGGAATACTACCCCTCGCCAATTCTGGCGACGGGGTTAGCATTCCACCCTTCTAGAGGGACACGACATGTATGTAACCTGTAACCCCGGTTAAAGTCAGACAGAGCCTTAGCTCCACAAAATGGATGCTGCCACCGAGACACAAGTCTGCCCTCCTGCTGCTGGGAGTCCTCCCAGCCCAGGAGGCAAGGACAAAGGGTTTCCTGCCAGGGGCGGTGCCAGCACCGTCCCAGACAGGATTTTGTGTATCCTAGGTAGGCAGGGCTTTAGAGGAAGGTGACTGCAAGTGGCACCCCGGTGCTCACTGTGCATAGGCCGGCTTGAACCAGTTCCAGGGGCACTCCAGCCCCTGATCTGGGGAAAGCCCGCCAAAGGAGAGGGGTGTAACCACCCCCCTCCTAGTCCCACCCATAGGGCAGGACTTAGTCGCGTGCCAGCCCCTTTTTGCAGGATAAAGGTAGGAACTGGCCCCCTTCCAAATCAGATCATCTTTGAATCCTGAAACTACTTTCCACGAAAGGAACTCAAGACTTCTTCCTAAGATTTCTCCCTTGTGACTAAGGAGTAGTCACCCTGCAGCAGCAGGCACCAACCAAGCATCGCGGTCTGCTTTAAGTCTCTCCTCCGGATCAAGACTGACCAGCACGACGAGAACCGGCTTCCCTGGCACCTTTGACCTCAACCTGCATCATCAGCCCAGCTGTGATCCGTGGGTGTGACGAGACCTCGAGGGACCGGCCATCTTTGAAGACTGCACGACGCTTGTCCAGCACGACCACCGAGTGATCCTCGACCGAGTGCTTTGGGGTAAGAGAAGCCCCGACCCTGAGCAGCTCCAGCACCGAAGTCCAGCCCCCCTGCATCCACGAGATCTGCGTGGGGCCCTTCTGCTTTTTGCTGCTCACCGCGTTGTCCAGGTCACTTGCCCGTTGGCTAGTGACCCTCTGACGACGAACTCTAACGACAAACACCGCTGGTCTGGTTGCTCCAGACTGGCCCTTGCTTCCCTCCATCAGAGAAGCACCCTGGACCCTCCTGGTCCACTCCAGACGCCATTTTAGGTCCACCGCGTGGGCCTTGCATTTGCCAAGACTTGTTGCCCAATCCTGGGTCCAGCGACGTCGACAGCAAGTACCTTCGTGGGACAGCTCGCACCTCCATCCTGGTCGCCGACAACGCTTCCTGGTCCGAGAGACTGCAGAGCCCAGCAGCGCCCACTCACCTGGCTGAGGTGACTTCGTCCGGTGCCATCTTGGTGCCCACTCAAATCACTGGCTAGTGATTCAGAACTTGGTCCCCTCTGCTTACAGGTTTCTTCTTCCCTGATCCAGGCTTGGATCACCACGAACTTCTTCACTGGCCGCCTGCCAGCAACTTCTTTCTTTAGGCTCCTGGATCTTCAACAAGGGTTTCCGACGCAACTTGAACCCTATGCAGCCGCAGCCCCTGGGCTAGGTAAACTGAGTACTCCGGTGCTCCAGCATAGTCCAACACCCTAAGTGTTCGGATCCACTCTTGTTTTCGACCCACCTAGTCGGGTTCGCCCGAGAACAGTAACTTTGCAAGTGCTAGTATCCATAGACTTGTTCCCGCATCACGCGTGAGAGTTCCCACTCTGCACACGGCGTCCCTAGGCCTCCTGCTTCTAATCTAAGGGTTCAGCATTGTAGGCCTAGCGTTTCTACAGTCTAGAAAAGTATTACTTACCTGCTAGTAACTTCGCATTCCACTTCTTGTGTATATGGTTTTTCGTGCCCCTCGGGCATTTGTGTAAATTGTGCGACTTTCAGTAATTCTTTAAGAGTTTTGTTGTGTGCTTAGCTCCCTGTCTCATAAAGAGCCAGGGCAGTCTTGTTATAAATAAATCTACTTTATTTTTGATAACAACTTGTGTGGTGTCCTTTCACTTGGTGTTCAAGGGGTAATGTGATGGTAAAACAGCTGGCTTAACACGCCCTCTAGAGTCTTAGCCTTAGACTGCTCGTATCCATGCTACTAGGATAGCTGGTCTATCAGGTTGACTTACAACCAGTCATCAATAAGGGTTGTTTGGACTGATACATAGTGTTCACTAGAATAGTGAGCACTGCATATCAGGCCAACTTCTCACACAGAGGGGACAATGTTCAAAGTCACTAGCCAGTGACTGGAGTGGATCCAGGAAGGAACCAGATGTCGTCGTCGCGATCAGGTGAAGAGTGGACGCTTGACTCTGCAGCCACGTGGACCAGATGGTGTCTTCGACGACCAGGATGGAGGCATGAGCTGTCCCACGCAGGCTCTCGCTGTCGGATCCGGATTTGGAGTCAACAGGCCTTGGCAAAGGCAACCCACGCGGTGAGTGGAAAAGGCATCTGGTGCGGACTAGGAGAGTCCGGGGTGCTCCTCTTTTGGAAGGGAGCAAGGGCCAGTCTGGAGCAACCAGACCAGCAGTCTAGTTTTCAAAGTTTGTCGTCTAGGAGGTCACTAGCCAGCCGGCAAGTGACCAGACAACGCGTCGAGCAGCAAACAAGCAGAAGGGCCCCACGCAGATCTCGTGGAAGCTGGAGGCTGATCTTCAGTGCAGGGGCTGCTCGGGGCTGGTGCTTCTCAATCCCCAAAGCACTTGGTCGAGTTTACCTCGGGAGTCGTGCTGGAAGCGAAGTGCAGTTTCTCCAAGATGGCCGGTCCCACGTGTTTCGTCGCACCCACGGATCTCAGCTGTGCTGCAGATGTGAATTGAGGTCGGAGAGGTCTGGGAATCTGGGTCTCGTCGGGCTCTGAAGTCTGGATCCTCGAGGGAAGACGACAAAGTGAAGCCGCTGGACGCTTGATGGTGCCTGCAGTTGCAGGGTGGCACTCCTTGCCCACAAGGGAGATTTCTTCAGTCTTCTGTTGTAGAAAGTCGAAGTCCAGAGTTTCTTCTTGTAGAGGTTCAGTTCAGGATTAATCTAATTTGGAATGGGACCAGCTCCTACCTTTATCTCCTAAAGGGGGCTGCACTAGTGACTAGGTCCCTCCCCTGGGTGGGACCAGGAAGGGGGGTGGTTACACCCCCTATCCTTTGTCCGGTTTCGCGCCAGAGCTGGGGCAGGGATGCCCCAGCGACTGGTTTGAACCGGTGTATGCACAGGGCCCCTTGTGTGCCCCAGGCTTGTCTCATTCCTTTCAGGCCTGTCCTACCCAATACACAAAATCCTGTCTGGGGTGGTGCTAGCACCTCCCAAGGCAGGAAACCCTTTGTCCAAGCCTCCCTCGCTGGAAGGACTCCCAGCAGCAGGAGGTCAGACTTGTGTCTGTGGTGGCAGCATCCATTTTGTGATGCCAAGGCTCGAGTTAACTTTAACCGGGGTTCACAGTTACATATATGTTGTGTCCCTCTAAAAGGGTGGAATGCTACCCCCGTCGCCAGAATTGGCGAGGGGGTAGTATTCCAATTCGTATGACACCTTACTCGACATGTTTTGATAATGCTATACCAAAGTTAGCATTCAACCGCGAGGATGATAATGCACTTAAGAGTATATGGTATAGCGTTATCATGGAACAGCTATTAGGACTTGGTACCGCAAGCTGCAGACGGGCTCGGCTCATGCCAGAGCACCATCTCACATAATTCCAAGCACTCTGCCTTCAGGATTGATAAGGTCTGCCATAGGAGTGACTGATAGGAGTATATGTGTCCATTTCAGGGTTAGATATAGGTATACTATATCTATAGCAAAGGGTGATTACACCACCTTGCCCCAGCTGTCTTAGCAGCCAGTTGTGTCAGTTTTGGATGGCCAGCCAGGGGTGGCATAATATATGCTGCAGCCCCTGGTAGGCCCTGGGTACACCTATGCCCTGGGTACCTAAGGTACACTGTACAGGGACTGATAAGGTGACCCAGTATCCAATTAGATATGTACCTAGGGTACATGGAGTCCATTTTAACAGAGAGAGCAGGACGCCTGGGGTCCTGAATGGCAGGTTCCCAGGCCAACTAAGTCAAAAACCAGCAAAACACTAGGCAAAAATTTGGGGGTAACCATAGCCAGATATCCACCTTCCTACAGGGAGCCCTGCCCAATCCCAGCTAGGCTCCTGCCCCCCTCCCACAAGAGAGGAGCAGCCGAGGGGGTGTACCCACCCCAGGACAGGGACCTATTGGTCCCTGCCCTTGCCCTACCTGTAACGCCGCTAAATTCAGTATTTAAAGGCTCCCTGAACCTTCCTTCCGCAGATCCCGATACCACAAGAAGAAAGAAGATCAAGAAGACCCGCTGCGCAGCTGCTAACAATAGACGACAACAACTGACTTGGCCCCAACCCTACCGGCCTGTCAATCCTGTAACCTGCCTCTGCCTAAATCCCGGCGACACCTGCGGACAGCAACCTTGGGACACCCGGAGGACCTGCCTGCCTTGACCCTCTTAAAGACTGTGCCTCTCTTTGGGGTACCTACCTGTGCTCCAAGATCCCAACTTACCTCTCGATGTGCTGGTCGCCCCTGGAGAGTCTCCACCCGGAGCCTGCAACCTTTGTTCCCTTTTGACCTTTTCTATTGGATAACATTGAGCGCCCGACGGCTCAAAAGCACCCTGCACCCAGCCACCCGAGCACAGCTGGCCGCGCCACCTCTGTCCTAGCCTGATTCCCCCTTTGCCCTGAGAAAGTGACCAGGAGCCCAGCTCCCACAGCCACGTGGCCTGCTAGCCAGCAGCCACCAACCGGAGGCCCCCCCGTCCCCCATTGGATAACATTGGGCCTAACTACCTCTGCACCCGGCCGCCCCTGCGCCACTGAGGGTGAACCAACTGTACCTACCTGACCCTGGGGGACCCCTGAGTATATGCCCAGAACCACAACTTCACCAGTCGAGCACTCACCAGGAAACCAGTAACTCACTTACCTGCCATTGAATAACATTGACTGGTTTGACTTGAAAAATCTGTCTACTTTTGAAAACTTGAAATATTCCTATAAAATCATCCGACTTCCAAAATATTCACCTGTGATCAGGAGAGGAGCCAGTACTGTACCTTATAGCCCAGTGCTGAAACGCAAAAGTAATCCCTAGCGGGTTTACTAGTAACTTGTATTTTCTTCATAGGAACCCATTGTTTGCTTTTCTAATACATTTCTTCTGTCTACTTTTGAAAACTAGAAATATTCTTTAAAAATCATACCAAATACTGAAACTTAATTACTTACCTGTTTTGGGTTGAGACCCCAGTGCTGGCCCCAGGAGACCAGTACTGGATTACAAAAGTAACGAGATCGAATATGCTACTTACCAGTATGCATCTGTTCTTGGCATGTAGGGCTGCTGACATTCATATCTGTTGCATAGATTGCCGCCTAGTGTTGGGTCCGGAGGATTGCACATTGTTGTCCTGGAAGAGTCTTCGAAGTATCACGAGATAGGTGGCTCCTCCCCTGGACTACAGTGCGCATGGGCATCGACTCCATCCCCAGATTGTTTTTAGCCATTGTGGCAAAGATGGAGTGTAACACTGTGAGTGATGACCATGCTAAGAGTAAGTGTAAGTGTTGCAGCCTGCTACAGGCGCCGGGGAGGAGGGCGGGCGATATGAATGTCAGCAGCCCTACATGCCAAGAACAGATGCATACTGGTAAGTAGCATATTCGGTTCGAGGCATGTGGGCTGCTGAATTCATATCTGTTGCATAGAATACACAGCAGTCCCTCCATTAGCGGCGGCCGCCTGTGCCAGCTGCAGCAGTTTGAAAAAGTGGTTTTAGAATAGCCTGCCCTACAGCTGCCTGCTGTTTGGAGTGCACATCTACACAGTAGTGTTTTGTAAATGTGTGTGTGGTAGACCATGTGGCTGCCCTACAAATGTCTTCTAAAGGAATATTTCCAAGGAAAGCCAACTTGCGGGTGGAGTGTGCCCTTGGGGGGATTGTTAAAGTGTGCTTTGCTTTTTCAAATCTGAATACACTTAACGATCCATCTGGCTATACCTGCCTTGGAAATGGGGTCGCCTTTGTGTTGTGCTGAAAAGGCAACAAAGAGTTGTTTCGTCTTCCTAAAATCTTTGGTCCTATCAATGTAATACATTAAAGCTCTTTTGACGTCGAGAGTGTGGAGCATTCTCTCCGCCACCGACTCAGGATTTTGGAAGAACATAGGCAGTTCAATAGTCTGATTGATATGGAACTGTGAAACCACCTTTGGAAGAAATTTAGGGTTAGTGCGCAGCACCACCCGGTTGGAGTGAATTTGTATGAATGGCTCTTGGATAGTTAGTGCTTGGAGTTCACCAACTCGTCGCAGAGATGTAATTGCTATCAGGAAAGCCACTTTCCATGTTAAGAACTGAATCTCGCATGAATGTAGAGGCTCAAAAGGTGGACCCATCAGTCGGGTGAGGACCACATTAAGGTTCCATTCAGGAGCTGGTGGGGTCCGGGGAGGAATGACTTGTTTGAGTCCTTCCAGAAAGGCTTTAATGGCAGGCACTCTGAAAAGTGAGAGATGCTGCCTGTTTTGGAGATAAGCCGCTATGGAGGATAAATGTATCCGAATGGAAGCATATGCCAGATTGCATTTGTAAAGATGTAACAGATAACAAATGATGTTGTGCGTAGACACATCAAGCGGGTTGATGTTGTGGTCTGCACAATAAATGACAAACCGCTTCCATTTTGCCACATAGCATGCTCTGGTGGTGGGCTTTCTTGCCTCCCGTATGATATCCATGCAGGCGGGAGGCAAGTTGAGGTAGCCAAATTCTAAGACCTCAGGAGCCAGATCGAGCTGTTGCGGATCTGGGTGCTGAATGTCGCCATGGCTCTGCATCAAAAGCCTGGGAGTGAGGCGCAGCCTTTGATGCGGTACCACGGAAAGTTCTAGAAACGTGGTGTACCATGGTTGGCGTGCCCACGTTGGAGCAAGCAGGATGAGCGTCATTGAGTGTTGCTTCAGCTTGCGTGCCACCAGCGGTATTAGAGGTGCTGGGGGAAAAGCGTACACAAATTTGCCTGATCAGTTCATCCATATCGCAGTGCCCTGCGACTGTTGGTGCGGGAACCTGGCGGCAAAGCTTTGGCATTTGGCGTTTTCCTTTGTGGCAAACAGGTCTATCTCTGGATGACCCCACTGCTGGAAGTACGGGTGGAGTACTGATGGATGTATCTCCCACTCGTGCATTTGGTGGCTGTGCCTGCTGAGCAGGTCCGCCATCTGATTGTCCTTGCCTGGGAGGTGTTCCGCCATGAGGAAGATGTTCCTCTGAATGGCCCACTTCCACATGCTCTGAGCCAGATGAGACAGCTGTGGAGAGTGTGTACCTCCCTGCTTCTGAATGTAGTACATGGCCGTCATGTTGTCCGTCCGGATCAACACGACCTTGTTGCACAGATGTACCTTGAATGCCTTCATTGCCATGAAGATTGCCATCAGCTCTAGGTGGTTGATGTGCATCTTCGTTTGCTGCGTTGTCCATAGTCCCTGCACTGTGTAGTGGAGTACATGAGCTCCCCAACCCTGGAGAGATGCGTCTGCCATTAGGATGATCTGTGGCACAGGCTCCTGGAACGGTCGGCCCTTCCAAAGGTTGTGTGGATTCCACCAATGCAGAGAGTTGTATGCACGACCGGTCACCAACACTAGGTCTTTTAACTGTCCGTGAGCCTGATTCCACTGACGTGCTAAGCACTCCTGAAGCGGACGCATATGTAGTCTCGCGTGCGGGACTATGAAGATGCAGGAGGCCATCATGCCTATCAACTGCATGAACACTCGTGCTGGAAGCGAGTGTTGCGGTCTGAATTTCTGTATCAGCAATTGAATGCTGTTGATCCTCACCGAATTTGGCTGTGCTTTGGCTGCCAGAGTGTTTATTGTCGCGCCCAGATACTGCCACACGTGGGCGGGCTGAAGGTGTGACTTTGGGTAATTCAGTGAGAATCCCAGATCGTGAAGAAGGTGAATGGTGTGGGACATGTTGGCGGCGCACTGCTGGGCCGACTGTGCTTGGACAAGCCAGTCGTCCAGATAAGGGTAGACGTGAATATGTTGTCTTCTGAGGTGTGCAGCCACTGTCGCTAGGCACCTTGTGAACACCCTGGGCGCTGTTGTTACTCCGAAAGGGAGGACTTTGAATTGCTAATGCGGATTCTGAATGGTGAATCTGAGGTATTTTCTGTGTGACGGATGTAGCGGAATGTGAAAATATGCATCCTTTAGAGCTAATGTGGCGAGGAAATCTCCCTGACTGAGCAACGGAAGAACCTGCTGCTGTGTTAGCATGTGAAAGTGTTCTGATAGAATGTACTGGTTTAGGGGCCTGAGGTCCAGTATGGGTCTGAGGGACCCGTCCTTTTTTGGGATTAAGAAGTACAGGGAGTACACTCCTGTGCCTCTTTCTTCCACCGGCACGAGCTCGATTGCCCCTTTTTGCAGCATGACGAGTACCTCCTGCTGCAATAAGTGCAAATGCTCTGTGGACATAGGACGGTGTTTTGGGGGTATGTTGGGTGGAGTGGATGTTAACTCCAGACAATAACCGTACTGGATAAGCTTTATGACCCACCTGTCTGTGGAGATGGATTTCCAGACCGGCAGGAACTGTTGGAGTCTCCCCCCGACCGGTGTTGTATGGTCGGGGGCAGTGACAAGGCGTCACTGTTTGTTGGCGGCGAAGGATCGGGAGCTGTTGTTTCCACGACCTCTGCCTTTGGCGCTGTTTCCGCGATAGCCACCTCTACTTTGTTTGGTGTACGTGTTTTGCGCGCCACCCTTATTGTACTGTGTTTGCTGGGACATCTGGCCTCTGGAAACACCTTTATTGCCAGAGCGACGAAAAGAACCACCCCTGAACTGCTGCGACTGGAGAGCCCCCATAGACTTCGCAGTTTCAGTGTCCTTTTTCATTTTTTCTAGGGTGGTGTCCACCTCAGGTCCAAATAAGTGATCAGGGTTTACAGGCTGATTTAGGATGGTGGTTTGTATCTCCGGCTTGAACCCGGAGATTCTCAGCCAGGCCTGCCGCCGTAACATCACACTGGTATTAATGGCCCTGGCCGCGGTGTCTGCTGCGTCCAGTGCGCACTTAATAGAAGCATTTGAGATGAGCTTTCCTTCCTGTATGAGCATCTCTGCTGCCTCTTTATATTCATCTGGCAAGTGTTGTAACAGGGTCTCAAGTGTATCGTAATGTGCCCTGTCATATCTGGCTAAGAGTGCCTGAGATTTTAAAATGCGCCAGATATTGGCCGCTTGAGCCGCCACCCTTTTCCCTGATGCTTCTAGCACTTTAGATTCCTTGTCAGGGGGAGGAGCATCACCAGTAGTTTGTGAGTTTGCCCTCTTCCGGGCATTGGAAACAACCAGAGAGTCCAACGGCAACTGGCCCTTGATATAGGAAGGGTCCCCAGGCGCCGGCTTGTACTTCTTCTCAATCCTGGGGTTTATAACCCTGGCCCTTGTGGGCTCTTTAAAAATGTCTCCAGCATGTTTTAGGACACCCTTTGGCATTGGCAGAGTCTTTACTGTTCTCTCAGAGGTGGAAAAGGTGTCAAACAAAAAACCCACCTCAATAGGGTCAGCATGGAGCTGAACATCATGATTTTTGGCTGCCCTTTCAATAAGCGCATTAAATGCTGCTGAGTCCTCAGTAGGTGATGTTTTCACGTTATACACCTGAGTGTCTGGGGCAGTTTGTGGATCTCCTGGGTCAGCAGCATCTGCCCATGTGTCATGTTGATCCTCAGGATCAGTGTCGGCAGGGTAGTTGTACTCATCATAGTCACCTTCCCCAGCCTCCACATATGAGTAAGTGGGCAAGACAGGAGCAGTGTCCTGTCCACGTGGAGCTATCAGTTCGACAAGAACGGGTGAAGCCGTGGAATCCTTCTTCTTCTTTAATGGAATTGTGTAGGACTCCATAGGCTGTGCCGGGGTGATCTTTTGTTTGTAAATAGAAAGTTTACCCGTGTTGGCGTCGATGAATAGTTCCGACTGCTCCTTAAGCAGGGGTTGTCGATGCTTTGTGCCCACAACGGCAGGTGTAGGCTTCGGCCCCGTGGACACCCTGCATGGACGCCTCGACGACCGCCTTAGGTGCGAAGGCCTTCGGCACCACTTTCGGTGGCAGTGTAAACTGAATGGGCGCCTGCGACTTTTGAGGTGTGGTGGCAGGCTTTGGCGTGGAAGTATCCTTCGGACCGACAGCGGAAGCTTTCTCCTTAATGCGTTTCAACGATTCCGACACCTGCTTCGAGAAGGAGGCGGACGGCTGCGTCGACTCGACTGGTTCCTTCGAGCCACCGCCAGGCACGGACTCGAGGGTTGTATTGCTTTTGGCCTTGTCCGGCCGACGCGCAGGATCGACAAGTTTTTGAGGTCAGAGTCCTTTGTCTGCGTCGACAGCCCTTGGCGCAGATTTCTTCGGGTCGACGACCTTGACCAGTGTTTTCGGTGTCCCAGTCTTCGGCTCGACACCCTTTAGCGACCTCACCGGGTCGATAACCTTTTTAAGCTTTGTCGGCGCCGATAGGTCAGAAGACTTCGAGACGACCAAAGCAAGACGCACTTTCAGCTTCGATGGCGCCTCTAGTGCTTTCGGTTGTGTAGACCCCGAAGCTTTCTCTTTCGGTTTCGATTTCACCATTTGTGGCTCGATAGAAGTGTCCAAAGCCGGGTCTGGAGGCGAGGCTGTAGAACCCAGTGTAAGATCTTGGGTAAGGCCATGTGGCGATCCCACGACCTGAGCCGTATGAATAGTTTCGGCGGTTGGGCATAGCTCCTCGCTTGAGCTATCTTCCATGGCCCCATAGGCCCCATTGTCGCCTCCTACCTCGTCGACGACTTCTTCAGTATCGAGCATTTCAACATCAGCGTCGTAGCTGGAGTCGATCTCCGCTGCTGGATTGGACATCGGCTCTTGATCTTCCTGCTCGTCTGCCTCTTCCTCCTCGGTATCGAAAATGTTCACCGGGTCAGGTGCTGTCTGTTGGGCCTCCTGGCGCGCTGAAGTCGAATCGTCTTCTTGGAGCGGAAACGAGAACAAGCCATACAGTTGGCTTCATCGTGATCCGGCGACAGGCCCTTATTTCACACCGGGTGGACGTCGATGTGAGGATACTCTGAGTTGCACACGGGGCACCTTTTGAACGGGCTCTGTTCCATGATGGTTCGTCGAATAAGGCCTCTGGCGTCGACCGGGCCTTCAGCGACGAAGAGCCACGGGACTCCTCTGGATCTCTGACTCGGGAACTGAGCTGGAACAGAACTGGGCACCGATCGCAAGACAATACCGACGATATAGTAAAGGCCTTCGGGCCAAAAAGAAAGGTTTCTATTGATTCCGAACTGGAGTGATCAAATAAGCATCCGAACCCAATGGCGGAAAAAAACAATCTGGGGATGGAGTCGATGCCCATGCGCACTGTAGTCCAGGGGAGGAGCCACCTATCTCGTGATACTTCGAAGACTCTTCCAGGACAACAATGTGCAATCATCCGGACCAAACACTAGGCGGCAATCTATGCAACAGATATGAATTCAGCAGCCCACATGCCTCGAACCGTACTTTACCTGCAACCTGAACTTTCTACCATTGGATAACATTGCCAGATTTCTGTTGAAAAGTTTTTAAGTGTGAACTTTTAAAATAGCTTTTTATTCCTGAAAAATCACTACAATACCTAAAACGTTTTTGCTAAATTGGTTTCAGCTTAGACCCCAGGACTGAACCTAGGAGCCAGTCCTGCGATTACCAAAGTAATCTACAAAGTAATCAACTGTGTTTATATAAGGAAATCCATTGAGCTCATTGCTAAATTGTGTGTAGAATTGTGTTGCCTACTGCAACCCCTGTACCTATTGTCTTTCCAAAGTTTATTGCCTTTCTGCAAAGTACTCATCTGAGGCCCCTCATATTGAGAGCAGTATATTTTTGATGCCTGTTGGTTCTAGAAATAAAATAACTATCTTTTGATGTAAAAACTATTGGCCTGGAGTTCAGTCTTTGAGTGTGTGAAACCTTTTGCTGACAGTGTGTACAACAAATGCTTTACACTGTCCTCTGGTACTGCCTTACTGCTCGACCAAGCTACCACTTTAGAGAGTAAGGTCACACCTGGCTTTCACCTCGGTTATACCTCTGGGGTTTGTGGACTGTATACACACTGTACCTTATTCTGGTCCAGTATATATAGCGCCACTTTCTCACAGTGAGGATGTTTGACAAGACCACACCACCAACAGACCCATTCTTTGGATTGCTGGAGAGGAGTTCACCATCAGCTGCCTGTCCCTCATCTGTAACCATGAGCATGGTCACATCATCTTGGTCATAGTAGCGCTTAGGCGGTTGACATGTATTTCCCTTTTGGGATATTTTCAACTACCAAGGTCCACAATATAGGTGACCTCCCCTTTTCTTTCAAGGACAATGTAGGGCCCACTCTACTAGTTCTTGAGGTCCCCAGGTGGCACAGGGTCCAACTTCAGTACCATACCCCTTGGCCTGGTTGAAACTCAACCATTGCAGCCTTTTAGTCAAACTATTTCTAAAGCTCTTGGTAGGCCTGAAGGTTTTGGCTTGCTTTTTCCATCCTGGAGCCAAGGTCAAACACATAATCCACTATGTCTTATTTGAGCTCTTTGAGGACTTTTCCCATCCTTCCTTTACAAGGCTTAGAGGACCCAAAGTACAAAGTATTTTATTGTGATGATTATTTAAAATCTTATAACATAACAAATATAAAAGAAACTATTAAAATATATATTACAGCATAAAATTGCATAGAGTTATCATTGCCGGACCTTTACGAAGAGTTAAGTTTTGCAGTGGTTACGTCTCAGAGTTTCCTTTTGACCAGCATCCGGAACTTTACGAAGGCTTAGAGGACCCCTAACAGCATGTCCAAACATGTTCACAGGGGGAGAACCCCACTACCTTCTGTGGCACCTCACTGTAGGCAAAACACAGCACTGAAAGACATCCCATCTCCTTGTGAGTTTTTCAGGGAGTTCACCAATCATGTCTTTCAATGTCTGGTTAAA
This sequence comes from Lissotriton helveticus, assembly GCF_964261635.1. Lineage (NCBI taxonomy): Eukaryota > Metazoa > Chordata > Amphibia > Caudata > Salamandridae > Lissotriton > Lissotriton helveticus. The sequence goes on along the minus strand of NC_136059.1, from coordinate 355,992,847 downwards.
TCTCTCAACCAGGCCATTGGCTTGTTGGTGGTATGGGGTAGTGAACTTGCAAGTCCCTTCACACTCCTCCCACATATGTTTCAAGTATGCAGACATAACATTTGTACCTCTGTCTGATATGACCTCCTTAAGGAAACCAACCCTGTTAAAGATACCAAGGAGGGCCTTGGCCACTGCAGGAGCAGTGGCTGACCTATGGGGAATAGCATCAGGATACCTGGTGGCATGATCAACTACCACCAGAATAAATCTGTTCCCTGAGGATGTTTGAGGGTCTAGGGGGCTAACCATGTCGACACCTACCCCTTTGAATAGTACCCCAACCACTGGAAGTGGAATGAAGGGGGCCTTCAATCTGACTCTTGCATTGACACTGGCTTGGCAGAAGACAGACTAACAAACATCCTTCACCTTCTGGGACATCCTTGGCCAGTAGAAGTTATTGACTAATCTACTCCATGTTTTATCCTCACCAAGGTGCACAGCTAAAGGAATATCTTGAGCCAAAGTGAGAAGGAACTTTTCAAACTGCTGAGGTACTACCACTCACCAGGTTTGGCGTCTCTGATGTCAGATTATAGAATTCCATCCTCTCAATAGACCCTGTAGGTTCCACTGATACCTAAATTTTCCTGTGCAGCAGGTTGATTCCTCAGGCTTTCATGAGTGGGACATTTTCTTTGTCCCTGGCCCAGATCATCCCTAGTGGGTCCCCCTGGGCCCTAGATCTCTGCCGTGTAATGCCCAAGCTCCTCCGGCTCGGTAAAGTCTGGGGCTAACAGGTTCTCTTCCTGAGAAGAGGGGTTCTGATGTAAAACCTGTTTAGAAGCTGGACCCCTAGTCGTCTTGCATTTTCTCTTGGAGGGCTGGTCCACTCTTTCAGGATCCAGCATCTATTTCAATCGGACCTCAGTTATGTGCCTGTGTGTCGGAAAGGGCCCCTTTTTGCATGGTCAATCCCCACTTTTTGCCCGGTATCTGAAGCACTTTGAGTTTGCACTGGGCCATCGAAAATCAGGTTCCCAGTCCCTGTGTTATTTCTAAAACTATATATTTTCCCCCACAATTGGCACACCTCTGGCCCACATGAAAGTCCCTTGTAAAAGGTACAGGTGGCACCAAGGGCCTTGTGACCAGAGTGGGTCTCTAAGGAATGCAGCATATATTGTGCCACCCTCAGAGAACCCTCAAACACATACACACTGCCATAGCAGACTGTGTATTTTGGTGCAGACAAAACTCAAGAGTAAACATGGCACACATCCCTGTGTGCCATACCCACAATCACTGCCTGTGCCATGAGTAAGTCACCCCTCTGGCAGGCATTAGTCCTAAAGCACTTTACCACAGGTGAGGGTATACTTGCATGAGCAATATGCCCCTACAATGTGTACGTCCATTCTTAGACATTGTAAGTGCAGTGAAGCCCTATTGAGTACATGGGCTGAGTGGTTATGTAGGAAAATATATATATATTATATATATATATATATATATATATATCTCACTCAAACCCCCGGCCGCATCGTGCGAGCGCCGGGGTGGGTCGGAGGAACGATGACGTCTCTCCGACCTCTCATGCCTCTTACCTGAGGACTTGAATCCTGACGACCGATGTCCACTCCCGGAGCCGCGAGGACTCCGACCGCGCGACCGGTCCCTCGACCTCCTGTGGGACCTGGAGCGGCGCGGGGCCGACTGCCGGAGCTCGAGTAGCTTGCGAGACCGCTCCCGCCTAGCTTTAGACGTCAGGGCCCGGCAGTCAGAGCAGGTGCAGTCGTGGTCGAGGCCTAAATACTTGAGGCACCGGCGATGGGGGTCAGTAACCGACATCAGTCGGTCGCACTTGGAGCAGGGCTTAACCCCGGGCATCCCTACAGGCACCGTCGGAGTCGAAGACTCGAGTATAGAAAAGATCAAAAGATCAAAAAAGTTGAGTCAAAAAACTGACTAAGGGGTAGAGCTTCTCCGGATCAGCGCTAGCTGGCGCGGAAAAAAGAAGAACTGACATCAGTGCGCATGGGCGGCGTCTAAGTACTCTGACGACGTCATTCCGGTGCTAACGACGCCGACTACGGACGCGGACGACGCCTGTCGGCGCGCAGGGGTATTGCTACACAAACATTTTCCGGATCCAGTCTGACGCCTGAGGATATTCTAAGGTAAGGAATCTATCACTAACGTGTCTCTTTCAGATAAATTGTTCTGAAGAATTTTCTCACCACTGTGGTAGGCCTCCTTTAGCAAGCGGGGTCCAGTCAGAACACCTTCCTGGAGTTCTGCTTGCGGGTCCCAAAGTATCCAACACACAATGCAAGGTTCTAGAATCTCCAAGAGGGTCGTCAATTCCGCAATCCAGTTGAACACCCTTACAACTCCACTGATGGGTCTCCAAGGTGTAGATTTAGTTGGTGATGTTTCAGTTGAGCTTCTTTTAACCTGTAGATTTCAGGGTGTCTACTCTATTTCTTTTCCAGCAAGGTAATCCACAGGGCTGCCGTTTCAGATGGTGCAGTCTTCAGAGGTCAGGCCGTAGAGTTCCTTGCACAGCAAAATCTTTTCAGCAGGGTACTTCTTGCTTCATTCAGTTTCAAGCAGCAGATCTGGAGGGCTCTGCCCCTCTCAGATACTTATTCAAAATTCTCTGGGTCAAGCACCAGGTCACTTCTGACCAATGAGAGCAGGGTAACTCCTCATAGTTATGACCCCATCCTGTAGAATGTGGCATTATTTTGTCCCAGAGTGCCTCATTCTTCCAAATCCATAATGGTTGATTTTCCAGCAAGGAGGTAAGAGCTGGCTAAACACAACCCCTGGGATGGCTTATTTCCATGGCCTCTCCCCCTACCATCTGCAAATACCTTCATTAAGCCTAGCCCCGACTCTGGGTCAAGAGTGTCAGAGTGAAACTGAAGCCCAGACCTCCCCTCTGCCTTTGAAGAGCATAGTTTACAACTCCACCCCCTGGCCTGGCATTCCTATAGACCAGCACACTGCCCTCCCAGCAGAGGGGTTCTTGATCACTTCTTCAAAGCAGCCTGGCTAATCCACTAATCTGACCAATCAGGGCAGACCACTGGAAGGTTGAATTTGGACTTACAAACAAGAAAGTCTTATAACTTCTTGTATGTACACTTTAGTTGAAATTCAACAATATAATATTGTTGGATTTACTACTACCATTCTTGGAAGTCTTTGATTGGTCCGGCTAGTCCTCTCCTATCAATATTTATTAGTCAATAACTTCCTACTATGGTAACCTATGGGCCATGGGGTTTGCAATGGGGAAAATGACTTGGGCCAGTTTTCTAGCACCAGGGCTTATAAAAATATATTTTATAAGTATTTCCCTAATTTCTACAGGACCACACCCCCTGTGCATCTAGGGGAGACTTCAGGGGTTCTGAATCTGCAGAAATATTGCAGATCCTCCTTACCCAGTAATCTTAGCATCAAAGTCGAATTTGAGCAGTCCTTTAAAACAATGTGGGATGTGAAATGTGAAATTTCACTTTACCCAGGCATATACAAGGAATATGCTACTTACCAGTATGCATCTGTTCTTGGCATGTAGGGCTGCTGATATTCATATCTCTGCATAGATCGCCGCCTAGTGTTGGGTCCGGATGATTGCACATTGTTGTCCTGGAAGAGTCTTCGAAGTATCACGAGATAGGTGGCTCCTTCCTCTGACTACAGTGCGCATGGGCATCCTCAGATTGTTTTCCGCCATTGTGGCAGAGATGAAGTATAGTAAAGTAGGAGATGTCCATGCAAGAAAGGATGAGTGCTACAGCTGCGACAGGCACCGGGGAGGAGGGTGGGCGATATGAATGTTAGCAGCCCTACATGCCAAGAACAGATGCATACTGGTAAGTAGCATATTCCGTTCGAGGCATGTGGGCTGCGGAATTCATATCTGTGCATAGAATGTATAGCAGTCTCTCCCTTAGCGGTGGCTACCTGAGCCAGTTGCAGCAGTCTGAAAAAGTGTTTTTAGAACAGCCTGTCCTACAGCAGCTTGCTGTTTTGAATGTACATCTACACAGTAGTGTTTTGTGAAGGTATGTATGGTAGACCATGTGGCTGCTCTACATATTTCCTCTAGAGGAAAGTTACCCAGGAAAGCCATAGATGCCCCTAGTTTGCGTGTAGAATGCACTGTTGGGGGAACTGTTAAGGTGCGTTTTGCATTTGATAACATATTTGAATGCACTTAACGATCCATCTGGCTAACCCGGATTTTGAAATTGGGTTGCCTTTGTGTTGTGGTGAAAAGGCAACAAACAATTGTTTAGTTTTCCTAAAATCCTTAGTTCTGTCAATGTAGTAAAGAAGAGCTCTTTTGACATCTAGTGTATGTAGTGCTCTTTCAGGTACTGACTGTGGATTTGGAAAGAACACTGGCAGTTCTATTGTCTGATTGATATGAAAGTGGGATACCACCTTTGGCATGAATTTATGGTTTGTTCTAAGCACCACCCTATTTGCATGTACTTGGATAAATGGCTCTTGAATAGTTAGGGCTTGCAGCTCGCTAACTCTTCTAAGCGAAGTAATCGCTACCAGAAAAGCCACCTTCCATGTTAGAAATTGTAATTCACATGAATGTAACGGCTCAAATGGTGGTCCCATTAGTCTGGTTAAAACAATGTTTAGGTTCCAGACTGGTGAAGGTGGGTGTTTTGGAGGAATGATTCGTTTGAGTCCCTCCATAAATGCTTTAATTGCTGGCACTCAAAACAGCGAACGATGCTGTCTGTTTTGAAGATAAGCTGCTATGGCAGCTAAGTGTATTCGTATAGATGAATAAGCTAAATTGCAACGATGTAGGTGCAAAAGATAGCAAATGATGTTTTGTGTTGAATCATCCAATGGGTTTATGTCATTATTATTACAATAAATGACAAAACGCTTCCACTTTGAAGCGTAACATGCTCTGGTAGCAGGTTTTCTTGCCTCTTTGATAATATTCATGCAGTCTGGAGGTAAGTTTAGGTACCCAAACTCTAGGATTTCAGGAGCCAGATTGCAAGGTTCAGCTGTTGCGGATCTGGGTGCTGTATGTCTCCATGGCTCTGCGTTAGAAGAGCGGGTGTTAGATGGAGTCTTTGATGAGGCACCACGGAGAGTTCTAGAAATGTTGTGTACCACGGCTGCCTCGCCCATGTTGGAGCAACTAGGATTAGTGTCATTGGATGCTGGCGTAGTTTGCGTGCCACCAGCGGTATCAGTGGTGCTGGGGGAAAAGCGCACGCAAATCTGCCTGACCAGTTCATCCATATCGCATTTCCCTGCGACTGCGGATGTGGGAACCTGGCGGCAAAGTACTGGCATTTTGCGTTTTCCTTTGTGGCGAACAGGTCTATGTCTGGTTGTCCCCACTGTTGGAAGTATGGTTGTAGCACTTTGGGATGAATCTCCCACTCGTGCATCTGTTGACTGTGTCTGCTAAGCAGATCCGCTATTTGATTGTGTTTGCCTGGGAGGTGTTCCGCCATGAGAAAAATGTTTCTTTGAATGGCCCACTTCTACATGCTTTGAGCAAGGTGTGATAGTTGTGGAGAGTGTGTTCCTCCCTGCTTCTGTATGTAATACATTGCTGTCATAAGTCATAAGTTCTTATATAGCGCACGATTCACCAAAAAGGTCTCAAGGCGCTAGGCAGAAAGAGACGACAACCATGAATTAAAAAGGTGACACTGGTTAGTTAGGAAAGAGCCATGTTTTCAAGCCCCTCCGAAAGGCCGAGTGATTGGATATGGACGACAGATGAGGGGGCAGTTTGTTCCAGAGTAGGGGGGAAATGTAAGAGAAAGCCCGGCAGCCGTTTCTCGTGGTCCTGGCCCTAGGCTGGACCAGGAGACGTTTAGAACTGGATCTTAAGACTCTGGAAGGATTATACCAGATGAGTTTCTTAGCAAGATAGGAAGGACCTGTTCCCGTAAGAAGTTTATGGACGATACTCAGTATCTTAAAATGGCTTCTTTGGCGCACAGGGAGCCAGTGTAATTCCCTGAGACTGGGCAAAGATGGTGACCTGGGGGACAGGCCAAGCACCAAACGGGCTGCGGTGTTCTGCACCGTTTGTAACTTGGCCAACAGACCCTCATTTATAGAGGCAAACAAAGCATTACCATAGTCGAGACGACTAATAATAAGTCCCTGAATCAGGGGTTTCCTAGATTCAAGGGGGAGCCATTTAAATATTTTACGCAGCCTGCGCAGAAAGCCATAACAGGTACGAGACACCAGATTGACGTGGGACTTCATAGAAAGAGTGGGTTCAATCATGATTCCCAGGTCACGTACCACTTCTTTGGGCTCTGGACAGAGTCCCATATCTTGCGGCCACCAATCTTGTGTCCATATCTGCTTGGCCTTACCAAACAGCATTATCTCTGTCTTGCTACAATTCAGCTGGAGTTTGTTGGTACTCATCCAGTCCTTTATCGCGATCACACATTTCTGAAATCTGGAACGAGTATCAAGAAAGTCCAAACTGCAAGTAATCAACACCTGCGTGTCATCTGCATATGACACTGTAGAGAAGCCAAAAGATTTTATTATGTTAGCCAGAGGGGAAAGATAGAGATTAAAAAGCAGGGGACTTAGAATTGATCCCTGGGGAACTCCTACGGAAAGGGGGATCTTGCTGGATTCCAGAGTGTCTACCTTTACATAGGTGTGCCGGCCTGTCAGATAACGCTCAAACCAGGCACGGGCTTTGCCTCTGACACCAATCTCCCAGAGTCGTTGATGAAGAATACTGTGGGAGACGGTGTCAAAGGCAGCCGATAAATCCAACAGGATAAGAACAGCAGACTCACCTCTATCAAGAGTGAGGCGAATATTGTCCACTACCTCCATCACTGCAGTCTCGGTCCCGAGGGCGGCCCGGAACCCCGACTGCAAGGGATCGAGGAGACCCTGTTCCTCTATAAAAGTTGACTCGCTTATTGACAAGATGTTCCAGCACCTTACTGAAGTAAGGCAACAGCGAGATCGGCCTATAGTTAGATAGGATAGTAGGGTCGCTGTTAGATTTTTTTTTAAATGGGCTTGATCTGGGCCACCTTCCAGCAACTAGGCAACAGAGCCAGGCCAAATGAAGCATTAAAAATGTTGGTAAGGGAGCTAATGAGTGACGGAAAGATCTTATTACACCTATGCGGGACCAAGGAATCTGTAGGAGAACCAGATTTCACCTTCAAAAGGGTTTCTAACACTTCCGCAGTGGTAGTGGGCTCAAATTCAAAAAAGGAAGGGGACTGAATGTGGCTTGAGGTGGGGGAGTGACAGGGAGGGGCCTCTCCAATTAGATGGATATCTGGTGTAGATGCAGCAAATGTCGAATAGATAGTCTTCATTTTATTATCAAGATAGGCTGCAAGTGAGTCAACCCACTGAGCAGTGGGCAGAAATGCCGACTGCTCCACCTGCGGGGAGGTGAACTCATCAACTATTTTATATAGTTCCTTACTCGAGTGGGCGGCTTTGTTAATCCTGAAAGTGAGATAGGCGGATTTAGCAGCTTTTATTTTTTTCAGGTAGTTAGCATGAACCTGTTTGTATTTCAGCCGATTTGCAGGTGTTCCGGTCTTTCTCCACAGCCTTTCCGCCGATCTGCTAGCGGATTTATCTGCTTTGAGTTCATCCGTAAACCAAGGTGATGCTATTGATTTCACCTTGACTGTGGTTTCAGGTATAATAATGACTAAGGTAGCCCTAATTGAAGCTTCTAACTGGACTGCGGTTAAGTTGATGTTTGTTACCTGTAGGTTAGGAGGTATAAAGGCAGATGAAAATGCTTCTAAGGTCAACTTACGCCAAGTCGTATTAATTTGGGGTCAGAACGATAAAATGGCCTAGAGTCAGTAGGTTTCAAAAAGCTAAACTTTACAAGGTGGTGATCAGTCCACGTCATAGGTAATGGAGACTCCCAGTTGAGGCTAGGGAGATTGGTGAAGAGCACATCAAGCGTGTGCCCTGCTTGGTGCGTGGGTCCAGTGACTTTTTGAGATAAAGATAGCGTTTCTAGAGTTGAGAATAGGTTGCAACTATCTTCATCAAGGGGGAGTTCTGCATGGTAATTAAAATCGCCTACCAAGATAAAATTATCTGTGGCCAATACATGGGAGGCTATAGTGTCAAGAAGAACATTGGCAAATTTAGTTTTGTCCTTCGGAGGTCTATAAACTAAGGCAGCCCTCCCCAGTGACGTTTTGTTATGCAAGATGTTAACTATTAATATTTCAAGCATAGGAGTGACAAAAGATTCAAGCAAGGTAATGGAGATGGGAGATCTGGCCGCCACCACAACACCTCCGCCTCTCCTACCCTCTCTATCCTGCCTGATAAGATGATAGTCCTGGGGAAAAGTGATAGCCACATCAGGCGAAGCTTGGCTATGTAGCCACGTTTCAGTGAAGAAACAGATGTCAGGTCGCTCTATATCTAAGAGGCTCCAAACCTCACGGGCATGCTTGGGAATGGATCTAGTGTTAAGATATAAAGCTGATATATGGGTACATCCTTTGTTCGTAATCGCGTTAGTAAAGACAGAGCAATCAGAACTAAGTAGGGGCACAGAAGAAGTACTGGTTTTAAACGTGCTATCCTTCAGTGTGCTCTGCGTAGCATGAGTTTTAAGTACATGTGGCAGATATCTAGGATTGAGTGCGAGTAGTTCCTCCCGAGAATAATAGAGTATGATGCCTCGTAAAAAAATGCTTACCGCTAAACAGCAGAGCAAAAAGGCAGGGGTCCGTGCGGTGGGCGGCGTCCTGGCACGGACAGGCGCAGACGGGCTTGCCTTTGGCGCGCCGCTGCGCGCGTCCGCGCTATGGAGGGAAATATGTAGGAGGAAGGGGCGGGGCAGCACTGATGACGCTGCTGAGTGTTCCGTTGCTGAGTGTCCCTCCGCAGCAACCGGCACAAGCCGTGGCGGACCGGGGACCAGCAGATGGTACACGGTAAGATTAAAATTCAATTGCGGTCGTATTCACTGCAATTTGCAAAATACAAGTGATGTTTTATTTTTAAAAGCAAACAAACATTAAATCGCACGATAGCACGAGGTGCAGATAAAATACAATGACCCAGAGAGTAGAAATACGATTAAACAGTTTTTAAATCACTGCCACACTAGGAGTGTAAACGGAGTCTCTCCCACACAGTTCCAACACAGTTCAAACAACGCGCGTCAACCACCTTACAGCAGGGGTGCCGCTCTAGCTGTCATGTTGTCCGTCCGGATCAACACAGTCTTGTTGCACAAATGTATTTTGAATGCTTTCAGTGCTAGAAAAACTGCCATCAGTTCTAGTAAGTTGATGTGCATTTTCTTTTCATGTACTGTCCATAGGCCTTGCACTGTGTACTGAAGGACATGGGCTCCCCATCCTAACAGGGATGCGTCCGGCGTCATGACTATCTGTGGTACAGGCTCTTGGAACAGTCGACCTTTGCAAAGGTTTTGTGGATTCCACCAATGCAGAGAGTTGTATGCACGACTGGTTACCAACACTAGGTCTTTCAATTGTCCTTGAGCCTGGTTCCATTGTTGTGCTAGGCACTGTTGTAGCGGGCGCATATGTAGTCGTGCGTGAGGGACTATGAATATGCACAAAGCCATCATGCCTATGAGTTGCATAAACAATCGTGCAGGGAGCGAGTGTTGTGGCTTGAACTTTTGGATGAGCATTTGCATACAGTTGATCCTTGCCGTGCTTGGGTATGCTTTTGCTGCTAGAGTATCTACTGTTGCTCCCAGGTATTGCTGTACATGGGACGGCTGTAGGTGAGATTTTGGGTAGTTCAGCGAGAAGTCTAGACTGTGTAGGAGATGAATGGTGCAAGCCATGTGGCTGGCACATTGCTGGGCCGACTTTGCTTGTATTAGCCAGTCGTCCAGGTACGGGTAGACATGAATATGCTGTCTTCTTAGATGTGCAGCTACTGTCGCTAGGCATTTTGTGAACACCCGTGGGGCTGTTGTCACACCAACAGGAAGGACTTTGAATTGGTAGTGCTGACCTTGTATTGTGAATCTGAGATACTTCCTGTGAGCTGGGTGTATAGGTATATGGAAGTATGCATCTTTGAGGTCTAAAGTTGCGAGGAAGTCTCCCTGCTGTAGCAGTGGTAAGACCTGTTGTAGAGTGAGCATATGGAAATGCTCTGATAGAATGTATTGATTTAGGGGCCCGAGGTCCAATATTGGTCTGAGAGACCTGTCTTTTTTGGGGATTAGGAAGTATAGAGAGTATACCCCTGTACCCTGATGTTGTATTGGTACTGGTTCTATGGCTCCTTTTTGCAGCATACTGATAGCCTCTTGCTGCAATAGGTTGAGATGTTCGGTGGACAGGGAACGGTGTACGGGTGGTATGTCGGGCGGTGTGGAGATGAGCTCTAGGCAATAGCCATTTTGGATCATTTGTATTACCCACCTGTCTGTGGTGATGTTTTGCCAGGCAGGTAGGAACTGTTGTAGTCGTCCCCCGACCGGTGTTGTATGGTCTGGGGGTAGCTACAAGAAGTCACTGCTTGGTGTTGGCAGAGGATCTGGTGGTATTACCTCCTCTCCCTCTGCCCTTGTTGCTATTGCCTCGGTAACCACCTATTATTGTTTTTGTTGTAGGTGGTTTGCGTGTTCCCCTTGTAGTTTGAGCTGTGCTGTGACAAGGTACCTCTCGCAGCTCCTCTGTAATTGGAGCTACGAAAGGAGCCCCTATGTTGTTGGGACTGTAAGGCTCCCATCGACTTAGCAGTCTCAGTGTCCTTCATTTTGTCCAGAATGTTGTCGACAGCTGGACCAAACAAGAATTCTGGATTCACTGGCTGATTTAATATAGTGGACTGAACTTCATTTTTGAAGCCTGAGATGCGAAGCCACGCATGTCTTCTGAGCAGGACGCTGGTGTTAATTGACCTGGCAGCTGTGTCTGCAACGTCTAAGGCACATTTAATGGAGGCATTAGTTATTAATTTTCCCTCCTCTACTAGGTCCTCAGCCGTTCTTTGTAAGGTTCAGGTAAATGCTGTAGAAGTGTTTCTAATGTGTCATAGTGTGCCCTGTCGTACCTAGCTAGCAGGGCTTGCGTATTTGCAATACGCCATGTGTTTGCTGCTTGTGCAGCTACCCTGTTGCCGGAAGCCTCAAGAATTTTCGACTGTCTGGAGGAGGAGCTTCTCCTGTTTGAGAGTTTGCGCGTTTACGTGCATTGGATACAACCAATGAATCCAGAGGCAGTTGCCCCTTAATATATGTGGGGTCTAATGGTGCTGGTCTGTATTTTCTCTCTATTCTAGGGTTAATTACCCTTGCTCTAGTTGTTTCCTTGAATATGTCTCATGCATGTTTAAGGACCCCCTTCAACATAGGTAAAGTTTTTGCAGACCTTTCTGATGTAGCAAAGGTGTCAAAAAGGAAATCTTCTTTAATGGGGTCTGCGTGCATCTCTACATTGTGATGGAGGGCTGCTCTTTCTATTAGTGCATTAAATGCAGCCGTATCCTCTGTAGGGGAAGGCTTAGCAGGGTATGCAGGTGTATCTGGAATGGGTGTAGAGCTATAAGGGTCTACTGATTCCACCCATGGTTGTGGCTGGGTATCTGGGTCAGGGTCTACTGGGTAATTGTATTCCTCATTGTTCTCCTGAAGTACCTCTTCTTCGGAGTGTGTAGGTGAATATGTGTATGGGTTAGGCTCAAATAGAATAGGGGAAGTAGCACAGTCCCATTTCTTCTTTAGTGGGATAGTATAGGAGTCTTTACTGGATACTGGTCTGACTTTCCTTTTGTAGACAGTAACTTTGCCAGTCTTAGGGTCAATATAGAGTTTTGACTGTTCCTCTGCTGTGGGGTCTGGGTATAAGATCTCCTCTTCAGCAGTTTTTGTCTTTTGTACTGATGCCTTTGTTTTTAATTCTTTCGGTCCGACACTGTTCTTCGGGTCGGCCAGTTTTGACGTCACAAGAGTTTTTTGCGTTTTGTCAATGTGAGTTGGAAGTCCAAATTTAATTGGTTCCAAAGGCTTTGGCAGTCCAACTGTGTGTTTGGGCTGTTTGTTTTTTCGGAGCTGACGTTTTGATCGGTTCGACGTTTCTAGTCGGCTCGATCGTCCCCTTTTGAAGTTGAGGCGTCTTCGAAAGCTGCTGTTTCGGGCCGATGCCTTGACTTTTCGGCTCGATGCCCTTCTTTGGATTGCTTGGCTTCGGCTCGATATTTTTCGATGGAACTACTTTTGGCTTGTCGACTTTCTCTTTAGGTTCGACAGCCCTTTTGGGATCGAGGCCTTCTTGAAGAACCCCTTTCGTTTTATTTGCAGTCGGAGCCGATTTGATCGGGTCGACGGCCTTCGGTTTCGGAGTTTGTGGAGGCACGTTGGCTTTCGGCTCTGTGACCTTTCTGTTCGACTCCGATGGGTCTACGTAGTTCGGTCCGAAGACTGTATTGTCTATCAGTTTCGGTTACGCTGTTTTTGGTTTCGATACCAACAGTTTTTGCTGTTGTTTATGAGATGGCTGTTTTTGAATATTCTTAGCCGAGCTGGAATGCGGGGCTATAGAATCTGTATTGAGATCTTGGCTAAGGACTTCCGGCGATGCCGCGACCTGAGCCTTTGGAACCGATGCAATGTTTTTGTGGGGCGGTGTACTCACGATTCGCCCCGCTTCGTCACTGGAGTCGTCATCGACAGCTCCAATCCCTTGATCGTCGTCTCCTACCTCGACGATGTCTTCTTCGTCGTCGACGTAGTAATCGGATTCATGCTCTGAGTCTTGATCGTACTGTCCCTCCGATTCTTCGGCTTCGACAAGTTCTCCTTCGTCGAAGATATTTTCAGGCTCCGGCGCTGATTGCTGCATTATTAACCTAGCGGCCCTTCGAGTCCTGATCGTCTTCTAGGATCGAAACTGGGCACAGGCTAGGCAGTCGTCTTCGTTATGATCTGGGGATAGACATCTATTACATAAGGGTGTTTGTCTGTATGTGGGAATTTAGCGTTACATTGAGGGCATCTTTTGAAAGGAGTCCTTTCCATCGACGACCGGTCCACGTGGCGTCGAGAAGGCCCTGCGGCCCAATTAGACGTCCGAAGCTGGATAACTCAACCAAAGTTTCTCTACACCGATCGAAACAATACCGACGAACTCTAAGGCCTTTTGGCCTTTTAGAATAAAATTTTTCCATTCCGAACTTCGAGTAAAGGAAAGCACATCCGAACCCAATGGCGGAAAAAAACAATCTGAGGATGGAGAGGATGCCCATGCGCACTGTAGTCCGAGGGAGGAGCCACCTATCTCGTGATACTTCGAAGACTCTTCCAGGACAACAATGTGCAATCATCCGGACCCAACACTAGGCAGCGATCCATGCACAGATATGAATTCAGCAGCCCACATGCCTCGAACACTCATTTTATAAGGGCGTACCTTATAGATAACTGACCCCCCCCCACCCATGGGATACCTAGGGGAGACGCTGAGGGGCCATAATATGCTACAACATTGTAGGTTTTTCATTTTTAAGTGCACCTACCCCCAAAGTCGAGTTTAGGCACAATTTAAGGTTTAAAAGCAGTCTGGCAACCAGTGCTGCTTTTAAACTGGCTTCAGCACTGCACACATGCTGGTGCAGAAAATCTGCTGGCCTCTAAACTGCCATGCCCCAGGATACTGGGGGCTTCTAGGTAGTTTCAATCCCATGTCCAATTATATACTAGGGGCTTATGGGGTAAGTCATGCCAATTACATGGGTACCCCACCATACCATAGTGTACCCTAGTGTATGTTGGGTGTCTTAACTGTATTCTAATGTGTTCCTTTCAGTTTGGCACTGGCCCTGGGCCAGGTTAAACAGAGCCCAGGGTCAAGCTGAACCGCGCCCTCCCGAATGGATTGCCACGCAACCTCTGACGCAGGTGCTCTTCGACTTTACACTGCTCACATCCCCCTCAACCCGCCTCAGGACTAATTGCGCACTTTATTAATGACGCCTTCGGTCTACCTCAATTTCAGCATTCAACTAGACTACCTCAGGACTCTACCACTACCTCTAGAAGACTCTCCACTCTTGGACTGCCGAACTTCTTCGGTCTACTGAAATTTAGCATTCAAGAAGGCTACCTCTGGACTCTACCCTACCTCTATAAACCTCAGCACTCTTTGGACTACCTAACTTCTTACCTGAGGACTGTTCTAATATGTTTATCTATCCCGAAACTATGTTGTTAAGCGCTTCGATACCCACGGGTCTGGTCAGCGTTATATAAAACTCCCAAAAAATACTAAATAAAGTTCCAGTAAGGAAAAAGTTGGGGGGGGGGGGGGTGCCCAGGGCACAGGATGACTTTGCAACACACACAGTCGATGCTATCCTATGGAGGGAAATAGTGTTATCGGTTTTGAGGTTAGTATTTGGAAGTGGGAGCTGAGGTTCTGGGGGTCGACTCAGGGGCCCCCACGGTCAAGGATGTACTCTAGTTACACCCTCAGCGGCACTAGGGCAGCCGGGTGCAGAGTGCTGAGGGCCAATGTTATCCAACAGGGGGGTAGGGGGCCTCCGGTTGGTGGCTGCTGACGAGTAGGCCACAAGGTTGTGGGAGCCAAGCTCCTGTTAGGCTCAGGGCAATGGGGGATCCGACTTAGCACACAAAGTGTACCCACAGCGGCGGCTGGGTGCAGTTTTGGTGTTGGGTGCCCCGTTTTCAGTGGGGATTTTCGGTTTTGGTTTTCAGCTGCAGGCTCAGTCTAGGAAGACTTCCGGGAGGAATCCACAGCTGGGCAGGGAAGTTCGAGGGCTCAGGGACGTAGCTGAACCTCTGGTTCTTTTCTCCAGGGCGCAGGGTGGCTGGATGCAGGGGTGTCTGAGGTCGGCTTTCACCTTACTGGGCCACTCGCGTTTTTTGGGCGGGGGGCGAGTTTCTCCATGCAGAGGCTGCAGGCAACGTTGTCAACCAATGGTGGACTTGTACTCTGGACTTTTACTCTGGACCACTGGGGGACCTCGCTGCTCAAAAGGTTCAGAGTGTTTCTTTGCTGTTTTTTCTGAACAGAGCTGCTGTTCACAGGAGATCCGGTCTTTGTTGAAGGCAGTCAGTCCTCCCAGGGGGTCTGGAGGTCGCTGGCTGCAGGACAAGACTTTTTGGGTGCAGGATCTCTGGAAACTATAGACGGGCCGTAGGGCTAGGGCCAAGTCAGTTGTTCTATGCAGTCTTTTCTGCTGGGTGTCTTTTCATCCTTTCTTCTTCTTAGGTTGTGGGTATCTGCCTTCTTGGTTCAGGGCTGCCCCTTAAATGTACGAGCTACTTACCTTCGGTAACAATGTATCTGGTAGAGACGATTCTAGCCGCAGATTCCTTAACGTAGAATTATCCCCAGGCGTGAGACTGGATCCGAAAACATTTTGCCACAGCATCCATGCGTGCCGGCATCACGCGACTCCGCCTTGGCGTTGTCCGCGAACGTGACGTCAGCGAGGTCACATAAGTCCCACCCCGGTGCGCCTACGCCAGTTTTCTTTGGAGATCTTTTCCGCGACACAACGCGAGCCATCAGACAAAACTGTGAGAGTATAGGAACAGTGTGCGAAAGAGCAGAACAATTGGAAAAAGGAATGGTGAGGAACAACACCATAAGGAGCAGTGCCCGACACTGCAGCACTCAAAGGCAGGGAAAGAAGAAAGAACAGAGCACAGCCCTGAACAGCAACCCTGCCAGTACAGAGATAAGCCCCCCTGGAGACAAAGAATATATGAAAAAAAGGCACGACAAGACTCCAAGACAGCCCCAACACAGAATGTGACAACCCCTATAAGGAACAGGGGCAGAGGCCTTGGCAAAAGACCCCAACCTAGAAGATAGCAAAGGGGCCAGAGCCTCTAGTAATAAAAGGGGGACGGGGGTGGGGAGGGGGTAGAAGGTAGGCGCCACCCTGGGGAAACTAGAGCACAAGGGCACAGAAGTACCTTTAAACCCATCCTCCAATGTGCCAAAAAAAGGGAGGAAAGGAACAAATAAACAGGACTAACAGCCTGTCAGAAAGAGTGACAGAATGCACTCACTGAAGACATAGCCACCCACAGGGAGGCGAATACAGAAGACCAAGCCAAAGGTCCTTGCAGAACGGGGAGGAAGGGGGGCCGTGAAGGAATCTGCGGCTAGAATCGTCTCTACCAGATACATCGTTACCGAAGGTAAGTAACTCGTACATCTGATAGAGACTACTAGCCGCAGATTCCTTAACGTAGAATAGATACCCTAGCCATACCCTAGGGGAAGGAGGGTCTGCAAGAGGACCCCAACAGCCTGGACATAATTGAGGGTCCCACAGGGGACTAAGCCCACAGTTAAAAGAGCCCTGTCCACCCAGGCAAGGGGAACCCCTACACCTAGAAGACCACCAACCCCAGAGGGGATGCGGGAAGAGAAGAAGAGAGGCAGCCCGCCTTCCATCAGCAGGAGAAACGAGGGCAAGGCGAAAGGAGGCCAGAGCGCCCCACACCCCTTCAAGGTATCAAGAACCTCTCCAAGGAGCCCCAAGGCCCAAACAAGGAAGAGGAGCACCTAAGAAGAAGAGCAACCTAGAGACTCCAAGGAGAAGAGGTAGAGAAAAAGGCAAGCCCCCCCACCAGGAACTCGCCCAGTGAACTGGGCAGCCAAGCCTAACACAGCCAGAAGGCAACAGGCCAGACAAACAGGCGTCTGCAACAATAAGGCAGGCGGAAGCAGAAAGGGTAGCCCAAGGACACCCAGGGAGAACCGCCCAACATCCCGCAGGGACAGACTGCGCCCGAAGAGGGACAAGGAACTCAAGAACCAGCTCAACCTCTAGGGTGGAGAGGTAGAACTAAAGGCAGGGCCCACTGGAAGAAGCGGACAAGGCAAGGAGGACTGTCCCGCTAAAGTGCCAGGAGGCATAATGGTGCATAAAAACAGTCAGTCGGCACCAGCATACACGGCCAGATGCAGAGAACACCACAGAACAGTGCACTTAGGGCAAGCCAGATGAAGACAGACACCAGGTAGGCCAAGAAGGGCCCGGACATACCCCCAAGGGAGGAGTCTACACACACGGCCCAAAAAGAAGTGGAACTAGGCAGAGCCATGACGCAAGGCTGCAGACAGCAGGTCAAACAAGGCCAACAATGCAGCGACCCACGGAGAAAGACAACTCAAGCCGACCCAAAACTTTCAGCAAGAGGATCACACCTGCAATATACCGTAAAGCCACGGAGAGCAGAGACCCGAAAGGCGACCACACCTCCCCAGCTATATAATAGCTACCTTTACCCCACATAGGGCATGTCACGTCCCAAGACATGGGAACCCTCTTAGGGAAAAACATTCTGCAGCAGAGGACAACAGAAAGACCTGCGGAGAACCGGCAGACGGCTTGCAAATCAGCTAATAAGAATAACAGAAGGCATAGTCCCAGGGCTAACACAGCGTAGCAAAAGCCAAAAACATATTTAAAAAAGGGCCGGCAAGCAGCCAACAGCACCATAGTCCGAAGTAGAAGGACTAAAATGAACAGTAATCACACAGATCACACAACCGGGGCGACCCGCCCCAACGTAAGAACACCTTCCGAAAACCAGATCAACTCACAGGTCACTGAGGGGGAGGAGGGGGAGAAGGAGGAGGATGGGGAGGGGAAGGACAAAGCCCCGCCAAGAACCTCTGAATGGCCGAGTACGTAGGGGTGTGTAACAAAAGACCACCATCGAAAGGAAGGTCCATCAGCCGTTCTCTGGTAACACACTATCCCGAAGCCAGGCCTGTCGCCGAAGTGCGACCGAAGAAGCCATGGCACGACCGAGCACCTTTGAGATGTCCAGAGCGGAGCGAAGAATAAACACCGCCAGCTCCCGGCCATACAACCAATGGTGCCGCAAATCAACACAGGCACCCTTCAGAGAAGTGGCAGACATAAGGGACTCCACCGAGTCCCACAAACAAGAAGTGGGCTTAGCCAAAACACACAGAGTGTTAAGAGCCCGCAGAGCCGCACTGGTGGAGGCGAACACATTACAGGAGTCAAGCCAGCTGGCCTCCCATGACGGGGAGACAACAGCGGTGGCAGAGAGGGGAAGGCATTCTGCAAAAGAGGGCCCCTGGTAGAAAGGTGGAGGGAAAGACACACCGGATCACGCAGCGCGGGATGGTGGGAGTGCAGAAGGTGCTGGGGCAACGGGTCCCCTGTGGAGGGCGGCCCCAAGCCCCCAGAATAGAAGAATGGCGCGAACCCTCAAAGGGAAGCAGCAGCTCCCTACCACCAGAACCAAGATGGAGTACCTCCAGAAGATGATCTGCAGGGAAATGGGCAGCTGGATTACCCATGCGCAAGATTCCCACAGCCATGGAAACAGAGCGAGCAAAGGCAGCAACCGCCTCCGTAGGGCCCTGCGGTGGAGAAAGCAGCTCCTCCGTAGGTGACATCTGCAAGCTAAGGCAGCCGTCCCCCAAGCAAACCGGAGGAAGGAAGGGCCAGGTCCGTAAAAGGAGGAAGAGGAACCAAGGAGTGTGGCACCTCCAGCAAAGACAGCGACCGCAGTGACGGCGTGGAGCCGTCCCTAGATGAAGTCGGGGAAAAAGCCACAACGCGGCAGCGGCGAAGAGGAAATCAGCAAGTGCCAAACCTCTGGAGAAGAGGAGGCATCCGAAGACGTCGGCCTGGAGCCGTAGAGTCCGCAATCTGAGGCAGGACATCGTCGTCCGGAGCCAGGGGAGATGCCGGAACGACCTCCGTCAGAGCGTACGTCGCAGGAGACCGGGGCTAGGCTGAAGCACAGAGGAAACTGCACCGGAAAGGCGTCGACCCGACCTCCGAGGCAGTTGCCCGCGTGGAGGGGCGAGAGTTATCCGGGAGGGACGAGGGGTCCCCCGCCAGTCTCGGCCCATGACGGGATGAGAAGGGCCCTCCGCCAGTCCCTGTGGCGCCATCAGGGCCAGCAGATGCCGGCGCCTAAGCGGCGTCACCTCGGCCTCGGATGAGGCCACTGCCTGTCTCAAAGGCCGAGGGGGACTCAGGGATGCGACCCGAGCCGCGGCGACATCCCGCGACACCACAGGGACTCCTGCAGGAGTTGGCGGAGAAGTAGAGGAGCCGTGGTTCAAAGGAGGGACCCCCATAGGGCCGCAGCCAAACGGCACCACATCCTCCGAACCTGGATCTGAGCCAGTCGTCGCCAGGGTCGGAGCTCCCGGCGCCGCCGCGGAGGGCCACGCACACAACAAGAAATCGGCAGACGCCCCAGGAGGGGGGGAGGAGGAGGAGAAGCCAGCGAGGCCTGGCCTTATGTCTCCATCTGGGTTCTAGACGCCCCCACACCGGGAAATGGTGCAAAGGGGAATGAAAAGCGGGGACACACCACCCGCGGAGTTCCCGTGCCCCCAACAGGCCGGGAACCAACCCTCATGGTCAAACTGCGACACTTACAGACAGGTGAGCGACGCTCTTGGGGATTGGGAGAAAGACTATGTTGAAGACAGAGGCGGTGATTCCTGAAACTCTCCGCAGGGGCCGGGGGTGGTGACGACGCCGACCTGGACATGCAGGCTGAAAGAAGTTATATCCGGCTCTCCCGCCGGGACTTCTGTTTCATCTGCTGGCACACCTCACAATCAGTGGAGTTGTGGTGTCCCAAACACCACATGCAGATGGGGTGAGGAGCCGTCACCGACATCTGGCGCGCACAAGATGCGCACATCTTAAAGCCCAAAGGCATTCGCACACTATTCCCACACACACGCAACAAGCGAAAGGGAAAGGCCTGAAATGGGCCAGGAGCAGGACCCGGATCCGCGTTGCACGCAGAAAAGAAAAAACTGACGTAGGCGCGCCCCACTTATGTGACCTCGCTGACGTCACGTACGCTGACAAAGCCAGGGCAGAGTCGCGTGCTGCCGCCCCCATCCGGCGCGCAAGGATGCTGTGGCAAAAAAATTCCAGGTCCTGTCTCACGCCCGGGGATAATTCTACGTTAAGGATTCTGCAGCTAGTAGTCTATCAGATACTGTATTTAGGGGGCATTTTAGTGGTCTCGAGGTCCGTAGCCAATGGGCTACTGCCCTTAGGGTGACTACCTTATTGGTGTGTTCACCCCACGTGAGGGAGAGCGCACAATCCCTAATCCTGATTGGGGAGTGCCTGCCATCTGCAAGACGGAGGGCACTGAAGAGTGAGCTTCACCTCGCCTCCCCACCTGAAAGGTGGAGTTGGCAGAGGAGGGCACACCTTCTGGGCTGGTTATTTTTTTCCGCCTGCCTCCCCCTCCCCCCCGAAAAGGAGGGGAGACAGGAAGGGGGCCTGCTCCTGATAGCAGGAGGCGTTGGGGGGCGCATTACAAAGGCTGCCAGGCATTTGAAGCTCCCCTGCCACAGATGTGAACACCTCCGCCCAAGAAAGGCTTTGTTTCTGGGATCAGGAAGCGAAGGCTCCCACCCTAGGGGTCCAGAAACATGTCTCATGGTGGCAGGCTGGTGTGTATCAGTCAGGGAACCCACTAGAGGCTGGTCGTTTTTCAGGGGGCATCTCTAAGATGCCCTGTGTGCACTTTCCATTAAATCTCACACTGGCATCAGTGCGGGTTTAAAGTGCTGAGAAGTTTGATACCAAACTTCTCAGTTTTCAGTGTAGCCATTATGGCGCCATGGAGTTCGAAATGACAAGCTCCTAGCACCTTATACTCTTAATGGCAGCACTGCACTTACGACTAAGAATGGGCATAGGGCACCCAGCTAGAGGGGTGACTGATCAATGCCAGGGCAGTGGGTTGTAGGCATGGCACACAGGGATGGGTGCCATGACAACTCTTCACTTTGTTCTGCACCAAGACATGCAGCCTTCAAAGGCAGTGTGCGTATGTGTAAAGGTACAGGGCCTCTAAGGGTTGGACAATAAGTGCTGCAGCCCTTAGAGGTCTTCCCTGGTCACAGTGCCCTTGGTACCTGTGGTACCATTTACCAGGGGCAGACCTGTGGCCAGAGATGCAAATTGGGTTAGTTTTGGGTAAAGAACACAGGCCCTGGAAACGTGATTACCAGGGACCCAGGGCACATCAAGTGAAAGTGCATCAGTGGTCTAGCAAAAAGTGTGTGTGGGGGGGGGGGGGGTTACTGCAACAGAAACCCACTCTCCTACAACTCTTTCCTCTATGGCCACGTCAGGGGGAGAAAGCAGGCCAGAATCTAGAGAGGTATCCAGGCTGCTGGCCACTTCCACTTCCTCATACCAGTCTAGTTCCTGATAAGGCTGGTTCTCTAAAGGGTTCAGCGGCCCTTCCAAATCTTCTGTTCCTAGTTGCGCAGGTGGGGTCAGGTCGCCCAAAAATGAGGCGCATGGTTGCATAAAATTCTCAAAGTTGGGCAGAGGTCGTTCTGACCCAATGAAAATTGGAAAGGCCCTAAAACGACCCAGGCTCAGGTTCCTAAGCAGGAGGCCTAGAATGCGGAGGCTCTTCCATCACGTCGGCCGACGGATGGGGAGAATTCGAAGTGTGTGCTATTTGTGCCTCTTACCCGAGTGTCCGGATGATTTTTAGTAGGACTTAGACGATGTGGGACTCCTGGAGCAGCGCCACGACCATCATCTCAACCGGGAATGAGATCTCTGAGGAGTCGTTCGACACAAGATGTCGACTGCCAGGTTGCAAGTAGCTTTAGGGACCCCTCCCTCAAAGCCTTCGGAGCCATGGCCCAGCAGTTGGAGCATTACTGAGTTGTGGTCACACTCCAGGCACCGCAGGCAAACCAGGAGTTGATCCGTCACAGACATGGCGCAGTGAAAGGAGCAAAACCTCTTGAACACAGAAGTCTTTCTTGACATGTGGAAAAAATCTACACACCAAAAAGGGGTGGACAAAAAGTCGGAAAATTCAGTGAAAAAGTGACTGAGGGTAGCTCTCTTCACAGATCAGCCTTTGACAGGCGCGGAAAGAAAAGAACAGACATCAGCGAGCCAAGGTGGTGCCTAAATAGGTGACTTGGACATCACTACGATGCCACCTGGAGCCGACCGACACCACCTACTGGCATGCAGGGGTATTTTGCTTGAAGAAAAAGCTTCTGGATCCATTCTGATGCATGAGAAATTCAAAGGTATGGAATCTGCAGCTAGATATCTATCGGATATGACTAATTACAGACGAAATAAGAGTAAATGGCTCTGAATTTCCAATTTCTGAAAAACAATTGCCTGAAAAGATAATATTTAGGTTGCATATGACCTGTTGCACAATAATTTCCAGTTTTTGCGGATTCTGCATATAACTTACAGCGGAAATAGTTTGAAATTAGTCCCCCTCCCCAAATAAACTATGAACAATTAAACACCCACCACTAATGAGGGATCCGTCTCTGTGTTTTCCTCCAAATAATCTAGCAGAAGCTTTTGAAGCTGCTGTATTTCGTCCTTGCATCTTGTTCCCTGTAAATATTAAAGATCACACAAGTAAGATCAAATATATCAAGTCAAGTATACATCTTATATGTAGCCTTTAAACATTTCCTCAGAATGCCTATGAGAGAGAGATGGATTAGTTACATACCTGTAATCCTAGTTCTCATCCAGGAGTATACTCATAGTCCTAATCCTAATCTGTGAATAATCCTTGCCCACGTGCGGGATCCCGGAGTATATAGAAAATATATATACATACATTATATATATATATATATATATATAAATACATACATATCCATACATATATACATATCCATACATATCCATACACATATACATACATATAAACATATATATATATACATATCCATATACATACATATAAACATATACATATATAAATATACAAACATATATACATATATAAATATACAAACATATAAACATATATACATATATACATATAAACACAAACACATATATACATATAAACACACACACATATATACATATAAACACACACACACATATATACATATAAACACACACACACATATATACATATAAACACACACACACATATATACATATAAACACACACACACATATATACATATAAACACACACACACATATATACATATAAACACACACACACATATATATATATATATATATATATATATACATATAAACATATATACATATGTACGTAGGCAGTACTAGATGCATGGTTAAAAAACGTATCCAGGAACATTTGAGAGCAGTGACACATTCAGATGTCCGCTACCCGGTAGCCAGACACTTTCGAGAATACCATCAATCGAAAAAACTCACTGCTTAGGTTCTTTGCACTAGAACAAGTCAACATAGGCAGAAGGGGCGGCAACCGAGAATTGGCACTTAGAAAGAGGGAGTCCAAATGGATTATAGAATTGGAAACTAGATTCCCAGGAGGCCACAACTTAGATGCGGAATTGGAAACTCATCTACATGAAGAGTAGCTTAAAAACAGACTAACACATACCAACATAATTCCTGCTCTATTAAGGTAATTCTGTAGAATTCCGACCTGGTAGTTCTTAGCTGCCAAAATTTCAGTTGTACTGTAAAAATCTGTTTAGAATTTGATGTAACATAATATTTAATTGTATGAAATTTTAACAGTATGTTTATATGTTTCTTTCAGGAGGAAAGGAAGGGAGACATCAAATTTTTTTAATGCACTTCACTCTTCCCTACCCTTTTCTTCGGTGAAGATCACTTCACCACATAGAGATAAGATTTTCACTTTTTGCACTTTTGACAGTTTTTGGCTTTATTAGTTGTTTATACTGTGAGGTGATGAGGTTCAATATTGCTGGTTACTTCTTTACAAGGAATATCTTTTGGCCTGGTTGTTAACATGAAAGGATTAACTACAAGTATAGAGACAGTAACGTAACAGTTGGCGGTTATTACTATCCTTGCGTATCAGCAGGGTAGATTCTGTAAGAGATCTTTACCGGGCGCTAGACCGAATGCATGACCCATGAATTAAACACCAGATCGTGGACGCTGCCGGTGTGGTCACTTTTGATACACAAGTGCCATATTATTTTTAGACAGCGTTCATGCTTTGGCACTTGCCGCAACAAGTACAATTTCCTATTGTAGAATGTAGAATGGGAGATTCACTTTTTTGTAGTATATGTTTCACCTACATTTAGGTAAAAGTACACAACAAGGATTTGTATATAGCTCATATCACTTACCTTGATTTGTTTACCACTCCAAAATGGCCGACATATTCACGTTCATTTGTAAGCCACCTGTCTTTGTCACCTCATCGCTATCTATGTTTGTTTGACTTAACTTTATTTAAATGTGTCAATATGTCATTTGGTTAACGTGTGATCAAGGCACAACTGGTGTCGAAACGCGTAAGGTTTCCTAAGGAATAAAATTGAGCATCCTTACTCCTGAGTGCGCGTATTGCTTGGAAGCATACTGGCTGTGACATATACATACAAACATATACATATACACACATATACACACATATATATATACATATACACAACATATATATACATATACACACATATATATATATACATATACACACATATATATATACATATACACACATATATATACATATACACACATATATATATATATACATATACACACATATATATATATATATATATATACACACATATATATATATACACACACACACATATATATATATACACACATATATATATATATATATATATATATATATATATATATATATATATATATATATATATATATAACAAAACCGTTATTCACAACCATTCCTCTCCAGAGAAGAATAACGCAAGTAAGCCCAGAATTCGTGCTAATTCTTTGGTGATTTATTGTGCAAATTTTTGCCAGCCATCCGCCATGACGCGTTTCGCCTCCCAAACGAGGCTTGATCACATGACATGCAGTGAAACAGACAAGGGTTTAAATAATCCAAATAGGGGCGCGGCAGATGAGGCTGCATTTAAAGTGAACAGTGCATATACATTTCGTTTCACCGTATAGCCAATTTGAAACATAATTGAGGGCATAGTGCCCAATTGCTTAGATCCCACATACGTTGACATGTAAAATCAAATACATCTTCATTCTCTGTACATAATTAATTACACATGAATATAGATATTAAAAATACCAAAATTACCAAAATTATCAAAAATATATCTATATACACTACTTTATAGAAAACGCATACATATATATATATATATATATATATAAAAAAATTATCATAAATATATACATATACACATATACATATATATATATATATACAGATATATATATATATATATATACAGTCCTAAATATGATTACTTATACAACCAGACTGGCTCACAAAAACAACCAGCAGCCAACGTCGCTACTAAAGAAGAAACACAGACACCAGGAGCGACTACAGATGCGTCTAGACAGACGAGTACATCTTCTGAATTTGAAATAACCACAAGACCGGCTAATTTTTTAGAGGAGTTCCGTGTACTAAGGACAAGACGAAAAAAAGTACCAGAAGAAACTCCAGTGTTCAAGAAGAACTCGACACGAGGCAGACCAAGGGGAAGAGGAAAAGGCAGGGGAGATCATACAAGAGACGACTCAAGCTCCAGCAGAGGAGAAGAAAAGACCAAAAAACCAGTGGGAAACAACAACAAAAAAAGTGGTTACAAGAACAGAAAATAACCCTGGACGAACAAACGGTAAATAAAACAGTTATAAATTTGTCTTCACGTACCCTAACCTTTAAAGAAAAATAAACACTTTGCCTAGGCCTCAGTTTCTGTCCAACTGAAACATTTGATTATGCCAATACTAGGGTGGATATTTTCAAATTTGTTAGAAAGGTTAAACTAAAGAAATGGCATTTCTTTAAACAAGGAAGAAACTCTGCTAATGTAGATGATGTAGAGGAAATATTTGAAATGCTGGAAGAAAAGGACCTGAATCTGTCAATAAGAGATATTATCCCCAGTAATCAGGGCACTGCATATGATGATGGACATGATGAATTTAGAACTGATAGGGCAGCCTGCACTTCATTTAAACCAAAATCTGTGTTTTGCCCTATCATGCCTCATGACGCCATTGATACATTTCATGAGGTTGTCATAAAAGACCTGACTAAACTTAAACACACAAAAGAACTATGGCGTCATAAAGACAGGAATCTCTCTGGCGAACAGAGAAAATTTCTCTTTGAACTTGCCGAAGACAAAAACCTCATACTAAGACCATCAGACAAAGGTGGAAACATTGTCCTATGGGGAAAGGAGATGTATATAAAAGAGGCTTTAAGACAATTAGACACGACCAATTTCTATGCTAAATGTACCATGACGAATTACAGTGACAGTGTACTTGAAACGTGGGAAAAGTTGAATGAATGGCGTAATGATGGCTTGTTATCTTGGCAAGAATATTGTTTCCTTAAAAAGGATTGTCCTAAGCTGCCTATCATTTACCTTTTGCCTAAGGTTCACAAAAACGCTAGGGTCCCTCCAGGTAGGCCCATTATTTCATCAATAGACAGTGCTAACGAAAATCTCTCCCAATATATTGATCATTTTTTGAGGGAATTTGTCCGTGGGTTACCTACATACATCAGGGATACCACAGATTTCTTGAATAAAATCAATAGTCTACAATGGGTGGAGGGGTCCCTACTCATTACCATGGATGTTAATGCCCTGTACACGATCATTAATCATGTACAGGGTATGGAAGCAAGTTTTCATTTTCTCAGAAACAGAGATACCTGTTTTTTGGAACATACTTGCATGCTCATCGAAATGATGAAGATATGTTTTAGAAATAATATCTTTATGTTCGACGGCGTCATGTATAAGCAGATACGTTGGGCGGCCATGGGTTCAGCATTTGCTCCCAGTTTTGCGAAACTCTTTCTGGGAAAATGGGAGGAGGAAATTGGGAGGGATGCAAACCTTACAACTGAGCTAGCCAAGGTAACCACATGAATCAGGTATATTGATGATCTGTTCCTCATCTGGGATGGGACAGAGGAGGAAGCTATCTTGTTTATTGAGAAACTCAATGTGAACAATTATAATATCCACCTGACATATAACATCAGTGCGTGGAGTTCCTCGACACAGAAATTAGAGTGGTTGAGGGAAATCTTGTTTCTAAACTCCATAGGAAGGACACGGCTGGCAATAGTTTGCTCCATGCCCTCAGTGCCCACCCTTATCCTCTAAAATGGAGTATTCCGTATGGTGAGCTACTGAGGGCCAGGAGGAACTGCAGCAGTGATGAAGGATATGTTACTGAACAAGAAAAAATGTTGGATAGGTTCAGGGAAAGAGGTTATCCGGAGGAGGTTTTGTCTAAAGCAGGTCTCAAAAT